>NC_141149.1:3372842-4791680 GCF_053477565.2 Lygodium microphyllum | reverse complement strand
TTGGGAAGATTGCGAATCCCAAGCCCAAGCCAGACCAAACAACCTTGGCAATGATCCTGGTTGGGAATATTATGGAGATGATGAATATGAATGTCCATATCCATACAACCCTAACTACGCTAAAATACGCCAATTTGAAAAAACTGTCCTTGGCTCCACTAACGTCCTACAGTATGTTCCTGAATATGTTCCGTACCATCCTCACACAATGGGATGCCCTGTTTATAACCGGCTGGATTATGATCCACCCAGCTCTACAGAATTAGGGAGCTGTGAAGGATGGGACACTGAAGACAACGAAGACTATGTGGGCGCCCTCGACTATGCAGACTCCGACGAAAACCTGCTCCTAATGATCTGCGAGTCTGACTGTCTCTTCAATGCATTACTTGGAGATAAGCACACTCCATTTCTAACCCCAAGTATGCTTTCAATAAGGGCATATGCATTAGCTTGGCCATCCCTGCAATATTCGCAAACCAACATTGCATACACGGTGCTCTTCTCTATAAGCATTCAACGCTTTTCTATGTATGCTAATTTTGGTTTAAAAGGCGATCTCCGAAGATGGTGGGAATCCCTCAAAGCAGTTTATAAAGATGATGACCCGGGGATTCTCTTCCTACTGGTCCCTGAACAGGCTCGTGGCAAGAGCAATGCAAAGAGGTTCCATGCAACAGAACAACCCCAATCAAGCATGGAACACTCCAAAGGCGTATCCTTCGCAAGACAATTTTCTTTTGGCTCTCTACAACACTCTACAATGGTGACTGTCATGACCACGAATCCAAAGGATAAAATAATCCTAAGCACACACAGTCCCATTGATAAAAAACCTACTTTGCTTCCATTAAAAAGGAGGAAAAAGAGAGTTCTCCAAAAGGATCCAAAATGTGAGCAAATGTGTAGAAACACACATTTGAGCAAAAATCTTCGAAGGAACCAAAAGCATGCAAAAGGAACAAAATGTGAGCAAATGTGTAGAAATGAACATTTGAGCAAAAATTAAGAAGGAAGAAAGGGGCATGCAACAATCCTTAAAAGGGTACAAAGGAATTATGCAAATGTGAACATTCACATTTGATCCAAAAATAACCCTTAAGAGGATTCAAAAAATAAGTGCAAAGAAATGTGCAAATGTGAAAGAATTACACATGCACATTCATAACTTGTCCTATACAAAAATTGGAGCTATACTTCTTTTTGAAGCTCCAAACCATGCACAAAAGCACATTTACAAAGGGACAAGCCATGCATAACAAAGTCTTGTCAAAAGAATAGAAATATGCATGGAAGCATGGTTGTAATAAAAGGATATGGATAAGAAATAAAGCAATAGATGGACAAAAGAGACCATAGGTGTAAAAGAAAAATCACGAACAACAAAATCACCTATGGACCAAAACAAAATACCATGTACAAAAGCCTTTCTGAAAAGACACATGGTAACAAAATAAAAAATACAAAACCCAAAGAGTTGGCACATGGCAAAAAGACCAAGAAGACAATTCGTATGGGAATCGTACTCTCCCACGTGAAGAAACATGTGGCCCCCATACGGAAAACCATTTCACATGAAAACCATGTGACTCTCCCATGGTTTTAGAAAAACCACCTTCTAGAGAATTCTTTCTCTAGAATAAAAAATCCATCTATTTTATTGTAAAGGGACTCCCTTGCAGCTATAAAAGGGGGATCTCTCATCCATGGTAGGGGTGGAGTTTTTTTGTAGAGTTTGTGAGTGAAGTTGCTCTCCGCCCTTGTACAGTTCTATTTTCTTTTGCGTGTATTACTTAGTTACTAGGGAGTGCTCAACAAGCCATACTTACCTTCTTCCTCAAGCTTCCTTGTATACATACCTTCTCCTCCAAGCTTCCATCTCTCTCCCTCTTCAAGCTTCCCTTGTATACACCATCTCTCCAAGCCTCCATATCTCTCAAGCTTCCCGTGTATACTCCATCTCTCTCAAGCTTCCTCTCCAAGCTACCCTTCTACACAAGCTTCCTCTCCAAGCTTCCCTTACACAAGCCTTCTTCCCCAAGCTTCTCCCTCAAGCTTTCCTTCTTCCCCAAGCTTCTCCCTTAAGCTTCCATCACTACCGCTTCAAGCTTCTCCCATAGCCGTAAGCCTCTCCAAGCTTCCTTTCTCCCGAAGCTTCCCTCTCTCCAAGCTTCCTTTCCCTCAAGCTTCCTTCCTCTCCAAGCTTCCTTCCACTTACCCTCACGCCACTCCAAGCTTCCATACCCTCGCCATACTCTTCCCTTGTCCATACCCTCGTCGTACGAAGCTATCCGCCATACCTCTGCAAGCTTCCCAACTACCTTCTCCATCAAGCTACCTCCGCCGCTTCTCCCAAGCTTCCTTCTTCCTCTACCATTTTAGCCTAAGCCCCTTACCTCTTCATCTAGCCTACCACTCACCCTGTAACTATACCTTCCGCCATATCCACCTACCTCAAGAACCCTTCTCTACCTTGTACAAGAAGCTTCATGCTCCTCATGCAATACATATCGGCTTGGTCTCCTACAACAAGTGGTCTCTGTCTACTATCTGGTTTTGCTTTCTTCGTTCGTGTTGCTGTCTCCGTGCGCTCGCTCTGAATTCTGGTATCAGAGCCATAAGTGTTCCGAGTTCTGGAGTCGTGTTCTCTTGCAATTCGAGATCCTGTACGGGCATTATTGCCGTGTTTGCCGTTGGCCGTGGTGGCATAGGCGTTTTGGCTCAAAGTCCCGGTGTTCTCTTGCAATTCGAGATCGTCCATTCCGAAATAACTATGGCTTCCTTTCAAGTTTGGATGAGTTCACGTGCCTCCAACATCTATGAAGACGCAGAGTCTTCTTCCGCACGACAACCACCTACACTTCATACGAACGAAAGAGATTCCAAGTCTGACGAAGTTTCTACCTATGAGGTAAATTTCATTGACATCCTTAAGAGGGTTCGCACTAGCACTGAACCTCATCATCCCTTAAGAAAATCCTCTTCTCCTTCTCATCCCCCAGAATCTCTATCAAGTAACCACTCCTCTAAAAAATCTAAAAAATCTCAAAATAATCCTGTTGAGCAATTATCCTATCTTAATCACTGTACTAATACCCCTAGAACTCCCAATAGTGTACATTACCTAGAATCTAGTATACAATCTATTAGAGATTGTATCACTAACCTTACCGATAAGATTAATACTCAAAATACTTATATAGAACATCTAGTAGAACAGAACAGCCTTGTATCTACTCCTCCTTCTGTTTCATATTCTCCTTCTCTAACTGTATCTGACCTTTCTGCTAAACCTCTACAATCTGGTTCCCCTAATGCTGATGTTCCTCCACAAGCTCAACCTCTTCCTGCTCAAAAAAGGAATGAACATCTTGCACCTGATTCTCTTGATGCTCCACTACAGGCTTACCATAAGCAAGAGAATCTTACACCAAGTTCTTACGGTGATCCTAACCAGCATTTCTTATCTAGTTCTTCTTCTGTCATACACCAACAGTCTCTCCCTGTTGCTCTTCTAGCCGAACACAGAGATCTTGCATCCAGTTCTTCAACCGAGCTTCAATCTAATGATTTCCACAAGGATTGTGCATTTGATTCTTTTCCTGTTACTAAGGGAAAGGATTCAGGTATTCTTCTGCAGTCTTGTCTTGGTGGTACTCTACTTGGTGACCATAGAGATCTGGCCAAGAATGGTGCATCTCGATCTTCTGGTATTTCTCCGCAGTCTCCTTCTATCATTCTTAATGAAGGAATTGAAGTTGTGGCCTCCCCACAATCTCCTCCTACAAATCTTAATGAAGGAATTAAAGCTGTGGCCTCACGTTCTTCTCCTCTTCCTCAATAGCATTGTTTTCCCCTAAGCAAGAGAAAAGAACGGCCATTCTTTTCTCCTTCCTGGTCTCCATCGGAAGGTAAGAATCTGGGCAAAGAAGATCGTAGCCAACCAGACAGAAGAATGTCAATACCCACTTCTACTTGTGGACCAGCCACCTGTGTCTTGAAGAACCAAGAGCCGGCACTTTTAACTCAAGATCCTGCTAAAGGTACAGATAAGGAGCTACTGTCTATGTCTACTTCTCCTTGTAAACTATTAAACCCCTTAACCCAAAAGGATTTGGGAATTCTTTATATGATGCACAATAAAGGAAAATGCAAGGAGATAATAGGGAGCAGTAAGGAAGAATCTGTAGAAGATATATTCTCTCTTAATTCTTCCCCAACTGACATGACTGCGCTTAAGTTCTCTCCCCGCAAGCAAAGTGCAGAGGTTTCTGCTAAACTTCCCAGAGTCCCTCCAACACCTTGGACATTGTCTCCAGACAATGAACAAGAACCGTGGAATATGTGTGGCCAACCTCCTAGAGCTCCTCCCCAGACATCTTGGACATTGTCCCCTGACAATGAACAGGAATCATGGCACATCACAGAGAACGTGGAAGGGCTTCCTGAAGCAAGATATCAGCAACCACACATCACTAAGAGATATCCTCTCAACCTAGAAGATTATCTAATCAAGACAGAGGATTACTCTGACAGGCCTCTCATTGCCTCTTTTCTGGATGAACCAGTTCTGGATGAAAGAACATATGAAGCAGAAAAAAGGCGATGCCATTGGGAAGATTCTCGTATCTATGGAGAGATACTTACTGAAGAGTCCAATCCCGTAGACACATCAAAGAAGTCCATTCGGGTCCGAGAAGATCTAAAAGGCCTTTGCTACAAAGATACACCTCACCACCAACATGAGGTCTACCATATTGACCTAAGGCATTGGCAAGAAAGAGAATGGGATGAAACACTCTATGATATCCTGGGCAACGACCTCAGCTCCCACTCCTCTCCCCAGGTAACAAATCCTAATTCTCCAGTATTATCTTCTCAAACAAAAGGTCCTAGCATAAACACTTGCAACTCCCAACATGATCATGCCTACATAAGAACATAACCAGAATGCTCAACCCCTAACTATAAGTGTTCCGAGTTCTGGAGTCGTGTTCTCTTGCAATCCGAGATCCCTAACACATATGTTTTCTATGATCATACCAGAACACATATAGTAGAACATAACCAGAAAAGCCTTGTATCTACTCCACTTTCTGTTTCATATTCTCCTTCTCCAACTGTATCTAACCTCTCTACTATACCACTACAATCTGGTTCCCCTAGTGCTGATGTTCCTCCACGAGCTCAACCCCTTCTCCCTAAAGATAGGACTGAACATCTTGCACCTGATTCTCTTGATGCTCCACTACAGGCTTACCATAAGCAAGAGAATCTTACATCAAGTTCTTACGGTGATCCTAACCAGCACTTCCTATCTAGTTCTTCTTCTGTCATACACCAACAGTCTCTCCATGTTGCTCTTCAAGACGAACACAGAGATCTTGCATCCAGTTCTTCAACCGAGCTTCAATCTAATGATTTCCACAAGGATTGCAAATTTGGTTCTTTTCATGTTACTAAGGGAAAGAATTCAGGTATTCTTCTGCAGTCTTGTCTTGGTGGTACTCTACTTGGTGACCGTAGAGATCAAGCCAAGAATGGTGCATCTCGATCTTCTGGTACTCCTCCACAGTCTCCTTCTACCATTCTTAATGAAGGAATTGAAGTTGTGGCCTCCCCACAATCTCCTCCTACAAATCTTAATGAAGGAATTAAAGCTGTGGCCTCACGTTCTTCTCCTCTTCCTCAACAGCATTGTTTTCCCCTAAGCAAGAGAAAAGAACGGCCATTCTCTTCTCCTTCCTGGTCTCCATCGGAGGGTAAGAATCTGGGCAAAGAAGATCGTAGCCAACCAGACAGAAGAATGTCACTATCCACTTCTGCTTGTGGACCAACCACCTGTGACTTGAAGAACCAAGAGCCGACACCTTCAACTCAAGATCCTGCTAAAGGTACAAATAAGGAGTTACTGTCTGTGTCTACTTCTTCTTGCAAATCATTAAACCCCTTAACCCAAAAAGATTTGGGAATTATTTACATGATGCATAATAAGGGGAAAAACAAGGAGATAATCGGGAGTAGTAAGGAAGAATTTGAGGAAGACATATCCTCTCTTAACTCTTCCCCAACTAACATGACTGTGCTTAAGTTCTCTCCCCGCAAGAAAAGTGCAGAGATTTCTGCTAAACTTCCCAGAGTCCCTCCAACACCTTGGACATTGTCTCCAGACAATGAACAAGAACCGTGGTATATGTGTGGACAGCCTCCTAGAGCTCCTCCCCCAACATCTTGGACATTGTCCCCTGACAATGAACAAGAATCATGGTACAACACAGAAAATGTGGAAGAGCTTCCTGAAGCAAGATATCAGCAACCACACATCACTAAGAGATATCCTCTCAACCTAGAAGAATACCTAACCAAGACAGAGGATTACTCTGACAGGCCCCTCATTGCCTCTTTTCTGGACGAACCAGTTCTAGATGAAAGAACATATGAAGCAGAAAAAAGGCGATGCCATTGGGAAGATTCTCGTATCCATGGAGAGATACTTACCGAAGAGCCAAAACCCGTAGACACATCAAAGAAGTCCATCCAGGTCCGAGAAGATCTAAAAGGCCTTTGCTACAAAGATACACCTCACCACCAACATGAGGTCTACCGTATTGACCTAAGGCATTGGCAAGAAAGAGAATGGGATGAAACACTCTATGATATCCTGGGCAACAACCTCAGCTCCCACTCCTCTCCCCAGGTAACAAATCCTAATTCTCCAGTATTATCTTCTCAAACAAAAGGTCCTAGCTTAAACAGTTGTAACTCCCAACATGATCATGCCTACATAAGAACATGGGAAGATGAACCTTTCATCCCCATCAACGATCTTACACAACTCAGGGAAGAACATGATCAAGCCCGGGATGAATGGAAAGAAGAATCTATCAATAGCCCTGATGAAGCATTCGTCAAACGAAGGATGGAGAAAGCCTCACCCTCTCTCAGAATGATACTGGCTGCTGAATCTACACCTGGAAAAGATAATTCCTCCAAAGGCAAAGGTAAAATCCTATCCCAAAAGTCTTTTCCAAATATGGGTGCAATCAAAGGGACAACTATGCCCCTTCCCAATAGTAAGTAGTCTCATACAAACTGCATCAAAGGGGGTAAAATGGGTTTCGAACCTCTTGATCCCATTTCGACAGAAGAAGAGAAATCATTACCTCTTGATTCTCTTATATCCTCAGAAGACATGCTGAATCCTTCTTCTCCAAACAAAAAAGCCAGCAAGAAGGACCTACCAGGATCCAGCAAGAAAGCTCCCCTAGACAACCAACGATCTCCCATTTACTCAGGAGCTGAAGCAGATATTGACTCAGAAAGGCAACCCAACACGAGGATCTCAAAGCCTACAATGCTAGCCAGCCATGGCCTAAGGAGTAAAGTTTACACAGAGCTAGCAAAGAAAAAGAAGAAGAATCAAGATGCCACATCCAAATCCGATGGTGACATCATCAAAGAACGACTAAAGGAAAAGAAGAAGCATCACAAGACTACAACGCAATCTGATGGTGAGACTTCATCCTTTCCTTATTTTCCTCCAGCACCATTTAAGAAAAAATTTCCAAAGGAGGATAAAAAAGAGTTTTGCTATGAAGATTGGGGCAACACCCAGGATACTCTTCATTGGCAAAACATGGAAAACCAAGATGACTTGCTTGACACCCTGTCAAGCTCAGAAGACTCTGATCTTGAACTAAACTACGCAGTCAAGGATGACCTTGCTTGGCCTCCAGAAGGTACCTCCCCACAAAACCTCCAACAGTTTCATACTGAAGGGAAACACACATGTGATATCTGTGCTCAATGGACGGATGACTCTGGTTGGGAAGATCGTGAATCCCAAGCCCAAGCCAGACCAAAAGACCTTGGCGATGATCCTGGTTGGGAATACTATGGAGATGATGAGTATGAATGTCCATATCCATACAACCCTAACTATGCTAAAATACGCCAATTTGAAAAAACTGTCCTTGGATCCACTAACGTCCTACAGTATGTTCCTGAATATCTTCCGTACCATCCTCGCACAATGGGATGTCCTACTTATAACCGTCTGGATTATGATCCACCCAGCTCTACAGAATTAGGAAGCTGTGAAGGATGGGACACTGAAGACAATGAAGACTATGTGGGCGCCCTCGACTATACAGACTCCGACGAAAACCTGCTCCTGATGATCTGCGAGTCTGGCTGTCTCTTCAATGCATTACTTGGAGATAAGCACACTCCATTTCTAACCCCAAGTATGCTTTCAATAAGGGCATATTCATTAGCTTGGCCATCCCTGCAATATTCGCAAACCAACATTGCATACACGGTGCTCTTCTCTGAAAGCATTCAACGCTTTTCTATGTATGCTAATTTTGGTTTAAAAGGCGATCTCCGAAGATGGTGGGAATCCCTAAAAGCAGTTTACAAAGATGATGATCAAGGGGTTCTCTTCCTTTTGGTCCCTGAACAGGCTCATGGCAAGAGCAATACAAAAGGGTTCCATGCAAAAGAGCAACCCAAATCAAGCATGGAACACTCCAAAGGCGTATCCTTCGCAAGACAATTTCCTTTTGGCCCTCTGCAATGCCCTACAATGGTGACTGTCATGCCGACGAATCAAAAGGATAAAATTATCCTAAGCACATACAATCCTATTAATAAAAAACCTACTTTGTTTTCGTCTAGAAAGGGGGGAAAAGAGAGCTATCCAAAAGGATCCAAAATGTGAGCAAATGTGTAGAAATACACATTTGAGCAAAAATCTTGGAAGGAACCAAAAGCATGCTAAAGGAACAAAATGTGAGCAAATGTGTAGAAATACACATTTTAGCAAAAGTTGGAAAGAAGGAAAAGCATGCAACAATCCTCAAAAGGGTACAAAAAGAGTTGTGCAAATGTGAACATTCACATTTGATTCAAAAACAACCCTTAGAGGATCCAAAAAAATAAGTGCAAAGAAATGTGCAAATTACACATGCACATTCATAACTTGTCCTATGCAAAAATTGGAGCTATACTTCTTTTTGAAGCTCCAAACCATGCACAAAAACACATTAATAAAAATTTAAAGGGACAAGCCATGCATAACAAAGTCTTGTCAAAGAAATAGAAATATGCATGGAAGCATGGTTGTAATAAAAAGATATGGATAAGAAATCAAGCAATAGATGGACAAAAGATACCATAGGTGCAAAAGAAAAATCACGAACAACAAAATCACCTATGGACCAAAACAAAATACCATGTACAAAAGCCTTTTTGAAAAGGCACATGGTAACAAAATAAAAAATACAAAATCCTAAGAGTTGGCACATGGCAGAAAGCCCAGAAGACAATTCGTATGGGAATCGTACTCTCCCACGTGAAGAAACATGTGGCCCCATACGGAAAACCATCTCACATGAAAACCATGTGACGCTCCCATGGTTTTAGAAAAAACCACCTTCTAGAGAATTCTTTCTCTAGAATAAAATATCCATCTATTGTAAAAAGGGACTCCCTTGCAACTGTAAAAGGGGGATCTCTCATCCATAGAGGGGGTGGAGTTTTTGTGAAGTTTTTAGAGTTTGTGAGTGAAGTTACTCTCCGCCCTTGTACAGTTCTATTTTCTTTGTGTATTACTTAGTTATTAGGGAGTGCTCAACAAGCCATACTTACCTTCTTCTCCAAGCTTCCTTGTACACATACCTTCTTCTCCAAGCTTCCATCTCTCTCCCTCTTCAAGCTTCCCTTTTATACACCGTCTCTCCAAGCCTCCATATCCCTCAAGCTTCCCGTGTATACTCCATATCTCTCAAGCTTCCTCCCCAAGCTACCCTTCTATACAAGCTTCCTCTCCAAGCTACCCTTCTACACAAGCTTCCTCTCCAAGCTTCCCTTACACAAGCCTTCTTCCCCAAGCTTCTCCCTCAAGCTTCCATCACTACCGATTCAAGCTTCCTCCATAGCCGTAAGCCTCTCCAAGCTTCCTTTCCCTCAAAGCTTCCCTCTCTCCAAGCTTCCTTTCTCTCGAGCTTCCTTCCTATCCAAGCTTTCTCTCCAAGCTTCCTTCCACTTACCCTCACGCCACTCCAAGCTTCCATACACTTCCCTTGTCCATACCCTCGTCATACGAAGCTTTCCACCATACCTCTCCAAGCTTCCCGGCTACCTTCTCCATCAAGCTACCTCCAAGCTTCCCCCTTCCTCTACCGCTTTAGCCTAAGCCTCATACCTCTTCATCTAGCCTACCACTCACCCTGTAACTATACCTTCCGCCATATCCACCTACCTCAAGAACCCTTCTCTACCTTGTACAAGAAGCTTCATGCTCCTCATGCAATACATATCGGCTTGGTCTCCTACAACAAGTGGTCTCTGTCTACTGTCTCGTTTTGCTTTCTTCGTTCGTGTTGGTCTCTCCATGCGCTCGCTCTGAATTCCTAAACCCTAAACCCTAAACCCTAGACCCTAGACCCTAGACCCTAGACCCTAGACCCTAGACCCTAAACCCTAAACCCTAAACCCTAAACCGATTGTGAGGGTTTAAGTCCTAAACCCTAAACCCTAAACCCTAAACCCTAAACCCTAAACCCTAAACCCTAAACCCTAAACCCTAAACCCTAAACCCCTAAACCGTTAAAACCCTAAAACCCTAAACCCTAAACCCTTATCCAATGACCCAGTATATATGGAACTTCGCCCTAATTTTCTCATATCTTTAGATGATCCATATTTCTCTGAGATCCTTACTCTCAAACTCCAAACTCAAGGTCTTGAAATGAAATCAGGAAGTGTGCATCTAGCAATCCAATATAGAGTGGTCCTTCGTTTGGTTAATTCTGCTATTCCTAGTGTTCTTGAAGGACTTTTCCTAGATCCTAAGGATAAAGGCCAGAACATAATCATGAAAACAGATGCTACTACTGAAAGGCTGACTCCTCAGGTCATCAATTGGTCCGAGCTCTAGCTCCCTGAGCAATGGGATATGGATGTTAGTATTACACAAAAGAATGAGATGTTGCCTCCAACTCCTGTATCAATCAAAGAAATTGCTACTAACAACTATGCTATGGCTCGACCCCCAAAGGGAAAACAACAACAGATTCTGCCAAGGCCTCCAGTTCCAGCGATGCAGAAGCTTCATACTAGGCCTCCCGTCTGCACACATGAACATCTCCAGAAGACTACAAATGGCTTACAATGCCTTCGCTGTCGAAAGCTAGTAGAGTCTGCATCCACCTCATCTATTCTAAATGTCCTCCAGACGCAACCAACTTCCTTCTATGCTCAAGACACAGAAGTAATTGGGACTCCCTTCATCATTCCATCTTCGAGTAATTATTCTCAGCAAGATATGGCCATAAATTGGCAAAGCCATTCCCTCTATAATCTTAGCGAACAACTAGCTCAGGTTAGTCAGCAACTCACTAATATAGAACTCCTTATTACTCTCCAACAAAAACAAAAAAATGTAATTTCTCATGCTGCATCTAGCTCCTCTCTTGATCTTTCGAAAACCCAACAAAATATCAAAAAACTTCCAGCCTGGTTTTCATTAAAATATTTTCAAGGAGATCCTTCCCAAGATGTTCTCTATGCTATGCATAGTAAGGGCAAAGGCAAAGATATTATTGAATGTAGCAACCAGATGACAGCAAATCATCATGGATGGGTCCATGACCAACAACATCTGGTCGCATCTTCTCAAGATTCCCCTAGAATGCTTCTATCCTATGAAGCCAATACCAAAGCAGAAGATATTCCTCCACCTAATCATCTTCACTTGCCCCGCATCACCAAATGGTATCCCGACCAACTCCAAGATTGGGTTATCCACTCAGAAGAAGAACCGACTACCTGCATGTCTGAAGAACAGAGCTACACTACCGCAAAGCGCCATCGCTGGGAAGACTCTCGGATTTTTGGAGAAATCATTGCTGACCCAAAAGAATGTTCTTGGAAATCCCAAAGGCCCAGACTCACCTCTCGTCCCGACAAAAAGGGTCTCTGCTTCCAGGATCATCCCCATGAACAAACTGAAGTCCATCGATTTGACCTCATCCATTGGCAAGACATGGAATATGATCAGCATACTGCATCCTTCCTCGCAGATATGCCCAGTTCTACTTCTTATGTAGAAATTACTGATCCTGATACCCCCAAAAGTGCTCATGAAATCACGCATTGTCTTAAAGGGCTCCATATCAATTATAATTTTGATGGATGGCATTCTTCCCCACTAATGCCAGCCCCTGGATGGGATGCTCTTGATGAACCCATAGACTGGCTCGACTTGTTTGATTAGGATGAAGCGGCAATCCAAGAAACAGAGGAACAAATGGACTAGTACGACAAAGGGACTAAATTCTATGGTATAATTCGAGGTATTGATCCTACTCATCTTCCTTCTATTCAAAGAGAACTCAAGATAAGAAAACAGCTAGTAAGTCCAAAAAAGGGCGCTGAGACTCCTATCATAGATCCTACACAAGATGGAGGTTGTCCTCCCACAATCAACATGATGAAGAGTGAGACCAGCAAGCAAGAGGACAAGCCTAAAAGGTACAAAGTTGGAAACCTTCCCTTATGGAATATTGATAATCTTTCACAACTAGAAATTGAAGATGTTTTCCATGAAATGTTCGGATATTTCTGCTCATTATATAGAAATCAAGGGGTTGCCCAAGTAAATGCAGTTAACCATATTACCCATGGCTTCACCGGCGACCTCCGCTATTAGTGGGAATCCCTTGATCCTAATGCCAAGTTTACCATTCAAAAGGACCCTAATCCTGGTGGAATTTTCTTTGAAATTTTGATATCAGAATGGGTGGATAACAGGTATGATGAGGCACGAGATGCTATGCAGGCCTTTCACAAGGCTCGCCTGTGTAACATTAACAAAATAGAAGATTATATCATCTATATGCGGCATCTCTTATATCGCTTCAATGGAGAACATGAAGCCAACAACAAGAGTTTCTTTGTCAATTCCCTTCCTAATCCCATTCCCCGAATGGTAGCTGATAAAATGGAGCAACAGTAGATCACTTATGAACACTCTTTTGGTATGATCACTCAACTGGTTCGCAAGGTAATAGATGATCTCTGTACTCAACTCAAGGGAAAGAATCTCTTAAAAACAACCCAGTCCCCCTTTATGGAATTTTGTACAAAAAATATATATACTAAAGATTTTGGTTGTCTCCACCAAGGCTGCAGTTGCAAAAAATCCAACCCCTGTACAAAATATAAGCCCAAGAAAATGTTCTCCTCCAAGAGGCGACTGTTTCGCAGACGTTCACAAAATCCCAACTCCTACTTCATTTGCGGACAACTCGGCCATTGGGCAAATAAGTGCCCTAACAAAAGTAAATTTCCACAAAAGATCAATACCCTCCAACAATCTGGCCTTCCTCTTGAAGATGGGTATGATTACTATGAGCAAAGTGCCTCCCATCTCTCTGATTCTGATGATACTCCTGCAGATAAATCTGATGCTTCCTCCCATGATGAAGATGCTATTCATACCATCAATGCATTAGAAGATGTTTTTGGAGAATCCTCCAGAAGAAACATGCATAGAAACTACCAAGGACACGGGAGAGGCACATATGGCGGAGGCAAACAACCATTTGGAGCAAGGCTTATCAGAGTCCCCTCCTCAGCTATTTCCTACAAATGGCATTCTGATTATGATTTGGTTTCACCCAACCTCCCAAAATCCTTCTCATCATCTTCCTCGGATGAAGAAAAGGAAGACACTTTCTCAAAACTACTCTCAAAAGAAAGAAAGACCATTTCTCTTAATGGGAAAAGTTCTAAGAATGTTCTTGAAGAAGAAGCTTTTGTCACTGCTGATCTTTTCAAAATGTTTCCTAAGCCCCGAACTCTCCGACAAATCCTCAAAGATGCTAAGGAATCAACCACTCTTGAAAAGGATCGATCTCCCCCTCTCAGGAAGAAACCATTAGGGTCAAAAACGCTTCAAAAAATGCACTTTTGTTAATCACGGGATTAAGGAAAGGGCCAAAGAGAGTTCGCCACGTGTGCAAGAATATGGTATTCTTCTCTCCTCTTTTTTAGAGATAGTGGAGTCCATTTCGTGATTCTCTCTTCTTTTTTAGCCAAAACCCCTAAAGTCTGACATGTTTTGGAGTCCCAAAGACGTTATTTACTTACAAATCTGACAAAATACGTGACAGAGATGTGATGAAATTAATAATGAGTTTTTTGAAAGTCGGGAGATCTTTCAATATTGTTTTTGGCGCCCAATACATACTCATTTGGGTTCTTGGCGCTACTTTTTAGTTCATTCACCCCTCTTTGAGCTTCTTTCTCTGCGCTTTCTTTCTTTTCATGGCTTCCTCCAGGCGCCCTTCTCGTTTAATACACTCTTGCACAGTCTATAGCCAGGGAGTAGATGGAAATTTTGAGCCCAAAACCTTTGCTGTAAACGATTGGGTTACCATGCTGCCTTCTTGCAAGGGCTCTCATAAGGTGAAAAGAAGAAAACGAGAAGATATAAAACATCACTGGAAGGGGCGTATCATTGGCTTCAAAATTATGCCCGAAGGCTGGTTTGTCAAGGTGCAACATGTTTACATGGCCAAGGATATGCACTTGCCTCCAAACGAACATATTCCCCAACAAACACATTGTAAGTTATAAGTTGAATAACGTATATAATTCTTTTCCATTTATGCAAGTTCTAACAAACGGTTCGTCATTGTAGATATCTTTCCGTCAACAAGTATTGAATGGCAACCTGTTGAAAGCCTAAGTGGGACTTTCCATGCCATTCATAAGGTATTGGCAGACATTATTTATGCCGATCAAACTGTGTCTTTTTATAGTGAATGCAAGGTTTTTATATATTATGCACAGTATGTGGTTCCCTCTAAAGCGGATAGATATGGGAATATCGAAGATTTGCCATTGCCAAGTCTTTCATCTCTAAACTGGGAGATTGCTGACAAGGTAACGGTACAGAGTTTCAAATTCAAAATATCTCAGGATATTAAAAAGTCCATGACAACTGAAAGGATCTCAAGAAGAATACGTTTATCATGGTTTGTACCCCTCCATATCTTCGTGGCTTGCTTCAAAATAGCAAATTTACAAAGAACGAAGGTATCCTGGCTAAGTAGAAACTTTTCAGAAGAGGATTTGGACAACACTATAGGGACGCATTGGAAATCTAGAGAGTG
Organism: Lygodium microphyllum; assembly: GCF_053477565.2. Lineage (NCBI taxonomy): Eukaryota > Viridiplantae > Streptophyta > Polypodiopsida > Schizaeales > Lygodiaceae > Lygodium > Lygodium microphyllum. Next base: position 4,776,495 of record NC_141149.1, on the reverse strand, counting down.
CGATCATAAGGGTGATATCTTGAAGTGCAGTGTATGCCCTCAATCCTTGGCTTTGGCTTACAGTATCCCTCGCCAAACTCTTGCTTTGGGCTTTGATTACAGGAGATACAAACTAAGATTGGGTATTTGGGTTCCCTTGGATTCCGATACAGATTACATACCATATAAACTTGCGGTGCACGTTTTGCCGCATGAAGAAGTAAAGAAGGTGAATGTTACTTCCAATTGGAGTCTGAAAGATGTGAGGGATACCTTGGAATTGCTAGACAATACGTCCCCTAGATATAAGTTCAAAGTGAATGGTGTAACAATTGGTAAAAGAGCCGAGCGCTCTTTCTTTTGTACGAGTTGTTTGTCTCCCACAATTGTGAGTTTTGAGCCTTGAGAATGAAAACTTGGCAGGAACTTATCTTAATAGACTGTCCTTAAGATATTTTTTAATGGGAACTCATAAGGAAGCAAGTTGCCTTTTGAATGTGTATAAATAAAATGTACATTACATTCGATTTACAAGTGAAAATTTTCATTACACAATGAGGTACAAAAATTGCATAAAAATGTACAAAGCCAAAATAATAAGGCTCGTGTATGCTTATGTTTGCTATTTTCATTCTTTATCGATTTCTTCAAATATATTTTTTCTCACAGGGCCTTTCTTTGATTGTTGAAAAAATTTCACCTTTACAGGTAGTCTCTTTTCTTGGGGCTTAAGAGGGGATGGATCAAATTTAAGAGGAGAGAGCATTGGCATTCCTTTTTTCTTAGACTCTGCAGCAGTGGTCCCATTGCCTTTGCCCTTGTCTTTACCATTGCCATTGTCCTTACCCTTTTCCTTGACCTTTCCCTTGCTTGTGCCCTTGGCCATTGAAGTTTTGGGAGGAAGAGGGGAGTCAGGATCATACGGTGTGATTGCCTTGTCCAGAATCAGCTCGATGCATCTCTCCCTTATCCACCAAACATATGATTCGGGATAGTCCTTACACTGTAAGAATAAATGTTATAAGTTAGTGAAAAGAAATCATGTTAAGGGTTGCACAAACATCAAATGAAATTAACTTACATTCACTCCTTCTATTTGTAACAACTTTGAATCCACTGTTCTGCAAATGTTTGAGATAACTCTCCATCCACAAGAATGCGCATCGCTTTGCAATGGAACTTCTTGTAGAAGAAAAGTATAAGGCCTTTGAGGATCAGCAAGATTCTTGTATGTTGTATCCAAAAATGTAGAAACAAGTCTACCAGCACTGCAAAAGGAAACTTTGTAAGTTCAAAATATTCTTTATAAATAAATCAAAGTAAGTAATTTTCTTTCAACATATATTTGTGCTTGACCATGAACACCGCTGAGAGAATTCATAAAGTTAATTTCCCTTGAAAGACAATTAATGTAGATGAGACTCCAATGCCCTCTGCAAATTCATAAAAGAGGTGAGTAGAAGGGTGAAAGCAAATGAATATAAATTTTCCTCTACAGAAAAAGAAAAATACCTTTCTACATAAGGGAAAAAGATGTGGTAATTTGTCACACTATCAAAGCTACGAAAAAATGGTGAAATATTAGAACCAAATTTTGCAAAAAGTTCCACAGAGAGAAGTGGATCAACAATGTATATGGTTCTTCGGATATCGAGAGTGAGCGAGGAGACCAATGCCCTGCAGACAATAGCAAAAGCTATTCAATACAAATTTCATCCAAAATATACTTGAACCTAAAAGACTTAACTTACGCAAAAATATATATATATATAAACCTTACCTTATGCAACAAAAAACCACGGAGTCAGATAGTTGGACATCCCTTTTTTCCAACATGGGCTTGTCCTCGGGAGATATACTAAGATATTCCTCCTCAGGTTCCGCAGAAACATTCATAAGAATCTGCCCATACACTTTGCCCATCCTCTCGCTGTTGATGGGAGCAAGTGATGCGGCTTTCCTCTTGTAAACATCGTCTTCAGTTTCAAGCACCTCCTGATTTTTTTCACTCAAGAAAGCCTCTTGTTGGGTGGCACCCCTTGTAGGGTAAAGGTGAGTAACATCCTCAACATTTAGCTTTTTCTCTTTCCTGGACAATTTTGGGGGAATGTTAAGGATTTCAAAGGCTTTTTGATCATTGGAAGGCAAGGGCCTCAGCACTTTGTCAAACCTATACCTAACTCTGTTGATGATGCTGAAATCTTTATTCATAAGGTTGATCCTATGAGCATGGGCGGCAGCAATGTAAGCGTCGTTCATGAAATCAATAACAAAATCTTCTGCGGCCTCTTGCAGGGCAAGAATGGCTGAGAGTTGCCACTTCTTATTTAGACCAGAGACAGTTGCCACTTGAGACAATCTATCAGAGATCTCTTTAACGACCCTTATAAAAGCAGCTTTTGGAATGACATGCTGTGTAGCTCTCTGGGCTTTCCTTATCTCACTGAAACATCTCTGCATATAGAAGAACCTGGACTTCCTTTTTCTCTTTTGTGGCTTGGAAGGTTCAGTGGCTTCAACAGATAGCCTCAGGTGCCATTGTAGGGAATGAGTCTTTCACAGGGCAAGAATCACCCTTTGCTTCCTCAACTTCAGGAGAAGAAACATTTATAGAAGATGTAAGGCCAACACCTGGTGTAGGGGGGATTTCTGTTGTAAAATGCTCTGGGGCCTGTGATGGACCAGCTTCAGTAAACTTGGAAGAGGGCTCCTCCTCAGATTCATCAAATTTTAACTTTCTTTTACGCCCACTGTCCTTCCCATCCAGATACACTCTTCTTGCAATTTGCTTTGTCCTTGCCATCCAGAAAAGCAAAAATAACAACCAGAAGGACAATAACTGAAATAGTAAATCAAACAGGCTAATTGGCGCGAAAAGGGACGAAATGAGCAATTTCGATACGGCGCGATATGAACAAAACGAGCAGAATGGAACAGCGCCCTCGCTCCGTATTGGAGACCAGAATGCCGATACGACGCGATATGGAGGAAAGCAAGACTGCGTATAGACGCCCTCGCTCCGTATTGGCAATGACACAAGGGTGAGACCGAAATGCTGATACGGCGCGATATGGAGCAAACGAACACAGCGTATGGACGCCCTCGCTTCGTATTGGCAATGACAAAAGCAGAATGTCAATAGACCTGGTCCGTATTGGTGAGACCAAACTGCTGATACGGCGCGATATGGAGGAAACGAGAACAGCGTTCGAACGCCCTCGCTCCGTATCGGCACACCTCTTTTTTACTAGCGAATAAAGAACTGAGCTGAAAGACCACCGATACAAAGCGAGAGTTAAGAAATGGAGAAGACACAAGTCTTGTATCGCACCGTATCGGCAAGCAAGGCGGGAAGAGCTCGATAAATGAAAAGTGTACACGTAGGAAAAATTACCACTTATATATCCACGTCAATCATGATACGTGTCGGACACGTGTCCGACGCTGATTGTGCCACGTATCTGCATTTATGGTCCGTATGCTACGTGTCAAGTAACGACCGGTCCACTTGTTTGCCACGTGGTTATCGGCCACGTGTTGGCCAACGGCTCTACTGCCACGTGTCGGAAACCAACGGATATTGCCAGGTGGCATAATTCTGCGCCTACATAAGGGAGTGTTCCTTATCCGTACGTTTTTTTTCAGTTTTTCGGGAGCTCTGTTTGTATTGCTAATACGGCGCGAGGGCGACTGTAGTGTGAGAAGGCCAAGTACATCTCCAGGGAAGCGAACGTCGGTAGTGAGAGGTCAAGGAGTATCAGAGCTCACTGATATCACTCCATCAGAGAGGCTACTTGATTTTATACTTCAGAATGGAATGGATCTCTCATTCTATGGAGTTGTGAAAAATGTGTTTAATCCTGATTGGGAACTTGACAAAGTTCTGAAATCTTGTGAAAAATATATTGTGGAGGACTTTTTGGAGTTTGAAAATCTTGCAGGTCCTTCTGTTAAAGTTGGCATAATTGAATATGTCCATGTTCCCATTGGGTCAACAGGAAATGAAAAGTCAGTATTTACTAAAAAGTGTAGGGCCCACTCTCTGGAGAGGTTTTATTCAAGAGACATATTTTGCTGCACTCATTCCAAAAACTGCAAGATGATGAGAAAATCTGTTGCTTTTATTGTTTTCAGCCTTGTCAAATACCCTGTGAAAGCTGAGGAGCAACAGTTGGAAGGAGCAAAGTCTGCCAGCTTTTGCATGTTAGATGATCTGGTAGATGAAAAGGAAACAGAGGAGGTTGTAGATACAGATTTTGAGGCTTCTATTGCTGAGAATTGGATGTTGCTCACTTCAAAGCTGAGACTATCATTGAGGAGAGCCAAGGAGATACAAACCCTCAACCTGATGAGAGTTCTCACCATATTGTTCCTTCCCTACCATGTATACCTTTCAAGGACAAGGAGTACATTTTACTGTCAAATATTAAAAAACTTTTTAATCTCAGGGAAGATTATTGTCTTGCAATTATTGCAGAGGCTTCTGATGCTGCAAATGGGATAATTGACACAGAAAATGAATCAAAGGAAGAGATTCTGAAACTTGATAAAGAAACTCTAGATGATAAGTTTATTGATGCTGGTGAAGCCCTCTCTCTTTGTTTTGAAAAGGCCAAAGAAGCTGAGAAAGAGTTGAGTATTACTGATGAGGACTTCGATCGCATTCAAAGTGAACTCGGGATTTCCAATTTTGAAAGAGAGGAGCCTGAATATGTTAAAGAATTGACTAACACCAATGAGACAGCATCATCAATTAATTTATGGAATCCATTTAAATTGGAGTACGATGAAAATCAAGTGGTAAGATAATTTTGAATTTGCTTTTACACATTGGTAGGTTTACATTTCATGCTCATTCAGTATGGGTTTTATTTGCAGTTGGAGATTGCTGATACAGATAACTTCTTGTGGCGTGGCAAAGGATCGAGAGCTGCTAGTAACACCACCAAAGACATTGCACTCGGCCACTACTTGGCTAGGATTGACCCTGATTCCTTTTTTGTACTTCATAGTAGTTTCTCAGAGGATGCAGCATGGCCGATACTTTGTATTAAAGCTATTACAAGGCTTCTAGGTTTCTCAGGATTACAATATAATGCCCACAAAGTAATGTTTTTGGAAAAGACTGCAGCAATTAGGATTTTTGGCTACGGTCCAGGTTACTCTGCTTCTAGAGCAAGATACTTTTTGGCGTTTTCATCCTACGCCTTAGCTGCAGACTGAACTGATGTAAAATCTATAGCTGGCTACAAGAGAAAAAAATTTCTACGATATAGAGGAAAGATTCCTGAGGAGGAAGAGAATGTAAGAGTTTTGGAAAACTAGCTTTGTATATATTCTTTCTTATATATAAAAGTGCGATTGCTCATGTGTCATTGTCGTCTTTTATTTGCATTATTTGAAGTTGTCGTCGAAAAAACCAGTTGAATAGCTCCTCCAAAGCATTGCTTTTTGTAGCTCCTCCCCCATGCCTCGTGCTTCGAAAATAACTTGTGCGTGCTTGATAGTGGGATTTTTCCATGCCTTGGTTGCTATAAGTTGCTAAGGCCATGCTCCTCCACAAAGAAAGGTCCATGAATATGAAGAATATGCTGCAATACAAAGTAACACAAATTTTATACCAATTGAAAAACCTATCAAAATAAGCCCATATTAAATAATTATTACTTTACCAGATAAAAAGTGATATCTTTTTCTCCCCATGCCTCTTTTATCGCCTGAACGAGCTTTGTGATTGATCTTTTGAACTCTTCCGCATATGTATATGTTGTCTTATGTTGCCTGAGGAGTTTCAGAAAAACATCAAGGTGTATCCAAACCTCCATTCTAAGAAATGCAAGCCTCGACGTGCTTGCAACATTTGTTGTGATCTCACATAGCTCTCTCCAACACTCCCAAGCCGCATTCACCTGCCTTCCTGAATGGTTTCTTAAGAATCGTCTAGCTTTTGAGCCTCCCATAGAGACATCGGCCAAGATATCTCTTGTTTTTCCTGAAAGTATTGGATCTTTTCTCAAGTGAACTTGGCCCCCATGAAATCCCATTTTCGATAGCAATGCCTCGCATTTATCATACACTCATCTGATAAAGATAATGGCTTAATGGAATATGCGTAGTCAAGATGCAACCTGAGAAGCTTATCGATTATTCTAATCTCTGCATGCAAAGTACAAATATGAACATTCTTAAGAGAGATGGAAAGAATGGGATCCCAGATGTCTTCTATGTTTTTAAATTTACTCAAATCTATAGAGTCTCTATTTGGGGCTCTTCTTACTGGTCGCAAACTACTCCAATCTTTGGATCCAATACTTTCCATGCAATAAATGCAAGGATATTTTGCATTTGCACCATTACATATTCCAAGCATACATTTGATAGTTTTCAAATCAGCACTCATATACCATTCCACATTAAATTTACCAACCCCATCAACTACTAACATTTCGCCTTCACTTTGAGACTTAATGATATTTGGAATACCTGTATGGTTGAACAACCATTTCAACGTTTGATGATTTTCAATTGGTACCTGGGCTGCACCAATCCACCAAATCTCCATCTCGGATTGGATCTTATGCAATGGAGCTTTGCCCTCGCCATTGCCATGGTCCAATGGCATGTTCATGAGGCAAATGCTAATTCTTTCCATCTTCTGTCCCTTTTGAATCTGTGCTTCATCCAACTTCAAGGCAAACTTTAGAACACCATAACTTTCTTCTACTGTGATTTTATACATGTGAACCATTGCAATTTGCACCTTTTTTAGATCAACCATATATTGTTAAACTCATTGTAATAAAAAATTGCCTGTTTTTTTTGTTTTTCATAGGACATAGACCTTTCGATGTGAATGTAATCTCCAAAAACATGTGGAATCTTGCGATTCATGGAAATTCTTGCAGTCGAAACTGCAAGGGCTCGGGGCAATCCAAATATAGTTACCCTATTGCGTTTAAGATTTTTAAACCATAATCCAGAGATAGCACGATAACCTTTTCGACTTATACCCACAGTATCACATGTCTCTACGATTTCATTTGCTTTCACCGTGCCTTTTAAATCCTTCACTAACTCTCTCAGAGTTGGACCTCTCAAATCCACATTTTCTGGTGACTTAAGAATCCTCAAAATGTCTTTCTTATTCATGGTTTCCTTCAAAAGTTTGATTCTTTCCTCATTCTCTCGGATATTTATGCCTAGTATGTTAGAGACATATTTCTTTGTAAGATTTAGTCTCCTTTTCTTTGCTCTCTCACACAAGCTGGTTATATTTTTTAATGGTCTCTTCCTCTCTCTAAATCCTACTGGAGTTTCTCTCAAGCGTGTTAGCTTATCCTGCAATGAATTGTTAACATTTTTCAAAATATCAATCTGACTTGTCAACTCTAAAATATTTGTTTGTGTAGTTTCTAGTGCTTTTTTCATTTCGTGCACTTGAGCTATATATGTGTAAGATGCAGAGTATAACCTCATACAGTAGCCAAGCATTCCATTGTAACCTTCTCCAGCATATCTTATATAGTCATGGACATTCAAAAAAGGAGGTGGTTTACCTGTAGAAGGATCCCTGAGATAGATATTTCCATCCACCCACAAATCTATATGCTTCATTCCTTGTGTTCGCAACCTGTTGGCTTCAATCTCATCTATCAATACTCGATGATGTATACTTCTCCAAGATGTGTAAGTCGGATCTAGCTGAATAGATAGCTTGTATTTACGTGTGCTTGCGCCTGTGTTATTTGAAGTAGTATTGCTAGACATTCTAGCAAATGAACCGAGCAAGAATCTCACAGTGGTAGGAAGCAAGTGCAACAAAAGGAATGGTAAAAGAGAATAGTGTATAGAAAGAAAACGCGGGAGCAAACAAATGCGAAGTTCGTACAAAAATCTCGAAAATACAAAATCTCTCGAGTTCCAAGACAATAAACGGCCGAAAAGGTGACCCCTGACCTGGATTAAAAGATGAGGGCAATTAATGGTCGACCTCTTCAATGAACCAAATATTCTCTCATTAATCACATCTGGACAACCAAATTTAGAGGTTTTATTCTTCCTAAACCTCAACTAATTAGCAACTTAATCACTTTCTTACAAGTGCCATTTTTGAAGCGTTTTTGGCCCTAATGAACAGTCCACCGAAAAGGATAACTTTACCCTCATCACCCAAGAGCTTTCCCAAGTTACCCAAGTACTAAAGAATCTCACGACACAGGTAGAAGAACTTGGTAAATAACTAACAAGGCTTGCGACAAAGGAAAACCCTATAAATGAAGCCCACATAATGGCCACCAAGGAGCACCATATTTCAGCTATTGACAGAGCCCAGCTCCCACTGATTCCCATCAGCATGTCTTTTACAAAGCATACTCATATGCAACTAGATGCTTTACTAGACACTGGCTCTTCCTTGACAGTTTATGAAGACCATTATGTTCCATCCAACAAGGCAGAATCTCTTGAAGAAGAGATTAGTGTATCCCTGGCTTCTAACAGAAAACTAGCTATCCAAAAAATAGCCAAGGTACGATGTCAAATTGGTAACCTCCAAGTTCCCCTTACAGTCTGCTTAATCAAATCTATAGGTTTTGATATGATTATTGGCATGGATGTAATGAGCCATTTCAAGCCAATAACGTTTGACTTCCAAAAGGTTTCCTTCTTTTTCAAAAGAGAACCTTATGATGTCCCTCTTCTTCAACATTTCTCCAGAACCCTTTCACTCATCCCTCCCACATGCACAGATGCTTGTGACTTAAGATTCAAGAAATGGTTTGATCAACAAAAGCAGCTCTATGTCCCACAAATCCAACAATGGAAGGATCGTATTATGACTTATTCTTCAGAAAATCCTCTCCAGTTTTGGGACAAAACTAAGTACTTTATATCTCTTCCCGAGCTTCCCCAAAGCACTCCCACCAAAGCCACTCACCCGGGAATGAGCCTTGAAGACATGAGGATTTTCCAAGATGAAATCAAAACACTACTCTCCCAAGGTCTCATTGAAAAGAGTTCAAGCCCATGGGCATGCCAGGCCTTTTATGTTAATAAACATTTCGAGCAAAAAAGGGGAAAGAAAAGGCTTGTTATTAATTATAAGCCCCTTAACAAGTTCCTTATCGACAACAAACATCCATTGCCTTTGAAAGATAATCTCATCCAGCGGCTCCAAGGTGCTCAGGTTTTTTCAAAGTTTGATCTAAAATCTGAGTTTTGGCAGTTTAAGATTACTCCTTCTGACAAGTACAAAACAGCTTTTTCTGTGCCCCAAGGCCACTTCCAATGGGTGGTTCTCCCATTTGGTATTAAACCTGCCCCCTCCCTCTGTCAACAGCGGCGGGTGGATACCATATTCCTACCTCTTCGCCACTGTTGTGTGGCCTACATCGATGATATCCTCATCTTTTCAAAAACTTTCAAAAATCATATATGGGACCTATCTGACTTCTTCCAACTACTACAAACAGAAGGCTTGACACTCTCTCCCACTAAATGTGAATTTGCCACGCCACAAGCAGAATTCCTGGGAGTAATTATTTGTAATGGTACTATCAGACTCCAGGAACATGTTGTCAAAAAGATCATAGAAAATATTGAGACTTCTCTTACCCATGTCAGACAACTACAACAACTACTCGGATGTCTCAATTGGATCCACTCCCATGTTCCTGCCCTCCAAAAATACACCTCCCAATGGACAGACTTACTAAAAAAGGGAACTCACTTTGAATGGACATCTCAACATGAAACAGCATTTCAATCCTTAAAACAAGTGATCTCCCAATTACCACCACTCCGCATTCCCTCACCAGGAAATCCCCTTATTGTTTATTCAGATGCTTCAGATTCAGGCTAGGGAGGAATCCTAACACAAACAGAGCAAGGAAGGGAAGAAGTTTGCAGATTCGCTTCTGGCATATTCACCCCTACAGAAAAGAACTATCATTCTTTTCACCGAGAAATCTTAGCACTAAAAAAATGCATAAAAAGTTTTCGTATTTTCATAGAGCATAACCCATTCACAGCAAGAACAGACCTAAAAAATATGCAAGGATTCCTATCCTCCAAAAACCTCTATGAAATAGGCAATAAAAGATTGCTAAGATGGTCATTATGGTTCGACAATCTACAAATAACTTATGAACATGTACCCGGACACAAAAACATAATGGCCGATATACTTTCCAGGTGGCATGAAAAGGACAGCTCTACTGTAGCCATGTGAAGAACCTCACTTTTTCACATGGGTTCTCATGTACAATCTCTACTTTATATACAATCTCTACTATAGCCCTGTAAAGATACCCGCTCATGATTCCCATAGCCATGTGAGATCCTTACAAGTCACATGGACTCTAATGTACAAACCCTTTATTCGCAGCTAGCTAAGCCCTAACCTCTAGCCCTCTATACTATCTCCGAGATGTATAAAAAGGAGACTACAACCACAAGAAGGCACCGCTTTCTTTCTACTCTTCTTCATTTACTCATATCCTTGTATCATCTCCCTTGTATCCATATATCCTTGTATCTATATCCTAACCTCCGCCTTCTCTACCTTGTACAAGAAGCTTCATGCAATACATATCGGCTTGGTCTCCTACAACAAGCGGTCTCTGTCTACTGTCTGGTTTTGCTTTCTTCGTTCGTGTTGGTGTTTTCGTGCTCGCTCTGAATTCTGGTATCAGAGCCATAAGAGTTCCGAGTTCTGGAGTTGTGTTCTCTTGCAATTCGAGATCCTATACGGGCATAATTGCCATGTTTGCCGTTGGCCGTGGTGGCATAGGCATTTTGACTCAAGTCTCGGTGTTCTCTTGCAATTCGAGATCGTCCATTCCGAAATTACTATGGCTTCGTTTCAAGTTCGGATGAGTTCGCGTGCCTCCAACATTTATGAAGAAGCAGAGTCTTCTTCTGCACGACAACCACCTGTACTTCATACGAACGAAATGGATTCCAAGTTTGACGAAGTTTCTGTCTATGAGGTAAATTTCAGTGACATCCTTAAAAGGGTTCACACTAGCACTGAACCTCATTATCTCTTATGTAAATCCTCTTCTCCTTCTAATCCCCTAGAATCTCTATCCCATACCCGCTCTTCTAAAAAATCTAAAAAATCTACCCTAAGCAATAATCCTGTTGAGCAATTATCCTATCCTAATCACTGTACTAATACCCCTAGAACTCCCAATAGTGTACATTACCTAGAATCTAGTATGCAATCTATTAAAGATTGTATTACTAAACTTATAAATAGGATTAATACCCAAAATACTTATATAGAACATTTAGTAGAACAAAACCAAAAAAGCCTTGTATCCACTTCTCCTTCTGTTTCATATTCACCTTCTCCAACTGTATCTAACCCTTCTGCTAAACCTCTACAATCTGGTTCCCCTAGTGCTGATGTTGGTGCGCAGATCGGACGCAGATAGCTCACGTGGTGAATCCTCAAAGGTCCCCAAGAACAAAGTTCTCTACTTTTTAGCACAAAAATCAATGTAAAAGCAAGCACGACATGAGACAAGAGACAAATTGGGTTGAATCTCCCCCATGCCTTGTGTGAGCGCTTCACAAGGCATGTATTTAATATATATTTTCAATCTTTTTGCTCAAAAATAGCCCAATTACAAAAATATGACAAGCTTTTAGCTTTTGAGTTTGCTTTCTACCAAAAATAGGAAAATAAAGCTAATGGACGGTGCCCAAAGAGTCTGGCACGCCCAATCTCAATGTCCAAATAAAAATAACATATCCAGGCGCATAAGCGCATACAAAATAATAAATAGTCGATGTCTCTATAGACATAATCAAAATATAGGCGTGGCGCCTATCAAAATATAGTCCAAAGGTCGAAAACTTGCTAGACTCCAATGCTTTCCTCCGCCACTGCTGCTATCTCTACACATCAACTGAAGCATTCACAATCGTTAGTAAAATAACACATTTAAACCGACAAAAGTGAATACCTAGCAGTCTTCACCTACATAAATAAATCAACTGGTTAGAAATAAATCCTAACCTTAATTTATTACGAGTGCGCACTCTAAACTCATAAACGTTTATTAATTTAATATGCATTTTGCGGAATCACCCGCTATGGAATCACCCATGTACACACTAAATTAATGAAACGCCCGAAAAGGACAGGCGTCCCCATCAACTTCTCGCACAAAGAATCCTCTTTGCGTATGAGCCCCGGTTATCTAAGTTTACGGAATCCACCGTAAAACCTCACAGAATCCACCGTGGAATATGCCTCTGGTGCGCAAATCGGACGCAGATAGCTCACGTGGTGAATCCTCAAAGGTCCCCAAGAACAAAGTTCTCTACTTTTTAGCACAAAAATCAATGTAAAAGCAAGCACGACATGAGACAAGAGACAAATTGGGTTGAATCTCCCCCATGCCTTGTGTGAGCGCTTCACAAGGCATGTATTTAATATATATTTTCAATCTTTTTGCTCAAAAATAGCCCAATTACAAAAATATGACAAGCTTTTAGCTTTTGAGTTTGCTTTCTACCAAAAATAGGAAAATAAAGCTAATGGACGGTGCCCAAAGAGTCTGGCACGCCCAATCTCAATGTCCAAATAAAAATAACATATCCAGGCGCATAAGCGCATACAAAATAATAAATAGTCGATGTCTCTATAGACATAATCAAAATATAGGCGTGGCGCCTATCAAAATATAGTCCAAAGGTCGAAAACTTGCTAGACTCCAATGCTTTCCTCCGCCACTGCTGCTATCTCTACACATCAACTGAAGCATTCACAATCGTTAGTAAAATAACACATTTAAACCGACAAAAGTGAATACCTAGCAGTCTTCACCTACATAAATAAATCAACTGGTTAGAAATAAATCCTAACCTTAATTTATTACGAGTGCGCACTCTAAACTCATAAACGTTTATTAATTTAATATGCATTTTGCGGAATCACCCGCTATGGAATCACCCATGTACACACTAAATTAATGAAACGCCCGAAAAGGACAGGCGTCCCCATCAACTTCTCGCACAAAGAATCCTCTTTGCGTATGAGCCCCGGTTATCTAAGTTTACGGAATCCACCGTAAAACCTCACAGAATCCACCGTGGAATATGCCTCCTGGCATCAGATGTTCCTCTACAAGCTCAACCTCTTCTTGCTAAAGATAGGAATGAACATCTTGCACCTGATTCTCTTGATGCTCCACCACAGGCTTACCTTAAGCAAGAGAATCTTACATCAAGTTCTTACGGTGATCCTGACCAGCATTTCCTATCCAATTCTTCTTCTGTCGTACACAAACAGTCTCTCCCTGTTTCTCTTCAATCCGAACACAGAGATCTTACATCTAGTTCTTCAACTAAGCTTCAATCTAATGATTTCCACAAGGATTGCACATTTGGTTCTTTTCCTGTTGCTAACGGAAAGAATTCAGGTATTCTTCTGCAATCTTGTCTTGGTGGTACTCTACTTGGTGACTGTAGAGATCAAGCCAAGAATGGTGCATTTCGATCTTCTGGTACTTCTCCACAGTCTCCTCCTACTGTTCTTAATGAAGGAATTGAAGCTGTGGCCTCTCCACAGTCTCCTCTTACAAATCTTAACGAAGGAATTAAAACGGTGGCCTCACGTTCTTCTCCTCTTCCTCAACAGCATTGTTTTCCCCTAAGCAAGAGAAAAGAACGGCCATTCTCTTCTCCTTCCTGGTCTCCATTGGAGGGTGAAAATCTGGGCAAAGAAGATCTTATCCAACAAGAGGGAAGAATGTCACTATCCACTTTTGCTTGTGGACCAACCACTTGTGTCTTGAAGAACCAAGAACCGACACTTTCGACTCAAGATCCTGCTAAAGGTACAGATAAGGAGCTACTGTCTATGTCTGCTTCTCCTTGTAGATCATTAAACCCCTTAACCCAAAAAGATTTGGGAATTATTTACATGATGCATAATAAGGGAAAAAACAAGGAGATAATCGGGAGTAGTAAGGAAGAATTTGCGGAAGATATATTCTCTCTTAATTCTTTCCCAACTGATATGACTGTTCTAAAGCTCTCTCCCCGCAAGCATAATGCAGAGATTTCTGCTAAAATTCCCAGAGTCCCTTCAACATCTTGGACATTGTCTCCAGACAATGAACAAGAACAGTGGCATATGTGTGGACAGCCTCCTAGAGCTCCTCCCCCAACATCTTGGGCATTGTCCCCTGACAATGAACAAGAATCATGGTACAACACAGAAAATGTGGAAGAGCTTCCCGAAGCAAGATATCAGCAACCACACATCACTAAGAGATATCCTCTCAACCTAGAAGATTACCTAATCAAGACAGAGGATTACTTTGACAGGCCTCTCATTGCCTCTTTTCTGGACAAACCAGTTCTAGATGAAAGAACATATGAAGCAGAAAAAAGGCGATGCCATTGGGAAGATTCTCGTATCCATGGAGAGATACTTACTGAAGAGTCCAATTCCGTAGACACATCAAAGAAGTCCATTCAGGTCCGAGAAGATCTAAAAGGCCTCTGCTACAAAGATACACCTCATCACCAACATGAGGTTTACCATATTGACCTAAGGCATTGGCAAGAAAGAGAATGGGATGAAACACTCTACGACATCTTGGGAGAAGACCTCAGCTCCCATTCCTCTCAACAAATCCTAATTCACCAATATTATATTCTCCAACAAAAGGTCCCCTCATAAACAATTACAACCCCCCACATGATCATGCCTACATTAGAACATGGGAAGATGAACCTTTCATCCCCATCAACAACCCTATACAGCTCAATGAAGAACATGATCAAGCCTGGGATGAATGGAAAGAATAATCTATCAAAAACCCTGCTAAAGCATTCGTTAAATGAAGGATGGAGAAAGCCTCACCCTCTCTCAGAATGATATTGGCTGCCGAAGCTACACCTGGAAAAGAAGATTCCTCCAAAGGCAAAGGTAAAATCCTACCCCAAAAGTCTTTTCCAAATCTGGGTGCAACTAAAGAGGCAACTATGTCTCTTCCAAATAGTAAGCGGTCTCATGCAAACTGCATTAAAGGGGGTAAAATGGGTTTTGAATTTCTTGATCTCATCAATAGATTTGAAGCTTCCATTTTGGCAGAAGAAGAGAAATCATTACCTCTTGATTCTCTTATGTCCTTAGAATATCTCTACAAGCCCATTCCTAAAGACATGCTTTACATGATGAATTCTTCTTCTCCAAATGACAAAGCCAACGAAAAGGACCTACCAGAATCTAGCAAGAAAGCTCCCCTAGACAACCAATGGTATCCTATTCACTTAGGAGTTGAAGCAGATATTGACTTGGAAAGGCAACCCAACATGAATATCTCAAAGCCTACAATGCTAGCCAACTATGGACTAAGGAGTGAAGTTTACACAGAGCTAACAAAGAAGAAGAAGAAGAAGAATCAAGATGCAATATCCAAATCTGATGGTGACATCATCGAAGAACCACTGAAGGAAAAGAAGAAGCATCACAAAGCTGCAACGCAATCTGATGGTGAGACTTCATCCTTTTCTTATTTTCCTCTAGCACCATTTAAGAAAATTGTTCCAATGGAGGATAAAAAGGAGTTTTGCTATGAAGAATGGGCCAACACTCAGGGAAACATATGTAAAAAAGATACTCTTCATTGGCAAGACATTGAATACTAAGATGGCTCGCTTGACACCCTGTCAAGCTCAGAAGACTCTGATCCCGAACTAAACTATGCAGTCAAGGATGACCTTGCTTAGCCTCCAGAAGATAACTACCCACAGAACCTCCAGCAGTTTCATACTAAAGGGCAAGATACATGTGATATCTGTGCTCAATGGACGGATGACTCTGGTTGGCAAGATTGTGATTCCCAAGCCCAAGCCATACCTAACGACATTGGCGATGATCCTGGTTGGGATTACTATGGTGATGATGAATATGAATGCCCATATCCATACAACCCTAACTATGATAGAATACGCCAGTTTGAAAAAACTGTCCTTGGCTCCACTGATGTCCTGCAGTATGTTCTTGAATATATTCCGTACCATCCTCACACAATGGGATGCCCCACTTATAACCGGCTGGATTATTATCCACCCAACTCTACAGAATTAGGAAGCTGTGAAGGATGGGACACTGACGACAATGAAGACTATGTGGGCGCCCTCGACTATGCAGACTCCGACGAAAAACTACTTATGATGATTTACGGGTCTGACTATCTCTGCAATGCATTTCTTGGAGATGAGCACACTCCATTTCTAACTCCAAGTATGCTTTCAATAAGGGCACAATCATTAGCTTGGCCATCCCTGCAGTATTCACAAACCAACATTGCATACACGGTTCTCTTCTATATAAGCATTCAACACTTTTCTATGTATGCTAATTTTGGTTTAAAAGGCGATCTCCAAAGATGGTGGGAATCCCTCAAAGCAGTGTACAAAGATGATGATCCAGGGGTTCTCTTTCTTCTGGTCCCAGAACAGGCTCATGGCAAGAGCAATGCTAAAAGGTTCCATGCAAACCAAGCATGGAACACTCAAAGGGCGTATCCTTCGCAAGACAATTTCCTTTTGGCCCTCTACAACACCCTACAATGGTGATTGTCATGCCCACAAATTCAAAGGATAAAATAATCCTAAGCAAACACAATTACAGTCCCATTGATAAAAAACCTACTTTGCTTCCATTAAGAAGGAAAAAGAGAGTTCTCCAAAAGGATCCAAAATGTGAGCAAATGTGTAGAAATGCACATTTGAGCAAAAATCTTGGAAGGAACCAAAAGCATGCAAAAGGAGCAAAATGTAAGCAAATGTGTAGAAATACACATTTGAGCAAAAAATTGGAAAGAATGGGAAGCATGCAACAATCCTTAAAAGTGTACAAAAGAATTGTGCAAATGTGAACATTCACATTTGATTCAAAAACAACCCTTAGGAGGATTCAAAAAATAAGTGCAAAGAAATGTGTAAATGTGAAAGAATTACACATGCACATTCATAACTTGTCCTATACAAAAATTGGAGATATACTTCTTTTTGAAGCTCCAAACCATGCACAAAAGCACATTAACAAAAATTAAAGGGACAAACCATGCATAACAAAGTCTTGTCAGAAGAATAGAAATATGCATGGATGCATGGTTGTAATAAAAAGGTATGGATGAGAAATAAAGCAATAAATGGACAAAAGATACCATAGGTTTAAAAGAAAATTACCTCTTTGATCTATGGACCAAAAAATACCATGTACAAAAACCTTTTTGAAAAGGCACATGGTAAACAAATTAAAAAAATACAAGACCCAAAGAGTTGGCACATGGACAAAACCAAGAAGACAATTCATATGGGAATAGTACTCTCGCATGTGAAGAAACATGTGGCCCCCCATACAGAAAACCATTTCACATGAAAACCATGTGACTCTCCCATGGTTTTAGAAAAACCACCTTCTAGAGAATTTTTTCTCTAGAATATAAAATCCATCTATTTCATTGTAAAAAGGGACTCCCTTGCAACTATAAAAGGGGGATCTCTCATCCAAGAGGAGGTGGAGTTTTTGAGTAGAGTTTTGAGTGAAGTTGCTCTCCGCCCTTGTACAATTCTATTTTCTTTTGAGTGTTCTTAGTTATTAGAAGGTGCTAAACAAGCCTTACTTACCTTCTTCCTCAAGCTTCCTTGTACACATACCTTCTCCTCCAAGCTTCCATCTCTCTCCCTCTTCAAGCTTCCCGTATACACTATCTCTCTCAAGCTTCCTCTCCAAGCTACCCTTGTACACAAGCTTCCTCTCCAAGCTTCCCTTACGCAAGCCTTCTTCCACAAGCTTCTCCCTCAAGCTTCCCTCACTACCTTAAGCTCTTACCCTCTAGCCGCTTCAAGCTTCCTTCTTCCATAGCCGTAAGCCTCTCTAAGCTTCATTTCTCTTCAAGTTTCCTTCCTCTCCAAGCTTCCTTCCACTTACCCTCACGCCACTCCAAGCTTCCATACTCTTTCCTTGTCCATACCCTCGTCGTACGAAGCTCTCCGCCATACCTCTCCAAGCTTTCCGACTACCTTCTCTATCAAGCTACCTCTACCACTTCTCCCAAGCTTCCTCCTTCCTCTACCACTTTAGCCTAAGCCTCATACCTCTCTATCTAGCCTACCACACACACTCTTCCGCTATATCCACCTACCTCATGAACCCTTCTCTACCTTGTACAAGAAGCTTCATGCTCCTCATGCAATACATATCGGCTTGGTCTCCTACAACAAGTGGTCTTTGTCTCCTGTCTGGTTTTGCTTTCTTCATTCGTGTTGGTGTTTCCATGAAGCTTCATGCTCCTCATGCAATACATATCGGCTTGGTCTCCTACAACAAGTGGTCTCTGTCTCCTGTCAGGTTTTGCTTTCTTCGTTCATGTTGGTGTTTCCGTGTGCTCGCTATGAATTTTGGTATCAAAGCCATAAGCGTTTCGAGTTCTAGAGTAGTGTTCTCTTGCAATCTGAGATCCTATACGGGCATTATTGCCATGTTTGCCGTTGGCCGTGGTGGCGTAGGCGTTTTGGCTCAAGTCCCGGTGTTCTCTTGCAATTCGAGATCGTCCATTTCCGAAATTATTATGGCTTCGTTTCAAGTTCGGATGAGTTTGCGTGCCTCCAACAAAAATAATGAAGCAGAGTCTGCTTCTGCACGACAACCACCTGCACTTCATACGAATGAAAGGGATTCCAAGCATGACGAAGTTTCTGTCTATGAGATAAATTTCAGTGACATCCTTAAAAGGGTTCATACTAGCACTGAACCTCATTATCTCTTACGTAAATCCTATGCTCCTTCTAATCCCCTAGAATCTCTCTCCCATAAAAAATCTACCAAAAGCAATAATCTTGTTGAGCAATTATCCTAATCATCATCATCGCACTAATACCCCTAGAACTCCTAATAGTGTAATTACCTAGAATCTAGTATACAATCTTAAAGATTGTATTACTAAACTTACAGATAGTATTAATACCCAACATACTTATATAGAACATCTAGTAGAACAAAACCAAGAAAACCTTGTATCTACTCCTCCTACTATTTCATATTCTCCTTCTCCAACTGTATCTAACCCTTCTACTAAACCTCTACAATCTGGTTCCCCAAGTGCTGATATTCCTCCACAATCTCATTATCTTCTTTCTAGAGATAAGAACGAACATCTTGCACCCGATTCTCTTGATGTTCCACCACAAGCTTACCATAAGCAAGAGAATCTTACATCAAGTTCTTACAGTGATCCTAACTAGCATTTCCTATCTAGTCCTTCTTCTGTCATGCTCCAATAGCCTCTCCCTGTTGCTCTTCAAGCCAAACACAAAGATCTTACATCTAGTTCTTTAACCGAGCTTTAATCTAATGATTTCTGAAATCGACACAAGGATTGTGCATTTGATTCTTTTCCTGTTGCTAAGGGAAAGAATTCATGTATTCTTCTGCAGTCTTGTCTTAGTGATACTCAACTTGGCAATCGTAAAAATCAAGCCAAGAATGGTGCATCTCAGTCTTCTAGTGCCTCTCCACAGTCTCCTCCTACCCATCTTAATGAAGGAATTGAAGCTGTGGCCTCACGTTCTTCTCCTCTTTCTCAACAGCATTGTCTTCCCCTAAGCAAGAGAAAAGAACAGCCTTCTTGGTCTGACATGACTGTTCTTAAGCTCTCTCCCCATAAGCATAATGTAGAGATTTCTGCTAGACTTCCCAAAATCCCTTCAACATCTTGGACATTGTCTCCAGACAATGAACAAGAACGTGGCATATGTGTGGACAGCCTCCTAGAGCTCCTCCTCCAACATCTTGGACATTGTCCCCTGACAATGAACAAGAATCATGGTACAACACAGAAAATGTGGAAGAGCTTCCTGAAGCAAGATATCAGCACAACCACACATCACTAAGAGATATCCTCTCAACCTAGAAGATTACCTAATCAAGACAGAGGATTACTCTGACAGGCCTCTCATTGCCTCCTTTCTGGATGAACTAGTTCTAGATGAAATATCATATGAAGCAGAAAAAAGACGATGCCATTGGAAAGATTCCCGTATCCATGGAGAGATACTTACTGAAGACTCCAATCCCGTGGACACATCAAAGAAGTCCATTCAGGTCCGAGAAGATCTAAAAGGTCTCTACTACAAAGACACACCTCATCACCAACATGAGGTTCACCATATTGATCTAAAGCATTGGAAAGAAAGAGAATGGGATGAAACACTCAACGACATTTTGGGAGAAGACCTCAGCTCCCACTCCTCTCCCTAGGTAACAAATCCTAATTCTCCAGTATCATCTTCTCATACAAAAGGTCCTTGCATAAATAGTTGCAACTCCCATCAGCCAGTCGTACAATATGATCATGCTTACATTAGAGCACGGGAAGATGAACCTTTCATCCCCATTAACAACCCTACACAGCTAAGGAAAGAACATGATCAAGCCTGGGATGGATGGAAAGAAGAAGCTATTAATACCCCTGTTGAAGCATTTGTCAAACGAAGGATTGAGAAAGCCTCACTCTCTCTCAGAATGATATTGCTGCTAAAGCTACAGAAGATTCCCCCCAGACTATCAAAGACAAAGGTAAATTCCTACATCAAAAGTCTTTTCTAAATCCGGGAGCAATCAAAGAGACAAATATTAAGCACTCTCATCCAAACTGCATCAAAGGGTGTAAAATGGATTTAGAATCTCTTAATCTCATCAATAGATTTGAAGTTTTCATTTTGGCAGAAGAACATAAATCATTACCTCTTGATTCTCTCACATCCCCAAAAGGTCTCCAAAAGCCTATTTTTAAAGACATGCTTTACATGGTGAATCCTTCTTCTCCAAACAAGAAAGCCAAAGAAAAGGACCTACCAGAACCCAGCGAGACAGCTCCCTCAGACAACCGATGGTCTTCTATTCACTCAAGAGATGAAGCAGACGATGAAACCAAAAGGCAACCCAGCATGAAGATCCCAAAGCCTACAATGCTAGTCTACACTAAACTAGCAAAGAAAAAGAAGAAGAAGGATCAAGATGCCACATCCAAATCCGATGGTGACATCATCGAAGAACCACTGAAGGAAAAGAAGAAGCATCACAAAGCCGCAACGCAATCTGATGGTGAGACTTCATCATTTCCTTATTTTCCTCCAACACCATTTAAGAAAATTGTTCCAACGGAGGATGAAAAGGAGTTTTGCTATGAAGAATGGACCAACACTCAGGGAAACATATGTAAAAAGGATACTCTTCATTGGCAAGACATTGAATACCAAGATGGCTCGCTTGACACCCTGTCAAGCTCAGAAGACTCTGATCCCGAACTAAACTATGCAGTCAAGGATGACCTTGCTTGGCCTCCAGAAGATAACTACCCACAGAACCTCCAGCAGTTTCATACTGAAGGGCAAGATACATGTGATATCTGTGCTCAATGGACGGATGACTCTGGTTGGCAAGATTGTGATTCCCAAGCCCAAGCCAAACCTAACGACATTGGCGATGATCCTGGTTGGGATTACTATGGTGATGATGAATATGAATGCCCATATCCATACAACCCTAACTATGATAGAATACGCCAATTTGAAAAAACTGTCCTTGGCTCCACTGATGTCCTGCAGTATGTTCTTGAATATATTCCGTACCATCCTCACACAATGGGATGCCCCACTTATAACCGGTTGGATTATGATCCACCTAGTTCTACATAATTAGGAAGCTTTGAAGGATGGGACATTGACGACAATGAAGACTATGCGGGTGCCCTTGACTATGCAGACTTCAACGAAAAACTACTTATGATGATTTGCAGGCCTAACTATCTCTGCAATGCATTTCTTGGAGATGAGCACACTCCATTTCTAACTCCAAGTATGCTTTCAATAAGGGTGCATCCATTAGCTTGGCCATCCCTGCAGTATTCGCAAACCAACATTGCATACACAGTGCTCTTCTCTACAAGCATTCAACACTTTTCTATGTATGCTAATTTTGGTTTAAAAGGCGATCTTCGAAGAGGGTGGGAATCCCTAAAAGCAGTTTACAAAGATGATGATCCAGGGGTTCTCTTTCTTCTGGTTCCTGAATAGGCTCATGGCAAGAGCAATGCTAAAAGGTTCCATGCAAAAGAACAACCCAAATCAAGCATGGAAGACTCCAAAGCCGTATCCTTCACAAGACAATTTCCTTTTGGCCCTCTACCACACCCTACAATGGTGATTGTCATGCCCACAAATTCAAAGGATAAAATAATCCTAAGCAAACACAATTATAGCCCCATTGATAAAAAACCTACTTTGCTTCCATTAAGAAGGAAAAAGAGAGTTCTCCAAAAGGATCCAAAATGTGAGCAAATGTGTAGAAATGCACATTTGAGCAAAAATCTTGGAAGGAACCAAAAGCATGCAAAAGGAGCAAAATGTGAGCAAATGTGTAGAAATACACATTTGAGCAAAAAATTGGAAAGAAGTGAAAGCTTGCAACAATCCTTAAAAGGGTACAAAAGAATTGTGCAAATGTGAACATTCACATTTGATTCAAAAACAACCCTTAGGAGGATTCAAAAAATAAGTGCAAAGAAATGTGTAAATGTGAAAGAATTACACATGCACATTCATAACTTGTCCTATACAAAAATTGGAGCTATACTTCTTTTTGAAGCTCCAAACCATGCACAAAAGCACATTAACAAAAAATTAAAGGGACAAGCCATGCATAACAAAGTCTTGTCAGAAGAATAGAAATATGCATGGATGCATGGTTGTAATAAAAAGATATGGATGAGAAATAAAGCAATAGATGGACAAAAGATACCATAGGTGTAAAAGAAAAAACAATCATGGAAAAGAAAATCACCTCTTTGACCTATGGACCAAAAATTCCATGTACAAAAAACCTTTTTGAAAAGGCCCATGGTAACAAAATAAACAATACAAAACCCAAAGAGTTGGCACATGGGAAAAAACCAAGAAGACAATTCGTATGGGAATCGTACTCTCCCACGTGAAGAAACATGTGGCCGCCATACGGAAAACCATTTCACATGAAAACCATGTGACTCTAAACCTAAACCCTATTTCACATGGGAATCGTACTCTCCCACGTGAAGAAACATGTGGCCCCCATACGGAAAACCATTTCACATGAAAACCATGTGACTCTAAACCTATGGTTTAGGGTTTAGGGACAGTGAGATTGAGAGCAAGAGAGTGAGAGAATGAGGGTCAGGGCCCAAGTGGTGAAGCCTCCTTTCTTCTCTCCAATGTTCTCTCATGCCTATACCCATTGTATGCAAAGTTCATAGAGGGTTTGAGAATTAGGGGAATGTATCATGGACCATGGAGCTTGCAACATACATCTTTCATGCTTGAAGGAAGGCATGAATACTCACTATATGGATCATGACATTTGTAATGTATAAGAAGCTAGGTGAGAGATAGTCATTAAGCTCTTGAAAAAATTAGGAGTGTATCCAATGTTCTGTTGTTGAGTGCACATCAGTCATGAAGTTGTTTGTGTGTTGTGCATTGCGAAATAGGAGAGGTGAATGACCACCAACTCCGAAACACGCATATAACAATTAGGATCCCTATTACATGGTCTCATGTAAAAATAATTTATTCACATCAAATAAAATTACATTATAGTTATTTTGGTTAAAAGTGAAGGTTGATGGGGTTTAGGAATAGCATAATGTTAAGGAAACACACTTTCATCAATACACACAAGTCGTAGATCTTTGAAAGGCATATGCATAATTTGAGCAAGAAAGATGAGGTGAATCTATCATGAATTTCATTGCTTGAAAATTGTGTCTTGATAGCAAGTGTCCTTTGGTGTCTTGGGGACACTTCTAAGGTAAGAAGGATGAAGAGCAAGAGAGAGAGTTTCCCATGCATGAAGGCTTAGGCCTGATGTTTAAAGCCATAGGCTTAAACACAAAACCAAAATAGAAAGAAAGAAGTGAAAATAGAAGGCAATAGCACATTAGCCACCCTCTCCACCTTCTTTTTTTGGAGATCATCTTCCTGTCCAATCGAGTGTTAGCCTCTACTTCATTAAAGCCATATCCTGCCTCTACTGCTCATCATCCTCATTATAATTACCATGATTATAGGCCACCTGCTATCCATCTTAGCATCATCATCATCATCATCATCTCCTTCATGGTCATCTATTGTGAGTTGCATGTTGCCTAGAGGTTGCATCATCATGGCCATTGCAGTCATCACGTGTAGCATGGAAATCATGAACAATATCAACACCACCACCATCATCATCATTAGTAGCAATCATTGTTGTCCTTCCCCCACACGATTATCATCATGTTTTTCATCATAATTAAAGCCTAGTATCAAATCAGCATTATCACAATCACCACATGTAGCAACAAAGACATAATCATCATCATCATTATAGTAGTCTTGCACCAAGTGGTATCTAGAGAGCATGTCCCTGCATCATAAGCATCATCATCAGCACGTCATGGGCAACAACATTATTTCCATCATGATTCCCTTCTTCACGACCTGAACCAACCTCATCATAATCCCTATCTACTTTCCTTAACCATCATCATCATAGCATTGGGCATCACGAGTAGTCGAGAACTATCTAAGACAAAAAATGTTGTAACTTGGCCAAAGTTGGCCCTTTTCTTTCTCTAGGGAAATAGTTGGCCATATCTATGATTTTTGTATGCTTCCTCCTAAAGGCAAGCACAAGTTTCCTAGCATTCCTCATTGTACCAACTATTCTCTAGGATATTTTTTCTTGGAGATCTAAGAGAAGGTCAAGGGGTAAGAAAAATATATGGTAGTAGATGTATAAAAAGGGGACATGAGAGTTGTCAGGAACCACTCGAAGGGTCCTCCTCAACCATGCTTTATCATTTAGAGACGAATGTATTCATTGTTTGCAAATGAGATAGAAACATGAAGAGGCTATAAGCAACTATATCCACAACACAGTAAAAAACAATTGTGAACCTTTTGGATATTATTACATATTAAGAGAAATATTTGAAATATTTTCAAAGATCTTGTCAAAAACTTATTGAATTCAAGAAACTTATGAAAAATCATATATTCTTGAGTTGTGTTTTAAAGAACCTCAAAATATTAATTTTCAATAAATCATAACTTCTTTAATTTTAAAAATAAAGCTAAAATTTAGCAACTCTATAAGCTTCAAAACTTTCGAATTTTCTCTCCATCCAATGCCTTCATGAAGATGTTAACTATCTAGTCCTATGGGTTGACATATACCAAGTCAATCTCACCTATAAGTACTTTCTCTCTCACATGTTAGATATGCTCAATGCTCCATCCTCATAAGGTGCCACCTATAATCCATGGTGCTCAAAGTTGTAAGGCCCCCATTATGAGGAGAAGCCATATGTGAATCGAATATTGGTTGAGTCCTGACTTGTATTTCACATGAGGTCTATGTGACCGGATGGCAAAAAGGTGACCGTTTATTGGTCTAATCTTTAGGTTAGACGACGGAGTAGTTAAGTTGGTAGCAACTTGAGGCACATTGCATTGAATAGCTGATGATAAAGGGAATATTCCCTAGCCGACTAGTGGAGGCTCGTATGGTAGGTAGGTTAGGGCTGACCTAACCATCTTCCCGGGCTATAAAAGCTAAACCTCTTCAAAGCCATCCATAATCTATCTTTACCCAGTCAGAGTCGTTCCAACTAGCCTTAGAGCCATCTTTGTATTAGTTGTTCAAAGCTAAAGAATTTTATTCTCCTCTTATCTATTGTGTACTCTCTATCTCTTTCTCAGATTGTGTTTGCTGTGTCGTGTAATTTTTACATGGTATCAGAGCCCAGAGGGCTCTAGGAATCGAAGAATGTGCAAGAGGCAAAGGCTTCAACAGCAAAGAGAAACTATGTCGACTTTTGGAAGTAGTTTGGCACATCAGGAAATGGTGTAGGAGGTCATGTTGCTGTACTGGCTATTCAAACACTGAGGATTCATCCACTAGCCTTCAGCGAAGGAAGTTAGATGGTACAAACTACACCTTGTGGAAGTTCAAAATTATAGCTATCCTGATTCTTATGAGCTTTTTGAGACTGTGCTGGGGACTAACGCAGAACCAGAAGTCTACCCCGGAACCATCAAATTCTAGTGTGATGATTTATCCGAATGCAGAGCTTGGAAACGAAGGAATGCAGATGCATTGTATGCCTTAGTTACAAGCTATTCTGATAGTGTTTTAACTTTGATTCAGCATACAACCAAAGCATTAGAGGCTTGAAATGTATTGAGGAGTCATTATGAAACACGAAATCAAACAAGGATTCAAAACTTAGAGAATCAACTAGTAGTAGAGAAGTTTGCTGAAGGAGAGAGGACTGAAGTATTCATCACTCGGATTAAGAATCTATGCGACCAGATGGTTGGTGCTGGGATACAAAAGACTAGCGAGGAGCTAGCTCGGAGGTGTCTTCGGATTTGTCCACAAAAGTTTGATGGACTAGTAATTGCCCTTAATACTCAGGTGAGACATCAAGCTTTGAGTTTTGAGGAGTTTTGTGCATTATTGCTGGAGGAGGAGTTAAGACTGAAAGACCGAGAAGGAAGCAACAATGGAGATGCTACATTCTCTACCAATGCAAAAGGCAAAGGTGGTTCCTCCACAAAAAATGATGGTGATAAAAGAAAAAGAGCGGCAAGAAGAAGTTTCAGGGAGAGTGCTTCTACTGCAATAAGAAAGGACATGCAATTACAAATTCTCGTGTTAAAAAGGCAGATGAAAAGAATGGTACCCTTAAAAGTAAAGGGAAAGAGACAACCAATATGGCTAAAGTAGAGTTGGAGTTATTTATGGCGACCATTGAGGAACTGTGCTCCTCGACATAAGAAGAGTCTACCACTGACTCATGGGTA
Source organism: Lygodium microphyllum (assembly GCF_053477565.2). Classification (NCBI taxonomy): domain Eukaryota; kingdom Viridiplantae; phylum Streptophyta; class Polypodiopsida; order Schizaeales; family Lygodiaceae; genus Lygodium; species Lygodium microphyllum. The sequence goes on along the minus strand of NC_141149.1, from coordinate 4,749,597 downwards.
TTGGATAGTGGGGTCTCCCGTCACATGACCAACAAGAAAGGTTTATACAGTTCTATGTAGCCTCTACAAGAATCCATCACTGTGATGGTTGGAAATGATGCAAAATATCATGTTGTGGGGTAGAGGTACTATTTCATTTGTTGCTGCAAATGGTAAAGTCAAAAAGCTTTCAAACGTGTTGTATGTTCCCAAAATTAGGAGAAATTTGTTATCAGTTGCTGCTATAACTGAACTTTGTCATGAAGTGAGGTTCAAGAAGACAAAGTGCATAAATTCTCAACAGTGCTATAAAAGTTGTTGTGAAAGGAGAAAGAAGAAACAACTTGTACGAGCTAAGTGCTCTTACAGCCACCATTGGAGTGGGCACAAGTAAGCTTTGGCATGAAAGGTTTGGACACATTGGATTTGTAGTGTTAAAGGAGATGCATAGGCAAGGTATTGTTGCTTACCTACATGCAGTGATTGAATTGAAGGAAACCATGTGAAGCTTGTATGATGGGTAAGCAACAGAGAAAGGCATTTCCACAAGAAAGCAAAAATAGAGCACATGCTCCTCTAGAGTTGGTGCATGTTGACTTGTGCGGTAAGATGCCTACACAGGCCTTAGGGGGATCTTCTTATTTTACGTTGATTGTTGACAACTACAGTAGGAAGATGTGGGTATACTTCCTTCGTGATAAGGCTCAAGATTTTGGTAAGTTTAAAGAATGGCTAAAACTTGTTGAGAATGAAATAGGAAAAAGCATGAAGAAATTTAGAAAAGATGGTGGTGGTGAGTTCAACTTAAAGGAGTTTGAATACTTTTGCAAGAGCAAAGGAATCAAGTGTCAATTGACGACATCTCACACGCCTCAACAGAACGGTGTTGTGGAACGCATGAATCACACCATTGTGGAGATGGCAAGATGCATGCTAAAGCCCAAGGGATTGCCTAACCATTTTTGGACTGAAGCTATTAATACTGCAGTCTACATTCTAAATTGGAGCTACACAAAGGCTCTCAAGGGAAAAACACCTCATGAGGCTTACATTGGTAAGAAACCATCTATCTCACATTTCAAAATTTTTGGATGTGAATGTTATGCACATGTTTCAAATCAGAAGAGAAACAAGTTAAAACCAAAAAGTTAAAAATGTATCTTCTTGGGTTATAGTGATGAGCAGACGGCTTACAAATTATATGACCAAGAGGCAAAGAAGATCATCGTGAGCTGTGATGTGGTGTTCAAGGAGGAGCCTCATACAATGGAGGAGGAGAAGGTAAGTTCTTCCACTTTATCATCAAGCGAAGAAGTAGTCCACTATGAACCTATCCTGAGAGCTGTCCCTATCCTTAAGGAGGAAACATCATCTTTAGATGATGAGGACAAAGTTCACCAATCTGATATCACCCCACCGGAAAAGCCATTGCCGCATTGGGTGAAGCAACTCTATGACCACAATAATCCTATGTCTACATCTATTGAGGAGAAGGTAAACTGACCAAGGAGGTCTCAGAGAATAGAGGAGCAAAGGAGGGCTTCTGCTCACATAGTCAATATGGCCTTGGTGGCCGAGATTATGAGAGAAGTAAAGGAGCCAACTGACTTAGAAGAAACCCTTGCAGATCCAACATGGAAGGCAGCTATACAAGCCGAGTATGACAACATAATCAAGAATGACACTTGGGAGCAAGTGGATCGGCCAGCAAAGTGGAAGGTTATTGACACCAAGCGGATTTTGAAGGTAAAGTACAAGGTTGATGGTACCTTAAAAAAGTATAAAGCCAGATTGGTTGCCCAGTGATTTTCACAGGTTGAACAGTTTGATTTTCAAGAGTCATTTTTTCCAACTTCCAAAATGACCACTATTCGCACAGTACTTGCAGTGGCCAGTTTACCAAACGGATGTTAAGTCAACGTTCTTAAATGATGACCTCAAGGAGGAGGTGTACGTGGCTCAGCTACCAGGGTTTGAGGCACCCCATTCTAAGAACAAAGTATGTAAGTTGAAGAAGGCATTGTATAGGTTGAAACAAGCCCCTAGAGCATGGTACTAGCGAATAGATAAGTTATTTTCAAGCTTAAACTTCAAAAGATATGCCTCAGATGCTAACTTGTATGTTTACAGGGATGGTGAAAAGTTTGTAGTGAATATCTTATATGTGGACGACCTTCTTATTATAGGTGACTATGAAGATATGATCAACCAAACTCGAAAGGCTTTGAGTTCTGAGTTTGAAATGATAGACTTGGGCTTGTTGCACTATTGTTTGGGGATTGAAGTCTGGCAAGAGCTAGGAAAGATCTTTATCTCTCAAAAGAAATATGCATGGGAGATCTTGAAGGCATTTGTCATGACCGAGTGCAAGGAGATATCTACATCTATGGAGGTGAATGCAAAGTTAACGGTTAAGGATACATCAGCACTAGCAGACATGGGGAGGTACAGGAGGTTGGTCGGCAATCTAATCTACGTGTGTAACACCAGACCAGATATCAGTTTTGTTCTTGGTGTTTTGAGCAGGTTCTCAAACAAACCTCATGAGAGTCATTGGAAAGCTGGGATGCGGGTGCTCAAATACTTGAAGGAAACTCTTGACTATGATATCACATACATTTCTAGAACTTCTCTTGTGGGAAACTGTGACTCAGATTGGGCAAGAGACAGCAATTCCAGAAAATCATTTTCTGGTTATTGTTTCTCTTTGGGTTCAGGAATTTTCTCTTGGATTAGTAAGAAGCAGCCAACAGTGGCATTGTCTTACCGAAGTAGAGTACAAGGCATCTTGTTTTGCTGCATGTGAAGCAATATGGTTGAGAAGGATTCTATGGCATATGGGAGTGCAGGATGAAGAACCAACTGTGCTGAGATGTGACAATCAGAGTTGCATCGCCATTGCCAAAAATCCAATGTTTCATACACACACCAAACATATAGAGATTTAGTATCATTATGTGTGTGATTTGATTCAGGGGATGGAATAGTGGAACTGGTCTACTGTCCAACTAATCCATGGTGCTCAAAGTTGTAAGGCCCCTATTATGAGGAGAAGTCATATGTGAGCCGCCCAGATATTGGTTGAGTTCTAAATTGTATGTCAGATGAGGTCTATGTGATCGGACAGCAAAAAGGTGACCATTTGTGGGTCTAATCTCCGGGTTAGATAGAGAAAAGTTGGTAGCAACTTGAGGCACATTGCATCGAGTTGCGGGGTAAGGGAGTTAAAAGGGGCCCCTATTTTGGGGTATGGGGGCCATGGAAACGGCCCCTGGTTGGGGGTCCGAGGGTAGAGCCCCCGGCCCGACGATAAAGGGAATATTCCCTCGTCGACTAGTGGAGACTCGTATGGTAGGTTGGTGAGACCGACCTAACCACATTCGCGGGCTATAAAAGCTAAACCCCTTCAAAGCCATCTATAATCTATCTTACCCCAATCAGAGTTGTTCCAGCTAGCATTAAGCTCTTCACATAACTTCTATTTAGATTGCCATCTAAGCTTCACTGTGAAAGCGCACGAGTAGATAGAGCCATCTTTGTATCAGTTGTTTGGAGCTAAAGAATTTTATTCTCGTCTTATCTATTGTGCATTCTCTATCTCTTTCTCAGATTCTGTTCGTTGTGCAGTGTAATTTTTACATCATAAAGTGGTAATGCACTTCAATATGTTTTGTCCTAGCATGGAGCATAGGATTCCTATGTAATTGTAAAATACTCATATTGTCACAATGAATGACGATAAGACCATCTACTTACACATCCAAATCACCCAATGACTTTTGTAGCCATACCACTTCACATGTTGCCATTCGTATGTTGCACTACCAAGGAAAAATATGAATCCACTTGTAGATTTTTTATTAGACATACTGTCAGTCCAACCTGCAACTATGTATCCACACACTTGTATATCCTTACTTGCCAAATAAAAAATTCAATACTACAAAGTAAACTTTACATGCCTTAATATGCATCTAACTGTATCCAAATGAGGCTTCCTACGCATTTGTATACACTAATTGATAAGGCCAACACTATAACTAAAGTCTAATTGGCCTTATGATAGTTATGTAAATCAAACTCTCTACTATCCTCTTCAACATAGTAGAGTCTTTTATCTCATTCCTAACATTAGCACTCAACTTCACATTTTACTCCGATGATACTGAAAGAGGCTTATACGTTGTCATACCATACTTGGACAACATATCTAAATCATGCTACCTTTAGGACAGCCATATACCATCATCACATTTGATTACCTTAATACCAAGAAACTACCTCAACTATCCCAAATCCTTCATCTCAAAATTCTTCTTCAAACCGTCCTTGACTTTAGCAATCCCACTACTACTATCATATGTAATAATCAAGTCATCCACATAGATGACTATGATGATCAAACTTACATATCCCTTTAACATATAAAGTGAGTGATGAGCATCAAAAACATAAAAGCTAATGTTAACAATATATTCTATAGAGCATCTTTTTTAACCTGAACACGTATTGAGATGCTCTAAATCCTCATAACCTGGTGGTTGTTTCATATATATATCTTCTTGCAATTCACCATGTAAAAACACATTCTTTACACCCATTTATTGTAAACTTCAACCTTTGGCTTGCCAAAGCAATAACACATCTAATAATTGTCATCTTAACAATTGGTTTGAATGGTTTTTCATAACATATGCCATATGTTTGAGCATAGCCTTTTGCAACCAGTCTAGCCTTATACCTAATAACAAAACTATATGCATTATGCTTAAATTTGTAAATTCACTTATAGCTAATAGATTTATTACCCTTAGGTAATGATACTAGATCCCAAGTCTTGTTGGTCTCCAATACAACCATCTCCTTATCCATTGTTGCATCCCATAAGAATAACCAATAATATCCTTAAAACAAGTAGACTCAACATTCTCAACTACCTTTACTATATAGGTATAATATTAAGCTATATAATCTTTAAAAATAAAACTTTTAACATGAAATTTGACTCTACTAGACTTGTGTACCACTGGATCATTCAATGGTACCTTTACATTAGCATATACTCTGTATACCTGATGTTCTAATTAAAGGAATACCAAGCTCATAATCCAAACACTTTGAACCATTAGAATTCTCTATCAAACCCTAAATAACTAACAAATGCATCATTATCATCTTACATTTTTTTCTTAAATTATCTTTACGTGCAATACTAGTATATGCACTTAAAATGTGGGACTGCTCCTTAGTCTCCTAGACCAAGGGCTAACAAGTGTAGATGTAGTACAATATATTTCTGATCCACTAAGGCTCCGTGATTCTTACTTTTCTTTCTGCACATAGCTATCATGATCATGATCATCATCCAACGTATCACCACTAGATGCATATAAATTGCTCATTTTATAAAAAATAACATCCATGCTCACTCTAAACTCACATGTGATATAACATCAATATCTTTTCTATTGTAAAGAGTATCCAATGAAAATACATTTTTCAACCTTTGAATCAAGCTTTTTTTATAACTCATCTAGCACATAAACATATATAATACAATCAAACACTTTGAAGTGTAATACATCCAGCTTCTTCCTCGTAAAATATTATTTAAGTATGACATATAAATATGAACATCTTCAAACAAAAAATAATTTGATATTTTTTTTCTGCCATCAATGCTTGTGAAACTTCTACAATATGTCCATTTTTTATTTTTTCAATCTTATTTTTCTCTAGAGTATAATGCAAGTAAATTCTCTCTTTATCTCGTGAGACCTCAAGAAGTCACTAAACATATTAGCGACGTACTCTCCCTCTCTATCTGATCTTAATTACTTAACTTTTAAGCATGTTTTTATTTTCAACAACCACCGTGAAAGTTTTGAAGTGCTCAAATATATCACTTTTTTTCTTTATAAAATACATCCATAATTTTCTTAAACTATCAATAAATGTAATAAAATATTTGCTACCACCAATAGATACGTTTTATATATGTACATAATATTTATATCCACAACATCAAGTATATTCATGCTCATATCTCTATCATGAAAAAAAAAATCTCTTGCTTACCAAACTCACATACTACATAATCGTGATCCATATTATATATGAACTTTTTATATTTTTTATATATCCCAATATAGTATTATCAATTATTATAAATAATCAATACATTATTTTTAATATTTTATATTTCATTCTTTCTGCACATTTAATTCATTTGTAATCGCAAGATCACTCAACTCGAGCTTCTTTTTTTCACTTGAAATAAACTAAAAGATAAATTTTTAAATAAAAAAACTTATCACACAAAACTTTTACAACATTTAGTTTTTGTCTAGCTTCTTAATTATAAAAATTTTACTATTTTTTACAATTATCATAAAACTAATACAAAATAATAAACAAATCTTCTACAACCTTTTACAATAAATGCATAACACATCAAGTAATCTTTTTCATTGACTACTCAATACACGTGTAATTTGCAACCAATTTACAAAAAAAACTTATATTTGCTTATTAAAAAACACCTCAAAACTTATAAATTTAAATTCTACAACATATATACCCACTTTTCGTCGACATAACCAAAATCTCAATATATTTTAAAATTGTTATCTGTAACCTTATGGATCTAAAATAAGACCCAAACAATCTCAAATGGCCAAAAAAGCATTGGAGACTTACCTGCAAAATATACAGTGCTTTGCTCGCTCACCTAATCTTACAACAATTTGAGCTTTTTACTTTCCCTACTTCCGATGTCTCTACAGACACTATCCAAGAGAAAGAATGAAAGAATGAGAGAGCTTATTATCCATCGCTTCCTTACTCGAATCCTTGTTTCTTCTTCAATTTAATCTCCAAAACCAATTTCTATCACTGGTGAAGCTTTGTTGCGAATCGCGTGGTGGGAAAGACTTGCATAAGCTACTATATCAAACGCACACCAGATACACAAGAGAAAGCTTACTCAAGAACACAAAAAGAGAGAGAAAGGCTAAAACATTTTCTTGTTGACTTCTTTTTCTTTCACAAAATTTTAATATACACAGTATAAATTAAGATACAATATAAAGAAAAGTAACCTACTAAGCCAAATGGTACATAATTGACTATATTAATCGATTGGCACTATAACTATGTTAATATTGATAGATATAGCAAACCAAATATAATAAGTCAATGGCGACATAAGAGTTATAATGACCACCGATATGCTAAGTGTAGATGTGCAAACCTATCTGACCAAGCGATCCATCATTAATGTATATATATATATTGAGCTTGTCGTCTCAACAAAGGAGCTCTCCATGGTGGGATCACTATGGTTCCATGCCCTATTAGACCCAATTAAGACACTACAAGTAAGCACTAGCCACTCTTCGATAAAGTAATAGGTGGGGTGTTGTTAAGGGCCTCCTTGGTAGGGTCACATCATATTGACATGCAATGCTAAAGTAGAGCTAGTAATGATCTACAACTGTTGTAATGAAACACATAGAGATGGTAAAAGACTATATTTAATATGAGAGAAGAAACTTAACAAATAATCCAACATGCTCGATTCACAACTCCCAAGTATTCTTAAAATACCACAAAACAATGATATTTCATATGAAGAATGAGTCGCTTGCTACAACTTGAATCAAGGATTTACATAATGAAAATACTCTTTTGTAAATAAGAGACTATAAATCATATCCAACACGATATGGATCAAGTTATCATGTACATTTAAAGATTTTACACAATAAATCCCAAAGTAGACCCAAGGATTCTTGCTTCATGAATTATAATTTCATTAAGTTGTTGCTTGAGAGTTTGACACAAGCTCAGAAGTAACCTTTGATACAAGGGTTAAAATAGACATTTGCGATGACTTGATCTAAGCTATAAACAATCATTAATATCATAGCCTCCCTAAGAAATGTGATTATACCTCAATCCAACCAAGTCAAGCCCCATTTTGATTTATGCCTTTAATTTGTCAAGATTGTGGGAGAGAAGAAATGAGTCTCACTTGTAGCTTTCTTGCTTGCACAATAGGGGAATACACACAAGGGTGGAGGCTGAAAACAGTTTTCCTCTTCTTAGTTTGTGTAAGCCAAAAAGAACTCAAGTACATAGAAATAGAAGAACCCTATATATGGGTCTCAAACCAAACTCAACTAACTAAGGTGGCATACTAACTGAGCCACGAACTAGAGTAGATAAAGATAGCTGTCATCTAGCTATTATTCATGGGCGGTGTACCAACCACATCTACAACTGACAAGTCGGTGACGTAAATGCACAACGGTCACCCTGGCATATCACGAGTGGAGCTCGATATCTCAACACTCCCCCTCGAGCTCAATCCCAATTCCTGCACACCAAGCAGGTCTCTGAGCTTGCGCAGCTTCTCTGCGCCCAATGCCTTCGTAAATATGTCAGCTACTTGATCCTCTGTGCTGACATAAACTAGATCAATAAGACCTAGTAAAACCCTCTTCCGCACATAGTGATAATGCACCTCAATGTGCTTTGTTCTAACATGATAGACTGGGTTATTTGCCAAGTATATACTACTCATGTTGTCACAATAAATGACAATTGGCCCATTTGTAGGCCGATGCATATCATAAAGTAGCTTATGCAACCAAGCTACCTCACATGCAGCCATTGCTGCGCCCATGTACTCAGCCTCTGTGCTCGACAAGACAACTGTAGGCTGTTTCTTGCTGCTCCAAGTGATTGCAGCACTCCCAAAAGAGAACACATATCCACTGGTAGATCGTCTATCAGAAATACTACCAGCCCAATCAGCATCAGTGTATCCATGTAACTGTATCTGAACCCCAGTCTCATAAAGTAGTCTATACTGCAATGTGGACTTCACATACTTGAGTATGCGTCTAGCCGCATCCAAATGCGGTTTCCTTGGAGCCTACATAAACTGAATTACCAATCCAACATCATAGCTCAAATCTGGCCTGGTAATAGTCATATAAATCAAACTTCCTACTATGCGTCTATACATAGTAGGGTCTTCGAGAAGCTCACCTGCATCTGCACTCAACTTCACATTCTGCTCCAAAGGAACTGAAATAGGCTTACAGTCTATCATCCCATATTTGGACATCATGTCCAATCCATACTGCCTCTGTAAGAGCCATATCCCACTTGGTGATCTAATCACCTCAATGCCCAAGAAATAACGCAGATCTCCCAAATCCTTCATCTCAAACTTCTGCTTCAATAGCATTTTCACATAAAAGATATCTTCATCACTGTCACCTGTCATAATCAAATCATCAATATAAATGACAAGTAGCATAATACCTCTCTCTGTTTTTCTCACATAAAGTGAAAAATCTGCCTTGGAAATCTGAAAGCCAATAGTGACAAGATACTGTCCTATCTTGTCAGACCGTGCTCTAGGTGCTTGCTTCAGATAGGACTGGTTTTCTTGAGTCTGCTGCATATTCTGATTTCTACCACAGCCTTCAGATCAGCTCCCTCTACCTCTGCCTCTACCTCTTCCAGCATTTGAATAGAAGACAGTTTCTTTTGAACTTCCTCCTGAAGAAGATGCACCACCATTTCTCTACTCCTCAGAAATTAGAAGAGCAATCAACTCCTCAAAATCAGGAAATCTTTCACGAATTGAAATGAATGTCCGAAACTGTGCATAATCCTTTCCTAGACCATTCAAGGTCACAAAAACTAAATCATCATCTTCCACTGGCGACCCAATGGAAGCAAGTGCATCTGCAATCTTCTTCACCTTCATGTGGTAGTCATTGATACTCATACTTTCTCTTTGCACATTATGCAACTCTTGCTTGAGCTGCATTTTCCTGGCTTGCGTATTTGTGCTATACATTTTTGACAAAGTATCCCATGCCTTCTTTGGCGTACTTGCATCCTGAATATGCACTATCATAGAGTCTAAAATGCTAATAGACAGTCAGTACATAACTTTCCTGGCTCTCTCATGCCATGCTTTAAATGCATGCATTTGCTGTTGATTTGGAACATCAGGAAGAACTAGTTCTTCTTCATTTCCTGCAACAAATTTCCAATATCCTTTTCCCATAAGGAAATTCGTCATTTTAAACTTCCATGCTTGGAAGTTGTTCTTGTCAAGCTTTTCAGTTACAATCTGTGAAAGAGAATCAGACGCCATTACAAAACACTGCAAAAAATTCTGTCACTGCAAAAAAAACACAGCTTCACCCTCAGAAGAGCGAATCTGCAAAACCGGCGAAAGTGGTATTTGACCACACAATCACTTCCTAGTGACGATTTTGCATAAACAAGAAACAAGGATGATTCTGTAACTCCCAATGTCTCTACGCACAGGCATACGATGCAATGTCTACAGCAACTTTTCACCGATCTGTAGAACAGTGGTTGCACAGCATAAAACTGGGCCTTTTCCTGAGTGCGTGCAGAAAACTTTCGCCTCCAAAACAGGCCCCAAAATGGCCTCAAATTAAAAAAACAGAGCAACCATAGGCTAAAGCCCTCTCTCGCAGCATATACTGCCCTCTTGCTACACCGCGAAGAGCGTCTCAATTTGAGACTGCTCTCTTGCACTTTCCGGCTGTGCTACCTGTACAGACTTGCTCCCAAAACAGAAAAATGAAAGCAACAGTGGTCCTCTTACCAGAACACTGCGAACTTGGCTTGCTTTCTTGAGCTCCTTACCACGAACAACGCTCTGATACCATGTCAAGATTGTGGGAGAGAAGGAAGGAGTTTCACTTGTAGCTTTCTTGCTTGCACAATGGGGGAATACACACAAGGGTGGAGGCTGAAAACAGTTTTCCTCTTCTTAGTTTGTGTAAGCCAAAAAGAACTCAAGTACATAGAAATAGAAGAACCCTATATATGGGTCTCAAACCAAACTCAACTAACTAAGGTGGCATACTAACTGAGCCACGAACTAGAGTAGATAAGGATAGCTGTCATCTAGCTATTATTCATGGGCGGTGTACCAACCGCATCTGCAACTGACAAGTCGGTGACATAAATGCACAACGGTCACCTTGGCATATCATAAGTGGAGCTCGATATCTCAACATAATTCACATACGGAGCATAGCAACCAACATATCTTCTTAAACATCTTGCATAAAAAAACTAAAGGCCGAATTAGAGTGAGGAGACTCTTTGGCCTATGTCATTCCCTACAATATGTTGATGCTCGTTTGCCTTGAACATTGAAAGAACCCCACATTCTTGGTCCAACAAGTCCAACACCACAGACATACACACACACAAAGTAAACACTCAGAAATTCCATTAACTAAAACTTTCAGAATTCCATTTCTTATATTGTGATTACCAACATTTTCAAAACTTACTACCTAAGATCAACTCATTCTAACATTTAGACTTAAGGCAAACTAGGTTTCTTAAAGATGCCTGCACTTAAAAATAAATAAGTCATCTTATTTTCCTGAAGCATTCTTCATATATAAGCAGGATTAATAGAGAACATTTTATAAATGTTAATTCTTGAGAAGCACTTGCAACTCAAACTTTTGTTGTCTTTTGCAATACGAAGAATTTATTTTCTTGTTTGCATTTGCGATACAATTGAGTACAAGTATCTTGCAAATCAATTCAATAGTCTTCTCAAATGAATCCTTGAAAGCATAAGGGTTACACATATTATACAAAGAAGAGGGCCTTTTACCATTAAAATGCTGAACCCCCAATAAGATTAAAAGATTTTAAATAATGAAGCAGTAGGCCTTTAGGTCAGATGAGATCACATATCTGTATGAACATGTTTTTACTGCTGAGACTATATTGAACCACTTAATCGATGATAATGATGCCCCAAGACAGTAACTAGTTTGATCCAAACTCCTGATTCCACACTTCATATTGATGTAGTTGATCCTTTAGTATACTTGGCCGGATAGTTCTCAAGGCTAACTGGAAGTCTGAGTACCTTAGAGGACGAACCTGTGTAAAATCCCGTGTGATTACACATCAAAATTGTCAACCAAAACTCTAACACAACCAATCACACTAAGGCAAGATTTTGTGCACCTGATCTGCTCGCACACTGTTGATTCGCGATCCCAACTCGCGGATTGGAATCATGGCTGCCTCTTGGCATAAAGCATGTATATCACTACCAGAATACCCTATTTACTCCATTACAATCAGTTCCATCAGTCCATGATATGAGGTTAACTATTAGGAGCACTTTAAGCAGTCCAGCATCATGTAGTACATTCTAATGGCACTCACCATCAGTATCCTGCACAATACGCTCTATGTCTGAACCTGAAAAACAGGGCAATGTCACAATCAGTGTATGTCATAGTGATCTAACTTTTCCTCGAGATATTCACCCAAAAATTCACAACCCTTTGTGGCATCCAGCAAAATGGCTTTTCCAGACTTGTCTGCCCCAAGAATGCAGCTATTAGAGTATTCTACTCCCATAGAGCCTTGAATTTCTAGTACTCCTATGGAAAACCTGCATTTCTTTGTTAGGACCCATACCAGTTACCAGCCACACTGATCTTCAAGAGAGATTCCAAAAGCATTTGCTAGCTTGAGAATAGATCATCTTTGCATGACACCTTGTGCACACAATTTGGGTTGCTTTGAATTGGCAAGGATATGGAGGAGTGATTTCCGCCAGGATTGCAAGCTAGAGGATCACTTTCTTCATTGGACTTTCCTATTTTACTACTATTTGCGTTGTTGAAATTTCTGGTTGGAAGAAAGCTGCTCAGAGGCCTTACAAGTTCATGCTATCAGGATGATGAGGACATGCTGACTTGCATCTACGGCCAGACGCTAACATATCTTGCGGCATCAGATAACATATTCCTTTGGAGGATGAGGGGGTACAACAGGCTTTGTGGAGGGGAGGACATAGAGCCTAGAGGATCATGTTGCCGGAATTAACTGGGTTGTACCTGAGGAGCCAATGGAGAAGCTGCTTGATGCATTGTGTGATGATGTCCATAGTGATGGCAAGGAAAAGGCAAAAGAAGAAACAAGGCAAAGGCAGTTGGGGCACTTAAAGGGGTGAGCATTAGTCCACGTTAAGAGCTTGTGTTAGTTTATTGAATCTTCCAGCATTGTTTGGATTGTCTGATGCTTGTGGCATGGTCCATTCAAATTGCTGGGAAAGTTGTTGCCTTAGGACAATTGCATACCCAAGTTGCATTTTGTCATCCTTTGGTTTTGACTAAACGGTATACGCACATCACATTGTAAGATGTCCCCCAACTTTGGCATCCTAATAGACAAACAAAACCTTATAAGTCTAAACTACACTTGATGCTTCATAACTAGGCCAGTAGCAAGAATATTCACATATCTTTGACCCTTACATAATGTAGGAGGTGTAGTGTGAACACACACCCCTATGTTCACACTAACACTACTGAGATGTGTTCACACAAATGGAAGGAACATTCTAGCAAAACCCATTTCAGGTAATCGGAGGCCAATGATATGACAAAAACTATGATCTTGTACAAAAACTACAATATGGTCCAATACAATAAAATACAGCTCAATATGATACCTTAAGGTACTTTAAGATACAGTATTGTAAAAATGCATTATTCTCTCCTAAAAACTACTTAAAACCTAAATTGTTTGAGAAAAAAGGGTGAAGTGGTTTTATCATAAACAACCACTCCATGAGAGAATCATACTTCTACAATAAGCATTTAACTTATAGTTGGTACCTTATGGTGCTAACATGTACAATAAGGTACCTTTAGTACGGTATAGTATGAGCCCTTTCATACATGGTACTAGTAAAAAAAAATACTCCAAAAACATGAATGCATTACCATTGGACAGCTCTAACAACTAGATTAGGCTCTAAAGATTAAGAGTGACCTCTTATTAGAAAAGAGAAAGTAGGATCTAATTGGTCTCACAGCATGTTCTATCAACTTATTAGGCTAAAATTGAACATGATTAAGAGGTGCATGCTCAAAACCTTAACAAAGGCAAGCAAGGCTGACATGCAAATGCACATGATAGATTGAGACTCATCAGTCCCGGTGCTCCTCATGAAGAAATCTGTGAGCTGTCTTTGGGGAGAACTGGTGCTCTTATCTCTAAGGATGGTCTCTCTCAAATCCTCGTATCTCCAGGAGATAAAGACCCAAGCATCTCTAGATAGTATAATCCATGACTCTCAACAATGGCCTTAATCCATTCCTGAATAGGCAATTAAAGTGGCCCAGGATCTCACAGTACATTGGGCAATGACAGTGTGACATTAATGTGACATTAAAAGTGATATTTAATGTCACATTAAGGTCATAAGTGTGGAATGTGACATTAAAAGGGATATTTAATGTTACATTAAGGTAAATTTAGGGGAACATGCACGAGAATGACCGTCCGGGCTCTTGGGCGCCCGAACGGGGTTAAGGGGAGCCTAGAGAGTAAGGGAGTCCAAGAATAGTAGGACTCCAGCAAGTTGACGGCTGGCAAAGAGATAAGCTTGAGGGCCAGCACTTATCTAGGCGTGGCTGGGAGGATGAACTGTCTCGTGCTTCCATCAGTATTAAGAAATCTGTCTCCGTCACCTAACATTGGTGACGAATGTGAAGAAGAACGGAAGCCAGTCGTGAAGAAGAACGGAAGCCAGAAGCGTCCCGTCCCGTCGCGTCTTCACGGCACTTAGTTCCAGATGGTCACGCGATCTGACGTAGCACTTCTGCCCTGCCCCGTCACGTAAGAAAACGGGCCGTCACTTCTGTCCGGTCCGTCGCGTGAGAAAACGGGCCGTGAAGAGAAATAAAAAGGGAGAAGGCACGTCACGTCACATTAATGTGACCCATCCCGTTGCGGGCAGGGAAGGTTATATGACATAAAGGTGACCCGTCTTGTTACGGGCAGAAAAAAGAAGAAAGAAATAAAAAAACGTGGGCCGCGAGGACCAGGCGTGGAGTCGCCAGCATTCGCGAGGACCAACCAGATCAGAAGTGGAGCTGCCAGTATCAGATTGCTGTTGACGGATAGGACTGCTCCTGAGGCGGATAAGACTGCGACTGTTGTGAGACAGGCAGAAAACTTCATATATAACTGAAGCTACAGCCTTCATACATAACTGAAGCCACAGCCTGCCATAAAAAATCAGGGAAGTATTTTATCTTGTATGCAAATTTCTTATTTTTGCTTTCCAATTCCAGTGTATTAATGGCAGAAAAAGGGAAAGAAAGGATAATGGAAAGTTCTAGTTCCGGGGATCAACCTATGGTAGATCCCCATGAACCAGACATACAAGAAGAACAATGGGAATAATTTTTTGCCAGATCCCCATGAACCAGACATACAAGAAGAACAATGGGAATAATTTTTTGCCATGAGAGAGCAATTTGATGATCTTTCTGCTCGTGTGCAAACTCAGGGGGTTCAAATGGAGTTTTTAACTCAAACACTTACTGAAATAAAATCTCAGTTAACTTTATTGTTGGAAAAAGACAAAAATAAGATAGAAATCTCAGATGTCCCATCTTCATCGAAAGATTTAGATGCGACCATTCGAGATTCTAAAGAACCCCAAACCTATCATAAATTGAGGGATAATCTGGTTTTAAAAGATATGAAACCACCTCAATTTTACGGGGAGGAAAAAGATAGGAATAAAGATACAATCTTTAATTTCCTCCAAAAATGGGAAGATTTACATAAATTAAAAAATACACCACCACATCTCCAAGCACTGGAGGCCAGTTTAACTTTGGGGCCCAAAGCATATAAGTGGTGGCGAACCTTAAAGGAGGCGAATAAAATACCTGAAACTTGGGCTCAATTTGAATCCGTATTTTTAAAAGAATTTCTTCCTAAAAATGAAATGGAAAGAAATTGGGAAGATTGGGATTATGTCAGACAAAAGGGACGACCCCTACTGACATATCTGGAGGAATATCGTGAGATAATCCTCAAACTGGAAGGAATTGATGAATTCCAAAAAACAAGAGGATTCATTAGAGGACTGGATAAAGCCTGTAAAAAGGAAGTAAAACGGAGTTTACCTAAGACGCTTGAAGAGGCAATTAAATTTGCATTAATTTATGAAGAGAGTACGCGTCCAGGTACACTCACCAGTCTCACTGATATGGAGCCCAAGTCTAAGGAATTAGAAACCTCAAAATTTGTGGGCAAATTTAAAAGAAAAATGCCATTTTTCAAAGGTAAAAAACAACCTTTTGAAAAGAAACCATATATGAGGCCAAAGCTAAGTCCTGATGACTTTGATAAGGCCAAAAAACAAAAATTGTGTTTTAATTGCCTATCCCCTAACCATGCTGCTTGGAATTGCCCTCAAAAGAAAAAGGGGGAAGACAAAGAAAAGGACAAGGGCAAGGGAAAAGAAAAACAAATCCATGTAGTGCAGACCTTAGAATTAAAGGGCCATGAAAAGTATAAATCTTTAAAGGTCTTGCACATGGATGTACAACATAAGTGTTGTATGTCAACTTCTTTGTGGCAGCCTACTTTTGGGCCACATGATTTACTTAGAGTACATGGATTGATAGCTGGAAAACGGGTTAGAGTCATGATTGATGACTCTGCCACACATAATTTTATAAATTATGCACTTGTCAAAAAATTAAAACTTCCCCAACAAAACAGTGAGCATCAATATGTTGTGCGTATGATGCAAGGCCAAGACAATAAAATATGGGATACAATGGTATCCAATTTGGAAATCGAGATTCAAGGATATAAAGATAAGCTTGATTTCCAAATAATGAACATGGAAAGAGCTGATATTGCTCTAGGGAGGGAGTGGCTATGGGGATTGGAACCATCCTTAAAACGTAGCTATCACCATAATACACTGGAATTTGAAAGGGATGGTAAAACTTTTGTCATTCAAGGTGAACATGAAGTATCTGATAATCCTTTGCTGTGTTCTACTGAAGTTCAGAAGCTGATAAAGAAGGAAGTTTGTGAGGTATATATGTTATGGTCTCTTCCTGTACAGAATACTTTTACTTTCTGTAATATAAAGCAACAATTTTCTTATGTTTGCGAATTGAATGTAAATAATGAATTGAACAGTTTGTTAGATGATTTTAAAGATGTGTTTCCTTTTGATTTACCAAGTGGCCTTCCACCAGATAGGGGTGAAATAAATCACCCAATTGATATAAATAAGGATACACACCCAATTTCAAAACCACCGTATAGGTTAAGTGAAACACAGCATCAAGAAGTTGAGAGACAAATTAAGGATTACTCGGATAAAGGATTTATTCAACCTAGTAATTCACCTTGGGCTTCACCAATTTTATTGGTAAAGAAAAAAGATGGTTCTATGCGACTTTGTGTTGACTATAGAGCACTTAATAAAATAACGGTGAAGAATAAATTTCCTATGCCCAGAATGGAAGATCTTTTTGATCAATTGCAAGGGGCAAAATTCTTCACAAAGATAGACTTAAGATTAGGTTATCACCAAATAAGAATTAAGGCACAAGATATTTCCAAAACGGCATTTCGTACTAGATACGGGCATTACGATTTTTTGGTGATGCCTTTTGGCCTCACTAATGCACCAGCTACCTTTATGAAGCTGATGAATAGTGTTTTACGGCCCTATCTAGGACATTTTGTAGTAGTCTTTTTGGATGATATCTTGATCTTTAGTAAATCAAGAGAAGAACATTTGGAACACTTATTATTAGTATTCCAACTGTTAAGAACACATTCCCTTTATGCGAAGAAAACTAAATGTGAATTCTTTGCACAAGAGGTCAAATATCTAGGGCATATAATCTCGAAAGAGGGAATCAACATGGATCCAGAAAAAGTAAGGGCAATTATTGAATGGCCACCTCCACGGAACCTGGAAGAGCTGCAGATTTTTCTAGGTTTATCTGGATTTTATCCTAGATTCATTCGAGATTATGCCAAAATAGCTGTTCCAATGACAGACCAACTTAAAGGGAAAGGGAAAAGTTTTAATTGGGGAACATACCAAAATGAAAGTTTTCAAAAACTTAAGGTAGCTATTGCTACAGCTCCAGTATTATTAATAGTGGATCCCAATAAACCATTTGTGGTTGAAGCTGATGCCAGTGATAAGGCAATAGGCGCGGTCTTATTACAAGAAGGTCGACCAGTTGCTTTTGAAAGCAAGAAATTAGATCGTGCAAAACAGAATTATTCTGTTTATGAGGAGCTGTATGCAATAGTACATGCAATGAAGAAATGGAGGCACTATTTCTATGGTGCCAAACTTTTGATTTTATCGGATCATGAAAGCATTAAGTGGCTTAATGATCAACCAGATTTACATGGGCGTAAAGCCAGATGGGCCGAACTCCTCCAAGAGTTCGACTATGAAATAAGATATAGGAAAGGAAAGTATAATATAGTACCTGATGCACTCAGCAGAATGCCCATCATTAATGAATTGAGCTTTACTCAGTTCACTTCCAACTTGCTTGAATCTTTAAAAGGGAAATGTCAGGTTGATCCGGCATATTCCAACATATGGGAAGCAATAAAAAATGGGGATCCAAATGAAAGTGCTTCTACTGAGGAAGGAATATCTGAGGATGTTCAACTAGGAAATGGAGCATCAGGGGTTGCTCAAACTGGATTCAAGTGGAAGAATTTTACCATTGATAATGGTTATTTACTCTACAAGGGTAGGGTATGTGTCCTGAAAGATATAGAAATAAGGCGCCAGATACTCTTTGAGTGTCACGATACCCCTAGTGCGAGACATCCAGGAGTTAATAAGACTTATAGTCTTATTAAAAGGCAGTTCTATTGGCCTGGAATGAATAAGGACGTCCTTGACTATGTGGTCAAATGTAATAAATGCCAGGTTAATAAAGCTGAAAAATTAAAAATGGGAGGACTTCTCCGTCCATTAGAAATTCCTTCGGGAAAATGGAAGAGTATCTCTATGGATTTTATTGTTGCTCTACCTAGAACAAAGAGGGGGCACGACTCTGTGTGGGTAATTGTGGATAGGTTAACCAAAATGGCTAGGTTTATTCCAACTTCAACTGATGTTAAAACACCAGAATTGGCTAGATTGTTCGTAGAGAACATATACCGATTGTGTGGCCTTCCGGCAAATATAATTTCTGATCGGGATAGAAAATTTGATAGCCATTTTTGGCGTGCAGTATTTAGGAAATTGGATACTAAACTTAGCATGAGTACGGCGGATCATCCGCAAACAGATGGGTAAACTAAAAGGGTTAACCAAATTCTTGAAGATATGCTTAGGGCATATGTAAGCAAAAGGCAAACTAATTGGGAAGAGTATTTACCGATAGCAGAGTTTGCATATAACAGTGCCAAACACTCTTCCACTGGATATAGTCCATTTATGTTGATGTATGGGTTTCAGCCCAGAGCTCCTTTTGCAGTAGGACTGCATAAGGAAAAGGTTCAGGCAGCTAAAGACTTTTTGGAGGATATGAATAATATGTTAAAATTTGCTCAAGAAAATATTAAAAAGGCTCAAAGTAGAGCTAGAGCATATGCAGATCCTCACCGAAGAGACATCTCCTTTGAAGAAGGAGAATTGGTCTATCTTAAGGTGCCTGAACAAACTAAAACTATGAAAAAGGGACATTGTCCAAAGCTTTCACCAAGGTATTGTGGTCCTTTCATAATACTTAAAAGGGTGGGAGAATTGGCTTACAAGCTCCAACTACCTATTGGTAGTAAAATACATCCAGTTTTTCATGTAAGTAAATTAAGGAAGAAGCTGGGTGATTTGGATAATTTAGTCTTAAATGATGATATTAAGGAGTTATTCTATGACCAATCTAATCCACATGAACCAGAAAAATTATTAAATGTTCGTAATAGACGAACGAGGAATACTATTTATCAAGAATGTTTGGTTAAGTGGAAAGATTGTTCAGAGGAAAGCTCAACATGGGAGCGAGTAAGTACTTTAAAGAAAAGGTTTCCCGATTTACAGTTAGACCTTCCAAATATCGTTTTCGAGGACGAAATCGATTCTTAAGGGGAAGGAAATGTGACATTAATGTGACATTAAAAGTGATATTTAATGTCACATTAAGGTCATAAGTGTGGAATGTGACATTAAAAGGGATATTTAATGTTACATTAAGGTAAATTTAGGGGAACATGCACGAGAATGACCGTCCGAGCTCTTGGGCGCCCGAACGGGGTTAAGGGGAGCCTAGAGAGTAAGGGAGTCCAAGAATAGTAGGACTCCAGCAAGTTGACGGCTGGCAAAGAGATAAGCTTGAGGGCCAGCACTTATCTAGGCGTGGCTGGGAGGATGAACTGTCTCGTGCTTCCATCAGTATTAAGAAATCTGTCTCCGTCACCTAACAGACAGATATGGTGCTACTCTGCCTCTGGCTCTCACTGATAGATCTGGTAAATATATTCTTCTAGGGGTAGGGAGGTATATCTACCAGTCTCAATCTCTAGTGGGTGTGAGGAGGTGCCTATCTAGGTAATAACACATCTAATCCCATGTGATAGGTGACTATTTATGTATCTCGGGCATATAATAAAGCCATCCTCAATGGTATGCAGACAATGGTCTTGGTAGAAAGCCATTTTCATCCCCATCTCATGTATTGGTGTCAGCCATGTCCTCCTAGTCTCTCACTGAATAAGATCCTGTTTGATGATCCTGCCAATCTCTGAGTAACTCAAAGTGAGAGTGAGAGATGATGCGTCAAGGGAGTATTGAAAGGGAGGTAGCCTACCTATGCTACAGCCAGGTAGCTCAAACCATGATGTCATTTGGGCATACCAACATGATGTATCATCCTTTGCAGCAAGCTATCATGAGGATTGAAGGGCCAATCATGCATGTCTTTGTTGTAGAAGCTTCCCATAAGCCATGTATGAATGAAACTGATCTAGTAAGAGCCTTTATCTCCATTTGAAGAGCCCCCAATTCAGCTCTAACAATCTCATGTGGGACTGATCCCTTACATCTTACCATCTTGGAAATCATGCATACCAACGGTCTCTTCATCGATCTTTGTCCATTGTATGTATGGCCTGATATACTCCATCGTCAAGGCCAAGTCCCAAAATTTGTACTCCATACAAGAGTGTGGTGTAACTAGAGTATCAAATAGCCATAACTTAGTGCAGGGCTGCTGAAAATGTATATGTGAGCACGTTGTCTCCAACCCTCCCAAGGTTGAAAACCCTCATGTCAGTCTGGTTTGTGCTGCCTTTCTCATAGAGAAAGTGGGCCCTATGAATAAGACCCCCAAATATATATAAGAATCAACATACTCCACCTGAAATCTGCAAGTGATGCATGAAGACTGTGGAGGAGGAAGCCTAAATATATAGGCAACAAATATGCCATAAATATGATCAGGTCGGCCAGCATTAAATGTTGGTTGGCCAATAATAAATGCTAAAATTACCATAATAATGGCACATTAAAGATACCTAAAATCACTACAATGTTTGGCCCACTAAACCACATGCCCAAACTCACTCATGAGCTATCAAAACTGCTAACACCCTCTCATATCATGGATGTTTTGATATAATACAATAATACAATGATACAATGATAATGACTCATCATAGTCATGATCAAGCCACCACAAAGGTGCCCCGAAGAGAACCTAATGTCAATCGTACTAGAACCTCAAAATAGAGAGTAACCATAGTAGCTCTCTATGCCTTTCAACAATGTCTTGCAGTAGCATACATGTCCTGTCAAAAATGCCTATGAGCATACATAACCATGGATTCCCTACCTTTGGCCAGAGACGGCCAAAGTGTCCCTCACGTAGACTCGAACAATGTGCCAATCCTGTTCTTTGTCAAGAAACGGCTCATCATGAGCATGGATGTCAATCCCAACTCCATGATTTAAAAGATGTTGGACTTCAATTGATGCAAAAGGAAACTCTCTCTCTAGCACTGGAGATTTGTGAGAGATGACTGCATCACCTATACTACGAAGCAACAAAAGGAGGGGCAGCCAAGTCCTTCCTCCATCTGAAGAAGATGGCCCATTCCACGTCTTGGCCTTCACCTTGGCTACAGGATCCGATTCAGAGTCAAAGAAGGAGGATGACTTGGCAAAGGAATCCGTATCCTGCTTCTTCCTCTCCTTCTTCTTCCACAAAGCCACTAACTCCTTATAACCCTCGTATAAGTGTCCCTTTCAAGGACATATGTGTAAAGCTCATTGGTATCGATGATGTCCGCGCCTGTAAAGCATTGCCTACTCCATCAAACTCTCGAGGGAGCTTATATAGCATAGTCCCCACAAGATGAGCCTCTAGAAGGGCAGACTCCATGTGATGAAGTTGATCTTGTACCTGTGTAACATGAAAATAAAATGACTAAATAGTATCCTTCAGCTCGAACTTTATCTACTAGAGTTGTCCATAGAGGGGTAATTGTACACATGGTTAAGGAAGCCTCATATAACATCTGAAGCTTCTCCCATATCATCGAAGCTCTCCTATAAGAGGTGACCACTAGTAGAATCTCTTTAGAGATACAACCATAGAAGTAGGAAATGCCTTGAAACACCCCTTTACACGACCCGAAACATCGAAATGTGTGGAGGATGACCCGAAATGTATTTTCCTATCCAAAACGTTTCCTCTTTGGGAAAACGACTGCCACGTGGTGTTTCCCCTTTGGAAAACATCTTGGTTCACCCCGTTTTTCAACAAGCCCAAAACGTTTTCAGCAAAACATAGTATATTGTTTAAGCTTTAAATGTAGCGTTATTAATTGTCATGTTCTTTACACTTTAAACGTAGCATTTATAGTGTTATTAATCTCATGTTCTTTATACTTTTTAATTGTCATGTTCTTTAAGCATTGATAATGTTTAATTATTAAATGTTTAATGTTTTGATGTGGCGTTTTCTTTAGAACTCAAAACATTAAATAGTCATTTAATATTTAATGTTCACAGGTTAAATGATTCATGAATTATTCTTAAATCATTGACTATTTAACGTTTAATCATTGAAAATGATTAAGCTTAAGAGTCATTTCTATCCGTTTCAACTTTCTTTATTAATGAGGATGATGATGAAGAGGATTTGTCTACAACACTAAAGCCTATAGCATGGATAAGGAAGAGGGAGATAGAGAGGAATAGGAACTAAGAGATGATAATTAGTTCACTCACACTCTTATATGGTTTTGCACTTATTTACAACTGTTTCTTCTTCGCAATTAGCATATCAATTATGTGCCAAAATCCTTGCATACCTCAAAAAGCTCCTTTGAGCTTACACCTTTTCTATAACTCTTTTAAAACTTGAAAATTATAAAGCTTTGATTTTGAGTATGAAACTTGTATTGTAAGTTTTTGCCCATCTTGTGTATGGAAAGCCTCCTCTAGTTCCTTCTCTGTGAAGGGGACTAGGAGGGCCCGGGGGAGGATGGCCTCTCTAAGGCCTTCTTCACTACATACTGGGAGGTGGTGAAGGATCCCCTACTGAGGACTTTCCAGGAGATATCCGCCTCAGGACACATGCCAGGGAGGCTATCGGCAGGCCTTATCATTCTCCTCCCCAAAGGGGGAGACCGGTTGGAGCTATCCCAGTGGAGACCAATCACCTTATTCTCAGTGGCCTATAAGGCTCTGGCAAAGATGATTGGTAGACGATTACGCCATGTGCTTCCAAACATCATTCATGACACACAGACAGGCTTTGTCCATGATAGGAGCATCCTAGACAATGTATTTACATTCTTTGAGGCGACAGAGTGGGCTCAGCACAGTGGGCAAAGACTCGCAGTACTACTATTGGACGTCGAGAAAGCCTACGACAGGGTGGACTGGGATTTCCTAGAGGGTACCGTGGTGAAGTTAGGATTTCCCCACGCTTGGATTCGTCGGGTCTCCGGCCTGTACAGATCAGCCACCAGCAGGGTTCTCATAGGCGGGAGGCGAGGAGAGGAGGTCCGGATGGAGAGATCAGTCCAACAAGGCTGCCCCTTGGCCCTATACCTGTTTCTATTTGTCGCAGAGAAGATGTCCCACTTCCTCAGGTAACGTGTGAGTGGACTACGTGGCCTCCGACTTCCAGTGAGAGAGGAGACTGAGTTGTTAGACTTAGAGTACGCAGATGACACAGGACTCTACATAGAGGACGATGAGGTGATGCTAGAAAGAATGAGGTTGGCTCTTGAGGTGTTCTGTGTTGCAACAGGTGCGAAAATCAACTGGCAAAAGTCGGTTGGTTTCCTCACAGACCCGGACTCTAGCACGGAGTGGGGAGGCCACTTGGGATTTAGATGGGTGAGCAGAGGGCAGACCGTCCGATACCTAGGGTTCCAAGTGGGACTTGATATCACTCCTGCCCAGCAGTTTCTTCCTGTTCTAGAGTCTATTAGGAGAAAACTGACCTATTGAAGCACGGCTCGCCTCTCACTAGCCGGTCGAGCCCTGGTGGTTAACCAGGTCCTCCTAGCGACGGCCTGGTACATCGCCTCCTGTTGGTGTTTCTCCTCATCGTGCGTAGGGTAGCTTCGCCGCCTAGTGCGGAATTTCCTTTGGTCAGGGTCTGATGGCTCCAGAGACTCCAGGGCCAAGGTGGCGTGGGCGACCATCATACAACATTGATGAGAGGGAGTGCTTGGGATCATAGACCCAGAATATCAAAGTAGGGCCCTCTTGGGCAAGTTAGTTGTCCACGGTCTCACACCAGGTGGGCAAACCTGGAAGGTCTTATTGCAGGAGGGCCTTCAGGCCTGTAAACCGAGGCTTGGTGGGGAATGGAGGCCGTCCCTAAGATGGATCTTCACTTCAGCCCAAATTACCCCGCCCAGATCACCTTTCCTGCGGAGCCTGCTCCGCGTGTGGCAGGGCTTCCGTAAGGCCCTAATCCAGAACCCCCCGGGCTGCTAGGAGGAAATAGACCGTTAGTCGGTGATCTGGAACCTCCAGGTCAAAGATAGAAAAGGGGCACAGTTAGGTGAGGGCCCCCACATCTAGTGGGCTGGGTGGGAGGCCGGCCCGGCTCGCTCCATCAGGACATGGCGGGAGGTGTATAGGATGGCAGACAAGGAGGTGCTATAGCGAGTATCAGGGTGCATGAGAGGAGTGGAGTTGAGGAGAAGAGAGATAGACGCAGCAATACCTCTGGAGTGGCTTGCCTCCCCGATACGAGAACCGATAGAGGCCGGGGAGGTATGGGCAGCCAGGTTCTCTCCAGCAAGCATCCCTCTTCAGGTGGCAGGTAGAGTGGGCGGTGCCCCCCAGGGGACCTTTTTTACCATTCAGGAGGGGGGACGTTTGGCCCTTGACAGAGGGCAACAGGATGAGGGGATTGCCACCGTTTCATGGAAGAGGATTCGGGTGGTGGGTCTTCAGGGGAAGACTTGGCGACTGGACCCCTATGTCTTCTGGATGGAGCTCAAGGAGTGGCGCCTTTGGATCTGGGAGGGTAGACCACTTGATGAGCTGGAGTGGGACCCAGGAGAGTGGCTATGGCCGGCCTCTGCGGTTGCAAAAAAGCCACCGAGGCTTCTAGAATACACTGCCAGGATTGGCAGACACGTATTGATGCAGGAGGATATGGATTGGGCGTCGTCACGCAAGAGGCACTGGACGGAGCACAGCATCACGAAGCCCTTCCGACGGACCTTCTGGCGCCGCCTATGGGATAGCTGGAGGCCGAGGAGGGTATCGTATTTTTTATGGCTAGTGGCACATGGAGGTTTGGGGGTGGGAAGCTGGCTTGCCCAGATGCAGGAGGGAGGTTGTAAGCACTGCACACAGCAGCCTCTAGAAACCCAAAGCACTGCCTTTGGTCTTGTGAGGAGCCGCAGCTTGTATGGAGAGGAGCATGCCATATCCTTCGACATATAGTCCCCAACCTTGGGTGTATTTCATGGGGTGCTTTCTATTGGCAGGCAGTTAGCCAAGGCCGTCACCTTCTGTATGAGGCGGGGATGTAGGACACGATTTTCATGATCGAGCCAAGGTCATGTGCAGTGGTTGGTCTGGAGGCGGAGATCATAGGGAGTCTTACTGGATGGCATATCTGGAAGGCGCGATGCCAGGTGGCTTTCGACGGAGAGAGACTTTCAGCACTTGCGACCTTGGCAGAGCTATGGACCTCCATCATTCACTCCCTCCGTGGCCGATGGGAGCAGGTGCAGGGTGAGTCCAGGGCTCGTCAGGAGCTCCGTGGTCACTTCATGCGTACCTGGGGCGGCCAGGGCCTATTCTTTGCGTTGCAGGCAGGAAGTCCCGTTTGGCGATATACCCCTCCCCCATGGCTCCTTGCCCCCATCCCCCCTAGACCGCCTTGAGAGGCTAGTATACATGTAGTGGTGAATTTGCATCAGCTCCAGTTTATTCTGTTGAGCTTGAGCACTCTGTTGTAATCAGTTTTTTGAGTAATATAATCAGCCACATTTTCTTTGGAAATTTTTTTTGTAAATTTTAGCTTCTAAGCTTAGAGAGGACGTGGCATTTTGGTTTCCCCCTCCTCGAAATTGGACGTTTCCATTCCCGTTTCCCTCAACTATGGCTACAATGGAGGAGCAAAATATGCATGAGCATCATCAAAATATCATATAAGCACAACTTCCTCGTGGTTATCATGGTCCCAATCATTAGGGAGAGGAGTGGGAGGTTGAGGACACTCAATGGCTCCAAAAACCATGTATCACAATCACTTATGCACAAACCATGCTTTCATAACAGCCCTCTAAGTCAAGTTATCAGAGCCGTGAAGTTTATCATCTATAGAACAACAGAGAGGAGCCATCTAGAGAGGATAGGAAGAGAAGATAAGGAAGATAAAGAGACAGTACAACCAAACACAACACAAAGTACAAGTGCACAGTGTCAAGGAAGCTGATCAAAAACTGCCTGCAAAATCCAAGATAATCAGGGTGAGAACAATCAAGAAATACTATCAGAAAGCTGAAGTCACTTTCGCCCAACTTGCACAAGCAATAAATGCACAAAACGCACCTGCTGCAGATCAAAATGCAGATAATCAAGCTTTAAATGCAAGTGTCAGCATTTAAATATTGCAGAAAATCAGAAAACACAGGCAGCTGATTGAAAATGCAGGCTGTAGGGCATAGTATCCCAAAACGATGTTGGCTGTTTAAGGCCAAAATGGAGACGGGGAAATGCCGTTTCAGCATCCTGTGGGCGGACGGCAGACTAGTTATCCAAAGCGAAAACACTTTGTTTTTCGCATTCTCACCTTCGTCTTCTTGGTTTTGCGTGATCGTCTCCTGCTCTCCAACAATCGTGACTCTACCTCCTGCAGCTCTAGTGGCCAGCCTTCCTCCTCCTTCCTTCCTTCCTTCCTTCTTTCCTTCTTCTTCCATCCTTCTTCGTTCCTTCTCCTACCAAGTTCCTTCTTTCCTTCTTCTTCTTCCATCCTCCTTTACTCTTCTTCCAAGTTCCATTCTCCTCCTCCTCCTCCTCCTCCTCTTCGTCCTCGTCCTCGTTGTCATGCTTCTCCTTCTCCTTCTTCTTCAATCTTCTTTTGAGTTCTTATTACCTAACTTATTTTCAAAATTCCATTACCTAATCATGGTGCCTGATCCATTTTGCAAGCATGTCACTCCAATCAAGGGATACGAGGGCTCTGATGGATCGAAGAAGTGGTAGTGCAACTATTGTGGATTGGAGAAATTGGAGGACGTAACCTGAGTGAAAGACCACTTGACATGTGTCCCCAATAAAGATATCACGTCTTACACAAATGTGCCGGAAAAAGTAATGGCAAGTCTCCATTTTTGGCACCGAAAATGTATGGGTATTGAGCTACAAGAGGATGAATCCTCTCATCCAACAGCACATGGGGCTAATGAAGCACAAGTGGGGTAAGGAGAGGCTAGTGAACCTAATGGCCCTAGAGCCAAATTGGAGGTGCCAATGACCTATCAAAAGAAGTGTATCCATATCATTATTAGGTCCAAGTGCAAAAAGGACCCCATTGCCATCTTCTTGTGGAGGTGGGCAAAGGGACTCCTTGCATGGTGCAAGTGTCCATGCAAGACTTCCAAGGGAAGCAATTGTGAGGCATGTGATAGAATGAGAAGAAGAGATGGGTTGCAATGTGAAATTTCCTTTTAAAGAGAAAGAAAGAAAGAAAGAAAGTTATATTAGCGTATGCAAAAGGCCAAAGAAGAAATGAAATGATATATTAAGGTCTAGAAAAGGCCAAAATGACCTATAAGACCATGAGTTACAATCATCTATGTCATGGTACAACTCTCTGATAAAGGAACAATAAATGAGACTGTAATAAATAGTACAAGTAGACTAAGGGCTATAAATAAAGAGAGCTCTAGCTAACAAGTAAAGAGTTCCAATTGATATGATCTCATGGGGACGTAGAAGGCCGAGCTCTAGCACAAGCAATAATCTCTTGTATCTAGCTGTGGAAGTATCGTCAAGGCTTGTATTGGGTGTTGAGCTAAAAATGCATTAGCCTGACTTAAAGAGCCCAAAACACGCTTGATTAATGAAGAAACCTTCGTATTTTAAAAAGAAACGCGATCCTAGAGAGTTATTGTCCCACATGCAAAACCCCAATTTGGGTGCCTCAAACTTTCAATAAATAGGTATGCAACCCACCATTCTCCCTTAATCTCGTTTTTGCAAGTTTCAAGCCCTCTAGCTTCGCTGCCCACACCCCATTCGTGAAAGCCATCTCATTTGGAGTTGCCTATTGCTGTCTACATTGGTCTACAACTTGTTTCCAGCCTCCATCATGAAGTTTACATCGCTTTTTGTTATGTTTGCTGATCAGCCACATCGTCGACAACTGGCGAACAGCTAAACTAGTACATTTGTGATCTACGGCTGCTGTGCAGATTGCCACGTCATCATACCTGAGATTTTTATGCCATCATCACATCATCAGGCCTACATTTTATTGTTGTCAGCCTACCACATCAACATCAACTTGCTGCAGATTTTCTCTCTCAAGTACCTCCGTTTTTAGTCTTTCCCCCTCCTCAATGATTGTCTGCATCAGATCCAGCCTCTCTGGCTGTGTTTGTTGTTGTTTGGCACACGGAGGCTGCCTTGCTACGTTCTCGAATCCTTTCGAAGTACGACACACTCTCCAGCTCATACCTTTGCCTTGATCCCAAAAATACGAGAATTCAAGGTTCAATATTCACTGCATAGTGAGTTTACTACATGAGCACTATATATTCAGTAGTCATCCACTTCATTATTCATTGTGTTGATTGTCTCTAAGTTACCCTAACCCTAACTATGTTTTGTGTTTATCAGTTTGTGCTTTGTCGTATGATTGGTTTTGTGTTTTGTGTTTAGAGCTTCACATGGTATTAGAGCCAAGTTCTCTTTGAGACACCTAAGACTTTGATCGGGAAGCTCATCTGCAGAAGCATGAACAACAGAAGGGTCAAATGACTTTAAACACTTCCACACCACTTCAATCTCTACAACCAAACATGTCCAAAAACAATCAAGAGTGGATCTCCTAGCTTGCCTTTGATAGATCTAACATAGCTAGAGAAACTTCAAACTACCATGGAGTCTACCGACCATGAAATTTCAGCTGCAAAGTACGATCTTATCCTTATGCATGGGCTTAGCAACAGATTGAAGGTCAAATCGAGTTTTCTCCTTTAGATTTGATCCATAGAACCAATGGCCATGTAGAAAAGATGGAATCTCCACCACAAATTGGCCATTTGCAAGTGGAAACTAGCATGGACTATACACCACTTCCATCGTTCATCTTTACTCCAATATCAAGTATGACCACATCTATTCATGTTCATTCCTCTTTTTCTCAAGTGTGAAGAGATCCTCTTGATGAAGGGACTATCCATAATAATTACCTGTTTATGAGCAATAAAAAAGACATATCCTTCTTTTTAAACTCAAAAGAAGGTATTCAATTGAACGCAGAAGCTGTAAGTATCCCTTCATCTCCTTTTACTTCAAATGATTTTGTTTCTCATGATCAAACTAAAGTAGATGCATCCACATCCTCATCACAATCATCATTTCAATTTAATGTATTTAATGAACAAAAGGAACCCACTTTATTTCCCATTTCGATAGCCATCACAAATCCTTTCGAGCTCCCACCCATCCCACCCTCACATTCCGATGCACCTTCCTTTTGACCTCCATTAAGGGCATCACATGTTCCACCACACAACAACATGGGGGTGCCGTACACTTAGACTTTAGGACACCTCCTTCCCCCTATCCGAGCAACATACCCGTGGTGGAGGCCAATCCTCCCCCCCCCCCCACACACTTTCTCGGTATCCCTTTGTGAGTGCATCCCAAACATATTTGAGTGTCCCCCACTTGATACCACAGTTTGCCTTCATGACCTTACCTAGTGGCTCAATTGGTCATTCTTCCATTTCCCAGCCAATATTTAGGCAGGCTTACGTGTCTCAGTGCCTCCACCTTCCCCATCGGCTCCTTATGGAAACATTCATGTTCCTGTGCCTCTGCATCAACTGACACCCATTGGACACTCACAACATGTTTATTCCTACCCCCCTCCTCCACCAAATCCACCTGTAGTAATCGATTAGGCACAGAGATCGAGGCAGACAGTCGTTACGCTCAGTTAGAGAGACAGAGAGAGTGCGAGAGAGCAGAGTATAGAGTGAACACGTTTTTCGGTACAATGACGAGTGTACCACTTTAGGTTTTTAGATAGATATATGTATGAAAGTACAATGTGCTAAGGGTGTGTTCACACCCGTGCACATATAAAACGCACAATGGCCCTTTATTCCCAACAACCTCCTATCTAAAGGCAATGTGCCTTAAGAGGAGAAAAGAATCAGCTAAGTCTAGGTATGTACAAAGCTGAAATAAATATATCTATCCAACTCCCATCATCTGTCAGCAATGAGCAAACCGCTTTGCTTGAAGACCCTTTGTGAGAAGGTCTGGAGGATTATCATCTGTATACAGTTTGACAAGCTCAATGCTCTTGCTGTCAAGTACATCTCTAATGAAGTGATACTTCACCTGTATGTGCTTTGTCTTTGCATGAAAGACAAGATTCCGTGCTAGCATGATAGCACTCTCACTATCATAATGGAGAATAGGTAACTCTGAAATGCCAAGTTCTGCCACCAGACGTGAAAGCCATAAAGCCTCCTTGCATGCCGCAATGGCAGCCATATACTCTGCCTCTGTTGTAGACAATGCAACACACTTTTGTAGCCTAGAGATCCAAGAGACTGCTCCTCCTGTGACAGTAAACACATATCCAAAAGTGGACTTCCTGCAGTCCACATGACCAACATAGTCTGCATCCGTAAAGCCAACAACAGATGCCTTCTGCTTTTCAAAGTAGATGCACTACTCCTTTGTGCCTTTGGGATATCTCATAATACCTTTCACTGCATCCCAATGCTTTTTGCCAGGGGTTGCCATGTATCTGCTAACCACTCCCACTGCAAAGGCAATGTCAGGACGTATAGCAACCATAGCATACATCAAACTGCCAACAGCTGAAGCATGTGGTGTCTTGGCCATTTTAGCCTTCTCATCATCAAATGTAGGGTTGTCCTCTGCACTGAGTTTCACATATGGAGGCAATGGAACCCCAATTTTTTCCCCCCCCCTCTATATTGAAACGCTGCAAAACTTTGGACATATACTCTTGCTGAGATAGATAGAGTAAGCCTTTTGATCTATCTCTGAGTATTCACATGCCAAGAATGTGATTTGCATCACCCAGATCCTTCATGTCAAAGCTGCCATGAAGACTTTGCTTCAATGAATCCAAGATATGAGTATCCCTGCTAGCAATCAGCATGTCATCAACATACAAAACCAAGATAATCAGGCTCCTATCTGCTGCCTTCTTGGTCTATAAGCAGTGATCCACTTGACTTCTATGAAAGCCTTGGGACTACATGAATGTATCAAACTTATGATACCATTCTCTTGGTGCTTGTTTCAGCCTATACAAACTCCTTTTGAGTTTACATATCATTTTTTATTTCCCTTGTTCAACAAATCCTTCAAACTGTTGCATATATATGTATTCATGCAAATCACCATGTAAAAACGCAATCTTTACATCCATTTGTATGAGTTCCATATCTTCAACTGCCACCAAGCCCAAAATGGTTCTCAATGTAGTCATCTTGACTACAGGAGAGAAAATCTCATCAAAGTCAATTCCATGCTCCTACTTGTACCCTTTTGCAACCAATCTTGCTTTGTACTTTGGTGAGGAACTAGAAGTAACCATCTTGTAAACCCATTTGCATGGAAGGGTTTTCTGCCCTTTAAGCAACTGCACCAAGTCCCAAGTGCCATTTTTTTCAAGAGATTCCATCTCTGACGGCATGGCTTTATATCATTTATTGCTGTCCTGTCTATCCATTGCTTCCTTGAAGCAAGACGGTTCACCACAGTCTGTCAACATGACATACTCAGCCACATTAATTGTACCAGGAACAAACCTGTCAGGTTGTCTAGTAGCCCTAGACGATCTCCTAACCAATGGTCATTGTTTGCTGGCTGTTCCTGCAAATTTCCATTTTCAGTATACTGTCCTGGCATTCCAACCTGCAAATCAGCATTAACAGCTTGTTGTCCTGGCTGTTCCTGCATATGGAATGGCTGATTTTCATGGGCAATAGCTGGCTGATAATTTCAGCATCATTTCGTGCATTCACAGGTTCATTTACAGCAGGTATTTGCTGTTGCACAGCGGGCACATTTTGCTGTCCAAAAGGTATTTCTTCCCGGAATACAACCCTACAGACCTCCTCAATCTTTTCGAGCTGTTTATGCATGCTATCTTCCTGGAAGATAACGTCATTGCTGCGTACTACATTCCTTTTCTCGAGATCCCACAATTTATACCCCATTTCACCCTCGTCACCATATCCTAGGAAAATGCATTTACAAGACTTTGGCTCAAGTTTGCTGCGTTTTTCTTTACGAATGTGCACAAAAGCCTCGCAGCCAAACACTTTCAAATGAGCATATAAAGGTGGCTTGCCTGACCACGCTTCTTGGGAAACTCCCCTCCCCCCCAAAGACCTATTTGGTGACCGATTAATCAAGTAAACGGCTATCATAACAACCTCTGCCCAAAAACCATGGGGTAATGTAGTATGAGACAGCATCGTACGGACCTTATCATGTATGGTCCGATTCATACGCTCTACAAATCCATTTTGGGGTGGATTATGAGGGGCAGTAAGCTCCCTCTTTATCCCTTTGCTGTCACAAAATGCCTGAAAGGCCTTGGACACATATTTCCCACTATTGTCAAAGTGAAGGCACTTAAGTGTCTTATCTGTCTGATTTTCAGCCAATGCCAAGAAATTTTTAAACTTGTCAAGCACTTCATCCTTGCTACGAATAGGGTAGACCCATACTTTCCGTGTAGCATCATCGACAAAGGTGACAAAATATTTCTTTCCCCCTAAAGATAATCCTGGCATTTGACATACATCCGAATGCACTAACTCTAGAGGAGGAGATTTTTAAAAAAGAGACTTTTTTATGTGACGTTTGTGCATGTTTGCCATAAATGCAATGATCACAATGCTCAAAATCAGCATAACGAAGACAAGGCAAGTAACTCAAACGAGAAAGCACTTTCATTCATGTTTGACTCATATGTCCCAACCGGCCATGCCACAAAGAAACGCTTGGCTGCTCGGTCACGCACATTGGATACATGAAGTGGATACAAAGTATCACTCTTGCAACCTCTGGCAATAACCCTAGATCCCTTACAGATCTTCCATTTTCCATCACCAAAGGTGGTATGAAAACCATCATCATCTAGCTGCCCTGTGCTAATCAAGCTCTTCTTGAGTTGAGGTATATGCCCTACATGCCGAAGTGTAAAGACAGAACCATACTGAAACTGTAACTGCACACTGCCAATACCTGTCATCTCACATGCATAGTTGTCCCTAAGATGGACAACACCATGTCGACCCCCTGTATAGGCGGAAAACCACTCACGATAAGGGGTGACATGAAAGGAAGCACCTGAATCAAGAATCCAGATATGCATGTCATCATTTGTATCTACAAGTAAAGCATGTGCACCAAAATGTGAAGAGACAAAGAGTACATCACTCCCACTGTCACTGTCATGAGTAACTACATTCACCTCTTCAATTTTTACACTGCTCTTCTTAGGTTGACTGTTCTTCTTTTCTTCCTTGCAATCATCTGTCTTCTTGCCTTTTCCTTTCTCTTTCTTCCATTTGTAGCAGTCATGTTTAAAGTGACCCTTCTTACCACAATGATGACATTCAACATCTTTGCCACGTGATTTACTGCATCCCTTACCATCATATTTACCCTTTTGCTGTGATCTGTCCCTAGTATGAAAAGCACTAGAAGACTTACTGGATGCATTGTTCTGCCGATTCATCTCTTCGATAAGTAGAGCACTCTCTATATCAGCATACAAAAGGATTACATTAGAATTGCTCATAGCAGTCCTGAATGTATCCGAACTCTCTGGTAGAGTGTAAAGCAAGAAAATAGCCTTAAATTCCTCATCAATCATGAACTTCAAGGCAACCAGCTGGCTGAAAATGGAGTTAAACTCACTCAAGGGAGTAGACATTGCTGTACCTTCTTTCATAAGCAAATCCATAAGCTTTTTCAGCCAATACACTTTGCTTGCAGCACTCTTCTGTGCATACACTTCTTCCAGCCTAGTCCATATAGCATATGCAGAATCCAAAACTTCAATGTTGAACAGCAAGGCATCAGAAATTGATAGCTCTATGGTTGAGCGTGCAAGCTCATTCAACTCATCCCAATCATCCTGATCCATGTGCATGGGCTTTGCCCCTTTGGTTTTGATCGGCTTTGCCTGCTTCTTTTGTAACAAGATATTGTAGCACTGTTTTTGCCAAACTGCAAAATTATGTGTGCCTTCAAGCTTCTTTATGTGCCTCAAATTACTATTGTCATTGCTGCCAGCTATGATTTTCGGCCCAAATGTGACCAAAAAACCAACAAATGCAGGTGGGCTGACCAAAAAACCAGCAAATGCAGGCCCAAACTGTCACCCAAGTGACCAAGGTACAAACAAGTACCAATCAACAATAAATGACCATGCAGAAGTATAGATTTCAGATCTGTAATTAAGTTTTCAGAAGCGCCAAAACAAGTGCTACAGCATTATCCAGCTGATTACAGCTGTTCCAAGGGCACGTGCATCACATTACATGAGAAATCCCAAAATTTAAGCTGCAATTTCTGTTGTACATGTACCTACGAGCATAAAATTTGATACGAACGGTCAAAAGCCCCAAAAATTTCGTGCTCAAAAGCGTCAAACACACATCTGCATTTCCTCTGTCATGGATAGGATTGTCCAATTTTGCCAAAATAAAGTAATTTCAGCAAAACCCCCAAATTTTACCAAGTGTTGATGTCCAAATTGCGTGGAATTCAACCTGCATGTACATAAAGTGACCAAATGCTGCACAAATTTTGCCCAAATCGCAAAAGCCCCAAATTGCACGGGGTCCAATGTGCCTCAATGTCAAGAAATTGGGTTAATTTCAGCCCAATTCGTGCATGTACATGAAAAGCCCCATATGTCGGGGATAAAATGTCACAAATTCCTGCAATTTCTGAGACAAATTTGCTTGTCCTGCATCAAATTTCCCAAATCTGGGAAAAGCCCCAAATTTTTGTGCCTAAGACTCGAGCCCATCTAGTGCGAGCACACCCATCCCCCTCCACAATCGAGACAACACGGTAGACCCACTGCTCACATGGCAGCTAGTTCTTCTGCTTCCTCTTTACTTGACAAGTTGTCAAAAATGTCTACCCATCCTACTCTTGTCGACTTCAATTATCCTCGAGCATGTGTTGTCTCTCTTGAGGACCGACTTGATGAGTCCCCTTCCCGCTCTAAGTTACCCTCTCCTTCAAGTTTGTAGCCATAAGCACTTAAGCCCACTTTCCCTAGAGACCATTGTTAGGGCTCAGTAGATTGTGGCACCTTCCTCACATTCAGACCTCCGTGATACTAACCATGATTCCTTTTCAATCCCCACCTACACATCACTTGATCCTTGTAGGGCATGCTCTAGTTTGTCTTCTCTTTTCTATTGCAGATTTCTCATTTTACTTTCTTACATTCTTACCGTGCCTACCTTTCGATAGTGGGAGTCCTATTCACATTTGTCCATAGCACTAGCTTGCACTTAACATTGAAGTCAAGGGTTTGTATGTTTTATGATCTTATGTAGTTGTTTTTGCTTTCTTTTGCACGTTGACATTTGCTTCTACAGGATCTACCACCTAGCGAAGCCTTGGATCATTCGACATTTCTTTCCATGGTTGCATCTTTTGGTGGCACTTCTTTTCATCTTCCAACAGCGGTATATACAAGAGCTTTTGAGTACCTTTGAGGTGGAGGGATACAAGGCTGATTCTACACCCATGGATCCAAACTGAAAAGCTATGACCCATGCAAATTCATCGGAGGCAAATGTTACTTGCTATAAGCAATGGATTGGGGTTGTTGATATGGCTCCTTAACACTCGGATTGATTTGTATTTTCTGTAGGTTTGCTTGCAAGGTTCATGAGTAAACCCAATTTGGTTCATTAGCATGCTGCTATAAGGACTCGCCAATTTCCGAGGGGATCCCCGACCTAGGTATTTATCATTAAGCAGGTACGGGAGATTGATCCTTCATTCTAAGGGGCTGGATAGATTCGGATTGGGCTGGAGATATTGACTATATGAGGTCAACAACAAGGCATTGCTTCACTTTGGGTTCAGATGCTATCTCTTGGAGTAGCAAGAAGTAGCCCACTATCACCCTATCAAGTACTAAGCGGCGCCTTCTACAACATAAGAGAGTGTGGCTTCAACGATTGTTAGGAGAGCTTGGATATAAACAGGTCCTAGTATGCAGCACTGCAACAACAAGAGTTGCATTGCTTTGGTACAGAAGCTCATACTCCATACTAGGCCAAAGCACATTGAGATCTAGCAACATTTCATTCAGGAGAAAATCTTAGAAGAGACCATTAATGTGGTTTATTGCAAGACAAAGGATAATTAAGTAGGTTTTTTTACGAAGGCTCTTCCTCAAACCATTCTTCAACAGCACTCCAAGTTCGCGAGCCTTATGCCCCACCCAAAATCTGAGAGAGGGTATTAGAGATTTATTCATCCCCTAGATAGGCATTGGTAGGCTATGTTCTACAATTAGCACTCTCGGGCATAGTTACGCATGTCCTATTTATCAAGTCGAACAGCTCGATACAATCTACAGGTCATTTCCAACTTTACCAAGCAATCGAGCAAGCAAGGCAGACATTTGAGCTATTATTTCATCCGATGATTGCATATATGCAGCAGTCACCGAACTAATTATTTTATTGCTAATTTTCTTGCCTACTTATAGCCAACCCACCCTTGCCATCATTTGCTTGGCTTTCAGGTGGTAAGATAGATCGGCTTGCGGAGATAGATTCGACAACCCGTGTATACATCATCCTTCTTCGTTTCAGCATTCATCTACTATAGATTTATACGTTCTATTGTCTCTTTTTTCTCTCTTGCTCTTCTTTCATGTCCAGTTTCTTTCAGTCCTATTATACACTTCTATATTCACTACACTCTAACACGTCCTTACCACAAGAATGTCATTGGAACAAAGTGGATTGTTAGAACTAAATTAAAAGATAATGAAACCTTGGATAAATACAAGGCTCACCTTGTGGTACAACGGTTGATAGAAGCAACAAATTAACTATGAAGAGGTCTTTGCAGCAACTGAGCAGTTGACTTCGTTTCGTCTTTTCATAGCATTGGCTATTGATCACCCTTGGCCAATCCATCAAAAGGATGTCAAAAGTGCCTTCCTTAATGACTAATTACTATTTGGAGGAGGAGGTCTATCTAGAGCAACCTTGATTCTCTCTTTCAAACCATCAAGACAAGGTCTTTCATTTGTCGAAAGCTCTTTATGGCCTAAAGCAAGCACCGTGTTCCTAGTTTCATAGAATGGATGAGTTCCTCAAATCTTATGGTTACCACTCTACCCCTTATGACCAAAATTTATATGTAGAACACACTTCATAGGGGATCAGCTATATCCTACCATATATGGATAATCTTTTCATCACATGCTCAAATTTTGCGACCAAAGTAAATATAAAGACCAAGCTTTGATTTACATTAAAAATGGCTGACCTTAATCAGCTACCATGTTTCTTGGCCATAGGGATTGAGACATAGAAATGGGATCTTCACATCTTAGCAAAAGTGGCATTCGGTTACAGCAGATTAATATTAAACCGATTAGGTACAACCCATAGCTGCTCCTCTTAATCCCACTGTGAAGCTTTCTAAGGATCTTTATGGCCAGCCCTTTGATAAGCATATCTATCAATCTATGGTGGGCAAACTCATCTAGTTGATCCACAATAGGCTAGACTTAGCTTACTCTATTTCATTGCTTGATTAATATTTCAATGCACCTAAAATGTCATGTTGGATTGCTTGTTTACATCATCTATGTGTTGAGCTATATTAAATGTATTTATTCTGTCCATTCAAGGATGAAAATCTGCCCATTTAAGGATAAAAATCTCCATGCATTTGTGCATAATAAATGTATTTATTCTGCCCATTCAAGGATAAAAATCTCCATGCATTTGTGCATAATAAATGTATTTATTCTGCCCATTCAAGGATGAAAATCTCCATGCATTTGTGCATGTTACCTCATTTCCTTCATCAAAGATTGGTCGATTTGGAATCCGCCATATTCACGGCAGCTCATATGGAAGTTTGTATTGCACTACCTCCTATGGTAGCATACACCGCATACTTCTATATATTTCCTCTTTACCAATACTCTAGATAGGTGATTGAGATTGTCTTTCTATCTTGTGATGTTGCATCTGACCACCTCTTCTTTTCCCCAATATGTACACATACTCTTTTTAAAAACACACCAAAAAGAGAAAGGTAGTTCAAAGCAATTCCCGAGGCAAAATGACCATTGCCTCTGCAATCTTGGTAGGTTCTTAGGCAGCCATTTGTGCACCCTAGGACTAATGCCCTGGTTGCTTTGGGATGGGATATCTCGGGGTATTATGGGCTAAGCTATGCGTAGCAATGCCTCCTATGTTCCAATTTTAGGCCTGAGAGGGGGTGTTGAGCATTACAGACTTAAAACCCTCATTAGCTCTTTAAAAGTGCTCCAAAACTTAGAATTACCAATTATTACTAAACAGTACCAAAGTCTCTATGTCCTATAAGCCAACATCTAAACTTTGAGAGGAACCCCATTTATAAATGAGAGGCTCTCCATTCACTTGCCCCTGTTCTTGTTTTATAGCTTCTCCATCAAGCATCACCAACTTCCATTGTTGTCTACACCCCTCCATTAGCGAACACCTTAGTTTGTGCTACAACGAGCTTGCACTCGGCTCCAAGCACTGTGTCAAGCTTGTCGTGACAGCTGCATTTGCTACTTACATCATCATTTGACTAGTCGTCGTGATCTTCAGGGGGCAGCAAAACGCTGCATTTATAATTTCCAGCCACTGCTTGCATCATCCTGACCATGTTCGGTCTGCTTTCCACTTTCTAGAGCTATTCCACATGGCATTTTTTGTTTTGGTGCACGTTTAGAGTACAACACACTCTTCGGTTCATCCCTATCCTAGTCCATTCTGAGACCTAGTGAAACCAACCTTCCTCCTCAATAGGGTGGTAAATAACCTAATTAAGTACTGATTATAGCAAGCATAAAATTCACATAAATTGAAAATGCACACTTTACCACTTAAATCTTGGACATTGGACATCCTATTGGCCCCGAAACTGGCACCTCTTGCATTATTTCTTTAGCTTATATTGCAAACGGAAGGAGTACAATAGAGATCCTCTGATCTCCTCCACTAAACCAAGTGCCCTTGCTATTAAAACTAACTGGCAAGCCTCCAAACTAATTTGCCCCTTGGTTTGCTTAGGGATTGGTCTTCACCTTACTCCTTGAAATACAAATCTAGCCCCAAATTTGATATTGGCTAGTTGGCCTCTTAAATTTCCCTGAAATTTCTCAAATTCAGTTGCTAGAATTTAAGTCCTACACCCTCATTTTTGAGCATGCATCCTGAGGTAGTTGTCAAAACCCAAATTTCTACTGTAAATTAGGATTTACAACAAAGATTGACTGAAATCTCTTCCTCTAATGGCTCAAACTACTGAGAAATGCTGAGTTAACTTGAGAGATGGCTAGGGAATGAGAGAGAATGCTATAGGGAGAGAAATTTCAAAGTTTCATTGTGAGAAGTATTGAAAAACTGCTACTACCTTGCTCAAACAGCCATGGGAGCTGTCACCTAGAGCTTAGGAGCACCAGAAAGATTGCTGCCCCATCTAGTATGCTCTCACCTGCTCCTGAAGGGCTCCAAATTGCTCTCACTTGCTGTAGGACTAGTCCATGGTAGCTGCAAATCACATCAGCAGCATCTTCTTGCTCTCTAACTGTCTGCTTCTCTCACATAATGATTGGAATAGACTCCACTAGCCCCGAAAAAAGTTTTTCCCACTTTTTGGGGCTGCAAACCCTAAACGCAAAACGCAAAAATGCAAACTGTGGGTGAAGGATTTCTCAACACCCTCTTCTTCCACATATCGGCCTAATCCCCTGCCTTCCTATCATAGGCTAAAAAAGGAAAAACTGAGTGGTACTTAACTAAAACTACACACCATCAGGACAAACAAATAGACGCGAGCTAGACTACGGCAATGTCCAACACTCCCCCCACCGTGTAAACAAGCATCCCCCACCACCCCTCCTCGCCATCGGCCCTTCTCCCCTCCTGTTGCTCCCTTTCCCTGCAACGTCCCCCCCACCTTCGATAGCGCAACAGAGTGAGTGGTAGGTCCTTAGCAAGGGCGCGCGATGGAAACCTCTGGTCAGAT
Organism: Lygodium microphyllum; assembly: GCF_053477565.2. Lineage (NCBI taxonomy): Eukaryota > Viridiplantae > Streptophyta > Polypodiopsida > Schizaeales > Lygodiaceae > Lygodium > Lygodium microphyllum. The sequence goes on along the minus strand of NC_141149.1, from coordinate 4,708,682 downwards.
ACCGGTGCACTCCACGAGTGCCCCCCGGTCAAACACCTTGCACATCATCCTTTCTGAGGAACAGCTCTTGGCCGTCCAGGCCACAAAGTTCGAGCTAAAAGAAACAGTGATCTTTGGTTAGGTCGTTGGACACTCCCCATTGACGGCCCAGTTGCGGAATTGGCTACACTCCACGTTGCACATTGGCACAACGCAGATCAGGAAGGCAGTCCTTATGGGCAGAGGGATCTTCATGGTTCAATTCATCTCTGCGGGCACAGCTCGTGAGTTAGTGGAGAGCTCACCCTATGCCTCCATGAAGGGGGTCATCTACATGGTTTCTTGGTATAGCGGCTTCACAGTGGAGTCTTTTGCACTCCACAACAATTTTCTCAGACACCCAGTCATTCTACTTTTCCCCGGACTGGCAGTAGAGTACTGCCAGTTAGTGGAGGACTTTGGTCGGCTCTTTGGCACAGTTCTTTCTGCTTCCTTCGCGTATGTAATGACAACTGCAAGAGTCCCAAAGGTACGAGTGGCTGTGAAAGAAACAAAAAGCATGCCAAAGTTCCTAGAGATTTGAGGCTGGAGATCACTTCTTTAGGCAGCAGGTCATTGAGACTGGGCAACCAGAGCAATGCATGCGCTGCCACGACTTTGGACATCAGGCAGCAGATTGTACGCATTTCAGGGCCAAGGCAGCTCCGTCTCGACAGGCCCACAAGTGGACACTGACAGCTTCACATGAGTCCAGAGATGGCAGAGAGGGAGACGGCAGGAGGGGCCGCAGACAGCCCCTCAGACCCAACCTCGATAGCAAGGGACAGAAGGACGAGCGACGCCTCCTCGGCAGAGAACTTCGCAACCCCCCCTGCTAGCCCTACCCGACGGGACTGCAGCCCCTACGTCCATCACCTGCACCACAAACTACCTCACCTGAGATCCCACAGCCCCCACCCGAATGGAGTCAAGGGGAGTCTAGGAAGTGAGTGAGCTCTAAAATAGTATAACTCACCTAAAGGAGACGGCTGGTGGGGGAGAGACACGACTTGGGAAAAGTCTAGCCAGCACTTCCTAGACGTGGCTAGGAGGAGAAATAGAGACGACTCTCTCATGCTTTATGACTGATAACAAAGGGGGCACTTATGAGAAGTTTCCCGCATCTAATACTGACCGGTATCTAACATTGGTATCAAAGCAATTTCTATTACATTGAAATGTGATCAAGATCTGTCTCAGCTGTTTCAATCGCACTTCGCCTGTTGTCTTTGTTCCGCAATTACGGTGGTTCGGCGCAAGTCGTGTCTTCATCCCGCGATCATGGTGGGGCGGCGCAAGTTGTGGGATGGTGCAAGTTGTGTTGGGCGAAATCCCACTTTAAAGTTACAAAGGTGGTCACAGTTTGTTCATACGTGACCTGGCGGGGGGGTGTTTAATCCCATCCTTATCCTGCGTTCCTGCCCGACAAGTCTTATTCCCCGCGACCTGCTCAAATTGGAGGAAAGTCATACTGTTCCTCACAACTTTCGCTATCACTAAGCTGTAAAGGCCATCGACATCTGCTCTATTACTATAATCAGGAAAGTACCTCATCTTGTACACAAAATTCTTATATTTGCTTTCTAATTCCAGTGTATTAATGAAGAGAAAAGAGAGAGAGGGAGTAACCGAAGGCTCTAATTCCGGGGACCATCCTATGGTGGATCCCTATGAAAACGGAAATACAAGAAGAACAATGGGAATAATTTTTTGCTACACAAGAACAATTTGATGACCTAACTGCTCATGTGCAAGCACAGGGGGTTCAAATGGAGTTGCTAACTCAAGCACTCACAGAAATCAAATCTCAATTAGCCTTATTACTAGAAAAGGATAAAGGTAAGGTAGAAACCTCAGACATTCCATCTTCATCAAAAGATCTAGATGTGACTATGCGAGACTTTAGGGAACCCCACCAAAAGCTGAGGGATAACCCAGTGTTAAAAGATATGAAACCCCCTCAGTTTCATGGGGAGGAAAAGGATAGAAATAAAGATACTATCTTTAATTTCCTCCAAAAATGGGAAGATTTGCATAAATTAAGGAATACTCCACCACATCTTCAGGCGCTGGAGGCTAGTTTAACCTTGGGGCCAAAGGCATATAAATGGTGGCGAACTTTAAAGGAGACAAATAAAATATCTAAAACTTGGGCTCAATTTGAATCGGTCTTTTTGAAAGAATTCCTTCCTGAAAATGAAATGGAAAGAAATTGGGAAGATTGGGATTTTGTCAGACAAAAGGGAAGACCTTTGCTAACATATCTCGAGGAGTATTGTGAGATAATCCTCAAATTGAAGGGAATAGATGAATTTCAAAAGACAAGAGGATTCATAAGGAGACTAGATAAGGCCTGTAAAAAGGAAGTGAAAAGGAGTTCACCTAAGACACTTAAAGAGGCAATTAAATTTGCATTAACCAATGAAGATAATACACGTCCAGGTGCACTCACTAGTCTCACTGATACGGAGCCCAAGACTAAGGAATTTGAAGCCTCAAAATTTGTAGGCAAATTTAAAAGGAAAATGCCATTCCTTAAGGGTAAGAAACAACCCTTTGAAAAGAAACAATATATAAGACCGAAGTTAAGTCAAGGTGACTTTGATAAGCCTAAAAAAGAAAGGTTGTGTTTCAATTGCCTATCCCCTAACCATGCTGCCTGGAATTGCCCTCAAAGGAAAAAGGGGAAAGATAAAGGAAAGGATAAGGACAAGGGCAAGGGAAAAGAGAAACAAATCCATGTAGTGCAGACCCTAGAATTAAAGGGGCATGAAAAGTATAAATCTTTAGAGGTCTTGCACAAGGATGTACAACACAGGTGTTGTATGTCAACTTCTATGTGGCAGCCTACTTTCGGGCCACATGATTATTTATAGAGTGCATGAATTGATAGCTGGAAAGAGGGTTAGAGTCATGATTGATGACTCTGCCACCCACAACTTCATAAATTATACACTTGTAAAAAAATTGAAACTTCCCAAACAAAAGAGTCAATATGTTGTTCCTATGATGCAAGGTCAGGATAATAAAATATGGGATACAATGTATCCAATTTGAAAATTGAGATTCAAGGATATAAAGATAAACTTGATTTTCAAATTATGAATATGGAAAGAGCCGATATTGCTTTAGGGAGGGAGTGGCTATGGGGATTGGAACCATCCTTAAAGTGTAGTTATCATCATAATACACTCGAATTTGAAAGGGATAATAAGACTTTTGTGATTCAAGGTGAACATGAAGTATCTGATAACCCTTTGATGTGTTCCATTGAAGTTCAGAAGCTGATAAAGAAGGAAGCTCGTGAGGTATATATGTTATGGTCCCTTCTTGTACAGGACACTTTTACTTTTTCTAATATAAAGCAACAATTTTATTATGTTTGTGAGTTGAATGTAAGTAATGAATTAAGTGGTTTGTTAGATGAATTTAAAGATGTATTTCCTTCTGATGTACCAAGTGGCCTTCCACCAGATAGGGGTGAGGTAAATCACCCAATTGACATAGATAGGGATACTCACCCTATTTCTAAACCACCTTATAAGCTAAGTGAAACACAGCACCAAGAAGTCGAAAGACAAATTAAGGATTACCTTGATAAAGGGTTTATACAACCCAGCAATTCACCTTGGGCTTTGCCAATTTTATTGGTAAAGAAAAAAGATGGTTCTATGCGATTTTGTGTTGATTATAGAGCACTTAATAAAATAACGGTGAAGACCAAATTTCCTATGTCCAAAATGGAAGATCTTTTTGATCAATTACAAGGGGCAAATTTCTTCACAAAGATTGACTTAAGATCAAGCTATCACCAAGTAAGAATTAAGGTACAGGATGTTCCTAAGACAGCATTTCGTACTAGATATGGGCATTATGATTTTTTGGTGATGCCTTTTGGCCTCACTAATGCACTGGCTACTTTTATGAAGCTGATGAATAGTGCGTTACGGCCCTATCTAGGACACTTTGTAGTAGTCTTCTTGGATGATATCTTGATCTTTAGTAAATCAAGATAAGAACATTTGAAACACTTACGATTAGTATTCCAATTGTTAAGAACACATTCCCTTTATGCGAAGAAAACTAAATGTGAATTCTTCGCACAAGAGATCAAATATTTGGGACATATTATCTCAAAAGAGGGAATCAAGATGTATCCAGAAAAAGTAAGGGCAATTATTGAATGGCCATCTCCAAGGAACCTGGAAGAGCTGCAAATCTTCCTAAGTTTATCTAGATTTTATCATAGATTCATTCGAAATTATGCCAAGATAGCTGTTCCAATGATGGACCAACTTAAATGGAAAGGGAAGAGCTCTAATTGGGGAATAGACCAAAATGAAAGTTTTAAAAAACTTAAGGTAGCTATTGCTACAGCTCCAGTACTATTAATTGTGGATCCCAATAAATCATTCGTGGTTGAAGCTGATGCCAGTGATAGGGCAGTAGGCACGGTCTTATTACAAGAAGGTTAACCAGTTGCTTTTGAAAGCAACAAATTAGACCGTGCAAAATGGAATTATTCTGTTTATGAGAGGGAGCTGTATGCAATAGTACATGCAATGAAGAAATGGAGGCACTATCTGTACAGTGCCAAACTTTTGATCTTGTCGAATCATGAAAGCATTAAGTGGCTTAATGACCAACCGGATCTACAAGGGCGTAAAGCCAGATGGGCCGAACTCCTCCAAGAGTTCGACTACGAAATAAGGTATAGAAAGTGAAAGTACAATATAATGGCTAATGCACTCAGCAGAATGCCCATCATAAATGAATTGAGTTTTACTCAATTCACTTCCGATTTACTTGAATCCTTAAAAGGGAAATGTCAGGTTGATCTGGCATATTCCAACATATGGGAAGCAATAGAAAATGGAGATCCAAATGGAAGGGCCTCCATTGAGGAAGGAATATCTGAGGATGTTCAACAAGGAAATGGAGCATCAGGGGTTGCTCAAATGGAATTCAAGTGGAAGAATTTTACCATTAATAATGGTTATTTACTCTACAAGGGTAGGGTATGTGTCCCAAAAGATGAACAAATAAGGCGTCAGATACTCTTTGAGTGTCATGATACCCCTAGTGCGAGACATCCAGGAGTTAATAAGACTTATAGTCTTATTAAAAGGCAATTCTATTGGCCTGGAATGAATAAGGACGCCCTTGACTATGTGGTTAAATGTAATAAATGCCAGGTTAATAAAGCTGAAAGATTGAAAATGGGAGGACTTCTCCACCCATTAGAGATTCCTTCGGGAAAATGGGAGAGTATCTCCATGGACTTTATTGTCATGTTACCCAAAACACAGAGGGGGCACAACTCTGTGTGGGTGATTGTGGATAGGTTAACCAAAATGGCTAGGTTTATTCCAACTTCAACTGATGTTAAAACACCAGAATTGGCTAGATTGTTCATAGAGAACATATATTGATTGTATGGCCTTCTGACAAATATAGTTTTTGATCGAGATAGAAATTTTGATAGTCAATTTTGGCATGCTGTATTTAGGAAGTTGGATACTAAACTTAGCATGAGTACGGCGGAGCATCCGCAAATTGATGGGCAAACTGAAAGGGTTAATCAAATCCTTGAAGATATGCTCAGAGTATATGTAAGTAAAAGGCAAACTAATTGGGAAGAGTATCTACCGATAGCAGAGTTTGCATATAATAGTGCCAAGCACTCTTCCACTAGATATAGTCCATTTATGCTAATGTATGGGTTTCAGCCCAGAGCTCCTTATGCAGTAGGACTGCATAAGGAAAAGGTTCAGGCAGCCAAGGACTTTTTGGAGGATATGAATAATATGTTAAAATTTGCTCAAGAAAATATTAAGAAAGCTTAAAATCGAGCAACCTCTTATACAAATCCTCATCAAAGAGACATCTCCTTTTACGAAGGAGAATTGGTCTATCTTAAGGTGCCTGAACAAACTAAAACCATGAAAATGGAACGATGTCCAAAGCTTTCACCTAGGTATTGTGGCCCTTTCACAATACTTAAGAGGGTGGGGGAAAAGGCTTACAAGCTCCAACTACATGTTGGTAGTAAAACACATCCAGTTTTTCATGTAAGTAAGCTAAGAAAGAAGCTGGGCGATATAGATAATCTAATCTTAAATGATAACATTGAGGAGCTATTAGATTACCAATCTAATCCACATGAACCAAAAAGAATTTTAAATGTTCGTAACATACGAACAAGGAATACTATTTATCAAGAATATCTGGTCAAATGGAAAGATTGTTCAGAAGAAAGCTCAACATGGGAGCGAGTAAGTAAATTAAGGAAAAGGTTTCCCAATTTAGTGTTGGAAGTATCGTCTTCGAGGACGAAACCAATTCTTAAGGGGGAGGAAATGTTACATTTATGGTGTAATACTGGGGGAACAAGTGCGAGAGAAGACCATCCGGGGGCCTTGGGCACTCGAATGGGGTCAAGGGGATTTTAGGAAGTGAGTGAGCTCTAAAATAGTATAACTCCCCTTAAGGAGACGGCTGGCGAGGGAGAGACACGACTTGGGGAAAGTCTAGCCAGCACTTCCTAGACGTGGCTGGGAGGAGAAACAGAGACGACTCTCTCGTTCTTTATGACTGATAACAAAGGGGGCACTTATGAGAAGTCTCCCGTATCTAATACTGACCGGCATCTAGCACAGGTCGTCGCCGACCACATCTCCCTGTGGATGGGAGACAAAGGACTAGTTCTGTTTGCACAGCAATGGCTTGGTTGCATGATGGACATTAACTGGTGGGCTGGAGCCGAGGTACCACACTTGAGCATGATCTTTCGGGCCCCCCACGGTGGAGAGCTCCGAGGGATGTGATCAAGTGGCCCCTAGCACAGGCAGCCCGTTTCTACCAATGTACAGAGTCACGACTCTCAGCTTGGCTGATAGATGCATTGATAGTACCACCTGGAGCATCTATCACCCCTCTGGTTTGGTCGAGGGCCACCATGGGGGACTAGAGTTCACCGTCTAGACATGCGGCAAAGCATACTTGCATGCCCCATAGTTTTTCCTCCTTATCAGCAGCCTCCACACCGAACAGATGTCTGTTCAGTCAGTCACAGGTTTCCCCATGAGCCTAAACCTGGCATTCTAGAATGAGAATAGTCTCCACTACAGTGGGGCACAGGCTTCCAAGAAGTTGATTGTTTCGCAAGAGCTGCAGCCTGCCCTTGCCGGATGGATTAACATCTTACTTCTACAAGAGCACAAGCTCACTCCCACCCAGGCCCAATGGATAGGAAAGGTACTCCCGGGCAGCTCACACACCTACTAGGAGCACGCTATAGATGCCTACGACAGGAGTGGAGGCGTATGCACCTCTATTAGCCCAAGTCTCACCGCCTGTGTACGAGACCACGGGACGATAGTGGCAAGGAGGGTTCTATGGATCAAATTGGATATTGGGGACTCCTGCCTTGGAGTCCTCAATGTCTATGCCCCTACGGAGGTTAGGGCACGCAGCAAGTTCTGGGTGGAGATCGTGGATGGTGTCCCAGAGGTGGACTCCTGGATTGTTGGAGAAGACTTCAACAACCTGGAAGCTTTGGAGAACCAGTAGGCCAGAGGCAAAAACTACCACGTCATGGCTGGGGAAGAGCAACAGGCATGGGAGGTCTTTCTACCAGCAGTAGGAACACGTGATGCCTGGAGAGACCCTGCCTTCCACAGGAGGGAGAGGTCGCTAGACTTCTCTTGGGGATACAAGAGGCTAGATGCAGTCCTGTTGGAGCGGTTGGACATGTTTTATGTGGGAGAATGGGGTGGCTCTCGTGGAGGCCAGATTGGGCAGTTGGCAAGCACCACGTTGTCCGATCCTTGCCCGGTTCTCCTCACACTAGATTCCCCAGCCTCTACCCTAGACACATGAGCCTATCGGATCCCTAACTCCATATATAGGAGGGAGGAGGTGACGAGACACATAGAGCAGGTTTGGACCAAGTAGTGGGGCAGGAGGGACAGGATCACAGAGGAGGTTGCAAAGGCCCTAGCCGAGTCGAGTAGAATCTGCCAAGAGGCAACCATACAGGCCAGGCAGCAGAGCTGGGAGGAGGAGATAGCACTCCAGCGAGACCTTGCAACCACACAGAGATTATTACAAGAGACACAAGGGGATCCCACCCTCCATGCACAGGAGGTGCGTGCGCGAGCAGCCATTGCTAGCCTAGAGGACAAGTGCTCGGAATTCTCTTTCCGCACCTCAACAGCTTTCTGGGCGCAGAAGGGAGATACGATGTGTAGGGAGTTTTTCCGGGTGCACCAACCTTGCTCCTTAGGAGAGCAAATACGCAGCCTTCGAGATCAGTATGGGAGGACTCATTCTAGCCCAAACGAGGTGATGGAGATTACCACCAACTACTACAGTCGCGTGTTCCAGCAGGAGACAGCCTCGGCTAGAGGGCAGTGATGTAGACAGCATGTTTGGGATCATATCCTATCCCTCGTCTTTCAGAGGAGATGGGACGCTCCCTCCTAGCCCTCTTCACGGAGAAGGAACTAGAGGAGGCTTTCCATACACAGGACGGGTAAAAATGCCTAGGAGAGGATGGCCTCTCTAAGGCCTTCTTCACTACCTACTGTGAAGTGGTGAAGGACCCGCTACTGATGGCTTTCCAAGAGATCTTCACTTCAAGACAGATGCCAGGGAGTCTTTCGGCACGCCTTATCAGTCTTCTCCCCAAAGGGAGAGACTAGTTGGAGCTTTCTTGGTGGAGACTGATCACACTTTTGTCCGTGGCCTATAAGGCACTGGCAAAGATGATTGATAAGCAACTACGCCCCGTGCTTCTAGACATCATCCATGACACACAGACAGGCTTTGTCCAGGATAGGAGCATCCTGGACAATGTATTCAACTTCTTTGAGGCGACAGAGTGGGCTTAGCACAGTGGGCAGAGATTGGCCGTACTACTCTTGGATTTTGAGAAAGCTCATGACAGGGTGGACTGGGACTTCCTAGAGGGCACCATGGTGAGGTTGGGTTTCCCTTAGGCTTGGATTCGCGGGGTCTCCGCACTTTACGGATCTGCCACCAACAAGGTTCTCATAGGTGGTAGGCGTGGGGAGTTTCAACTGGAGAGATCGGTATGGTAGGGATACCGCCTGGCCCCATACCTGTTCCTGCTCTTTGCAAAGGCAATGTCCCATTTCCTCAGGTCACGTGTGAGCGGACTACGCGGCCTCCAACTTCCAGTGAGAGAGGAGACTGAGTTGTTAGACTCAAAGTATATAGATGACACAACACTCTACATAGAGGACGATGAGCTTATGCTGGAGAGAGTGAGGATGGCTCTTGAGGTGTTCTATCTTGCTGCGGGAGCGAAAATCAACTGGCAAAAGTCAGTTGGTTTTCTCACAGACCCGGACTCTAGCACAAAGTGGGGCGTCCACCTAGGATTTAGATGGGTGAGCAAAGGGCAGATCGTCTGTTACCTAGGGTTCCAGGTGGGACTCGACATCATGCTTGCCCAACAGTTTCTTCATGTCCTTCATTCTATTCGGAGGAAGCTGACCTACTAGAGCACAGCTCGTCTCTCACTAGCTGGCTGAGCCCTGGTGGTTAACCAGGTCCTAGCGCAGCCTCGTACATCGCCTCGTGTTGGTGCTTTTTCTCATCCTGCGTAGTGCAGCTTCACCGCCTAGTGCAGAACTTCCTTTGGTCAAGGTTAGATGACTCCAGGCATTCCAGGACTAAGGTGGCGTGGGCGACCATCATACGGTATCGGTCAGAGGGAGCGCTGGGGATCATAGACCCAGAGTATCAGAGTATGACCCTCTTCGGCAAGCTAGTTGTCCGCGGCCTCATACCAGGCGGACAGACCTGGAAGGTTTTATTGCAAGAGGGTCTTCAAGATTGTAGACCGAGGCTTGGCGGTGAGTGGAGGCCGTCCTCGAGATGGATCTTCACGTCAGCCCAAATCACTCTCCCAGATCACCTTTCCTACGGAGCTTACTCCGTGTGTGGCAGGGCTTACGTAAGGCCCTAATCCAGAGTCCCCCCATGATGCCAGGAGGAGATAGACCATCAGCCGGTGACCTAGAACCCCTAGGTCAATGATCGCAATGAGGCACAGATTGGCAATGGCGAACGAGGAGGTGCTGCAGCAAGTAGCAGGCTGCCAGAGAAGAGTGGCAGAGAAGAGTGGAGCTGAGGAGAAGGGAGATAGATGCAACAATACCTCTCGAGTGGCTTACTCCCCTGATACAAGAGCCAATAGAGCCCGAGGAGATTTGGACCGCTAGGTTTTTACCAGCTAGCATCCCCCTATAGGTGGCACGTAGAGTAGGCTGCGCCTTGCAAGGGACTTTCTTCACCATTCAAGAGGGGGGGCATCTGGCCCTTGACAGAGGGCAGCAGGATGAGGGGATAGCTACCCTGTCGTGGAGGAGGATTCGGGTGGTGGGCCTTCCGGGGAAGACATGACCACTGGACCCCTATGTTTTTTGGAAGGAACTCAGGGAGTAGCGCCTTTGGATTTGGGAGGGCAAACCACTTGATGAGTTGGAGTGGGATCTAAGAGAGTGGCTATGGCCGGCTACTGCAGTCGCCAAGAAGCCACCGCGGTTCTTGGAGTACACTGCCAGGATTGGCAGACACGTACTAATGCAGGAGGATATGGATTGGGCATTGTCATGTAGTAGTAGGCACTGGGCGGAGTACATCATCATGGAGTTGTTCCGACGGACCTTGTAGCACCGCCTATGGAATAGCTGGAGGCCGAGGAGGATATCCTATTTCTTATGGCTGGTGGTACATGAACGCTTGGCGGTGGGAAGTTGGCTTGCCCAGATGCAGCAGGAGGGAGATTGTAAGCGCTGCACATAGTAGCCCCTGGAAACCCCAAAGCACTGCCTTTGTTCTTATGGGGTGGCGCAGCTCATGTGGAGAGGAGCATGCCGCATCCTTCGTCGTATAGCACCCAATCTTGGATGTATCTCATTGGGAGAAGGTGTAGAGCGAATCCAAGGCCCGTTGGGAGCTCCGTTGTCACTTCATGCGTACTTGGGGCGGCCAAGACCTATTTTTCGTGATACAGACAAGCAGCCCCAGATGGCGATACACCCCCCCTCCATGGCTTCTTACCCCCATCTCCCCTAGACCACCTTGAGAGGCTTGTATACATTATGTATTTGTGACTCTGCATCAGCTTCAGCTAGTCTATTGAGCATGAGCACTCCGTTGTAATCAGTTTTTTTGAGTAATATAATCAGCCACATTTTACTTGCAAAAAAAAAGTACACCCTCTCAAGCCCAAAAAGTGAGATAAAAAGAAAGCTCAACCCAATTTTTTTAAGTGTTTTTGGTTTTCTTATGAGTTTTTCACCCCAAGGCATCCCACCCCAAAGCAGCTAGGGTATCACACAAAGGATACACGGTGGTTGCCAAGTGGCTTACCAAGACTACAGACACAATGGTTATACTGCGAAGAGAATCCATATGGTCACCCCAGAGAGGCCAAGGCATCAGACAAAGAATGAACATTGATTGCCCAATGGCCTACCAAGTCTTATCGAATGAAACCACAATGAAATTTTTTTTCGGCTTTGTTTCAAAAAGGGAAGAAGCGGTTGATTAAGAAACTAATGGGAGACAAGTAGCCAGTCCCAAAGGCTTTCACAAAATAAATAGGCTATCCCTACCACTATTGGATGTTAATGACGGAAATAGGATAATGGAATGTGAAACAAATAAGAGGGAAATGTGGAGAGAGAAAAAGATATGTGGAAAACAAGCTAGCAAGGCGAAGCAAGGAAGGGGGATTGTTGTGGAGACTACCATGTGCAATGCCGTATATACGGTGGATCTAGGGTCGACCAGTCAAAAAGATTGAAAAGGGATAAATGCGCACAAATGCATGTTTATAGAACGGAATGCCAATGCACTAGAGTTATGCATAAGGCAATGCAGGTATGATCATGCTCATGCAAAATGCTATGGAATGGTGCCACTTGGACAGTGCCCTCACATGGAATGTTCAATGAATAAAATGACTAAATCAAAATCTGTAAGCAACATTACTGTCACTATCAAAAGAAGAAAGTTGCCCCCTCTCAAACCAGAAGGAAAAGCTAGAGGGAGCCTCCGAAGATATCTAACAGTAGAAAACGCAATGGAGCAATGAAATTCAGTAGTAAAATGCCACAGTAAAACGGCAGCAATAAAACGCAAGAAGTGGCACACATTGCGAGGTAGAGGCTGTAAACAAGTGCCGGATATTGAAGCAAGCTTGAGGCAGCTTCGGCTGAGATGTTCTCTATGCGAACGGGGTGTGGACAGTAAAATTCTAGGACCTGAAACCTACAAAAACGAGATTAAGGCTGAATGGAGGGCAACTTGTCTATTTATAGAAAGTATCGGACCTTATACCATGCACCATTTTAAAACTCTCTCGAGCTGCACACCGATTTAGGGATGTGATTAATTAAGTATTTTTTGTGCTATTTAAGTGCCTAATTCAGCATGCAATACTTATATTAGCTCAACATGGAGGTAACTTCAACAACTTAGAGACCTTGGAGGTTCAACATGGTCAAGGCACAAACATCTAGGGTATAGCTAAGGATGACAAGAGGCATGAGAGGCTTTCACTTTTGTGGTTGGTGTGCGAGACATCTTAACTTTGAAGAGACCCAATCTTCCACAAGTGTGATGGCTCGTTGGACTTCTCTTCGGGGTGCAAGCATTTGGGGGGCATCCTCCTAGAGCAATTGACCACGTTCTATGTGGGTGATTGGAGTACCTCCCATGGAGGGGAAATTTGGGTAGCTGCCAAGGACCATGTGATTGGATAATGAGATCGCTTTCCCTCTATATTATGAACAATAAGATTTCCTCTCACAAAATGCCCAACCCCAATCCTTGTTTCTCTAGATGAACGTGCTTCAGCCCTTGACCTGAAAGATGCCTTCAGGAACCCAAAGGACAGTAAACCACATTTCAGCAAACACCTAATTCAGCATAACAAAAAATTCAGCAAGAAAAATCTACACACAACTGAAGCTAAAGTGCTCCTACACCACATGACACTTGTCGGCTCCAAAGCTTGGTTCCCTTTTCAATATTTCTTCAAATAACTGGTGTATGATTCAAATCAGTTACAGATGGCTATATTTTCAGTTATTTCTCACAATACAACTAATTCAAGGTGGCATAATGACGTTATCACATTCAATATTGGCCTCAAACCAATCGTAGAGTGTTCAAAAATGCATATAAATGCTTCAGCCTGCCAAACAATGAAAAATGACATCCAACATTTGAACCCAATTTTGTGGAGCAAATGTTCCTTGTCATCATTTTGTTGCCGAGAAGTTGGGGGTGTCCAAATCCAATTCAACACCAATCAGCTAGTTAATCAATCAGTCATCAGCTGATACATCAATCCATTGACACTCCATTATACACGGCCATTTCTCCCTCCATCTTTGTGGGTTGCTATAAGAGTACAATAATGAGTAATCAATCAGGAACTCCATCCAGTGTGTACGATGGGACATAATATATTATAATGGACAAGGGTTAAGAAGAGCCCTCATACCTGCTCCACCTATTGTAGGCTATGTAATCCCCCAGCAGCTCTACAATGGTCCATGGATTTTAGAAATATGTGCCTAACATGGGCATGGTAATGTGTCCAAGTACTCTTGATCTCCTACTGACATTGATGTCCAGGGCTCTTTGCATTCGAAATCCCTGTTGTGAAATGGAGGGGGTGTAGTACATTGATTGTCTTGAAGAACTTGGAATCTCTAACTCTCTATGTGTATAACTACCTCTTAAATCCTCTATAGCATCATGAGAAAAAGAGTGAGGCATCTATGATCAGGGTAGTCTATCACTTGACTAAGCAATCCAAAACCCTACCTAAACACAACCAAGAATATCTCTCCTAATCTCACGCACTTACAAATGCATGCTAGCAGGTATATGTAGTATAATACACATTTTCAGGGTTACCTTAATTTTCCCAAGGCACAACCAAAACCAAAACATGTAAGCAAAAATCACCCGTACGAGAGGTGCTAGCACCTCACAAGCACATGCTCCAATTTGAACTATTTTCATTTATACCTGGCAAAGAAAAGAACTTTCCCCGTAAAAGGTTGTTTAGTAACTCTCTACGCGCAGGAACATCAGGAAGTGTCACATAGATTCTCTTCACCTGCAACATTTATTAAAACTTGAAATTAAAGGTCTAGTATATTTCACATGGAGTCAAGATTGCAGATTGTTTATAATGATCTAGCTAAAATTGGCATTAAAAGCATTGAGGAACACTTTCGAATATGTCACTAGGATCAAGGTTGTTTATAAAATGAAACGATCCTTCTAGCTCCAACTTCATGTTTGAGAAAGTATGTAATGTGCAGTTAACCTCCCAATTCTACTGCTTTTGAGAGTAAGATATTCATTACAAAGTTCAAGTATGGAAGCTCGCATGATGAGTAGCACTCCTTAAAGCAGATTAATGTTACCGCATACAGCTTACACAACATTTAGGAATGCTTTGCAACCTAGATTTATTTGCCAGGAGGTATGGTTCAGGATAAACTTTCTTGTGAAGGGCTAAACTGTTCTTTTTGTGCTAATTTAATTGAAATCTTTTTCATGCTGGTTTCATAGAAGTTTGAGCATTTTTACTAGAGATCAAAACAAATAAAAGCTAGAAACATTCAACCAAATTTTTGTCTGACTCGTTCTAAATAATAATTGACCCTTAGTTCCAAATTGTCCTTCAAAGATTCATAAAATTACTCCTACAAACTTGATTGAAACTAATCATTTTATAACACCAAAACAACTATCTGCAAGAAAAACAGAAACATCATTGGAACAGTATAAGCTATAGTGAAATCTGCATTTTGAAATGAAAGGCACATTATATGCACTTTAGTCTTGTAGAACATGTTGCAAGGATAAGGCAACACAAGGAGAAACCCCATGTTACACTCAAAGAGGTCAGCACTGTTATTGATGTGTAGCATGAGCTTGAGTTTGGACTGATCAAAGGACGATTCAAAAAGCTACTCAAGCAAATAATATGTAGTACTTAGAGAGAGATACTTGGCATACATGTACAGAGTACCTTTTCACATTTAACCCAAGCTGGAAGTACGCATTTGATTTCAAATGACTGTTTGAAAAAACAAACATACATGTTACAGAAGTTATAGCTCTAGGTCTTTTCTCTTTCTTTTTCCCACACGTCGAATACAGTAAGACTTAGGGTTCTTTGAGCAGTTAAATATGTCTGATGTATATTTGTCTCTGCATACACATCAAGGAGTAAGCCAGGTTATCAGATTGACCTACTCAGACTTTACACATACTACATTGCAGAAGAATCCCAGCTCAGCTGCCACTGACCAAATGCAATATTACCAAAACGTATGAAAAGTGTCAGAAACAATAACAAGTTTTCTATTATTCCTGAAACCACAACACTTTAGAACAACTCTTCAAAGAACACTCAACCACAGTCCCACGAGAGCCTCTCCCACCGCCACAGTCCACACACAGACGAGGAGTATTGATTGATCGAGCCATTCAGCTTAGCTGATCTAGACGTCCTAGGCCTCGACACAGACACCGACAACACCTTAATAGGCGGATACAGGGGATTATTGCTCGGGCTAGAGCTAGGCCCTCCATACCCACATGAGATTGTACCATTTGGAGCTCATTGTTACTAGATAGAGCTCTATGTTTACACATAGCCATAGTTAGTTTCCTTTCTTATTTTGCTTTGTGCTGCATATTTTGCCCAGACAGTTGTACCATCATACACATGATCGTAACTCATGCTCTCATAGGTCATTTTGGCCTTTTGTAGACGTTAATATATCATTTCATTTCATTTCTCTCTCACACATACATGCTTGGTAACCAGATAGTCTTGGGTTCAATCCCTACATCTGCACAGTCATTTTGTATAGGAATAAAAAAAGGAGATTTGACCCTGGATCAATGGGTTAATAAAACAAGTGGCTTACCACTAGGGTAGTCACTTGATCATGGAAATTAAAAAGAGAAAGAAAGAGAGATGCTCTAAATAAATCTGCCAAAGAGATCTTGAGAGTACCAGCCGACGTCGGACAGCATCATCCAGTTCTTGAGGCCTGTTTGTTGCACCTAGAAAAATCGTGAGAACAGTTAGGACTAACTGCCAAACAAGCTGACATTACAAGGTTTTGATACTTAAAAGATTCCATCATTCACAAAATGAAAGCTCGTACCACATACAACATGTAAGCTAAGAATAATCACTCTTACCCATAACAACGATACGATCATTATCATTCGACATCACACCATCGAATTGCACAAGAAACTCGGACTTTAATCGACGGCTTGCTTCATGCTCATTCGAACTTCTTGTAGACATGATACTATCAATCTATAGCAAAAAAAAAACCAAAAAGAAAAAAAAGAAAAGGTGGCTAAAACTTGCACTGAGTGTGAACACATCTAAAGGTGAAATTAACAGTTCAAAGATCACTTCATACCTCATCTATAAATATGACTGACGGCTGCTTTGACTTGGCAATACCAAAAAGCGCTCTCATTAATTTTTCTCCCTCTCCAACCTAAGGGCAACAACCTAAGATTAGTTTTTTTTTTTTGGATTTCTCATCATGCATGCAAAGCTCACAGTCAAACTGAATATAAGCAACATTACCCACTAAACACATTAGGACTTTTAAATTACAAGAATGTGCTGTTGAGTTCTATAAACTATCCTAAGATGAACACCTGCCACCTTGGCCATTCAGACGATGTGATAGTCAAGTCATCCACGTACAAAATGATGAAATACAAAAAAGAATCGGCTGAATGAAAATAGATGTTTGCATCCAAGTGGCTGCCAAAAGTTTCCTGTCATAGGAAAAATGAGCCAACCCTTGAACAGCATGCTTGAAGGGCTTGTTTCATGCTGTAAAGAACTTATTGCGAGTGAAAATGTAATCCTCCTGTCCTTGAAAGATGTCTCTCCCATGCTGCTCCTTGTAAAATTCCTTGTGGCATCATGGTGGAAGACCTTAGGTCAAACCGGTAGTCTTAGTCGGATGAGATGAATTCTGAGAAACTTGGAAATGGTGAAGGATCTCGTGTGTGGACATGCAAGTTGTGCCACTAGTGGGAACTGCAAAGATTTGTGAAAGAAAGAAAGAAAGAAAGAAAGGTGTATCAACGTCTACAAAATGCCAAGTTGACCTCTATGACAAAAATAGGCATATCTGAAGTTCAAGTAACTATCATGTTTCCCAAGTACAATAAAGAAACAATAATCTAAAAGGAAACATCTAGGCAAGAAGAAAGGATGAAAGCGAAGAGAGACCCTATGTGAATACTAGATGAATGCTCAATGCAATGATTAGCCCCTCCACATGCTACAGTGTATAGCTGCAATGAGGGTGCTAGAAGTGAGAAGGTAAGAAGAGATAGTGACCAATTGACAAGTGTGCCTACAAATAGACAAGAAACCCTACAAATACTCTTGGATGGCATAACCCTCAAGAAACCTAAAAATACTCTTGGCTCACACCTTGACCAAAAAGATAGGCAAGCCCTGAAAATACAAACAAAGGATAATAATACCAAAAGTGACCAAAATGAGTGGGCCTAGAAACCAGTGGCAATGGTTATCTTACCAAGGGAGTCCAAGTGATCACCCCAAATAGGCCAAGGCATCAAACAAAAGGTGTGCATTGACTTTCCAATGGCCAACTAGGACCTGCAAAGGCGGATGAAACCGCATTGAACTTTTTTTCATTTCCTTAATAAATGGTGAGAATAGATGGTCTGCAGCTTGTCATAATATTGTGTCCCATAGGGAAAATAAAAAGGGATGGTTAGATCCACCACATCACAAAACAAACAAGCTATCCCAACCATCCGTGAATGTCAGTGTGATGAAGGAAAAGGGAGAAGAAGTATGTAGATGTGGTGATAAGGTGGTGAAAGAACCACCAGTAGAAACACCTCAAGATCTGCTCATGGGTGCTCTATAAAATGAGATGAAATTATTCACTTGCCCAAGCACCCTTTTACAAAGATGATGATGATGATCATGCAATGCAAAGGGAAGGTACAACACAGAAGCGAGGCTGATATCAAGGACAAATACCAAAACCTCTAGAATACCAAGAAAGGGAAGGAACCCTTTTACAAAGATGATGATCATGCAATGCAAAGGAAAGGTACAACACAGAAGCGAGGCTGATATCAAGGACAAATACCAAAACCTCTAGAACAAGGATTTGAGTTGTAGCTAATCATATTTTGGGCATGTGTGTCCACGAGATAGAGAGCAACAACTCTTATTTCTCAACAAAGTACTTGATCGTTTTTCTATGTCTAATGCTAAGCCTCTCGGTATACGTTTTCCACCTTACCTTAAGCTTAGCAAAGCAGATTGCCCAAAAGATGACATGGCAGCCAATACCATAAAGGGTGTTCCTTATGCTTCAGCTTGTGGTTCACTCATATATGCTATGGTTGCTACTAGATCTGACATTGCTTATGAGTGGGAGTTGTAAGCAGGTTCATGTCAAATCCTGGCAAAGCACATTGGGAAGCAGTGAAATGTATCTTAGTACCTTAAGGGCACACAAAGAAAATGTATTTGCTATGGCAAGGGTACGTTGGATCTGCAGGGGTATTGTGATGCAGACATGGCAGGTGACTTGGATACTTGCAGTATCCAATCTACTAGCAGGTATATCTTTACCTTGATGGGTGGCGTGGTTTTTTTGTGCTCTAGATTGCAAAAAATAGTAGCACTCTCTACCATTGAAGCTGAATATATTTTAGCCACCGAGGCTTCAAAAGCAATTTTGCTTGGTCATTTGGTCAAGGATTTTGGGCTGCCCACCAAAACACTTGTACTTAGATGTGATAACCAGAGTACTGTATGCCTCGCTAAGAATGCCATGTTTTATGCACGTACCAAACATATTGATGTTCAGTATCATTTTATCAGACAGGTTCTGGATGATGGTCTAGTCACTCTGACTAAGATTAAATCACAAGATAACCCTGCAGATGTTCTCGCTAAAAGTTTTGCACAGGCTCCACATGAGCATTGCATTAGACTTGTGGAAGTTGGTTAAAGGTTTGCTTAGGATCTTTAAGTTGGAGGTTGTTGGATGTAAAGGCCCTTTACACACTCTTCCGTGTATATATTACTTCACATGTGAACCCACCCTAACAGGTGTAAGTATACCGTACCCCTAAGTATAAATACATTCTTTCGTTCTTTGTGTGTACCACACTGGTACACACCCATTCGACGACTCACTCTCACTCTATCACTATCAAACACTCTTTAGCTCTGAGTCCTTGAACTTCTCGATCACACTGTCTGCCTTCAGCTCATAGCTCTCACTCCCTATCTGCTTCTGCTTCGCCTCAGCACTCCAATGATGGAGAAGCTTGATAGGGCGTCATAGGATCTGAAAAAGAAGGCGCTTGGGACAATATGAGTCAGAATCCAATCGTGTGCGAGTCTCGCACAAAGACTATTCTCCACAATCATTGCAGAATACTCTTTAGACGATCATTGACTTTGATACCATGTGAAGATATACTAGGGTTTGCACTGAGGAAACACAACATGTACGACCAAGAATGAAACACAAAGACTCTGATAGAGACAAGCAAAACTCAAACCCTAAACACAAAATGCACAATGCAAAAACTCAAAACTCAAACACAGAGAGAAGAAACTCAAAAGTGAATGAATACTGTAAATGAATCCAAGAGTGTACTGAATGCCCAAGGGTAGAGCAATGCAACATCGAAGAGTGATGTCCACTGTAGATGGATCCCAAGTGCTGTGACCAGCAGTTGAAGATGAAAGAGTGTTGAATAATGAAGGGTAGCAAGTCGGTCGCCAAAAGGCAGTAGTCGAAGGCTGAAATCTGGTAATGCAATAGTGTACCGCCAAAAGAAGGCTGAAAACCCATCGCCCAAGCTAGAGAATTGTCAAGCGACAATAGGAGAGATGTTTGCTGATGTAGATAGCTTGTTGGACAATAAAAACGCAGGTACTACAGCAATCACCTGGTGGGAGAGATGACAATAGCCTATTGCTTGGATCCAAATGCTAAAAATAGAGGTTGGTTAGGTGCTATGATGATGTAGCAAATGGAGACCTCCAAACAACAGGGCGATGGCTGAAAAGAGGCCACGCCTAGGGCTAGATAGTGATGGGCGGTAGTCGATGATGGTTGGACAGCGAATGGTAGGTTGCTGATGGTTAAAATCTGCACGGTAGAGTGAGAAACTCGCACAAAAGAATAAGGCTGAATGTTGGGCAGCCTGTCTATTTGTAGATGTTGAAGGGTGTTGCAAAAATTAGTGTTTTGGGAACCACTAAAACTCTGTTGAATCGTGTACCTAATCTGTGGTTTTCATTAATTAAGCATGTTTTGGGGCTGTTTAAAAATGTTAATCAGCTATAAAGCATGTTTTAGCTCAATAGAGAGTACATGTTGCATGTTGCCATAATACATTGCCATAGTAGACTACTATATGAGATGTTGCAAATGTGGTGGATCCAAGATCAACCACTCTTTGAGAAGGTTAAAGAAAAGTGTGCTACACAAATGTAATTGGTTTTTATTCTCCGATGGGAATCTAAAAATATAGGTTTTTGCCCATCCAAAGCACCCCATTTGTACAAAAACACCATGCTAATACAACATTTATGCAAGGTTTAATGCAAGATGTTATGTACAGAAAATAATTCTATGCAAAGTGCAATGGTACCACTTGGACAATGCCCTAATTAGGGAATTGTTTACTTGCCTAAGCTATCTTTTAGAACTATGATCATCAAGGCACATATGGACAATGATACAGGTACATATAAGAATGAAGTAATGGACCAAAATCTTGTTAGTACCAAGCAAAGTAGCCGCTTCCTCTTACCATCGAACGGAGGAAGGGAATGCTTTGGGAATCCCCTCTTCTAATAGTGTCAATGTCGAAGGGGAGAGAGTATCGTAGGAATTATGGAGGATCAGATGATTATCAGGCTTGGTCAATATTATAGTGAAATTGTTGAATGATGCCACAAACTCTAGATGTATGGCACGTAACTCAACCTAACTTATAGTAAAATGATATTGGACCTTGGGATGCTGTATCTTTGAATTGGTGATGGGATTGCTATCAGATTTTATGGCATTTTGGTTGTCACAATAGACCATAGTCTAGAAGGCTTTAGAATTGGTTTTGAGAAAGTAAATGGCCACATATCTCAAAAAATCATCCACTAATAAAAAGTACTATTGTGCTCATTCATGGTAATAATGGAGAATACTAAGGTCAATGTGAATCAATTGTAGGGACCCCCTCAACTCGATGGGTAGACTATTGAGAATATGGAGTATGATGTTGTTTCCCAAGTTGGCACGCTTTGCACATATCCTTGGATAGTTGTAAGTATGGAAGGTCTTCAACCACTTGACTCCACAAAACATGGAAAGAAAGTTGTAGCCAAGGTGTGTGAAGTGAAAGTGCCAAACTCACTACTCATTCAAAGGGTTCTTGGTAGTAGCTGAGCAATGGTGTTAAGAGGGCATAAATTTTCAACTTAATGCTCTTAGTTGTGCACATGTGAGGTGCATAGGTGAGATTAGTTGAATGTATGTCATGATGATAGATAATCCTAGCCTTGGCAATCCCCTTGGAAATGATTTTTGGTGTCATGGTGATTAGATTTTAAATGATGTAATGTTCTAAGATTTGTGAATGGTTTCAACACTTTTAGGTTTAAAAAGTTTAGGAATTGAAAATTGAGGTTGGACATTTAATGCTATTTTAATGAGCGCAAGGCCAAAGGGCTATGTAGCTCGAATTTACATGTGGGGACTTTAGTGAAAATGAAAATTTGCCAAATGTCATGTTTGGGTTGGTTTTGGGCTGCATGCAAGTGTATCTTCCATGTTGGATTCATTTTCTCCCATTATCAACTGTTCGGGGCAGATCCGAGGGTGGAGAATTGAGTGGTGGGTTGAGAGAGAGTTACTGAGCCATTAGGGACAACAAAGCAGACGTGATCCATAGCACTTTTTGGGACTAAAAAACAATAGGGCAACTACTGTATAAGCATTTTTCTCACGTGAAATTGGAGAATTTTCTCTTATGTTCTCCTTATCTCTCCCTATCCAGAAATTCTCAACTTGCTTCTTATCTTTTCTCCCTTAGCAGATTTGAATTTTGGCCCTAATTTGCTGGTACAACTCTGAATTTTTGCAAAAATTAGGGTTCCTTAGTTGTCAGAAGAAGCGTGCCATCAAATCTTAGCCATGCAACAAGGGAATTTACTGGAATTTTGAAAAATTACAGTAGATGTGAGAAGGATAGATCATCTATAACCAAGATGACTTGCTTGCAAGTGTAGAAGATCCAATTCATGCCCATATGTGCTTCAAATCAAGGGGAAGAATTTTCTCCCTCTTGCTTCTCTCTCATCTAGACTTGGTGCATGTTCCATTTGGTGAAGGAAATTGGAGATTTGAGCCACAGATGTGAACTTGATTGTGTCCAATGTGTGACCAAGGCTTTGCATGGCAGCATTGAAATGCATGCATGCATATCTTTGTGATCGAGGAAGGTTGCTAATATAAATTGATTCATTGGAGCAAAATAGATAAGATTTTGGATCTATAGGTGGACTGATTTGTATGTAACAGGTTCGTAATAGGTAAAAGGGGTACTTTGGGATTGATGTGGTTGGTCATTGGAGATGTGCATGTAAGTGTTCTTGACCTAATTTGTGCTCGATTATGCATCGGATGAAGGGATCAATTAAACTTGATGGTTGTTGGTTATAGCACAGAACATATTATTCTAAATGTTATTGGAGAATTGGCTTGGTCAATTCTTAGTTGTATGATAGATGTTTGGAAGTAATTTGAAAAGAAATACTGCAAGGGTTGCCAACATTTTGGAGCCAATTGGGAGTTCGCTTGTCTCAGTTTCTTGAGGGCAATCCAGCCCAAAGTGGTAAAGTGGTTGAGTTTTGATTTATCTTTTATCTTAAATTTATTGCTTTCTGTAAGTTTCTATAAATCAATGCATTTTAGGGTGTAAAAATGAAGGCTGGTCTCACATGGATACAATGAAACTTGGAGTCTTTAAGTGTCGGCTGGGACAAGAATTGTGTTATGAAATACAAACCATTAAGTTGTACCTCTTGTGAGCAATCACTAAACTGGTCTTGGAATCAAGTACCTTGATTGTGATTGCGAAAAAAAGATTGCTCTTCCCAAGTGGCAAAGCTGATGGTCAGTATAACAGGTTCACCCCAAGCTAGGCGACATTGTAAACATTGTTCAATAAGGTGAGATCTAGGCCCTCATCATTGTCAAACTTGACATGACCAATGCTCCACATCACTGAGGAGTCATCACTCCATTGGACGTTCTTGACCGTTGAATCGTTGGAGATGAGTAAGTCATGTAGCGGACTCATATGATGGTGGCTTTACTGTCGACTATCCAAATGGCTCGATGGCCTGATGGCCACAAGGATTTGTCGGTAGGCCTCTTTGGTAGCCTGGTGTGAAGGCAACTTGTCTATATGGACCAAGCTCTTAACCTCCAACATGTGTAAGGAGATGAGGTGGGCTTGAGTATCGAAGTCCATCGATGGTTCAGCAGACCAATCTAACATTGCCTTGGGAGTCAAGAAAGGAGCAGATTGTGATGGTTTGGTCACTTTTGTTCTTATTGTCCTTTGTCCCTATTTTTGGGCCTTGCCTATCTTTTTGACCTAGGGCATCACTTGAGAGTAGTTTTAGTGTTTCTTTAGGGTTTTGCCACGTGAGTGTACTTTTAGGGTGTCTTTAGGATCTCTTGTCTATTTATACACACACCTAGTCATTATCACTTCATGCCTTCTTACTTCTAGTGCCTTCACTGTATCTTCACACTCTAGCACGTGTAGGGGTTGATCATTGTATTCAGCTGAGTTCTCTCTTCATTCCCTGCATCATGCCATTCATCCTCACATTTTGTGTCCTTTTGTAATATTTCCTTGCAATTAAAAGTCAATTGGTTAGTTCGAAAGTTAGTTAGTCAATTAGTAAGTTAGTAAGGTTACTAACTAAAGACTAACGAAAGAAAAAACTAACTAACGTTAATAACTAACTAATAAACAATTTTATTTAATTTGAAAAAAACCGAGGATTGTAACCCGACATTTTTTCCGGATTGATAAGGATTGTAACCACCCATCAACGAAAGTTACCACGTGAACGAGAGTTATGAGCCATATTAGTCATTGGTGTCAATGTGTATGGTATGGATGGTCTAAACGTATTAGATTTTTGGACAAAACTGACATATTTTAGATATTATTTATTGTAAATATCCTAAAAAGCTATGAAAATTTCTAAAACATGATGTCGTGTAACAAAAAACACGTGGTTTTTAAAGCCAGTTTTGGAGATTTAATACAAAAAAGAAGGATTGGCGAAATCGCATGTGTCCTCATCTCAGTTTATAGAAAGTAAACAATATTTCGAACATGGAGAAGAAAAAAAGTATTCTGAAAGATTTCTAATCAATTGTCTTGGGGTTTTATCCCCCTTTTGGAGCCAATGTAACCATCAGATTTGTGATTCGAGTATCAGAGTGCATCTTAGAAGTTTCAGATCACTGATTTTGCCAAGATCCCCTTCACAAAGAGCTCTTCTTCTCAGCCACAACCCTTCTTCTCTAATTTAGCTATAAATATGAGGCATAGGAAGCAGTTAGAGAGGCACAAGGAGACCTCGAGAGGCTGCGAGAGAGAGGTAGAGAGAGAGAGGCAGAAGGATATCCCTCCAAGAGGTTGCGAGAGAGAGAGAGAGAGAGAAAGAGAGAGAGAGAGAGAGAGAGGGGTTACCCTGAGAGCCTGCAAGGGAGATAGTTAGCTCAATACCCCTTGTCTCGGTCTTCGACTAGGCCATTGTTTCTTATGCTCTCCCATCTCAAATTTATTTTGCTTTCTCTATCTCTCGAACATGCTCGCGGATAATGGCTCCAAAGCGATGAGGTGGAATGATCATGAGAATCACTTCAACTGGTCAAATAACGGGTATTGCTAGAGATACGAGAGTGCCCGAGGTTGTCGGAGTTGCCACTACCAGCGGAACATCGGGGGTGTGGCAAACGCAAGCGCAAGCAAAAGCGAAATTTCCAATGTCGTTGTGCCAACCAGGTTATTCACTACTAGGTTATTATTTTGCCACTTAAAATAATAAGGTTTTTACTAAAATTTTGCATAAAATATTAGCTTTTATATTTTTCACTTATATGATTTGATAACTTAATCTAGAAAGCATACTAGTACACGCATAAACGATTAATCACTATGAATTGCAGCTAGATTAATTGAGATTCTAAATCGTAGAATCATGTTGTCTTTATACGCACTCGATATAGTTATTGTTAAACGCGACAAGGTTAAGTGTTGACTAATGCTTAAAAAGTGAAACTAGTTGCCAGAGGTTATTGCACATATGTCTTTATGCGCACTTGATATAGTTATAGTCAGACAGGACAAGGTTAAGTGTTGACCAATGCTTAAAAAGTGAAACTCTATTTAAAGGATCTGTAAGTCATCTCGTTGAGTTATTGGCACAATATATTTCTTTAAGGAATTTCGCTTATGTTGGATAAGATAGCCCAAATGAAAAATTCATGCCTTGCTTAATATATTGTCAGAGATGTACTCAACACTTCTTATTGGGGAGGAAAATCCTCATGAGAATGTAAGGTTACCTTAGGATAAGGTCTACCTTGGCTATGGAAGCTGTGAGTTACACGATGGTGTGATTAACATTGCATCATTTGATATACGTCTGAAAGGACTGTTTGTGTTTGCTAGAATCTAGATCTTTGATTGAATACATTGACAAACAGGATAAAAGGAAGGATTGCGCTAGGCTACCCCCAAGCTAGTTGCAAGACCCTACTCCAAGGGGGTCATGGTTATCGCTTCGAGAGGCTTAGACCGGCTCCTTAGCGAAAGGTCTGTCTATAGGGATAGTCTCGAGCAGTAGGCAATGTGGGTGCCAGAGGGGGCTCTGGCCGTAAATCCTGCATTGTTCCTGGAATTTGACGAGCCCCTTTGTGACCGAGGATGGGATCTTAGAACCCTAAATACTAGTTAGAAGGGTGGAATCTTGGTGGGCAGAATATCCTCGTGAAATTCTGTGTATCTTCCGTAGGCTCAGAAAGATAGAAATTGTAATAAACTTCCAATATAATAAAGAAAATTATTTTACTCAAGGGTTGTTTGAATTATATGCATGTCCGTGAGATAAATTATGTGAAGGAACGTGTGATTTAATGGACTAATTACGGAAGCTAGTTGTGTATGTTTCAATAAATGTGGTGTAGGTAATTAAAAAACTAAAGATGACTCCATCATCAAAGAAAAGCGGGTGGGGGTAATGCCCGTCGAGTCCGTCCAACAGTAGGGTGGTCCTGGTTAGCTGGGAGCTTTTCTAAATCGGCGATAGAAATAGGAAGATGATAAATTGACCAACCAGTCGTTAGGTAGAACCGACTTGCATTGTTTTAGGGGGCCAAAATGGGATTTTGCCTTATGGGCAGGAGAGTTGACGTACCGCACTCCCCTCCGTCTCCCATTCTCTTTGAGCCAAGTGTAATGGCAAGTTGGCTTGAGATCGAGTAATCCTGCAGAAGTGGAAACTCGAAATTTCTGACGCTAGCTAGCTGCTAGAAGACCCATCTGACTTTAGGAACCCAGAAATTCAAGTTGATTCTAGTGGGTTTGGGCTAGAACATTTTCATTGCGATATAGACTCAGTGAGGTTTAAGTGACAAACCCCGTGATGTTCCAAGGGAGCACGGGGCGGTGTCATTTGGAAAATATTGATGGACTACAAAAGGATGTGCCTTGGAATGAGCCTGGCGGACACCTCACACCTTTCCTCGCACATTCACTTCACATTTAGATTCCTCTCCTTTCAATGTAGATTCTTACTTTAGACTTATAATATATTATCCGGTCTTAGTGCGCATTGTCTTTGATGCACATCAATGTATTAGGCCACTAGCCACTTAGAAGTATACTACTCATCACCTTGGTACATTGTTGGTGGAAATGCCATCTTTTAACATCGTGTCTTATACACACCTGCAAATGCGTTAGTCTCTGTCCTTAGGTCCCCTTGTATGGGAAATCCACTTTTTGCACATTGTACCGCTCTCCTTAGTTGCTTAAACACATCGTTCTTTGAAGTAAACAAGAAGTGGAAAGGAATCACCTCCACCTTTAGATTCAATTTCACCTTTTTTGACTGACCCTGAATACATATCATGTTCGGATGTTCACAATCAGTCTCCTTCTTTGAAGGAAAAAGAGAGCGATACACTCATATCCTCACAATGACCCTCTTGGCACTTCTTGTATAAAAATAATAGGTTTTGTACATTTTGCTAGAAACCCGGCCATGTAGATGACAATTATCACTCAAAGGCGAAGTCTGTTTGACCCACACCCAAAATCACCTCGTCCCTAGCTAAGGATCTTCTACCCACACCAAAGCTAAATCCTATCTCCATTCCTCAGCCAACCTCAACCCCTTTCGGTAGTGGTAGTGTCACTCCAAGGAGGTTGAGGGGGGGTCTTCCCCAAGGAGGTAGCACAATTTCTTTACCCTCAAGTATCCGTGTTCATTAGTGGCTGCCCACCGGTGCAGTGGATCTTGGATCTCCTTCTCACTTAGTGCCTCGTAGCATCTCTGATTGGTTGGGTCCATTGCCTTCCCTTAGGCTAGTTTTTGAAGAGCCCTAGGTCATCCTTAGGAACCTTAGGCTAGTTTCTAGTTTTCTTTAGACTTAGCCATACTTTTTCATGTCTTCCGTTGCACATTTTCTTCTTTCATTTACCTCATCTCATTCTCACAAGTGACAACATCCAAAGCATCTCAGCATGAAACATATGATATACCAATTTTTATAATGCTGGCTTTTGTACCTTAGTTAGGACTAGCATTGTAGGTCCTATCGAGGCTAAAGTTTTGTTTTTCTATTCGTTCCATGGTGAGTATTACCTCCATTAACATGGAGATGGAGATAGTATTTTCTCCTTTGAGATCAGGCATTCTTTCCCCTTATCTTGGTATCTACTATTCTTCCCTTTTAGTTGAGATGTTTTTATCATTTCACCATCATTTTCTACTCTTTTAGTTTATTGTTTTCATGACAAGTGGATTGCTACTTTGTTGGTTGTGCCTTGATGTTCTTGGCTAGCATAGGAACCATCTCTTGAGGTCGAGTTTCAAGCATGCCTAAAATACTTGGTTAGCATTGGAGTCCTCTCTCAAGATTTAGTATGGGCCCTGAGTATGGGCCCATTCTTGATTGCTTTAGTGGTTGACTTTTTCTCGCTCTTCTAGTTGGGAGAGGTTAGGTCTTCCTTCTTCATCCATTCAATCTATTTGCATGATGGACTACTCTCTTGATGCTTCTTGACTAGCATGGAGCCCTCTCCTAAGGTTGAGATTTGGGCTTGCCTATGCCGCTTGATTTGCATTGGAGTCCTCACTTGAGATTGAGTACGAGCATATTGCGCATACCCAAAAGATTGACCTTTATTTGGCCATTTTGGATAAGGAGTGTTAGGTCTACCTTCATCACGAGATTCATTATGGTTCTTGGCACTATACAAAGAGTGACATAATGTTTCTCTTTCTCCTTCAACATTGACATCTGTGGTTGAGAGGGGGTTCAATGCATTAATCTGGCTTTTATGCTTACCAGCAATAAGCATATCATCCACATAAAGCACAAGTATAATAAGGCTTCCATCATCAGCCTTCTTAATATATAAGCAGTGATCTGCACTACTCCTTTTAAAACCATGCAAGAGCATGAAGGCATCAAACTTTTATACCATTTTCTAGGAGCCTGTTTCAAACCATACAAGCTTTTCTTAAGCTTACATACCAAATGCTCCTTTCCATATATAACAAAGACTTCGGGCTGTTTCAAGTACAGCTCTTCTTCCAGATCACCATGCAGAAATGCAATTCTAACATCCATCTAATCAAGTTCAAGATCCATAGATGCTACAATGGCAAATAACACTCGAAGAGTGGTCATTTTGACAACAAGAGAAAACACTTCCTGAAAATCAATGCCCTCCTTTTGTGTATAGCCTGTAGCCACAAGTCTGGCTTTGTATTTGGGTTTGCCATCCACATATTTTATTTTATAGACCCATTTGTTAGGAATGGCTTTCTATTCTTGGGCAATGTAACCAAATCCCGAGTATCATTCTGATACTATAGCTTCATTTCTTTCTGCATAGCTAGCTCCCACTTTTTCTTTAACTCACATGATAAGGCCTCTTTACACGTAAGAGGCTGACCTTCATCTGTGAGCAAAATGCAGTCCAAAGAAGGATCAAACCTTTCTATAGGTCTTCTAACACGTGTAGATCTTCTTACCCAATGATCTGTGTTATCAGGTAGTGGATTCACATCTAAGGAAATGTCAACGACCTCATCGTTTGGCTGTTGAACTGCATGTTCAGGTTGCTGTAATAATATTTCAGGCTGCTGTAATTCATTTTCAGCATGCTGATTTTGGTGCTCAAGCTGATGTTCAGCCTCCCCTTGCTGCCTATTTTCATCTGGCTCAATGATGATACGCTGAGTGTCATAATCAGCATCAAAAGGAGCTGAATTTTCAGTGGGTGATGGCTGCTCTAGCAACTGATCGTGCTGAAATTTAACTTTCTTTTTGTCTGAGTCATTAGATGTGACATTTTTCAATAGCTTTGACTCATTGAATATCACATCCCAGCTGCGTAGCAGCTTTTTAATGCTTGGAACCCAAACTCGATAGCCCATTTCACCTTCATCTCCATAACCCATGAAGATGCCTCTATGAGATTTCATGTCAAGTTTGGTTCTGCTATCAACAGGTACATGTACATAGCATTCACAGCCAAATGTGGAGATCAGTTGCATAAATGCACCGCGGTTTTAAGTGCCTCTCCCCAAAACAATTGTGAGAGATTAGTTGTGGACAGCATGCACCAAATCTTCTCACATAACGTGCAATTCATTCGCTCAGCCACACCATTAGAAGATGGACTGTAAGGAGCTATAAGCTCTCGTTTAATCTCATTGTCACCACAAAACTTATTGAATTCTTTAGATACATACTCTCCCCCATTATCTGTTCTTATGCATTTTATCTTTAGGCCTTTTTGAGTATTAACCAATGCATAAAACTATTTAAAAGCATCCAATGCCTCACTTTTCTGTTTAACCAAGTAAACCCTTAGCTTCCTAGAGTGGTAATCAATAAAAGACACAAAATAACAGAAACCACCATGAGTTTTTATTGACATGGTGCAAACATCAAAAAGGACTAGATCCAAGATACATGCCTTTCTAGAGGCTCCATGAGAGAAGGGACTCTTTACATGTTTACCAAAAATACAATCATCACAAAAGTCAAGCTTTGAACTTTTCACATCAACTCTTCGAAGTGAAGAGAGTGCTTGCAAACCCTTTTGGCTCATATGTCCAAGACGCTTGTGCCATAACTCCATGTGTGCCTGTACTTTAGCAACTGCAATAAACTTTTTAGGAAATGCCTTGCAATAGAGATAATACAGAGTCCCCTTTTTACCACCTCTAGTGACTAGCATAGATCCTTTCTGCATTTTCCATATGCCACCACCAAAAGTAGTAAAGTAACCTTTGCTGTCAAGCTGTCCAACAGAAAGCAAGCTCTTCTTGATGTCAGGAACATACCTAACATCATGAAGAATCAATTCCTGATCATTTTCTAGAGCCAAGTGTATGGTGTCCATTCCTTCGATATCACAAGCATGATTGTTGCCAAGGTAGACTTTTCCAAGATTACCTTCTGCATAAGTAGAAAAACACTCCAAAGATGGAGTTACATGAAAAGAAGCACCGTCGTCAACAATCCACGATTGTGACAAACCATCATGAGCTAAAAACAAAGCATCTATCACATCTGTTTTAGTGATATACATGTCCTCCACTGTCATAGAAGCAAATCTGAAAATGCAACCAGCAAATCAGCAACTTTATCATCTTCTATCTCTGAAATAACAACACTAGATACCACATTTGTTTTTTTATCTCTTTAGGGATAGAGCTGTCATCCTTATCATTCTTTTTGCCTTTTGCATTAGCCTTCTTCTTACATTCTTGTTCCTTTTTAAAATACCTAAAATAGGGCTTTTTATGCCCTTTGCAACCACATTGATAACAAGTTACATCTTGTTGTTTTTGCTGTGATTTTTGTTTTTATTTATAGCATTGTACCTTTTTTGAGGTCTTCCTCTTACATTGTAGGCTGATCCATTGCAACAGGCTTATGTTCTTCTAAAGCATCATCACAATCCTTTAGAAAAAGTATATCCTCCATACGATCTTTCCAAAGATCAAAACCATTTCCATCAAATTTACGAATCTCAAAGAGATTGTTTGTGTCAAATGTAGATGCACTACCAGCCATTTTCAGCAATACACAATTGCAATAACGGGCTGAATGCTTTCAGCCAATAGCAAGGTTTTTGAATTATAACAGCAAGTGCACTTGTACTTCCAAAGTGTCCAAGAAAAAGATGTTTAGCTGCAAATTTCAGTCTCAAGTACTGATTACAGCATGTGCACGAATCAAATCTGATAAATTTGCATTAAGGGTAGCTCCCACTTCAGTAGTACATCACCAGAATTCCCAAATGCTGTATTTACCACTGTTTCACTGCATAATGAGTATTCAGCAATGCATATACCAAGAGAAACTGCCCTTTTTCATCATTTGAAGCATCCAAAATTGACTCCCACTCAGCAATGAATCTGCTGTAGATTTCACTGTCCAGTCTCAACACGACTCAAAAATACATCACCAATGTGAAAAACCCAAAATTTCCGCAGTGAATCTGCTCCAATTGCATAAATACATCATCCCGAGCATCAAGGGCGGGCTAATGTTGCAGGAATTTCACGATTTCTGCAAAAGCCCCAAATTTTCGGGTCCAACAATGCACAATTTCCAAGAAATTGTGCTCATCCAAGCAAAAATTTCACTTGCATTTGAGAATCCCTAAAAATTTTCTGAGACCTGTGCACTCAATATCTGCACTTTTTGGTACAGAGATCACTGCAATATGTGTCACGCACCAGATTTGGGAAAAGCCCCAAATTTTAAGACCCAGACTTGCACAGATTTGCACTCTATGCTTATAGGTATGAACACCTTGTAGAAGAGGGAAAATAAATGTGAGGAAAATTAAAGGGAAAAATGTGGCATTGACCTTCTGCCGTCATTCATGTGACGGCGCTTGTCACGTGGACGCCTTCCAGTCCGTCGCACAGGTCGTTGTGCAGTCACTTCACACAGCAACGTAACGCAGCAACACCCCATCGCACAGGTCGTTGTGCAGTCACTTCGCACAACAACGTAACGCAGCAACACCCCATCACGCAGCAGCATTCCATCACACGGTAGTTTTTCCTGTCAGTCGTCAGTCCGCCGTCGATTGCACCTGACCAGCAGTCGTTCTTCGTTCTTTGCTTACCCGTCATCTGCCCCTCAAGTGTCCGCCAAACCATTACACTGTTATGCCTGCACCCAACCAGTCGTTGTATACTCCTCAACAGCTTGCTTGGGCCATTGGCTCTGATACCAGTTTACTGAGGTGAAGCGGAAGTAGATAGGGAGTGAGAGCTATGAGCTGAAGGCAGACATAGTGATTGAGAAGTTCAAGGACTCAGAGCTAAAGAGTGTTTGACAGTGATAGAGTGAGAGTGAGTCGTCGAATGGGCGTGTACCAGTGTGGTACACACAAAGAATGAAAGAATGTATTTATACTTAGGGTACGGTACACTTATACCCGTTAGGGTGGATTCACATGTGTGAAGTAATATATACACGGGAGAGCGAGTAAAGGGCCTTTACACCCAACATTGAGGCTTTGAGAAGTCATTATGGTCTCGAGGACAAGGTAGACACACCTTCACCTTTACCATCTTCTTCTCATTTTGGTCATCTTACAAATGAAGAGTTCGAGGAGTACTTGTGCATCACTTACAATTATGTTTACACTTCTCCAACGAGTGCTACTACTCTGTCTAGACAGATTGGTGAGACTAGCCATCTCTCAGATCTCGGAGGGACCACGACATTCGGTGCGTTTGGGGATCCATCTCCTTCATCACAACCAGGCTCACATCTTCATTCCAAAATCTTGAATTACATTCTGCTTCCGCTCAAAGCACACTAGGGGTTGGATCTTCTATCTCCACTCCTAACACTTTCTCTTTCTCCATTCCACCATCTAGCTACCCTCCATTCACTCCACCTCTTGGTGCATTGTTAGGGGGAATGCCACTCTTTGACATTGTACCTTCCATCTACCCCCACTTTACCACATCCTTTTACTCTGAGACAACTATGATGGGCATCCCCCTCACTATCCCCTAACACTCACAAACCCCCAACATGACCTTTCAGATGCAGGGATATCCATCCTCTACTTATGGACTATCATCACACATCCCTTCGGTCACTCCTACGCAGGGATTTCCATCCTTTGCTCCCTGCGTTCCTATCCTTCCACCTTGGGCTCAACAGGCGGTTACCATGTCCAGACCCAATCCACCCTTACCCACATTTAAATCCGCTATGAACACTTCTCATATGCATAGTGGGCACTCTCGGATTCCTTCCCAATGTACTCTACCTCCCAACCCTATCCCCCCCTATTCACCCTATCCCCATTACACACCTTCTCCATCTCCTAGCATTACCACTCCTGTTGCAACAACCAAGAATGCCTTCGCGAATAAGACACGTTTTAACAAGTCAAATTTAACCACTGGGTCAAACTTCATGCAACAATTTATTGAATCTCAGAAACTTTGGGACCTCGTCATCAATACCGAGCCTATGCTGGCAGACCCTCGATAAGCTCACCCTACTCATATCCATCAATGGAGAGCCCACAATAGCACAACCAATGTTGTATTAATGTAGGGATTGCTTCCTAAATTCCACTCTCAATTATAACGTTTTATCCACACATCTCAGCGTTGGAGTCATCTCATTGACCGCTATGTAACATGGAATCGCACTCAATATATCAATCTTGATTTTGAGCTTTAAGAGTTTTCCATTGAGAAAGGGGATGATCAAAAAGTCAAGTTGGCCAAGTATCAGCATTTACTAGCCGAGTTTGCCACTACTCGCTCCCCGAAGTTAGATGGTGATTAGGTCATGTTCTTCTTGAACAAGTTGCCCGACAAATACTTCCATTTTATCCAACATATTATCTCACTACCTACATTGCTGACCTTCTACGAGTTTGAGTGTCAGTTCTTGCATTACGCGAGGCTACATGATCAAGTCCATAAGAAGTGCTTCACATATCCATTCAGAGGGGCGAGGGTTGATTGCCTCTTCTTAAGGAGAGAAAACCAATAATAGCAAGGACTTATAAGATACGAAGGCAAGCCAAAATAAGGGTGACACCACTTCCTTTAACAGAACCAAAGAAACACGACCCCTTTGGTCATAGCAAATTTCTTTTCTTTTTTTTTAATTGCACACACTGCCAAAGGTCGAGCCATGTGGACGAGGAGTGTCATACCAAGGCCCAACATCTTCCACCTAGAAAACCACTTCAGATTGCTGCAATTGCCTCCACTCCAACTAACCAATCCAGTGGGGCTACGCCACCCGCTGTTGCATCTACCCCAACAGCTACTAGATATGTGGCATGCAGACAATCTTAGCAACCTGTCACGAACCCACCTCGGGTCCGCCTTGGGATAGGGGAGATCCACCCCGTAAAGCACGCGTCCAAGCCCATTCTGGTCTCTGGACCAAAGGGGTGTAATCTTCTTGGCAAGATCATCGTAGTTGGTTGGTTGCATGATCAAACCAAGTCGGTTCCAAGGAGGCTTCACCCTCCAGGTCATTTACGTTGGATGCAGCTCATCATGGAGCGAGATAGATTGGAACAAGCTAGGAGTGAAGTCTTAGCTCGAACATGCATCCCAAAGACAGATCTGGATATGCCTAGGCCCCAAAATGACGTGGGTGAACTTGTGCTAGGGCACAACGCAAATCCACTTCCAACTTTATGTGTCTTATTGTATAATATGGCTGTTGAGGGCCAATTCAGAGTTGTCACGGCGCAGGCTATGGCCCGTGCCATGCAGGCTAGGCAGTTCGATGCTATGCATTTGCATGTTCTACTTACTCAAAGTGCCTCAACACGAGAGCTAGCCATCAAGGGCCCTAACATACATGTAGGCATGGCATGGAAAGATATGTCTGAGGGCTGCCTACCTAAATCGGTTCGGATAACGATGTATTTGGGTGACAAAGGCCCGATGGTATTGACCGCAGGGAGGATGTCCCTTGCATTGCAGGCGCAGCAATTTGATGCAACCTGTCAAGTCGTCCTGCTTTGTTCAGGCGCTCTGACTATCCAGTCCACACAATACAAGCTCCCACCTCCTCTTTCAGCGTCCAGGTGTGCTCCAACACGAGGCACGGTGCTCGATGCGGGAGAAATGGATCTCTCGTGACGCGCAAGACAGCACACAGTAGGACCACATGTCCCTTGGCGCGTCCCTATTCAAGGTGCTCCCGACCCAGGAAGGTCCAAGCGGATGAAGACGGCTGGTGCGACGTGCTAGGATCGCGCCTTCCGCGCAAAGAGACATGCTACCTTCGCAAGAGAGCAGTGTGGGCTCTTCTTCAAGAAGACAACTCAAAGTGCCAAAGTGCCAATCTAGGCAACCAAGGCCCAAATCAATAAAGCTCGTGCAAAGCAAAAGATCCAGGCAACTAAGGCCCTTCAACTCTCAAGGGGGGTGCGACTCCACAGCGCACCCCTAAGAAGATATTGAGGCATGCGGCTACCCCGCGGTGGTCAAATGCTGCCTCATGCAGGTGTGCACTTAGCTTTACTTTCTTTAATTTTAATTTCAGTTTTGTTTTATGGAGCATCTCACTATCACCTCTATGCTTGCAGCTTTTGATCTCTTTTGCAAGGTTTTGTATTTCAATGTAGGGTTAACATACACGCTTACACCAGTCCTTTCTAAGCTAGAGACAAGAGATGCACACAGTCCCTTTCATGGCTCCATCTACTTGAAGTTTTGCTCTTCTACCAACATGGAGACTTCCCCTCCCGAGGAGGATTGTGCAGTATCTCTCTTGATGCTATCATGTTGGTGACTTCTATCATTGCCCTTCCAATAGGGATGCTTTATCATCTTCATCCACATGGTTCTCAACACCACACAAAGACCGACATTCTCAAGCTCCTTTTCCTTCTTCGGCATTGACATCCACATTGAGAGGGAGTTCGTACCCTTCTTGGTATTCGACATGTTTCAAGACTTGTCTTTGACATTGGCCTTTCCCCCCCTATTGTACCTTTCCCTATGTATTACATGATTTCATCATCTTTGTACTAGGAACCTTGGACAAGTGAACAATTTTCCCACGAGGAACACTGTCCAAGTGATACCTATTACATGAGCATTCTTCAACATGTAGCATACTATGCATCCCATTGTACAGAGCACCACTAGATAGATCCTAAGCTGTTTCCATCAGTGGATTACACCACCATCCTTCTTCCCATGCTACTTCATCAACTTTCCCTTGTCATCGACATCCTAAAAAAAAGTTCAATGTGGTTCCATCTGTCTTTATAGGGCTTGGTAGACCAGTGGGTGGCCGACGAGTACCCTTTATTCAATGCCATGTCCTCTCTAGGGTGACTACTTAGGCTCCCCTGGTAAGATAGCCGTTGCCTCTGTAGTCTTGGTGGGCCATTGGGCAACCAACGTGCACCCTTTGTCCAATGCCTTGGTTACTTTGGGATGGGATGCCTTGGGGTAAACATTGTCGGTCTTCCCTTTCAGGCTCAATTTGGGCGTAAGAGGGGGTATTAAGCTAAAACACGCTTTACAACCGATCAGCATTTTTTAAATAGCCCCAAAACACGCTTAATTAATAAAAAATGCAAATTTGGTACGCGGTTTGAGAAAGTTTCAATGGTCCCCAAAACCCTAATTTTGTGGGGCACCCTTCAACACCTATAAATAGACAAGCTACCCACCATTCAACCTTATCCTTTTATACAGGTTTCTCACTCTACCATGCAGATTTTAGCCATCAACAACCTACCATCTACTATCCAACCATCACAGACTGCAGCCCATCAATATCCAACCCCAAGCGGCCTATTTTCAACCATCACCCTACTATTTGGAGATCTCCATCTGCTACATCATCGTAGCACCTAATAAGCCTCCGTTTTCAGCATTTGGTGCCAAGCGAAAGGCTATTGCCATCTCTCCCACCGGGCGACTGCTGTAGTACCTGCGTTTTTGTTGTCTAGCAAGCCATCTACATTAGTAAATACCTCTCCTATTATTGCATGACGGTTCTCTAACTTGAATAATCAGTTTTCAACCTTCTTTTGGTGATACACTGCTATGATTCTAGATTTCAGCCTTCAACTACTGTCTTTTGGTGACCAACCTGCTACCCTTCATTATTCAACACTCTTTTATCTCCAACTAATGGTCACAGCACTTGGGATCCATCTACAATGGACATCACTCTCCAACACTGCATTGCTCTGCCCTTGGACATTATGTACACTCTCACATTCATTTAGAGCATTCATTCACTTATGAGTTTCTTCTCTCTCTGTTTGAGTTTTGAGTTTTTGTATTTTGCATTTTGTGTTTAGGATTTGAGTTTTGCTTGTCTTTGTGTTTCAGTCCTAGTCGTACATGTTGTGTTTCCTCAAGGCAAACCTAGTATATCTTCACACCCTCATTATTTACCCTTACCCCTTCCCTACACCACTTCCCTCATCATTTTCCTCATAAGATACTTCTTCATCCAAACCTTGCCTTGCATGGCTTTTGTTTATGGTTGATGTATTTTGTTTTTCCCGCTTATTGTCATTAAAAGCCATTAAAACAAAAAAAGGAAAAAAGAAAAGGAAAAACTTAAGACCCTTTAAATAAGGCTATCTAAAAGAAGATGAGCACCACCTCCATAGCTTCATAGCAACTAAACATCAAAAACGTGTTTAATAAATTTCTTTCTTTAAGGGTAAAATAAGGACCAGTTTTCTTATACAGGGAATTTTTTTTAATTTTAAACTATGGAAAGAGGTTTCAACCCACTATTAAACTTTATCTTAAACAAAAGAAAAGGCCAATTGAGCATAAGTGATAATGCATGGGAGTTAATTGAGCATAACACATTACACATCCATTATTGACTTATGTCAAAGTTTTTTAGACAAGCTATACTATGATTTAGACCTCAAATATCATGGTTTATAATATTACACTAAGGAAATTGAAATAAACATGTTACATAGCCCATGTGCAATGTGCAATGGATCAGGCTACAACATCACAATTCTCATTCTAAAATACTATGACAACATTTTAAAATCGAAAATGAATTATTATACATCATACATAACTCATAAATGATACTAGAGTAATATAATTAACTCTTAAGACAAGAATAGATATTGAAGTAAGAGAGCCCAATAACCAAATAAAATGCCAAAAAAGTAAGCCACTCATCCAAAATCCTAATCCCTCATGAGTCACTACTTGAACTCAACATCATCATCATCATCATCACTATCACTGGAGGCTCCTGCATTCTCATGCTCAGCCTCCTCCACTGACACTCCATATAATGCAACATTATAGTAAAGTTGGGCTTCACTTTTTGGTCTTAAACGCACATGTTTTACTCTCAAAAACATTTCTTACTTCTAGAGAAAATTTTGAAGCCTAAATCAAAGAAACATGTCTCTTTGCTATTATGTCTTGGTAGGTTCATGAGCAACCAACAAACACCCTTGCACCAATGCCTTGGCTACTTTGAGGTGGGAACTTTAATTATTGAAAGGAGGGTTAACTACCTCTCATTCTATCTCGGACACAATCCTTTTGGGCCTAAGAGGGGGTGTTGAGCCACTAAGTTCAGGGTTTTATTAACCCAGAATTAAGGCTTTCTAAGCCAGCCCCAAAAGCGGATTAATGCTGAATTTTAATTAAAATGGCTTAATTTGGCAGTATGCACCCCCAATTCTCTATGAATAGCCACCTGTGTGAGTGCATCCCCATCTCACATTCATTATTCCAGCCAGCTACCATTGGCTCTACTCACACCCACACTATCTACAGAGCTTCCGGTGAAAACCTCAGCTCGTGTAGTCTAACAGAGTGCTGCCCCTGCTGTTCTCAGCCATCCTACATCTGAGCGACCTGATTTCAGGTGTCGCCTACCTGGTTTGGGCCCTCATCAACAGCCTGCATTTATAATTTCCAGCTGCCATCTGCCTATCGGAGCACTCCGAATGCTGTTCCTTATCAGATCAGCCTACATTTTCAGCAGTTTCCTGCTGTCCAGTCACCAGATCTTCATTGACACTGATCTGTGTTTTCAGCCACCTGATATCATCAAAGACTGCCTGCATTCAAGGTACAACACACTCTTGGAGCTCTCATCACTTTCTCCGACTCCTCTTCCAGCTAACCTCATCCCCACTCCATGTTGAGACCCATTGTATCATACCAGCATACAGTTTGATTACTCATTCATTCATTGTTCACTCACAGTTCTTTTGTCATTGAGTTCTACGGCTTTCACTGTGATTGTCACAAACTTTGATTTCTCTATCCCTGTTCATGTACTTCTTTACACTTACTACATCCAGCTTTATTTCCTTCTCAATTTTTTGGTGCAGTACTTCAAAGAAAAACTTGCCCTCCCTGTGCAAACACATTCACTATGCCTAGCAGGCTAATAAAAACTTATTGTTCCCATCTAAGACAATAGTCCAAGGAAATCCACAGTGCTTCAAAAGATCCTGAATTAGCAATCTTCAGGGCATCTGCATCAGGCATGCTCAGAATCAAACAAGCCTATTTGCTCAGTCTGTCTACAGCAGTCACAATACTAACCTTCCAGAATCTCTTGCTCTTCGACAGCCCTAACAAGTACACCCCCTCTCTCGGCCTGCCCCCCCCCCCCCGCGCGCCCCCCCAAAAAACCAACTCCTTGCTCAAATGCAGGCCCTTGATATAAAGCTCCTTCAAAGGCACGATTAGCATCCACCACTGTATTCTTCTCCCCCAGAATGTGCTCAATACACATCTGCAATGTCCCAACTATGTTAAAGAAACCATTTCTTTGGCTCTTCTGATTTTAGAATATGACCACCAAGCTCTTTGCAGTTCTTTAGAGAAAATGAAGAAACCCATTCTCTGGTACAGATTCCTCACCCATTTTGATGTTAAAGATGAAGCGCTAATACTGAAAAAGGTTGCTGAAGACTCAGAAGCAACGGCCTTTGCCAGCATGGTCTTCCCAGTTCCAGGTGGTCCAAACAGCAGCAATCCTGAAAGATAGTATGTCTTTTAGCAGTGATGCAAAAGCCTTTACTGACAGCACAAAACTAGTTTATGGAAATTGCAAAATAGAAACCTGCAACAGAGACCTCGAGCAGGTTTCCGGAGCCCTGTGAAAAGATCACTCCTCTTTATGGGTAGAACAACCATCTCCAACAATGCCTGCTTTGCATTCTCCAGACCGGCTTTAAAAAAGTAGACCAGTAATGAATGGCCTCCAACAAATTGTCCAAGAAAGTAAAGATATACTAAACAATGGTGCAGTGACGCATACCTATAGAGTCCCAACTAACAGCAGGACTCCTATCCAGAATTTCATTCTCAATTATCTCTGCAAGTTTTGGATCCACACCCTTGGGTACTGAGGAAGAACTTTGTAGCAGGCGGCTAGTATCATTTGAGGAGCTTAATCCATGAGGACCCATTTTCTGTACATGCCTTGCAGAACCAGATCTTCTTCTAGAAGATGGAACAATTGCACCATCCACGGGGGGTCTATAAGGTAAAAGCTGCAACCATACACAATCAGGCATAATTGTAGACACCTATCACCAAAAAATAGAAAATCTTACTTCATTTTCAAGTCTATCTTGTACCCGCCCAGGCACTTCCAAGTGCAAACCTGTCCAAACACAAAGATCAAAGTAAATACCTCCAGAAATGAATCTACCAGTATGCCCATGTGTATGGTCCCATTTTGATAGTGTCCATGTGAAAGGAACTTGAATGGAAAGCAAAGTTTTTGTCTGAGTTGACACCAAATAAACCCACCCCCAAAACAAACAAAAAAAACCATCATACAAAGCTACAAGCACAACCTACAATCTGCCTTAACCACTTGCAGAAAGTAACACTTCCCTGCAAGATGAGCATAGCACTACTCTTTGAGATTATAATAACATCTACATTGCCAGGTTGCAGCAATTTGCATCCCTACGCCGAGCATCAACTACTGTTGTATAAGATAACAATACCTGATCGACATGACAATATCTGCAATCTCTCATTTATGTTCTTCTGCCATTTAAGCATCTTTCCTCGGTAGGTTTTTACACCATCCCCATAACTGATCAAGCAAATAAAATCAAAGTTTAAGATGGGGAATACATAGTGTGAAACTTAATTCACCAGTATAACATCCTGTCGTGGACAAGTTAGATATAGATAGAAAGATTTAAGCAAAAGATTCCCAAGATTGTAACTACTTATCCTTACAGTTTTAGTTAAGTACTTTTTCTACACTCAGTCATGAATTGTGTAGAAGTTATGTTAAGTGACAGAGTCAAACATTTCTGTTAGGGTGGAGACCAGTTGTTCCATTTGCACTGGCCTTGTAGGCTAATAAACAAAAAAAAATTCCTTGTTTAGCTTGTAAAAGGTAGATTTTTGTGGCACATGCATTCACCCAATAATATTTCATTTGTGCTGTGAATCGAGAATGGAAATCTGAAAAAGAACAATGACTTACCTGAATTCTCATATTACGGCCGGAGTGAGTCTTTACAAGAATTTTCTTTTCTATCATCATATTTCGGTAATGATGTGTGTCC
This sequence comes from Lygodium microphyllum, assembly GCF_053477565.2. NCBI lineage: Eukaryota > Viridiplantae > Streptophyta > Polypodiopsida > Schizaeales > Lygodiaceae > Lygodium > Lygodium microphyllum. The sequence continues at coordinate 4,666,601 of NC_141149.1, read as the reverse complement.
ACCGTGAACACAATTAGGACCGCCATGGCACTTTTTTTCCCTCTCTAGGAGGTTTTTCCCCCCGGGCATGCATATATGTCTATTCGTTGTAGGGTATACTTAGTCTTGTAAAACTTCTCTATTAACACCTCTCGATACACTTTGAGCTGTGCTCTCTTGAGCTGTTGCTTCTCCAAGCTGAGTACGTACATTTCTACAACCCTAGATCCATCAATTGGTATCAAAGCAGGCTTTGACCTCAGGGGTAGAGTCCTCAATACCCTCTGCTTGATTTCCTTAGAATGGTATGTGATTTGAAAAGCCTTCACAAGCAACAAATACTGTGGGCAAGCCTCTAAGGGCTTGGTGTCATCTCATTTTTTATTCAGATTCATTTCGGCCTTCATTTGCACTACTACCAGTATTGTGCGAGCTATTTCCTCCTTTTTTGCAAAATTTTCAGTAGCAATAAATTCTACAAGTAAGGATTATTCTACAAGTAAAATCCTTACAATCTCCTTTGCGTTGTGCTATATACCATAGGTTGGTTTTGTGCATATTTTCCATCTATAAATGCAACTTTTGCATCAAGTACAATCAATGGTCATGTCTATGACAATGATGTATTCTATACCTTCATTTTTGAGGACAAGTTGGATGGAACCGACTATACACTGTATGCTTATATGATGTATCATGTATTGGCTGCAAAGGGGCTTTGAAACATTATGCATAGAATTGAAAAACATCCTTGTGGTATTTTGGAAACTACAATTGTAACAAAAACAATAGAAACTAGTCTTGTTAAGGACAATATAGGTTCCATTGTGCTCTAATTAATCTAAGAATACCTCCACCACCTACTCTTGAGCACATCCCTTGGGATGGCACAAATACATAGCCTCATGCTTTGATTGCAGTGTCTATTAAATATACCATGATCCCTTATTCACTCATATCAGACAGTTAACGATACTTGGGATATACTTGCATGTTTGTATCAAGGAAGAAATAAGGCCCATATTGCTTACCTGCATAAGCACATAGAGAGTGAACATATGGACCAAGGTGACTCTATGGACACTTTTCCAACAAATATAAAATATCTTTAAGGAGTAATTGATTGTTACAAACAATATGTTGCCAAATAGTTCCTTCATGCATACTATTCAGCATTGCAGAATGCTTCACAACAACTATGATGTTTGTGGCATTAGTTTAGTGTTGACCACTGCTGCATATGGTTCAAATTTCATGCTTCTTGACGTTTTCTTTGTGCCTAGTATCACAAAGAACCTATTGTCCATTTCAGCTTTTAATAAGTATGGATTTTAGGACATCTTTGAGGATGACAAATGCATTGTTAGAGATGGAGAGCTTGATTATGCTTTTCACTTATCAAGGATTTTGTAGAAAGGTCTTCTTTTGCTTGATACTTATGAGAAGAAATCTATTCATGCTCTGGTAGTTAGCACTCTTATACCCGCTACGTAGAATGTGGAGCTTTGGCACACTCACTATGGTCACATGAGCTTTAGCAGTCTCATGACTCTCCAAAGGTGTTAGATGGTAGATGCTTTGCCTACATTGGATACTCCACCTCCCTATGCCTATGAGGGTTGCATTCTTGGAAAAATGCACAGATTTTCTTTCAACAAGAATGTGTTGAGAAACCACTTCTTCAGTTTAAACACTTCAGTTAGGCTTTCGCACTGACAACCCCAAAAAGGGCTAGTATCCATATTCTGGTCACTTTTTCAATGGGTTCCCACATCGTGGTATGCCACCCTAGATAGCTTATGCCTATAAATAGGCAATCACTTCATTCATTCTACACTACCTCAGTCATTCTTCGCCCCTCTTTCTCCGTCACTCCCACATTCTTCTCTCTTCACTCCAGTGCTGCCCATACCCCTACTAGAGAACATCACAATTCATGGTCACCCTTCCTCTTCTCCTTCAAGCGCCTTGTCACATCCCTCAGGTCCTACGTTTGGAGGCTCCACCCTCCTGGTGTCATCATCAAACTGTTGGGGACAGCACTCCTACCTTGGCGTCAATCCTCCATAGCTGGCAACCTCTTCCACTCCCTTCAAGCTTCACTAGATTTGCATTTGGTTGCCTAGAGCCCCTCACATCTGGTGCCACCTTCCCCACCTAGCATCAGGATCTTCTTGCCTTAGATCACCCCACATTTGGCATCTTTTGCAGCCCCAAATAGCTACCTTTTTGAGTTGACAAGCCTTCACAGGCTACATTTACCCTCCTGGTGGCTATCCCTTCATCTGGTGGCATCATCCATCCCCTACCATCAACATCTGGGCTGCTCTACCTACGTTTGACAGCTTTGACACACTCTCGCATTTGTGTTTTGCTGCCCAAGCCATCTCCCCAGCATCTAGGAACAATGTTTCACTCCCTCAACAGCTCGTGATCATCTTCTTCATCCTTGATGGCATTTCATCCCTGATAACATTAGAGGACTGCGGTTCACTCCCTCAAAATCTATCCTTCACCTTCTATTGATTACTTCGATAGCCCACTACCCAAAGGACTGCATTTCGCTCCTTTCACTGTGCAGATTCCCATAGGTGCTACCGCCTAATTCAGAAAAGACACTGCAGTTATCTTTTGAGCTTCAGCTCCGTTGTATCAGCTTTTCTTCTCATAGCATGATTCAGCATATCATCATCGTGTTCTTCTTGTGTTTCTAGGTCTCTCTTCTCTCTTAGTGTCTAGCATACACACTATGTTTCTCCCCACAAACCCTGTTGTCTCTCTGGTCTTTTTGTCATTTTTTGACATGGTATCACAACCAAAGGCGCTCAGTGACCATGAAGATCCTTTGCATTAGAGAAGTCAAAGATAGATTGTGGATTCGCCATCACCTACTGATTTCCCCCTTCATTTCCACTACATCACCAAGAGACAGAGATACCCTTCTCTTCCTCTCCCACCCACCCTTCCTTAACAAGTTGACACTCTAGTGCTATGACTTCACAAGTAGATGGACATACCACTAGGTGACCACCGCAATGCAATACGGAGGTTGCTTCTTCTTCTTCTTCTTCTTCTTCTTCTTCTTCTTCTTCTTCTAGGGTTTCAAGAATACCACCTCGACAACCCACGGTTCTATAGCCCACTCCATCGAGAGATAATGATTGTTAGATATCATTCCCTCATTGGTCCGCTCCTTCGTGAGAAAGTGGTTCAACACCTTCCATTACTTTGGCTCCACAATCTACTCCATTGAGAGACATCAACTATTGTCTACCCTTGGCTCTGCGTGAGCCTTCCCTTTCCCCACCCTCAACTACTCAAGCTTGAGAGGCCACCTCTAGGAGTTCTTTGATATCTTCGACACCCCAGATATCTTTTTGGCACGACTAGCGGCACTTCCTTCGTCATCTGATGATTCAGAGTCCGTGATCCATGAGTTTTTATATTCCCTCTCTCTCGCAAAGGGGGATTCAGAGGGAGATGTACTCTCTTTACTAAGGGGGCTCCTACTTCTTCAGCTTCAAAGGGGGCCCCTGTACATCCACCCTCGGAAGGGTCACCTGCTCCAAGAGATTCAAGGGTGACTTGGTGATAAGGGCCTTCGAATTCCTTCTAACATGGAGCTACAGAGCTAGTGGCTTCTCTCCCAAGTTGCAGTCACGTTCTACATTTCATCGCGTCTACTGTTACTTAATATGGGTTACCTTTCAGATGGAAATCTTGGATCTCCGAGATCCTCTACATCTTCCCTGTATCTCTCTTTGCTCCTCTTTCTTCCTCCCTTTTTGGGCCTGAGAGAGTTAGTGAAAAACCACTTCTTCAGTTTACACTGCTCACTTAGGGTTTCGCACTGATAGTCCCAAAAAGGGCTAGTGTCCACATTCTGGTCACCTTTTCAGTGGGTGTCCACACCGTGGTGCGCCACCCTAGACAACTTATGCTTATAAATCGACAATCATTTCATTCATTCTACACCACCTCAATCATTCTTCACTCCTCTTCCTCTATCACTCCCCCACTCTTCCCTCTTCACTCCACTACTGCTCATACTCCTACTTGAGGATATCGCAGCTTGTGGTCACCCTTCCTCTTCTCCTTCAGGTGCCCTGTCCCATCAGTCAAGTTCTGAGTTTGGAGGCTCCACCTTGCTGGTATCATCATCATACTATTGACAACGGTACTCCTACCTTGGTGTTAATCCTCCATAGCTAGCGACCTCTTCCACTCCCTTCAGGCTTCACCAGATTTGGCAAGGCTCCCACTTGGCAAACTTGCCCATACAGGAACAACGAGATTCTTCTTGCTGAAGCAAATGTGGGAGAGCTGTGAGCAACCATGGCCAGTCTATTTTCAGCCATTGCAGCCAGCCACGAGTAAGTTTTGAGGAGACAAATGCAAATTCAAACCCTCCACAACTGGGCGATTACATCTAGGTACAAGGTGACAGCTGATTAGGATGTCTCAACTATAGGTGTCAGCATTTAATGCTGTTGTGGCAGGGTAGCAGCTGCATTTGACTGATTTTCAATCATTCTTCGCGACAAAACTCTGAATTTTCTCTCTCTACAGCTTTCTCTCTCATCTCCCAGCCATTTACAACCTTGCTCCAAAGATCTCAGAATTTGGACCCTTGGAGACTGAGAAATTGTAAATTTCTTGGTTGTAAACCCTAATTTACAGCAGAAATTAGGGTTTAGCAACAGGCTTGGAAAACGTGCCAAAAATGCGTTTTAGACCACACAAGGGTCCCAAAACAGCCCATCTAAACCCACCCTCTACATCAAGAAAGGAGGCGGGGATTTCATCATCCTTATTCTTTGCATAGATGATATGTTGCTCATTGGACCAACTGAGAAAAAATTGGTGATTTCAAGGTTGATTTGCAATGTACATTGGATATATCAAATATGGGGCTATTTCTATTACATGGATGTGAAATTTTGATATGTCAATTATGCCAACTAGGTTTTGGTGGTCAATTGGTGTCAGTTTTGACCCTCAAATAGTTGTTTGGCCATTAAGTGTCAATCATGAAACTAAGGACTAGCATTATTTAACTAATTTATGCCAATCCAAGGGTTAACAAAGCTTGTAGAACACTCCAAGTTGCAAATGGCCTAGCCAATTTAATTATGGATGGGCCACATTTAATTTTGGGCAATGTCAAAAAAGCTGAAATTAATGTTCAGAATAATTTAATTCTGAAAATTAATTTAATGGTTGAATAATGCTAAAAAATGGGTTTAGAAGGCTGCCACTTGGCAAAAAATGCCCATGCAAACTAAAGAAACGTTTTTAGAGGCAAGGTCTCAATAATTAAGTGAGTTTTGGACCCTAGGGGACAGAGGCCAATGAAGCAAAATAATTGGTACCTACGGGCCAAGGAATCCAAGTGCAAGGCCATCATGAAAGGGCCAATCCAATGGATTGTGTGAGTGCACAACGGAAGAAGGAACACAAGTACACAGAGAGAGAGAGAGAGAGAGAGAGAGAGAGAGAGCAGAACATGAAGGAAGAAATACTGCATTGATCAAAGATGAATGTTGAATAGAATGATGAGGACTGATTAGTCTCTACATAGAGCCCAAGGCATCAATGAGGGCACCAAATCAAGCTGAGATGATAGCAGCACCAATGTCGGAGAGTGTCTGAGAGAAAGTGTGTTGAATCTGCAAAAGAAAGAGTGATCAGCCAAATGTGGGTTGTGGCTATAAATAGCCAAACTCCTCCAAAACTGGCTGATCAAGGCCTTTAAATCTGGCGGACCTGCTCCAGATGGTGGTATAGCTGCAATAAATGCAGCCCACCAACTACATAGGAAAAATGGAAAAATAATGACAAAAGGGGAATGAGGTACACCTCGTTGCTCCATCAATCAGGCCATCTTCAAAATGGTCCGATTCATAGTCTCTATCACACCATTCTCGGATGGTGTGTTTGGACAGGTATACTCCACTTGAATGCCTTGATCCCTACAAAACTCAAAAAAGAGGTGAGAAGTAAACTCTCCACCATGATTAGCTTGAACACAGCGAACTTTGAAGGTCGTCTGCTTCTCAACAAACACCTTCCACTCGCAAAAACAAGAGTGCACCTCACTCTTATACTCCAAGAAGTATGGCCACACATAATGACTAAAGTCGTCAACAATAAGCATCAAGTACTTGGCCTTCCCAAGGGAGGCCATGCCCATAGGTCTGCAAAGGTCGATGTGAACCAACTCGAGCAATGTAGAAGCCCTCCAAGTGGCAACTTGTGGATGTGGCCGCCAATGCTACTTGCCCCTCAAGCAGTTAGGGCAAAGGGTGTGAACAGGAGGGAAGTCTGAAAGCCCCACCTTCTTCCTCTCCAAGAGCCCCTCTGATCGCATCCATGTTCAAAAGACCATATCAAGCATGCCAAAGTAGCCCAAGCTCGTGGGAAGCCCACGCGGCTAAGGTTGTGAGAGTATAAAGCCCACCCTCTTGTGTGCATGTCCAAAGATCTACACCTATAGACTCATCCTCCACTGTAACTACGTCTCCGGTGAGGACCACACATGTACCTAGTGTTGAGAAACCCTTCACCCACAATTTGCGTTTTTGCGTTTCTGCGTTTTGCGTTTAGGGTTTGCAGCCCCAAAAAGGGACACCATCCTAGACTGACTGTGCCTATTTATAGGCCACTCTCTCATTCATTCCTTACGGCTGATTTATTCAGTCCGTCACCTCTTCTCTCCAGCCTCTCCACTACCCTCACACCCCTTCAGGAGGACATTGCGGTTCGTGGTTCATGGCTGTCTTCATCATCTTCCTTGTGCTACAGCACCCTTGTTCCCTTGTATCACATTCACTCCATGATTCAGATCTTCATCATTCCATTCATCAGAGTTTCTTCTCTCTTCTCTTCTCTTCTCCATGTTTGTCGAGTTCACTCCATGTTCCTCCCCGCAAACCCTACTGTCTCGCTGGTACATCTTCTTTTGACATGGTATCAAAGCTAGATCTGCTCACCTAGCAGCTAAGATCCTACACTCCAATGAAGGCAAAGACCAGTGGCGGGTTCAGCATCCACTTCTCTTCTTCTTCCGCTGCATCAACACTTTTTTGGCCAGACCAGCCCAAGGCTCAGCCCAGCTTGCGTTTGCAGCTGGCTGACCTCCGCCTTCTCTGCCCAGCTCCTAGCGGCTGTTTTTCTGCCGCTGGCCAGCTCCGCCCAGCTCTTGGCAGCTGTCTTCTGCCGCTGGCCTGCTCCGCCCTGCATCTTGGCAATTGTTTCCTGTCTGCCCCAGCGGCTCAGCTCCTGCTGCCGGCGGCTACACCCAATCTGCCTGCATTTTTCAGGCGGTTGCTGCTGGCAGCGCTGGCTGCAGACTAGCAGTTCCACCCAGCCAACTGGCGGCGCTGACTGCACACTGGCGGTTCTGCCCAACTAGCTGGCGGTTCCTCCCTATCTCCTTGCGTTTGCACATGCTACTGCTGGTGGCTTAGCCAGTCAACTGGCGGCACAACCAGCACTGTTGTTTCTCAGCTGGCCGCTTTTTTTCCCACAACTGGCGGCGGCACCTTAACTGCTAGTGGTTCTTCTTGACCACTAGTGGTTCAGCCCATTTCCAGCCCTTCCCCTGCCCTCCCACCCCTTGAGCGACGGACATTGTGGCTTGTGGTTCATGGTGGCTGAGCTCTTCCTTCTTCAACAAGGCACATTGGTATCCATGGCTTCTTTACCAACAGATGACCAGACTACTGGGTGCTGCTACTGTGGCATCACCGGACACACCACCAATGCTTGCCGACTTCGACCTTTGCTCCCCACCCCCCCCGAGTATATGTGTTTTCCACCAGGCACTCCTTGTGCCACCTCTCCTTTCTAGGCCACAAAGATTATTCTGCATCGGCTATCGGAGTACTATGCTCAAGCCAATAAGACGCATCCAATGAGCACTAAGTCCTTTCGAGCACATGGAGAATCGATTGGCGCTACGACTTCCTGGAGATCATTGTAATTCCAACGGCAGTCTTCTCCCACTTATTTTCAGGTACAATGGCTTCCACGATCTACTGATCTGTAGTCCGCTCCATCGAGAGACAGAGATTGTTTGATACCGTCTCCTCGTCAGTCTGCTCCTTCGAGAGACAGTGGCTGCTCGACTCCTTCCTCTTCTTCGGCTACCCAATCTGCTCCACTGCGAGACAACGACTGTTGCCCACCTCTTGCTCATTCTAAGCCCCACCCTTCCCCACCCTCGACTACTCCGGTTCAAGAGGCTACCTCTAGAAGCTCTTCAGCACCCCAGATACCTTCATCCGCACAACCGGCGGCACTTCCTTCGTCACCAGACATTTCAGAGTCCGTGATCCATGAGTTTTTGGATTCCCTATCTACTTCAGAGGGGGATTCAGAGGGGGATGTTATTTCTTTGCCCTCAGGGGGAGCATCTACTTCTTATTTGACTTCAGCGGCGGCCCCTCCACCTCCCATCTCAGAGGGGAACCTGCTCCACATGAAGTTCTTCACCCATCCTCTACTTTCTTGGGGTGGCTGTCTTCGACCAGTCATCTCTTCTACTGCTACCCAGGATCTTCACATACCACCTCGATCGGGGCCTCAAAGGTTCAACTGCGACTTGGTCACAAGGCCTTCGTATTCCTTCCAGCATGGATGCAGAGAGCTAGTGGCTTCTCTCCCGAGGTTAAAGTTGTGTTTCAGGTTCTACAGTTCACTTTGTCTACTAGTCTTTACTGCAGGTTCCCTTTTCGGTGGAAATCTTGGATCTTAGGGATCCTCTACATCTTCTTCATTCTCTTCTCTTCTTGCCTTGGTCACTTGGTTAGCATGGAGCCACCTCCCGAGATCGAGTATGGGCATATCCTTATGGTTCTCGGCACCACACAAAGTCCGACATTCCTCCTATGCATTGCATGTTTTCATCAACTTTGTACTAGGGCGCTTGGGCAAGTGAACAATTTTTCCACGAGGAACACTTTCCAAGTGGCACCTGCTGCATGAGCATTCTTCAGTATGTAGCATTTCATCTCCACCTCACTCTTCTCTTGTTCCCCTTTTTGGTCCTGAGAGAGGGTATTAAGAAACCCATCACCCGCAGTTTGTGTTTTTTGCGTTTCTGTGTTTTGCATTTAGGGTTTGCAACCTCAAAAATGGACGCCATCCTAGACTAACTGTGCCTATTTATAGGCCACTCTCTCATTCATTTCTTACTGCTAATTCATTCAATCCATCACCTCTTCTCTCCAACCTCTCCACTACCCTCACACCCCTTCTGAAGGACATTGCCGTTCGTGGTTTGTGGCTGACTTCATCATCTTCCTTGTGCTACGGCACCCTTGTTCCCTTGTATCACATTCACTCCATGATTAAGATCATCATCATTCCATTCATCAGAGTTTCTTCTCTCTTCACTTCGCTTCTCCATGTTTGCCGAGTTCACTCCATGTTCCTCCCCGTTGCTCTATTATCTCGCTGGTACATCATCTTTTGACACCTAGTTGGGTAAGACCATAGACAAACAAAGGGTTAAAGCCCAACCTAGGTACATAAAGAACTTTGGTAAAGGAAGACTACATATTTCGTAATAGGGGAATGGTCCCCACTCCACGAACTGGAACCGTAGAGTTGTCTCCAATGGTGACGGTGCCCCCTCCGAAACTCAAGTCCTAAAGCCAATCCTGCCAAAAGGTCATGTGAGAAGAAGCTCCACTATCCACGAGCCATGACTTTTCCCGAGTGGTAGAAGCAAGGGTTATATCCTACTCAGTAGGGACATACACAAAGACAGACTCTATCGTGACAGGTGCCGCTTTTGAATCCTTCTCCTTTGGCTTCAAGTGGGGATACTTCTGCCAGCACTTCTCCTTGAGGTGAGTACACTTCCCACAGTGTGGGCACTTGGGCTTCTTCTCGTCCTTCTTATCCTCCTATTTCTTGTCCTTGGCCTTCTCCTCCTTCTTCCCACCACTAGTACCTACAGTAAAAGCCTTGGAGGAGCCAAAACCACTGACCCCTACCTCTTTGAGTTGCTCGTCATGCTCCAAGACAAGCAGGGAAAGCTCCTATCATAAGAGTCTCTCACGAGTGCTCAAGGTGATGAGACTGGTGTAGAAAATATTGAATCTAGGAGATCGTAGCTCCATCAACAGGATCATAACCATATCCATAGTACAGGGGAGTTTCGGAAACGGGGGAAACGGAAACGGAAAAAACAGGAGTTTCGGAGTTTCCGCCAAATTTTGGAAACGGGAAAACGGCGTTTCGGATTGTTCACTAAAAAAATACAGTAGTATGTGGGTATGTAAATATATCAAGGCCTACAACAACATGTGTTCAAATTTCAAAACAAAACTTTGAGTCTTCATATCATATGATTAAAATCATAATTCATTACACATTTCACGAGTCACGAGTCACGACTCACGAGTGAAGATTGAGGAGTCAACACTGAGGACTCAATGGTTGAAACTTAAGACAACTTAACGCAATTAAGACTCAATTTTCAAAATATAAGGCAACAAAATGAATTAGAATTTATAACTCATGAATAATCTATAATCTAAACTTTAAAGAGCAATGAAGACTGACATTAAGAACAATGGAACAAGAATCAAGATGCATAATAGGTGGGATCGAGATACAATGATAGTAACTATGTCATGTGAATTATCTATTATCTATCAAAACTCCAAAGTCCAGTGAGGCTATAAGCATCAACATCAATGAACAACTGACAACTCTAGTCTGGACTCTGCACTGCTAAACTGACTCCTGTATATCACGAGTCATCCGGACTCTAAAGATCTGTGCACCATCTCCTCGTCCGACTCTAAGGTCTTTGATTGAGAAGAAGATGAAGCAACCTCAGCCTCATCCTCACACTCTAGCTCTGACTCTGCCTGTGATACACGACTACATGTGGCCCTCACTCTAACCCTCCTCTGTGCACAAGACTTGTGCACCAGTGTCAATAGCTCCTCATAGAGCATGAAATAGATATCCCGCTCCTCCTGTGGTATCTGCGGAATATCAGCACATTCTCTATATCAATCTTGTCAACATTCACCTGTAAAGGTGAACGAGACAAAGATATATCATATGAGAGGAGATTCAATATGTTCAATGTTCAAACTTCATACGTATCACAATTAAGAATCCAACTTCTAAGCAAATTAGCAATGTCGAGTGTCAAGGACTCAAGGTTGAAAAGTTAATTATGCATAATACTAATCATTACCAATTTACCTGTGAAGGCTCAGGGGACAGAGCGATCCTCTCAAGAAGCTGGAGATTGCAATGGCAAAACACTAAACGCTCCAACAGGGCAGTTGTGAGCTTGTTTCTCTTTTTGGTGTGGAAAAGGGCCCATGAGCTCCAGTTTCTCTCAGCAAGCCCTGAACTACAATCTTGCAAGAGGACCCAAATGGCAATGCATTTCTATTCAAATTTAAAAGATTGAGGTAAAGTAATTGGCAATTGCTAATATACATGTCACAAAATCAACATTTGAGTGGGCAATAGATTACAGAACTTGTTACCTAGGTTGCATAATGCATTAGATAATCAAGATTCAAAATATAAAAGTCACCAGTCACATACCAAAGTAGCAGCACAATTGTTGTATTTCTCCCACCAAGAGAGAAGCTGAAGCTGCGTCTCTCGAAGCCTAACTGTGGGTCGGCCAAAATGAAGAGAATGATTGTGGAATGCCAGCAAATCATTCTCTACTCTTCTCATCATATCTATATCATCCCCTGTGAAACGCCTCATGTACTCCATAAAGCCCTCCTCTAACTCCTCGCTAGTGTACTACTCCTCGCTACGCCAAAGGGGATGCAAGATATATGCGACAGCATGGATTGGTTTATGGAATCAATCCCATCGTGCATTCCACACAGCATGAATCTCATCAACCCTATAGATAAAATATGTTAAAAACTTAGAAGTTAGAATAATGATCAATCATCAAGGAGTTGTTAATACCAAATAATTACATGTGTAAAAGTTAAACAAAAACTTACTTGTCTTGGGGCAAAAAGCTGTTGTAAAGCAAGGCCTCGCCAATTTTATCCATATACTCATATAGAAGCCCCAAAGTACACCCCTCCACATCAGTGATGCGGAATACAGTGTAAATAGGAGTAAGACTTTTCACCAATGCCTCTGCCTCAACCCACCAACTCTCATTTAAAATATTACGCCTAAAAGCAAGAGCCTTTGGAGACTCTCTCTCACTCCCTGTGAGTCATTCCTGGCATGCAATGGTCTGTATCAAATTTGGACCGATCCGTATAAACCTCTCCAATACAATAAACATATAAGCAAATCGAGTGGTGGAGGGCTTCAATAGCTCAAGTGTGCTATTGGCTCGAAACATGCTTGTGATGGATGGCCTTAACTTCACAAATCTTACCATGCTTGTTGCCGTCTTGAAAATGTCATCCACCCAAGATATTTGCCCAACATCTTCAATAAGTAAGTCAAGGCAATGGGATGCACATGAAGTCCATACTATGCTAGGAAACTCCTCCTGAAGCATACGTCTCATAGACACATAATTGCTTCCATTATTTGTCACCACCTGCAGTACATTTTGGACTCCTATGTCCATGATGACATGTCGCATGTGCTCCCAAATGAAAGCTCCTGTGATGGTAAGACCTCAGGCAGAGGCATCGATGGCCTTAATGAACATGGTGTCTTTATATGAAGACACCAAAACATTGTAAACATTCCTTCGGCGTATATCTAATCATCCATCGCATAATATTGTGCATCCATATTTCACCCATGTCTCCTTCAAGGGCTTTAATTGAGCCTCTATAAATGTTTTTTCCTTTCAAAGCTCCCGTGTGTGTAATGCATCTGCGGATGGACCTTCCCACTCACACCCTATGCAACTTACTGTCCTCATTGTCTTCTTCCATTGATGTGTAGTGGCCACATTGAAAGAGATAGTACACCAAATAAATAAGCGTATGAGTTTCCTAGTGTCTCTACAATTACTTGTCTCTGAAGTCTCACATGGATCCTTGCACCATCCAAGAAGCCCTTTTGCCCACCACCACTAGAAGATGGCAACAAGGTCCTTTTTGCACTTAGACCCGATGCGGATATGGATGCACTTCTTTTTTATGGGTCACTCGTACCTCCAATTTGGCTAGCGCCACTAGACCCACTAGCCTCTCTTTGCCCCACTTGTACTTCATTAGCCCCATGTGGCGTTGATTCATCCTCTTCTAGCTCAATAGCCATACGCTTTCGGCGCCAAAGATAGAGACTTACTGTTACTTCTGCCGGCACATTTGCGCAAGGCCCAATGTCTTTGTTGGGAACGCAAGTCAAGCGGTCTTTCACGTGCGTTACACTCCCCGATTTCTCCAATCCACAATAGTTGCACTACCACTTCTTTGATCCGCCGAAGCCCTCGTATCCCTTGATTGGAGTGAGTGCCTCCAATATGGATCCGGCGCCATGATATGATTAGCCTTTAGGAGGCAGGACCTAGGTAATGGATTAAAGGAGAAGAAGAAAAAGAAAGAACAAGAAGAACAAGAAAAAAGAAGAAAAAAAAAAGAAATCTGAAGGAGAAGGAGAAAAAGAAGAGCTTAGAGGAAGAGGAAGAAGAAGGAAAAGAGGAAGAGGAGATGGGAGCTGGCTGCTGTAGGTCCGAGGAGGAGGAGAGCCGAGGCGAGACTCAAGAGCTACGCAAGTGATATGAAGTGGGGAAGGAGAATCATGAATGAGTTTCGGCACTGGATAACCACGCGAAACGGGGCCGGGCCGCAAGATTCCAAAACGGCGTGCTCTCATTTCCGACCCGGTTTGAAACGGCCGGTCCGTTTCAGACCTGCCGAAACGCCGTTTCGGGGTACATAGGCCTTTTATCCTCTTCCTCTGCTGACGATGTTCACACGTGGCACAGTTTCAAAATCTGTGCAAATCTGGCCAGAAAATTTAGGGCTTTTCCCAGATTTGATCTCATCTAGGCCTGACAGTGACATTCTTGTCAAAACTTGCTAACATTGCCATCGGTGACACCAAATTAATTTGGGGATTTTACCAAATTTCTCGGACTTTCACTCTTCTGGGCAAAAATTCCTGACATTGAATCCCAGATATTTGGGGCTTTTCATGTATTAGCAAAGTTTTGCTCACTTGGGTCAAACTGACTGATATTTATGCAATTTTGGACTTGAAATTTTGGAGATTTGCACAGATTTTGGTAAATTTCTGCATCTTTTGTCCATTTGTTGGCTCGTTCATGTACAAACAGCAAAAATTTACTTCTAGTTGAGAAAGAACAGCAGTGCATTTCGCTGGTACAGCTTGTGCTTTTGCAAATTAGTGCATTTACTCTTGTGTTCCTAATAAAATAACTGCAACTTCTTCCAATTCAGACATCAAGAGTTTGATGGAGATCAAACGGTTTGATGGTCATGGCTTTGACCATTCGAAAGACCGTATGCAAGGCATTTTGTTCCTAAAGGATTGTGAAGATGCTTTGCAGGAAGATAAACCTGCACTAATGTCTGATGCAGATTGGGCCAAAATGAATAAAAAGGTTGTGGCTTACATAAAGATGGGTGTCACTGATGACATTCTGACAGATATTAAGGGTTTAGATACAAGTTATGCAATATAAAACAAGCTGAAAACTACCCATGAGATCACCACACCTGTTAATCAGGTGCATTTAATGTGCAAGTTGATGAATATGCGACTCGATGAGTCAAAGCCTGCAACTGAGCACTTGAGGGCATTTACAAGGATTCTAAATCAGCTCAAAGATGCAAATTTGGACTTTGATGATAAGTTGAGGGCGATCTTTTTTATCATGACACTGCCTGACTCTTCGGAGACCTTGGTGGTTTCACTTAGCAATAACCCCAATCTCTCATACGATGGGGTGAGGGGTTCTATTTTGAATGAAGAAATTAGACGTATGTCTAGTGGAGAAGGCAGCAACTCACCTTATCATGTAAGAGGCAGGGCTGAAAAGAAAAATGCAAATGCAAGGCAGAGAAACAGCAGCAAGAGCAAAGGAAAGGAAAAGAGTGACATTACTTGCTATCACTGTGGTCGAAAGGGCCACAAGAAACCTTTGCAGGTATTACAAAAAGGAACAAGAGAGAGAAGAATGCATGAGACAAAAAGGAGGAAGAAAAGACAGATGCATCGGAGACAACCAAAGGCAAAGAGAAGGCCAATGTGGCCTCTAGCGTGGTCATGGAAGAGCTTTCAGATACAGAGGCTAATGTATTATGTGCAGTTGATTATGATGCCCTTATATGTCACATGCAGGATATGCAAATTACCAAAGCTGATGTGATTGATGCACTTTTGTCACTTGATGATGGTATCACTCAGACTTGGAATGTAGACTCTGGTGCCTCTTTCCATGTAACTCCTTGCTTAGAGTGTTTTGCTATGTTCAATGCAGGCAGTTATGGAAAGATGTATCTTGGAAATAACCATGCTTGCAGCATTGATGGAATTGGCACTGTACACTTGTCTTTAGAGAATGGGCAAGAGCTTGTATTAAAAGATGTCAGATATGTGCCTGGCATTAAAAAGAGTTTACTATCTGTTGGTCAGCTTGACTTGCATGGTTACACTACACTGGCAACCACTCAAACAGGTAGAAAGCTGAAATGCTTGAGAACAAAATGGGGGTGAGTTCACATCTACTGAATTCAAGTCCTTTTGTGACTTGCATGGTATTAAGAGGGAGCTGACACCTCCTTACAGCCCTTCTTCAAATGGGGTGGCTGGAAGATATAATAGGACTTTATGTAAAATAGTGCAGTGCATGGTGTCCACTACTAATCTCCCTCATGAATTTTGGGGAGAGGCACTCAATACCGCGGTTCACATTTGCAACCACTCTCCAAACAGGTCCTTAAATATGGTATCCCTGAGGAGGCTTGGTTTGGCAAACTGGCCTCATATGACCATTTACACATATTTGGCTGTGATGCTTTTGTACGTGTTAGAGATTATCTAAGGAACAAACTTGACCCGAAATCCACCAAAGGCATTTTCATGGGCTATGGTGATGAGGGTGAATTTGGCTACAGAGTGTGATTACCTCAGTTCAAGAAAACTATTCACAGCCGTAATGTTGTGTTTAATGAGGTAAAATTGCTAAAAGGTACTTTAGCCTCAAATGAAAATATGAAAAAGATCAAATTTCAGAGTTTGCAGCCACCTATTACTTCAGAAAATGAGCCTCATGGTGTCGTACCACAAGCTGAAACTGATGATCACCCGGTTATTTTTTAGCCAAATGATGATGGACAGCAAATAAGAGCACAAGGAGGTCATGGACAGCAAGATAGACTTACTGATTATGAAAATGTTGGTGCTGGTAATGAAAATGAAGGTGCTGTACAGCATGAAGAGCATGCTGAAAATGGCTTACAGCTGCCAATAAATGCTGAAAATAAATAAAGGGTATACACAAAAGGAAGGGATTGACTTCCAAGAGGCTGTCAGAAGTGGAGCAGCGGTGGAAGCATAAACATGTGCTGAAATAAACTGCTGAAACACAAGACAAAAAGAGAAAAGAAAAAAACACGATACAGATGAGAACTCAGATGTATGCACGGGAAATGGAATCCATATATCTGAACACGAGATAGTCGCATACAACAGTGAGTCACTGGCTGTGTGGGCACTGGCACTCGCTCCTCTCTCCACAGAGTCTGTGGATGGTGAAGATGATGATGATACTGACTGAGGAGGAGCCACTGAGAATAAATAGGCTGAAAAGTGGGGAGCAATAAATGTTGGTCGGCCAGCATTAATGCTGGCCGACTGGTGCATAAAATGCTCCACTGGCATAAAATGCCACACCTGAAAAACACCTAAAATATCTAATAAAAATGCCCAGCCCAGATCAAGCTCAGACTCACACATGAGCTGACAAATACTCTGCTAGATCATGGGTTATCTGCTACAATATAATAGTACAATGAAAAAGGAATCAGAAACTATAGAACCACCAAGTAGAACCATGGATGCCCAAGCAGTGGGTGATCAAGCCACCACCAAGGTGCCTCGGAGAGAACCTGATGTCGATGTCAATCGTACCAAACACCTGAAAATAGAGAAGATCATAGCATGTCTCTGTGTCCGTTACCAATGTCTCGCAGTAGCATACAAGACCATCCTGTCAAAAATGCCCCTGAACATAGGTGACCATGGATTCCCCGCCTTTGGCCAGACCGCCAAAGTGTCCCCTCATGTGAGCTCCAGACGAAAGCCTCCCGCTCTCTGTCAAATAACCAGCTCATCATGAACCTGGATGTCAATCCCAGCTCCAGGATTTGATTCTGCCAGACTGAAGGCGATGCGTCAAGGACGTCCCTCTCTGGAACCTGTGCACCTGTATAAAAGTATAGATGAGGCACGGCTGCCCCATCTGAACACCCGCTCACACTCCCGCTCTAGCACAAGAGAGTCATGAGGGATGACCTCATCACCACCACTAGAAAGCAGCCGAGGAAGCGGCCACCAAGCCCTTCCTGCGATCCGAAGAAGAGAATCCCTTCCGCGCCTTGGACTTCACCTTGGTCGGAGGATCTGAGTCGGAGTCTAATGAAGGAGAGGACTCATCGGTAGAGTCAACATCCCGCTTCGTCTTCTGCTCCTCCTTCCTGGAAGCCGCTAACGTCTTGCAGTCCTTCCGCAAATGTCCCTTCTTGCCACAGTGGTAACACTGGGCCTTCGACTTCTTCTGTCTGTTACCCCTCTCTGAAGCTACATAAGCCTCGCCTCCATAATGTGCCGGAAGCCGCCCTTTTAATCTCAAGGATGTCTCATGCTCAAGAAGCATCGAGGTCATATGTGTAAAACTGACAGGAGTCGATGATGTCTACGCCCGCAAAGCATTGGCCACTCCATCAAACTCCGGGGGGAGCTTGTAGAGGACCGTCCCGACGAGATGCGCCTCGGGAAGAGCAGATTGCATGTGCCGAAGCTGGTCCTGTACCTGCGTAACACGAAGAAGAAAAGACTGAATAGTATCTTTCGGCTCAAACTTCATCTGTTGGAGCTGGCCATAAAGTGTGACTGCCCGCATGGTGGAAGGTGCCTCGTACATCTGCTGCAGCTTCTGCCATACTTCAGGAGATGTCCTACAAGAGGTAACCGTCGGTAAGACCGCTTTAGAAATACACCGAAGCAACGTCGAGTAAGCACGAGCATCGTCCGAGTCCCATGTGAGCACCGCTTCCTCATGGTTGTCCTCATCAAAGTCTTCAGGAAGAGGAAAAGGACGGAGAGGTCGAGGAATAGCTCCACAAACGATGTACCATAACCGCTTTTGCACAAACCAAGCTTTCATGACAACATTCCAAGTGAGATAATCAGGTCCATGTAACTTATCATCAGTGGCAGTGCACGGAGGAGCCATATGGAGAGGATAAGAAGAGAAGTAGAGAAGAGATGGTCAGAGAGGAAACACAGCCAAAACACAAGCACAGACTGCAGAAAATGAGAGTTCACATCCAATATAACCCAAAATCTGATCAATAGAAAACAAAATCTGCTGCAGAAAGTCAAAAAATCAATCAAAAACAGCAAAAACGGCCTGAATTAACAGTCACCCAGCCACAAAAGATGCGGAATCAGCAAAACGCAGGCTATAAACTGGAGAAAAACAGGTGGAAAACTGTCGCCAGCAGTTGCTGATGGAGAACGCAGGCAGTAGAGGGTGCGTAGGCAGCAGGCGATGGTAAAACTGCAGAAAACGCAGGTCAAATAGGTCACCAGTAGGGAGCAGCAACCGCCTGAGCAGAAAAGGGAAAAACAGCCGTGAAATCAGCAATAAAACACAGCAAAAACACACATCCTGAAAACTGATACCATGTCAGAAGTGAAGCAGCGGTGGAAGCATAAACATATGCTGAAATAAACTGCTGAAACACAAGACAAAAAGAGAAAAGAAAAGAACGCGATACAGATGAGAACTCAGATGTATGCACGGGAAATGGAATCCATATATCTGAACACGAGACAGTCGTATACAACAGTGAGTCACTGGCTGTGTGGGCACTGGCACTGGCTCCTCTCTCCACAGAGTGTGCAGATGGTGAAGATGATGATGATAGTGACTGAGGAGGAGCCACTGAGAATAAATAGACTGAAAAGTGGGGAGCAATAAATGTTGGTCGGCCAGCATTAATGCTGGCCGACTGGTGCATAAAATGCTCCACTAGCATAAAATGCCACACCAGAAAAATACCTAAAATACCTAATAAAAATGCCCAGCCTAGATCAAGCTCAGACTCACACATGAGCTGACAAATACTCTGCTAACAGAGGCCTCCTCACCTGTTGTGAAGATGACCACTCTACATGTGCTTTTTGCTCTCACTATTGTATTGGACTTAGAGTTGTACCAAATGGATGTAAAAACAACTTTCTTGCATGGTGACATTGATGAGGAGAATGAAACAGCCTGAGGGCTTTGTAGTTCGTGGAAAAGAACAGATAGTGTGTAAACTAAAACGCAGCCTGTATGGGCTGAAGCAAGCACCACGGCAATGGTACAAAAAGTTTGACACTTTTGTGCTATCTCATGGGTTTACACACAACCATGCAGATCATTGCTTGTACATGAAAAAGGATACATATGGCAGCCCCATCATACTTGTTTTGTATGTGGATGATATGTTGCTAGCTGGGAAAAGAAAGACTAGCTCGGATGCTCTCAAAATTCAGCTGAAATCAGCCTTCTCCATGAAATATTTGGGAAATGCAGAGCATATTTTGGGCATGAGGATTCGCAGAGATAGAATGCAGAAATTGCTGTTTTTATCTCAAGAAAAGTACATTGAGAAGGTACTGGACAGATTTAACATGGTTGAAGCTAAGCCTTTTGGGGTACCCTTACCTCCTTATCTTAAGCTTCGTAAAGCCGACACCCCAAAAGATGACGTAAAAGCAAATGCTATGGAGTCCCTTATGCATCAGCTTGTGGCTCTCTTATGTATGCTATGGTTGCTACTCGTCCAAACATTGCTCATGCAGTTGGAGTTGTTAGTAGATTTATGTCAAATCCTGGCAAAACACATTGGGAGGTTGTCAAGTGTTTTCTTCGATACCTAAAGGGTACACAAAGAAAGTGTATTTGCTATGGGTAGGATGCAATTAGTTTGCAAAGTTATTGTGATGCAGACATGGCAGGTGACTTGGACACTCGTAGAACCACCAACGCATATGTCTTTACAGTTGCTAGTGGGGCTGTTTCTTGGTGTTCCATGTTGCAAAACATCGTTGCACTAAGTACTACATAAGCTGAATACATATCAGCTACTGAAGCTTCTAAGGAAGCTATATGGTTGAGCAGACTTGCAGAGAATCTCGACCTGTCTATGGGTACTGCAATTTTGGGATGTGATAGCCAAAGTGCCGTGTATTTGGCCAAGAATGCCATGTATCATTCATGCACAAAGCATATAGATGTGCAATATCACTTTATCAGACATATTCTGGAAGATGGTCTAATCACATTGACCAAGATCAAAACACATGACAACCCTGCAAATGTTCTCACTAAAAGTCTAAGCAAAGCTCAGCATGAGCACTGCATACGACTAGTGGGAGTTGACTAGAGGTTCACTTCAGACCTTTAAGTTGAAGGTTGTTGGGATAAAGGCCCGTTTGACCTGCATGTAAAGTACAGGGACATTATTTAGCTGTACATATGAATGCACCCTTACGTGCCCTAAGTATAAATACATTTTATTCTTTGTGTACCAACAAACTGTTGGTACACTCAAATCTAATCGTACTTTCGCTCTCTCTCTCTAACTCTCTCCAACCGTCACTCTCACTCCTCAAACTACTGTATCCAGCTAAGCTTCAACACAATTGAGAGTCCCTTGATATCAACCAAGGTATCATCTTTGACTGCCATTTTGATGTAAGCAATAGCCTTCTTCATTATCTTAGCCCGTTCCTCATCTAACAAAGCAACAGGCTTTTCTTCTTCCAAAGCATTGATACAATCCTTCAGAAACAAGATACCCTGCATACGATCTTTCCAAAGATCAAAGATGTTGCCATCAAATTTCTAAATGTCAAAAATATTCTTTGTGTCAAAAGTGGATGCATTGCCAACCATTTTCAATAATAAATTTCTGAAATAAAGTGCTGAATACTGCCAGCCAATAGCAAGGTTGTTGATGTTAGCAGTCATGTTTATCATGCTTTGTCATCTCCTGCCTGTGAGCCTCAATCTGAGCCAGACGAGGACTTTAGGAGCTCTAAAATTTCTATAGCTTGTTTCGACGAAGGAGGTAGCTCATTCTAGAGCACTCAATCCGTTCCATTTCAATGCATTTTCTCCTCCAATCATGATTTTATGTGTATTTCCCGGGTAATTTTTGAATTCTTTAGCCTGTCTTGCTGTTAGCGATCAGATCCTGTCCGTACAGTCGGACTGACCAGTCGGACTGCCACGTGGCAGTTCGACCTGTACCTGGTCAGTCGGCTACATTTAATGCAGCTGACCTGCCTATTTTTGGCGCCCATTTTCTGGCTATTTATAGCCGATCTTCTGCAGTCTCTCCCATTTTTCTGATCGCAGGTTTCAAGCTGGAGGCTCGTGCAGATTACATCTCTGTTTGCAGATTTCAGAGTGGAGATCGTGCAGACTGCAGCGGACTTCGAGGTGAACAGCAGGTTGCATCGTCGAGGTGGAGACACGCAGTCCCACACACTGCGCCCGTGTACATATCTGCATATCTTTGTATACAGCACACTTTATACAGCAAATCTTCATCTTCCACTGTCTCTTTCTCTCTCTTCTCTCTGCGTTCTCTCTCTCTCAGTCTCGGTCCCACGCTTCCGCATCGCTGCACTCTGACATGGTATCAAAGCAGTGTAGAAGGGCTGGCTGATTGAAGAACCAACCTGAAGAGGAGTTTCCATCACGGCACAAGGCTGCGTTTCCAGCGTTTGAGGGCGAGCGGGAGGGCTGCGCCTCAGAACAAGGCTGAAGCGAGCGTGGGCGGGCAGGAAATGAGTCCAGTTGGTGGATTTGCTGCTGTTTGCTGCTGTTTGAAGAGGAGGAAGGCTGAGTTTTCAGCTTTCAAGTGCAGGTTTTGCTTTTTCATCGCCTCTGGCGGGTGAAGAAGGTACGAGACGCGGAAGAAAGAGCCCTAGCAGGCTGCGTTTTCACAGTCAAAGGGGGCTACTTTTGCGTTTGTGAAGGCATTACAGGTAAAGATGTCTACATAGATTGACTTGGAGTTCCAGACGATCATGGACGGGAAGGTGCCTATCTTACCGGCTCTTCCCGCAGATCAAAAGCTCGATGGCAACAATTACCGCATCTGGCGTGTGATGATGTTGGCCATCCTTGAGTCCTACGATTTGGCGGAGCTTGTACAGGAGGAGATCGACCGGCCTTCGGTGAGAGATGAGTCCAAACTCTCTTCCGATGCTCGTGCGGAGTTGGCCAAGGCATAGTCTCACTGGGACCAACTGAATGCCCGGATTCGTTCTTTTCTTTTTCTGTCTTGTACTACAGCCGTGATAGCCCACATCGAGCACTTGACGGTGGCTCGAGAGATATGGCTGGAGCTTGATCAGATGTATAACCGAATGACCCTTATGAAGCGGGTTTCTTTGGAGGTGCAAATGCGAACCTTGTCCGTGAACAAGTCTTCTTCGTTGCGGGAGCACATCAACAAGCTTAGATAGTTCAGAATGTAGGAAAGCCGATTTCCTCCGAAGACATGGCGATCACATTTTTGTCCCAGTTGCCGCCACGATTCAGTGCTTTCTACTCTACCCTTATTGCTTCGGGGCGAGAGTCTACTCTTCGGTGGGAAGAGCTGGTTCCTATGGTCTTGGACCAAGAGGAACAACTGAAGGGACAGCATGCTTCCAAGTGGAAAGCCTTGACAGGTCAAGCCTCTCAAAAGAAGGGGAAGGACCAAAAGAAAAAGAAGGAGGACAACAAGTCAAAGAAGGACAAGGACAAAGAATTCACATGCCATATTTGTGGAAAGACCGGCCATTGGAAGAAGGATTGCCCTGACAAAGACAAGGAGGACACCAACAAGAAGGACACGAAGGATTCTGGAGCGGTGGCTGCACCCTCATCAACTGCGTTTCTTCATCTAGCTGTCATTGAGGACTCTACACCGAATGCTTCTGATGCTGCGATGACAGCTCCGCAGGCTCGAGAGTCGATCGTTGACAGTGGTGCCTCCCGGCACATGACTCCTTCATCAGTTGGTGTTGCCCAGTTGCGACTTTCGCGTGGGCAAATTCTCATTGGAGATAGCTCTTCGATGTCTATTGCAAGACGGGGTGAGATGCAGCTTATTCCAGATGGACGTGGTGATACCCATACCTCAGAGGTCTTGCATGTGCCAGGTTTAGGGTATTATCTACTTTCGGTTCATAAGATTTGTTCACTTGGACTTTTGGTAGAGTTTGACAGTGATTCGGTGCAAGTCCTTGATCGTGGGTCAAGAAAGGTTCTCTCATCAGGACATGAGGAGAACGGCATCTACAAATTGACGTCTTCTACCGCCCTCCCTACTCTTCTTCTTACCTCTCAGACACAGTCAGAGTTATGGCATGCTCAGTTTGGTCACCTCAACTATGATTATCTTCGAAGGGCGTCACGTGGACAGCTTGTTCGAGGGTTGCCGGACATAGTGGTGAGCCAACAGCCATGCGTCTCCAGCATTCGTGGAAAACAGCATAGAGATGCGATTCCCCAAAAAGCTTCGCAGTGGTCTACTTCACCAATGGAGCTTGTCTCTACGAATCTTTGTGGCCCTATGAGGAACGAGTCCTTGAGAGGAAGCTCATACTTCATGTTGATCGTAGATGACTACAGCAGGATGACTTGGGCCTATTTCTTGGCGTTGAAGTCAGAAGCTTTCTTCCACTTCAAGGATTGGCTTCTCTTTGAGGAGAACCAATCAGGCAGGCGATCGAAGCCCTTACGATCCGATAAGGGTGGTGAATTTGTTTCTAATGAGTTTGCTCGTTTTTGTGCAGATAAAGGTATTCACCAGGAGTTTGCTAACACCAACACTTCTCAAGAAAATGGCATTCTTGAACGGAAGAACCAAAGTGTGATCGATATGGCGAGCACCATGATGGAGCACCGACAGACACCTCAGTTTCTGTGGGCCGAGGCTGTGGCTACTGCAGTCCACATCCTTAACCGATCCCCCACTTCGGCCGTTGATGGGATGACACCTTTTGAGGCATACTTTGGGACTAAGCCCGATGTTTCTTATTTTAGGGTTTTTGGGTGTGATGCCTATGTTCACATTCCCAAGGCTCATCGTGATAAATTTGAAGCAGCTTCCCGAAGACAGGTGTTTGTTGGCTACAGCTCTCAGTCCCAAGGCTATCGTTTGTATGATCCCGTCAAGCGGGATGTGTACACCAGTCGAGATATGCGGTTCGTGGAGGTTCCGGCCATAGCAGCGGGTGATGAGCATCCCGTTCTTGGAGATCCAGGGGAGAGTTGGGCTCCCGAGACAGTTCCTTTGAAGCCCGCGCCTTTTGATTCTGATTCTGTTTCCGATACAGAGTCTACTATTCCACCGGTCACCCCCGAGGAGTAACCACCGGTGGATATCCCAAAGTCTTCAGCTGATGAAGAGAGACGAGGAGAGGTCCGGCCTCCTCCTCGTTGGGCCCGTGACACACTCCATGATTCAGGGATCGAGGGGGTCCCTGAGGAGTGGGGACCGTAGGATGGTCCGCGGCGGTCACGGAGGCACCAGGCACATTCTACGGAGCTTGTTTGCTCTAACTATTATTTGATGACCCGTGTTATGCAGCATCGAGAGCCCACCTCCGTAAAGGAGGCTTTACAGTCCGCACCATGGAAGAAAGCTATGAAAGCCGAGTTGTACGCTATTGAGAGGAATGGCACTTGGTCTCTCGTGCCTCGCCCCCCGAATAAGAAGGTGATTGGCGTCAAATGGGTCTTCAAGACCAAGTACCTTAGCGATGGTTCTTTGGACAAGCACAAGGCTCGCCTTGTTGCTAAAGGTTTTGTACAGCGCCCAAGGATTGATTGTCATGATACTTTTGCCCCCACTACTCGTATGGCGACTATTCGAGTTGTGCTTGCCTTGGCTAGCCATAGGAGATGGCCTGTCTACCAGTTGGATGTGAAGTCGGCCTTCCTCAATGGTGATTTGAAGGAGGAGATCTATGTAGAGCAGCCTCCTGGCTTTGGATCTTTAGATGGGAAAGTCTCCAAGTTGAAGAAGGCCTTGTATGGCCTCAAGCAGGCTCCACATGCATGGAACGAGAAGATTGATTCGTTCCTTCAGTCACAGTTGGGATATCGGCGTTCCAAGGCCGATCCGCAGCTTTATGTACACACTTCCAAGGCTGGTTGTGTGGTTTTTGTGTTGTATGTTGATGATTTTATTGTCACAGGTGATCATGCACAGAAGGTCAAAGAGACGACGGCAGCTTTACATCAGACATTCGAGATGACGGATTTGGGTCTACTCCATTTCTTCTTGGGCCATGCGATTTATCAGTCTCAGAGGGGGATTTTCATCTCTTAGCAGAGATATGTACAGGAGCTCTTGGTTTCTTTTGCGATGGAGGATTGTCGGACCATTTCTACTCCTATGGATCCGAACTGGTAGGCTACTTCACATTCAGCTTCTCCCGGATGCTTCCTGCTACCGTCAGTTGATTGGATCATTGATTTGGCTCCTCAACACTCGTGTTGATCTTTGTTTTGCTGTTGGTCTCTTGGCGGGGTTCATGAGTGAACCTCAAATGGTGCATTGGCAGGCTGCCCAGCGGATACTTCGGTATTTGAGGGGGACATCTGATTTAGGGATTCATTATCCAGCAGGCACAGGTGGTTCAGATCTTGTACTTGCAGATTGGAGCGACTTGGATTGGGCTAGTGATGTGGACCACAGGCGGTCTACAACAGGTTATTGTTTTACCTTGGGTACAGGTGTTATCTCATCGAGTAGCAAGAAGCAACCCATGGTAGCCCTTTCGTCTACTGAGGCGAAGTATCGCACCGCGTCTTCCACCACATGTGAGGCTGTGTGGCTTCGGAGATTGTTGGAGGAGCTTGGCTGCCCCCAGACTCGTCCTACTTTGCTGCAATGTGACAATGAGAGTTGCATTGCCTTGGCACGGAATCCTGTTTTCCATGCCCGAACGAAGCACATAGAAATCCAATACCACTTCATCAGAGAGAAGCTTCTGGATGAGACCATCGCTGTGGAGTACTGCAAGACGGAGGACACTCTTGCAGATTTGTTTACGAAGGCGCTTCCCCAGGCTCTACTTCGGAGACATGCCAGATCCCTCAGGCTTCTGTTCCGTCCAGGCTCTGAGAGGGGGTGTTAGCGATCAGATCCTGTCCGTACAATCGGACTGCCACATGGCAGTCCGACCTATACCTAGTCAGTCGGATGCATTTAATGCAGCCGACCCGCCTATTTTTGGCGCCCATTTTCTGGCTATTTATAGCCGATCTTCTGCAGTCTCTCCCATTTTTCTGATCGGAGGTTTCAAGCTGGAGGCTCGTGAAGATTTCATCTCTGTTTGCAGATTTCAGGTTGGAGATCGTGCAGACTGCAGCGGACTTCGAGGTGAACAGCAGGTTGCATCGTCGAGGTGGAGATACGCAATCCCGCGCACTGCGCCCGTGTACATATCTACATATCTTTGTATACATCACACTTTATACAACAGATCTTCATCTTCCACTGTCTCTTTCTCTCTCTTCTCTCTGCGTTCTCTCTCTCTCAGTCTTGGTCCCAAGCTTCCACATCGCTGCACTCTGACACTTGCCCTATTGGACATTGTCGACCCTTTCCAAGATTTTTCTAAGTATTTCTAGCATTTTTACCAACATTAAATTTTGGTCGGCCATATTTGTGGCCCCACATTTCAAGTCGGCCAATTTTTGGGATATTTGGCTATTTATAGTCATTTCCCACTTGGTAGTCAGTCAGATTATCATCTTCCCTCCTCCTTTGGTAGGTGCACTCTCCAACTCCATCATCTTTCTCCATCTTCACTGCTGCCATCATCATCAACCTGATCTGGTGGCCTCACTAACGTTGTGGGTCACGTGCAGGGATTGATCAATCCTCATGTATTCAGCATTTGTTCCTTCTCAGTGCACGTTTCTTTTTTTTTCTCTTGCAAATTGTCACTCTCTCTTCCTCTGTGTTCGAGTTCCTTTTTCCGTTGCCCACTCACACATGGTATCAAAGCATGGTATCATCGCCTAAGAGAGATACAAAGCTAACTTCTCGTAGAGGAGACCACCCCACACTACCAAGTGGCCTTAAACCTCACCATGAGGATTGCCGCACAGCCAATCACTTTTCTTCAGTTAGTCAGTTTGCTTCTAGAGGAGGTGCAAACAAGAAGAAATGGTGGTGTGGATGTCATAACCTCTGAGCAGGCTTTTATGGCTAGACAGAAGGGCAAAGGCAACCAAGTAAAGAATACTCCGCAGAGCTCTGGGACTTCTAGCACATCACAGGCAAGTAAAAAACAAGGGGACACGCAAGCCAAAAAGAGCAAATGCCATTATTGCAAGAAGCCAAGCCACTACATCACTCAGTGAAGAAAGCAAATCGCCAAGGAGTCGGGAATGTCTGTTTCTGATGCTCCTTCCACTGCTATTGAGTCCGCGTCCTTTGTTGCAAACAGGGACTATTGTTTTTACACATACAGTAATGACACCTCTTGGGCAGATCGAGCATTCAACTCTACTGAGGATGCAAGTACTTGGTTTTTTTACAGTGGTGCTTCTAGGTATATTACATCTCATAGAGATTTATTTCCATCTGTTCGTGCAACTCCAGTTGGCAAGTCTGTACAGTGTGCCAACAATGCATCATACCCTGTTAGAGGTATTGGGGAGATTGTGCTCACAGCCATTGATGGCTCTATTCTCCGCCTACAGGATGCCTTATTTGTGCCAAGCATAAAGAAGAATTTGCTCTCTATCTCTTCTTTGGCACGTTGTGGATTGCAGGTCACATTTGATGATGACCGATGCATGGTGAGAGACAAAGAACACATGACTTTGGTCTTGGCAGGCACTTTATGTCATGGGTTATACGAGTTGGATGCTCTTTCAGTTGATCAGTCAGCGTATTTGACATCCACTCTTACTCCTGCTATGATACAAGTAGAGTTATGGCATGCTAGGATGGGGCATGTGAACTTTGGTAGCTTGATGCTCTTACAGCGTACACAAATGCTAGATGGATTACCTCTACTAGAGAGACCTCCTGAGCACTTGTGTGAAGGATGTATTTTGGGAAAAATGCATCGTTTTTCGTTTTCCCGTGATGTTGCTTTCAGAGCAACAGCGAGGTTGCAGTTAGTGCATTCAAATGTATGTAGGTCTATGCACACAAAGTTATTGGGAGGATGTTACTATTTTGTAACTTTTATTGATGACTTTACTCGATTTTGTTGGGTCTACTCTTTGGTCAATAAGTTAGAACTGTATGATGCATTCTTGGCTTTTGTTGCACTTGTAGAGAACCAATTTGGTTGTAAAATAAAGACTCTCCGTTCGGACCGAGGGGGGGAGTATATGTCATCTATGCTAAATTCTTTTTTAAAGCAAAAGGGCATTGTCCATCAGTACAGTACTGCTTATACTCCACAGCAGAATGGCGTTGCAAAGAGAGAGAATCGGTCACTCATGGAGATGGCCAGATATATGCTGAAAGCAAAGAGCCTGCCACACGATTTTTGGATGGAAGCCGTCATGTGTACTTGCCATGTTTTGAACAGATGCCCCACCAAAGCATTGAAGAAAATTACACATTTTGAGGCTTGAAACAGCCGGAAACCTTCTGTTGGACACTTTCCTACCTTTGGGTGCCTTGCATATGCACATATTCCAAAGGTACTCAGAAAAAAGTTGGATAACAAGGCTGTTAAATGCATTTTTATGGGA
Source organism: Lygodium microphyllum (assembly GCF_053477565.2). Taxonomy (NCBI): domain Eukaryota; kingdom Viridiplantae; phylum Streptophyta; class Polypodiopsida; order Schizaeales; family Lygodiaceae; genus Lygodium; species Lygodium microphyllum. Next base: position 4,637,662 of record NC_141149.1, on the reverse strand, counting down.
TATAGCAGTGAGAGCAAAGGCTACAGACTCTATGATCCTGTTTCGAAAAAGGTATTTGTCAATAGGGATGTACTATTTGATGAAAAAATAGAATTGTCCCTGGCTGGTTTAGATACATGTCAGGCTGCCGTGATGTATTTGAGGGGCTGCTGCCCATTACATTTGGTGATTCAGCTAGAATTTCAGCAAGTGAACACAATGTTCAACCAACTGCTCCATTGGAAAATGCAAAAAATCAGCCATTGGCTAATCTGAATATTCAGCAAAGTGCTGAAACTAAAATTCTGTAAGCGCTTATGGACAGTAAGGAGGCAAGACAAATGCCTAGATGGTATTTACAGACTATGAAAGATAGTCATCTGGATGCACCCATGGCTGGTCGTACTAGAAGGCAAGCTCGTATGCATGATAGTGCACACACCATGGAGTTTGTTATGGCAGCAATCACACTTCATGATGAGGAGCTTGAATGTTTTGAGGATGCACAACAGTGTGTGCATTGGATGGCAGCAATGCAAGCTGAATTGGATTCTATAACTAAGAATCAAACATGGGATTTAGTGTCTTTGTCCTTTGGGAAGAAAGCCATTGGAACAAAATGGGTCTACAAGCTGAAACGAAATGTAGATGGATCCATTGACAAATATAAGGCAAGGCTTGTAGCTAAAGGCTATGAAGAGAAGAAACGCATTGACTATGAGGAGACATTCGCTCCTACTTCCCACATGACAACCATCAAGTCTATGGTTACTTTGGCTGCCCATTATGGATGGACCGTGCATCAGTTGGATATTAAAACTCCATTTTTACATGGGAAACTTCATGAGAAAGTATATATACAACAGCCCATTGATTTTGCAGTTGAGGGATCGGAACACTTGGTTTGTAAGCTGAAAAAAACTTTATATGGTTTGAAACAAGCTCCTAGAGCTTGGTATGCAAAGATAGATGCTTTCTTGCTTAGCCAAGGGTTCATAAACAGCTCATCTGTGTCACGAGAACGTGAAAATTTTATGCTTTGCTTATGTTTAATTGACATTTGATTAAAGGATTAATCAAATGTGCAATTAAAAGATGCACATGTGAGGTGCAAGCTACTTTTTTTTTACAGTTGAAGGTTGAAGGACCGTGTGAAAAAGATGGGTGTCAAAGGCAAAAGTTGTAACAAGTTACCCTTGTTAGATTCTAGATGAATTTTGGTGTCAGTTTGCCCCTAAGACCATTAATTGGCCATTAAGTGTCAGTGGTGATACTAGGGAGCATTAGTTAATAGTTTAATGCTTGTCCAAGGGTCAATTAATGCATGGGACCACTTTGGGTTGCAAATGGCCTAGCCAATTAATTTTTGGATGGGCAAGGTCAATTTTTTGGGCATGGATTAAGGGCTGAATTAATTTTCAGAATTAATTAATTCTGAAAATTAATTAAATGGCTGAAAATTGCTGAAAATGGATTAAGAAAGCTGCCACTTGGCAAAACTTTCGCATGCAAGTGGGGGAAAGGCTATATAGGGCTGAAGGGAGAGGGAAATCTCGTTTTTTCATTTTGGAGCTGTTGGGAAGAGGTGTTGGATTGTTGCTGCCAGCTTTTGGGGCTATTTCCCAGCCATTGGAGACCATTTTGGTGATGGAGATTGTATATTCTTGACCTTGGGAAGCTGACAATTGTGCTGATGCACTTTCTCCTGAAGATCACAGTCTTTGATGCTCCTATTGTTGTTGGTGCATCCATTTGGGGCTGGTACATCAGGGCAGCAGCTGATTTTGATCAGTTCTTCACGACAAATCTCAGAATTTTCTCTCTCTGTAGCATTCTCTCATCTCCTTCAGCCTATGCTCAGCCATTCTCAGTAATTCTCAGCCATTTGGAGGAGATTTCAGCCATTTTTGGTGGGCTGATTTGTAATTTCTGCAGTAAACCCTAATTTACAGCAGAAATTAGGGTTAAGCAGCCACCTTGGGATCCGTGCCAGAGATTGAAGGCTCAAGGGACTGAAATCAGCACCTGATAATTGAAGATTATCAAGGGATTTCAGGAGCTAGCCCATCCCAAATTGATTTGGGGCAACATTTGGCCAGCCAAGGGTCAAATTGGAAAAGATGTCCTGGGTGAATCAAGGGGCAAATGACCCAAAAGGCTTGCTGGTCATTTATGACAGCAAGAGCAATTGGTTAGCAGGAAGGAGATTGAAGAATCTCAAGTTATACTCCTTCCAATTGAATGAAGCTAAAGAAATACCGCAAGGGGCGCCAGTTTTGGGGCCAACATGGAGTCTACTATCCAAAAATGTTATGGTAAAGTGTGTATTTCATTTTATGTGCATTTATTTATTGCTGTAATTAACTCTTAAATCAGGTTATCACCACCCATTCCAAGAAGGAAGGCTGGTTTCAGATTATGATTCACATCACTCCACTAGTGGCAATTGTTTCTTTCTTGGCTCGTCTTGCATATCTTGGCTTAGCAGGAAACAGTCCATTATTGCCACATTGTCATGCGAAGCTGAATACAAGGCAGCTTTCACTACCACAGTTGAATGCGTATGGATTACACTTGCTAGCTAATCTGGATGTATCTGTTACAGAGCCTACTCCTTTGTTCACTGACAGTGAGAGTGCCATTGCAGTGGCACGGAACCCAGTGTTTCATGCACACACGAAACACATTGAGATACATTATCACTTTGTCACAGAGAGGCTACATGCAAGTGATATCAACCTTGTCTATTGTCCTACCACTAGTAATGTGGTAGACATCTTCATCAAAGCTCTTCCTCGTGACAATTTTGAAGCATTTCGCAATGCTTTAAATTTGATCTCCTTTGGTGGCGGATGATCCTTGTACTCTTGATCACTCCACTCCAAGGGGGTTGGATCTCACAAAAGGAGAGAAAGAAATCCTCTATTAAATCTGCAAGGCGGGGAGTAGTGGAGACTCTCTGTCTCTTTGAGAAGTACTTGCCCACCAGCATGCTCACGATACAAACCAACCTCCTAGTGCATCTTTTAGAGGAAGTGAAGATTGCAAGACATATCCATATGCGATGGATGTTCTTCGTGGAGAACTTCATGAAAACCTTGAAAGGATTTGTGCAACAACGAGCTCGGCTAGAAGGTAGTATAATTAAAGGTTGGTTAATATCTAAGGGGTTAGTGCATATTTCACAGTGGCTACCAACAGTGGATTCAGACAATAGTATACTATGGTCACTGGAGGACGATCATCCCCCCCCCCCCACTTACGCCTACGCTCACATAGGAGTATTTCACTTACGCCCCACTTTTTACTCTCGGTAGGAGAGGTTTTTTCCCCCATACTTATGGTCTTATTTCATATGTACGTATGTCACACACTTACGGACACTAATCGTATTTGGGTGTGAACATCCCCTACAACCCTAAGGTTTAAGGGTTGTACCTTGAACTTACACTACACTCTCTTTCAATCTATTGCATTGGGTGTCATGCTTCACTCTCACACTGTCTATTGATTTCTATGCTGAGCTTCGATCCTGTCTCCATCTCACATAAGGCTTGTAAGGAGGCCCTATGGTTAGACCGCATCTCATGGCAAACCTTGATATTATTGTTACTCCTAACCTACATTCGACACTATCACTTCGTCAAGGAGGTGGTAGAGAACAAGTCTGTTGAGCTTGTTAAAACCTTGATTGACAAGAATCCTACAGATATGCTCACTAAAAGTCCCTCAATCGAACGTTTTGCCTTTCTTAGGAAGACGATGGGCATAAGATGAGATGACATCTTTCCTCATCTTGTTGTACTTTATGTACATCTACACTTTATCACTTCTTGTTCTCTCCTCACTAGAGGCACGTTTGCTTTAAATGGAAGGTTGTTGGGAGTAAAGATGCATGTGCTTGTGCCACCCTGTATTTACTTCACATACCATGGCCATAAACTGTTGAGATATCGAGCTCCACTTGTGATATGCCAGGGTGACCGTTGTGCATTTATGTCACCGACTTGTCAGTTTGCAGATGCGTTTGGTACACCGCCCATGAATAATAGCTAGATGACAATTATCCTTATCTACTCTAGTTCGTGGCTCAATTAGTATGCCACCTTAGTTAGTTGAGTTTGGTTTGAGACCCATATATAGGGTTCTTCTATTTCTTTGTACAAGAGTTCTTTTTTGCTTACACAAACTAAGAAGAGGAAAACTGTTTTCAGCCTCCACCTTTGTGTGTATTCCCCCATTGTGCAAGCAAGAAAGCTACAAGTGAAACTCCTTCCTTCTCTCCCACAATCTTGACATGGTATCAGAGCCTTGTTCGTAGTAAGGAGCTCAAGAAAGCAAACCAAGTTCGCGGTGTTCTGGTAAGAGGACCAGTGTTGCTTTCATTTTTCTGTTTTGGGAGTAAGTCTCTGCAGGTAGCACAGCCGGGAAGTGCAAGAGTGCATTGTCTCAGATTGAGACGCTCTTCGCGGTGTAGCAAGAGGGCAGTATATGCTGCGGGACAGGGCTTTAGCCCTTGGTTGCTCTGTTTTTTTTATTTGAGGCCATTTCGGGGCCTGTTTTGGAGGCGGAAGTTTTCCGCACGCACTCAAGAAAAGGCCCTGTTTTTTTTCTGTGCGACCACTGTTCTACAGGTCGGTGAAAAGTTACTGTAGAAATTGCATCGTATGCCTGTACGCAGAGACATTGGGAGTTACAGAATCATCCTTGTTGCCTGTTGATGCAAAATCGTCACTAGGAAGTGACTGTGTGGTCAAATACCACTTTCGTCAGTTTTGCAAATTTGCCCTTGTGAGGCTGAAGCTGTGTTTTTTGCAGTGACAGAATTTTTTGTAGTGTTCTGTAATGGCGTCTGATTCTCTTTCACAGATTGTCACTGAAAAGCTTGACAAGAACAACTTCCAAGGATGGAAGTTTAGAATGACGAATTTCCTTATGGGAAAAGGATATTGGGAATTCGTTGCAGAAAATGAAGAAGAATCAGTTCTTCCTGATGTTCCCAATCAACAGCAAATGCAGGCATTTAAAGAATGGCATGAGAGAGCCAGGAAAGTTATGTACTGGCTGTCTATCAGCATTTCAGACTCTATGATTGTGCATATTCAGGATGCAAGTACGCCAAAGGAGGCATGGGATACTTTGTCAAAAATGTATAGCACAAATACGCAAGCCAGAAAAATGCAGCTCAAGCAAGAGTTGCACAATGTGCAAAGGGAAAGTATGAGCATCAATGACTACCACATGAAGGTGAAGAAGATTGCAGATGCACTTGCTTCCATTGGGTCGCCAGTGGAAGATGATGATTTAGTTTCTGTGACCTTGAATGGTCTAGAAAAGGATTATGCACAGTTCCGAACATCGATTTCCGTCCGTGAAAGATTTCCTGATTTTGAGGAGTTGATTGCTCTTCTAATTTCTGAGGAGCAGAGAAATAGTGGTGCATCTTCTTCAGGAGGAACTTCAAAAGAAGCTGTCTTCTACTCAAATGCTAGAAGAGGTAGAGACAGAGGTAGAGGAGGCCGATCTGGAGGCCGTGGTAGAAATCAGAATATGCAGCAAACTCAAGAAAATCAGTCCTATGGAGGAGGACGTGGTAACTCTAGAGGCAGGGGGAGCCAAAGAGGTCGTGGTGGATGGCAAAGAGGCCAAAATGCAAAACAGCAATGTTGAATGCTACTACTATGGTAAAATGGGTCATATAGCTAAAGATTGCTATAAAAAGCAGAATGACATCATGAATGAAAAATTGCAACAAGGAAATTATGCATCTTCTAGTAGACAGGGTGATGACAGAAATGAGCATTTGCTTATGGTGCAGCACATGACCAATTCTATGACAAGTGCAGAAGAAAGCAACGATGTGTAGTATGTTGACTCAGGTGCATCAAACCACATGACAGGTCATGCAGAATGGATGCAGGATGCAAGGAAAATGGAAAAATCAAGATTTGTGGAGACTGGTGATGATACTGCACATCCTATAGTGCAGATTGGAAATATTCCTTTGTCTATGCAGGATGGGAAAAAGAAATACGTGTCGGATGTATTTCATGTCCCGAATATCACCAAGAACCTGGTTTCTGTTGGTCAAATGGTTGAGCAGGGCTTGCAAGTCAGATTTAATTCTCATGGATGCTTTGTTGAGGATATGAAAAATAAAGGTCGCTTGATAGCAAAAGGAAATAAAAAATGCAGAATGTTTACGTTGGATGCAGACATGCCTGAATTGAGTGCAGCAATGTTTGCACATGGGACCGGTGTAGTTGCAAATATTGATATCTGGCATAAACGCATTGGTCATGTTAATGTACAGCGACTTAAATCAATGCAAGCCCAAAATATTGTTGCAGGATTGCCTAAATTCAAGGTTGCAAAAATGCATAAGGTATGTGAAGCCTGTCAATTTGGAAAACAGGCAAGGAAACCATTTCCTAGACATGTTCAAGAGAGTAAGAAGCCATTGGAATTAATCCACTCTGATGTGTGGACAACTAAAGCTGCATCTATTGGAGGATGTCATTATTTTGTCACTTTTATTGATGACTATAGCAGAAAAGTTTGGGTGTATTTTATGCAAAAAAAAAGTGAAATGTTTGGGTATTTCAAAACTCTTAAAGCTATGGTTGAAAAAGAAATAGGCCTGCAAATAAAATGCCTAAGGTCAAATGGAGGGGGAGAGTACCTCTCAAATGAGTTTGCAAGGTTCCTGCAGGAGCATGGCATAAAGCAACAATATTCATGCAATCATACCCCACAACAAAATGGAATTGCAGAAAGGAAAAGCAGGCATATTGGAGAGGTATCTCGTGCCATGCTCAACGAAAAAAACTTGCCAGATTTTTACTGGCCTGAAGCAGTTGCTACAGCAGTCTACATAATGAACAGGACTCCCACTGCAGCAATACATGGGATGACTCCAGAGGAGAGGTATACTGGTAGGAAACCAGATATTTCTCATTTGAAAATTTTTTGTTGCATTGCCTATGTTCATGTGCCAGATGAGTTGAGATCCAAGTTGGATCCAAAAGCTGAGAAGTGCATCTTTATTGGTTACTCTCTGCAGCAAAAAGGGTATAGATGCTATAACCCTTCTACTCGTAAGTTTACAGTGAGCAGAGATGTTTTTGATGAGATGAGTAGCTGGTATAAACCAGTAAATGTGATTGATAATGTAGATGCACAAAATGGTAATGCTGCACAGAATTCACAGCAGCAGTCGCAAGATATTAATGGACCTGGAGCGTCCTCTAGCAATGGTTCACATTCTTCGCCATGGACACGCAGATTGAGATCAGGAGAATCTTCTCAAAGCAATGCAGATAGTGGTATGCAGGTATCACGAAAAGGAAAAGAAAAGGTAGATCAGCCCATGTTTGATGTGAATGCAGGTCACTCTTATGTGGATGGTGAATCCAGTGGCTCAGAACAGAACATTGATGATGAGTTGGGTATTCCTTCTATTGTTACACCTGGAGTAAGGAAGACCAGGGATGTTTTGAGAGCACCTGGGAGTGAACTTACTTTGTGCAAGTCTATCAAAGCTAGATATCCTGTGGATAGGCTGAAATATGATGGATTTACAGCCATTCACTATGCATATATGGTCAAAGTGATACAGGAACCAGAACCCACTTCTTTTGAGCAAGCCATGGAAAAAGAAAAATGGGAGAAAGCCATGGATGAAGAAATGGATGCCTTGGAAGCAAATACTACATGGGAATTGGTACATTTGCCTAAAGATAAGAATGCAATTGGTTGTAAGTGGGTTTATAAGGTGAAGCACAATGCAGATGGTTCTGTGAACAGATACAAGGCAAGATTAGTAGTCAAGGGATATGCACAAACATATGGCATTGATTATGAAGAAACATTCAGTCCGGTTGCAAGGATGGCAACCGTAAGAGCAGTCATTGCTATGGCTGCATCAAAGGAATGGTCTTTACATCAGATCGATGTAAAGAATGCCTTCTTGCATGGTGATTTGCAAGAAGAGGTATATATGGAGCAGCCACCAGGTTATGTGCATGCTGTTCATCCTGAGTTTGTTTGCAGATTGAAGAAAGCCTTGTATGGCTTGAAGCAAGCACCTAGAGCATGGTCTGACAAGATAAGACAGTATCTTGTCACTATTGCCTTTCAGATTTCCAAGGCAGATTTCTCACTTTATGTGAGAAAAACAGAGAAAGATATTATGCTGCTTGTCATTTATGTTGATGATTTGATTATCACAGGTGATAGTGATGAAGATATCCTTCATGTGAAAATGCTATTGAAGCAGAAGTTTGAGATGAAGGATTTGGAAGAGCTGCGTTATTTCTTGGGCATTGAGGTGATTAGATCACCAAGTGGGATATGGCTCTTGCAGAGGCAGTATGGATTGGACATGCTGTCCAAATATGGGATGACAGGCTGTAAGCCTATTTCAGTTCCTTTGGAGCAGAATGTGAAGCTGAGCGCAAATGCAGGTGAGCTTCTGGAAGACCCTACTATGTACAAACGCATAGTAGGAAGTTTGATTTATATGACTATTACCAGGCCAGATTTGAGCTATGCTGTTGGATTGGTAAGTCCGTTTATACAGGCTTCAAGGTAACCGCATTTGGATGCGGCTAGACGCATACTCAGGTATGTGAAGTCCACATTGCAGTATGGACTACCTAATGAGACTGGGGTTCAGATACAGTTGCATGGATACACTGATGCTGATTGGGCTGGTAGTATTTCTGATAGACGATCTACCAGTGGATATGTGTTCTCTTTTGGAAGTACTACAATCACTTGGAGTAGCAAGAAACAGCCTACAGTTGCCTTGTCGAGCACAGAGGCTGAGTACAGGGGTGCAGCAATGGCTGCATGTGAGGTAGCTTGGTTGCATAAGCTACTTTATGATATGTATCAGCCTACAGATGGACCAGTTGTCATTTATTGTGACAATATGAGTAGTATACACTTGGCAAATAACCCAGTCTATCATGCTAGAACAAAGCACATTGAGGTGCATTATCACTATGTGCGGGAGAGGGTTTTACTAGGTCTTATTGATCTAGTTTATGTCAGCACAGAGGATCAAGTAGCTGACATATTTATGAAGGCATTGGGCGCAGAGAAGCTGTGCAAGTTCAGAGACCTGCTTGGTGTGCAGGAATTGGGATTGAGCTCGAGGGGGAGTGTTGAGATATCGAGCTCCACTCGTGATATGCCAAGGTGACCGTTGTGCATTTATATCACCGACTTGTCAGTTTGCAGATGCGTTTGGTACACCGCCCATGAATAATAGCTAGATGACAGCTATCCTTATCTACTCTAGTTCGTGGCTCAGTTAGTATGCCACCTTAGTTAGTTGAGTTTGGTTTGAGACCCATATATAGGGATCTTCTATTTCTTTGTACAAGAGTTCTTTTTGGCTTACACAAACTAAGAAGAGGAAAACTGTTTTCAGCCTCCACCTTTGTGTGTATTCCCCCATTGTGCAAGCAAGAAAGCTATAAGTAAGGCTCCTTCCTTCTCTCCCACAATCTTGACACAAACCTGTATACTATGGGTGGCGAGTGTCCATCATTGTCACTTTATTCTTTATTCTTTCAATGACTATTGAATAAAGGAAGGCCAGCGATCACACATTGTGACTATTGGAGTTCCCACATACAGTGTCCCTCTCTTGCTCTCTCGAGGATATTACTAAGAGAAGCAACCATCATAGCGAGAAAATTGTTACATCCTTAGATATCTCGACAAGTGCTAGCATTGGTCACAATGGTCAATAAGTGACCTAGTACAAATGCACTAAGAACGCTTTAAAATTAGAGCAACTGAGTCCTATTTATAGGACTCGAGAGCCTATTGCACACATCATTGTGTGATCACTACTCTTGGACTCGTAGGCCCGTAGACCAACGCCTCTATATACTGGGATGGTGTGACCTAGTGATATGGGATACAAGCTCTTGGGATGTGTTCGTAACCTAGTTTGCTACTAGCTCCCAAGCTAAGGTGTAATCCCATTTGACTCAATGTCTAGGAAATGAGTCTAATGTCCATTCCTTTTATGTTTACTGTGGATACGGTGTTGAGAATTATGCAATCACACTCCTATGATAGCCTCTTTGTATGGAGCAATAGGACAAGGGATATGCAACAGCCTAGAGGAACTGCCTTGTATCCCATAGGCATAGTGAGAAAAAGTAGTACCATCCTACAATTATAAAGCGGTGTACTTGACAATCATTTGGATGCAATGCTATTATACTTTGTACTTTCAGTCTTGCCCATATCTACTTAAGATTGTGTTTATGAGTCCAAGTTAATTAATCTTGGAACCTAATTCACTTGAGTAATACTCCAAGTCATCATGCTTCTTGTCCATGAATCCCAACCACCATAGCTAAACCTTGCTCAAGGATCCGTGTTTCTCAACATGGTATCAGAGCCATGGTGAGCATGGTTCAGCTCAGCTCACTGCTCCTCCAGGTCCCCACAACCTCTCGTCAACTCAGCAATACAAGATGACTTCATCTCTCACTCCATTTTCACTCTACCTCTCTTGACTGCCATAACGAGCCAGCACCCTGCTCTATTGGAGCTCTTGGATCTCTTCAACCACGCCATATCTCATCACGATTTTTTCTAGGGAGTTGCTCTCTACATGAGAACACTTCATGCCAGCATCACAAACATCAACATTGCTGCTCCAATAACTCAGCATTGCAGAAATCATTGCTCGCTGTCCAAATCTGTGTGTTTTTTGGTCGTACAATTGGCGCCGCCCATACATGCTATGATGTTCCCCACGACCATAGGGCATTTGGAGCTTAATATCTAAGCTCTCTCCTCACTAAAAATCAGCCCCAATGATGCACTCCTCAAGCTACTAGAAGGAAGAAACCAGGCCCCTGTCAAAACCCTAAGTGTGGCAACCATAGCCACTTTTCTTCAAGCTCATTTCTCCCTCCATTTTCTTACTTCCCTTGGCTCAACCAAGTCACTGCCACTCTGATTCATTGAACCACTCAGTCTCCAGCAAGATTTACACTTCAAATCAACAAGAAGGGAAGAAATCAACAACAACATCAAGCAACAACAATATCAAGCTTCAAGTATAGTATCTTTTTGATACTCATTGAATGTTGTTTAATACTAATAACTCCTGTCCCATGAGACAATCCTTGTCAACTCATTTGCTGGTCTGATCTGATATTGTTGGTGCTAATTTGTTGTTGCTCCCGCCATCTAGTATGGGCAAAGATTCACCATCATGTCACTTCAAAGGAACAGGCTTCCACACATGGCAGACAAGGATAAAGCTAATCCTCATGAAGAAAGGTCTATGGTTAATAACCAGTGGAAAAGAGAAAAACCCCAAAGATGCTACTCTTGCAACAGTATGGTAAAAGAGTGATGACAAAGCCCAAGTAATCATCAAGCTTGAGCTTGATGAGCTTAATGACAATTATATCCACCATGTAAACACATGTAATACATCTCATGCCACTTGGAAACAGTTGGACACACTGTTTGGTGCCCAATCTAAATCTTTAAAATATGGATTGTTGATTGAGTTTTTCGGGTTGGATACGAAGACTAATACATCCCTTGCAACTCACCTTAATTATATGGAAAGTCTACTAACTCAACTTGCAAGGATTAACTTAAAAATTGAAGAAGACATATGCTTTGGAGACTTGCTCAAGCGTCTTTCTCCACAATTTGGTAATGTCTCCACCACACTAATTAATATGCCAAATCCAAAGCTGATAGACATCAAAGCGTCACTCCTTGAAGAAGAGAAAAAATTCAAAGGTAAAGAACAAGAAAGCACTTCAAAGGAAAAAGAGTTGCTCTATGTAAACAACGAGTACAAAGGGAATAAAGATATTGTTTGTGACTTCTGCAAATTTTTGTCATGCCAGGAAAAGATCACAGAAGGCCTACCCTGCAACTATCAAAGAAAAGGAAGACCATGAAAAAAAAAGAAGACCATGAAGAAGAAGAAGAAAAAGATGACACTCAAGAGGAGAATAACAAGCCTCATTAGTCCTTCTATTCCCATTGTTCAGACTGACTTTTTTAAGCCTTGTATATACTTGTATTAATGCTCCAATCATAAGCCTTATAACCCTCATGTAACCCGTGCACTGCAACCTTTGCACACTTAGTGAGGCCTTGTGACAGCCTCTAGCTTTACATAGTTATTTTTTTCTATGTTTACACTTACCAAGGTTCTACTCATAGCAGCCTCTGTATACTCTGTGTTTCTATGATTGTGATTGAGGAGAGGGGTTGAGAATTATGCAATCACGCTCCTATGATAGCCTCTTTGTATGGAGCAGTAAGACAAGGGACATACAACCACCTAGAAGAATTGCCTTGTATCCCATAGGCATAGTTAAAAGTAATACCATCCTGCAACTATAAAGCAATGTATTTAACAATCATTTGAATGCAATGCTATTGTACTTTGTACTTTCAATCATGTCCATGTCTACTCAAGATAGATTGTGTTTATGAGTCCAAGTTATTTAATCTTGGAACCTAATTCACTTGAGTAATACTGTAAGTCATCATGCTTCTTGTCCATGAATTCCAGCCACCATAGCTAAACCTTGCTCAAGGATTCGTATTTCTCAACATATGGTGTGTCATGTCTCTAATGGAGGTTGGATCCTAGGGGGACATCTCAAGAGCGGCCTACATGGCTAATAAATGGAGTAAATAGTAACATTGAAGGAGTACTCACAACAAAATGCAAATTAAAGAAGGATAATGACAGTTGGAATGATGACTACCATCAATTGTTGAGTGTCCAATAGAAGCTAAAAATGCAACTTGTACAATAGGTGGTAGCTACTGAAGTGGCAATTGCACATGATCAACAAACACAACCTACAAAACAAATGTGGACAAGTGACCTAGCTAATGGAGAGTTGGACACCACACCATAAACTAAGATATCTGCCAAATAGGGGTGTGGACGATAGGGGACAAGTGACTATGCAGCCCATCTATTTAGAGATGAGGACCCAACCAAATTTTTTGGGTTTGCTTGAGACATAGAAACTTTGTACCATTTTGAGTTTTGGGGTTATATAAACAAGCTAATTAAGGTCTTAATGTGTAATGGATCTTTTAATGAGTTTCTATGCAACATTGGTCTAGATAATCAATATGTCTCCCCATCTCCCATTTCCTCCCACTTAAATTACAGTTGTCCTCAACTACTGCATAGGTCCTCACTAAAGAAAATTCCAACAACCTAAATTCTTTTAACATTATCTAGTCATGTCTACCAATTCAATCAATTTATGCAATTTTGATCACATTCTCCAAGCTATCTCTAATCAATCTTGAAAGAGTTTAGTCACATTTCAATATTGCTTTTAGCGAAGGATTCAATTAGGAGAATCCATGTTACATCCTTGGACATCTAGATGGACATGCACTAGAGGCACTTCAAGGTTAGGGAAACAAAGTCCTATTTATAGGACTTAAGGCCTTATTGTGCACATCATTTTGTGACCACCACTCTTAAACTCTTGGCTCGTAGGCCAATGTCTTTATACACTAGGACAGTGTGGGCTGGTGGTATGAAATGCTAGCTCTTGGGACACGGTCATTTGTTGCTAGCTCCCACGCTTGTGGTTCAATTCAAATAAAAGAATAAAGCATGCATACAATTTAGAGTCTTCAAGGGAACATTGCCTACAAATTAAGCTCCACTAACCACAAATCAAAAGTTTCTTACTAGTCTAGTAAATTCACAAGATTCATGGTTCTTCCCACGATTTAAGCTCTTAAAGATTAAATCATAGAACGAACCAATGATAGCTGAAAAATGTCATTTAGAAATCCAACTAAATCATCGCTTGAAGTATGTTGATAAATTTATATGCCGAACTTGAGGTTCAAGGCTTGGAATTTGGGCTAAATCAAAGTATGATTTGATTATGTTATTTGATCACAAGGGATTGTGAACCATGTTCTGTTTGTTGAGTATTTGCTCATACACACTGCATGATCAGCCTTTGATTGTGGACCATGTTCTATTTGTTGAGCATCTGCTCATATACACTGCATGATTGTACACGCTCCAATTTGTTGAACATTGATGATGTACACTTCGATTTGTTGAGCATTTGATCATATACACTTCAAATTTGACCAGAGCAAACAGCTGATTGAGCAGTTGATCATCTGGACTTCGGATTTTGGGCACATGATCATACTTCAGACTGCTTCAAATTAATTGACCAAAGAATATAATTGCATTTTTACTCAATTGAAATGGAACTCGTCTTCCCATTATTGTACCTGTTTGATGAAGAAGAAATGGGCACGGATAAGCCCTCTCTGAGAATGTTCTGTGCAGCCTGATAATAGTGGACTGCGTCCACCGGGAGGCCCCATTCTTCTGCGCGGATGGCCCTGTCGATCTCCACTTTGGCTAAATCAAAGTAGCCCTTCAGCTTTTTGGCAAGGCGGTCCCTGCTGTGTTTTGACTTGTCATTGTTCACCATAACGATGGAATCTGCCTCCACTTCTCCCTGTTGTTGAGGTCCTCCTGCTTGCCGATCGCCATCGCTAGTCACCAAAGTTCTGTCGTTGGGTGCCGAGAAGTCTTCTAGAGAGGACGATGACAGAAGATCGGAAATCTTTTCCAGAACCCACATCAACATTGAACGCAGGCAGGCTCGCAGTGGATTTACGGATGATATTCCTGGACATGTGCCTTGACATGTGCCTTGGTCCTCCCTTATTGACGTCTCAGGTTAAGAGCTCTTTCACATGAACTCAAAATTCCGGGCAAGTGAACACCGTCGACTTCAACACATCTAGGGTAAAGGAGCGAATCCTTGAACAATTAAGGAGTTGTAGTAGCTTCTTCTCAACGCACACACCAAAATCCAAGCTTTTGGCCCCATAGATGTGTTCTAAGGATGAACATGTAAGAATATCTAGGTTGATGGAAACAACAAGGTTCAGGTAATTTGATATTTTATGTATTTTGAATGGTTCTTATTAGTAAATATTTAATTAAAGTTTGATTTACTTTCTAGCACCTAAACATAATAATTGAATAGAAAATATAACTTTAAGAAACAAGTAGTTTATATAACACTCACGATCAAATGAAGGTAACATATGCATTTCATGGATATTGAAAAACACTATGATTAAATATTGTTTTTTATATTGATTTGTATCCAAGCAAAACGAATGTGTCTCTCTTAAACTATGTATAAGAAATGAATGTGTGTTTTTATATGGATCTTATTAATTATATTGAATCAAATGTGCTTTGGCCATTGGCAAGTGAAATGAATAAGTGTGTTTCTAGCTATGCATGAGATGAAAAACACTGATAAGTTTCTTGAAGATTTGGCCAAAAATTATCATACAGCTTGATATGTCATGTCAATGATGAGTTCCTTGTAAAACATATAACCAAATACCAGAAAGTGGGTTCATTAAAGTTTGAGATGTAGTAGCTTTCACATTTAACTAATTTCTTGGTTGAGAATGGACTTATCATTTCATTAAAGCATAGCAATAACACAAAAAAGTACATAAACATGCTATACCAAGTAGCATGTCGAAGAGTTAACATAAGTCTCTTCATTGTTTAATAATTATAAGGGAAGGTGCCATTCCCTCGTCTTTCGAGAAGCTATATACTTTTCTTTTCTTTCATTTACTATTCATCATCATAAAATGTAGATTTTAACCTTGTGAAAATGTGTACAAATAAAGATTTTAGTTGCATTTCCTAAAGCCTATAATGATGAATTGAATGAGAAAAATACCTCTTTCTTTCTCTCTCTTTACACTCTCTATCATATTATTGACAATACATACACACACACACACACACACACACACACTCTCTCTCTCTCTCTCTCTCTCTCTCTCTCTCTCTCTCTCTCTCTCTCTCTCTCTCTCTCTCTCTCTCTCTCTCTCTCTCTCTCTCTCTCTCTCTCTCTCTCTCTCTCTACTGGGCCAGACGCCACAGGGTATGGAGGGCATTTACTTGAGCTTGGTAGTAGACATCATCTCGTTATTTATAACGGGATGGCACGATGGCCATATTCAGGAGGTCTTACATGCTTCCCACATGGGGGGGGCGAGAGTATTGTAGATTCTCTACTCGGACTGATCGATGGGATGCATACTATCGAGTCCTTCGGCCTTGGGAGACTTCCACTCGGTGCCGATCACACCTTTCTCAGTTTCTCACTCCTCACCTCATTACCATCACCACCTGCAGATATCATACCCCACATGCATACTACCATACACTTCACTCATAAGCTCTCACATATTTACTCACAGCATCTGGAGGAGCACATCACGTCACTTGATCCATACGCACCCCTTGATACACTGACCACTGATATCACACGCATTCTGCATGATTCTGCTACACTCAGTTTTCCACATCACACATACACGCACCCCCCTCGGACCGGTACCATGCCACAGAACAGGTGGTATGATGATGAGTGCAGAGATCTACGTCGACAGCTATGCGATTTGGAGGCCAGAGGAGAGATCACACACAGACAGGTGCAGAGACGCATGCACCGCTTGACCCGCCGTAAAAAGCGGGAATGGGAGGAGGAGAGATATTGGGATATATACCACCTTCTTATGAGCAGAGATTGTGCAGAGGCATGGAGGCAGATCAGAGAACCACGCTCACCCACACCGATACATGGCCCTGCAGTATGGCATGGATACGCACAGAGTTTATATCATGTACCCACACCGCTGATACCCACACCATGTACACCGAGACCGGGTATTTCATCCTTTTTCACCACTAGTATGGTGAAACATGCTATCTCACGGTTACAGTATGGCCGCGCTCGAGACCAGTTTGATCTTCAGGCAGAGCATATTATATATGGCAGAGACACATTGGCTCCACTCATTGCTCACCTCTTCAACCGTGCATTGTCGGAGGGGTTCCCTGACTCTGGACAGAGCACACCATTGTACCTATCCACAAGTCAGGAGATCCTATGGATCCTAACACATATAGGACCATCATGATTGGGCCAGTTTTGTCCAAACTTTATGGCACGGTGATAGAGGAGGAGCTCAGCACGCTAGCAGAGAGAGAGTGCATGCGCACACCCGGACAGGCAGGGTTCAGACGGGCATTTTCTACCATAGACCACATCTTCACTCTTCGTTGTCTGATCGACCAGACACGAGTGAAGAAACAGAGATTGTACTGTTGCTTTGTGGATTTCCGCCAAGCCTTTGACATGGTTCCGAGAGAGAGGCTTTTCAGACGCCTACTTGATATGGGGGTGGATGATGACATGATGTGGGGTATTTATGCACTATATGAGCGGGTTACTGGCAGAGTCAGATGTCCGGGAGGTATATCAGATCCCCTTGTGAGCACCATTGGTGTGAAACAAGGATGCCCACTCTCACCGACTCTATTTGGGCTATACATTGATGAGATAGCAGAGTTTATTCAACAGCGAGCCGGTGGAGGTATAGATCTCAGTGGAGCCACAGTTCATATCTTACTATATGCAGATGACATTGTGTTGGTCTCAGACTCAGCTTAGGGATTACAGCAGCATTTATTAGCATTGGATGATTTTTGCATACAGAGAGGCATGACAGTGAACCTTGGTAAAACCAAGGTTCTTATATTCCATACATCAGCTCAGATACGCAGACAGAGTATTTTCATGGCAGCAGGAGGGAGTATTGAGGTCACTGGATCATATGTATATTTGGGAGTCACCTTTACAGCAGCTTCAGGGACTTTCTCGATGACACAGGCAGCTCGTGACCGCCTCACTAGAGGATACTCAGCATTGGCTCTTATGGAGCGACAGTGTTATCAGGCACATTTCCAGGAGTCCCGCACCAAGGGGTGGCTCTTTGATACTCTAGTCACTCCAGCACTGATGTATGGAGCAGCTATATGGGGGCCAGGCCTTGCCGATTATGTATGGACATTGATGGAGAGACCTCAAGTGATCATGATATCTAGATTGATTCGCAGCAAGGCCTCAGTCCCACATGACATTGTGCGAGCAGAGCCTGCCACACCGCCCATGCTAGTCGAGGCATTATTTCAGACAGTCTGCTTCCTACACAGATTTCAGGATATGGACAGAGATCGCATTGCATATAGAGCATATATGGCATCTCAGGAGATGGCTCAAGTGGGGGATACCACATCATGGTATGCACAGACTAGAGCTTGGTTTGACAGACATGGGCTGGACATTGATAGACTCCCACCTCTTCTATATGATACTCAGGCTCCCACTTACACCCTCTCTCTCTCTTAGAGGAACAGAGTCATCAGACAGGAGATATGGCATATTTATATACAGAGGACATGGGTCAGCCCTGCACAGCCACTGCCATCGAAGATGGCACATTATTATACACAGTTCTTGAGCATATCAGAGCCGGGATTCATAGAGATTCCGAGATATATGCAGATCTATATGCCACATCGATTGAGAGTTCTTATTGGACAGCTCAGGGTATCATCACATCAGCTTATGATTGAGAGTGGCAGAGCCAATGGCATCCCACGGGAGGAGAGGATATGCCCCCTTTGCAGATCAGAGGTGGAGAGTGAGGAGCATTTTGTTCTCAGATGCCCGGCATACTCAGAGTTGAGATCTAGAAACAAATTGAGCAGCTCACTTCAGGGATGTATGACTGATATGGATCAGAGATCATTTGGCCGTTTTCTGGGAGAGGCATGGCACATCAGAGAGCAGAGCACACAACGGGTCCCAGTCAGAGAGGGGCCCACCCAGACGACTATTACACAGTTCTTTCAGACAGACAGAGTGAGAGCTACTATACCAGCCTCCAGCCAGACCTCCGAGCTCACACTACAGCAGGCTGAGGACCAGCGTACCCGACGCCACACGAGGATCCGGGGGTTTCGAACCCCACAGCCACACCGACAGGAGATCCGGAGGATTCTTGATCTACATCGACAGCAGGCTGAGATCCGATGACACTCGACACAGTGGATCTCAGATCTCCAGTTTTCTCTCTCTCTCTCTCTCTCTCTCTCTCTCTCTCTCTCCCCAGCAAGAAAGTTGTTTAGCCTCCATCTATCTTATTATATTATTGTATAGTGTGTCGAAGAAGAAGAAAAAAACCAGCAAGAAAATGTATTGGCCTCCATCTCTCTTCTTATATTTCTTAGTGAGTTTCTCCCCTCATGTATTGTGTGTGTTTGGCATAGTAGTTCAAGCAAGTTCCCCCACCACGCAATTTGTAATAACTTAGCTACAATGAGAGATCTTGGGAATGGTTTTGTACCTTAGTTAGTAGAAAAATGAACGGTTGTGGCAATTATAGTTTTGGTTTTATAAGATAATACTCTAAGGTTTTTTTCCATGAGTAGTGTGGTTTTTCCTTGGAGTTGTGACTTGTTGCGAAGCGAACAAGTGGCAAATCTAGCATCTCAAATCTCAAATATAAACAACTTTATGAAGTATAAAAGAATTTGAATAAGTTAAGAAATTCAAAAAGGACAAGAGGAAATACACGATAATGGCCCACCTTCCCATGAAAAAAACCATCGTTTACCATCCTTTATTATTGAATATTGATCTATATAGCTATTTAGATCAAAATCATATATCTAACTACAAAACAAACATAAACATAAATCAAAATACAAAGTTTTATGTATCAAGAGGTTTCTTGTAGCTTGTTGTAGAGAATTATGTGTGCCAAAACATGATATTCTAATATTATCATTATGTCTATGTCAAAACCCCAAAACAACTCCAAAAGCTTTGTGTTCTAACTAGGTATGAGGAAGAAACAACAAAACTAAGTTTTTACCATGTTCTCTTATTTTGCATGTGATCCTATTGCTTTTATAAAAAAATCTAAGAAAGTTTACTAAAAGGGAACCACATGAAGAAAATAGTACCTAGTGATGCCCCAATCCATTTCATTGAAGAACCAATGGAAGAAGAGGAATACACAATCCTTCCATCTTTTACGATGACGTGATATATTTGATCCTCATGGACTACCATCTCATACCCATTATAATGTTAATACAAGGCCATGGGTATGTCATTCCTACAAATCAAGATCCCATCCCTCATTCAAATTGCAAGCATCTATGTTACATTTCCTCAAGGTACCCCCAAAAATAAGAGTAGCCTAAGGTTAGCGATGTTGACCAATGTTGCTTTGATTGCAAAACCACCCACATGTACCAGGTTTGTCCAAAATGTAAGGCAAGTAGTAGCAAGGTGATAGTGCCATCTATTCCTTTGAGCCTGTTCATAATGAAAATGATCAACAATGAAAATATTATTCCCATTATGTTGCATGCCATTACTCATGTGCAAAGCAAAATTGAAGGAGCAAGCATTGCAAGACCTAGGATGTTGAATGGATTGGTTTTTGGCAAAAAAGAGTAGCAAAAAAAGAAGAAAGAGAGCTAAACTCAAGCTTAAGAGTAAAGGGCTCACATCACCATCCCAAAAAGCTCCTACCTCTAGCACAAATAGTGCTACAATGGCACCACAAATTGTTAAAGAAACCATCTCCAAGGATAAGGAATATCATGATCCAATTCAGTAGCTAGCTATGACTAGAACAAGGTTTAAGAACAAGTAAAGGTGACTGAAGATGAGTTGTAGGTAGGGTCATGTGATGAGACCTTGAGCCTTTTAAGCATGTCCTTCACCCCTCTGCAAAGAGAAGGCCCAACACCTAGAAGAGATTACTATAGAGTCCCTACATGAAATCAGAACCCATAGAACAAGAGATTTCTCTTGTTCTTGATGCAAGCAAGGCACAATGTCTACAAGATTATCAAGCTGACCATTATCACAACTTTTTCATTGATTAAAGTTCCATGTAAAAATATACTAAAAGGTAGCCTATTGGTTTGGCAAGGATTAAAGTATTGGATAGAAGGTACAGACCCTACTAGATGCCACCACATTTCTGTTGAGAAATGACAAATGATGTATGCTCCAAGAAGAGCTGTCCTGAATCCCATATGCACAGTGAGGAGAGTGGAACAACCCAACTTCTATAAAGCATTGTACTTGACTATCACTTTCACAATTATGAATACAATATCATGATACTTTCCTCTTTTAGTCAGTGTCATTGTCATTATCAGTCCAATACACAAGATTGTCTTCATGAGTCCAAGCTTCCGTCTTGCAACCTAATTCACTTGTGTAACAGTGATCTGCATTGTCTATGTCAATATGAATTTAGTCTTCATCTTCCAACCTACATAGCTCCTACCATGCTCTGGATCCGACATTCTTAACATGGTATCAGAGCTAAGCATGGTCAGCTCCTCACTTTACTTCTCCAACCTCTGCCCAACAGCTCAAGTCTTCATTTCCTACTCCAGCTTCACCTACACCTTCACTGGAGCTTTCATGGCTGCCATGGACAACAGTACCCTATTTGCTTGCAACACCTAGATCTTCCTCCACAAGCCAAATCTTGTAAAGCATCCTTCTAAAGAAGTGTTCCCTGACTCAGTTGGATCTTTGTATCATTTTACAGTAGAGCATTGGGGTCTTTGCTGCCCAGCATTGCACAAATTATTGCTTGTTGTCCCTGTGTGTGCCTGTAAACTGTCATACCTATTGACCTTGGAGGAGGCAATGTGAGAAAACTAGGCCATTTCAGGCTTTGTACCCTACTTCTACAAGTCAAGGCACACCCTCTCAGCACCTCAAAGCCTGGCATAATTGACGATAGTGGCCACCATTGATGTTTTGTCCAAATCTGGCGCACTTTGTGTTGAGTAGAAATTCATGGATTATTCCGGCCTATAGGCGACACAATCTCTGCTACCACCACCATAGGGATTTGGTAGCCCCCCAAGTGGGCTAACCTCCCCTGAGATGGTTTCCAAAATACTCTCTCTATTGATCACAATCTGAGAAACCCTAACTGTCATCTATGGGTAGCCATAGCCATTTCCAGCAAGAGAATTTCTCAAGAAGAAGATTTGGAACATCAAGCATCAACTATCAAGCTCAACATTGAGTATTCAAGGCATAGTATCTCTTGATACTCCATTTGTGCTTCTTAGCACTTGGATCATATGCTCACTCAAGAATGACTCATTTTTATCCCATTTCAACTACTTATTGTAATGCCCCAATTGGTCAAATCTCTTATAAGTCTTAACCCTATAAAAGGATAGACACTACCCGAGTACGCTTGTGGACCTCCTTCAAAATGAGTGAACTTGAGCAAATAGCTAAATTCAATGGTGAAGGCTTTCATCCACCTCATGAGGAAAGACCTATGGGATCTCTTTGAAGATGATGAAGGTGATGCAGATGGTGGGAAAGAAAATTCAGAAAGCAGGATCCTTGCAATAGCTCCACCAAAAACCAAATAATGGAAGAAGATGAATAACAAGGCACTAGGCATCATTGCCTGTGGACTAAGTGATGATGTGTGACATCATATCTTTGGCATCAAAGATGCTAGAACTGCTTGGGAGGAACTTGACAGGATCTTTAGTACCCAAGCAAAGAATTCAAATGTAAAATTACTCATGCAGTTTTATAAACTGGATATAAAAGATAGTGCCTCCCTAACCATACACATTAACAAGTTCAAGAGCCTAAAAAGCCAGCTTACAACTCTTAAGAAGAATATTGATGAAGATGAAGCAATAGTCCTATTGCTTGTAAGTGTAAATAAGGATCCATATGAGAATCCTGTGTCCACCCTAACTAATGTTCCAAGTCTCTCACTTAAAGATATTGAGCACTCACTACTCAAGGATGCAATGGAACACACCACCAACAACAGTCTCTTGTACACCAAGGGCACCTATAGAGCAAGAGGTCGTGGTTGAGGACTAAATACCAACAACAACAAGGATCAGAAAAATGTCATTACTGTGGCAAGTCTGGCCATATAGCCAGTGAATGTTTACACAAGAAAAGAGCACAATAGATACAGAATGATCACAACAAGAACCAATTCATGAATGAAGAAGAAGAAGAAGAAGAAGAAGATGCTTCCGCTACCATCAACAACTCTTACAGATTGTTCTAAAGAACTTTCATTGTATCTTTCATATGTTTTTCCCATAGTGGATCTCTACTTTCCCTTAGTGGATTTGCTTTCTAAAAACCATTGCCAAAGACGTAAAGTTTCAAGCTTTAACTTGACTAGGTTGCCTACGAGCTAGTCTCCTAGGACATGTCATCATGTGGGGGGGCAAAAGCTAGCAAGTGTAGAAACTCTTCATTTGAGGGTGGGTGTTGAGAAATGAAAAATGATGTATGCTCTAGGAAGAGCTATCTTGAATCCCATATACACAATGAGGAGAGTGGAACAACCAACTTCTATAAAGCATTGTACTTGACTATCACTTTCACAATGATAAATATAATATCATGATGCTTTCCTCTTTCAGTTAGTGTCATTGTCATTATCAATCCAATACATAAGATTAACTTTATGAGTCCAAGCTTCCATATTAGAACCTAATTCACTTGTGCAACAATGGTCTACATTGTCTATGTCAATATGAATTTAGTCTTCATCTTCCAACCTCCATAGCTCTTGCCATGCTCTAGATTCGACATTCTTAACAATTCCACAACCTAGCTTTAGTGCACCCCCAACCTTAAGTGCTTTAGGGATTAACATGTTCTGGAAAGGAGCCAACCAACACGCTATCCTTCCATGCAAACCCTTGGAGATATTATTTGTATGGAATCATAGATATTGGAGCTGGTATAAGCATAGTTAATCAAGATATTCTCCAAGCTTGTGAAAATCTACTAATTGAACTAGTACACTTTTATCTGAATGTTACAGATGGATTTAATGTTTGATTGATGGGCATCCTAAGAGATTGGCTGGTTAAGATAATTAAAGTATAGTTCAAAGCTAACTTTGTTGTTATGAAAGGTGTACACTGTGACATGTTTCTTGGTCAACCATGGATACATAACACACGTCTCATCAAGGGCTGGGGCAATGGTCCAGTCTTCCTAGGAAATAGAAAAGAGATAGTTCACATCAAGAAGGAATCATGGAAAACCTTGTCGGTGAACTCAAATGCTATCTTGATACTCTTACGCAGAGATTCTAGTGACCATCCAACCTCTCAAACATTGGTCCAATATATTCCCTACAAGGCATGGAAGTAGAGGAAGTAAGTGACTCTAAGGACCTCCAATTAGTTCAAGATGATGAATATTTGGACTTTGATTTGGCTGATTATGACACAATTGGCCTTATAATAACTGAGCAAATTTGTATAGATTCCAAACCCTCTTAAATGGAGAGCTTGCTCATTGATGTGGGTACCCTGAGACTAAACTCAAAGTTTGAGTGGCTTGAATACCTTGTTAACTAGGATTACAAACAAATGGGATTCTAGCTCAATGATTGTTGTACAGACCCTAAAGTGTTCATAATTGATGATGACTTAGCCAAAGTCTTGAAGAATACCACCACAACAAGTTCTGACTCTAATATGGATCGAAGTAATGACTTTCACCCATAAATTCTCCAACCAACCTAATCTATCAAATCTAAGACTAAACTTCTAGTCCACTTGAGACAAAAACACTTAAGACAATCCTCATAAGGATAAGTTAGAAACTCGATGTCAGGAGAAGCTGCAAGACCTTCCACCAAGATATGTGAAGTTTAAAAAGAGCAATCAAGTAGTCATGTTGCTAGGCATGTGAAGCAAAAAGGCACATCTAATGAACCCATTGAGAGACCAAAGAAAGTTAAAGAAGTAAACATTGCAGTGTTGGGGAAATCCCCTTAGCCTATTTATAGTGTTGAGGACCTCAATGTAAGGGATAAGAAACAGCTTCTTAACTTGTTGAAGGAATATTGGGATGCTTTCACTTGGAACTATTTTGACATTAAGGGTGTTCCACCATAAGTCCTCACCCACATAATTCCTCTAAGGGATGATGCCAAGCCTAGCAAGCAACAACCCTACCCAATTGACTCTTGATATTCCCATCACGTCAAAGGGGAGATTGACAAGTTACTAAAAGCAGGATCCGTTTATGACATCGAGCATACATTGGGTATCACCAATCTTCATGGTATTGAAAAAGAATGAGAAGACTCGCATATGCATTAATTAGAAGAAGTTGAATGCTACAACTAAGAGAGATCACTACTTGCTAGCATATGCTGATCATGTGATCACAGGAGTAGTAACAAAGGAATCTTATAACATTCTAGTTAAATTTTCAAGATATAATTAGGTGCAAGTCCACCCGGATGACCAAAGACTACCTTTGCCATCGAATGGGGGGTATTCACTATAGTGTCATGTCTTTTGAATTAACTAATGTCCCAACAATCTTTTAGAGGCTCATGTGCACTAACTTCAAGCATATGTTGCAAATATTGCTTGAGGTGTTCATCAATGACCTATGTGTCCAAGTTGAACGTCTAAACAAAGCTTCACCTATTGTTTGAATGATACAAGTATTATAACCTTTCCTTGAATCCCCTCAAGTGTTAATTTTGGGTCAAGCATGGTATAATCTTGGGCCATGTTGTATCAAAAAATAGGATTGCAACTAACACCACTAAAACCAAGGTTATCATGAATCTCTCTCCACCCACCAACCCAAAGGAGGTGCAATGCTTCCTTGCCAATATCAAGTATTATTGTGGCTTTGTGTTAACTATCCATATTGGGTTTATCACAATATCCCATATGGTGCCACACCACCACCAAAAGGAAGCCAAGAAAAAAAGAGGCTAAAGAGTACCTAGGGTGATGAAAAAGACATAGAGATAATATCAATGAGATGATGAGGACTCAAAAGACATGGATCTACTTGAAAAATCCCTTCAACAATCCAAGGAGAAATTTGACATGAGGAAAAATCTCATGAGAAAAGAATGGAAAGAGTACCAAAAAACCATAAGAGCATTTGTCAAGGAGTTAGTGTATAAGTAGGTGGGTAAATTTGTGGTAGAGAGAGGTGAAAGTAGCTCCAAAAAAGGAAAGAAAAAGACAATCAAAGAATCCGAACCAATCAATACAACTCTTCTCAAAACCTACAGAAATAGATTGAACAAATGTAGGCCCAAATATCAGAGACGGCTAAGGTAAAACCCTCTCTAAAGGACACCATCACGAGGATAGAAAAGAGTACCCACCCAATTGCTGTTGAGATGGCAAGCTCAACACGTGCGGACAATGATGATGGACCGCTTGGCTAGATGGGTCCTCACGTCTACACTTAGCACATTGGTGGTCATATGATACTCACATGGCCACTAACTTATCACTTATTATATTTAGTTTGTTACACCTACCTACAACTGGCAAAGATATAGCGCTAATCGATTAGTTTAGTCTATTATGCACTGTTTGACTTAGCTGTTTGACTTAGTAGGCCACTTTCCTTTATGTTGTATCGTATCTATACTTTGTGTACATTATATAGTGTGTGGAAGAAGAAGAAGAAACCAGCAAGAAAATGTTTTGGCCTCCATCTCTCTTCTTGTGTTCTTGAGTGAGCTTCCTCTTGTGTATACAGTGTGTGTTTGGCGCAGCAGCTCAAGCAAGTCCCCCCACCGCACGATTCTTGACAATTGCTTCCACAAAAAATGCATAAGAAACTTCTAGAGGGAAGAGTGTTGTAGAAAGGATAGGAAACCTTGAGCAGATAATCAAAGAGCTCAAGGAGGACAAGGCCAATGCACTCAAGACCAACTAAGAGCTATAAGAAAGACTGCAAAGGACAGGAGAGGCATACAAAAACTTCTTGATAGATTAAGAAAACTAGATTGAGGAGCTCCAAGCTCAATTACGCACTAAAAGAGATCCAGGAAATGCAAAAGCAAGAGTTACAAAACTAGTTGAAGATACATGACTTGGTACTCACAAAGCTTTAGACCCAACTAAAGAAGTGCGACACCATGTTCAAGGACCTGAGAGGAAAATATGTCTAATAGCTTCACGATTAGCTAGAGGAGGGCAACTCAATGTATAAGAAGTTCTAGGATTGGCTAAAAAAGCAAGAGGCCAGCACGAGTAAGCTTCGATCAACTCAAGGAGCAAGATTAGTTGCTTGCAAGCTACTATATTAAAATGGTTGAGCTGAGTGCACAGATGGCAATGATCAACCATTAGATCACCAAGGCTAAGCTTGAAATAGTGTAGGAGAAAGTGAAGGTAGACTTGAATGAAAGAAGGCACCCAGAACATCAGCAAATACAAGGCAAATGGAGTGCCTTGTATACATGTTTGTAGGAAAATATTTCCAATAGTTTGACAAGGGCCATGAGCATGGTGGAATATCACATATAGAGACTCTATGAGATCATCTTGATGAAGATCACCAATGATTTAGAACTAGCTCTATATAGTGAAAGCAAGGATAGAGTCTCATTAGAAGCCTACAAAGTAGTCATGATGAAGCAACATAATTTGTTTGGGGAAGCTGTAATGACAACATGCATGCCTTCATGAAAGAGTATAGAAGAACTCAAGGCTTGATTAGGATTTCTTTCCAACACTTTGGCAAGAATGGAGAAAATTTAAGGAATCAACCTGATGGCAGAGGGGCCAAATCAAGAATACCTAATCCAACAAGACATAAAAGGATTATTAGGAGCATGAACTCAAGGCAATAGGATTGATACAACCTCAACAGCCCCAACCAACTTGTCCCAATGCCCTAGACCTACCTATAATCATGACACCTGATTTAGCAAACTTTAACACAAGGGAGTCATAGGATTAGCAAATACCTAAAGAGAAAGACCTAGAAGAGAAGAAGGCCACAATGGCCATGATCCAAACCCTATGAGCTCAGCTACCAAGAGTAATCAAATATCCCATTCCTCCTAATCTCTTACCACAAGGAGAGGAGAAAATCCTAGGGAGATGATGCAAAAGTATCAAGAGAGGTAGGAGGCCAATCCTATAGTGAACTTTGACTTTAAAGTGAATGAGGAGAGTAGATTTACCCTTGTGCACCGTGTAGCTCCTTATATGAACAACTAAAAACATTGCTACAAAATGGCTTGATACCTTAGATGTGGAAGCGTATTAGAAGCCTTGCAAGATTCAAGGAAGCAGGGGGAGGTATTTAAAATTGAAGCGTGGAGAGGTATGGCTAGGACTACCGAAATGGTGATATCCTTTTTTGGAAGGCAATAGAATGGCATGAGAACTTTTCATCTATTCCCAATAGGAGGAACATGTTGATCCACTCTTTTGTCCTTATCCAAGAAGACTTAGCTGAGATTATAGAAAAAATAACATGGGAGGTACAATTTCCAAAGATTCCTAACATTAGAGCAATCCATGTTGAAAAACCATACATATTCCAAACTATTGACCTAATCCCCTCTTGCACACATTTTGTGAGAGAGTTTGCCAATTTTCCAAATCCCTCCTTCATAACCACCTACAACAACCTCCGCCTCTTTGTTAGGCTCCTCCAACAACTAGTAACTCCTTATAAAAATAGGCTTCCCCCACTCTCCTTTGATATCAATGCTAGAATTGACCAAGTGGCTATGGTTCATCTTCACCTCCAAGCTCTATTATTGCCAACCTATTTTATCTAGTTACTAGAGGACATGGTGGATAGTAGATTCGCCATGTGTTCACATCCAATGATACACAATACATTTCTTTAATAATTTTGTCAAAGGCAATGCAAGTAATGAAATATTTCTCACAAATTTTCTGTAGAAGCTAGCAAGACCTAAGAAAGAACATAATTCATGCACATTTTTAGGTATCGGCCAATTCAAAATTGCTTCTATCTTTTTAGGATCAACTTTAATATTGTCAGATGAAACAATATGTCCTAAGTATTCAATGTGGATTTGGAAAAATTCACTCTTTTAAGGATTACATATAATTGATTCTCTTTCAATAATTTGAAAACCAATGATAAATATTCATAATGTTCTTTCTCATTCTTACTGAAAACCTATATGTCATCAAAGAAAACAATTACACAATGTCAAAAATATGCGATTCATCATACGACTAAATGTGGCTGGTGCATTAGTTAGACCAAAAGGCATAACAAGGAATTCATAATGTCCAAATTGAGTCCTAAATGCAGTTTTGAAAATATCAGGTGCATCCAATCGTACTTGATGGTATCCAGATTTAAGATCTATTTTGCTAAATATTGTGGCTCTTTGTAGCTTATCCATGAGGTCGTCTACCCTAGGGATCGGATATCTATTCTTGATAGTGATCTTGTTTAGGGTATGATAATCAATGCACATCCTATAGGTGTTATTTTTCTTTTTAACTAATAGGACATGTGTACCAAAAGGAGAACTATTGGGCCTAATGAGTCCTCGGATTAACAATTCTTCAACTTGGGTTTGAATTTCTTTCTATTCAATTTGATCATGTCAATAAGGTGCTTTACATGATGGTTGAGAACCTTGTATTAAGTCTATTTTATGATTTTCATGACGTTAGGTGGTAAGCCAGGTGGTAAGTCAGCAGCAAAACAATCTTTAAATTGTGAAAGAAATTGTGTGTGCCTAGGATGCATCTGATTTTTCTTAGCTTTAATTTTATTCACCCATACTAAATAGGATTTGTTACCTTTTCTAAATGCACGTTTAGCCTATGTGTGACTAAGCAATGTAAAATTATCAAAAGTGTACGTACCATGTAATGTGATTTGATTCCCATTAAAATGAAGCTTCATTGAATGCGTGGAATAATCTATATCGGAATTATATTTATGATGCCAAGACATTCCTAAGATAATGTCACTAGATTGCAAAGGCACAACTAAGAAATTTTTTCACTCAACATAATCGCCAATTTTAATTTCTAAGTCATGAACTTCTTGTGTTCCATTGTATCCCTAAGAATGCAGCCTTGATGCGATAATGAATCGGAATAGTATGTAAATTGAATGCTTGGACCACTTTTGTAGAAATAAAATCGTGTGTGCTCCCGTCATCATGTAAAACAATCTTTTCTCTACCATGCACAAGATATTTCATCGTTAAAAAAGAATGAGGATTTGGCATACCCGATAAAGTATCTGAAGTAGTACCAATATCGTCATTGTCTTCTGTGAAATCAAGCATTTCTTCATGGTCTTCATCTTCACTCGCTCCCAAGTAGTTGATGTGAATAGTTGGCTTTTTGGACTAACAATTCACTGCTAGATGTCCAGGTTGATGGCACTTGTAGCAGACTATGGGTTTGGCTTTGGAAACATTATTGGTAATGGCTGGGAGTTTAGGAATGTTGAGATTTGGCTGGAAAGATGGCTTAGGATTTGGATTTGTGTTTGTTGGTAAAGCAAGGGGCCGTGTCCAAGATTTACGGAAAGAAGATGGGATAAAGCGATTTTAATTGAATCTTCGAAAGTTAGAATTGAATTGCTTTGTACCGAAGTTACCATTAGTTGGGAATTGTTGTGATCGCTTCTCTCGTCCTCCAATTTTGTCTTCACCATCATGGGCCAAAGAAATGGCATCCTCGAGAGTCGTTGGCTTGAACATGTTCACCTCTGCATAGAAGTGACCAAGCAAACCAGACATAAACTTGCGCTTATGGATCACCTCAGGTACATCTTCGAGCATTCAAAGTTGTACTAAGGCATTCCAAAAACGCTCGGTATATTGTGAAATAGGCTCATGATCTCTTTGTTGCAAAAGATCCCACTATTTTATTGCTTTTTCGTGGAATTGAGGTGGAAGAAAATTTTGCAAAAATTTCTTTTGAAAAGCCTCCCAAGTAGTAGGACAATCAATACTTTTGCGGACA
The DNA here is from genome assembly GCF_053477565.2 of Lygodium microphyllum. NCBI lineage: Eukaryota > Viridiplantae > Streptophyta > Polypodiopsida > Schizaeales > Lygodiaceae > Lygodium > Lygodium microphyllum. Next base: position 4,606,893 of record NC_141149.1, on the reverse strand, counting down.
AGAGTCCACCATAGCAATGCTCTGTCCACTAAATGGTTAGTAACACACTTGAGTTTGTCTTTTTCGGCATATTGTTCTTGATGCCAGGAGGCATATTTCACGGTGGATTCCGTGAGGTTTTACGGTGGATTTCGTAAACTTTGATGACCGGGGCTCATACACAAAGTGGATTCTTTGTGCGAGAAGTTGATGGGGACGCCTGTCCTTTTCGGGCATTTCATTAATTTAGTGTGTACATGGGTGATTCCATAGCGGGTGATTCCGCAAAATACATATTAAATTAATAAACGTTTATGAGTTTAGAGTGCGCACTCGTAATAAATTAAGGTTAGGATTTATTTCTAAACAGTTGATTTATTTATGTAGCTGAAGACTGCTAGGTATTCACTTTTGTCGGTTTAATTGTATTATTTTACTAACGATTGTGAATGCTTCAGTTGATGTGTAGAGATAGCAGCAGTGGCGGAGGAAAGCATTGGAGTCTAGCGAGTATTCGACCTATGGATTATATTTTGATAGGCGCCACGCCTATATTTTGTCATGTCTATTGAAGCATCGATTATTTATTATTATTTTGTATGCGCCTATGCGCACGGATATGTTATTTCTATTTGGACATTGTGTTGGGCGTGCCAGACTCTTTGGGCACTGTCCATTAGCTTTATTTCTATTTTTGTAAAAGCAAACTCAAAAGCTAAAAGCTTGATATATTTTTGTAAATTGGGCTATTATTGAGCATGAAGATGGAATATACATAAAATACATGCTTTGTGAAGCGCTCACACAAGGCATGGGGAGAGATTGAACCCAATTGGTCTCTTGCTCTTGTCGTTCATGCTTTTTACCTTGTAACTTGTGCAAAAAGTAGAGTTCATTGTTCTTGGGGACCTTCCGGGATTCACTACGTGAGCATACAACGACCGATCTGCGCACTAGTGGTATCAGAGCGGAGCTGAGATCAAGAGCTTCCAATCGCTACCCATCTCGTGCGAAGGCGGAGCTCCTGGAACGATCGGGCTCTATGGTCAATCTCGTCGCGAACTGTCGATACAGGCAGACTTCTGGCGATCAAGAACCCCTGTTTCTGTCATCAGATCGCGAAGGACCAGGCAATACAGGCGGAGGACCACTCCCTCATCTCCATCATCAAGTCGTCAAACAGAGAGATAAGTAACAAATCCCAAAATTCAAATATCTCAAATCTTTAAACACTAAAGCTTCAGAAGCTTAGTTTAAGCTTTAAGGAAGCTCAAAGCTTCAATTTTTTCAACGAGGTATCAGAGGGGCTGCCGAATTTTTCGCTGCCTGGAAAAAAATGGCCCCCCCACGAAATCCGTCGATTAAGCTTTTTAAGCTTAATCCATTAAGCTAAATCAATCAAGCAACAGAAATCATCTCCTGCAAGTCATCAAACTCTAGGTCCCGCGCCTCAGAAATCAAGTTCTGCAAGTAATCTGTGATCAAGTTCTGCAAGTTCACTAAGTCGGCTAAGTTTTGCAAGTCTGCAACTCTGCAAGTCAGACTAGTCAACTGGAGTCAGAACTGACTTGTGCTCAAAACTCCTAGAAGGGCTATTCCTGTGCAGAAACTCCAAACTGCAAAGTTGTTCGTTGGAAGGTATTCTACCCATACGCAGGTTTGCTGAAGCATTTTCAGCATACGAAGAAGGAAAAATCGCAGATTTTTTGAAGATTGAGAAAGAAATACCCAAAAACACATAAGCCTTGTAACCCCGAATTTGAGCTACGCTCATCCCGCTAACCTGATTTTGAGTGAGAAAGGTCTTTTGAGTTTTACAGGATGACGGAACCACATATGGATGATCTTATGGCTGAAGACGACCTACCTGAGCCTACGATGGAGCAAAAGCTGGACTTAATCATGATGCAATTGGAAGAAGAACGAAGGGCTAGGCAAGCATTGCAAGCGCAATTGGCAAAATTACAAAGAGCGTCTACCGACAAAGAAGAATCTCAAGCTGAAGATTTGATTCGACGTACCATCGACGCCACTCTTGAAGCTCAAACCATTCGCAAGGAATCAAAGATAAGTAAACGAACTTTCAAATTTCGTACTTTCAATGGCATACGAGAAGGAAAGAGTGTTCTAGCATTCATTAGTCAGTTTGATGACTATTTCCATGAGGAAACCTATGCAGAAAAAGATAAAATCAAATGTGTTACTAATCATTTGGTAGACAGAGCATCACTTTGGTGGACTGTAGTACGCAGGAGCATAGAATGTCCTGCTACTTGGGAAGATTTCAAGAAGAAGTTCATGCAGAATTTCCTTCCACCGCAATTTTATGAGAAATCTATCAAGCAATGGGATCTACTTCAACAACGGGATTGTGAGCCTATTCCTCAGTATACAGAGCGTTTTTGGAATGCATTCCTCCAGCTACGCATGCTTGAAGACGTACCAGAGGCGACACATAAGCGGAAGTATATGTCTGGACTTCTTGGACATTACTACGCTGAAGTTAACATGTTCAAGCCTGCTACCCTTGAAGACGCCATTTCACTAGCTCACGACACTGAAGATAAGCTACGCAGTAGAGACAGACGACCACAGCAATTCCAAGCCAATGGTAATTATAGATCTAAACAATTCAATTCCAATTTTAGAAGATTTAATCCTGTTATTTCTCTTCATCATCTTTCCGCAAGAATTGGGCTAAACCACCTGCATTACCATCCAATGTCAATCCAAATCCTAAGCCTATTCCACAGCCAAATCCAAATGTACCTAGACTTCCCGCCATTGCAAATAATGTAACCAAAGCCAAGCCAATAGTATGCTATAAATGCCACCAGCCTGGACATTTAGCAGCAAATTATCATTCAAAGAAGCCACCAGTTCATATCAACTATCTTGGAGCCATGGACGAAGACGAACATGAGGATATGCTTGATTTCACTGAAGATGAGGACGACACTACTACTATTTCCGATACTTTACCAAGTATGCCTACTCCACATTCATTATTGACTATGAAATGTTTGGTGCATGGAAAGGAAAAGACTATTTTGCATGATGACGGTAGTACTTATGATTTTATTTCAGTAAAATTGGTAAAGGAATTGAAATTACAGACTGTACCTACGCATTATCGCATAAAAGCTGCATTTTTAGGCACTAGGTATAATGGTACACATGAAGTGCAAGATTTAGAGATTCAAATTGGCCAATACACTGAAAGAAGAAATTTCTTAGTTGTTCCATTATAGTCGAGTGACATAATTCTAGGTATGCCTTGGCGACACCAGCATAATCCAGATATAGATTATTCCACACACACAATGAATATTAATTTTCAAGGAAAATCTATTACATTATATGGTATGCATGCATCTAATGTTTTTCCACTACTTTCGCATACTCAAGCTAAACGTGCATTACACAAGAGTAGTAAATCCTATCTCATTTGGGTGAATGAATTGCAAGTAAAGGAAAATCATATGCACCCTAGGCATAAGGAATTTCTTGCATATTTTAAGGACTGTTTTGCAGAAGACCTACCACCTGGTTTACCTCCTTCACGTCCAGATGACCATAAGATAGATTTGATCCCTGGCACACAACCACCTTGGAAAGTACCATATAGGCACAATCAGATAGAGCAAAAAGAAATCCAGAGTCAAGTTGAGGAATTACTAAATAGAGGTTTGATTAGACCTAGCAGTTCTCCGTTCGGTGCACCTGTATTGTTAGTCAAGAAAAAGAATAATACAAACGTATGTGTATTGACTATCGAGCTTTAAATAAGATCACTGTAAAGAATAGGTACCCTATTCCTAGAGTTGATGACCTTATGGACAAACTGCAAGGATCTTCTATATTTAGTAAAATTGACCTTAAGTCTGGTTATCATCAGGTGAGGCTAGATAAATCTGACATATTCAAGACTGCATTCAGAACACAGTTTGGTCATTACGAATTTTTGGTCATGCCATTCGGATTGACTAATGCACCTGCTACCTTTAGTAGAATGATGAACCGTATCTTTTTGAAATATCAGTATTGTGTAATTGTTTTCTTTGATGATATTTTGGTGTTTAATCAAAATGAGAAAGAACATTATGAGCATTTGTCATTAAATTTTCAATTATTGAAAGAAAACCAACTGTATGCAAATCCTGAAAAGAGTGAATTCTTTAAGACAGAAATTGAGTATTTAGGTCATATTGTATCATCTGATGGAATTAAAGTTGATCCTAAGAAAATTGATGCAATATTGAATTGGCCTGTTTCTAAAAACGTGCATGAGTTACGCTCATTCCTTGGTCTTGCTAGTTTCTATAGGAAGTTTGTACGTAATTTTTCATTACTTGCTTTACCATTAACCAAACTTCTCAAGAAAGGAATTGTTTATCAATGGAGCGAAAATCAACAGAAATCATTTGACTTACTTAAACATGCATTAACCAATGCCCCTGTTCTACAGTTGTCTGACTTTAATAGACCATTCTTTCTAGTAGTGACCGATGCTAGTGGATCAGGAATAGGAGCCGTACTTATGCAAGACAATCATCCTATAGCATATTCTAGTTGTAAGCTGAAACCCTCTGAGCTGAAATATTCCACATATGACAAAGAAGTATTAGCAGTTGTACAAGCATTACGACAGTGGAAACACTACTTAATGGGTTCAGAATTTATGATAAAGACCGATCAGCAAAGTATTAGACATTTACTTAGCCAACCCCAAATCTTTGACCGACATATCAAATGGGCCTCCTTTATTCAAAGTTTTCAACCTATCATTCAATACCAACCTGGAAAAGAAAATGTAGTGGCTGATGCATTGAGTAGAAGACCTGCCATTCATAATATTTCTGTTATATCATTTGATTCTTTGATTGCTATGAAAGATACATATCACCAGGATATTACTTTTCATTCTGATTGGAACAAATTAGTTCAAAATAATTTCATTTCTGTTGATTCATTCTCATATAATGATGGATTTATGTTTTATGAAAAGAGATTGTGTGTTACAATTCCATTCCGATCTTTTGTTTTGAATGAAATTCATTGTCCCCCATATCAAGGTCATAGAGGTATCATATCTACCTTACGTATGTTAACTGAAGATTTTTTATTGGCCGCATATGGATGCAGATGTATCTAACTTCGTTTCTGAATGTTTGATTTGTCAAAGAATTAAGAGACATCATAACCAGTATGGATTACTTATGCCTTTGTCTATTCCATCTAAACCTTGGGAACAAATTTCTATGGATTTCATTAGTGGTTTACCAAATACTAAATCTAACCATGATATGATTTGGACAATTGTAGATAGATTTAGTAAACAAGCATATTTCATTCCATGTAAGAAAACTTTAACAGCATCACAAGCAGCACAGTTATTTTTGAAAACTGTTTTTACTAACCATGGATTGCCAAAAGTTATCATTTCAGATCGTGATTCTAGATTTTGTAACAATTTTTGGATTACACTGTTTGCTAATCTAGACACAAAGATTGATTTCTCATCTGCATTTCATCCAGAAACTAATGGACAAACAGAAGCCACAAACATCACCATTCTAGATCTTTTACGTGCATATACTATCTCTAAACCTCAGACATGGGACACTCATTTGCATTTATTACAGTTTGCATATAACAATACACCGCATACATCTACAAAGAAAGCACCGTTTGAAGTCATTTATGGATATAGATTATCTACACCTGTTGCATCTTTGTCTAATGGAATTCAGAGTGCTGATGATATTGCTAGTATGCATAACAGTATTTTTGATGAGGTTAAAGATATGATTGCTAAAGCCCAGCAATCATATACCAAACAAGCCAACAAGAAAAGACAAGCCATGAATTTCAAAGTTGATGATTATGTTTGGCTGAGAATAGAAAAATGTAGACTGCAAAGTGTAGATAGACATCCAGTTGTCAAATTAGCTCCTAGATTCTATGGACCATTTAGAATCATTCATAAAATTAATGATAATGCATTCAAGTTAGAATTACCATCTCATTGGAAAATTCACAATACATTTCACATTAGTTTATTGAGACCATTTAGAGGCCAATTACCTGTCCACCCTGTTTATAAAAACCCACCTTTATTAGAGGAAGAGACTGAAATACTTGAACCAGAAGCTATCATAGACACTGACTTTATGACCACTAGAACTGGCCGAAGGTATTCTAGATATCTAGTAAAATTTAAGAACCATCCTGTAGAGGAAGCACAATGGATGCACGCTAGAGACTTAAATGCTTTCCCCACTCTGTTAGCTCCACATTGAGCTAATAGCAATTGAGGTCAATTGCTATCCCACCCCGGGGGTATGATGCCAGGAGGCATATTTCACAGTGGATTCCGTGCCACGGTGGATTTCGTGAGGTTTTACAGTGGATTCCGTAAACTTTGATGACCGGGGCTCATACACAAAGTGGATTCTTTGTGCGAGAAGTTGATGGGGACGCCTGTCCTTTTCGGACGTTTCATTAATTTAGTGTGTACATGGGTGATTCCATAGCGGGTGATTCCGCAAAATACATATTAAATTAATAAACGTTTATGAGTTTAGAGTGCGCACTCGTAATAAATTAAGGTTAGGATTTATTTCTAAACAGTTGATTTATTTATGTAGCTGAAGACTGCTAGGTATTCACTTTTGTCGGTTTAATTATATTATTTTACTAATGATTGTGAATGCTTCAGTTGATGTGTAGAGATAGCAGCAGTGGCGGAGGAAAGCATTGGAGTCTAGCGAGTATTCGACCTATGGATTATATTTTGATAGGCGCCATGCCTATATTTTGTCATGTCTATTGAGGCATCGATTATTTATTATTATTTTGTATGTGCCTATGCGCGCGGATATGTTATTTCTATTTGGACATTGTGTTGGGCGTGCCAGACTCTTTGGGCACCGTCCATTAGCTTTATTTCTATTTTTGTAAAAGCAAACTCAAAAGCTAAAAGCTTGATATATTTTTGTAAATTGGGCTATTATTGAGCATGAAGATGGAATATACATAAAATACATGCTTTGTGAAGCGCTCACACAAGGCATGGGGGGAGACTGAACCCAATTGGTCTCTTGCTCTTGTCGTTCATGCTTTTTACCTTGTAACTTGTGCAAAAGGTAGAGTTCATTATTCTTGGGGACCTTCCGGGATTCACTACGTGAGCATACAGCGACCGATCTGCGCACTAGTTCTTTATGGAAATAATCATCAAACTAACTAATAAAAGCGAAAACAATCTTTCCGTCACGTAGTCCATTAAAAGTACAAAATTTGAAATTTCTTTTACTTATCTTGGCTTTTTTCCGGATAGATTGTGCTTTGAGTGTCGCATCGATCGTATGTCGTATAACATCTTCGGGTTGCGGTCCATTGTGTTCGACAGTAGATCGTTGAAGAGTGGCCAGTTGAGTTTGCAAAGTTTGACCCGCTCTTCATTCCTCTTGAAGCTGCATTATAATTAGGTCCAGTTTTTGCTCCATCGTTGGTTCCAGTAAATCACCTTCGGCCATAAAATCTTCTATATTTTGATCGATCATCTTGCAAAATTTCAAATAACCTCCTATACTCAAAATCTTGTTAGTGGGATGAGCGTAGCTCAAAGTCGGGTTTGCTAGACTTGTTAAAAAAAGAAGAAGGATTTTTTGTGATCTTTCTCCTTTTTGCGGGTACGAAAATCAATGAAATTCTTCTTCAACGAATACTTTGCCCGTGTAGACTGCATATAACAATCTGCTTGTTGAAAATTATCTCTGTCATAGCAGGGGTGTGAACAGAGGCTTGTAGGGAGGTTGAAAACAAGTTCGGGATTGGTTTGGAGAAGAGGTCAGTGCGAACGCGCGCTAGGAGGAAAATTTAAAGGTAGTAGTCTTTCAGCTTTAAGCTTTAGTAACCTTAAAAAGCTTTTTTTATAAAAAACATTGACTTCTCTGAAATCAACGTGACAGGACGGCAGCACCTTCTTGTCGACGTCGATTGCAACGAATTCATCCTTCCGGCGTCGATGATTAAATATAGATAGGGAAAAGTAAAGCTTAAGATTTTGTTAAGCCTTAAGCTTATTGTTAATGAAATTCTTAAGTTCATGTCTCTGAGAAGAAAAATGACTTTCAAAGAGACTTCCCGGATGGTCCTCCGCTTCTTAAGAGTGGTCCTTCGCGATCCAACAACACAGTAGGGGTTTCTTCACTGCCAGGAACACGCTGGTATTGACAGATTGTCGCGAGACTGATTGTAGAGCCTGTTCGTTCTAGGAGCTTTGCCTTCGCGCGAGATGGTAAGTGATTGGAAGCCCTTGATCTCAACTTCGCTCTAATACCATTAGTGCGTAAATCGAATGCTGAATGCGTACGTAGTGAGCACCGGAAGGTCCCTAAGAACAAAGAACTCTATTTTAAGCTCAAAAATCAAGAGAATAGACTTGTACGACATGAGGCAAAAAGACCAATTAGGTTCAATCTCCCCCCATGCCTTGTGTGAGCGCTTCACAAGACATGTAATTATAAATTTATTCATATCAAAGCTAAAAAAAAGCCCAATTTAACAGTAATCGTGCTTTAGATTTTGTGTTTGCTTTTGTCCAAATAAAGAATAAAGCAGTTGGGCAGCCCAAGAGTCGAGTTGTGCCCAAATACAATGTCTAATAATGAAATATTTAAATCGTGAGTCCATGATCATATAAAATAATAAATATTTATCAAGCGCTTCATTAAATAAGCACATAGAAATAAATATTAGTGCCATGCTTTTAATGATAAGATGCGTGCCCATAAAAAATGATAATTTCTTCTAGGTAATTTGAATGCATGTTATCACCCAGTGCTTACCAACGGCACCATTGCTGCTCTACACATCAAGTGAAGCATTCACAATTGTTAGAAAATAATAAAATTAAATCGACAAAAGTGAATACCTAGTAGTCTTTAGCTACAAAATAAATAAATAGGTTGGAACTCTGTCCTAACCTTAATTTAATACGAGTGCACTCTAAACTCATAAACATCCATTAATTTAAATATGTATTTTGCGGAATCGCTCACTGTGGAGTCACCCACATGCACATTAAATTAACATGACACCCGAAAAGGACATGCGTCCCCGTCAACTTCTCTCATAAGGAATCCAGCTTGTGCACGAGCCTCGTCAAATAAATATATTTTTTACGAAATCCACCGCAAAACCTCACGAAATCCACCATGGAATATGCATAATGGCATCGGATTGTGAGTATTAAATGCTCAAATTTGGACTAGTTTACTATTGGTTGTAGCAAGATATTAACTGGTTTATTAGCTAGAAGAATATTTACTTCTATACTTGATGTATATGCACTGAATTGTGTCTGCATGATCATCTATAGACTCCTACATGTACTAGCACATGTCTGAGAGCTTTTGGAGCATGTATGACATGTATACATCTCAGTTTTAGCCTTGAAAGAGCTAGTGGTCATTGATAATCTGCAAAATTTGGACTGCATGTTTCGTTGACTACAGTAAGGTTGCATGATATAGAATTACAACAACTACATGGTCTATGTGTTAGCTGATATACCTACAGGTTATGCCATATGGTTGTGGATGGCCTTGAGAAGTTAATGGGTTGAAATACCTTGATTACAATGCAGACAGTTAATTGCAGAAAACTGTCATAAACAATCAAAGACTACAGTTGGTCAGTTAGACTTGTTGGCTTGCAGGAAGTCAGGCATTGACTAGCCATTGTCTGTTACAATATGGCAAATGCAGATAGAACCGACAACATAACACAGATAGTGGGGGAAAAGCTGGATAGCTTATGCCATATGGAAGTTCTGCATGCTAAACCTGAAATTCCAAAGAGGAATCCTACAGCTGATCAAAGAGTGCACCGTAGTCTCTGCAAACTCTTTTTATTTTCATCTAGTAGTATATGAGACTCATAGGCTTCCTCATAAGCACTCAGAAAATCTACATATGCATTATCCCTGCCATCCACTTTAGGCTCATTCAAGATACCATTTGCATGGGTACTCACAACATTAAAAGTATTTGCATAAACATCATCTGTGTGGTGACTCAAAGCATCCATAGTAACTTTCAAAAGCTCTTCTTGACATCTCTTCTCCTTCAGCTCATGTACATAACTAGACAACCATTCATAAGTGGTTTATCTCCACAAATGTGATTTGTCTAAGGAAGGGAGAAACCCAAATTCAAAATTAGAGCCTTGATGCTATTGCTTTGATATTTTCAAAACCACCCTTGTCATTCTCTACCATTCTAGAATTGCCATCAAGTTGCTGATGTCAGCATTGATAGTAGCATGCTGTAGCTCTCGAAAATTGTGCTGCAATATGCGATAGCATATATACATCAACACACAACCATTTATCTCTCATAAGCTTTATAAAGCTTATTTGTTTATAATAAGCTTATAAGAGTTTATTGAATTGTGGCTAGTTATCATTTATTTTGAAAAAGGGGAGGGAGGCCCACCCCCTTTCCACTAAATCATTGCCTCCTTATCATTTTGACACTCAAAGGCATTGTTTCTATGTGGGAGACTTCAATATTTACTTATTGGCACAATGGAGTGATCTTCTAGAGCTTTTGTTCCCATGCATGATAGTGTAGACATTTTTTTGTAGCCATAACCCTATTCACATGTAGTGAATTTATGTCTATGGTCTATTCTAAAGGTTGTTCGAGTGCATCAATTTTCCTCTTCACCCGTGTTTAATCACAAATAGATATTTGCTAAGAACTTATTAGCAAATTGTTAGCAAGCTTCTGTTTCTTTACAACAATTTCTTTGAAGGATATTTGAAAGATTCTTATTGCTCTTAAAGCTTGTTCATATGCCACATTGATTTTCAAATTTATTCAATAGTTTATTCCTCCAACAAGCTTATTGTTTCTTAAAGAGGACAGAGCCTTCTAATACAAAAGATATTAATGATGAATCTTCTCCTTCAGAGATTTCTCTTCAATAACAAATTACTCTTCTACTTCACAATTTGGGCGAGTTTACTTGCACGTTTCAAGAGTGGGAAGCACAACAAAGCCTGCCTATCCAAGATGAAGATGATCAGATTGCATATAAGGCTTCATTATGTCTTTGATGTGCAACAAATCTAGAAGGAGAAACACATTAGTTGTAAGCCTTTCCACTTTGCAAAATTTGATGGTAGGAAAGACTACAAGGTTGTTTGATCATAATTAAGCCACTTTAATAATTATTTTGATCAAGAATCCTTCCTCGAGAAGGATAAGCTCAAGTGTGCCACGAATGATCTGTTTGATAAGGTGTCCCTATGGTGGAATGTAATTTGCCAAAGATCCCTTTTTACCTCAATTTCATCTCAACACTCGAAGGAACTATGCAAATCTTTCATGGCAAGAGGGTGTGTAGAGGCAATCAACCGCCAAGACCCACTGATCGCTTATTGTTGCAAGCATTCCAAGTCGAGCACTAATGACTACCTCTCACATAGCCGACGCGCTATCTATCTTTGAGTGTAGCGAGCTTACCTCCATGCCTGATCGAGTTGCCTCCTCTCCTGAGCACTCCGGTAGCTCCACGATCCAAGTGCAAGCTTCAAGAAAGCTCAATCCTCAAGCTCCACGCTCCAAGCTCCATTGCCACGAGAAGAGAAGAGAAGAGAAGATGGAGAGCTTCTCCACCACGGTCCCTCACCCTCACGCACTCACTCCCTCACACTCTCACACTCCCTCTCTCAACCACAAGCTCAAGCAAGCAAGCAAGAAGAAGAAGAAGAGAGCTACTTTTGGCCACACACAAGAATGAACTTCTCATTCACTTTTCAACTTTATATACAAAACCCTAAATCCCTTTTTGGCGGTCATCCCCTTATCCCCTTTTTTACATGGCCGGCCATGGCGGTCTAGGCTCTTTTTCCCATTGTCCTCCTATCTTTCTAGCTTCCTTCCTATTGCTCGTCTACCTTTACAAATTGCACGGGTGAGAGCCCAACACTCTTAAAATAAATCATGGTGCACTGTGCATTTTTTTACAAAAGTATTAACTTGTGCTTTTTCTCGTGTACCTTTCTCTTTGATTTACGACTTTTTTGCACTTCTTGTGTTTCTAGATTCTTCTTGGCACACCTTCATCTTTTGTTTCACTTTTGCCTTGGCCTTGTATTTTGCTTTAGATTTTTTGGATTCTCCACCTTGTTTGTTTAAGGGTTAACATTATCCCCCTCCTAGACGAGTGCTAGTCCCATGGCACTCATCGTCGTAGATAGCAAGCTTTGGCATGCATCGAATACGTGGGTGGAAGGGGCATTTGTGGTTGCCTTGGAGGAGTTTTAGTGGTGGTGCGGATGAAGGTCATTGGGGGCATGTGGTTGGCTTGGTGACTGGTGGTAGGGTTGTTGGAGCTGGGGATAGGGCTATTCGTGATTGGGAATTGGACTGATGGCTTGCACATGTGTTGGTTTGTGGGGATTCTACACATGACGATTCTTTCTTGCATGATGAGAAAGGACAAGAGTTCAGAGTTGAGTGTTGATGAAGAGCTCATAGTGCTTTCGTTGGAGTCGTCAATACCTGCAATTGAAAACCTCTCATATGGTCTCTCCCTAGGGGTTAGTGCTAGTCTTCTTATTGTGTGTACAAGATGTATTTGGATTAGTTTGGAAGACATGTCGAACTTTAAGCAAGCTGAGAGCAATGTCCTACACTTGAGGACCCAAATTGTGTATAGATTGTGGTTTAGATAGAATGTGAGTGCCGGTGCATACTTAGATATTATGTAGCTAGAAGACTGTTGGTCTAGTTCCTCGTAGCAATGTGTGGATGAAGCAAGGGTTCAATGGGGTGAAAAAAGTTGTCAATGTTGAGAAGAAGTATACTCAAGGGTTTGTTGAGACATAATTTGTGATTTTGACAACATGATGTAGCATAATTGAGCTCATTGACACCTTAACTTTTGGTAGCTGGTGGCTACTTGTATTATCGATGAGTACGGTGTACATTCCATGGTCTTTCGTGCATTGCTTACTACTATTGATTGCAATGGTACTGAGATGGAGTGCAAAAAAAGAATCGTGCAAATGAGTCAAGGTGACACGTCTAACCATATGCAAGACAAGCTCCCTAGGTATGTCTTGCCCTTGATGTGCCCTGAACAAGTGTGGGGCATATGTGTAAGGGGCTAGGGGACTAGGGACGGAGCCAATCAACCAAGGTCACTGGATGTACCTAATTTGAGGACCCCTAGGTGTTGTGTTATGATCGTGGGTGCATTTTTTCTTTTATTTTTTTTTCTATTTTTGTTTTTTTTTTTGTGTGGATAACATGAATACAACCATTGCAATACGTTGAGGCTAGTAGCCTTTCATTTGGATTGGAAAATGTTGAGATTCGAAGGCTGTGAAAATGGATATTACAACCATGATTGTGTTACTAGCCTCGATGCTAGAGAAACAGTTGTTGAGATGGGGAGATACACTTGAGATTTTGCAAACCTCTTTGTAACATGTGAGATATTGGTACAATTGAGGTAGCAACTATAGTGAGCCGAATGTAGAGTTTGGCCAAGAAAGTGAGAGTAGTCAACGACTATGCTTTGGGCCATGCTCAAATGCAATGTGGGAGTTTTGCAAGGGTGATTTTTTCTTCCAGCAGTGAGGCTTTCATCATGGCTCTTTGTTCTTCGTATTTATGTTACTTTTTCTGTAATGGCTCTTTGTGGGTTTGGTGGTCTTGTGGTAACTTGGACATTTGAACGCTTTCATATTGAGAACTATGTCGTCTTGTATCCACTTGACAACTCATGAGAGTACATGCAAGTCACATGCTTCAACTATAATGAATAGATGCAATGCAAAGAGATATCACTTATCTAAATCTTATGGTGTTGACTTCAATGCATATCACTTGCGCTTGATTATCTTTTTTGGTTAAAGATGTGAAATGTATTAGAAGTAGGTAAGAAAAGTGTGTACAGTTGGGGAACCTACCCCTTTTAACCACATAAAGGCTAAACGTCATGGCCGGATAGCACTTGGTAAGCATCTTATACAAAATAGGGGCTATTCTATTTGTATGAGGCAGGGTGAGTTTGGGTGACCAGATGACTGAGGTACTGCATCATGCGAACCATCGTCCTGATCCATCATGTGAGGGGCCATAGCTTGAGCAGTCAGGGAGAGTTGCACATCTTGATTCAGGTATATTGAGAGCTATTGGAGATGATGTCATGATGGTTACTATCTACTTGACACGTTGTGTTAACCCTTGTGGAGGGGTTGCCTAGAGTTATTGTTGGTGGTGAGCTCCAATCGTTGGTTGGAATCCAAATGGTGTAGTCCCTGGTTGCTGCCATATTAAGAATGCTCTAGACCAGTTCAATAATTTTCATTTTTGATTTTTTCTTCTTTTTCCTCTTTCGAGCATCTGGTTCTCGAGCATCTGTGGAAGGTCAGCACGTCATGGGTCGCTACCCTCCGGGCATTCCTTTGAACCTTCCTCTTCTTGGTTTGGGGAGGAGTTCTTATGTTTGACCTACATCCAGGGAGTTTTAGCTTGGGGCCTTATCTCGAAAAATACCTCTATAGGGTGGGCACATAGTGTTCCAGTGGACGGAGCTTGCGCCATGTGCTCCCTTCTGCGGAGGAGAGCTTCCTTGCAAGCTAGTGGCATGGGGTACTCCATGATTGGTGACTATTGAGGAACCTGCAAAATGTGAACTAAGGGTTAGACCCCGAGGCAGGACAGAGCTACTTGCATGAGAGGGATTAAATAGTGGGTTAACATGCACATATGATGAGTAGGGGTGAGGTGAGGCATGCATTATTTACTGTAGAGGGGATGACCCCTGTGATGATACTCGTCCTACCTCAAGTGTGGGATGGATTCTAGCCAGTAGCAGTTCTTCGCTCATGCCAGTTGTGTGGACTGGCTATGATGGAGCGGAGCAAGGCGTATCCCTAGAGGAATAGACCAAAAAAGGAAAAAAGCCAGTAGGAGGGGACAACGCCAGTCCACACCCTTGAGGTGTTGACCATGGCTTCCATTGGCGGTAATGAGGGCTACATACCCTCCACCTAGAGGCGGAAATGGTCACACGACTTCTAGATGCATGGTGAGAGGAGGACCTGAGGAGCTTAGCCTGTCAAGCCCAAATTTTTTGTCTTGCACTTGATTATCATTGCTTGTGTGTGTTGGTATTATCTATATAGTCACAAAACTCATTGTTTATATATGTACACATTTATAAATCCTTGTCGCTTCATGAGGATAAAAACCAATTGTAGAACTCAGAGGATTATACTAGAGTGTGGCACACGCATCCAATACTCGTGGCAGCCTACTCAATAACAATGGATATTTTGCAACATCGATTAGCATGGTATTTGTCCGAGTCTACTTGCAACATGTAGCTCCTCCTCAGTGAGAATCTTATCAACTAGAGAGTTCTCTTGGCTAGTTCCGGCTAAGTCCATACCCCAAATGGCAGTCATCACTCGAAAGGAAGTTGGCGCCACATAGGTTGGGTCTCTTTGAGACCACCATTTGGCCAATTGCTTCTCTGAGATTGTCATAATTTGAGCTCCAAGTTCGGCCATTGTAGCACGATTTTCAAACTAACATTTTTCAAATTAACTTTGACCCTTTGATTGTCGCTTTACTTGCTCTATCTCTAAGAGATTTGGTTGGCAAAGCACATCGTTAAATGTCATAGTTAAGCATAGTTCGCCGGCTTCCTCGTCAAAGATGAGTTGTATGCATTCATGTAGGAGCTTGTCATAATGCTCGTTAAGATATTCTTGATCTTCACAGGATAGCGGATATGGCATGTATTCCTTAAGCTACTCCCTAGGGAATGTGCCCATGTTTGCAAGGATGTAGACATGTGCAAATAATTTGAGTTTAGCATCCAACTCAGTCAAGCACTCTATGATATTTCTATGTTCCATGAAGGCTTGCTCGGTTACTATCGCATGCAAGGTTCTGGGGGTTTCCCAAGGCTTTAGCGTAGTTTGGGGGCTCAGGCCTGGATGAGCAAGATTGGTTAATGCTAGGATTACTTATGTCCTTGAGGTTTTCATGTTTCTCCTGAGGCTTTGTTGCTCTTGCATCATGGTTCTCATCGGATGTGGCTAGTATAGTTTTGTCACCCTATTGTGATAGTGTTGTATCTACTCTTGATTGGTCAATGCAAGTTTTGTTATTAGTGGATTGAGTGTTGCAAGTGATCGTCGATGGTAATGGCTGCTTTGACTTATCAGAATACAAAGATGTATACGAGGTTTCACCATTGTTAGGAGAGATGGCAATGGGTTCATTGGTGGATAGACTCCATGTTTTATTTCTTAGCTCTTCAGTGCTCTTGGTCTCAATCTTATTGGTGTCTACAACCACTTGCAAGTGCCATTGTTTTCGTTGTTTCCTCCTCTTTATCTTGGGCAATTGGGGTGTATCCCTTGAAGACTTGAGACCCTAAACTAGGTCAACTATTGATGTGCTTGGTCGGGCCCTCAATATTCTCTGTTTTTAGTGTGTCATCTTGGGACATAGCCACAGCTTGCTGGATAGCCTTGCTAGGTTGTGAGGGTACATTTGCCTCTCTTTTTGGGGAGTCTAGCTCTTTAGCCAATTCTCTTTCATTTAGCTCCTCACCCGATTGCATTGGCAGTTGCTCCTGGTCAACCTTGGTCAAGCATTTGCTCTAGAATCTTTTCCTTACCCATTGGAACATGCCTCCATTGCTTCTTATTAGAGCAGGTGTTGTGTTTAGAGCTGGTTTTCTCTTGCTCTGGAGATTCGAGTGACTCTAGTGTAGAACCAAGAGACGGTTTAGGGTTCCTATCATGTAGGCTTGGACCAAACCAACTAAAGAAGTCAAGGTTGTATTGATGGGAAGCATAGAGATCTAGGATTGCAGGGTCTTGAGTGAGGTAGAAGACATATGCACTCACATCAAGAACCATGCTCCCTACTCCTAGCCTAATCCTAGCCTACTAGCCATGTGTAGATCTTCTTCTAGAAGCAGTTTATCGTACAAGGGATGTTTTTTGAAAGTAGCAGAAAGCTGGACCTCATGGACCATTGCCAACACTCTTAATGAGGTTAGGGCAACATACATGGGATCATGTATTGATATCCAAAGGGCTTTCCTTTGCTCGGCGAGTGTCATTAGTTGGTATTCAATTTTGGCTACCAAAATTTGGTTGGAGTACCATTTCTACACAAAGTCACCTTGTCCTTTCCCTATTTGTTTGATTGCTTCGAGCTTTTCCTTGTTTGTCTCACATTGAGCAATGTAGAGTGAGGGTATCGAGTGCAATTCTCTAGCTGTGGCTTTTGGGATGTCCTTCATGGCTTTCTCAGTGACAGCTACATAGTGGGAGAAAACATGTTGTTGCTCGCCCTAAGTTAGGGGTTTGGCTATGAACTTTGTGCACTACAAGATATAGGCATTATACCGACGTTTAAAGCGACAAAAATACAAACAACAAAATTTGCCCCCGTGGTCGCAAAAAGCGTCATTATTAACGATGCCATAGAAACGTCAGTACTGGCATCGCTATTAGCGTCCCTATTAGCGTCGCTATTGGCATCGCTTGTATATGGGAAGTACCCTACTCGAGGCTTGGCTCTCCTTGGTGGCAACATGGCATGGGGCTATTGCGCGTCACGCTTGGGCATGGTTAAGTGACTCGGAGCATCTCATCGAAAAATATAGGAGGGAAGGTGAGTGACTTGAGTGAAAAAGTGAGGGGGGGATTAGTTTCTTCTTGGGTTGAGAGGTGAGGGGGTTATAGGGAAGGGCCGGGGTTTCCACCTTGGCTCTTGCGTGAGCACCAAAAACTTTCGTGTTACCTTCAAAAAGGCTCCTTGCACGTTTGGGGGAGTTTGGAAAGCTTGTCTTCTGGCCCGAACTTGAGATGTGAGCTTGTTCCATCTTAACACTCGAGTAGGGTACTTCCCATATAGCGATAGCGATGCTGATAGCGACGCTAATAGCGACGGTTTGTGACGCGCATAGCGACGCCAATAGCGACGCGAGCAGTAAAATTTGCGATGCTAATAGCGACGGTAATAGGGATAATTTTTTTTATGTTTTGCAGGGCAGCTGTGCTTTATAAGAGCCATACAAAATAGTTTCTGCACTACTGTGTACAAAGTGCTTGTAAACAAAAAGAATGTATACTGAAATCATAAAACTGATACATGAAATAAATACATGATCACATAAAAAGCGATTGGTACAGTCATGACAGGATATCACTAATACATAGAACATGTCTACATAGATCAGGCGACTCAAAAATAAAGGTATGTGAGCTTCAGGGATCCAAGGGCGAGCTAGGCATCCTCGTCCCCCGAAAGCTCGTCCCGCCACAAAGGAGCATCGAACGGACTCTGCAGAAAAAGAAACAACACATCAGTCCACCATACAATAATGCATTCAAATATCTCATGGTAACTACGAACAAGAAAGATGAGTGATTTACAGGGCCGCCGCATCTATACAATCAGTTGATCAATGCATTGAGACCATGCCTCTCTGCATATCGAGTCTCAAGACCGGTCGGATGGCGATTTGTAATGGAGTGCTGCAAAGAAAACAAAATGCTAACAGTTAGAAACATGATTGTCAGTACAAAGAATATTTCAAAAAAACAAACAAGCAAAACAAAAGAAAAACTTACAAAGTCCTCCAAATATGTCTTGTGGCCGCCACTCCCAAGATGATGGACCACTCCGGTCTCAAGTCGTGCCCTCGCCGCCTCGCGCTGCTGACTCCAACGTCCTGGAGAATCTGTAGCCTCCTCCCTCAGTCGGCGCCAGTCGTTTACATCTAACCACTCGGGCTTTGCAGCCCCACTCTTGATTGCCTTGTGTGCGTCGGATCGTCTATGTGACATGTATGCACGCATGCAATCCATCATCCAGTCCGTAGAGAATCTATCTATTGCGGCTGGCACTTGAAACTCCTCGTGCAAGGATGCTACTATGTAGTCCTTGCTCCCCTCTGGTATGTTCTTCAAATGATCCAAGACGTGCCGAAAAACTTGTTGGCACAACTCTCTCATGCGAGCCATAACCCTCCTTCCCTCATCATTCATGATGATGGCTCCTGACCTACTATCGACCAGATATCCATAACCCCTAGGAGTCTCCCTAAGATGGGTCCTCTTCCATCTGTGTCCACGCTCCTGGGCATATCCAGGAGACCCCTCTGCATCCAGTGTATCGATGGGGGTAATCTCTCTCGGAGTGGCACCCAAAGGGGTGCCACCCTGCTGCTGACGGCTGCGCAAAAGCCGGAGTAACTGGAGTAGACGTCCCCACAGGTATGACAAATCTTGGAGGTGATGCATCTCCAGCTGAACGACAAGACGGAGACACCCCATCTCTGTCTCCACAGCGACATCCCCCTGATCCTGATGCACTCTCTCCCTCTGGCCCAAGTCGTGAGCGTCAAGATCATCTGCTCGAAGCCAAAGCATCCGATCGCGCTGAAGCAGATCTAGCAGAGTGCCCTGACAAAGAACGAGACAGCTCCTGGTCTGCCATCTCTCTGAATCTGACGAGCTGGTCTAGAGACATGCGTGCAAAGATGTCCTGTAACTCCTCATCGCTCATCCCTCGACTCATCCTGAAAATGTCACCTACATAGACAAAAAATGATGTTAGAATAATCAATTTAAATCATACAAAGCACAATAATATAAATCATTTTAAAAAAATCTCACTTAAAATGCATATCTTATGTACCTTTATAAGAGATTGATCAACGAATTGAGTAAGTGGATGCTCCAAGTATGAAGTATCCTATGGTCCCATGTTAATCTCCTAATACAAATCCGCATACACTTGAAGGTCGATAGACATGTCACCACAAAAGAATGAGTCCGCCTCATTCTCAAAGAATTCTTGGACCCCTGTATTTCCATCATTGTTAGCCGATGCTGTCTCCAAGCTTTCGACGGCCTCCATCCCTTGCAATATCGACCCCTCTATTTGCATATTATCTTCATCTATGCTCGAAACATTGCTTTGATCATATACTCTCGCACTTCGGGGAGTTGAAGGTATAACATACCACCATTGAGGTTATCGGGGGTTTGGATAGAAGATTACTTGTTCACAAACATGTACAAGAGAGTTCAAACCATTGTGACATAAACCATGTCATAATACAATTAGCAAAAGCAAATGGCTCCATGCACCTGTTCACAATGGGCCGGCAACACAAAGGTGTCGCATAAATCCGTCCATTTTTTTTTTGGAATCTATTTCGAGAAATCCAGATGGACCTCGAACTGTTGCTCCAGCTCCTCCAAGTACCACTTTGAACCACTGCATATCAAATAGTATCATGGAGAAGCTATGGTAATCCATCGTAATAATACTTTGCAAGTTCCCAAAATACTCCATCTCATCCACAACCGTGTTTGGATCCGTTGCTCATCGTCGGCTCTCTTGCTCAAACCTTGCCATGACACCACAGTCCATTGTGGAGCGCATTTTGTCAATACGCTCCACATGAAAATGCCGTCCGCGCGACCACACTGCACTATATATTTTCTACTGTACATTGAAACACTCAAATTAGATGTTCGCATATAAAATTTAGATACGACAGATTCTAAACCCCTCATCACCTTTGGACTACATCCCCTCGAGAATTCCCACTTCTCCATTGAGACCTCTGTCCCTTCGCGAGATGCTGCGGTCAAGGCTCCATGCAACCATCGCGCTGACATAAACTGTGGCATCTCTTCCATGCCTTCGAGATATCGAATCGGTCGATGATGCGTACTACATCGAAATTCAGCTCGCGCTTCCTCTCGATCTTGCCTTGCAATCTGGTACTTGGCGAGCCACGTCTCCATGGAGGCATGGTGCAACATACAAAAGCGATTCACCTTCTCTTCCATTGAGGCATCCATTCTTTTTTCTACCCCATTTCCAACCACCACATCTCTAGTTAGTCTATCATTGTCATTCAACCACCATAGCATTTCATTGTCTAGTTTCATCGTTGGTAGCCATTGTGAAATATGCACTAGCGCCTTAGACACCAACCAACCTTCGGCCATGCTACCTTCTGGCCGAGCTCGTTGTCGCACAAAGCCTTTCAGGGTTTTCATGAAGTACTCCAGGAAGAAGATCCATTGCGTATGGACAGGTCGAGCAATCTCCACTTTGTCCACAAGATGCACAAGAAGGTGGATTTGTATCGTGAGCATGCTGGTGGGCACGTATTTCTCAAAGAGATAGACCGTCTCCACTGCTCCTCGTCTTGCGGATTCAATAGAAAACGTCTTAATCTCTTTCTGTGAGATCCATTGCACCAAAGTCGACACCAAAGTCGACACGTTGATTAAGATATGCCTTGCGATCTTGAACAACAGGACCTTCTTCGTTTTCCATCTTGTCTACGTTACAATAAACAATTTAATGACTTGTAATACAATTTGGGAAAACAAGGCTCAAATGGATAGCTTTATGGAGATGTATGTCAAGTTGCAAGTTGATCATAAGCTCTTGCTTGAGAGGTTTTAGCCTCTGCAAGAGGCTGAGAAGCAAATTTTGAAAAACATTGAGGTTGATATTGATGCATCCATGGTGTTGAAATCTAAACTTCAAGATATAAGAAATGCTTTACTGATTGATGTAAAAAATGTATGGGACATAGTAGTTGAGAGATTTATTGATGTTATATCTCGGCCATATACCATGCTCAAGGATTTGTTTGTCTCGGTATATAATTACTCATTATTATAGAAAAAAAAGGCATTGGTTCATAATGTTCATGAGTTGAAGACTAAATGTTTGGACTTGACTAAAAGATTGGATAATGCCTTAGATGCTAAAAGGAAAAGTGATGAATATGTTACGTCATCATTGCAACAAAAAGATTGGTGACAAGGATGCTATGATTAATGAAGTTCTTCACGAGGTGAATATAGAGTTGAAGGGGATGGAACACGATTCTTCTTTGGGATTTAGTGGTGATCAGTCAATTATTGAGGTGTCTTCTTGTATGGCCATTATACCTTATATACCTAGCTACGGTCTCTAGGTTATGTACTTTGAGTATCTTAGAGGGGCTCTACTAGGATTACTTATACAAGTGCACTAGAGGGCTTTGAGTATAAGTAATCCTAGTCAACAAAATTTATGAGTATCATTGAGGATCTCTTAGTCTAATAATAAATCAATCTCAACAAAAAGCATCTTAGTAATGTGGTTTTTTTGTCCTAGATCCATGTATAAAAATTAATGCCATCTATGAAATTTATCAACTTTTATTGTAATGATTGGAAGACATCAATTGCAACAATGTAATACAAGGTTACCATGTCAAAGACAATATCAAATAGTAAAGATGTTTGTGCCTGTGTGGGGGGGGGGGGGTGTGTGTGTGTACCATAGTTATAAAATATGTTCCAATCAATTATACTCATAGTCATAACCTTTGAAGAAAATATCCTATGCTCAATTTAAGGGATTCTTCTTCTATGGCAATACTTTTGGGTTCATTTTGATGAAGTACCATAATGATCATTAGCTAGGGGATCATTTTTTTTTAGTCCTTCCATTGACTAGTTGGCATGATTACTAATTTGTTATGCCTATAACGTTAATACAAAAACAAGGAATTATGCATATCACAATTAGATCCCCTACTTGGACATTATGAAGGATATGACCAATTTTAAGCCATCTTAAAGAGTCACCAATGTACGTGGCCCATGGTAAAGCACATTGAATACCATTATTGATAAGTCTATTATCGTGCATCTTAAATCTCCTAATTAGACTTTATAAAGTGTATGACCAATTTTTAGCCCTCTTAAGGAGTCGATGTAATGGTACCCATAAAAAAAGCAAAGTGCATACCATTACCATAATCATGGATATGTTATCGTTCCAATATATACACACACAGGTGGACTACATCTTGAGTAGACAAAAGCTATCCATTTGAGTAGACATACATCTCCATAAAGCTATCCACTTGAGTATACATATCTTTCTCTTTCTCTCCCTCTCTGATTTCCTCCCCCTCTCTCTCCCTCTCCCTCTCTTTCTCTCTGATTTCCTCTCCCTCTCACAATATATCCTAACACTCTCCAAAAGCAAAAGGGAGAGGGAGAGAGAGAATGCACTCTCCCTCCCTCTCCCTCTCCCTCTCCCTCTCTTTCTCTTTCTCTCCCTCTCTCATTTCCTCCCCCTCCCTCTCCCTCTCCCTCTCTTTCTCTTTCTCTTTCTCTTTCTCTCCCTCCCTCATTCTCTCTCTCTCTCTCTCTCTCTCTCTCTCTCTCTCATTTCCTTTCCCTCCCACAAAAGCAAAAGGGAGAGGGAGAGAGAGAATGCACTCTCCCTCCCTCTCCCTCTCCCTCTCCCTCTCTTTCTCTCTCTCTCTCTCTCTCTCTCTCTCTCTCTCTCTCCCTCTCTTTCTCTCTCATTTCCTCTCCTAAACAAGCAAAAGAGAAAGTGATTTAGACCTTAAACAAGCAAAAGAAGGAGAGAGGGAGACTCACCGATGAGATATGGCGACTGTGGGGCAGCTCCTCTTCGTGATGAAGGCTCCTCCTCTCCTTCGCGAACAACGCAAAACCGCGAAATAAAGCCGCACTCGGTTTCGGCCTGTTTTTTTTCCCTGTGGAGCGTCACTATTTGCATCGCAAAAGCGATGCAAATAGCGATGCCGCTACCCGCGTCGCTACCCGCCATCGCTATAAGCTTAAATCCTTGTAGTGGTGTGCTTTGGTGTTGGCCTTCCAATATCCACATGAATGTATGCACGCATGATGGCTATCAGCTTGTGATGAAGCTTCATTATGCACTTCATATTTAGTTCATTGGTCAAGTGCTTCATCTCCTTAGCCAAATCTTCGAGAGATTTCTCCTCAAGCCTAGGCTTTAGGTGCTTCAAAAGTGCTGGAGGTGTCAAGGATGTTGGTTGCGACATCTCCTTTGTAGGTGAATTGCTAAGGACACATTCCATAAGGAGCATCGTCACGGCCAAAGGTTGTGACTACTGTGATTCTTGATTGGATGTAGTAGTGGCTAGTTCAGTGGATTGGCTACTACTGGTAGACTACTGTGTCAAGTCCATAGGTAGAATGGAAGTGGTTGTCTCTTTTGTTGCCCTTTGAGCATTCACTTGTGTAGATCGAGCCTCAGTTGAGCTAGCCATGGTGGATTGCACATGCATGTCCCTAGGTTAAGAATTAGGGGTGCTTTCATGTCTTGCACTTTGGACATTTGGAAGCTCAGATGGAGATAGAGATTGGGATTGAGCAGATTTACTTGATGACTATTGTTGTGCCTCCTATGTTTGTTTAGAGAAAGAGGGTGTAGGAGATTTGGGACTCCTAGGTGGTCTTGGCACTGGTTAGAAGATTTGCTCATGATTGTTCGATGATTTTGCCATTTGCTTTGTTGAGAAATAAACCTTACCATATATGATATTCACTTGTTAAGCATCCTAGGCTCATGATCTATCCTTTGAATAGTCTTGTTTGGTTTCTTGATTTCAATCGTGAGGGGCTCAGTCACTCCAATGTTTTTGACTCGAGACTTGTTCTTTTGTTTAGATTTTCTCTTGTGCTTCTTCGCTCTTGATACATCCTGACCTTCTATTGACAGAGGCAGTTTACCAGGGGGTTTTGGTACCGAAATCCATCGGTTACCTGTGAAATATCCTTGAGCACGTAGCAATGCTTTGGATATCCATCATGGCGTTGTGCTGGCTCTCCATCGATACCTTTGTCTATAAGGTTGGGCTTCTTTTGTGGTCTTCTACGATATTTGTAAGTCCAAAGCCTATCCTCAGACCTTCTTGTTTCAAGCATAGCCTCGCTCACTAGTTCTCTCTGTTCAACATGTGCTTGTATCAACTCTTTCAACAAGTCCTTGCTCTCATTACTAGGCTTGCCTAGTATGTCAGAATGTTCCTTGCCTTTCCATCAAGGTTTGATGAGGTTACCATTACTAAAGGTTGTGATTATCCTCACACCCAGTAGCATCAAGTGTATCCTCTGAGCTATATAATCAGCCTCACACTTCGTCGCCCTTTTGAAGGGTCTTCCTAGGAGGGTTTCCTTTCCACAATTAGCACTATTTGCAGGAACATGGAATAGGATAGGCAAGCTTTTCATTTCAATAGTTACAAGGATTTTACACTTCCCTATAAGTGCTTATGAGTGTCCCCCATAAGGATTAAGAGTTGCATTAGTCGGTGTGAGCTCTAGTTGGCCTAGTAGGGTCCATGCTTCATAGGTCAAGATATTAAAATCAACTCCTTCATCAATGAGAGCATTGACAGTGTGCTCTCTTTTGGCGGTGAGTTTGACCCTAAGATAAGCATGCGGTACTATGTCTTCATCTTTCGGGTCTTGGCTTATAGATTCAAGCCTTCTGATACATGCCCTTGAGTCCCCAACTACACAACTAGATTTGGATTCTCTACTGATATCTTGGGTCATCTGTGCAGTGTTGTTCAAGGTGCATATATCGTGAGGACTGTCATGTCTAGCCATCTTCGCAGTAGCTTGATATTGTTGCATTTTGTTTTGACTAGATGCAGCCCGGACGCAACCTATATATGTTTTTGTGGTATGGCCTTTTTGCCCTTGTTGGCCAGATTCACCCATTGAGGTTCTAGGGTCTTGGTTTATCTTTGTTCGGGTATGGGCTTTTGCTTGCTGTTTCGCAAGTGAAAATCTATGCTTGTGTAAAGCCCTTACTACAATAGAATCTAATTTGCAGGACCTGTCACAGTGTGTGTTTTCTCTCTAGCCTACTTGGGAGAGGTGTGGAGGGGACATAGCCCCCTCTATGAGGGTCTCGAGGGGGGGGGAGGGGGCAGTCCCCCCAGCCCGCATGGCTATTACGCTAAACACCATGCGCAATTTAAAGGACTGCTGTTTGTAGCCAAGTTTGGACCACTTGCTATAGATTTCAGCCCAATGATAGATCTATAATGTGCTTTCGGCTTTATATGGTCTCTGGGTTTGTATTTTCTTGTTTTGGTTTGTTGGTCCGAGTCCTAGAATCGGATTGACTGATTTTGGGTGGTTTGACTTTCAGATTTTAACGGTCTGACTAGATTGGGTTTAGGGTTCAGGGTCCGATTCCGAAGAGTGTTCCGATTGGTAGTTGGGTATGAGTCCAATGGTTGGTCATGACTATAGAGTGATCCGATTGTTGTGTGCATCCGATTGGACAAATGGGATGTTCGATTCAACAGGCGGTCTGGTTGGGAAAGGTTGCTCGATTGGATAGTTGGGTATCTGATCGGACGGTTGGTCTGATCGAACCAAAGGGCTTGGTCTGACTGTTAAAGTGTGTTCGATTAGATAGGTGGTCAAATTTTCAAGTAGTCCAATTTTGGGCGTTTGATTTCGGATGGTTCGATTTTGGATTGTCCAATTTTCAAAATCAGACAGGGTATCCGATCAAACCAAGTGGGTTTGTCCAAGTGGTCCGATTTTGGAAATCAGACAGTTCGCTTGGTCTGAAAGGTGAGAAGGATCGAAGCTTGCACGCGAGCTATGGCGGGAGAGCAAGAGCAAGAAAGAGAGAGACAAGAAATGGGAACTCCAACAGTCACAATGTGTGACCGGGCCTTCCTTTATTCAAACTGTCACTAAAAGAATAAAGAATAAAGTGACGTGACGGGCGCCCGCCACCTGCAGTGTGCAGTGCCGGGTACTGTCAGTGTAGTAATACACGGGGTGGCACGGCGGAGGCGCCTTTACCCCCAACAACCTCCCACTTAAAGGCGAATCTGCCCTAGTGAGAGAGAAAAAAAAAGAAAAGACAGTACAAATGTACATAGGTACAAGGGATGAGGAAAGGTGACATCTCATCCAACGCCCATCAACCTCCTGAGGAAGGCAAAGCGCTCAGTAGTGAGGCTCTTCGTGAGCAAATCTGCAGGATTCTCGTCAGTGGAGATCTTGACAAGGTCAACAGACCTGTCCTCCACGACACCACGTATGAAGTGATACCTCACCTCAATGTGTTTCGTCTTCGCATGGAAGACCGGATTCTTAGCCAACTGAATGGCACTCATAGAATCCGAATGCAGTGTAGGTGTAGCATCAATCCCAAGGTCAGCAACTAGACGGCCTAACCATATGGCCTCCTTGCAAGCCTCAGTGGCTGCAACATACTCGGCCTCAGTGGTAGACAAAGCCGTACACTTCTGAACCCTGGACATCCAAGAGATAGCCCCTCCAGCATAGGTGAATACATAGCCAGAAGTGGACTTCCTACTATCTGCATGTCCTGCATAATCGGAGTCAGTGTACCCCACGACCCCTGTATCCTGGCTGCCATAGCAAATACACATATCTGCTGTGCCCTTCAGGTACCTCATGATACCCTTCACAGCATCCCAATGTCTGCTGCCAGGTGTAGCCATATAGCGTGCCACAACACCAACTGCATGTGCAATATCTGGACGAGTGGCTATCATGGCATACATCAAACTGCCCACGGCTGATGCATAAGGGATCTTGGCCATCTCGGCCCTCTGCTCATCTGTCTGCGGACAATCGGCCTGTGATACCTTCACATAAGAAGGTAATGGACAGCCAATAGGCTTTACGTCCTGCATGCGGAAGCGCTCAAGGACTTTATGAATGTACCCCCGCTGTGAGAGATACAAAAGTCCCTGATGCCTATCGCGCTTAATGCGCATCCCAAGTATATGTGAGGCCTGTCCCAAATCCTTCATCTCAAAGCTCTTCTTCAGCTGAGATTTAAGAGCATCTAGCTCATCATGAGCTTTCCCTACTATCAGCATATCATCAACATAGAGTACCAAGATAAGCAAACTACCATCACGGGCTTTCTTCGTGTAAAGACACGGATCCATAGCACTCCTGCTGTAGCCCTGTGACTGCATAAAGGCATCAAACTTATGATACCATTCCCTAGGTGCCTGCTTCAAGCCATACAAGCTCTTCTTCAACTTACACACTAGGTGCTCCCTGCCAGGTTCTGCAAAGCCCTTAGGCTGATCCATATAGATCTCATCATGCAAGTCCCCATGTAGAAAAGCCGTCTTGACATCCATCTGATATAGATCTAAGTCAAGCTGTGCAACCAAAGCCAAGACTAAGCGCAGGGTGGTCATCTTAACCACAGGAGAGAAGACCTCATCAAAGTCCACACCATGTTCCTGCTTAAAACCCTTTGCTACCAATCTAGCCTTGTATGCCGGCTTGGGGTGTCCAGGGGTACTTTTCAGCTTGTACACCCACTTGCATGGCAAAGCCTTCTTGCCCTTAGGCAAGGCAACCAAATCCCAAGTCTCATTCTTATGTAGGGAGTCTATCTCAGACTGCATAGCCCTCTCCCAGGAGTGACTGTCACCCCTGCGCATAGCCTCATCATAAGTGAAAGGCTCTCCTGCATCTGTAACCAAAACATAATGCATAGAGGGCTGAAATCTATCAGGTGGACGTCTGTCTCTAGTAGACCGTCTCACCGCAGGCTCTGCTGCCTGGCTAACTGCCTGTCCAACACCCTGGCCCTGTGGAGGAACTGCTGCAGGCTGTACTACTGGCTGTGTGGGAGCTCTAGGCTCCTCCTGAAAGATCACTCTGCGGATCTCAACCACCTTCTCAGGCTGCCTGTGCATCTTGTCTTCATGGAAGACGACATCATGGCTGCGTACTATTTTCCGCGCCTGCGGATCCCATAGGTGATAGCCCATCTCTCCTGACTCACCATAGCCAAGGAATATGCATTTAATGCTCTTTGGATCCAATTTACTCCTCTTGTCCTTGGGCACATGGCAGAATGCCTCACATCCAAAGACACGGAGATGCGCATAAGAGGGTGGCTTACCAGCCCAAACTTCCTCTGCAACCTGGAAATCCAATCCACTGGAAGGCGATCGGTTTATGACATGCACTGCCGTACTAACTGCCTCAGCCCAAAAACTCTGTGGTAGGCCTGCATGGCTAAGCATAGAGCGCACACGCTCCTGAATAGTCCTGTTCATGCGCTCAGCCAAACCATTCTGGGGTGGGGTGTAAGGGGCGGTCAACTGACGCTTAATACCCCTGTCATCACAAAACTGCTCAAAAGCATGCGAGACATATTCTCCCCCATTATCTGTCCTAAGGCATTTCAGCCTATACCCAGTCTGGTTCTCAACAAGAGCAAGCCATCTCTGAAAAACTGCCAAGACATCGGACTTCTGCTTTATGGGATAAGCCCACACTTTCCTAGAAAAATCATCAATGAAGGTAACAAAGTACTTCGCGCCACCCATAGACATGCAAGGCATAGGCCCACAAACATCGGAATGCACCAATGCTAAGGGCTCACTCATGCGTGGCCTACCCGATTTCTTATGCGTAGACCTATTCTGCTTACCATAAAGACAATGATCACAGGAGTCAAAACGTGCATAGTCCAAAGGCGGAAGATACTGCAAACCAGATAACATTTTCATTCCTTTCAAAGACATATGCCCCAAACAGGCATGCCAAAGTGATACATGTGGGATAGAGCCCACTGCCAAAACATGGTCTACAAAAGACCCAGATACAACAAGAGGATAGAGGCTGCCAGCCTTGGCGCCTCTAGCAAGCACAAGTCTGCCTTTGGTAATCTTCCACGCAGAATCCCCAAAACAGACATGAAACCCTGCATCATCCAACTGTCCTGCAGACATAAGACTGCGCGTAAGCGCAGGTACATGACATACATCCCTAAGCAAAAATGAACTGCCAGTGGAAAACTGCAACTGAATATCACCCATGCCCACAATGTCAAGAGACCTGTCATCTCCAAGTCTGACTGATCCAGATACAGTACGGTAAGAGTGAAACCACTCACGGTAAGGCGTCACATGGAAGGACGCACCTGAATCCAATAACCAGCACTGTGCATACATACTAGGTGTCTCAGTCAAGTGTGAAGCATCAGAAGAACTAGCTGCAAGTATAAACTCATCACCACCATCGGACTCCTCAGTCTGCGTGACATTAATTTCCTCAATCTTGACGCTGGACTTTGCAGGTACTATGCTACGATCAGAGGACTTCTCCTGCACTTTATCTTTCCCCTTATCCTTGCGCTTCTCATTGCGCAACTCATGACACTGTGGTCTAATATGGCCCTTTTTCCCACAATGATGACAAGTGACATTTGCATTGCGCCCACGCGACTTGCCACGAGATTTAGACCGACCCTTTTGCGAGTCACGGCCTCGGCCATTACCACGGTCATACCTGTCATTCCTGCCTCTAACTGTCAAAGCATGACTACCACGAGAGGCATCCAAGTTTTTGCAATTCACCTCTTCCTGAAGAAGAGCACTCTCAACATCTGCCAATTTTAGAGTAGCACTAGAGGCACAAAGAGCAGTACGGAAAACATCCCATGACTCATTTAGAGTCCCAAGCAAGAAAAGAGGAGTTACTTCCTCTCCAAAGGTGATATCCTGCGAAGTCACGTTCTTCAATATAGAATGGAACTGGCTCAAGTGAGCAGACATAGTCGCATTATCCTTCATGCGCAGATCCATAAGCTGCTTCAACCAGTACATTTGACTCGTCGGACTTTTCTTATCATAAAGATTCTTGATCTTATTCCATAGATCCCATGCACTCTGTGCTTCCTCAAATACATTATAATGTACCTGTTCAGTGAGAGACAATACAATCGTGGACTTGCATAGCTCATCAAGTTCAAGCCAGTCGTCAATGTCCATAGTTTCAGGCTGCTCCCCAGTCAACCGAAGTGGCTTAATCTGAGATTTCTGCACCAAGACCTGCCAAATTTGACTCTTCCAATAAGAGTAGTTGGTACCATCCAACTTTGTAATGTTAAAGATGGCACTATCATGCGAAGATGACGCCATTATGCAGGCTGGAAATGCCCAAACAGCCCAAAACTGCTTGCTGTTTTACTGCAAAAACTGCCCAAAAATGACCAAAACGGGGTCCAAAGGGCGAGCAAAGTGTGCCAAAAGTTGCTGCCCACTTAGTACTAGGTGCAATACACCAAATCAGGATATTTCAGCATGAAAAGTACACCTCAGTCCACCAATAACTGCTTGCTGTAATAAATTGCAGGTATGCAGTCTAGAGAGCAAACTGTCCCAAAATATGATCCAATGTCAAGCAAACAATGCTAGGTCCAAAGCTGGCATGAAACGGACATAAGCAAGGCCAATGACAGTGAAAAGAACATGAGCTCAACACCGAAGCATATCAAAATAACATCTGCCAGTGAAAGGCACACCCCCAGACACTCTAGGCAAAGTGTTCCTGTAACTGCCAAAACCTGACACAAATAGGTGTCTGCTAAAAAAGAAAGATCCAAATATGAGACTCAGCTCATAAGCATCCTGTGAACCAAGAGTACATCAATGCATATCCATAAAGATCGGAGTATGATCCCAAAGTCCCAATGCGTATGTAGCTGCTCAAGACATAAACTGCTCCAAATACATGTAAGTGCTCCAATAGCATGCAACTGTCAAAGGTCAAGCAAGCATGTAAAATGCTCCCACTGGCACAAAAGGCGTACAAAGCAAGCTCAGAAGCTCAAACAACCCAAGAGAAAGCACCAGTGATAAGTGACCCTGTCAATGCATCAAGCACATCCAAGAGAGCATGACATACATGAAGCACCAGTCGTATTAACCATGAAGCAATACATAAGCCCAAATAAGCTCTCGGTCAACTCAATGACATCCAAATAGCAACCAAGATCAGTGATCAAGTAAGCCGGGAATGCTCAAATACATCCAAATCCAAGCTCCAAATGTCGGTACGGCAGACACGAACCAAATAGCATATGTCACGAACCAAAGCATGTAATGCAAAAGCCTAACTGTCAAGCAGAGACATGAGGCATAGGCGGTCCACGAGCATGCCGAGGCGGTCCAAATGCCAGTGAAGACGGAGCTAATGCGAAGCTCAAAAGCATCCCATAATCTCATACATATGCTCCAAGTCGTCCCCAAATGTCAGAGATATCATGCCAAAGCTCAAAGCATACATCCGGTATCGGTAGGTAAGTGCCAAAGCATGTAAAGTACCTTCAACCCACTGTTATTCCAGTATGTATTTACTGTTCTAAACAGTAGATTTCAGCCCCAAATTCAAGCCAAAATCATGGTCAAACCAAATGCATACATCCCCAATACATCCGGGTAGGAAGTAGACTGCATACGGGCATCAAACAAGGTAACCGGAGTAGAGTATAAGCATTAAATGCCAATGCCAAGTGTGGCTGCCCTGTTTCCAGCACTATATAACAGTAAATAACAGTCCCAAATCAGCCAATATTTCAAGCCAAAATCATGGCATAATCATGTGCATACATTCCCAAGGCACTAGGCATCATGTAGACCGCATACGGGCATCAAATAGCACAACCGGAATGGAGTATAAGCAACAAATGCTAATGCCAATGGTGCTGCCCTGTTTTCAGCCTGTTATGACAGTTTATGACAGTCCCAAATCTGAAGAAATCAGCCCCGAAAGATCAAGACCAATGCCCAAAGCTTGAATGACATCAAACATGAAGTCTATAGCCCTCTTGATCAAGGTAGAGAGCAAGAAGCAATGGCCAAGTGTGGAGCTGAAGTAGATGAGTGCTCACAGCCTGGAAAAAATGATGCAATCTGCCCTGTTGGTGCTGAACTTGCTGCTGCTCCACATGGGCTGAAAAGGGGGTAATGGGGGGCTCAATGATGGCCCAAGGTAGGCACATACCAAGCCATGAAGGCCCAATGCAAAGGGGAGGGAAGATATGAGCTATGGAGCTCAAGAAGAGTGGCTGCCCTTTGTTCCTGCCCTGTTTTAATCTGAGAATACACTCAAATGCCTGCAAATGCTGAGGCAATACCTCAAGGGCAAGGCCCTGATGAAGCTCAAGAAGGCCAGGATGGAGCTCGGGATGCCGGGGAGAGTCGGGAGCTCAAGAGGTCGGCTATGGCTGCCGGGATGGAGACCCAATGCGTGAAGCGAGTCGATGCGAAGGTCGGGAAGCACCGAGTCGAGCTCGAGCAAGAGAATGCCAAGCTCTGATACCAGTTGAAAGGTGAGAAGGATCGAAGCTTGCACGCGAGCTATGGCGGGAGAGCAAGAGCAAGAAAGAGAGAGACAAGAAATGGGAACTCCAACAGTCACAATGTGTGACCGGGCCTTCCTTTATTCAAACTGTCACTAAAAGAATAAAGAATAAAGTGACGTGACGGGCGCCCGCCACCTGCAGTGTGCAGTGGCGGGTACTGTCAGTGTAGTAATACACGGGGCGGCACGGCGGAGGCGCCTTTACCCCCAACATGGTCCAATTCTGGGAATCAGACATGTCATTCAGTCTGATTCTGGGAATTGGACACTGTGGAGGGCATCCGATTCCATCGATTGAAATGCGTGTCGATCACTTATTTGCCCAAAAATTTAAAGATAGATGTCGCTAGTAGCTGCCTGAACTTCAAGGAATCAAGGAGGAGTGTGGGACAAGGGCATTCCATACCTGAATCTCACTGAAAGTCCCGATATGCTCTGATCGATCTGATGTAGGCATGGACTGCAAGCTCTCTCTCTCTCTCTCTTCTCAAACTCTGCTTAACCTTTCAAATGCAAAATAAGGTCTTCCTTGCCACTCCTGGCCTCTTATTGCCTTGCCCATGTCTACATTTACCTTAGTCTTGCTCCTCTTGCTAGCATTTAACCCAAAATTTTATTTTTTGCCATTCTTTTCCTTGTTTCAGCCTATTATACAACATTAGAAACCCTACTGTGTGCTCACACTGTTTGAATCCTATCCTACCTAAATGCAAACAAAAATCATAAAGAAAATACTTACACTACTCCAATATACTTTTCCAAATCCAAAAAACCAAAAACCTACTTGCTAAGGAGATCTAATACCTCTTCAAACTCCCTCGCTTCCTATCTATCTACCTCGAGCATCGGTTCGCTACTTCAATGCTCAATTTGAAGTATGCAAGTACTCAAGGCTTGAATCCATTGGTCCTGAAAATGGAACTAAAATGTAGAGGCAATTAATTGCCAAGACCTACGGACCGCTTATTGTTTCAAGCGTTCCAAGCCGAGCACTAATGGCTACCTCTCACATAGCTGACACGCTATCTATCTCTAAGTGTAGTGAGCTTACCTCCATGCCCAATCGAGTTGTCTCCTCTCCTGAGCACTTCGGTAGCTCCATGATCCAAGTGCAAGCTTCAAGCAAGCTCGATTCTCAAGCTCCATACTCCAAGCTCCATTGCCATGAGCAAGAGAAGAGAAGAGAAGAAGAGAGGAGAAGATGGAGAGCTTCTCCACCATGGTCCCTCACCCTCACGCACTCACTCCCTCACACTCTCACACTCCCTTTCTCAACCACAAGCTCAAGCAAGCAAGAAGAAGAAAAAGAAGAAGAGAGCTACTTTTGGCCACAAATAAGAATGAACTTCTCATTCACTTTTCAACTTTAATACAAAACCCTAAATCCCTTTTCGGCGATCATCCCCTTATCCCCTTTTTTACATGGCCGGCAGGCCCTTTTTCCCATTGTCCTCCTATCTTCCTAGCTTCCTTCCTACCACCCGTCTATCTTTAAAAATTGCATGGGTGAGAGCCTAGCACTCTTAAAATAAATCATGGTATGCCTTGCACTTTTTTACAAAAGTATTGACTCACACTTTTTCTCGTGCACCTTTCTCCTTGATTTAGGACTTTTTTGTACTTTTTGTGTTTCCAGATTCCTCTTGGCACGCCTTCGTATTCTATTTCACTTTTGCCTTGGCCTTGTATTTTGCTTTAGATTTTCTAGATTCTCCACCTTGTTTGTCAAAGGGTTAACAGGGTGATGATGTAGTTATCTACATTGAGCAGTTTTGGCAACAACTTCTATTGTTGCGTATGCTAGAGGAATTATCTAAAGACACTTCAATGAAAATATGAAGACGTAGGTATACAAGCTAAGCTTCATTCTCTTAAGCCTTCCTCTTAATAAGTTGCCATATCCCATGCACATGATGCTGAATAAGAATTTCAAGCTATTGCACACATCCTCTGCACTCAGCAACTTGCTCAAATCTATTTTCACAACAATAATTGGAATCCACAAAAGCCTTTCATTCCCTTGCATTCTAATGCTATTCCACCTTCTCGTTCGCCCAATTTAATACCTAAAGGCATTGTGGCCCAACAAATTGAAGCACTCAAGCTAAATTTTCAAAAAACTGTTTGAAGAGGAGAGAGAGACAGGGTTAACCATTCAGGTTCCATCATCTTCTTCACATTATTTTGTCATTGAGTAAAACACACATACAAAAGTAACATAGAGTAAGTGACACGCTGACTAGACAGACTAACCATAGTCAGGTCACCGACTAGCTAACCGACTTATTTAATGTAGCCACATGCAGGAGATAGCTGTACACTAGCTGTCATGTCGGTAGTACATAAAGACAGTCACACACTACACGGGGAGCTTGACTTCTAAGCTTGACTTCTAACACTCCCCCTCAAGCTCGAGATAGCATCTGCACACCAAGTAGTTGTCTAAAACCACAAAACTTATCTTTACCCAGAGACTTGGTAAAGATATCTGCTACCTGCTCATCAGTCCTCACATGCATAAGATCAACCTTTCCTGCAAGGACCATCTCAGGAATAAAGTGGTAGTGTACCTCTATGTGTTTTGTCCTGGCATGGTAAACTGGATTCATGGTCAGGAGTACACTACTCAGATTATCACATAACAGTTTCACTGGAGCATCAACCTGAATATCCAAGTCAGCCATAAGCTTGAGCAGCCAAGCAATCTCACATGCTGCCAATGCAGCTCCCCTATACTCTGCCTCAGTACTAGATAAAGCAACCGTAGGCTGCTTCTTGCTGCTCCAACTGATCATGCCGCTACCAAAGCCAAAGGCATAGCCACTCGTAGATCGTCTGTCAGTTGAGCATCCTGCCCAATCTGCATCTGTGTATCCAATCAGTGTCAAGGGCTTATCTCTGACATAGAACAACCCATAGTCTACAGTGGACTTAACATACCTCATGATGCGTCTAACTGCATCCAAGTGCGGCTTTCTCGGCTTCTGCATAAACTGGCTTATCAGCCCTACTGCATAGCTCAAGTCAGGCCTAGTGATGGTCAAGTAAATCAGACTGCCGACCATCTGCCTGTACATAGTCACATCTTCTACTTCAGCCCCAGTGTTCATGTCTAGCTTTACATTCTGGTCCAGAGGTGTATCCAGTGGTTTGCATTCAGCCATGCCATACTTCTTAAGCGTTTCCATGGCATAGTGCTTCTGCATCAGCCATAAGCCATTTTCAGCTGGTACAACCTCAATACCCAAGAAATACTTCAGATCTCCCAGATCTTTCATGTCAAATTCAGATTTCAGCATCTTCATAGCATGCTGAATTCCCATGTCATCATCTCGAGTGATTATCAGGTCATCAACATAGATGACCAGCACTACCAAGCCACTGTCAGTCTTCTTTGTAAACAGGCTGTGATCAGCCCTGCCAACTACAAATCCAAGACTCTGCAAGTAACTGCTGATCCTAGCATGCCAGGCTCTCAGAGCCTGCTTCAGCCCATACAGTGCCTTTTTCAGCCTGCACACATAATGCTGAAAATCAGGGTCCTCATACCCTTCCGGCTGAACCATGTATACATCCTCTGCTAAATCACCATTGAGGAATGCATTCTTAACATCCATCTGCTGCAATTTCCAGCGTTTTGCAGCAGCCAAGGCAATAACAGTTCGTATGGTTGCCATTTTTGCAACCGGGCTGAATGTTTCATCATAATCCAAGCCATACTGCTGAGCATATCCTTTAGCGACCAGCCTTGCTTTGTACCTTTCCACACTGCCATCAGACTTATATTTGATTTTATAAACCCATTTGCAGCCAACAGGCCTTTTCCCTTCAGGCAGTGGTATCAAACCCCAAGTCTGATTTTCAGCCAAGGCTTTCATCTCTTCATCCATAGCCATGCACCAATTTTCATCCTTTGCTGCTTCAGCATAAGTACCTGGTTCTTTGATCTCCATCACTTTTGTCATGTAGGCATAATGCTTTGCAGAATAACCAGAGTACGTCAACCTGTCAACAGGGTATCTGACCCTCTGCGATCGTCTATTCCCCTCTCTCATGAGGCGGAATATACCTATTCTGCCTCGTACCAGGCGTATAGACAGTCGGAATGCCAAGTTCACTGTCTAACGTATCAGCAGACTCATATCCAGAAGTGATTCTGCCAGGTGGCGTCATACTATCCTCAGTAGCTTTCTCTTTTCCTTTGCTGTCCAAGACATCATAATATTTCCCCCTCACTGACATACCAGTGTCAGTGGACGATGAGTGTCGCAATCTCCCTGTCCATGGGGATACTGTCTGCTGACTACTAGGTCCTGTCATATCAGTGTTCTGCTGCAACTCAACTGTAGATACATGAGTGGAAGGCATATCCAATGGCACTGCAACTGGTGATACATACCATGAGCCCAACTCATCAAAGATGACATCCCTGCTTACCAAAGTCTCCCTGGTAGAGGGATCATAACATTTGTATGCCTTCTTCTCCTGCGAGTATCCAATGAACACACTCTTATGCGCTTTGGGATCCAGCTTTTTCCTTTTCTCATCTGGAATGTGCACATAAGCAAGATAGCCAAAGACCTTCATGTGTCTTACATCCGGCTTATAGCCATAGAGCCTCTCAAACGGTGTCATGTCATGAATGCCTGCAGTGGGAGTCCTGTTCAGAATATATGCGGCTGTCACAACAGCCTCTGCCCAATAGTAAAGCGGCATATGCTTCTCATTCATCATGGCCCTAGCAGCTTCCATCAGAAACCATGTTCTTCCTTTCAGCTACTCCGTTTTGCTGCGGAGTGTAGCTGCAGGTTAGCTGCCTACGAATGCCATTTTCAGCCAAAAAATCAGCAAATTCATTGGAGACATACTCCCCACCGCTATCAGATCTCAAGCAAGAGATGTAACATTCAAATTCCTTCTCAACCTGTGCTTTAAATTTTTGAAAAATAGCAAAGACCTCATCTTTTGTTTTCAATATGTAAAGCCAGGTATATCGACTGTAGTCATCAGTGAAAGATACATAGTATCTGGAACCCCCCATAGATGCATTATGAGCTAGTCCCCAAACATCAGAGTGCACTAACTGCAGTGGTCGTGTACTCTGTCTTACATGCCTGACAAACGGCAATCGTGACTGCTTACCAAACTGGCAAGCCTCCCATACATGACCAATATCTGAATATTGGAATCTAGGTAACCCTGTTACCAGCTGCTTCTTCTGCATGGTCTGCAGCCTCTGCAAATTGACATGCCCCACTCTCTTGTGCCAAATCTCTAAGTCCCTGATAGTGCCAGAACCCTGGGCAAACATGGTGGAGTTCAGCTCTGGCAGTGTAGCATCAAGAGTGAACATTCTTTCGTTTCTGTGGCCTTTCGCGATCAACTTGCATCCATTGCCAAACTCTTCAATAAAGCAGCCATGCTTATTGAAGCGAACCTGCAAGTTCTGCTCTGTCATCTGGCCCACAGACAATAGGTTCTTCGTAATCAAAGGAACATGCAAAACATCATGAAGATTCTTCTTCCTGCCATCATGTACAACCAGAGGCACTTTTCCCTTGTGCTCTATGCTATGCTGTGTATCATCTCCTGTGCAAACATAGCCATGCTTATCTGCAACCATCTCAGTGAACCAGTCACCATGTGGGGTCATATGGTTTGATGCCCCTGAATCAATATACCATACTACATCATCAGATGATTTTGCAGCAGCCTTATCCTTGACATTTGACATACTTGTGTCTATTGGTTTACACAAAAAAAGAACCATCACATCATAGGTTATCCAAACTTATTACAGTTTAGTATAGACTATGATATTAACTGTGCAACTAAAATATGTTATTAATGTAAACTATGTTATGGGCCGTTTTTTTGTAGTCTTGGAGTTTTAATTGTGGAGCTCATAATTTCATCAATCTTGGATTGAAGATTGAAGATACTCAAGTAAGGGATGTCTTCACATGTAGATTATAACCACACGTAGTAGACGATGCAGATTATTTCCTGACAGGATTCACTCGTTACAGGGAAAAGAGGGGATAAATTTTTTTAAAAAAATTACCATAATTCCAATATTATCTTTTTGGCCTCCTACCAAGAGGAAGTTCCCATGTAACTAAACGGGTTTTTTTTTCTTTTGTCTCGTTCATGCAAGTGGAGATCACGATACATTGTGTATAATTTGAAAATCGCACCGTTGTCGTATTGCTGCACATTCGAGGTGCGAAAACCACCCAAAAGTTGTGCGTGAGATTTGTTACTTTGTACATACTTAGACGTAGACGTTGTGCTTTGCTTTGCTTGAACATTTTGCTTTCAGTTGGTTCATGTTCAATTTTACAGAAGAGACAAGCGCTGTTTGGGATTGAATCTGATATTTGGTATAAACAAATTAGAAGGAGAATGGGTTCTAGATCTGCAATGAGTATGGTTTTTCCGAGCTTCCCAAGTTGTTTGCTTATGCTGAAGATACAAATGGTATCGAGAAGGGAGTTTAAGAAGACCAGTGAATTTTCAGATGAACATGAGGCTCATGTGCAGCTTGCCCTTGAGCATGGAACCACTGCTTGCCAAAATCCATCAGCACTATTGCTCGTGTACTCAGCTGAGCGGACTTTACAGATCAGAAAAGTTTGTAAACTCTTAAAGCTAACATTTGGCATGCATTCAATATGCTTACACACACAGACTTCTGTTCTGCATCAAATTGAAGGGTTAAGCTCATGTGATGCTGAAATTGTGATTGCAACACCTGAACGACTAGATTTGAAGGCAGTTTCGATTTCAAATGTCTCTTTCATGGTCATGGGATGTTTTCTTCCGAGTGGGAACACTTTTGATTGAGGTTCTTTGGCATTACAGCATGTGGCTACTTTGGGGTTACTTTTCCTTGGAGGGGTGCTTTTCTGGTTCTAGGAGGGAAGCTAATTTGAGGAGAAACGGAAGGGAAAAAGAAAACACGGAAGGAGGAGGCTAATGAGGGGGATTTCAAAAGCTAAAGAGGGAGGGAAAAGCAAAGAGGAGAGCCCAAAAGGAGATGATTACGGGAACAGAGGAAAAAAAAAATGGACGGATGATGAGGAAAATAGAGGAAAGAGGAAGAGGAAAAACACGCAGGAAGTTGGGAAGAAAGCTTTCTCTGAAAAAGGATTGGAATCGAAAAGGATTTTTCGGGAATAAGAAGATGATACATATGGTGCTCTGGGGAGAGATGGCGGAGACGAAGACCGACAGCGCATAGACAGTCCTACGGCTACGAAGAGGGTAAAAGATCGATTAAAGCTCGGAGAACGTGACTACAACTTCAGAGGACAAAACTTGAAGCGGATGGAAGGACAGAGCTCTCAGACTGATAGATATCTACCCATAACTCTCTAATCTGTATCAGATCTATCCACTGCACCAGTAATGCATCCTATTGCAAAGAGATAATTTGAGGTGTATGTACCTCTTCTGTGGTTGTCTTCAGCTATGGCACACCGAAATGCTCGTTTGTTTTACTCTTTGTGAAGAAGCTCCCCAAACTCGACCGTCATAGCCGTAATGCAGGAATTTTGATAGCACAATAGAATGGGGGAATGTTTTTTTTGTGATCGAATTAGAGAGGGCGATGAATCTTTGTGGAGCATGCTTTTGTGTTACGCAATGCAGAGGGAGGGAGAAAATTAACGGGCTATTTGAAAAAGCAGGAGAGAATTGCACTGTGCTGACAAGTGATGAAGCATTGCAGCAGGCTAACGCGGCCATAATGAGAAATATCCTACCTTACAACCTTACAGCGATCACTCCTGAAAAAGCATTATCTTTCGCCGACATATTCACACAAATCAAAAGGATGAAAAGGCTGCAGATGGATGAGAAGAAACAATGGCACATGGAATAATCCCTTCGCCTCCCCAAAACAGAGCAAATTCTTAACTGACACACACCAACCGAGGGCAAGATTACTGCCAATATTTGTAATGCGAAGGAGGAGATTAGGCGTGTCAGGCTTGTGAACCCACAGTAGAAGAAATTTGATTTGGATCACGATGAGATTCAATGACTATAAATCAGATTCATCTTACGAGAGTGAATGCATACCTACTCCCTACAAGCTGGGTCTTTTGTTCTATGAAGGGTTGATGAATCTCAGACAAAACTGAAAGTTGATTGAAAAGGGAAGGAGGACCTGATGCAATACCTGCTCGATTTGGGACTGTAAAACTTCTGTTGGAAGCTGCAGTAGCACTTTTTGATGTTGCATGAGCTCTGTTTTGAGCTCTTTTGGAGTGGAAGAGCTTGAGTTCCTTTTTCAGAAAGTTCAGAATGTTACTGTTGTCAAAGAAGAGGAAGGAACTGAATTTTTAATGCAGAAGAGAGAGCCTCACAAGAGCTTTCATCTTTGTTTGATCGCGTGCATCAACTTCAGGAAACACTTGACAATATTCATCAGTTGGAAGGAGGTTTTTAACTCTTGGAAAGATATTTGATTTTGAACGAAAAGTGTTATTGAGAGGAAGAAGCTTGAATTGCTTCAGTTGCTTGCACTATGGCTTAAGTGGCAAACTGAAGTGGATAAACAGAGTGCTGGAAGCACATCTTCAGGATTTTCAGAGTTTCTGTTGGCAAGCTGATGTGATTGGTAAAACTACTTTTGACCAAGTGTGGATAGGCAAAAGATGACGACGCTCGAGTGATGTAAGAAGGAGCTTCAAAGAACCATATAATCATTATAGCATAAGGATCTACAAATGCTGCAAAATTAAATTGGGTGGCCTAAAATGAGTGAACTGATTAGATTGGAATTCATCTTGTATTTTGTAAACATCTTGGCAGTAATACAATTATTACTTGGCATCATTTTCCCATCTTGCTTACTTGCTTGATAGATCTTCTATTCTGAAATTTATGAAGGACTTCTGAAGTTGCGACATTGCTTTCGAAACCCTTCGACACCGTCAGTATTTTTTATGCTGGAATTCCCTTGCATGAGTATCAATCGGGTTAGAAATATTATCAATGAAAATATTACACTTGCTTTTTCTTATATGTCATCATATTCTAGAAGTTGTCTACAGCTTTTGGATATTTACAAGAGATAATAGCTAAAGTATCAAAAATTGGCTAAACTTGTCCAAAAATCTAGTATTTTTGACCCATCCACACTATGGACACTAACATTATTGACTAATATGGGATTGGCTCTCTAGATCAATAAGAAAACCTTAAAAGTCCAAGGCAAATGCAAAAGGGGAAAAATGCACATTTTAAAATAAAAAGGCACACCCTGAAATCTTGTAAAAGAGAGCCAGGCTCTCACCCGTGCAATTTGTAAATGTAGACAGGCGGCGGAAAGGAAGCTAGGACGATAGAAGGACAATGAGAAAAGGGGCCCAGGCTAATGGCCGGCCATGTAAAAAAGGGAGATGACCGCCCATGGAAATTAGGGCATGTATATAAAGTTGAAAAGTGAATGAGAAGCTCATTCTTTAGTGTGTGGAAAAAGGAGTCTTCTTCTTCCTCTCTTCTTCTCTTCTCCTTGCTTGTGTGTGCTCTTGAGAGAGGGAGTGTGAGGGTGTGAGGGAGTGAGTGTGTGTGAGAGTGAGGGATCAAGAGGGTGAAGCTCTTCACCATCTCCTCTCCTCTTTTTCTCTTCTCTTCTCTATTTTTCTCTTGCACGCATGGCTATGGAGGATGGAGCTTGGAGATGGAGGAGGCTTGAGGATGCTTGAGCTAGCATCAAGAGTCGTGAGCTACCGGAGTGCAAGAGAGAGGAGGGTACTCGATCGGGAATCAAGGTAAACTCACAACACTTGTAGGATCGACGGCACGTTAGCTAGATGAGAGATAGCCATTAGAGCTCGCTTGGAATGCTTGAAACAATAGGCGGTCCGTGGGTCTTGGCGGTTGAGCGAAAGCTCCCACATTTTGGTTCCATTGCCGGGACCAACGAACTCAAGCTTGAGCACTTGCGCGCCTCATATCGAGCATCGAAGTAGGGTATTCATCCCCGAAACGGAGGTTGAGATAGGTAGGAAGTTGGGTGTTTTCGATCTTCAGAACAGGTAAGTATCTTGGGATATTCTGGTTATTTGATGATTGGAAAACATGGAGAAAGTAGTTCAGTGTTTTGCTTTCGATTTATGTTGTGTTTAGGGTAGGTTAATAGTAGGAAATCACACCCGAGAGGCAGAGGGTTGTTGCTGTGAAACAGGGAGAAAATCGGAAAAATAGGGGAAAAATGGAGGAAATGCGCATGTAAATGTGTAGGAAACGCTAGGAGAGTGATCTGTAGTGTTCAGGGAGGGACTAGCACGGTATAAGTTCTGGAAGGGCAAGAGAATCCTCATTTGGAACCAGCTGAGAGTGAGAGAGAGAGAGAGAGCGAGCTTGGCAACCGTCCGATTGACCAGGGCACGGAGTGACATTGCATTCGGCGATCCCCAGGTACACCGATCTCTCCCTCACCACTCCAACTCCATCGCTGGTGAATTTCGTGGTCAATAGTAATAGATATCTGGAGATATTTGGGCGAATCTGTGCTCGCAAGTTCATCGGGCCGGCGGACTCGGACGTTCGACCCAGTGTCCGATTCCCAGAATTGGACACTTGGACAACCGTCCGATCGGACCACCCCGTCCGATTCGGACACTCGGACAACCGTCCAACTCGGACTCTCGGAGACTCGGACGCTCAGAC
The DNA here is from genome assembly GCF_053477565.2 of Lygodium microphyllum. Classification (NCBI taxonomy): domain Eukaryota; kingdom Viridiplantae; phylum Streptophyta; class Polypodiopsida; order Schizaeales; family Lygodiaceae; genus Lygodium; species Lygodium microphyllum. The sequence continues at coordinate 4,563,113 of NC_141149.1, read as the reverse complement.
TCGGACCCACCCTGTCCGATCGGACGAATTTAGATACGTTAGCAAATCAGACCACCTGTCCGGTCCGATTCCCAGAATCAGACCACCCTGTCCGATCGGACCATTCATACGAATCGGACCACCCAGAATCGGACCAGCCCAGAATCGGACCACCTTTGTCCAATTCATTGAACACTTGCCTGTCCGATTTTTGAGATCGGACACTCGGACTCTGAGACTGCCACTCAGCCCTGACACACCTGGTCCGATTCCCAGAATCGGACCACTAGTAAATCGGACCACTGGTAAATCGGACGTCCGATTCCCAGAGTTGAACAAAAAAAAAAAGAAAAAAATCAAAACTTGACCCACCAAGGGACACACTGGAGCATTCCCCAGCGACCTACTCCCTAGTGAACAACGAGAAGCAGCACAAGACCCTAGAACCCGTTAGAACGGCCAGGACTTGAGTAACAAAGCCTATCAGGCCCGAAACGAGCGAGAGTGAGTAAGATGCCGGAAAATTGCTTGCAGCACTCATGTTGAATTTCTGCACTTGAAGTACACTTAGGAAAGCTGAAAGCCTGATTGAGCACAAGTGCACGAGGAACAACACACTCACGAGTGACCATAAGTTGAGCACTGTATTCAGAAATTAAAGGAACTCGCTCAGATAAATCGCTCAAAAAACCCACCAATAGAAGAGGACCCAACACATAGACAAACGCACGAAGCGCAGGATAGAACCAAGCAAGGAGCATCAACGATAAGGATATGTCTCACGGCTAGTTAACCTGATCGAGATAACATTTCTAACTCTTCAATCAAAGGCTCTAAGTAAATGTCCATGTTTTTTACCTTGTGCTTTCCAGGAATCAGAAGGGACAACATTACATGTTCCTTTTTAATTGCCATGGATGGAGGAATATTATAGTTCAGCAATACCACTAGCCATACACTGTATGATGTGCTTTTGATGCCAAATGGATTGATTCCATCCATACCTAAACCAAATCTCAAATTTCTTGGCTCTTCTTTGAAAACGGGCCACAAATTATCCATATGTTGCTATGCCGGTGTGTCTACAGGGATCCTCCATTTTCCATTGCTTGAATGATGCCTAGCATGCCATGACATGAGATTTCCAATAGACTTACACTTGAACATAAGTTTTATACGTGGAACAATTGGAAAATGTCGCTAGGCGTAAGAATTCAACCATGACGGAGGAAAGCTCAGACCATCCATCTACCGAGGAGCTCGATGTGAGTGTATTCCCAGATGCTATATAGCAGATGGTGAGCAGTTACGATGCACACGCCCACTACGAGCACCATGGCAGGACGACAGATGCAATCATTGCAGACCTAGAGGAGGAGAGAAGGCTAGCCCGTAGGGCATTGCAAGGCATAACTGAGTATAATAGGGATCAACAAGCTAGGACCCTAAGGCAAAGCATGGAGCTGCATGAGGTGCAGCGAGTGCTGAACTTGGCTGGCCGGAACCGAACAGACCATGAGAGTGAAAGGTGAGAAGGATCGAAGCTTGCACGCGAGCTATGACGGGAGAGCAAAAGCAAGAAAGAGAGAGACAAGAAATGGAAACTCCAACAGTCACAATGTGTGACCGGGCCTTCCTTTATTTACTAGTCACTAAAAAATGAATGTAAAGAATAAAGTGACGTGACGGGTGCCCGCCACCTGCAGTGTGCAGTGGCGGGTACTGTCAGTGTAGTAATACACAGGGCGGCACGACGGAGGCGCCTTTATCCCAACAACCTCCCACTTAAAGGCGAATCTGCCCCAGTGAGAGAGAAAAGAAAAGAAAAAGACAGTACAACTGTACATAGGTACAAGGGATGAGGAAAGGCATCATCTCATCCAACGCCCATCAATCTCCTAAGGAAGGCAAAGCGCTCAGTAGTGAGGCTTTTTGTGAGCAGATCTACAGGATACTCGTTAGTGGAGATCTTGACAAGGTCAATAGACTTGTCCTCCACGACACCACGTATGAAGTGATACCTCACCTCAATATGTTTCGTCTTCGCATGGAAGACCGGATTCTTAGCCAACTGAATGGCACTCATAGAATCCGAATGCAGTGTAGGTATAGCATCAATCCCAAGGTCAGCAACTAGACGGCCTAGCCATATGGCCTCCTTGCAAGCCTCAGTGGGCTGCAACATACTCGGCCTCAGTGGTAGACAAAGCCGTACACTTCTGAACCCTGGACATCCAAAAGATAGCACCTCCAGCATAGGTGAATACATAGCCAGAAGTGGACTTTCTACTATCTGCATGTCCTGCATAATCGGAGTTAGTGTACCCCACAACCCCTGGATCCTGGCTGCCATAGCAAATACACATATCTGTTGTGCCCTTCAGGTACCTCATGATACTCTTCACGGCATCCCAATGTTTCCTACCAGGTGTAGCCATATAGCGTGCCACAACACCAACTGCAAAGGCAATATCTGGACGAGTGGCTATCATGGCATACATCAAACTGCCCACGGCTGAAGCATAAGGGATCTGGGCCATCTCGGCCCTCTACTCATCTGTCTGCGGAAAATCGGCCTGTGATACCTTCACATAAGAAGGCAATGGACAGCCAATAGGCTTTACGTCCTGCATGCGGAAACGCTCAAGGACTTTATGAATATACTCCCTCTGTGACAAGTAGAGGAGTCCCTGCTGCCTGTCGCGTCTAATGTGCATACCGAGTATGTGAGAGGCCTGTCCCAAATCCTTCATCTCAAAGCTCTTCTTCAGCTGAGATTTAAGAGCATCTAGCTCATCATGAGCTTTCCCTGCTATCAGCATATCATCCACATAGAGTACCAAAATAAGCAATGAACCATCACGGGCTTTCTTCGTGTAAAGACACGGATCCATAGCACTCCTGCTGTAGCCCTGTGACTGCATAAAGGCATCAAACTTATGACACCATTCCCTAGGTGCCTGCTTCAAGCCATAAAGACTTTTCTTCAACTTGCACACTAGGTGCTCCCTGCCAGGTTCTGCAAAGCCCTTAGGCTGTTCCATATAGATCTCATCATGCAAGTCCCCATGTGAGAAAGCCGTCTTGACATCCATCTGATATAGATCTAAGTCAAGCTGAGCAACCAAAGCCAAGACCAAGCGTAGGGTGGTCATCTTAACCACAGGAGAAAGGACCTCATCAAAGTCTACACCATGCTCCTGCTTAAAACCCTTTGCTACCAATCTAGCCTTGTATGCCGGCTTGGGGTGTCCAGGGGTACTTTTCAGCTTGTACACCCACTTGCATGGCAAAGCCTTCTTGCCCTTAGGCAAGGCAACCAAATACCAAGTCTCATTCTTATGCAAGGAGTCGATCTCAGACTGCATAGCCCTCTCCCAGGAGTGACTGTCACCCCTGCGCATAGCCTCATCATAAGTGAAAGGCTCTCCTGCATCTGTAACCAAAATATAATGCATAGAGGGTTGAAATCTATCACGTGGACGTCTGTCTCTAGCAGACCGTCTCACTGCAGGCTCTGCTGCCTACCCAGCTGCCTGTCCAACACCCTGACCATGAGCATCTGCTGCAGTTGTAGGTTGTCCAACTGGTTGTGCAGAAGCTCTAGGCTCCTCCTGAAAGATCACTCTGCGGATCTCAACCACCTTCTCAGGCTGCCTGTGCATCTTGTCTCCATGGAAGACTACATCATGGTTGCGTACTATTTTCTGTGCCTGCGGATCCCATAGGCGATAGCCCATCTCTCCTGAATCACCATAACCAAGAAAGATGCATTTAATGCTCTTTGGATCCAACTTACTCCTCTTGTCCTTAGGCACATGGCAGAATGCCTCACATCCAAAGACACGGAGATGCGCATAAGAGGGTGGCTTACCAGCCCAAACTTCCTCTGCAACCTGGAAATCCAATCCACTAGAAGGCGATCGGTTTATGACATGCACTGCCGTACTAACTGCCTCAGCCCAAAAGCTCTGTGGTAGGCCTGCATGGCTAAGCATAGAGCGAACACGCTCCTGAATAGTCCTGTTCATGCGCTCAGCCAAACCATTCTGGGCGGGGGTGTAAGGGGCAGTCAACTGACGCTTAATACCCCTGTCATCACAAAACTGCTCAAAAGCACGTGAGACATATTCTCCGCCATTGTCAGTCCTAAGGCATTTCAGCCTATACTCAGTCTGGTTCTCAAGAAGAGCAAGCCAACGCTGAAAGACTGCCAAGACATCGGACTTTTGCTTTATGGGATAAGCCCACACTTTCCTAGAAAAATCATCAATGAAGGTAACAAAGTACTTCGCGCCACCCATAGACATACATGGCATGGGCTCACAAACATCTGAATGCACCAAAGCCAAGGGCTCACTCATGCATGGCCTACCTGATTTCTTATGCGTAGACCTATTCTGCTTACCATAAAGACAATGATCACACGAGTCAAAACGTGCATAGTCCAAAGGCGGAAGATACTGCAAACCAGATAACATTTTCATTCCCTTCAAAGACATATGCCCCAAATGGGCATGCCAAAGTGATACATGTGGGATAGAGCCCACTGCCAAAACATGGTCTACAAAAGACCCGGATACAACAAGAGGATAGAGGCTGCCAGCCTTGGCGCCTCTAGCAAGCACAAGTCTGCCTTTGGTAATCTTCCAGGCAGAATCCCCAAAACAGACATGAAACCCTGCATCATCCAACTGTCTTGCAAACATAAGACTGCGCGTAAGCGCAGGTACATGACATACATCCCTGAGCAAAAAGGAACTGCCAGTGGAAAACTGCAACTGAATATCTCCACAGCCCACAATATCAAGAGACCTGTCATCTCCAAGTCTGACTGATCCAGATACAGTACGGTAAGAGTGAAACCACTCACGGTAAGGCGTCACATGGAAGGACGCACCTGAATCCAATAACCAGCACTGTGCATACATACTAGGTGTCTCAGTCAAGTGTGAAGCATTAGAAGAACTAGCTGCAAGTATGAACTCATCACTACCATCGAAATCCTCGGTCTGCATGACATTAATTTCTTCAATCTTGACGCTGGACTTCGCAGGTACTATGCTGCGATCAGAGGACTTCTCCTGCACTTTCTCTTTCCCCTTATCCTTGCACTTCTCATCGCAACTCATGACACTGTGGTCTGATATGGCCCTTTTTCCCACAATGATGGCAAGTGACATTAGCGTTGCGCCCACGTGACTTACTACGCGACTTTCCACGAGATTTAGAGCGACCCTTCTGCGAGTCACGGCCACGGCCATGACCACGATCATTCCTATCATTCCTGCCTCTAACTGTCAAAGCATGTGAAACACGAGAGGCATCCAAGTTTTTGCGATTAACCTCTTCCTGCAGAAGAGCACTCTCAACATCATTCAGTTTCAGAGTAGCACTAGAGGCACATAGGGCAGTGCAGAATACATCCCATGACTCATTCAGAGTCCCAAGCAAGAAAAGAGGAGTTACTTCCTCTCCAAAGGTGATATCCTGTGAAGTCAGGTTCTTCAGTATAGCATGGAACTGGCTCAAGTGAGCAAACATAGTCGCATTATCCTTCATGCGCAGATCCATAAGCTGCTTCAACCAGTACATCTGACTCGCCGGACTTTTCTTATCATAAAGATTCTTGATCTTATTCCATAGATCCCATGCACTCTGTGCTTCCTCAAATACATTATAATGTACATGTTCAGTGAGAGACAATACAATCGTGGACTTGCATAGCTCATCAAGTTCAAGCCAGTCGTCATTGTCCATAGTTTCAGGCTGCTCCCCACTCAACCAAAGTGGCTTAATCTGATATTTCTGCACCAAGACCTGCCAAATTTTGACTCTTCCAATAAGAGTAGTTGGTACCATCCAACTTTGTGATGTTAACTATTGCATTATCAGTCGAAGAGGACGCCATAATGCAGGCTGGAAATGCACAGATAATGTAAAATTGCTGGCTGTTTTATTGCAAAAAATGCCCAAAATCCATTGAAATGAGCTCCAAATGGCGAGAAAAGTGTGCCAAAAGATGCTGCCCACTTAATGCTAGGTGCGGTACACCAAATCAGGATATTTCAGCATAAAAAATACTGCTCAGTCCACCAATAAATGCTTGCTGTAATAAATTTCAGAATTGCAATAATGAGAGCAAACTGTCCCAAAACTGGATCTAATGTCAACTAAACAATGCTAGGTCCAAAGCCAGCATAAAGAGGACAAAGCAAAGCCAAATGACAGTGAAAATACATGAGCATAACACCGAGAGATGTCAAATAGCATCTGCCAGTAAGAGGCACACCCCAAACAATCTAGGCAGAATATAGAACTAACTGCCAAAACCTAACACAAATAGGTGTCTGCTCAAAAGAAAGCGGATCCAAAATTGAGACTCAGCTCATAAGCATCCTGTGAACCAAGACATATACTCAATGCAACATCCAATTGTCGGAGTATAATCCCAAAGTCTCAATACATCTATAACTGCTCAATGACATAGACTACTTCAATAGCATGTAATCCCTGCTCAAGGTCAAGTAAGCATGCAAGATGCTCCCACTAGTACAAAGGTGTACAATCGAGTTAAGGGCTCAAGCAACCCAAGACAAAGTACCAGTGACAAGTGACCAAGTCAATGCGTCATACGCTTCCCAAGAGCATAACATACATGAAGCAACTGATGTAGCAACCACTAAGCAAGACATAATCCCAATGGCAAGATCTCTGTCAAGTCAATACATCCAGTAGCAAGCCAAAGTCAATATCCCTGTGAGTCGGAAGTGCTCAAAACATCCAAATCGGAGCTCCAAAATATCTGTCAAGCATGGATGAACTAAGAGGCATCAACCACGGACCAAAGCATGTAATGCATAGAGCTTATCCGTCAAGTACAGACAATAGGCATAAGCGGCCCAAATGCCAGTCAAGTCGACCAAACTGCCAATGACAAACCAATAACAATGGAGCAAATGCGATGCTCAAAAGCATTCCGGAATCACGATCATGAGTTCGAAGTCGATCCCCAAAGTGTAATACATCATGACATAACCCATAGCATACATCCGGTATCGATAGAGAAGCAATACATGTGACAAATGAGCTTCAGTCCGCTCATGTACAACAGCTCTAAACAGTCCAAAACTGTCAATTTCCAGCCCAAAAACAATGCCAAATCATGGGCAAATCGAATGCATACATTCCCAAGACATTAGGCATCATGTAGACCGCATACGGGCATCAAATAAGGTAACCGGAGTAGAGTATAAGCATCAAATGCCAATGCCAAGTGTGGCTGCCCTGTTTCCAGCATTGTATAACAGTAAATAACAGTCCCAAATCAGCCAATATTTCAAGCCAAAATCATGGCATAATCATGTGCATACATTCCCTAGGCACTAGGCATCATGTAGACCGCATATGGGCATCAAATAGCACAACCGGAATGGAGTATAAGCAACAAATGCTAATGACAATGGTGCTGCCCTGTTTTCAGCATGTTATGACAGTTTATGACAGTCCCAAATCTGAAGAAATCAGCCTTGAATGATCAAGACCAATGCCCAAAGCTTGAATGACATCAAACATGAAGTCTATAGCCCTCTTGATCAAGGTAGAGAGCAAGAAGCAATGGCCAAGTGTGGAGCTGAAGTAGATGAGTGCTAACAGCCTGGAAAAAAATGGTGCAATCTGCACTGTTGGTGCTGAACTTGCTGCTGCTCCACATGGGCTCAGTATCAATGCCTTGAAGGTGCCTCAATAGGCCGGGAAGGTGCTCGGGAAGCCGGGGAGTGACGGGAGCTCGGGGAGATCGGATATGGCTGCCGGGATGGAGATCCAATGCGTGAAGGGAGTCGATGCGAAGGTAGAGAAGCACTGAGTCGAGCTCAAGCAAGAGGAAGCCAAGCTCTGATACTAGTTGAAAGGCGAGAAGGATCGAAGCTTGCACGCGAGCTATGGCGGGAGAGCAAGAGCAAGAAAGAGAGAGACAAGAAATGGGAACTCCAACAGTCACAATGTGTGACCGGGCCTTCCTTTATTTACTAGTCACTAAAAAATAAATGTAAAGAATAAAATGATGTGACGGGCGCCCGCCACCTGCAGTGTGCACTGGCGGGTACTGTCAGTGTAGTAATACACGGGGCAGCACGGCGGAGGTGCCTTTACCCCAATAGAGAGAGCACTAGAGGGAGATCTGACGCTGAGCGAGCTCCTCATGAAACGGCTGCTCGATAACACCGCAATGGAGCAAAGTGCCACTGCACTAGCGACGTCTCTGCTTGCAGGATTAGGGGCAAGCCAGGGCTCAAAGATCCAGGCCAAAATACTGATTGTTGCCAAGCAGCTCGACAAGTACCAACTGCATGACTATCCGTACAGCTTCGTTGAGCAGTTTGAGCAAGTCTGCGAAGCCAACGGCCTCAATAACCAGGCTCAACGCTTGCAAGCCTTCGGACTTTGCTTAAGCGATAAGGGTAGGACATGGTATACAAGCCTGAATGTCGTGGAACGATCCAACTTCAATAATCTCAAGGATCTCTTCGTCAAGAGGTTCACTGAGCCCGGATACTCCGACAACCTGCTAGTACGCTTGATGAATGTCAAACAGAAGGAGAAGAAGGACATCCGCGACTATGTGACCCACGTGAGAAGTCTCTTTAAGAGAATCCCCTTGGGCGAGTGACCGACTGACATAGCAATTTCAATTGTATTCATCAATGGAATTAGAGATGAGGAGTTATATAAGGCATTGGCAGGCAATTCAAGCTTGCAGCGAGACGTGGTGGCTAGAGTTTTTGAGGAAGCCATCAGAGTCGATGACCAACTGAAAGAGCGAAGCTCTAGGAGCTCAACTCTTGAAGAGACTAACCCACGAAGCGTAGATCGAACATCAACCTCTAGTGAGCGGTCAAACCCATCATCCCAAGATAAGGGGAAGACCACCGAGACGGACCAAGGCTTGGCTGAGATCAAGATGGAATTAGCCAAAATACAAGACATGTTGAGACGACCGACGTGTCCGCACATCCAGTGCGTGTACTGTGGCGAAAACCACCTGCCAGCAGAGTGTCAAGACCTTGCGCTAACTGCGGTAGGTTCGGCCACGATGCCGCACACTACAGATTACCACGAAGACTACCATACGTGCAACCCTATGGCCAGCCTTATCTGGCTAATAGGCCGCAACCATTCTTCGGACGGGGAGCCCCGTTAGCCCTACCTGTGCCTAACGATGTGAAACCAGCTGTCCCTAGAATGGACATAAATCCTACCGGCATTCCTAGACCGCCTGGTCCTTATGTGACCCACCCATCGAGCGACGCTCTCGTACACTACGTGGAGGAGCCCAGTGACGAAGAGACCTACATATACCCTTACATCTCGCATGAAGACAAGGGCAACGCGGTCCTCATGGATTATCGACCCGTGCCGGTGATGGCGTTAGGATGAGGACGGGATAGAGGCCTAGGAGGCCAGCCACAGGATCCGGTCACTTGTTGGACTTGCGGACATCCCGGTCATGTCTCATCGCGCTGCCCTGAAAGAGAGCAGCAAAATAGGGACAAAGCTGACCAAAGGTACGCAGAATGCGGAATCACCCATCTTTTCATAAACTGCCCAAAGCGGAAGTCGTCCTCCGGTTCAGCTAATTTGCCATCCGTCCCATTGGGGCTATTTGGTGTTGAAAACCCCGATGGGGAGGCCACACCTATTCCCTTGCAAGTTATGACCCGAGCCCAAACGAAGCAGGCCGGCATCTCTTTGCCAGGACCTAGCAATCTTGACGCGACCTCAGTAGGAAAGAAAAGCCGTAGGCGGAGAAAGAAGAGATCGGAAGCTAAGGTCGCACTAAAGACCGACAGTATTGGGAAGAAAGTCTCAGATGCAGAGGCAGAAACTTCAGCCCCTAAAATAGCCTAAAAGGGAAGCACTAAGATAGGGGAATACCCGCACCCCAAGCGGCAATTAGAGGCCATAGAAAAGGTGAAGGAATGGGTGAGGGAGGCTCAGCAGCATCTCAAGGATGCTGAACCCATCATAGAGGACGAGATCGATGATCTCTCCAGCATGAGCGGGCCAACGTCGCCACCTCAACCTAAGTTGGCCGAAGCCACTGCGCCACCAGCAGTGCCGCTGAGACCATGGCTAGACGCAACAGAACCGCAGAACAACCGCAGCCAGTGGCCAGGACAGTCTAGGCTAAGATAAGGACGAGTGTCTGACAACCTCTTGACCAAGTTGGTGACCACATCATGGAGTGGAGCAGGGCTCATCCTCAGAAGGATAGATCAAAAAGGGAAAAGGTGTATAGAAAGGGACGCTGTCACATCTACACCATCAAAGATGTTGGTCAGGGCTTCCTATGGCAGTAAAATGAGGGTTGCATGCCCTCCTCCTGGAGGCGGGCCTGAGGAGCTCAGCCTGTCAAACCCAACTTTTCTCCTATGCTTGACTATCATTGCTTGTGTATATTGATATTATCTATACATGGTCACAAAACTCATTTTTTATTTATGTACATATTGACGAATCCATGTCACTTCGTGAGGATAAAAACCAATTGTAGAACTCAAGATTGTACTAGAGTGTGGCAAACACATCCAGTACTCGTGGCAGCTTGCTCAATAATAATAGATATTTTGCAACATCGAGTAGCATGGTACCTTGTCCAAGTCTACTGGCAACATGTAACCCCTCCTCAGTGAGAACCTTATCAGCCAAAGAGTTCTCTTGGCTAGTTTTGGTTAAGTCCATATCTCGAATGGCAGTCAGTACTTGAAAGGAAGTCGGCGCCACATAGGTTGGGTCTCTTTGAGAACGCCATTTAGCCAATCGCTCCTCTGACTTGTCATAATCTGGGCTCCTAGTTCGGCCATTGCAATGCGGCTTTCAAACCAACGTTTTTCAAATTGACTTCAACCCTCTGATTGTCGCTTTAGTCGCTCTATTTCTAAGAGGTTTGGTTGGCAGAGCACATCATTGAATGTTATAGTTAAGCATAGTTCATCGGCTTCCTCGTCAGAGGTGAGTCACATGCGTTCATGCAAGATCCTGTCATAGTGCTCGTCAAGATGTTCTTGCTCTTCCCAGGATAAGGGAAATGGCAAGTATTCTTCAAGCTACTCCCTAGGGAATGTGCCCATGTCTGCAAGGATGTAGACACGTGCAAACACTTTGAGCTTAGCATCCAACTTAGTTAAGCATTCGGTGACACTTCTATGTTCAACGAGGGCTTGCTCAGTTGCTATCTCATGCAAGGTTCTAGGAGTTTCCCTAGGCTTTAGCATGGCTAGGGGGTCAGGCCTAGATGAGCAAGATTGGTCAACGCTAGGATTGCTTATGCTCTTGGGTTTTGTGTGTTTTTCCTGAGGTTTTGTTGCTATTGTGTCACAGTTCTCCTCGGATGTGACTGGCATAGTCTTGTCACCTGTTGTGACATTGTTATATCCACTCTTGATTGGTCAATGCGAGTTCTCTTGTCGATGGATTGAGAGTTGCAAGCAACCCCGCTGATGATGATGGTTGCTTTGACTTATCAGAATACATGAATGTGTCTGAGGTTTCACTGCTGTTAGGGGAGATGGCAATGGGTTCATTGGTGGATGGACCTGATGTTTTATTCCTCAGCTCTTCAGTGCTCTTGGTCTCGATCTTATTGGTGTCTATCACCACTTGCAATTGCTGTTGTTTTCGTTGTTTTGTCGTCTTTTTCTTGGGAAATTGTGGTGTCTCCTTTAAGGACTCAGGACCCTGAACCAGGCCAGTCATTGATATGCTTGGCTGGGCCTTAGCACTCTCTTTCTCTAGTGTGTCCTCATGGGACTTAGCTGCGACCTACTAAATAGCCTTGCTAGGTTGATTGGTAGGATGCGCCATCTCCTTGGCCACATATTTGAGAGGTTTCTCCTCAAGCCTAGGCTTTAGGTGCTTTGGCAGTCCCAAGGGTGTCAAAGATATTGGTTGCAACACCTCTTTCACAGGTGAATGGCTAAGGACATGTTCCGCAAGGGGCATCGTCACGGACAAAGGCTGTGATTACTGTGATTCCTAATTGAAAGTAATAACAGCTAGTCCAGTGGACTGGCTACTGTTAGTAGATTGCGGTGTCAGGTCCTCAGGCAAATCGGAAGTGGGTATGTCTTTTGTTGCCCTTTGAGCATTCACTCGTGTAGATCGAGCCTCAATTGATTTAGTCACATTAGATTGCATAGACATATCCTTGGGCTGAGAGCTACGGGTGCTGTCATGTCCCACCTCTTGGACATTTGGAAGCTTAGATGGAGATAGAGATTGGGATTGAGCAATTGTACTTGACGACTACTGTTGTGCTTCTTGTGTCCCTTTCGGGAAAGAGGGTGTAGAAGACCTGGGACTCCTAAGTGGCTTTGACACTGGTTGGAAGATTTGCTCGTGGCTGTTAGATGCTTTTGCCATTTGCTTTGTTGAGCATTTAACCTTGCCATGAGCAATGTTGTGGCTATGATGCATATTATCCTCTTGGGAAATCAAAGGCTCCTTGAGCACTAGTGGTCGTTGTGCATGCTCAATGGTTACATCTGACATCTGCTTATTAAGCATGCTAGGCTGAGGCTCTACCCCTTGAATAGTCTTGTTTGGTTTCTTGCTTTCGATCGTGAGGGGCTCGGTCACCCCAATGTTTTTAACTCAAGACTTGATTTTTCGTTTAGATTTTCTCCTACGCTTCCTTGCTCTTGATACAATTTGGCCTTCAGCTGATAGAGGAGGTTTAGTAGGGGGTTTTGGTATCCAAATCCATTGGTTACCTATGTAATACCCTTGAGCACGTAGCAACGCTTTGGATATCCATCTCGGCATTGTGTTGGCTCTCCATCGATGCCTTTGTCTATAAGGCTTGTGCTTCTTTTGTGGTCTTCTACGATATTTGTAAGTCCAAAGCCTATCCTTGGCATTGGCTCCTGACCTCCTTGTTTCAAGCATGGCCTCACTCACTGGTTCTCGTTGTTCAACTTGTGCTTGTATCAACTCTTTCAACAGGTCCTTGCTCTCATTACTAGACTTGCCTGTTATGTCAACACCTTCCTTGCCTTTCCCTCGAGGTTTGATGAGGTCACCCTTGCTAAAGATTGTGACTATCCTCACACCCGGTAGTGTTAAGTGTATCCTCTGTGCTATGTAATGAGCCTCACACTTGGTCACACTTTTGAAGGGTCTTCCTAGGAGGGTTTCCTTCCTGCAATTAGCACTATTTGGAAGAACATGAAATAGGATAGGCAAGCTTTCAGTTTCAATTGTCGCAAGGATTTTACACTTCCCTATGAGTGCTTGTGGGTGTCCCCCGTAAGGACTAAGAATTGCATTAGTCAGTGTGAGCTTTGGTTGGCCTAATAGGGTCCATGCTTCATAGGTCAATATATTAAAATCTGCTCCTTCATCAATCAGAGCATCGATAGTGTACTCTCTTTTCGTGGTGAGTTTGACCCTAAGGTAAGCAGGCTGTACTGTGTCTTCATCTTCCGGGTCTTGGCTTATAAATTTAAGCCTTTTGACAAATGCCCTTGAGTCCCCAACTACACAACCAGATGTGGATTCTTCACTGATGTCTTGGATTGTCTGTGCATTGCTATTCAAGGTGCATCTATTGTCAGGACTGTCATACCTAGTCATCCTCGCAATTGTAGCTTGATGTTGTTGATTTTCGCTTTGACTAGATGCAGTCCGAATGCAACACATACGTGTTTTTGCAGTGTGGCCTTTTTGCCCTTGTTGGCTAGATTGGCCCATTGAGGTTCAAGGGTCTTTGTTTATCCTTGTTCGAGTATGGGCTTTTGGTTGCTCCTTTGCAAGTGAGAATCCATGCTTGCATAGAGCCATTACTACACTAGGATCTAATTTGGAGGACATGTCACAGTGTGCGTTTTCTCTCCAACCTACTTGGGGGAGGTGTGGAGGGGGCAAAGCCCCCCTCTGCGGGGGTTCGCGGGGAGGGGGGCAGTCCCCCCGGCCCGCAGGGCCGTTACGATAAATGCCATGTGCAATTTGAAGGACCGCTTATAACCAAGTTTTGACCTACTTGCTCTAGATTTTAGCCCAATGATAGACCTATGATGTGGGTTCGGCTCAGTATGGTCTCTCGGATAGTTTCAGGATCTACAGGTTAAAATTTGAAAAACTCCAAATTCGACGCAACACGTCCGAATTGCATGCCCGATTCGGCCCATCCGAGGGCCGAGTGCCAAATGAGGAAGGGCCGAATGTAACTAGGCCGAATGTCAAATTCAACCAGTTCGAGTGTGGTTGTCCGAGGGTCGAGGCAAGTGGGTCGAGGGCCGAATGGTGAATTCGGCCGGGCCGAATGTCAACTTGTCCGAGTGGAATTAGGCCGAGTCGGCAGGACCAAAATTCAAAGTTGGTCCGAATGCTTCACTCGGATGGGTCGAGTGAAAGGCGTCCGAGTGTAGTGGGCCGAATGGGCAAATGGTCCGAGGGCCGATTGGCCGAGTGGTTCGAGGGTCGATTGGTCGAGTCATCCGAGGGCCAATTCTGGGACTCGGCCCAGAATCATTGTCACTCGGACGAGTCGAGTGCGATGCGATTTTTGCCAGACTTCAAAGAATTCTTCGCACCGAGCAATCGAGGGCTTCCTACCTCTGCTGAGCACCTCCAAATCCAAGCTACTCATGTAGTGGAAGGTGTGGAATTACCTGGACTGGGCAAATAACTCCTAGATTACCAGATCGAAGCAAGTCCACACGATGAAGCTCTCTCCCTCTCTCCTGCTCTCATGAAACCCTGCAATGCAAAATGTGGCCTTTCTTGCCACTCCTGGCCCCTTATCACCCTGCCTAGGCCTGTACTCACCTTAGTCTTGCTTCCCTTACAAACATTTAACCCAAAATTTCTTTTTTTTCCCTTCTTTTCCATGTTTCAGCCTGTTATACAGCAATAGAAAACCCTACTGTTTGCTCCAATGTTTTGCTCGTATCCTTCCTAAATGCAAGAAAAAATCATAAGGAAATACATACACTACTCCAGTATGCTTTCCCAAGTCCAAAACAACAAAAACCTACTTGCTGAGGAGATCGAATACCTCTTCAAACTCCCGTGTTTCCTACCTATCCACCTCAAGCACCGGTTCGGGGAAAACTGTTACTTCAATGCTCGATTCAAAGCGCGCAAGCACTCAAGGCTTGAATCCGTTGGTCCCAACAACGGAATCAAAATGTGGGAGCTTTCGCTCAACTGCCAAGACCCACGAACCGCTTATTGTTTTAAGTGTTCCAAGCTGAGCACTAATGGCTACCTCTCACATAGCTGATGCACCATCCATATCTATGGGTGTAGTGAGCTTACCTCCGTGCCGATCGAGTTACCTCCTCTCTCGTGCACTCCGGTAGCTCCACGATCCAAGTGCAAGCTTCAAGCATGCTCCATCCTCAAGCTCCACGCTCTACGCTCCGCACTCCAAGCTCCATTGCCACGAGCAAGACAAGAGAAGAGAAGAGAAGTGAAGAAGAGAGGAGAAGATGGAGAGCTTCTCCTCCCCGGTCCCTCACCCTCACACACTCACACTTCCTCTCTCAAGCACAAGCTCAAGCAAGCAAGCAAGCAAGAAGAAGAAGAAGAATAATAATAATAATAAGCCACTTTTGGCCACACACAAGAATGAGCTTCTCATTCACTTTTCAACTTTATATACAAAATCCTAAATCCCTTTTGGGCGGGCATCCCCTTATCCCCTTTTTTACATGGCCGGCCTTGGCCTAGGCCCTTTTTCCCATTGTCCTTCTATCTTCCTAGCTTCCTTCCTACTGCCCATCTACCTTTACAAATTGCACGGGTGAGAGCCTAGCACTCTTTAAATTAAACCATGATGTGCTTGCGCTTTTTTACAAAAGTATTGACTTGCACTTTTTCTTGTGCGTCTTTTTCCTTTATTTAGGACTTTTCTACACTTCTTATGCTTCCATATTTTTCTTGGCGCGCCTTCATCTTCCATTTCACTTTTGCCTTGGCCTTTGTCTTCTGCTTTAGATTTTTTAGATTTTCCACCTTATTCATCTGATGGTTAACAAGTCACCAAACGAACATTGCTAGTATAAGTTATCTTATGCAATATATCATTTCCTATAGCCACATACTCTTCAATTTGCATTTGTTTCTTTTTATCAAGCCATTCTACATTATGTGTCCTATGGTTTATTCTTCTGAATCCAAAAACTAGTCATCCTCTCTACGGGGACATGTTATACTACCAAGTACATGTTCTATAGGAAAGAGATGACCTCTAGGTAATGAAACACCTCTAGAACCATAGCCAACACCATCATTTCCACTTTCATAGTACCCAAACTAAGTTTTTCATTGACCCCTAGACATACCATTTTGCTTATGATAGCACTCCCTCACAAAGTGACCAAACTACACACAATAATGATATGCACCATATCTCTGTGGACTAGAATGTCCTCTACATTTAGAGTAGAATCTCCCCCTACCTCTAGGAATATTCACCATGTCAAAAAGAGCTATGACAATGTACAAAGCTATCTCCAAAATTGTATGAAGATCCTCTAACTCTAGATGAGCTATCATGGCCTCTTTGATGATAAAACACACTATCGTGACTAGCATTCTTTCCATTGCTAGATGCATTAAGGCCCAACTTAATTTCTTCCATAAGAAACAAGCAAGAAACTCATGAAAGTCAAGCATATAGTTGCTTTTTATAGAAATGGATGTGCCAAGGAATTTATATGTAGGTCTCGGTTCATTTACATTAATAGAAACTAAATCATCGTCATCCACAAGTACATTTATCGAAGCAAGGTCCTTTGCAATCTAATTTATTACTGCAAAATAATTATTAATGCTTTTATTCCCATGCCATGCACTATGCAATCTCTGCTTTAGTTGCATCTTCCTTGTCTCGTGCAAGTGCCATACATTTTCTTAATGGTCTTCCAAGCATCTTTGCATGTACTAGCCTTCTTGATATGCATGATTAATGTCTCTAAAATGCATATATATATATATATCTAATGAAAAACCTTTCACTTTTTACTAGCTTGATCTTGGTAGGCTTTTTTTTTCTCTTCCATGCTCTCTTTAGGAAGTTTAGGGCATGCATCTTCATCTATAACGAGATCCCATAGACCTCTCTCCCCATAAAATAGGACCATATGCTATACTTGTCCTTAGTCAACTTGTCACCAACAAATTGAGTAATTTGTGCTATTTTTGACATTATTATAATTGCAATTTCAAAAAAGCTAGCAATATGTAGTGTGCCAAACCACTTTTCAAGCATGTGAACAAGTCTAGCATCAATCACTAAAATTTTCAACAAAAAAACATTAAAAATGCCTAAGACAAAAAGTATATAATGAGTTCCAATGATATGGCTATCATACATGTATCAAATTTCTATCACATACATCTATATATCATGCCTATATATCATACATCAACTGTCTAGGAAACAAGGTCCAAACAGTTCTTGTAAGGTCCAAAAATCATCAAATTTAACCATTTTTCTTGTTGTTTTTTTCACTTTTTTATGCCAAATGATGTCCCAAACAAGCTCAATCCAAAATAATTTTTCTAATATTTTATTCCTTCAAATCAACATCAAAAGTCATGTAGAAACAACCTTTTAACATTGAAACAACTAGTTCAATCTCAATGCAGTGTGAATACAAAAGGTGTGAAATAGTTCGTCAAAATAAATAGTTCCAAGAGCTTCAATGTGAGAGTAGATTTGAGAATAATTAGTTCTTCATCTTCCAAGTGTGAATATCCAAAAGATAACTGGTTCAATCAATGGCTAGTGTGAAAAGGACTTAAGTTGGAGGTTATTTCAGCTTTGGGATAAGCCTTAGAAAGCCATAATAAAAAGCAAGCCATCATTTGCTTCCATGCATTGCACTGATGGCACAAATTTTGCTCGAGTCTCCATATCCCACCATAACCAATAAATTAGAAAACCTCTTCTCTTTCTCAAACTAAAGTCCCTTCCTTCTAAACAAGCAAGCCCTATGTTTAGCTCATAAGCTCTCCCATGTGCTTCTTTCGAACAAGCAAGCCCCTTGGTCAACCAAGCCTTTCAACCTCCCTTGGCTTCCCAAAAAGCATTCAAAGCAAGCACCAATGCTTGAATTTGAGCTCCAATGGCTCTCCAAATCCACGTACTTGTTTTAGGTTTATTAGATGCGAGTTTCTACTTGATTTAGTGGCATACATCGAGCTTTCAATTCAATGTAGACCTCAATTTGTCACACTCCTTGACCCAGTCTTTCACTCTCACACTCCCGCTTTGATACTAAATGAAAGGATTTAGATAGGTAATGGAAGGGAGATACCACCAGATATGGAGGCTCAAGCAATCTTCTTCTTCTTCTTCTTCTTCTTCTTTTTCATTCTTCTCTATTTTCATTCATTCAATAGTCTACACACATAGTATCTCACTAAAGTAATAAATACCTTTTGACTCTAAAGTCTCTTTACACAAAGTTGCTTTTTTATTTCGTGCATGCATAAGATATAAAATTTCCCTATGTTCTATTTCTCAATAGTGGGTATACTCAATGCTACCTTATGATCTAGGGGGATCTACATGTTATGATATGCTTCAAAAATATTATGGATTCACTATGATGTCTGATCCAAGTGGATCTAAAGGTTTCTTGTAGCAGGATACATATGGATACATAGTATTTGAGCTACATGAAATTTTGATGCCTTATGATTGGGGAGGCAATAATTGGATTGGTTGCATGCCTATATGGATGGTATGTAGTTAGGTTTATGACCTTGAAGCATGCCATGTTGCTCGAGCCCTATACAAGATGACTATCTAGAGTTGGAGGATGTGTAGATTTAGAAGACATGGATGTCATATAGCCATAAGTCTAGATTTAAAAAAATAAACTATGTATACAGAATACTAATTGCATGCCTTTGTGAGATACTTAGTCACTTTAGTAATATATCAAGGAGTGTTTATAGGATTTTGTAGAAATGGTCTAAGAACAAAAGTGGACTCTAAAATAGTCTGCATATCCAAGATTAAGTTCTAATAACTTAATGAGAACTTTGAGTGAATCTAAATATATACAAGGACTTATCTTGAGTGGTACAAGTCATGCAATCCATAGAATATAAAAAAGTGATGTGTTTACAAAAAAGCAATGTTTACAACTATTGGGGATTTTTCAGTTCTGCTCACATTGGCTTAATGATTAGTATGTTCGCTTTGTTTTGGGTACCTAAATGACCCTATTTAGAGTTTATAGGACAAAGTTATGGTCGAAAGAAGTTGAAGCTAAGATTAGGGCTTACAAAAAATGAACTCAAGAAAAGTAGTGAAGTAAACAAGGAGAAGAGCGGTTGATGCTTTTGGGGTCCATGAAGAGGACTTATTAGACAATAAGCCTTGGGTATCATATATATGGTTCAAGCCACATGATAAAATATATAACTTGAATTGGGTATCGGCATATAGTTCCAATTGCATGATGAGATATGTAACATGAATCAATGAAATTATGAGGGATTTGACTATTGATTTTTTATTCTAAGTGTGTTTATCTTCATGTTCTCTTTCTTCTCTTCCTAGACTCTCACAACCAAAGATTTAGCCTTATTCATGATCACACTAAAATCTTTCGAGTACTGACTTGAGAGGATAGTATGATACTTGGCTCCATCCTAAAAGATGTTGACTTCCAAGGTTCCCAAATTTGGTGAGATTGAGAGGTTGCATTTTGGGCCACGTGTTGCTTGTGCAATTTCTACTTTATTTATCTAGTTTTGGAATGTTTGCCATATGAAATGGCATTTTTCATCAAAAGTTTGAGATGAATCGATATGTTAATAGATGCAAGGGTCGAGATAACACACTTATAGTTGTTCAATGGTGGAATCACTTAGGTTTAGGGGTTGAGTAGAAGGAGATGCATGTGCTGCATGGGCGAGGCTAAGGAGACCTATGGTCTCCATAGTTGTCTCTGCTGGTAGTTCCTCTTGCATACTTTTACCAATTTCTTGACATTATCTATTACTGGGCAATATGTGCTCAACAATGGGACCTTAGATACACTCCTATTGTTTAAGAAGCTTTGTTCACAAAGCACAACAACTATCTCTCACGTAGCCTCTCGCACATCACGAATGCCATAATTTGTTTGTAGTACACATGCATGCCTTCCTTAAAGTATGAAAGATGCACGTTGCAAGCTCCACGATCCACAATGCACTCTCTTGGTTCTTGAACCCTATATGACTTGCCCATGCAAGAGATAAGCATGGGGATAATCATGAGAGAGTACTAGAGAGAATAAAGGAGGCTTCACCACTTGGTCCCTCACTCTCACCCTCTCACTCTCTTACTCTCAATCTCACTCTCTCCCTTGTAATGAGAAAAAGTAAGAAGGCAAGAACAATAAGTTTTACACACACATGAATAGCTTGTTCTATTCAATCTCATTCCTTAAATACACTGTTTTAGGGTTAGGGTTTCTCCATTCCCCTCAGGCATCCATGCCCTTTTTTAGGCCTTGTAACCGGTCATTTCTTTTATATGCACTTGGACTAGTTAATTACAAATTATATTGCACATGCTTGGTGTTTTTATGTCTTTTGATCGCGAGTAAAACTTGTACAATTGGCTCTTGTTATAGCATTTTGTACAATGGTTTCTTTAGAAATATTATAATTTATTTGCAAAAAATTATGGCCCTTCAGAATATTCTTCTTTCCTTTATGTATTTTGCCTTCACATGGTTAACATTTTTCCTCTCTTATATGAGTTCTAGTTCCATGGCACTCATGCTAAAAGTAACCAGGTGGCTAGCAAGCGGTACTGGGGTGGGGAAGTTCTGATAGAAGAAGGAAATGAGTAGGCGATTTGGAATTGTATAGGTTGTAGTGAAGAGTAGGTTGGTCAAAGTCATTGTTAGGGTATCTGCAAGCCATTGATATCGATGGCTTCTTCTTCAATCCAAGGTACATGTCATACCATTGTGCTCTCCCTAAGGGGTGTGTCTACCTATCCAATGCAATGATGTGCATGTATTATGCAATTGGAAGATGAGTCGAGCTCCAACTATACTTTGAATGCTACCCTAGACTTGAGGACCCACTTGGTAAAAGAGTGCGGTGCAATGCTTTCCTTAGGGTAATGGGTTATCCAAGAAAGGCTAAAATGTCCTACCCTTGATATGCCTTGCAAGGTGATGTGGGGAAGGGCTAAAGGGTTTCCTTAGGTGTAACGAATGTGCAAGAGCTTTCTGTCCCACACTTGTTGATACAACTAGACACAGCTACGAAATTGTCAGTCACACTTAAGAGCTTGAAATCTCAACACTTCCTCTCAAGCTCAAGATAAAACATGTACACCAAGTAGCTGTCTAAATTGACTAAACTTATATTTACCCAAAGACTTAATTAAGATATCTGCAGCTTGTTCATTAGTCTTTACATGCATAAGATCTACTTTTCGTGCGAGAACCGTCTCTCTGATAAAATGGTAGTGTACCTCAATGTGTTTAGTCCTGGCATGATAAACTGGATTTGTTGCCAATAGTACACTACTGAGATTGTCACATAACAAGGTCACTAGAGCATCCACCTGTATGTCCAAATCAACCATAAGCTTGAGCAGCCATGCAATCTCACATGCTGCCAATGCGGCACCCCTGTACTATCCCTTAGTGCTAGACAATGCAACCATTGGTTGCTTCTTGCTACTCCAACTGATCATTCCACTTCCAAATCCAAAGGCATAACCCCTTGTAGTATGAGCACCCTGCTCAATCTGCATTCGTGTATCCAACCAGTGTCAAGGGCTTATCTTTCACATAAAACGATCCATAATCTACAGTGGACTTTATATATCTCACAATCTGCCTAACAATATCCAAGTGTAGGTTTTTGGGCTTTTGCATGAACTGACTTGTGAGCCCAACAACATAACTCAAGTCAGGCCTGATGGTCAAGTAGATCATACTTTCAACCATCGACCTGTACATAGTCACATCATCAATTTCAGCTCCGGTGCTAATGTCTAACTTGACATTCTGATCAAGAGATGTATCTAGTGGTTTACATTTAGCCATACCATATTTCTTTAGCATTTCCATGGCATAGTGTTTTTGCATCAGCCATAAACCATTTTCAGTCTTGATTACCTCAATACCCAAGAAATACTTTAGTTCACCTAAGTCTTTCGTATCAAATTTAGATTTCAGCATCCGCATAACATATTGTATCCACAAGTCATCATGACCTATGATTATCAAATCATTAGCATAGATAACCAGCACTACTAAACCTTTGTTTGTCTTTTTCGTAAACAGACTGTGATTAGCCTTGCCAACATACAAAATGCTAAAAATCAGGGTATACATACCCTTCAGGCTGATCCGTATTAACATCCTTTGCTAAATTAGCATTGAAAAATGCATTCTTAACGTCCATATGTTGCAATTTCTAGCCTTTAGCAGTAGCCAAAGCGATCACTATTCGTATGGTTGCCATCTTGGCAACATGGATGAATACAGCCTGTCACCAGAGTCATCTGCCTGATTGGACGTGGCATAATGTCCATGCTGCTTACCCTTCTGATTCCCCTGCTTTTTCCAGCAGTCTTTTGCAATATGTCCATATTTCCCACAGTAATGACAATCCTAGTAGTTATTCGGATTGTCTGACTGACGCTGCTGCTGCCATGAGCCTCTGCCACGGGAGTTAGATCTCCCCCAGCCTGTGAAGTTTCCACCACCTCTGGCATTTGACGACTGCTGATTGCTATTGTTAAAGGATGCATTTTGCTGGCTTCCTCTGCCAGATCCAAAACCCCTGCCACGGCTGCCACGACCACGCTGGTTCGAGTAAAAAACTGCATCCTTATTCTTGGAGCTGCTTGACCCTGTAGCCAAGCCAAGCTTCACCTCTTCATGAATCAACAATGCAACCAGCTCGTTAAAGTCGGGCATTTCAGCCCTCACAGACACGGATGTGTCAAATGACTTGTATTCTGGGCCCAAGCCATTCAAAGTCACTGCAACCATATCTTCATCTTCAACCTGTGAGCCAATAGATGCGAGCTGATCTGCTAAGATTTTAATCTCCGTGACATAGTCCTGTATGGATCTGTTCTTCCTCTCTATGTTGTTGAATTTTTGCTTCAGTTGTATCTTTCTGGCACTCCTACTTGTGCCATAGTATCTGACCAATATGTTCCATGCATCTGCCGGACTCTTACAGTTCATAATCTGCATCACCATAGCATCTGAGATACATAATGAGAGCCAGTGTAGCACTCTACGAGCTCTTTCTGTCCAAGCTCAATGCGCTCGTCTTTGATCAGCTGTGAGGTTCCTGTCTGCTACCTCTGGTTCAGCTTCAACACATGTCACTAGGTCCCAGTACCCTTTGCCTATCAGAAAGTTCTCCATGCAGAACTTCCATATCGCATAATTATTGCTGTCAAGCTTCTCCCCCACAATCTGGGTTATATTATCAGTTCTATCTGCATTTGCCATGTCGTAGACACTGCCTGACTACCTGCAAGCCAAGGACAACCTGACTATCTTCAGCCCGTAAGACTTTATGATAGTTTTTCTGTAATTAATTGTAGGAAAAAAAAACCAGTAAATTTCAGTCAAATATCAGCCCAAACAAAGTCACAATCGGTTGATCCAACTCATAAAGACAACTGCCAATACATATGCCTGATGTTCGGTTCAGATTTAACTCCTGCAGATCCACTGCCAGGGTCCAAAAGCATGCAGTCCAAACCTGTAAACTGCAATTACAGCAGCCTTTCCAAAGTCAACCTCCACCTGGATACATGTAATGCATGTTCCAAAGCTGCTTAGTTGACTGCTGGTACATATGCCACTTCAGACATAAGCATAGAGACATCAGCCAGTGTATTCTTAACAAGTACCAATGCCAACAGTTTATGTAAAAATTGCAGTCAATAAACCAGCATAACCCGCTTCAACTAGCTCAAAAAAGTCCTTAAATCAGACCATACATTTGCTTCAGTATGTCACCGTCAGTACATGACTATGTAGTGACAATACCCTGTCTACATCTGACAAGCAAGTCAAACAAAATGTCTGCAATTTATATTCATCCCAAGAAGACAAGATTTCTTTTATTTCAGCTGCAAACTTCCAGTATTCAGTGGCATTTGATGCTCCTCTCAACCCAAGACAATTCTAACATGCATATGACATCATATATGTCTTTCAGATGTCTGCATCTGTCACTCTGTGCTTCAGTAGAAAGCAAAATGCTTACTGCCCACAATCCAAGACAGTTTCCAGCCAAAAAAGAAGCTTCAGATTTGTGTATTTCAGCCACCAAACTCAGCTTGCAATTGATCAAGACAAGTACATGTAGCCTCCAGCATGTACCTATACTTCGCAGGTGCTTCTGGGCATACTCAAGAGCTTCCAATGCTCTTCAAAGTGTTGTAGACTCCATGTAGCTGTGTATACAGCAGTGCAGACAATTTACACAGTTCTGCCCACTCTATTTCAGCTCATATCAGAGCTCAACCACAAGTACTTACTCCATGTACTTCACAAAGACCTTTTTCAGTAAGCATACATGCTTCTCATGACCCATTTATGGTCACCATTGAGTGCAGTAGATAGTGCAGGCCTTCAGCCCAAACAGGCGCAATCACGCTGGTTGCAGACCCCTGTTTTCAGTTCTTGCTGATGAAGATGATGATGGTGGTGTTGATGCCACACCCAAATGCACTCTAAACAGCCTCCTCAAGGCTCTCAAGAAGCCACAAGCTCTGATCTTGACCCTGGAGTGTGTAATGAACAAATACCTACCTGCAGTCCACAATGGCAGCCTGTCTGCACAAAGGAAAAATGAGTCTTCACTTCCTGGAAGTAGATCTTCACTTTCTCCAGCTCTCAGAGATCCACCAAGTCCTGCTCTGATACCATGTTTGAAGAGGAGAGAGAGACAGGGTTGAGCAAATGTCAGAACCATTCAGGTTCCATCATCTTCTTCACATTATTTCGTCATTGAGTAAAACACACATACAAAAGTAACATAGAGTAAGTGACACGCTGACTAGACAGACTAACCATAGTCAGGTCACCGACTAGCTAACCGACTTATTTAATGTAGTCACATGCAAGAGACAGCTGTACACTAGCTGTCATGTCGGTAGTACATAAAGACA
The DNA here is from genome assembly GCF_053477565.2 of Lygodium microphyllum. Lineage (NCBI taxonomy): Eukaryota > Viridiplantae > Streptophyta > Polypodiopsida > Schizaeales > Lygodiaceae > Lygodium > Lygodium microphyllum. The sequence goes on along the minus strand of NC_141149.1, from coordinate 4,537,948 downwards.
GGACTACACACTACACGGGGAGCTTGACTTCTAAGCTTGACTTCTAACAAAAACAAATCTCAATGTTTAACATAAGAATTTTAAGCCATGTTACCGATGTGTTCATCCTGGCCATCTAAGAGTAAACTGTTAAATTAAAGTATTAGACAACAACAACAACAACAACAACAATAAGAATACCACCAACAACGTCATTGGTCAATTGTACAAAATAGAAGAAGCGCCAAACTATGCTCTAGAAACTTGGTGTGGTCTTTCCTAATCCATGCGGCATCCTCTTTGGAAAAGTATTTTCATTAGATAAGGCACTTTGTAGAGAGTACAATTTGTAAGAGATTTTTCCCTAATCTCTAGGATAGACTAGACTTTCAAAATTCCCTAATTTATCTATCATGTAGGACATGATCAAGGTTGGGGACATAAAGCTTCAAAAGGCTTATATGAAATACATTATGAACTTTGAGATGAGACAAATGTTCTAGTCTATAGGCCAACACCTTGGTTGTTGATTGATGCATGAATAGATCCTCTTTCGACTTCTTCCATTAGTAGCAATAGCATAGACACGAGCTCCAGCTCCATGCTCTACTCCTTGTACTTCTCCCTATCTTGCCATTGGCCCAATTGTACACCTTACTCTGTGTCCATGGTCTCAATTATTGAAGTTTCCTTCCTTAGGAGGATTCCAAGGAGTGTTAGCATAGATGTTCATTCCTCGGTTGGGGTATTGAGCGCAGAAGTGGCCTGGTTGGTTGCATTGAAAGAAACGTAGCTCATTATTCCAATTCTTCTTGTTGTTGTTGCTACAGCTTTGGGGAGTATTGGCAAGATTCACCCAGCCTTGATTAAAGTTTCTTTGTTGGTAGGTTTCTCTAGCTCTTTTGGCATAGGGAAAAATATTGAACCTATTGTATTTTCAACCAATGGTTGTGTCCTCATCAAGGTGTTTTCCAGGTCCATCAATCTTATAGCTTCCAATTTTCCATTGAGAGATGGATTCCGGACTTGATAGAAATGTGCCACTTTTTGGCTCATGGACATGTGGGATGCTTATTTTTGTAGTGTAATAAACTGAGAATAATAGGCTTCAAGAGTCAACCCTTGCTACTTGAGGTTGAAGAACTCATTCATTTTGAGAGTCTAATAGGTAGGAGATAGACATCAGCTTTGAACTTCTGCCTTGATTTGGCTCCATGTCATAGTAGACTTAGAGATAGCCTTATCACGACACTATTGTTCCACCATAGCCATGCTTCTCCAATAAGCCTCAATTGAGTGACTATTGCTTGATTCACTAGACTGGTTTCAATAGTGGAGAAGTAGTTCTCTATCTTGTCAATCCAAGTTTTTCCACTTATTTCTATCTTGTCAATCCAAGTTTTTCCACTTATTTCTGTCTTCATTCCTTCACCATTAAACTTAGGCCACTTGACCTCTTAGAAATTTTCTCTCTTTCTCATCTAACAAGTCAACGACAGCTAGAATAGCCACTGCTGAGGGTTTTTCAATCGAAGGACCTTGAAAGAATGTTAATTCATTTTATCTCAATACATATTTAAATAGCTTGATTATTGTCAAGATCATCACTTCATAAGCAAGAGCTAATTTATACGAGTCAAGAATTTTACTTATTTTCTAGCCTAACACATTACTAGGACCATGGTAAAAATTATTCAAAAAGAAAGTTATATATCCAAAATTAGTTGTATAAGGGAAGCTAATATTTGCATCAAAAGTGATTTTATATGTCCTCTAGGAAGTGATAATATACATGCTCGCTATATAGTACTAAACCATGAAATTATTGTATAGAAATTGTAAAATAATTAGGGGCTTCACTCAAGGTATTGAGCCCTAAATATACACTAGGAAGTTGGGAAGATCCTCATCCTTGTAGTCGTTTGCTCGAGATCTAAGAGTTATAACAACTCGACTTAGTTGGACAATTTTGGTGACTTTTTGATAGACCGATTGGCTAAGTGTCATTGTCTCACCATCTTTGTACACCATGGAATTTGTTTGGCTCATGTGGAACATATAAAGTTGAGCTGAGCAAAGTATTTCTGTCCAATGCAGCTTTCATAAATCATACTCAGTACTGTTTATTGAATATAGATGGAAAAATATGCAAATGTCAAATTAAGAAGCACTTGTATTTCATGATATTTGGCAAAAGATCGGCCTACTACAACTATACAGTTGGACTACATGACCCTAGTAATGTGATGATACACCCACTGGATCAAGGTCATTGTTTCGCCCTTTGTTTGTACTACAGGGATTGTTTAACTTGTGTAGAGTATAAAGCCTTACACTAATTGCAAACAATCAACCCACTGTATCCTTTATAAATCATATTTTGTATCACTTACTAAATTGGCATAAATGGAGTAATAAACATGCAACAAGATACAACTGAGATAGTTGAACTAGCCCTAGATTTAAAAATTTATAGGAGTGAAAATATTTCCCATGGTCCAAAATATTCCTCGCTTAGAGAGAAGATGCACTGGAATCCTAACCAATACACTTTGAGAAATAGCTCATGCAACAATTCCAATTCATCCTACACATAATTTCTAATGTGAGTTTTAGTAACCCTTATGTAGTAAGATTGATAATTAATTTAGTAATGGGGAAAAAATTAGCCTTGCATTGTTGTTACTTTATTCCATTCCTTGATCCTATCCATGCAAAAAGAATCATTCTTGTGATAATGTACATCCTGTATTATTTCCAAGATCAATCCCAGGGACACAAACCTATTGACAATCCAATAGTCTTTTAGTAGTTCCATTTAGTTTCTTATCTTAGTTTTATTTGTTATATTCTTTTTTCTACTTTTTGTCATAAAACTTGCAATAACTATTGCTCTAATACCACATCTAATGTACCCACCACTTGATTACAAAAGGTATCATTTGGTAGTCATACAAGGTCTATACCAAATGCCACTGTCTACACTTTGCAGGAAACATTGGACTTTGCCCTAATTGGGAAACTATGAGGCACTTGGCCTTAACTCACGAGGATTGACCTAAAGGTTCCTAAAATACCTTATAGTCTCTAATAGTATTCTAGCACTCAGTCCAGGTGATGACATTGTAATCCTTCAAGACTACAAGTAGGTCAATTGTTGTACTCAATTCATAGTGGGTGAGAGACGAGGGAGAGCTAAACTCTACCCCTCTATCCATAAGGAAAAATCTCATCTTTATTCCCCTAAAATGGTGTGTAATCATGATCTAAGACTGAACCCTATGAACATTCTATGTACAACTCTTTGTTTTAAATTTTCTATATGAGGACAGAACCTAACTTATCAGGCCCACCCAACCATCAATCATTTTCCATTGGAGAAAGACGATCTCCTACATTCCAAATTTACATGGTTTTTCTTTAGTTTTAAATAAAGCATGCTAACACACTATTTGACATTCAAAAGCAACTTCCTTGATTATCTTGTTCACAATGTTTGTTTCATGCTCTTAATTGTATGTATAAAAACAAGAAAAATAAATTTTGTTCCTTTTATTTGAAAATATTACCAGAATTGATTGCTACTAGAATGTACTCGATGTGGTGGGTACCTATAAAATTGATAGCTAATAATGTAATCAATAGCTGCAAGCACAAAGTGTATTGGTTAGTAGTTATCAATCCAATTGGTAGCTACATATGTTATCATCATTGATAGCTACAAGTACAAGTGTACTAGTTGCTATTAGCTTAAGTGATAGCTATAGAATGTCCATAATAAAGGGTGAATCTTCTCTTTCCAAATCTTGGGTGTTTAATTTAAAAAGGGGATAGTGGAAGATTAGAAAAATGAAGAATGAATAGTGCACAAAATTTGAGTTCCTCTCACCTCTTTTTTTTCCTTTTTTGGTGAATATTCATTTTTCTAATTAGGGTTTTGAGTGTTCTGCTTATCTCTCCACTTTCTTCTCCTTACAGCTCCAAAATTTGAAAAATCACACGTGTCTATCTCTCTTTCCATTTTCTCTTGTTTCTTGTTTTTCCAATAGGGTTTTGATATTGTTTCGTACTACTATTGTTGTTTTGTTGCGTAGGTTGTCTTGGAAAAGAGACACAAGTTCTCATCTGTGTGTGTGTGTGTGTGTTGTTTCTCTTTTCCATTTTGTTTTCAATAGACCTTGGTGTTGATTCTAATGATTATTGTTTTCTTGCAAGTTCATTTGGAGCAAGAGGTGAATGTGATGATCTCTCTATTGACATTTTGCAAGGATTGATTTGAGCAAGATTGAATAGGTGCTCATTGCTTTCTCTCTCCCACTCACATGCACTCTCTTTCTTTCTCTCTGTATTTTCTCTTTTCTGCTATCTTTACAGTAGGGTTTGATGCTAGTTCTAATTTTTAGATTGATTGTTACTGTAGCACTTAACACAAGGTAGAGTAGTAAAGATTCTAAAGCTCTAGGTTTTGATCAATAACGATTCAATATTATCTTCAATAGATTAGCTTATAGGTAAACTTACTCAATTTTATGTTGCTTTTATTCATGCAACTATCAATATATTTTTTGTTAGAAGAGATTCACAAATTGAACAATTTAGTCATGGTTTTCTCATGTCTATGATTTCAATAGGTTTTGATGATCATAAGTTTCAAATCTATTGGTGTTATTACAATCAATAGAGTAGTGCTTGCAAATATTCTACCTTATAGGTAAATTCTCTCTTTTATATCGCAAGAACTCGTGAATACTTAATTGTTTTGGTTGTTATTGAAGTGCTATGTTTCTATATACTATGACAGGCTTATGTGAAACACAAAAGATATTATGCAAGGTTTAGGTGAAACACAAAACTCTTGATGGATTATTTTGCTGTGGTGAGTGATTCCTTTGTGCTAGATGATATGGATCTTCTAAAAGTCAAGATTCAAAAATCCTCTAATTTGTTGGTCCTATGTGTCCATTTGGATCTCCATGCCAATTGGCTATGATCCATAAAACTCTTGTATCATATCCTCCATACAACACACAATGTGCTAAGCCATAGAATATCTCATATGTTAATCCAATGTACTTATTTATATTTTCATGCCATGTGGTTGCTACCCTTATATCAACTACTCTTGAATACTTATGTTTTTATGTAATATATTGATTCAGATCAGACTCCTTTTCATTACAATGCTTTTTTTTTTTGCAAAACTCTCTAAGTATTCTCGTACTACTCTTTCATTCTATTTCATGTAAATGGTATGATTAAAGTGATGCCTTAAAATTGAAAGTGTAGTTTGTGCCCATGTATGTAGCTATATATGTTTCAATATCAATGTTTGTGTATGTTTACAAAAGTGTAAATATCTCTTATTGCTATGTTGATTTATATGCATATTGGTGATTACTAGTTTGACTTAAGATACCTATTGTTTAGGGTTTAACACATAGTTCTTTACATCTATTGCCTAGGTTGTAATTCTTGAGAAATAAAAAAGCATTCTCTTGATAAAAGTGTGTATGTTTACAAAAGTGTAAAAATATCTTATTGCTATGTTGATGTACATGCATATTGGTGATTACTAGTTTGACCTAAGATACCTATTGTTTAGGGTTTAACACATAGTTATTTACATCTGTTGCCTAGGCTATAATTCCTGAGAAATAAACAAGCATTCTCTTGATAAAAGTATGTAAAAGGAAATATGAAGAAGGGAATTCAATCATGGATACATGTCATTGCTAATCTTGGATACATATGTATCCAAGTATGAAGGGAGCTTTCAAGGTGAAAAATCTATAATTGCATATATATCAAAGCACTCCAATGGTAAAATTTTAGCTCTCAGACAAAGAAAGATTGATTCTCACCTTGTAATAAAGGTATTGATACAATATATATTCATGCAAAAATAAATACATATTGCACCCACTATAATAGTTCAATGAAACATTTGCAATTAGTAGATCTTTGTAGTACATTGAGAATGAGCAATTTTATGATATCTATGCAACTAGTTGTCTCATATTTACAGAAGTATACCCTTCAAATTATTGTGAGTGAAAAAATGTCAATAGTTTTACAGGTTCTTTTAAGTATTACCACCTTGAAATTGATAGAATGCTCTTTGAGGAGCATACACCCAAGCAGTTCACAGAGAACCTTATATTTTTCTATGACTCCAAGTACATATTGCCCAAGGGGATTGAGAATATGGAACACTTGAGTCATCAATAGTATAGAATAGCCGTTGTGTAGTAGTGACATTTTGCACATGTGTAATAACACAAAATTTTTGACAAACATATTGAGATCTATGAAGCCAAAAGCATTGGCTCAAAGAATGTACACCTAAGTTAGTTCATATCAATTGTATTTTTTTCCCATATATTCAAGAAATGTGAGGGATTGAGACATACCAAAAGTACGTACGTCATAAAAAGTGCAACAAAGGATTATATAACAAGAATTCCACGCAAAACTTTGATGTAAAAAAGCACTCACATTCTTGACATGGTAGAGTATTAATTCGCAATAAGGGACATGGCTTTCCAGTAAAATTCTAGTCTCTTAGTTAACGAGTTTCTTATTTTGGGATAGATCAATTAACTTTCCTTCCAAATTGCAAGTACTTTGTTACACAAATGTTACGCAAGCGTTGTTCGAGACAACCCTCTCTCACAACCCGATAACGAGACATTAAGGAGTGCCTATTAGAATAATTGACTTTGTTGGATGAACAACACAACACAATAAGTTTAAATATTTCAACAAACACCACACAAGCCACACACAAAATTGACACACAATGCCTCTTGTAGCTCAAGCAACAAAAAAAACCCAAATCTGGGTGGAGCACCACACACACTTTACGCAAAGTTTTAAAAAATACAAACTTCAATGACAAAAACCAATTGTACTAAATTCTCATACCTTGATAAACCTTGATCCAACACTCAACACTTCAACTTCCAAATTCTTCAACTTCCCAATTTGCACAACAAGATTCTACACTCTCGCATGTAACCCTCTACTCTCCTTATAAGATACAAGTAGTTTATGAGGAGTAGGGCCAGTCCAACACATCTCACACCCACCTTTATATAGTTTTCTTACACCCATACATTTGGTATACTTTTGGCTTTTCAAAAAGCCTAAGGCTTTTTAATGTTTTTTTCTTTAACATAAGCCTTATAGGCTTTAAGGCTATTATTTGAGCATTTTTAAAATGCTTCCCTACGCTGGCCATCTTAATGCCACAATTGCCATCTTTCTCTCTAAAAGAAGCCGCTGTCACATTGCGTCATCGTCCTGTCATCCTTCTTTAATAACAATCAACCCCTTAGCACTAGCATTCAGGCTCTCTCCTTCTTTTCAGATTCCAGCATTGACTTGTTCTCTAACTCAGTCACTGTCCCATGGCTAATCTTCATCCCTTTGAGCTTTAATGGTGGCATCAACATCATAGTTTTTTTTATTAGCTTGATGAAGAAGAACCTTCCTCTTCACACATTCAAAGCAAGAAGATCTTATAACCCCCCCAAATGCATTACCTATATTGGCACTAGGTCTCCATGCAATGTTCTTCTAAACTCTTGCAATATGGACCTTTCAAGCCTTGCATGACCTTGTACACCTTGTGACTTGAACCATGAACACATAAGAATGTCGTCCAAACACTTCACAAATGGAAAAAGCAATAGCAATTGCACTCAACAGAAATGATACCCTTGGAGCATCAAGTACAACCCTCTCATGCTTATTGATTAAAAAATTTCTCTAAATTATAGTTATATAAAATAAACATCTTGTCTCTAGTCATCTATAGCCACTCTTGAAGCTTGTTGAAAATTATTGGATGCACCAACCATCACATTGGCATCCTCGACAATAATCTCCCCATCACCAATAGGATGTCCAATAGACAGTGTTCCACCACTGAGAAAACTTCTTTTACCAAATAAACATAGTGGGAAACCCTTAGATTTTGCAAAGATGTGAACTCCATCTTAATTCTTTACTACTTGTTTTCCATACCTAGCCATTACCTTTACACTCTCATTACTTCTTGCTTTGATTCATGCGATGTGACCTAGTAGAAATATGCTTTGAAAATGTATGCCATGCTCAACCATTCATGATTTGAAGAAGACATGCAATATCAAATCCATGCTATGCAACCAATCAAGCAATGCTCACACAAAAATAATGAATGCACTGAAGAAATTGTGCCTAGCCTATCTACATGTGCTCGTGCATCATGCACTATGCAAATGCAGTTCCTTGATTACATTAAAACCTTAATCTCACCTCTCAACACTTAGGAAAAAAATGTCATACTCTACTCCACCCACCTGACGAAGGAAATTCGGTATGGCAGCCTCTATATTATGCCAAACTCCCTTCTGCCACAAAGTGAATGAGGTAAGGGCACCACCTAGTCATGGAAGAGCGGACTAGGATGCTATGCAAGAGGGAGAGGAGATTGTGAGGGAGAAGGGAGGAAAGCAAAGAGAGAGAGAGAGAGAGAGAGAGAGAGAGAGAGAGAGAGAGAGAGAGAGAGAGAGAGAGAGAGAGAGAGAGAGAGAGAGAGAGAGAGAACTACAAAAAAATAGATAAATCAATAAACTTAAGAGATGGAGAACCCTCGGGACATAACCAATATACACAATATGGACACTAATAGCATGGGATTATTACATTGTAGAGCATGCATAAGCTATAGTAGGGGAATGAATTGCATAAGCTCATGAGAGAGAATGGGGAAGGCTCAATAGGGCTGAAGAAGGCCTCTTGGCTCTCTCTCTTCTTGCAAATTACAAAGGAGAAGGCCGCTTTATATAGGCCTTGAGGGTGTTTAGGGAGGAGGTTAAGATATAATAGGAATTAACACCACCAAAGTTGTATTAAGGCAGTTTCACCAATGTGGAAGCTCCATCTAGATGTTTTGTTGACCAATTTATACTTAATCAAGCTCCATCATAGGTGAGTTGTCTCCATTCTCCCCCCCATATCTTGAGTCCAATAGCTCTCCTATAAAAAAATATAGAGAATCTTCATAAAATAAGATCATATCTAGCAATAATAGAGAGAGAGTAGTGAGAGTTCATACATTACTACTATAATTAAGGATGATTTGAGGGTGATTTAGGAGGGAAATTCTAATGGTTTATTAGCTTGAGAGAGAGGAGAAGAGAGGAGAAAGGGTTGGGAGTCTAATGAATGATGTTTTATGGAAGTGTTAAGTGTGGGGAAGAAAGTATGGGTGTGTATAAAATTGGGAGATGGTCTCCACCGCAGTTGGAAAAAGTTGGCATCCACCATTTTGGCCATATCTCTCAACTCGTAGCTCCAAAAAATTATGAAAAAATACCAACCAAAACTTCAGCTCATGCGCTACAACTTTAATGCTGAAAAGCTTTTTTGGATCAGAGTGGAAGTATTTTTAAAAAATCTTACAAAATCATGTGCCTGATTTTTCTTCCACTAATGCTTCCAAGAAGGGTCCTATTTGGTTGAATTATCATAAGGCTCCAAAGTCATGACATTATGAGCCTCATATGCCCTTTGGATGGCTCCAAATCCATTTCATATATTTTCTTTTCACATTATACATTTTTCCTTCATCTTTCTCCATTGATCTTTACTCTTCACCCCCCCTTGGTAAACCGGTCCATGAAATATTTTTATCCAGTGATTTCTTGGATTTTCCAAGAGGTTGTTTCCACCCTCTTCTTTATTTCAAAGCTCCAAATGTACAAAAAATCAACAAAGTGTTAGACAAATATTTTTTTGTGATATTCTCAGATCACCACCCAAAATCCCACTATCACTCAAAAAGCTGATGGTCCTTAAGATTTCGACCAAATAAAACAACCCATCTCACAAGTAACAATGTCATTCACATGACCCTCAAACTCAACCAACCACCTTTTCCACTCAAATAGAGATTCCTAACTTTGTGACGAATATCCCAAATCTCTTGCGTGCAAGAAACACTGAGTGCTCAATGGCTGGTGCTCTCTCATGTGCACGTGCATCTAGGATTTACTGCATATACCTGCAGTGAACCTCGTGTCATGCTAGTGCTCAACGATGGTGCAAAACATGCATAAACTCAAACCATGGCTTGTGAATCCATAATCCTTGTGAAGTGCAAGAGTCTTGGCAAGAAAACTATACATGTTCCACAATGTTCAATAGGTACTATCAATCTCTAGCTCCAACCTGTCCAAAAAAATACTAAACTCAACCAAGGCTATCAAGTTTCCACACTCAACAAACCAAACAAAATGACAAAAACAAATCCTACACTACATAAACACAAAAAATCCAACTACGACAAAGTAAATAGTCAGACAAACATCTAAGCTATCAAATATCAAACCTAACTATAGTTTCACTAGGGGTTTTCAATTTTCAAGAGAATGCTGAACATATTTAGTCCTCCCCGTAGTTTGCAAGCATTCATGTGTAACAATTGTTTTCATAAAACAATACAACATTTATGAGCCAATAAAAAATTGAATCCAATGATCTATCCACAATCTTCTCAACAAACTCAAATGACACATTTCTCTCAAGCAACTCATTTACAGGTAAACAAAACTCATCCATGAAATTCTCATCAAAATCACCAAACTTTGTTGAGCTAAAATCTTCAAGGAAATCCTCATCATTCAATAAAATTATATCATGCTTCAAAATCTTCAAATCCCTCAAATCCCAACCATAATCCAAAATCTTCAAACCCCACCCATCCTCCCTATGAGAAAACATGTTACTTCTAGAATCTCTAATAAAGTTTTGACCCTTTCCTTGTTGCAAAACTCGAATTCATTCATTGATTTATCTATGTAATCATGAACAACTTCTCCAAAAGATACTATGCAAGGATCTCCTAACTCACTCTCCAAATCAAACACAACATCAAAAGGAGTTAGCTGTGGACTCACAACACCACAAGAACTAAATACCCAAACACATGGGGTTATTCCAAGACACCTAATCACACTTCCTAACTCAATGATGAATATTCCAAATCTCGTGCATGCAAGAAACACTGAGTGCTCAATGACAGGCACTCTCTCATGTGTACATGCATCTAGGATTTACTGCGTATAGCTGCAGTAGGCCTCATGCCCTGCTAGTGCTCAACGATGGTGCAAAACATGCATAAATCCAAACCATGGCACAGAAGTATTTGAAAAGATCAAGAGATGACCCCCGAGTGCAGTGCATCAACAAGTGCAATGTAAAGTACTCATGAATCCATAATCCTTGTGAAGTGCAAGAGTCTCAGCAAGAAAACTATACATATTCCACAATGTTCAACAACTACTATCAATCTCTAGCTCCAACTTGTCCAAAAAAATACCAAACTCAACCAAGGCTATCAAGTTTCCACACTCAACAAACCAAACAAAATGACAAAAACAAATCCTACACTAGACAAACACAAATAATCCAACTACGAAAGGACAAAGTAAACAGTCACACAAACATCTAAGCTATCAAAAATCAAACCTAACTATAGTTTCACTAGGGTTTTTCAATTTTCACGAAAATGCTTGACAATGACAGAGTTTATGCCTAGTCTTCAAGTATCATAGATGGAGGATGCTCAAGGGTGAATGGTTGTGCCTTGATCAAGACACACGTGAAAGTATTATTGTGGATGTTATTGTCATTTCTAAGGGCTGCAAGTCCCAAGTGTTGCAAATGGAGGATGATTGGTCCTTTAGTATAATGCGCGAAGAAATCACGATGTTAATGGAAAATCCACTTGTTAGCTTCTATTTTAAAGCTGAGTTGAGGGTACTATTCCCACTGGAAAGTATGTGGCTCCACATATTTTCGAAATTGTAGAGCCTCCTTAAAATTCTAACTCCACAAGTTGTAAAATCCAACACACATAAAATTTTAGATTTTTTTGCCAATGGAATATTATCGCTTTGTAAAATCATACGCTTTTAGTTTTTTTTTAAATTTCTAACTTGTGTGTTTATATAATTATACTCAAACCTATTTGAACATGTGTATGCGTAAACATAGTATAATTCTTGAGATAAGATGCATGTGCTCAACTGCACACCATGAGAGAGGAATGCATATCCTAACCTTGATTCTTTTGAACATGTATATACTTTTTTTTAATCAAGATAAGATGCATACATCTAAGCATCCACTCTGGGATAGGGAGAAGGCATCTCCCTTTTCACGTTAATTGATAGAGTTGGCATGTATTCTTATAATTTACCATGAAATTTTTGAATATGTATAGCATTCTTTTGTTGACATGTGACATACACGCACACACCTATCTAATGAGGAGAGGGGAGTCCTTCTAGATCATAGCTAATACAATGTGCAATTGCCAAATTGACACATTTACATATACACGTGAACTTTACAAATACATTAAGTAAAGCCATAATTAAACATTGTATACGAACATTCATTTAATAGTTTAAACTCTAGGGCTTTTAAGGTGAAACTACCTTAGTTATTGCTTCATTGTTTTATTTTACACATTCTCTCTTCATCTATTTACATCCACCACATTCCTCCTCCTTGTTGTAATGGATGCTCGCATACACTTTGATGCATGGATCAATAAGACTCTCTTTGCTAGCCAAGGTAACAAGATCATTGAGGTCTTCTCAAAGAACTTCAACCTTGAACATGTGCTCTCACTGATGGATCCCTCCTTTTAGGTCTTCAAAGGGTTTATGACCACCATTGCCACTTGCACATACTCCGTCGAGGGATCTAACATGAGTTTGGTGCTCCTAGAATAGCTCATGGTATTTCAAGCAAGGAAAAACCACCAAAAAGTGGTGAATAGGTGTTTGGTCCATGTGGATCCTTCACATAGAGTATGCATTGTTTCCATGGAAAATGCACCATATACACTACCTTTCGAGCTTGTGGAGCGTGATTATGCATTGGCAATTTACCTCCTTGCATTGGATACAACCATAGAGGAGGAGAGTGATGAAGATACAACTCCATAGTGAGAGAAGATAATTGAAGAGCCAATAAATGTTCAAGAGGAATGTTAAGGTGGTGGTGGAGCAAGGGTTGGATGTCATGATGCCATCCTCTTTGGAAGATCCACAAGTCAACAACCCAACCTTGTCTCTTGATGCCCATTGAAGTAGATGGCATATGTACTTGCTTCTATCAAATGTGTTGCAATAATTGGAAATGAAGGAAGAAGAGTTGTTCTCTGTCCTAGTGCACGATTCAATGGAAGACCTCATTGATTATGATTATATGGATGTGCATCCAATGATGGCAAAGACTAGAAGATATGATGGCAGAAGCTTAAATATAGTGAGTGCCATCGTAGCAGCACATGACCAGATTAACTTGGCTGAAGAAGATTACCTTGTACTAGATGCTGAGTTTGAAGCACTACACCACGATCTGTTTAGTGGACCAAGGCCCCAACTTCCTACCAAGGAGTTTGTGGATTCCTCTGCATCCGGTCCCTTGGATTCCATGGATGAAATCTTGGGTGAAAAATGATACCTGTAGCTACCTTGACTCAAGGCTAGCATCTGGGGCCACTTTCATGCTTGATAGTGGCCCCAGATGCCAAATTTTGAATAGGGAGGCATGAAACTAGCATTAGATGCAAAACTTTGGACATGGCAGCTACATGCATCATTTTTTGCCAACATCTCATGGTTACACGTCTAGGGACAATGCACCCTATGGCCAAGTTTTGTCCCATTCCAATCACTCTAGGTCATTTACTAATCATGTTTTTCGGTTTAATCATGTTATTTAGGATATACTGTATGTAGATGAGTTTGTATCGAGACAAGGAGGATCTTGGCATGTAGATGGACAGAAGGGTCTTCAACTACCCTTGTTGAAGAGAGTCGGTGGTTCTCTGTCCGCATACTCCCCCTCGTATATTCAACAATTATTCTTTTTTTCCTCCTTGGCTATGCTCATTAACATGTGCATTCTCCCCAATCTATCAATGACTGCATCATCTTTGCATATGAAGTTCATATTTCTTCCCTTCCCAATGTGTAATCATGAATAGTAAAATACTTGTAATAAAATCACATGGGAACTGACTTGTGAGGACCATGCAAGAACCAGAAAAACCATGCATGCCCAAGAGAAAAATCATAAGATCTTTATACCTTTGAAAAATTGAAAGAGGGGGAGGGTGGCAGCTTGGAACAAGCCATCAACCAACTAATACCCACCCTCCAATCAATATGTTATCACCTCCCCAATCACCATCATCATGATCATCATGATGTATAATTTCATTGTCACAACTTACTACAATGAATATCATTTTTCTTATCAAAATAATGGACTGTAATATAACATGTCATTCCACAATAATTACAAATAATACTAAAATTGCTAGAACATTTATTCTGCTATCCATCTCTTTCTTTAGAGCTCCCCTTTCCTCTAGAATTATCATGGCCTCTCAATATATATATATTACTGAATGGCCCATACCACCACTTGTTGAATAGAATCTATTACATTTCCTTCTTAAACTTGAGTAAAATTCTTGGATCTCTTGACTACTTTTTTCAAATGATTCACCATGTATGTTAATCACTTCAATGATCGTAAAAGAGAGAAACTTGTCAAAACTTGAAAACGACTTTTGTATATATTTAGACGTAGTAAAAGATTTTCAGACCTTCTCATTATTAAGATCACCCTAGGTAAATGAGACCAAATCATCATCATCAAACATTTCATCAATAGTTACTAAAGCACTTACTATAATTTTTATATTTAAAATATACTTATTTACATGTATATTCTCTTTCTTCAAGATATTCACAACTCTTGCTTGAGTTGAATCTTTTATATCTTTACATTTATTAAAAATTTATTCATGAAGGTTGTTTAAGTTATATGTGAAGTTTTTATATTATTTATCTTTTTGGCTTTTGCAATTCATTTACTAAAGCCTTCAATTATTCTGTAATCATAGAATTATTTAGCTCTAGTTTATTTTCTTCACTTGAAATGAATTTGTAGAGACAATTTTCAATAAGAAAGTTCGTTACCTGAAACTTTCATGATGGATAGTTTTTCTCATCTAGCTTCTCAATGATTGTATTTTCACTATCTCAACCATTATGATACAATTAACTACCAAACAACAAGTAAAACTTTTGTAACCCTTTACAAGATGTGTACAACAATGAACTAGATAGTCTTTTTCATTGATTGCTCAATAATATATACAATCTACATCCTGTTTGTAGATAAACATTGTGCTTGGTTCTTAATAAACATTTCAAAACTTGTAGCCTTGAAATTTATAACATGTGCATAAAAAAATGACTGACGTAGTTGAAATTATAGTATGCCTTGAAACTATTATTTGCAACACTACAAAGCTAACAAGGGATGTAAAATAGCTTCAGATAGTCAAAAACATAATGAGAAAGCCCTAAATTTCTTATCTACAAAATATACACTGTTCTGCTTACACTCCAAATCTTATAGCAATTTGAGATTTATGCTTTGCCCAACTTTCAATCCCTCCACAAGCACTACGTAAGTGAAATAGAAAGAGAACATGAGAGAGTTTTCAAACCAATTTTTTGCTTGCTTGAATCATTGCTTATTTTTCTTCACTTCAAATTTCAAACCCACCTCTCAATGATGCTACTCTGATATGATATCATGAATCACGAAAGACTTACTTGAGCTACTGTGACACACACACACACACACACACACACACACACACACACACACACACAATATCTATATATAAGAGAAAGCTCACTCAAGAACACAAAAAGAGAGATGGAAGCTAAAATATTTTCTTATTAGTTTTGTTTCCTTTTTCCACATATAATGCAATGTACACAAAGCCTAGACTAGCACTAGAACTATGCAAAATGTAAGTAGATGTCACTAACCAAATATAATTAATGTGTGATACACTAATACCTATCAAAGGACAAAATGACCTATAAGACTATGAGTTACAATCATTTGCATGATGATACAATTGTCTTGAAGGAAAAGTAAATGTAGATGTAAAGGAGCAATAGAAGAAAGCTAAAAGCTATAAGATAACACTTAAAAAGAGAACTTTAGTTGGTAAAGAAAGCTGTAGTTGATACAATCTCATGGGGGTATAGAAAGCCTAGCACTAGCCTAATAAAGAATCTCCTATATCCATAAAAAGCTCTAGCAAATATAATTTCATTGAGGCATAAAATGCCTAGCTCTAGCTCGAGCAAAAATCTCATATATCTACATATGGACGTGTCATCAATATCTATATTGGGTTTAAGAACATCTATCAACCAAGCTAGACAACTCATTCAATCAAAATCCCTCATGTATGTGTAGGCTATTGCAGTCTTAGAGCCCCCTACATGATCTTCCCTTATGTGGACTAAGACTCATTGCTTTGAGGCCTCTTGATTCTCCCTTGTGACATATGTTAGCATCTACATTGTCTCAAAAGCACAAGACCAAATTAATGTGGTACAACATTTTAGTTACAATCCACTTTAGGATACCATTAGTACAAATGAGCACCATTTGTTAAAGCTACAATAGTTACTACATATATCAATGACCCTAAAGTATAGCCAAATACTTGATCATTTTAAACTCTTCTAGAAATGCTTCTACAAAGGTGTTAGCAAATGCATAGTGATGGTGGGTGATCGTTTATCAAGCATTAAAAGGACAAACTATAGAAGCAATGCTTATTATTGAAATTAGAATGGTATATGGAATGGTTGAGATTTGAGGATAATTTACAACTTTTTATGGAAACTTATTTCTTGGAAGATTAGATTAGAAAATCCAAAGATCGAAGAATAGGGGTGTGAAACAACGTCAAAGAGGAAAAAAAAGTAAAGAGGGGGAGAAAGAAAGGTGAGTGAGAGTGAGGAGTCTTGAATGCTAGAGACAAAAAATGATAGTAATTGCCAACACAAGAGAGGAGAATTATGAAAGTATATTAAAACACAATTTAGGTTGTTAAATGGACATGCATCTAAAAATAGAGGCGATCTTATTAGACAAAATACTATAGAAACGCCATGATAACTTGTATGTTGTCTTTATCAAACACATTTCCATATAACATAATTTTTTCTCCTTGATACACAATTATCTCCATCCATTTGAAAGTGGGAACCATTTTTCTTTGTAGTATAGCATTTCCTATCTATAGTTTTTTTTCTCATAACATCTTTGCATGCATTCTATCACCCTCTTTAATAGAATCATAATATCCAAACTTAAAATTTTAGATTAAATTCTTGTGACATTTGGTCTTTTTGTTATTTTAATGTATGCATTAATAAGTACCTTAATGTATGTATGTATTGCTAACAAGAACTTATGTCATACAAAAAGTGAGAGGTTCATCTAAAAGCTTACAACGTGATCAAAATTGTAAGAATTTCAAAATTCTAAGTTAAGGGAAACTTGATTGATATAAACTTATACCCTAACCTTCTAAGGCATTTGTAACTTGAACTCCTTCCCAATATTTTGTGTTAAGAGTTGAATAGAAAATGTTAAGGGTAAATTGCCAACATAATTTCATAGATAGAATTTTAAGAATTGAAATGCTTCTTTTGCATTGAATAAGAATTTGGCATCAATTCTTACAAGATTAGTCACGAAACTATTTTTTGTACCTCAACCTGCAAAAAACATCTCAAAATTTAGAAGATCCAATTCATCGTGATATTGAGAAGCATTACACATTTGAAAAATATTGCTTGAGAACTACTATACTAGAAATACCTTGGATGATGTGCAACGCTCTAATGCCATATGTAGAGCCTCTCTCTCTTGAGAAAGATAATGAACTTGATGCATTAATTTTCCCCTGAACAAGCATATGGTTGAGAAAGACTTTAGGACACTTCATTGCTAATGATAAATATACTTGAATACCTCAATACCCATTACATAGCCTAAGAACTATTGGACTGATTTTGATTATCAAGCTCTCTCTCTCTCTCTCTCTCTCTCTCTCTCTCTCTCTCTCTCTCTCTCTCTCTCTCTCTCTACTGTACTCACATTATCCTATATTGTATACCTTAATAGTTTCTCTTGGCATTGTGTATCACCATCACAAATCACATCTTTCCATCACAAATGACACATCAATATATCATACTTTAATACTCAGCGACAATCATCATTGTACATTGTCTGTCTCATAGGCCAATTTTGGCCCAAGTAGAAGTTTCTCTCTCTCTCTCTCTCTCTCTCTCTCTCATGCATCATGACACAAACTTGATCGAAGTCATCAATAATCTCTAAACATGAAGTAGCCTCATCATGGATAATGACCATTGCCAACATCATAGAAGCCACCTAGCAAACTTACAAGCTTGTAATGTAACCAATAAAGCCATGAATTTCTTCAACAAATGATAAAAGCACTTCTAGTACACTAGATTTGGCAAAACCGAATCCATTAAAAGAAAGGAAACTAATGAGAGTGCTCCACTTGTAATGTATAAGTTTGAGACAATTTTCCAAGACCATGCTCAGTCATTGTTCTTGTGATAGGGGGCATCTAATAGGAGCTCTTCAAACAAAAATCTTAACTTAATACATGATCTTAAACTTTTCTAACTGTAACAAAATATCACATTAATTTGTATGGCCATCTCTACATTACCACATTATTAACCCTTTTTTTAACCAAAGTTCATTCTCTTTCACTCTATCCATATGCTTCACTAAGGAAAAAAAACATTTCTACCATTCCTCTTTTCTTCTTTTCCTCCTTAACTTAGTATTATTATTTACATTTATACCACATGCATATTTTACATAGAATATTGCATAATTTCTATTCTGATAGCCATATCTTTTACCTTTTAAGATGAGAGACGCATGTCATTGTATGTATTGGTTTGGTCTCGTAGACCACATTGGCCTTTTAGAGATGCTAATATACTCTTTCTTCTTCTTCTTCTTCTTCTTCTTTTCTCTCTCTCTCTCTCTCTCTCTCCTTGTGCAGAGGCATGGAGGTAGATCAGAGAATCACGCTCACCCACACCGATACGACCCTGCAGTATGGCATGGATACGCACAGAGTTTATATCATGTACCCGCACAGCCGCTGATACCCACACCATGTACACCGAGACCAGGTATTTCATCCTTTTTCACCACTAGTATGGTGAAACATGCTATCTCACGGTTACAACATGGCCGCGGTCGAGACCAGTTTGATCTTCAGGCAGAGCATATTATATATGGCAGAGACACATTGGCTCCACTCATTGCTCACCTCTTCAACCGTGCATTGTCTGAGGGGTTCCCTGACTCGTGGACAGAGCACACCATTGTACCTATCCACAAGTCAGGGGATCCTATGGATCCTAACACATATAGGACCATCATGATTGGGCCAGTTTTGTCCAAACTTTATGGCACGGTGATGGAGGAGGAGCTCAGCACGCTGGCAGAGAGAGAGTGCATGCGCACACCCGGACAGGCAGGGTTCAGACGGGCATTTTCTACCATAGACCACATCTTCACTCTCCGTTGTCTGATCGACCAGACACGAGTGAAGAAACAGAGATTGTACTGTTGCTTTGTGGATTTCCGCCAAGCCTTTGACATGGTTCCGAGAGAGAGGCTTTTCAGACGCCTACTTGATCTGGGGGTGGATGATGACATGATGTGGGGTATTTATGCACTATATGAGCGGATTACTGGCAGAGTCAGATGTCCGGGAGGTATATCAGATCCCCTTGTGAACACAATTGGTGTGAAGCAAGGATGCCCACTCTCACCGACTCTATTTGGGCTATACATTGATGAGATAGTAGAGTTCTTATATTCCATACATCAGCTCAGATACGCAGACAGAGTATTTTCATGGTAGCAGGAGGGAGTATTGAGGTCACTGGATCATATGTATATTTGGGAGTCACCTTTACAGCAGCTTCAGGGACTTTCTCGATGACACAGGCAGCTCGTGACCGCCTCACTAGAGGATACTCAGCATTGGCTCTTATGGAGCGACAGTGTTATCAGGCACATTTCCAGGAGCCCCGCACCAAGGGGTGGCTCTTTGATACTCTAGTCACTCCAGCACTGATGTATGGAGCAGCTATATGGGGGGCAGGTCTTGCTGATTATGTATGGACATTGATGGAGAGACCTCAGGTGATCATGATATCTAGATTGATTCGCAGCAAGGCCTCAGTCCCACATGACATTGTGCAAGTAGAGCTTGCCACACCGCCCATGCTAGTCGAGGCGTTATTTCAGACAGTCTGCTTCCTACACAGATTTCAGGATATGGACAAAGATCGCATTGCATATAGAGCATATATGGCATCTCAGGAGATGGCTCGAGCGGGGGATACCACGTCAAGGTATGCACGGACTAGAGCTTGGTTTAACAGACATGGGCTGGACATTGATAGACTCCCACCTCTTCTATATGATACTCAGGCTCCCACTTACACCCTCTCTCTCTGTGAGAGGAACAGAGTTATCAGACATGAGATATGGCATATTTATATACAGAGGACATGGGTCAGCCCTGCACAGCCACTGCCATCGAAGATGGCACATTATTATACACAGTTCTTGAGGATATCAGAGCAGGGATTCATAGAGATTCCGAGATATATGCAGATCTATATGCCACATCGATTGAGAGTTCTTATTGGACAGCTCAGGGTATCATCACATCAGCTTATGATTGAGAGTGGCAGAGCCAGTGGCATCCCGCGGGAGGAGAGGATATGCCCCCTTTGCAGATCAGAGGTGGAGAGTGAGGAGCATTTTGTTCTCAGATGCCCGGCATACTCAGAGTTGAGATCTAGATACACATTGAGCAGCTCACTTCAAGGATGTATGACTGATATGGATCAGAGATCATTTGGCCGTTTTCTGGGAGAGGCATGGCACATCAGAGAGCAGAGCACACAGCGGGTCCCAGTCAGAGAGGGGCCCACCCAGACGACTATTACACAGTTCTTTCAGACAGACAGAGTGAGAGCTACTGTACCAGCCTCCAGCCAGACCTCCGGGCTCACACTACAATAGGCTGAGGACCAGCGTACCCGACGCCGCACGAGGATCCGTGGGTTTCGGACCCCACAGCCACACCGACAGGAGATCCGGAGGATTCTTGATCTACATCGACAGCAGACTGAGATCCGACGACACTCGACACATTGGATCTCAGATCTCCAGTTTGCTCTTTCTCCACCGCCGATGTACCACATCCTGCATCCAGGAGGGATCACCTGCTATTAGCGACTTCGACGACTGCTACTACATCCCAGGATAGTATTTCTCCCTGCATCTGTTACATATACACATCGCACCACTTTATCACAGCCGACAGTTGTTCCCCTATCACAGCCGACATTTGTTCCCCTTTTGCAGCCATTATCTGGAGTACCAGAGCTACATACGCACATACACATACACGACACTTATCACACTCACAACACCGTATTTTCAGTTTCCAATTTTTAGATTTTCATTCAGCACTTTTATTTTGGATAGCTGGACCTCATCAGTTGTATCACAGTTTGTCTCATAGGCCAGTTTTGGCCTTTAGAAGACGTTAATATAACTTTCTTTCTTTCTTTCTTTCTTTCTCTCTCAAAAGCAAGGTGGTTGAGTGTAAGGGTAAATGGCACACTTGAGAAAGAGAGATCATCATTCTATGAGGAGGGTAAGAATTTGTGCATATGCCTCGGATACAAAGAGGAAGATACACTCCTTTCCCAAATCCTAGAGAGTTGAGAAAGAAGCCCAAAAGCGCACTCTCATTTTGAGGTTCCAAGATGGGATAGAGAGTATGACCTTCATGAAGAAGCACATAGTTATTTTGAGGTTTTGAGATGAGATGGAGAGGATGACCTTCATGAAGAAGAAGGACGTACTATATGAACTCCCAAGGGATTCCACCTATCACGAATTGAGTGGGGGGACTTGCTTGAGCTACTGCACCAAGCACACACCATACACACGAGGAAGCTCACTCAAAAACACAAGAAGGGAGATGGAGGCCAACGCGTTTTCTTGTTGGTTTCTTCTTCTTTAATACACAATACAATGTATACGAAGTATAGATACGATACAACATAAAGGAAAGTGGCCTATTGAGTCAAACACTACATAACTGACTATACTAATCGAGGTGCACTATAACTATGTTAGCTGCTGTAGGTAGGTGCAACAAATCAAATATAATAAGCGTTAAGTTAGTAGCCATGCGAGGATCATAATGACAACTGATATGCTAAGTGTAGACGCGCAGATCCATCTAGCTAGGTAGTCCATCATCAATATCAGTCAGTGTATCTAGCGTCTACTCTCAAGCAGAGTTATGGCATGCTCGCATGGGATATGTAAACTATGGTAGCTTGGTGCTTATGCAGCATACATAGATGCTTGATGGTTTACCTCTCTTGGAGAGACCACCTGAGCATATATACGAAGGGTGCATCTTGGGAAAAATGCATCGTTTTTCATTTCCTCATGATGTTGCTTTTAGAGTAACTACCAGATTACAGATTGTGCACTCGGATGTACGTGGCCCTATGCAAACAAAGTCATTAGGTGACTGTTACTATTTTGCCACTTTTATTGATGACTTTACTTGCTTTTGCCGGGTTTACTCTTTGAGGAAAAAGTTAGAAGTGTACGATGCATTTTTGGCTTTTATTGCACTTACTGAAAATCAATTTGGCTGCAAGATTAAGAATCTCTATTCAGACCGAGGGGGGGAATACACGTCTTCTATGCTGAATTATTTTTTGAAGCAGAAAGGCATTGTTCATCAGTCTAGTACTGCGCATACTCCATAGCAACTGCTTATACTGTTGGGTATCTCACACGCCTTACTTACGCCTACGCTCATATGGGAGTGTGAGGGTGATCACTAGGACACTGGGGCACTTTTTACTCTCGGTAGGAGAGGTTTTTTCCCCCAGATTATGTGTACTATTTTGTATGTGCTTGTGGTGCACACTTACGGGGACTTACTGTGTTCGGGTGTGAACAGCCCCTTATAACCCTAAGGTATAAGGGTTATCATTTGTACTTTCAGCTAACACTCTATTCAGTACTATTGCATTGGGTGTCGTGCTCAACTCTGTCTCTCACTCTCACACTGTCTACTGCACTTCAGCTGCACCTCGATCCTCTCCCATCTGACATTTGGTATCAGAGCTCAGCTCTGAGCAGTCTTCAGTCTGCAGTCTGCAGCCACCGCCAGTTCTGCCCCAGCCGCCTGTTCCTGCCCAGTCCTGCCTGCGCCTGTCAGTCCGTCAGCGCGCAGCACCAGACGACTCCTCTGCCCAGCGTGCAGCTCCAACAATCAGAGCGCCACCTGTACCTGCGTGCTGCCACCTCTGCCCAGCTCGCGCCTCCTGTACCTGCGTGCTGCCACCCCTGCCCAGCGAGTCCTCTGCCCTGTGTCTGCCCAGAGTGCCCCTTCGCCTGTCAGTCTGCCTGCGCAGCCTCCCTGCGCTGAGCTAGCCTGTGCCGTCAGCTCCAGCTGCCAGCGCGCCACCTGTCTCCACCAGCCAGTCCTGGGTGCCGCCTCCTCAGCCCAGCGCGCGCCCAGTCCTGCCTGCGCGTGTCACTGGACCTGCACGCCTGTACCTGTGCGTCAGTCCGACTGTACCCAGCAGTCATTACCTCGGGAATCGTGCCCGTCGTCAACACGCAGAGGTAACATTCTGCACTTTTCTTTTACACAGGAGTTCGTGCAACAGGTTCAGGTTCAGCATTGGGAAACGTGCTGAACAGCAGGTTCAGTTTTCAGCATTGGGAAACGTGCTGTGTCTGTCTGTGACACATTGAATGCACATTTTGGGGCTTTTGTAACAGACATTTGTGACAGAAATTTTGGGCAGAAAATTTTGGGGCTTTTGATGTTTTAGTGCTGCTGAGCACTAATTGCACCTTGGGAAGCGTGCATCAGTGACAGTTTTTTTTTGACAGAGTATCCTTTGCACATTAATTGCAGACTTGTGTTTGCTGCAATTTCTGGAAATTTGCAGATTTCCAGCCCGTACTGCATTGACATTGCTCTATTGCCTTTTGGGAAATAATGGCAAATCAGGGAGGAGATGTATTCACCTATGTGTCCAAGGAAGACCGATTGGATGGGAACAATTATTCCCTTTGGTCTTTCATGATGAAGAATGTATTAGTGGCCAAAAATTTGTGGGATTATGTCAGTGGAGAGGAAGCACGACCGGGAGTTGTGGCTCCCGCTACTCCTCCTCCAGGAGGACGTGCAAGAGGGCAACCTCAGCCCCCTCCACCTCACCCCGCTCAGCCACTTCCCCCAAGAACTGCAGCTCAGAAAACTTGGGATACACGGGATGCACAGGCTATGTCGCTGATTGCATTGGCAGTTCAGCGTTCTATCATTCCTCATATTCGTTCAGCAGCTTCTTCACAAGAAGCTTGGTTGATATTGGAGCAGATGTTTGCAGGAAAGAATGAGACTCGCATCTCTTTCTTGAAGAAAGAGCTAGAGACTCTAAAGATGAATGAGGGTGATTCTATGCAGGATCATCTCAACAAAATTCAGGACTTACGGGAGCAACTCATGAATGTGGATGAGTACTACTCAGATGCGCAGCTGATTTCTACGACATTGAATTCACTGCCTCCCTCTTACTTGGCTTTTCATACTGCCTTGAACCTCACTATGAGGATTTCGAAAGAGCCCATCACTTTCATTCAGCTTGTCAGTTTGCTTCTAGAGGAGGAACAAACTAGACGGAACAGTGGTGTGGATGGTATAGCCTCTGAGCAGGCTTTTATGTCAAGGCAGAAGGGTAAAAACAGCCAAGGGAAAAATGCTTCGCAGAGTTCTGGTAGTAGTAACACTTCACAGACAAGTCAGAAACAGGGGGGCACGCAAGCCAAGAAAGGAAAATGCCATTACTGCAAGAAGCCTGGCCACTACATCACTGAGTGCAGGAAGCGCATCGCCAAAGAGAAGAAGAAGGAGTCAGGGATGTCTGTTTCTGCAGCTCCTTCCACTGCTAGTGAGTCCGCGTCCTTTGTTGCAGACAGGGACTATTGTTTTTACACTTGCAGTTATGATGTCTCTTGGGCTGATAGAGCATTTAGCTCTACAGAAGATGCTGACACTTGGTTCTTTGACAGTGGTGCTTCACGGCATATCACATCTCGTAGAGATTTGTTTGCTTCTCTTGGTGCACCTCCCGTTGGGAAGTCTGTTCAGTGTGCAAATAATGCATCATACCTTGTTCGTGGTATTGGGGAGATTCAGCTTACAGCCATTGATGGCTCTATTCTCCGCCTACAGGATGCTTTGTATGTGCCTGGCATTAAGAAGAATCTGCTTTCCATTTCTTCTATGGCACGTTGTGGTTTGCAGGTCATCTTTGATGATGACCGTTGCATGGTCCGTGACAAGGAACACATGACATTGGTCTTGACAGGTTCTCTGTGTCATGGGTTATATGAGTTGGATGCTCTTTCGGTAGATCAGTCTGCATATTTGACATCCACTCTTACTCCTGCTATGTTAGAGGCAGAGTTATGGCATGCTCGTTTGGGGCATGTAAACTATGGCAGCTTGATGCTATTACAGCGCACTCAGATGTTGGATGGATTACCTCTCTTGGAGAGACCTCCTGAGCATTTATGCGAGGGTTGCATTTTGGGGAAAATGCATCGTTTCTCTTTTCCCCGTGATGTTGCTTTTAGAGCAACAGCCAGATTGCAGCTTGTGCATTCGGATGTTTGTGGGCCCATGCAGACACAGTCATTGGGTGGTTGTTACTATTTTGTAACATTTATTGATGACTTTACACGTTTGTGCTGGGTCTACTGCTTGAAAAAGAAGTCAGAAGTGTATGATGCATTTTTGGCTTTCAGTGCACTTGTGGAAACTCAGTCTGGTTGCAAGATTAAGACTCTCCGTTCGGACCGAGGGGGGGAATACATGTCCTCTATGCTGAATTCTTATTTGCAGCAGAAGGGCATTATCCATCAGTACACTACTGCATATACTCCACAGCAGAATGGGGTAGCAGAGAGGAAAAATCGGTCACTCATGGAGATGGCCAGATGTATGCTGAAGGCAAAGAGTTTGCCTCATAGTTTTTGGATGGAAGCCGTCATGTGCGCTTGCCACATTTTGAACAGATGCCCTACCAAGGCCTTGAAAACCGTCACACCTTTTGAGGCTTGGCACAGCCGCAAACCTTCTGTTGGCCACTTCCGTACTTTTGGGTGTCTTGCATATGCCCATATTCCACAGGTACTTCGAAAGAAGTTGGACAACAAGGCTGTAAAATGCATCTTTATGGGATATAGCAGCGAAAGCAAAGGCTACAGACTCTATGATCCCGTGACCAAGAAGGTTTTTGTCAGCAGGGATGTTGTATTTGATGAAAAATCAGAATTATCCTTGGCTGGTTTTGATACATATCAGGCTGCCCGTGATGTCTTTGAAGGGCTGCTGCCCATCACATTTGGTGATTCAGCTGGTACTTCAGCAAATGAACCTAATGTTCAGCCAGCTGCTCCTATGGAACATGCAGTAAATCAGCACATTGTTGAAACTGAAATTCAGCAGGAACTTGTACACAGTCAGGAAGCAAGACAGGTGCCTAGATGGTACACGCAGACTATGAGAGATAGTCATTTGGAAACACCCTTGGCTGGTCGTACTCGAAGGCAAACTCGACTGCATGATTCAGCACATTCCGTGGAGTTTGTTATGGCAGCATGTACTCATGATAATGAGGAGCCTGAATGTTTTGAGGATGCACGACATAGTGTGCATTGGATGGCAGCCATGCAAGCTGAATTGGATTCTATTCATAAGAATCATACTTGGGATTTGGTGTCTTTGCCAGTTGGCAAGCGTGCCATTGGTACGAAATGGGTCTACAAATTGAAAAGGAATGCAGATGGATCCATAGATAAGTACAAGGCACGGCTGGTAGCTAAAGGCTACGCACAGAAAAAGGGCATTGACTATGAGGAGACCTTTGCTCCTACCTCCCGTATGACGACCATTCGGTCTATGATTGCCTTGGCTGCACATTTTGGTTGGAAAGTGCATCAGCTGGATATAAAGACTGCATTCTTACATGGGGAACTTCAGGAAGAAGTGTATGTACAGCAGCCCATTGGTTTTGCAGTTGAAGGCTCAGAAAATTTAGTATGCAAGCTGAAAAAAGCTCTATATGGTTTGAAACAAGCTCCACGAGCTTGGTACGCAAAGATAGATGCTTTCTTGCTTAGTCAGGGGTTTGTAAACAGCCCATCTGAGTCTACCCTTTATGTACATAAAGAGGGGGGATCCATGCTGATTTTGTGTCTATATGTAGATGACCTTTTGCTCACTGGAACACATGCTGATCAGATTTCAGCATTCAAAAATAATTTACAGCAAACTTTTGACATGTCTGACTTGGGTATTTTGCACTATTACTTGGGCATCCAGTTTGTACATGATGCTAGAGGCATTGGATTATGTCAGTCAAGGTACATTGGGCAACTTCTTGAGAAGTTTGGCTTACAGGATTGCAAGCCAGTTTGTACACCCATGGAACCTGGGCTCAAACTGTCATTACATGATGACAGTGATTTGTTTGATATCCATACTTATGCTCCAGCAGTGGGATGTCTCATCTATCTATGCCACACTCGGCCAGACATACAGTTTGCCGTTTCAGTTTTGAGCAGGTACATGCATCAGCCTCGTATGTCGCATTGGCAAGCTGTGAAGCGTGTGTTTCGTTACTTGCAGGGTACTAGAACTCTTGGATTGCTTTATGCCAAGGGGGGACCACTGCAGTTACATGCTTACAGTGACTCTGATTGGGCTGGTGATTTTGATACTCGTCACTCCACTAGTGGCAATTGTTTCTTTCTTGGCTCGTCATGCATTTCTTGGCTTAGCAAGAAACAATCCACTGTTGCCACGTCGTCATGTGAAGCTGAGTACAAGGCAGCCTTCACTACTGCAGTTGAGTGCGTATGGCTTAGACGTTTACTTGCTGATTTGGATGTATCTGTTACGGAGCCTACTCCTTTATATACTGACAGTCAGAGTGCCATTGCAGTGGCACGGAACCCTGTGTTTCATGCTCGCACGAAACACATAGAGATTCACTACCACTTTGTCAGAGAGAGGCTACATGCAGGTGATATCAGCCTTGTCTACTGTCCTACCACCAGCAATGTGGCAGACATCTTCACCAAATCTCTTCCACGAGACAAATTTGAAGCATTTCGCGATGCTTTGAATTTGACGCCCTTTGGTGGCGGATGATCCTTGTACACTTGATCACTCTTCACTCCAGGGGGGTTTGTTGGGTATCTCACACGCCTTACTTACGCCTACGCTCATATGGGAGTGTGAGGGTGATCACTAGGACACTGGGGCACTTTTTACTCTCGGTAGGAGAGGTTTTTTCCCCCAGATTATGTGTACTATTTTGTATGTGCTTGTGGTGCACACTTACGGGGACTTACTGTGTTCGGGTGTGAACAGCCCCTTATAACCCTAAGGTATAAGGGTTATCATTTGTACTTTCAGCTAACACTCTATTCAGTACTATTGCATTGGGTGTCGTGCTCAACTCTGTCTCTCACTCTCACACTGTCTACTGCACTTCAGCTGCACCTCGATCCTCTCCCATCTGACATATACTCCATAGCAAAATGGGGTTGCAGAGAGGAAGAATTAGTCACTCATGGAGATGGCCAAATGTATGCTAAAAGCAAAGAGCTTGCCACACAGTTTTTGGATGGAAGCAGTTATGTGTGCTTACCTAGTAGTGAGAGCAAAGGATATAGATTGTATGATCCTGTCTCTAAGAAGGTATTTGTTAGTAGGGATGTGGTTTTCGATGAAAAATTAGAATTATCCCTTGCTGGTCTTGATACATATCAGGCTTTCAATGACGTATTTGTGTTGGGTATTTCACTCATGCCTCACTTATGCCTACGCTCACATAGGAGTGTTGGTGATCAGTAGGACACTGGGGCACTTTTTACTCTCGGTTGGAGAGGTTTTTTCCCCTAGACTTATGGTATTATTTTGTATGTGCTTATGACACACACTTACGGGCACTTACCGTGTTCAGGTGTGAACACCCCCCTACAAACCTAAGGTTTAAGTGTTGTACCTTGTACTTTTAGCTTACACTCTTTCAGTCTATCGCATTGGGTGCCATGCTTCACTCTCTACTGTCTATTGGTTTCTATGCTGAGCTTCAATCCTGTCCTCCCTCACATTTGGTATCAGGCTAGCATTGGCCCTGCTCAGCTCTGCTCAAGTTCTGCCCAGCTCTGCTCAGCCTTTAGGAACTGGAAATTGAAAAAGTTGGAAAAAACTAAGTTTAAAAAGATCAAGAGTGTAGAGTATCTCCCCCTCAGTCTATGGAATCCACCAAGACTCTGCAAACTACCTCTGATTGAGTCATCATGCCAATCTGCCTCTCTAATGAGCAATCGTGATGCAAATGTGGCGCATATGGGCATGCCTATGTTGCCGAATAGGTACTCTAGGGCGTCGTGCTCTATGTAACGTTGTAGCTTTGTCAACTGTGATGCTTCTTGATGCTGTATCTTGACAACGCCTATCAGTAGGAGATGTAGTGTCTGGGGTGGTTGCCACGAAGGGTTCGGCTATGCTGAAATAGTTTGTAATTGCTCTTTGGAGGGGTGGACGATGTTGGGTCGCCTCCTATCCCATAACAATAATGCTCTGCGTCGTTGGAGCTCCAGTAAGAAAAGGCCCAAACATCTTTGGTCCTCATAGTCCATCACCCGTCTTAGTGGTCCAAAGCCCTCCTTAAAGAGGCAATGATAGCAGCCTCGGATATCCTAATATTCAGCACATCTACAAATGTAGTGCTCCTCCGTCTCTGGCTCCGATTCACAAAGCTGGCACATCCTCTCATTGGCTGCAATATGGCTCCATCGACCTGTCTCAATCATTAGTTGATGCAATGAGGTGCGGATTTGACCAATAGCAACTCGGAGTCCGTGGGAAAGTTGAGCATCCATGTATATTGGCCTCACTATGAAGCCGTCATGAGAAAACTGCAAGAAGTGACATTGGTATTGTGCCATTTTCATGCCTAATGGGAAATGGGGACTTGGACCAAGTCCTTTCTGTCTCCACTTTAGTGATGCCTTCCCTGATCACACTATTCAGCTCTACACGATTGAGGCTCAAAGTAGGGGTCGAGGCTGTAATCAAACGGTGGTAGTCTATCTGTACTCATGCCATGTAAATTCAGTCACGTGCTCATATGTGCATACCAACACTATCTATCTCCCTATGCTACAAGTTGCCTTGAAGACTCAAGCACTAGTTTAGGATATCGGTCTTTCAAGAGGTGCCATATCCTTTGGAGGAAAGTAATTGCTTGGAATAATGCCTCAACTAACATGTGTGCAGTGCCTAATTCTGCCCGGATGATCTCCTGTGGTACTAAGGCTTTTGCCCTTATCATACGTGCTATCATCATGACTAGCAGTCTTTCCATGTGTTCCCAGCCATCATAATGTTGTGCTTCCGGTCTGTCATAGTCCATAAGTGGCATCCGTCTAGTATGATAAAGGCTTGGGCCCCAAATGGCTGCCCCATAGAGTAGTGTGGGCATAAGTAAAGTGTCAAAAAGCCACAATTTGGTACGGGGCTCTTGAAACTGTATGTGTGCACACTATCGCTCTAGAGTACCCAAAGCTGCATATGCCTGTGCAAGCCTAGCCTTTGAAATCTCCTTCCATGAAAACTGTGGCCCCTTGAAAGTGACCCCCAGGTAAACATATTGTCAAACCATTTCCATAGGCTGACTGTCATACATAAAGTGGTGCTCTGAGCGTGTCACCCAAGCTGCTGAGGTGTTAAAGACCATGATTTTAGTCTTTTCAAGATTAACCTTGAGACCTTTATCTTCACAGAACACATGCAATGCATCTAGATGCCATTGTAGTCCCTCTGGTGAATTTGAGATAAGCACCATATCATGAGCATATAACAAAGTTGGTATCAGTACCCCAACCAAGCTGGCTCCCATACCACTCCATCTTTGCATATAATCAGAAATCTCGTCAATGTACAATCCAAACAGCAAAAGAGAGAGGGGACAGCCTTGCTTTACGCCCACCGTGCTAGAAACTGAGTTTGTTGTGCCTCCAAGCACTTGTACTCTCCCTGTCATAGTTTCATACAATGCATAAATACACCACTGCATATCCTCTGGGACCCCAATGGCTTGCAACCTTTGCATGAGTCTTGAACATGGCATAGTATCAAAGGCTTTGTGCAGGTCCACAAAACAATACTAGATTTTTTACCTTCGAATCATCCCTCCTCAATCAAGGCCCTTAGCGTGAATATATGGTCTAGTGTATTGTATCCGTGGTGAAAACCACCTTGTCTTGTAGACCGTGTTTTCTTTTGTTTCAACCCATTGACTCAACACATGCTCCACAATAGAGGCATATATCTTTGCTAGCATATGGCCAATCATAATAGTGTGGTAGTTGCTAGCCACAAATGGATCTCCACTCTTAAAAATCGTTACTATTGTGTGGTCACTCTACCACAAGGCCATCTTGATCATGTGCTCTCCCATTCTTCAACCTCCAAATGGCATATCTCACCATCTTTTCTGTAAAGAAACCACACTGTGTTGGCCTAGAGTTTGATAGATAGGGTATCTACTCTTGTGATGGAACATCGTATAGTGTCCTAGGGATGTTTATGCCAAACCACAGGTGATGTCAACTGAATTGGGGGTTGTCTCCTTTGAAATTTCCTCCATGCCCTCTTACTGTCTCTGCTAAAAAAGAGTTGATACATCTCTAACTCTAGTTTGGCTAAATAGGCGGGTCCTAGTCTAGGGTCCTAGTCTATCTGCACTCATAATCATACCAAGCATTTTGAGGGGCAATACAATTGCGTATTGCAGTAGGGCCCATCTTACATGAGAATGCCTTTGAAGCTGCAGCATGTAAAACCTTCGCTAGAGATCTAGTGACATCTTCCAATGGTTCATGTTGGTCTAGTTGACTTAAGCCCTCTCGTACTGCATCACTATAGATATGCGATGCTTGCTCTAGAAATTCATAATGTGGGAATGTGTGTGAGTGTGTGTATGTTTCTTGTCTCTAACTACATGCTAGAGTAAATTTTAGGATCGCAAGGTCGGCCGCTATACTAATCGGCTTATTAGATATCTCAAAATCCTTAATTTCTGGAATTAATGCTGGCGAGCCCATTACGTAGTCCACCACATTGGCCTCTTTTTTGCTATTCCAACAAGTGAAAGCATTCACTCCCGGCCATCTTAATAGGCCATTGAATATAGCCAATCCGTGAGCACTTCCCAAAGCTAGCAGATGGGATCCATATGCTGTCATCTGTTTTTTTCTTTTCCCAAGAAAAGAGAACTCTATTAATAACACCTCGGAGAAGGTCCCCCTAAGGTAAATACCAAGTGCAAGAAACTCTGTGAAGAGTAACTAAGTACATCAAAGATACAATGGTTGTGTATGCTGCCACCTCTTTATCTTGAGATGTCTTGGCAAGCCCTAGTTCATCCAATGCAAATTCCTTAAACGTTTCATGTTCAGTATCATAAAAGGCGGACTACTCACTCTCTGTTTGAGCATTAAAGTCTCCCACTAGTAGTATCTCCCCAATACTTGCATATCTCATAATATCTTCATGTAGTACTTTAAATGGTGATCTCTCCACAGTAGCAAATGTTGAAGAGGTAGGTGGAAAGTAGTATATCGCAACATATAGATCCCTTGGGTGCACTATCCTTAGCCTTACGCACATGCATCTAGAATGGACATCTCATGACACCACGTGAATCATGTCTTGGAGGCTCTCATGATAAAGAATAGCCACCCCTCTTGACCCCCTGGTTCCTCCTACTCTATAGGGTTGAGGTCTAAATATGCTCTCCCATTTGTATTCCACAACATTCGGTAATCTAGAATTTGTACATTGATGTGTCTCTGTATATATAGCCATATCTATCCCACAAAAAGTGTCTTCAAAATAATCTACATCGAGTCTCATTGAACCATTACAATTCCAAAGGGACATCTTTAACGTCTCATAGGCCTTGTATTGTCATTGTGACCTCCGTTTTGCTATGATTACTTTGCCATTTCTATACATAGCATACTTGCCTTCTTTACATGCCTCCAACACTTTTGGCATGCAAGCTCTTCTGTGCTCTAACTGTGCGGGTGTGAGATCCTCATCGAGGTAAATCTTTTCACCCTTCAAAGCCTTTCTTTTTGATAAGAAGGCCCTTTCGCTATCCATGTCTGCAAATTTCAGCATGAGGATCCAACCTCTTTGGTCATTTGGATCACCTATCCTCCAAGCATCCATAATGCATGTCTTGTTTGCACCCATCTTAGCACAAAGTGTTTTAGCATCCTCTTGGGGGTTTCCTTTTTTAGCCCACCCTAGCACACGTACACACAATGCACAAAGTTTCCTCTTTGCTTCCTCCTCTAGTGTTGCGTTCATCATTTCGACTTTGTTCTGAGGCACCCCTTTGTTTCTTCTGACTACCTCAGTCCATTGTGCATTTTCGTTCATTGTTTGTTGAACACTTTCTACTTTCTTTTGAGCTCCCTCTACCACATTCACCCATGTGTGCATGTATTTTTTAAAACTTTCCACCTCTTTCTTTAATTCTGATGCATTTGGCATTGTTGTTTGTGCATCCATCATTGACTTGTATGTCACTAATTCATTCTTACATGACTCTAATTGCCTTTTAAGTTCAGCAATCTCCATGTCCTTGGCTGCTATGCATGCATTTGTATCAGATTTCAATGCATCCATATCTGCTTTCCAAGTGTCCCTTACCTTGTTCAAGTTATCTATCATATCCATTTGCAAGTTAGCCTTGATTTCTTTATATTTTGCATCATCCTAACCGTTAGAGCATGACTTCCTATTTGCTTCTACAACATCACTTAGTTCTTCCCTGAATGCCTCCTGCAAATTTCCATATACATCTTTTTGCTTTGTATCCATGCCATTCATGACTTTTTGCTGCATGTTGCCACACACCTTCATGCACGCTTTTAGGTTTGCATCCATTTTAGCATTCAATTCCTTTCCCCATGTTTCATGCATCGCATTCATGTCACTTCTCACCTTGTCAAACAGTGGCATATGAGGGCTGAAATGATGAATGGGTTGCCTCTTACCCATCCAACCTCCAATCCTCACTAAGAGAACTAAAGAGGGGCACCACGTAGCCAAAGGGAAGATGGGCTAGGACATCCCTTTTCTCAAAGAGAATTAAAAGAATAAAGACACAACTTCACAAGAGAGAATATATATACTAGACACCATATTAGAATATGAGAGAGAGAGAGATAAGAAGAGAGGGAGACAAGAGGAGAAGAGGTAGAGGAAGCTTGCCATTATG
This sequence comes from Lygodium microphyllum, assembly GCF_053477565.2. Classification (NCBI taxonomy): domain Eukaryota; kingdom Viridiplantae; phylum Streptophyta; class Polypodiopsida; order Schizaeales; family Lygodiaceae; genus Lygodium; species Lygodium microphyllum. Next base: position 4,503,500 of record NC_141149.1, on the reverse strand, counting down.
CTACATAATAAACTTATGTGCTTGTCATTGTCATTTCTCTTCTTTACATCTCCATGGGCTCCTTATATAGCCTCCATGAGGGATTAGATTAAGCTAATCTTCTTGATTAACATGATCTTGGATGATGTATGGCATCTTTGAAAATATGGAGAATAGTGGATGGGACAAGTCCCCACCTCGGTCATCATGCAAGAAGCGAAGGGGGGTGGTTGACAAAATAGAGAAAGGGAGCTAGATTACAAGAGGTGGATGCTCAAAGCACATTATTATAATATATTTACAAGAAGGATACAATGGACAGTTGATGTGGTGAAAGAGAAAAGAAAATTGCATGTAGCCAGCAGTCTACGCCTTTGTAACTTCAAATCGGTGAAGAATCTGAAAAAAGTTTCTTCTACAACTTTGTAGACCAAGTCAAAACTGATCGGGCATCGTGGGAATTTTCTTGAAATTCGCTTTTCCTTGAGAGTTATTGAGATTATAAAAAATGGCTTCCAAAAGCTGCTTTGACTTTAGTTCCTTATATCTATATATATATATACATATAAGCATGTGACAGAAGAGGTCCATGCTTGTAAGCTTTTGTGTAAGATCCAAATGACACCATGATGTGGATATTGACTTGTGTACTAGGGTGAGATGTTCTCTAATGATGGTGATAGATTCCAAATCTTAGTGATGCAGGTGGAACCCACGTATAGTTGGAGGCTAGTCCTTTGAAAAATCTATGCACTCACTCAACTCCTAGGTGTAATCCATTTCCATATTCACTAAGATAACCATCCCTTTTACCTTTTACATTGACATCCCTCCTAAGAACTTGTTTTCCCCATTTGCTAGAGTTATCATAATCGAGAAGCAATGTAGCATACCTAGTGCTTGAAGAGTAAACCCAAGTGATATGGTAAGGCTCTTGATAGGGGTTTTGGCCAAATTTTGTGGTAGAAATCTAGTTTGTAAAAAACCCGGATCAGCATACATATTGGTGGAATCTCAGCTCTTATGAGGGCTTTCATGTCATCCAAACCATTTGTTGCAATCAGCCTTTGCATCTCTGTCCATCGCTTGACACTTGTGGGAGTGGCATTTTTACGAGCTCTCTTGTTTTTTCTATAGTAGAACTTTGTCCTTAGTGGAGGTCTTGTATCACCCTTCTGATACAGTGCCCCCTATGGTTGACCTGATTGGTTGTGTATCAAGTTCGGTCTCATGTCCACTGGTTTCTTTATCGGTGGTCTCTGCCATCTTGAAATTTAGGACAGCCACTCAGTGTGCTTTCATTGACCCTGTAGATCCTTTCTAAACAACTGCCAATACCTCTACAGCTTCCAGGGCAGCTAGAGTCTCCCTATGTAGAGACATGACTCTGCAGGACAGTGATTGTTTCTCCATCCAGAGATGTGCCCCGGCAGAAGAATGCCTTCATGTCAACACTCAAATCAGTGCCATCGGAGCTCACGCTAGACACATCAGCACCGGGCAGTCGTCCACGCCAGCGTCCAGTTAGGCAGGCAGTCATCCACGCCAACATCCTCATGCCAGTGTCCAATCGGGTAGGCAGTTGTCCTCATGCCATCACGCAATCACACGAACACGCCACGTCACACCATCCCGTTAGGTCAGAGAGAGATGTCACAACATCTCGTCACATCACGTGATCAAAGAGAGATGCCGCAGTATCGCGTCACCCGATGAGAGAGAGAGAGAGAGAGAGAGAGAGAGAGAGAGAAAGAGAGAGAGAGAGATGAAATGAAATGATATATTAACGTCTACAAAAGACCAAAATGACCTATGAGACCATGAGTTACAATCATGTTATGATGGTACAACTGTCTGGGAAAAATATGTATGTAGCACAAAACAAAATAAGAAAGGAGACTAACTATGGCTATGTGTAAATATAGAGCTCTATCTAGTAACAATGAGCTCCAAATGGTACAATCTCATGTGGGTATGGAGGGCCTAGCTCTAGCCCGACCAATAATCCCCTGTATCTGCCTATGAAGGTGTCGTCAGTGTTTGTGTCGAGGCCTAGGACGTTTGGATCGGCTAAGCTGAACGGCTTGATCAATCAATACTCCTTGTTTGTGTGTGGACTCTGGTGGTGAGAGAGGCTCTCGTGTGGACTGTGACTGTAACTGTATTGAAGTCTTCTGAGTCTCCTTTGCAAAGAGGTCTATGAGCCGCCTCTGTGAACGGCCTCGATGTCTTGGAGCAGCTGTACTCCTGAGAGGCGCATGTCACGAAGCCATTGTATCTCAAGAAGAAAGAGGCCAAGGCATCGCTGATCGATAAAATCCATGACTCTGGATAGTGGTCCAAATCCGTCTCTAAAGAGACAGTGAAAACGACCACGAACCTCATAATACACTGGGCAGCGGCATATATAATGCTCCTCTGTCTCTGGCTCTAATTGGCATATTAAGCATATACGCTCCTCTGGTGGGATGGATCTATATCTGCCAGTTTCAATATCTAGCTGATGTGAGGAGGTGCGCAACTGGCCAATAGTACATCTGATCCCATGGGGAAGGTGGGTGTCCATGTATCTTGGGCGAACAATAAATCCATCGTCAGTAATGTGAAGGAAATGCTCGCGGTAGAAAGCCATCTTTGTCCCTAGCTCCTGCCCTAGCATCAATCATGTCTGCCTGATATCCAAATGGCTAAGATCCATCCTGATGATCTTGCGAATCTCTATCTTGCTCAGATCAAGAGATAGTGCATCAAGGGAGTACTGGAAGGGGGGTAAACTTGTCCATGCTAAAGCCATGCAGCTCAAACCAGGCCGACATCTGTACATACCAACATGAAGTATCACCCTCTTTGGCAAGTTGCCTAGAGGAATCAAGGGCCAACCATGCATATCTGTGTCTGGGTAAGTCCCATAGGCTATGTATGTATGCGACCGATCGGGTGAGGGATTAGGGTTTAGGGTTTAGGGTTTAGGGTTACAATCATGTGTACAAAAGGCCAAAATGACATACGAGACCATGAGTTACAATCATGTGTATGATGGTACAACTGTCTGGGAAAAATATGTATGTAGCACAAAGCAAAATAAGAAAGGAGACTAACTATGGCTATGTGTAAACATAGAGCTCTATCTAGTAACAATGAGCTCCAAATGGTACAATCTCATGTGGGTATGGAGGACCTAGCTCTAGCCCGACCAATAATCCCCTGTATTTGCCTATGAAGGTGTCATCGGTGTCTGTGTCTCTGGATCAGCTAAGCTGAACAGCTCGATCAATTAGTACTCCTTGTTTGTGTGTGTGCTTTGGCGGTGAGAGAGGCTCTCGTGTGGACTGTGACTGTAACTGTATTGAAGTCTTGTGAGTTTCCTTTACAAAGAAGTCTGTGAGTTGCCTCTGTGAAGGGCCGTGATGTCCTGGAGCAGCTGTACTCCTAAGGCGCATGTCACAAAGCCGTTGTATCTCAAGAAGAAAGAGGCCAAGGAGTCACTGATCGGTAAAATCCATGACTCTAGATAGTGGTCCAAATCCGTCTCTAAAGAGACAGTGGAAACGACCACGGACCTCATAATAAGCTGGGCAACGGCAAATATAATGCTCCTCTGTCTCTAGCTCTAATTGGCATATCTGGCATATACGCTCCTCTGGTGGGATGGATCTATATCTGCCAGTCTCAATCTCTAGCTGATGTGAGGAGGTGCGCAACTGGCCAATAGTACATATGATCCCATGGAAAGATGGGTGTCCATGTATTTTGGGCGAACAATAAATCCATCATCTGTAGTATGAAGGAAATGCTCGTGGTAGAAAGCCATCTTTGTCCCTAGCTCCTGCGCTGGCATCAACCATGTCTGCTTGATATCCAACTGGGTAAGATCCATCCTAATGATCTTGCGGATCTCTAACATGCTCAGATCAAGAGATGGGGCATCAAGGGAGTAATGGAAGGGGGGTAACTTGTCCATGCTAAAGCCATGCAGCTCAAACCAGGCCGACATCTGTGCATACGAACATGAAGTATCACCCTCTCTGGCAAGCTGCCTGGAGGACACAAGGGCCAACCGTGCATATGTGTTTGGGTAAGTCCCATAGGCTATGTATGTATGCGACCGATCGGGTGAGGGCTTCTACCACAATCGGTGTAGTTGCTAGCTTGGCTCTGATGATCTCATGTGGCACTAAGGCCTTACATTTGATCATCCTCGATATCATGGATACTAGGGGTATCTCCATCGACCTCCATCTATCATAAGTGCGCCGTGATCTGCTATGGTGGTCATGACTGGGTCCCCATATTTGTATTCCATAAAGTAGTGTGGATGTGACCAGTGTATCGAAGAGCCATAACTTGGTACGGGGTTCTTGGAATTGCACCTTTGAGCACATCCTCTCCAAACCACCTAGTGCTGTGTATCCGCGAGTTAGTCTAGTGTTTGCTGCCTCTCCCATAGAAAAGGCGGGCCCTGTGAATAAGACTCGCAGGTATGTGTAAGAATCCATATACTCTAGTTCGTCAGATCCATATGTGAATTTAGGTGTTGATCTCCTGACCCATGGTGGTGTAGTATTAAATACCATCACCTTGGTTTTACCAAGGTTCACTGAAAGCCCATTGTCCAAAGTATAGGAGTGTAATGCGTCCAAGTGACTCTGTAGACCCTTTGGAGAGTCAACTATCAATACCATGTCATCTGCATATAATAGAAGAGGTATCCAAGTGCCAGCTAGTGGAGCTTCTCTATCTCCTTTCTATGGAATGTAATCAGCAATCCCATCAATATACATGCCAAATAATGTCGGAGAGATGGGGCATCCCTGCTTCACCCGAATGGTGGAGTAAATAGGTGCTGAAAGGCCCTATGGTGTCCGGACTCTGTCCACAACTCTCTCATACAGTGCAAAAATACCCCAACTGAGCTCTTTCGGTACTCCCATGGCATGCAATCTATTTATCGGCCTGTCTCTCGGTACTGTGTCAAAGGCTTTGCGAAAGTCCACAAAGCAGCAGTAGATCCATCGGCCATGGGCCCTTCCCTCCTCAATGATCGCTCTAAGTGTGAGGATGTAATCCAATGTGGAGAAGCCTCTCCTAAAGCTAGCCTGTCCCTGTGTTCTAAGACGCCACATCTCTGCCCACCTGCTTAACTCATGCTAGAGGATGGAAGCATATAACTTAGCTAATGTATGCCCAACCATGATAGGTAGAGTAGGGTCTCCTGACTTGAGGATAGGCAGAATAGTGTTCGTGCTCTAGCTTTCTAGTAGGCCTTCACACATGGCTCTGTTAAACATGTAAGCTATGAATCTTGCCACCAAATCTCTAGCATGGATAGTGCTTGGCTACTAATCCATCATGATCTTGTGCTTTTTCTCTGCTAAGTCTGTCAATGGCCTCTCGGACCCTACTTTCTATAAAGAAAGTGGTGGTCTCTGGACAAGGCTCAAGTGGGTTAGGAAGAGGTGGCTGACCCTCCACAGTATAAAGACTAGTTGCATACTCCTCCCATACAGCGGTGGACGTAATAGGTGTGGTCGGGCAATGCTCTCTGAAAAGCCTCCAAGCCTCTCTAGAGTCTTGGCTCAAGAATAACTGATATAGGTCTTGCTCCAGCTGAACCAAGAATATTCTCTTCTTCCACCGTGTGAGGCATCTAAAGAGTATTTGTGCCTGTCTGTGGGTAGTGGACCCCAGTGCTATTTCTCTTTGTAGCTGTGCTCTGGTCTCACGGCCACATATGGTGTTTGCCCCTTGGGTGGGGCGTATTAGGACGTCATAGGGGGAAAATAGCATATGGCAACATACAAAGTGCGTTCCTTACCACGCACTCTCACCCACATGTATCTGGCCTGCTCATCTCTGCGGACTACTTGGATCATTTGCTGTAGCTCCTCCCTGAATAACATTGCACTCCTCCTGACCCGCGATTACTGTGGTCTGTGCGTGTCTCCTTCCTGCAAGCTGACTCCCACCTATAGCGTGTCACCCGTGGAAGTGTAGTATGTGGTCCCTGATGTGTCTCTGAGTAGAACACTATATCTCTCCATCTGAATGTCTCCTCAAAAGCTCCCACATCCAATCGAAGGGCCCAATTACAGTTCTAGACTGCCACTGTAAGGCTGGTTCCATAGGCCCCATAGGTCTCATATCGTCATTTGTGGCACCTCTCCATGACTACTACTCTCCCTCCTCTGTAGAAGGCGAGTTTGCCCTCCTCCCTGGCTGCCTTAATTTTTGGCATGCACTCCCTCATGTGGGCTAGTTGGGTTGGTGTGAGATCGTCACCCAAAAACACACTGGTTCCCTTCAATGTACGTCATTGAGCTAGGAAGTCTCTCCTAGCCTCCATGGTGGGGAAGCGAAGAATGAGTGCACGCTCTTTTGAGCTCTCCCTTTCTGTGCTTTTCTTGTCCACTCTCAAGGCGGAGACATGCATGTCTTTCTTAATATTCATTAACGAGTACAGCACCTTGGTGTCCTCATCCAGACCAATCGGCCTGTGTACCGAGAAATCGTGATGCGAATGTGGCGCATATGGGCACCCCTATGTTGCTGTGTAGGTAATCTAGGGAGTCGTGCTCTGTATAGTGTTGTAGCTCTGTCAGCTGTGATGCCTCCTGATGCTGTATCTCGGCAATGCCTATCAATAGGAGATGTAGTGTCTCGGGTGGTCGTGGGTGGGGGTTCAGCTACGCTGAGGTAGTCTGTAACTGCTCTTTGGAGGGGTGGATGATGTTGGGTCGCCTCCTATCCTATAACAATAATGCTCTGAGTCGTTGGAGCTCCAACAAGAAAAGGCCCAGACATCTTTGGTCCTCATAGTCCTGTTGGGTATTTCACTCACGCCTCACTTACGCCTACGCTCACATTGGAGTGTCAGTGATCAGTAGGACACTGGGGCACATTTTACTCTTGGTAGGAGAGGTTTTTTCCCCCAGACTTATATTATTTCGTATGTGCTTATGACACACACTTACGGGCACTTACCGTGTTCGGGTGTGAACATCCCCCTACAACCCTAAGGTTTAAGGGTTGTACATTGTACTTTCAGTTTACACTCTTTTTAGTCTATTGCATTGGGTGTCGTGCTTCACTCTCTACTGTCTACTGTTTTCTGTGTTGAGCTTCGATCCTGCTGTCCTCTCTCACATTTGGTATCAGAGCATTGGCACTGGTCAGCTCAGCTTGACATAGCCCATCAGTCTCGCAGTAGCTCCTGCTCTTTCCCTGCTCGCCAGCACCAGTTCTGCCCGTCTCCAGCAGCTCCTTGCCCAGCGCCACTGCCTCTGCCCTGCGACGCCAGTCTGTAGCAGCCAAGTTGCCCGCTAGCTATTGCATGAACCCGCCAAATGTTTGTCTGAACAGTTGTCAAGCTTGGCACACGTCGCCTGCCAACTGCAGCATGCCCCCACGTCACCCGCTAGCTAAGCCCGAGCGCCGCCTGAACACGCAGGACCTGGAGTAGGCAGGCCTTGGTCCTGGACCGCCAAGAACTTCGCCAACGCGATGGGCCCATAGGGCTACCCGGGTGGAAAGTTCTTTGACCCCCTAGGCCTCGCTGGCGACCTTCAAAATGGCAGCCCGTTTGAACCCGCCAGCCACATGTGATTTCTGTGGTAAACGTTTTTTTTAAATTTTTAATTCCAGCACAAATTTCTGGAAGCAGGGGTTCCCACGGCACAAGCACAGAATTCAAAATACGTGTCAAGGACACGATCGATGTAAATTTGTGGGCACATTCATAAAAAAATTTGGGGCTTTTATGTTTTCTAGGAACATTGGCATACACACTACAGTTACAGTCACTAAGACAGACTGTTTGACAAACCCGAGGCAAGGAAATTTTGGGGATTTTGCTGGTACAATGTTACTGAACACTGACTGCATGTTGGATTGCATGCATAAAAGACAGTTTTGACATAGTGCACCTCTGTACACTAATTGCAAAAAGTTGTTTCCTGCAATTTCTGAAAATTTTCAGATTTCCAGTGAAATTCTGCTTCGACATTGCTCTTTTGCATTTTTTGGTAATTAAAAAATCATGGCAAATCAGGGAGGAGATGTTTTCACCTATGTATCCAAAGAGGAAAGATTGGATGGAAATAACTATTCACTTTGGTCCTTCATGATGAAGAATGTACTTGTGGCTAAAAATCTTTGGGACTATGTAAGTGGAGAAGAAGCTCAACTTGGAGTTGTGGCTCCAGCTACTCCTCCAGGAGGATGTGCACCACGGGCATCTCAGCCTGCTCCACTTTAGCCACTTCCCCAAAGAACAGCAGCTCAAAAAGCATGGGATACATGGGATGCACAGGCTTTGTCACTGATTGCATTGACAATTTATCGGTCAATCATTCCCCATATTCATTCAGCAGCTTCTTCACGAGAAGCTTGGCTAACTTTGGAGCAGATGTTTGCACGCAAGAATGAGACTCGCATCTCTTTCTTAAAGAAAGAGTTAGAGACATTGAAAATGGATGAAGGTGATTCTATTCAAGATCACTTGAACAAAATTCAGGACTTGTGAGAGCAGCTCATGAATGTTGATGAGTACTATTCGGATGCGCAGATGATATCCACCACTTTGAACTCATTATCTCCTTCGTACTTGGCTTTTCATATGGCCTTAAACCTCACCATGAGGATTGCCGCGCAGCCAATCACTTTTCTTTAGTTAGTTAGTCTACTTCTAGAGGAAGAGCAAACACGGAGGGATAGTGGTGTGGATGCTATAGCCTCTGAGAAAGCTTTTATGGCTAGATAGAAGGGCAAAGGCAACTAAGTGAAGAATGCTCCGTAGAGTTCTGGGACTTCTGGCAAATCACAAGTAAACAAAAAACAAGGGGGCACGGAAGCCAAAAAGGGCAAATGCCATTATTGCAAGAAGCTAGGCCACTACATCACTGAGTGCAGAAAGCGCATTGCCAAAGAGAAGAAAAAGGAGTCATGAATGTTTGTTTCTGATGCTCCTTCCACTGCTACTAAGTGCGCGTCCTTTGTTGCAGACAGGGACTATTGTTTTTACAAATGCAGTTATGCCACCTCTTGGGCAGATCGAGCATTCAGCTCTATTGAGGATGCAGGCACTTGGTTTTTTGATAGTGGTGTTTCTAGGCATATTATATCTTGCAGAGATTTATTTGCATCTGTTCATGCAGCTCCAGTTGGCAAGTCCGTACAGTGTGCCAACAATGCATCATACCTTGTTAGAGGTATTGGGGAGATTGTGCTCACAGCCATTGATGGCTCTATTCTCCACCTATAGGATGCTTTATTTGTGCTAGGCATAAAGAAGAATTTGCTTTCTATCTCTTCTTTGGTACCGTGTGGATTGCAGGTCACATTTGATGATGACCGATGCATGGTGAGAGACAATGAGCACATGACTTTGGTCTTGACAGGTACTTTATGTCATGGGTTATACGAGTTGGATGCTCTTTCAGTTGATCAGACATCGTATTTGACATCCAATCTTACTCCTGCTATGATACAGGCAGAGTTATGGCATGCTAGGATGGGGCACGTGAACTTTGGCAGCTTGATGCTCTTACAGCGTACGCAGATGTTAGATGGATTACCTCTACTGGAGAGACCTCCTGAGCACTTGTGTGAAGGATGTATTTTGAGAAAAATGCATCGTTTTTCATTTCCCCGTGTTGTTGCTTTTAGAGCAATAGAAGCCAGGTTGCAGTTAGTGCATTCAGATGTATGTGGACCTATGCAAACAAAGTCATTGGGAGGATGTTACTATTTTGTGACCTTTATTGATGACTTTACTCGATTTTGCTGGGTCTACTCTTTGGTCAAAAAGTCAGAAGTGTATGATGCATTCTTGGCTTTTATTGCACTTGTTGAAAACCAGTCTGGTTGTAAAATTAAGACTCTCCGTTCAGACCGAGGGGGGGAATACATGTCCTCTATGCTGAAATCCTTTTTGAAGCAGAAGGGCATTGTCCATCAGTGCACTACTGCTTATACTCCACAACAAAATGGGGTTGTAGAGAGAGAATCGGTCACTCATGGAGATGGCTAGATGTATGCTAAAGGCAAAGAGCTTGCCTCACAGTTTCTGGATGGAAGCTGCCATGTGTGCTTGCCATGTTTTGAACAGATGCCCCACCAAAGCATTGGAGAAAATTACACCTTTTGAGGCTTGGAACAGCCGGAAACCTTCTATTGGACACTTCCGTATCATTGGGTGCCTTGCATATGCACATATTCCAAAGGTACTCAGAAAAAAGTTGGATAACAAGGCTGTTAAATGAATTTTTATGGGATATAGCAGTGAGAGCAAAGGCTACAGACTCTATGATCCTGTTTCGAAAAAGGTGTTTGTCAGTAGGGATGTACTATTTGATGAAAAATCAGAATTGTCCTTGGCTGGTTTAGATACATATCAGGCTGCCCGTGATGTATTTGAAGGGTTGCTGCCCATTACATTTGGTGATTCAGCTGGAGTTTCAGCAAGTGAACTCAATGTTCAGCCAGCTACTCCTTTGGAAAATGCAAAAAATCAGCCATTGGCTGATCTGAATATTCAACAAAGTGCTGAAACTGAAATTCAGCAAGAGCTTATGCACAGTAAAGAAGGCAAGAAAAATGCATAGATGGTATTTACAGATTATGAAAGATAGTCATCTGGATGCACCCATGACTGGTCGTACTAGAAGGAAAGCTCGTATGCATGATACCGCACATACCATGGAGTTTGTTATGGCAGCAAGCACCCTTGATGAAGAAGAGCCTGAATGTTTTGAAGATGCACAATAGAGTGTGCATTGGATGGCAGCAATGAAAGATGAATTGGATTCTATCACTAAGAATCAAACATGGGATTTGGTGTCTTTGCCATTTGGTAAGAAAGTCATTGGAACAAAATGGGTCTACAAGCTGAAATAGAATGCAGATGGATCCATTGACAAATACAAGGCAAGGCTTGTAGACAAAGGCTATGCAGAGAAGAAAGGCATAGACTACGAGGAGACATTTGCTCCTACTTCCCGTATGACGACCATCAAGTCTATGGTTGCTTTGGTTGCTCATTATGGATGGACTGTGCATGAGTTGGATATTAAAATTGCATTTTTACATCGGGAACTTCATGAGGAAGTATATGTACAGCAGCCCATTGGTTTTGAAGTTGAGGGCTTGGAACACTTGGTCTGCAAGCTGAAAAAAGCTTTGTATGGTTTGAAACAAGTTCCTAGAGCTTGGTATGCAAAGATAGATGCTTTCTTGCTTAGCCAAGGGTTCATAAACAGCTCATCTGAGTCTACCCTTTACGTATGTAAAAAGGGGGGACCCATGCTGATCATTTGTCTTTATGTTGATGATCTCTTGCTTATAGGGACACATGTTGATCAGATTTCAGCATTTAAACAAAATTTGCACGAAACGTTTGACATGTCAGACTTAGGGTCTTTGCATTATTACTTGAGCATTCAGTTTATACATGATGCTAGAGGTATTGGGTTATCATACTCAAGATACATTGGTAAACTTCTTGAGAAGTTTGGCTTACAAGATTGCAAGCCAGTTTGTACACCAATGGAACCTGGACTTAAACTGTCATTACATAATGACAGTGATTTGTTTGATATACACACATATGCTCCAGCAGTTGGATGTCTTATTTACTTATGCAACACTAGGCCAGACATACAGTTTGCAGTTTCAGCCCTGAGAAAATATATGCATCAGCCACGCATGTCACATTGGCAAGCTGTTAAGTATGTCTTCCGTTATTTGCAGGGTACTAGATCTCTTGGATTGCTTCATGCCAAGGGGGGACCACTGCAGTTACATGCTTACAGTGATTCTGATTGGGCTGGTGATAATGATTCATGTCAGTCCACTAGTGGCAATTGTTTCTTTCTTGGCTCATCTTGCATATTTTTGCTTAGCAAGAAACAGTCCACTGTTGCCACATCGTCATGTGAAGCTGAATACAAGGCAGCTTTCACTACCACAGTTGAATGCGTAAGGATTAGACGCTTGCTTGGTGATCTGGATGTATCTGTTATGGAGGCTACTCCTTTGTTCACTGACAGTCAGAGTGCCATTGTAGTGGCACGGAAACCAGTGTTTCATGCACACACGAAACACATTGAGATACATTATCACTTTGTCAGAGAGAGGCGACATGCAGGTGATATCAGCCTATTCCTTGTTCGTCTATTACGAACATTCAATATTTTTTCTGGTTCATGTGGATTAGATTGGTCATTGAATAGCTCCTCAATATCATCATCTAAGATTAGATTATCCAAATCACCCAGCTTCTTCCTTAATTTACTTACATGAAAAACTGGATGTATTTTACTACCAGCAGGTAGTTGGAGCTTGTAAGCCAATTCTCCCACCCTTTTAAGTATTATGAAAGGACCACAATACCTTGGTGAAAGCTTTGGACATTGTCCCTTTTTCATAGTTTTAGTTTGTTCAAGGACCTTAAGATAGACCAATTCTCCTTCTTCAAAGGAGATGTCTCTTCGGTGAGGATCTGCATATGCTCTAGCTCGATTTTGAGCTTTTTTAATATTTTCTTGAGCAAATTTTAACATACTATTCATATCCTCCAAAAAGTCTTTAGCTGCCTGAACCTTTTCCTTATGCAGTCCTACTGCAAAAGGAGCTCTAGGCTGAAACCCATACATTAACATAAATGGACTATATCTAGTGGAAGAGTGCTTGGCACTGTTATATGCAAACTCTGCTATCGGTAAATACTCTTCCCAATTAGTTTGCCTTTTACTTACATATGCCCTAAGCATATCTTCAAGAATTTGGTTAACCCTTTCAGTTTGCCCATCTGTTTGCGGATGATCCGCCGTACTCATGCTAAGTTTAGTATCCAATTTCCTAAATACCGCACGCCAAAAATGGCTATCAAATTTTCTATCCCGATCAGAAACTATATTTGCCGGAAGGCCATACGATCGGTATATGTTCTCTACGAACAATCTAGCCAATTCTGGTGTTTTAACATCAGTTGAAGTTGGAATGAACCTAGCCATTTTGGTTAACCGATCCACAATCACCCACACAGAGTCGTACCCCCTCTGCGTTCTAGGTAAAGCAACAATAAAGTCCATGGAGATACTCTCCCATTTTCCTGAAGGAACTTCTAATGGATGGAGAAGTCCTCCCATTTTTAATCTTTCAGCTTTATTAACCTGGCATTTATTACATTTGACCACATAGTCAAGGACGTCCTTATTCATTCTAGGCCAATAGAACTGCCTTTTAATAAGACTATAAGTCTTATTAACTCCTGGATGTCCCGCACTAGGGGTATCATGACACTCAAAGAGTATCTGGCGCCTTATTTCTGTATCTTTCAGGACACATACCCTACCCTTGTAGAGTAAATAACCATTATCAATGGTAAAATTCTTCCACTTGAATCCAGTTTGAGCAACCCCTGATGCTCCATTTCCTAGTTGAACATCCTTAGATATTCCTTCCTCAGTAGAAGCACTTTCATTTGATCCCCATTTTTTATTGCTTCCCATATGTTGGAATATGCCGGATCAACCTGGCATTTCCCTTTTAAAGATTCAAGCAAGTTGGAAGTGAACTGAGTAAAACTCAATTCATTAATGATGGGCATTCTGCTGAGTGCATCAGCTACTATATTATACTTTCCTTTTCTATATCTTATCTCATAGTCGAACTCTTGGAGGAGTTCGGCCCATCTGGCTTTACGCCCGTGTAAATCTGGTTGATCATTAAGCCACTTAATGCTTTCATGATCCGATAAAATCAAAAGTTTGACACCATACAAATAGTGCCTCCATTTCTTCATTGCATGTACTATTGCATACAGCTCCCTCTCATAAACAGAATAATTCTGTTTTGCACGATCTAATTTCTTGCTTTCAAAAGCAACTGGTCGACCTTCTTGTAATAAGACCGCGCCTATTGCCTTATCACTGGCATCAGCTTCAACCACAAATGGTTTATTGGGATCCACTATTAATAATACTGGAGCTGTAGCAATAGCTACCTTAAGTTTTTGAAAACTTTCATTTTGGTCTGTTCCCCAATGAACCTAGGAAGATCTGCAGCTCTTCCAGGTTCCGTGGAGGTGGCCATTCAATAATTTCCCTTGCTTTTTCTGGATCCATGTTGATTCCCTCTTTCGAGATTATATGCCCTAAATATTTGACCTCTTGTGCAAAGAATTCACATTTAGTTTTCTTCGCATAAAGGGAATGTGTTCTTAACAGTTGGAATACTAATTGTAAGTGTTCCAAATGTTCTTCTCTTGATTTACTAAAGATCAAGATATCATCCAAGAAGACTACTACAAAATGCCCTAGATAGGGCCGTAAAACACTATTCATGAGCTTCATAAAGGTAGCTGGTGCATTAGTGAGGCCAAAAGGCATCACCAAAAAATCATAATGCCCGTATCTAGTGCGAAATGCCGTCTTGGAAACATCTTGTGCCTTAATTCTTATTTGGTGATAACCTGATCTTAAGTCTATCTTTGTGAAGAATTTTGCCCCTTGCAATTGATCAAAAAGATCTTCCATTCTGGGCATAGGAAATTTATTCTTCACCGTTATTTTATTAAGTGCTCTATAGTCAACACAAAGTCGCATAGAACCATCTTTTTTCTTTACCAATAAAATTGGTGAAGCCCAAGGTGAATTACTAGGTTGAATAAATCCTTTATCCAGGTAATCCTTAATTTGTCTCTCAACTTCTTGATGCTGTGTTTCGCTTAACCTATACGGTGGTTTTGAAATTGGGTGTGTATCCTTATTTATATCAATTGGGTGATTTATTTCACCCCTATCAGGTGGAAGGCCACTTGGTAAATCAGAAGGAAACACATCTTTAAAATCATCTAACAAACTGTTCAATTCATTATTAACATTCAATTCGCAAATATAAGAAAATTGTTGCTTTATATTACAGAAAGTAAAAGTATTCTGTATAGGAAGAGACCATAGCATATATACCTCACAAACTTCCTTCTTTATCAGCTTCTGAACTTCAGTAGAACACAGCAAAGGATTATCAGATACTTCATGTTCACCTTGAATGACAAAAGTCTTACCATCCCTTTCAAATTCCAGTGTATTATGGTGATAGCTACGTTTTAAGGATGGTTCCAATCCCCATAGCCACTCCCTCCCTAGAGCAATATCAGCTCTTTCCATGTTCATTATTTGGAAATCAAGCTTATCTTTATATCCTTGAATCTCGATTTCCAAATTGGATACCATTGTATCCCATATTTTATTGTCTTGGCCTTGCATCATACGAAAAACATATTGATGCTCACTGTTTTGTTGGGGAAGTTTTAATTTTTTGACAAGTGCATAATTTATAAAATTATGTGTGGCAGAGTCATCAATCATGACTCTAACCCGTTTTCCAGCTATCAATCCATGTACTCAGTAAATCATGTGGCCCAAAAGTAGGCTGCCACAAAGAAGTTGACATACAACACTTATGTTGTATATCCATGTGCAAGACCTCTAAAGATTTATACTTTTCATGGCCCTTTAATTCTAAGGTCTGCACTACATGGATTTGTTTTTCTTTTCCCTTGCCCTTGTCCTTTCCTTTGTCTTCTCCCTTTTTCTTTTGAGGGCAATTCCAAGCAGCATGGTTAGGGGATAGGCAATTAAAACACAATTTTTCTTTTTTGGCCTTATCAAAGTCATCAGGACTTAACTTTGGCCTCATATATGGTTTCTTTTCAAAAGGTTGTTTTTTACCCTTGAAAAATGGCATTTTTCTTTTAAATTTGCCCACAAATTTTGAGGTTTCTAATTCCTTAGACTTGGGCTCCATATCAGTGAGACTGGTGAGTGTACCTGGACACGTACTATCTTCATAAATTAATGCAAATTTAATTGCCTCTTCAAGCGTCTTAGGTAAACTCCGTTTTACTTCCTTTTTACAGGCTTTATCCAGTCCCCTAATGAATCCTCTTTTTTTTTGGAATTCATCAATTCCTTCCAGTTTGAGGATTATCTCACGATATTCCTCCAGATATGTCAGTAGGGGCCGTCCCTTTTGTCTGACATAATCCCAATCTTCCCAATTTCTTTCCATTTCATTTTCAGGAAGAAATTCTTTTAAAAAGACGGATTCAAATTGAGCCCAAGTTTCAGGTATTTTATTCGCCTCCTTTAAAGTTCGCCACCACTTATATGCTTTGGGCCCCAAAGTTAAACTGGCCTCCAGTGCTTGGAGATGTGGTGGGGTATTTTTCAATTTATGTAAATCTTCCCATTTTTGGAGGAAATTAAAGATTGTATCTTTATTCCTATCTTTTTCCTCCCCGTAAAATTGAGGTGGTTTCATATCCTTTAAAACCGGATTATCCCTCAATTTATGATAAGTTTGGGGTTCTTTAGGATCTCGCATAGTCACATCTAAATCTTTCGATGAAGATGGGACATCTGAGATTTCTATCTTATTTTTATCGTTTTCCAACAATAAAGTTAACTGAGATTTTATTTCAGTAAGTGTTTGAGTTAAAAATTCCATTTGAACCCCCTGAGTTTGCACACGAGCAGAAAGATCATCAAATTGCTCTCGCGTGGCAAAAAATTCTTCCCATTGTTCTTCTTGTATGTCTGGTTCATGGGGATCTACCATAGGTTGATCCCCGGAACTAGAACTTTCCATTACCCTTTCTTTCCCTTTTTCTGCCATTAATACACTAGAATTGGAAAGCAAAAATAAGAAATTTGCATACAAGATAAAATACTTCCCTGATTTTTAATGGGAGGCTGTGGCTTCAGTCGTGTATAATATTTTTCTGTCTGTCTCACAGCAGTCGCAGTCCTATCCGTCTCAGAAGCAGTCGGATTTACCCGTCAGCAGTAATCATGACAGAATCACGTTTTTATATATATGACCCACGTCTGATGCTGGCGGCTCCACTTCTGATCTGGTTCTCGCGTATGCTGGCAGCTCCACGTTTAATCTGGTTGGTCCTCGCGACCCTGGTCCTCGCTTTTTTTTATTATTTTTCTGCCCGTAACGTAACGTTTCTGCCCGTAACATTTCTGCCGTAACGTTGAAGGTCACATTAATGTGACGTGGCGCTGAAATTCTTTTTAATTTTCTTCGACGGCCCGTCGCGTCTTCACGGCGCCTGGTTCCAGATGCTCACGCGATATGACGTAGCACTTCTTCCGTCCTTTTTTTTCTTCTCGGCCCGTCGCCTGATGCTCACGCGGCGTTACAAAAACTGACGGCCTGACTAGTGACTGACAACCTGACGAATTTCTGTTCGATTAATGATCAGAAACATAGGCTCTGATACCAATGATAGATGATGGAGAGTCCGAAAACTCCAAACGATGGAAAGCACGAGTGTGTTTATCCTCCCAACCACGCCTAGATAAGTGCTGGCCCTCAAAGCTAATCTCTTTGCCAGCCGTCAACTTCCTGGAGTCCTACTATTCCTGGACTCCCTTACTCTCTAGGCTCCCCTTAAACCCGTTCGGGCGCCCAAGAGCCCGGACGGTCATTCTCGTGCATGTTCCCCTAAATTTACCTTAATGTGACATTAAATATCCCTTTTAATGTCACATTCCACACTTATGACCTTAATGTGACATTAAATATCACTTTTAATGTCACATTAATGTCACAGGGTGTGAACACCCCCCTACAACCCTAAGGTTTAAGGGTTGTACCTTGTACTTTCAGTTTACACTCTTTTCAGTCTATTGCATTGGGTGCGCTTCACTCTCTACTATCTACTATTTTCTGTACTGAGTTTCAATCCTGCCCTCCTCTCTCACAAGCCAATAACCCATCTTAGTGGTCCAAAGCCCTCCCTAAAGAGGCAATGAGATCGGCCTTGGATATCATAGTATACAGTACATCTACAAATGTAATGCTCCTCTGTCTCTGGCTCCCATTCACAAAGCTGGCACATCCTCTCATCAGCTGCAATATGGCTCCATCGACTTGTCTCAATCATTAGTTGATGCAACAAGGTGTGGATCTGACCAATAGCAACTCGGAGTCCGTGTGACAGTTGAGCATCCATGTATCTAGGTCTCACTATGAAACCGTCATGAGAAAGCTGCAAGAAGTGAGGTTGTGAGAGAGAGAGAGAGAGAGAGAGAAAGAGAGAGAGAGAAAGAGAGAGAGAGAAAGAGAGAGAGAGAGAGAGAGATATGAAATGATATATTAACGTCTACAAAAGGTCAAAATGACCTATGAGACCATGAGCTACAATCATATGTATGATGGTACAATTGTCTGGGCAAAATATGTATATAGCACAAAGCAAAATAAGAAAGGAAACTAACTATAGCTATGTGTAAAACATAGAGCTCTATCTAGTAACAATGAGCTCCAAATGGTACAGTCTCATGTGGGTATGGAGGACCTAGCTTTAGCCCGAGCAATAACCCCCTGTATCCGCCTATGAAGGTGTCATCGGTGTTTGTACCGAGGCCTAGGGCGTTTGGATCGGCTAAGCTGAACGGCTCGATCAATCAATACTCCTTGTCTATGTGTGGACTGTGATGGTGAGAGAGGCTCTAATGCTGACTATGGCTGTAACTGTATTGAAGTCTTCTGAGTCTCCCTTGCAAAGAAGTCTGTGAGCTGCCTCTGTGAAGAGCCTCGATATCCTTGGGCAGCTGTACTCCTGAGGCGCATGTCACGAAGCCGTCGTATCTCAAGAACAAAGAGGCCAAGGCATCGCTGATCGGTACAATCCATGACTCTGGATAGTGGTCCAAATCTGTCTCTAAAGAGACAGTGGAAATGACCACGGACCTCATAATACACAGGGCAACGAAAAATATAATGATCCTCTGTCTCTGGCTCTAATTGGCATATATGGCATATGCGCTCCTTTGGTGGGATGGATCTATATTTGCCAGTCTCAATCTCTAGCTGATGTGAGGAGGTGCGCAACTGGCCAATAGTATATCTGATCCCATGGGAAAGGTGGGTGTCCATGTATCTCGGGCGAACAATAAATCCATCATCTGTAGTATGAAGGAAATGCACACGGTAGAAAGCCATCTTTGTACCTAGTTCCTGCCCTGGCATCAACCATGTCCACTTGATATCCAACTGGGTAAGATCCATCCTAATGATCTTGCGGATCTCTAACATGCTCAGATTAAGAGATGGTGCATCAAGGGAGTACTGGAAGGGGAATAACTTGTCCATGGTAAAGCCATGCAACTCAAACCAAACCGACATCTGTGCATACCAACATGAAGTATCACCCTCTTTGGCAAGCTGCCTGGAGGACTCAAGGGCCAACCGTGCATATCTGTGTCTGGGTAAGTCCCATAGGCTATGTATGTATGCGATCGATCAGGTGAGGGCCTCTACCACAATCGGTGTAGCTGCTAGCTTGGCTCTGATGATCTCATGTGGCACTAAGGCCGTACACTTAATCATCCTGGATATCATGGACACTAGGGGTTTCTCCATCGACGTCCATCCGTCAAGTGCGCCCTGATTTACTACAGTGATCAAGATTGGGCCTCCATATCTGTACTCCATAAAGTAGTGTGGATGTGAGGAGTGTATCGAAGAGCCATAGCTTGGTATGGGGTTCTTGGAATTGCACCTGTGAGCACATCCTCTCCAAACCACCTAGTGCTGTGTATCCGCAAGTCAGTCTAGTGTCTGCTGCCTCTAGCATAGAAAAGGTGGGCCCTGTGAATAAGACTCCTAGGTATGTATAAGAATCCACAAACTCCAGCTCCTCGGATCCATATGTGAATTTAGGTGCTGATCTCCTGACCCAATGTGGTGTAGTATTAAACACCATCACCTTGGTTTTACCAAGGTTCACTGAAAGCTCACTGTCCAAAGTATAGGCGTGTAGTGCATCCAAGTGTCTCTGTAGACCCTTTGGAGAGTCAGCTATCAATACAATGTCATCTGTATATAGTAGGAGAGGTATCCAAGTGCCAGCTAGTGGAGCTCCTCTATCTCCTTCCTGTGAAATATAGTCAGCAATCCTATCAATGTACAGGCCAAATAATGTCGGAGAGAGGGAGCATCCTTGCTTCACCCCAATGGTGGAGTAAATAGGTGCCGAAAGGCCCTCAGGTGTCCGGACTCTTCCCACAACTCTCATACAATGCCAAAATACCGCAACTGAGCTCTTTCGCTACTCCCATGGTATGAAATCTATTTATCAGCCTCTCTCTCAGTACTGTGTCAAAGGCTTTGCGGAAGTCGACAAAGCAGCAGTAGGTTCATCGGCCATGGGCCATTCCCTCATCAATGATTGCTTTGAGTGTGAGGATGTGATTCAATGTGGAGAAGCCTCTCCTAAAGCCAGCCTTTCCCTGTGCTCTAAGACCCCACAACTCTGCCCACTTGCTTAACTCATGCTGAAGGATGAAAGCATATAATTTGCCAATGTATGCCCAAACATGATAATCCGATAGTTACTGGGTAGAGTAGGGTCCCCTGACTTGAGGATAGGCACAATAGTGTTCATGCTCCAGTTTTCTGGTAGGCCTTCACACATGGCTCTGTTAAACATGTGAGCTAGGAATCCTGCCACCAAATCTCTAGCATGGATCAAGTGCTCGGTTACTAATCCATCGCGATCTTGTGCCTTTCCTCTGCTAAGTTTGTTAATGGCCTCTTAGACCCTACTTTCTGTAAAGAAAGTGGTGGTCTCTCGACAAGGCTCAGGTGGGTCAGGAAGAGGTGAGAGAGAGAAATAAAATGAAATAATATATTAACGTCTACAAAATGCCAAAACGACCTATGAGACCATGAGTTACAATCATGTATATGATGGTACAACTGTCTAGGAAAAATATGTATGTGCAAAGAAAAATAAGAAAGGAAACTAACTATAGCTATGTGTAAAACATAAAGCTCTATCTAGTGACAATGAGCTCCAAATGGTAGTCTCATGTGGGTATGGAGGACCTAGCTCTAGCCTGACCAATAATCCCTTGTATCCGCCTATGAAGGTGTTGTCGGTGTCTGTGCCGAGGCCTAGGATGTCTGAATCAGCTAAGTTGAACGGCTCGATCAATCAGTACTCCTTGTCTGTGTGTGGACTGTGGCGGTGAGAGAGGCTGTCGTGTGGACTGTGGCTGTAACTGTATTGAAGTCTTGTGAGTCTCCTTTGCAAAGAAGTCTGTGAGCTGCCTTTGTGAAGGGTCTCAATGTCCTGGGGCAGCTGTACACCTGAGGCGCATGTCATGAAGCCGTCGTATCTCAAGAAGAAAGAGGCTAAGGCATCGTTGATGGGTAAAATCCATGACTCTAGATAGTGGTCCAAATCCATCTCTAAAGAGACAGTGGAAACGATCATGGACCTCATAATACACTGGGCAGCGGTAAATATAATGCTTCTCTGTCTCTGGCTCTAATTGGCATATCTGGCATATGCGCTCCTCTGGTGGGATGGATCTATATCTGCCGGTCTCAATCTCTAGCTGATGTGAGGAGGTGCGCAACTGGTCAATAGTACATTTGATCCCATGGGAAAGGTGGGTGTCCATGTATCTCGGGCGAACAATAAATCCATCATATGTAGTATGAAGGAAATGCACACGGTAGAACGCCATCTTTGTCCCTAGCTCCTGCCTTTGCATCAACCATGTCCGCCTGATATCCAACTGGGTAAGATCCATCCTGATGATCTTGTGGATCTCTAACTTGCTCAGATCAAGAGATGGTGCATCAAGGGAGTACTGGAAGGGGGTAACTTGTCCATGCTAAAGCCATGCAGCTCAAACCAGGCCAATATCTGTGCATATCAACATGAAGTATTACCCTCTCTGGCAAGTTGCCTGGAGGACTCAAGGGCCAACCGTGCATATTTGTGTCTGGGTAAGTCCCATAGGCTATGTATGTATGCAACTGATCGGGTGAGGGCTGTAAAGAAAATACCCTAACACAGAAGCATAAACAGAAACCGTACGACAAAGCACAAACTGATAAAAAAACACAGTTAGGGTTAGGGTAGCTTAGAGACAATGAACACAGTGAATAAATGAAATGATATGACTACTAATAATACGATGCTCATGCAGCAAACACACCATGCAGTGAATGAATATTGAACCTCGAACTCCTGTATCTCAAGGATCAGGGCAGGGGTAATGAGCAGGAGTATGTGTCGTACTCCGAACGGATCTCGAATCGCAGCAAGGTAGCCTCCGGATGTCGAACACCAGCAAACGTAGTAGTGAGAAGCTGGATCTGATGCAGACAGTAGTGAGGAGAGAGAAAGACTAAAAATGCAGGCAGGATAACTTACAGGAGAGAGAAAGACTAAAAACGCAAGCATAACAACTTGTAGGAGAGAGAGAGACTAAAAATGTAGGTAGTAAGTGAGAGAAAGACTAAAAACGCAGGCAGGGCAGCGTGCAGGAGAGAAAACTGTCAAGGCGGCAGCTAGGGCCTGCAAACGCAACAGTTTGCTGATGTGACAGGCTGTAGGACAGTAGTGCAGATGATCAACAATCAGTTGCCAGGAAGAAACAGCAACAATCAGCATGTGGAGGGCTGGAAACAGGCGCCAGATTGTAGGGAACAGTGATGGACAGTAAGGGGTGAGATGTCCTCCACGAACAGGGTGTGGGCAGCAAGCTGATAACACTTGAAACCTGCAAAAACGAGATTGGGGGAAGAGTGGAGGGCTGGCTGCCAATTTATAGAAAATCAAGGTTCTAGATCCTCTTCCACTTAACTCTCTCGATCCGCTCCCCGTTTTAGGGTTTTGGCTAAAATAAGCCTAAAATAAGCATGTTTTGGGGCTGTTTAAGTGGCTAAGAGCAATTCTTAGCATAACACCCTCTCTCAGGCCCAAAATAGGGCGAGAAAAATAGGCCAGCCTAAATTTTGATTTACTTGAAGGTATCCCATCCCAAAGCAGCTAGGGCATCGGACAAAGGGTGCACGTCGGCTGCCCAGTGGCCTACCAAGACTACAGAGGCGATGGTTATCTTACCAAGGGAGCCCAAGTGATTACCCCAGAGAGGCCAAGGCATCGGACCAAGGGTGCTCGGCGGCTGCCCAAGGGCCTACCAAGTCCTACAAAGGCGGATGGAATCAATGGACTTTAAATAAAATAAAATAAAATTTTGAAAGTACATAAGTAATATAGGGGCAGCGGCCGATTAAGTGATAGACAAGAAAAGATAAAGAGAGTTTTAAACCCAAATCAAGCACAAAACTAGGAGATCAATCCCTCGCACTGACTAGGATAAGTGCCTAAGGAGAGATTGTGGAAAGACAAAAAAGAGAATGGTGGGCTTAGCAAGACAAGCAAAATAAGCAAGCAAGCAAGGGTAGGGAAACTGCCGTTAGGAGAACTGCCATGTGTTATGCTACCAATATGGTGGATCCTAGAGTCGACCACTCCAAAAGACCGAAAAGGGATAAATGCGCACAGATGCATGTTTACATGAACAGAATGCCAATGTATGGGGTAATGCAAAGGGAGATGCAAGATGTCATGCTAATGGAATATGCTATGCAACGGTGCCACTGGGACAATGCCCTCGCAGGAGAATTATTTACTTGTCCAAGTGTCCTTTTAGAATCAGGTCATCCTGACGGTGTGGATGAAGTTACAAATGCCCATAATACAATATAAAAGAATAAGTGAATGTAATGTCTAAAAACTGTAAGCATCATCACTGTCACGATTAAGAGTAGAAGCCGCCCCCTCTCAAACTGGAAGGGAAAGCAAGAGGGAAGTACCCTCTCCTTGTCAAGCTGAAGAAGTAGGGGAGGGTGTACCCAAGCCAATCCTGGGTAACAGGTACTGAAGAACCGGCTGGTTGACCGCTTTGGTCAAGATATCTGCAAAATTATCTGATGAAGGCACAAACTCTAGGCGAATAGTGCCTAGCTCAACCTGCTCTCTGGAAAAATGGAAGTGGACTCCCACATGCCGTGTCCGAGGTGTGATGATCGGATTGCCCGCAAGGGCAATGGCACTTTGGTTGTCGCAGTAGACAACTGTGGGAGAGTCACATGGAAAATGAAGTGCCGCCAGTAAACTCCTTAGATAGATGGCCTCGATGGTGCCATCGAAGAGAGCCCGGTACTCAGTCTCGGTCGTGGAAGCCGCCACTGTCTCTTGCTTACGATTGGACCAAGAAATGGGAGTTGTGCCCAAGGTAAAAAGGTAGCCGCCATGGGAACACCGGGTGTTAGGATCTCCTGCCCAATCAGAATCAGTCTACCCCTACAAACATAAACCAGAACCATATGTCAAGCCATAAGAAAAAGTACACCGCAAATATGCAACATACGAAGACATACAATCCAATGTGACATCCTAGGTGCTATGAAATACTGATTGAGTATGCTAACTGAGTAAGCTAAATTTGGCCTAGTGTGAATTAACCAAAGAAGTTTTCCTACAACAGAACGATAGGTGTGTGCATCGAGAAGGGCTGTCCTAGGGTATCCTTCGACAAGTGGACAATAGGATCAAGAGGCGTGGCCACTAACCGTGTTTGATCCGAAGTGGTAAGCTTACCTATCTTGTCATCAGGTATGTTGTGTATGCACGACACCCGAAGACTCTGAAGTGGAAAATAACAGGCCAAGCGCCAAAAAATACCTCATACGAGGTCTTCTAAGGAAGAGCCGCAGTCGGGCACCGGTTGAGGATATACACCGAAGTTTTAACAGCCTCAACCCAAAGACGCTTAGGAAGCTCTGCTGCGAACAGCATAGAGCGTGCCATTTCCATGACTATGCGGTTCCTACGCTCTACGACTCCATTCTGAGAGGGGGAGTTGGTAGGGGTGAGCTGGCAAGAAATCCCATGCTTCTGTAGAAACTCGGAAACTCGTGGGAGATAAACTCACCACCACTATCACTCCTCATGTACCCAACACGACGACCAGTTGAACCAGCAATACCCAAGCAGAAAAATATGTGAAAGCATCTGACTTATGCTTGAGGAAATACACCCACATGTATCGAGAATGATCATCCACTATAAAAAAGAAGTACATCGCGCCGTTCAAAGCGGCAGTGGATGTCGGCTCGCAAAGATCAACGTGAATCAATCTAACAGGCTCCTTAGCTCTATGTGTAGACTGCTGAGGAAATGGGGTACGGTGCTGCTTCCCAAGGTGATAGGCTTTACAGACATCTCGAGCTAGCTTCAGGCGTGGAAGGCCCTCAACTTGCTCACAGCGTGACAACTCATAAAGTGAGTCATAACCAAGATGCCCTAAGCGAAAATGCCAAAGACACTCATTGTGCGTAGGCTCCTGAGATGTGGCTAAGGCCTAGAAGCTATGGAACACGGAGCTCTCGGCAGTCCGCTGGGTAAGAAAATGAGTCATGTGATATAGGCCATTAGGCTGTGCCTCACCGCGAGGAATCACTAAACTAGTCCGAGAGTCAAGGACCTTGACTATGGTCGCTGTAAAGAAAACTGCTCGCCCCAACCGGCAAAGCTGTTGAACAGATAACAAGTTCACCCCAAGCTAAGGGACATGATATACATTGTCCAGCAAAGCTAGATCCGGACCCTTGTCAGTGGCAAAACTGATGCAACCTTGAGCCTGAATCTTGATCGAGGAGTTGTTTCCTACACAGACTTGCCCGGCTGCAGGGGCTCGGGTACGGAAAATATCCTCTATAGGAGTCATGTGATGTGTAGCTCCACTGCCCACAACCCAAACTAGAGCAAAGTGCTCGGTTGTGATGAGTGGGCCTTTGCAGTAACCTTGTTAGGAGGCAACTCACAGATTTGGACGAGACTCGCATCGGATACCTCTACGGAGACGATGTGGGCCTCTGCAGACCAGTCAAAAAAGCCCTCTGGAGTTGAGAATGTTGTTGACTGAGATGGCTGTGCGGTGGCAGTGTGAGTCTGACCTTTAAACTGCCCCTTGTCATCATCCTACCTCCCTTGCTAGGGGTTGCTCGATTGTGGGGCGGGGGTTTGAGATTTAGGTTTTGGTGTTGTGCATCGTGCCTTTCGTCTTCAAAATGGGCAGTCTTTTGACAATGTTGGCAATACCTATTCTTTTTAGGTACATTCTGCCACCCTGGTTGAACTTGTGACTGGGAGTTTCCTTGATTGATTTAGCTTTTGAGTTTGATTTTGATTTTGAGTGGAGGGTTCGTTTGGTTGCCCTTCCCTTGTTGCCCTTTCTCAGAATGAGCAAGAAGAGCCCCCTCTGAATAGAAATTCATAGGAAATTGATCGAACAATCGTGCGTAATGCAACAACTGACACTCAAATTCATAGAATGTAGGCATGGTAGGCTTTGAAACTATTTCTTCCACAAAATTGAAGTATTTCTTGGGGAGTTTATTCAAGAACAATGTGACTTGATCGTTAGAGGACTTGGGAGTCCCCGTAGTGGAGAATTCAGCGAGGAGATGCTAATACTCAACCAACTTGACTTTCAAGTCATCCCGATCAGTGATTTTGAAAAGCTGAAGCTCATGGTCAAGATTAATACGATGGGTCCTATCCCGAGCCGCGTAGTGGTCAGTCAAGTGTGCCCATTGCTCTGACGCTAAGTCAAAATACTGAAGCTGAGAATGAAACTCAGACAATAAGCCCTACATCAGCTCGACAATAGCGGAGGCATTTCTAGCCTTTCATGAGCGGACAACCTCATATGGAACAAATACAGGATCGGGTTGGGGTTCCAACCCCTGCATAAGATCCCATAGGTTCTGTGAGTCAAGGAAATGTCTCATCAAATTCGACTAAGTAGTAAAGTTTAACCCGTTAAAACGAGTCTTATCATTAAATGCATTCTTGGCAGAAGATGAGCTAGAACCATGAGGTGTCAGGTAGGTGGTGTAAGATGATGGTGGGAAAGATGATGGAGGTGGATGTGTCTGATAAGAGAAAGAGAGAGGGGAAAGAGGTGGGTAGGCAGGAGGCTGTGAGTGTCCAATGAGTGCCGATTGATATGGAGGCATTGAAACATGAATGTTTCCATAAGGTGCTGGTGTAGGTGGAGACACTCGGACATGGTAACCTTGTCCAAAGTGAGGTTGGGACACAGCAGGATGACTAGAAGGTCCACTAGGCAATGCCATGGAGGCAAACTGTGGAGGCAATTGATCCACACTCGGGAGAGACTGAGTGGGATACCCAGGCTGCAATGATCTCGAAAGTGTGTATGAGGTAGGTGGAACACCACCCGGCTGAGGGAAAGATGAGGTCCTAAAGGATGTGCCTATGTTTCCATAACCCCCCGGTGTGATGTGCGGTGCGACATGAGGTGTCTGAAATGGAAATGTAAATGGTGTAAATGGAAGTGGTGAAGTAGCGGAAGAATGTGGTGGGATGGGTGGGTTTTGAAAGTGAGGTGTATGAGGTGCAGATTCTTTTTGTTCATTTTTATCATTTAAAAACTGAAAATGAAACTGTGAAGATGATGATGCACCATGTAATGAAGTGAAAGGAACACCAAATTCATTCTGATTATGTGAAGTAGATGGAAAAGAAGAAAGGGCAAAAGAAGAGGTATCTAACTTTTTCTTATAATCCCCGCGACGTATGTTAACATACAAGAATTGGTCCTCAAGAGGACCTTTTCCGTAGTCAACAGACTGGATTCTTTCTTCTACATAATCTCTACCAGTATATTGCAAAACAGAAGAGGTAAAAGAAGAAGGCACAAAAGACGAATCAAAAGTACCTTGCACCGGAGAGAACGGAAGAGTTTGAAAAAATGAAAAATACTCCGTTCTCCAAGAGGGGGGCCCATCCCTAATGGAGGTCTCGACGGCTCTACAGCATCATCAGACTTAGGTGCAACATCTAAAGAGTGAAAATCATGCATACCGTCATTCAAAAGCTTTTCTTGAAGGGCAATCCTTCGGTCGAGCTCCTCAATCTTCTTTCATCGATAGGCTATGATCAGTTTATATTCTTTAGAGGTCAACTTGCATATCTTTTCTTCCATGTACTCAGATGTGTCTACCACCATGTCGGAACTTTGTGGAGAAAGCTGATCGGCCCACTCTCGCTCGGTTCTCAGCATAGGCTGTTCTGGAGACAGAATCGGTGTTGATGTGTTCGAAGTCATTTGAGCCTACTATTGTTCTTGCTTCTTGCGAAGAGATCTTAGATCAAAGGCCTAGGTTTCTCAGAGAGTACCAAGCTTTGATACCATGTAAAGAAAATACCCTAACATAGAAGTATAAACAAAAACCGTATGACAAAGCACAGACTAATAAAAGAACACAGTTAGGGTTAGGGTAACTCAAAGACAATGAACACATTGAATAAATTAAATGATATGACTACTAATAATACGATGCTCATGTAGCAAACACACTATACAATGGATGAATACTAAACCTCGAACTCTTGTATCTCAAGGATCAAGGCAGGGGTAATGAGCAGGAAAGTGTGTCGTACTCCGAACGGATCCCGAATCGCAGCAAGGCAGCCTCCGGACGTCGAACACTAGCAAACGCAGCAGTGAGAAGTTGGATCTGATGCACATAGTAGTGAGGAGAGAGAAAGACAAAACGCAGGCAAGACAAGCTGCAGGAGACAGAAAAACTGTAGCGACTGTAGTAGGAGAAAAAACTATCAGGTCGGCAGTTGGGGCCTGCAAACGCAACAATTTGCTGACATGGCAGGCTGTACGACAATAGTACAGATGATCAGCAGTCAGTCGCCAGGTAGAAACAACAACAATCAGCGTGTGGAGGGCTAGAAACAGGCGCCAGATTGTAGGGAATAGTGATGGACAGCAAGGGCTGAGATATCCTCCGCGAACGGGGTGTGGGTAGCAAGCTGATAACACCTGAAACCTGCAAAACCGAGATTGGGGGAAGAGTGGAGGGCTGGCTTCCAATTTATAGAAAATTAGGCCTCTAGATCCTCTCCCACTTAACTCTCTCGATCCGCTCCTCGTTTTAGGGTTTTGGCTAAAATAAGACTAAAATAAGCATGTTTTGGGGCTGTTTCAGTGGCTAAGAGCAATTCTTAGCACAACAAGGGCCTCTA
This sequence comes from Lygodium microphyllum, assembly GCF_053477565.2. NCBI lineage: Eukaryota > Viridiplantae > Streptophyta > Polypodiopsida > Schizaeales > Lygodiaceae > Lygodium > Lygodium microphyllum. Next base: position 4,474,567 of record NC_141149.1, on the reverse strand, counting down.
CCACAATTGGTGTAGCTGCTAGCTCCGCTTTGATGATCTCATGTGGCACTGAGGCCTTACATCTGATCATCTTGGATATCATGGACACTAGGGGTTTCTCCATCGACCTCCATCTGTCATAAGTGCGCCCTGATTTGCTAGGGTGGTCAAGACTAGGCCCCCATATTTGTACTCCATAAAGTAGTGTGGATGTGACTAGTGTATCGAAGAGCCATAGCTTGGTACGGGGTTCTTGGAATTGCACATGTGAGCACAATCTCTCCAAACCACCTAGTGCCGTGTATCCGTGAGTCGGTCTAGTGTCTGCTGCCTCTCGCATAGAAAAGGTGGGCCTTGTGAATAAGACTCCTAGATATGTATAAGAATCCACATACTCTAGCTCCTCGGATCCATATGTGAATTTAGGTGTTGATCTCCTGACCCTTTGTGGTGTAGTATTAAATACCATCACCTTGGTTTTACCAAGGTTCACTGAAAGCCCACTGTCCAAAGTATAGGAGTGTAGTGCATCCAACTGTCTTTGTAGACCCTCTGGAGAGTCAGCTATCAATACAATGTCATCTGCATACAGTAGGAGAGGTATCAAAGTGCCAGCTAGTGGAGCTCCTCTATCTCCTTCCTGTGAAATGTAGTCAACAATCCTATCAATATACAGGCCAAATAATGTCGGAGAGAGGGGGCATCCCTGCTTCACCTCAATGGTGGAGTAAATAGGTGCCGAAAGGCCCTTAGGTGTCTGGACTCTTCCCACAACTCTCATACAGTGCCAAAATACCCCAATTGAGCTCTTTCGCTACTCCTATGGTATGCAATCTATTTATCAGCTGTCTCTCGGTACTGTGTCAAAGGCTTTGCGGAAGTCCACAAAGCAGTAGTAGATCCGTCAGCCATGGGCCCTTCCCTCCTCAATGATCGCTCTGAGTATGAGGATGTGATTCAATGTAGAGAAGCCTCTTCCTGTCCCTGTGCTCTAAAGACCCACATCTCTGCCCACCTGCTTAACTCATGCTCAAGGATGGAAGTATATAATTTAGCCAATGTATGCCCAAACATGATAGTGCAATAGTTACTGGGTAGAGTAGGGTCCCCTGACTTGAGGATAGACACAATAGTGTTCATGCTCCAAATTGCTGGTAGACCTTCACATATGGCTCTGTTAAACATGTAAGCTAGGAATCCTACCACCAAATCTCTAGCATGGATCAAGTGCTCGGTTACTAATCCATCGTGATCTTGTGCCTTTCCTCTACTAAGTCTGTTAATGGCCTCTTGGACCCTACTTTCTGTAAAGAAAGTGGTGGTCTTTGGACAAGGCTCAAGTGGGTCAGGAAGAGGTGGCTGACTCTCCACAGTATAAAGACTAGCTGCATACTCCTCCCATCCAGCAGTGGACGTAATAGGTGTGGTCGGGCAATGCTCTTTGAAAAGCCTCCAAGCCTCTCTAGAGTCCTGGCTCGAGACTAACTGACATAGGTCTCGCTCCAGCTGGGCCAAGAATCTTCTCTTCTTCCATCGTGTGAGGCATCTAAAAAGTATCTGTGCTTGTCTGTGGGTAGTGGACCCCAGTGCTATCTCTCCCTGTAGCCGTGCTTTGGTCTCACGACACTCATCATCATACGGGCTGTTCCGAGGTGTCACTCTGGTGGAGGCTCTTTGTGTGGGTCGTGAGTGTGGGAAGGCTACACCTGCAGCGATGTGTAGGGCCTCACTAAACTGCTGAGTCAGCTCCTGTAATGGAATGGTGGGGTCTACATCATGTAACAATCTAAGGATCTCCGTCTCATAGGTATCCTCTGTCTCTCTGGAAAAGAGGTATCTCGGGTGCCGGTGAGCTGCATGATGGGTCAGCGTATCACTGAATTGGAGGTCGATGGTGAATGATAGGTAGGCATGATCCACTGCAACTCCGAGAAGGCGTGGGGATACTGAGAGGTCCTGGATGTGAGATATCAACATTGGTGGGGCACATAGTCTACTATGCTGGCACCGTGTCGGTCAGGATAACATGTGAAGGCGCCGGATAGGGGGTATCTAGCCAGGCCATTAAGAATGACCAACCTATGTGCTGTGTCCATCTCCACAAGGTATCTCCCGTATTCAGTGACTTCCCCCATATCCTGAGATGCTCTCCAGCTATAGCTCTGACACATCTTGCTCCTGTAGCATCTCCTCAAATGCATCAAAGAAAGACACTTGATGGGAGGCTGTCCTGGCATTAAAGTCTCCTAGTAAGATAACCTCTCCCTCCTTCGAGAATCCCCAAATATCCTCATTCAAAGCCACATATGGTGATTGCCCCTTGGGTGGGGCGTATCGGGACATCATAGGGGGAAAATAGCATATGGCAACATACAAAATACATTCCTCACCACGCACTCTCACCCATATGTATCTGGCCTGCTCATCTTTGCGGACTACCTGGATCATCTGCTGTAGCTCCTCCCTGAATAACATTGCCACTCCTCCCGACCGCCGATTACTGTGGTCTGTGCATGTCTCCTTTTTGCAAGCCGACTCCCACCTATAGCGTGTCACCCGTGGAAGTGTAGTATGTGGTCCCTAATGTGTCTCTGAGTAGAACACTATATCTCTCCCTCTAAAGGTCTCCTCAAGAGCTCCCACATCCAATCGGAGGGCTCCGTTACAGTTCGAGACTGCCACTGCAAGGCTGGTCCCATAGGTTCCATAGGTCTCACGCCGTCATTTGTGGCACCTCTCCATGATGACCACTCTCCCTCCTCTGTAGAAAGCGAGTTTGCCCTCCTCCTTGACTGCCTTAATTTTTGGCATGCACTGCCTCATGTGGGCTAGTTGGGTTGGTGTGAGATTTTCACCCAAGTGTTCCCTTCAATGTACAGCATTGAGCTAGAAAGTCTCTCCTAGCCTCCATGGTGGGCTGTAAGGCGTCTGGCGGGGTGGCTCTGTCTTTGCTAGGCTGGTAGTGTCAGTAGGGTCGGCTTTATAGAAGTCTGTCACCGGTCTCTGCGTGTGTCCTTCTGGAGGATGAGCTGGCCTCCTGTCTCGCAGTAGTGCAGTTCGGTGCCTCTTGTGCTCTAGGAGAAAAAGACCTAGGCATCTCTGGTCCTCATACTCCATGACGCGACGAAGGGGTCCAAATCCATCACGGAAGAGGCAGTGGTACCGTCCTCGTATGTCATAGTATACTGTGCATCTGCATATGTAGTGCTCCTCTGTCTCAGGCTCTCGACCACAAAGTTGGCAAGTCCTATCCTCTGCTAGGGTATTTATCCATCTACCTGTCTCCATCTGAAGCCTATGTGAGGAGGTGTGAATCTGTCCGATAGCAACCCGTACACTATGGGAGAGATGGGTGTCCATATATGCTGGCCGAATAGTGAAACCATCATCAGAGAGACACAAGAAATGACTTCTGTAGAACTCCATCCTTGATCCTAGAGGGAGTGGTGGATGGATCCATGTCCTTGCTGTCTCAATCCTCAAGATATCAGGACTGATCACCTGGTTCAGCTCTGATCGACTGAGAGAAAGTGTAGGGCAATCAAGGCTATAATCCAAAGGTTGGAAGACGGTTAATATCCAAACCATGTAGGCTCATCCAAATAGCCATCTATGAAAACCAACAGTTCTTCTCGCCTCCTGCCGCTAGTTGTCTAGATGAGGTTAGTGCCAATCTAGAGTATCTATGGTGTGGAAGTTCCCATAGTTATGTGCCAAAAGGTCACTGCCCTGAAGAGTGCCTTCGTAACTGTGGGGTGGAGGGCTTACTCCTAATCATGCATGCTATCATCATGATCAATGGCCTTTTCATGCTATCCCAACCATCATAATAACCCCTCTCTACTCCAATTTGATCAGTGAGTGGGCTAAGATGCCTGTGGTACAAGCTGCAATCCCATACCTCTGCTCCATATAGTAATGTAGGTGTGACTAGGGTGTCGAACAACCAAAGTTTGGTGCGAGGCTCCTCGAACTGTATGTGAGCACATTGACTCTCGAATGCCCCTAGTGTTGCGTATCCACGTGCCAGACGTGCCTCTGATGCCCCTCTCAACGAAAAACGTGGGCCAGACAAGGTGAATCCCAAATAGACATATTCCCTCACATGCTCCAGTGTCTCCCCCAAATGTGAACTGGTACATAGATCTAGTCACCCATGTTGCTGAAGTATTGAAAACCATGGTTTTGGTCTTCCCAAGGTTCATTGTGAGATCTTTACCTCTACAAAAGATGTGCAAAGTGTCTAGATGGCATTGCAATCCCTCCGGTGAATCTAAAATGATAACAATATCATCTGCATATAGTAGCATCGGTATCAACACCACTGCTAGGCTAGCTCTAGCTCCTCATCCTCAGTCTATGTAATTAGACACTTCATCTATGTATAGACCAAACAATGTGGGTGAAAGTGGACATCCTTGTTGCAGTCCTATGGTACTGTCAATCCTCTCTGATAGCCCCCTAGGTGCTCATACATGACATGTCACTGCCTCATATAATGCATAGACACCCCATCGTATACCCTTTGGTACTCCAATGTCCTGCAATCTCTGCATGATGCGTGTACGAGGCACTATATCAAAAGCTTTGCGAAAGTCTACAAAGCAACAATAGATCCTCTTGTCTCGGGATCGACCCTCCTCAATAATGGCTCTAAGTGTGAGAATATGGTCCAACGTGCTATATCCTCATCTGAAACCTATCTATCCTTGTGCTCTCTTGCCTTGCATTTCAGCCCACTCACTGAGTTCATGCTCCAATATAGATCCATATATCTTAGCAAAAGTATGACCAATCATGATAGTCCTGTAGTTGCTAGGAATCAAAGGATCACTAATTTTAAATAGCAGAATTTTAGTATTGTTTGACCAACTCATAGGGAAACCTTCACATATTGCTCTATTGAACATATGTGCTAATATGGGTGCTAATATGTCACAAGCATGTGAGAAATGTTCTGCTACTAGTCCATCCTCATCTTGTGCCCTCCCATTTTGTAATCTATAAATTGCATCCCTAACCATTTTCCATGTGAATAAAGATCACTGTGTTGGCCTACAAGCTTGTGGGGGCTGCATAAGTGGCTGTCCTGGCAGGTCATACAGTTATCTCCCATAGTCAAGCCAAGCATCTAGTGATGTAATCTGTATTGGGGGGACTGTCTTTCATGAAACATCTTCCATACGCTCTTGCTATCCTGCCCCAAAAATAGCTGATATTTCTCTACTTCTGCTTTTGCTAAGTAGTCTCGTTTCTTCTTCCGCACAAGGTGTTTGAAGAACGCCTTTGCTTGGCAATGTGTCTGAGTGCCTAGCTTCACTTCTCTTTGTAAGTGAGCTCGGGTGACTCTACATTCATCATCATACCAGCTATTTAAGGGAGCAATAGATCGTGTGGGTCTACATTGGGGCAAGGTGTGTGGGAATGCATACATGGCTTATCCATGTATGGCCTCTGCTAAATCCCTTGTACATTCTTCCAACGATCTACTCAGGTCCAAACTGGTCTGTAGAGAATCACTGTAGATGTGTGAGGTGTCTTTTGTAAAGTAGTATTCGGGATGTCTAGGGAGGTATGGTGTTTCATGTTTCATATATACACAAGAGAGCATGAATGTCAAAATAGCATGATTTGCTGCTATGCCAATTGGTCTCTTAGATATCTTAAAGTTTTGGATGTCTGGTATCAATGCTGGTGAGCCTATCAAGTAGTCCACACTACTTGCCCCTCCTTTGTGATTCCAACATGTCAAATTGTCAGATCCTGGCCATTGTGGTAAGATCATTAAAGATGGCTAGTCTATGTGCACTTCCCAAAGTCAATAGGTGTGCCCCATAGGTACTCACTTCTTTATCCTGGGCTCTCTTGCGTAGGCCTATTTCATCTATGTCGATCTCTTTGAACATGGCATTATCATGCATATAAAAGTCACTCTATCTATCTCCAGTGCGTACATTGAAATCTCCTACTAATAATATGTCCCCAATACTAGCATATCTCATGGTATCCTCATAAAGTGCATCAAAGGGAGATCCATCTCGTGTGGCATAGATAGAATTTGCAGGAGGAAAGTAGCATATTGCAATGAATATATCCCGTGGTCTTCCTGCATGTATCCTAATCCACAAATATCGTGCATCATCTCTTTTCATTACTTGCACTATCCCTTTGAGGTCTTCCCGGTATAGTATGGCCACACCTCTAGAACCCCTAGCGCTTCTTGGTTTTCTAGCTGCTGGACGAAATGCACTTTTCCACCTGTATCCCCGCACGTTTGGTAGTCGTCTACCTTTACATTGATGTGTTTCTGTGTACATTGCTATATCTATGTTTCGGAAGCTATCTTCAAAGTAACCAGCATCCAAGCGTAGGGCTCCATTACAATTCCATATTGACATCCAAAGTGTCTCATAGGCCTCATACCGTCATGAAGTCCTTTTGTTAGTTATGATGACTCGTCCATCCCTATAAACAACCCACTTTACCTCTTTGCGAGCCTCCAATACCTTGGCTATGTGTTCTCTGCGATGCGCTATTTGTGCTAGGGTAAGGTCCTCATCCAAATAAATCTTCTCACCCTTGAGGGCTCTCCTCTTGGAGAGGAAGGCCTTTTTTTTCTCTATGTCCCCAAAGCGAAGAATTGGAGCCTTGAACTTAAGAGTCCTCTTTCCCGAGTCTCCAAGCATTGACGATAGGTACGTTTGAAGCCCCAATTTTGTCAGCAACTGTCTTAGCATCTTCCTGTGGGCTGCTCTTCTCCTCCCATCCTACTACTCATACGTGTAAAAACCTAGCCCATGTCCTAGCCTCTTCTAGCATTCATTACTTCAATCTTGTTCACGGATTTTCCCTTATTCTTTTTTACTACCTCAATCCATGGGCTGGCTTTATCTATCCGCTTCTGTGTTGTCTTTGCCACTTCTGCCCATGAGTGAACCTCCCTTTCACATGCCTTCAGAGCCTCTTTCTCTATTTGTAGTTCTTCTTGCATGTTCATTTATTTTTTCTTAAATGTATTCAATTCTTCCGCTAGTTCTAAGATTTCAGATTTGTAGGCATCTACCACTTTGAGCATTTCAGTTTTCAGCGTGTGCATTTCAGACAGCATTTGTGCCTGTAAGTCATTCTTAATCTTTATCTGCATGTCTTGCATTTCTGCCCTCTGATTTACTATCAGTTTGGCTTTGACCTACTCTCGTATTTCTTTCTCCAATTCTTGTCTCATAATTCGTAGTTCAAAGCAAATCATGAGATGAATTTCTTTGTATTTCTTTTCATTCATGGTGCATGAGGTTTTTCCATGCCTATCAGATGCTGGGGAGACGGTCCAATCACGGACCCTACGGCCATACGTCTTGTACCGTGTGTTCTTAGAAGGGGTGTTGAACATTGCTTCCATGGACGGTTGTGTTAGTTCTTGATCAGATTCGTTTCCCAGATATTCATTTTCCACGATTTGATGCTTGCATTTGTCTACATTATCTATCTCTCACACACTGTGTGCAAAGCCACTCAGCTTGTACTTTGTACTGTCAAAATCAGAGCAATTTCTGTGATTTCTGCAAATTTCCAGGGTTTCCCTAACCCCTCACTAATTTTTCAAGTGGCTGTTCCAGACTGAGTGGTAGGTGCCTAAAGGATACTTTGTCAAGTAGACCCCAATCTGGAGTGTGTTACTGGGGTACTTTTTGCTTGCAATCAGTCAATCAGGGATGACACCTACTCTCTGAGGCGGAGATGCATGACACGGTCTTCATCATCAAGGTTGGCTTGTGTGCAGTTGTGGGCCTGGAGGCTCTGTTCAGCTGCAAGGTTTTGAAGCCTACTATGTCATGTTCAGAGGTCTGGAGATTATTGGTAGCCTTCCATGGTGGCACATTCAGAAGGCCTGTTGTGAGCTGATCTTTCAGAAGTGAGAGCCTTTTGGTATATGCCACCTTGGCGGAGCTTTGGTCATCCATCATTCACTCCCTCAGAGGCTGCTAGGAGCAGCTTCAGGGGGACTATTCACACAAACAGGAGCTTTGGCAGAATTCCTTCACATTTGAGATTGCCACAGCCTATTTTCATCCTACTGGATGGCAAAATCCAGTGGTGTTAGACTCCACCATAGCTTCTTTGTCTGTCCTGGTATATATCTGATTTTATTTACATTCAGCTCTAGCTAGACAGTTTGAACACTTGTACTCTAATTTTATTCTAAGTGACACAATCAGCCATACCTTTTGTTGTGGAAAAAAAGGAATTAAGAAAACCCTTAATTGTATACATGAGGCTAACAAACAACAGTAAATTTGTAAGAAGAACCAGGCTCACCGTTGCTTCAAAAGCTGATTGTAGGCCATCAGAGCCACACCGAAAGCGGCCCATACATGTAACACCTTTGGTGCAATCATATTATTATAACTCCTCCACAAATTTTCAATTTCAGAAATCTTTGGAAGCTTGTTTTCTGAATAATTTCTCAGATGTTTCAGTGATGACTTTGCAAGAACATTACTCCCATTTTCACCTGAGATAAAAACTACAATAAATTCATAAATCTATTCATACATGAAAATGGTGAAAAGAGGAAGGTCCCTGTCATTGCTTTTACCTTCTGTTGACTGATCATCAGACTGTCCGTTTTCTGACTTCTCAAGAGGCCCCTTTATAGAAGAGAATGAAGGGGACAAAAATGAGAATATCTGCTTGCATGGAGGATGCCACAGCCAACCTAGCTGCTGCTCATGTATTATCTTATCAGCCTGCTACCCAAAAATTGGTGAGAAAAATTCAATATCCCATAGATCTTTATTTACAATGTGCAACCTTTTCTCTTCCTTAGCTAGCATTCAGAGGGACATGAAAGACAAGGGGCAACATCGAAACCAGCATGTTGAGAAGTAACCCTACTACAAGGGATTTCTGTCACAGCATATAGTTTAAAGATTTTGTGTTCCACTACTTAAGAGGCTTATTAATGCTCCAGAATTGACTTCCAAGAAGTTGTATCCATGGAGAATGAAGAAGAAACCTGGATAGGTAGAGGAGGAAGAAACCTCTAAAACCCCACCCACCCACCAGCAAGAATGCCTCCCTTCCCATATGTCCCTCATCCTTCCCCTTCTACCTTCTCCTGACCTATTTCTTCTCCCCAGCTTTCACTGCTGCTCTCTCCCTTTCATTTCTTCAATGACACATAAAAAAGAACTGATAATGCAAGAAATCTATGGGGCTAAGTGAATAGCCAATCAGGTGGCATGTAATGCTAAACCATATGTAAATCTGCATGGAAGAAGGTGTCAAAATTCTAAGTGTGAAGAAACGTATCTCGCCTCTCCTCATGTGCTCTAAGCCACCATATTGTCTTTTTCATCTCCCATGGCATGTGTCCAAAGACCTGGGGGAGAGCCTCTTAAGTCGGTATGTCCTACAAATCTATGGCATGACTACATCTAGTGCTCAAGATGTATCAAGTAATGATGCTAGTAACAACTTTCACCTATGGCACTGCTCCTCAGTCCGCTGTTTGCAAACCTCTGTCCATGCCAAGCTACTTTCCACCAAGTCAATATCATCCTCCCAGCTGTATCATAGATGACTATCCTAAGGACTCTCCTCCACAATTCCCTGCTCTAGCTCTCCACATCTAGCGACTAGAAATGGTATTGTGAAACTGCCATAACTGAGCCGTGTGCCAATTAGCATGCTCCTGTGTGCTGGTAACCAAAGGAAGAGTGAAATCTTCCTAGATCTGAAGCTTTTATCCAATCACTCCTAAAATAACAGCCAAGAAAACTGAGAAAATACCTTTTCTATACCAATGACGGTAGTACCTGGCACCACCCTACTGCTGTTCAATGAGGAAAACTCATCTTATGATTTGGCAATGGGCTTGGGTCCATCAGCACCCCACGTTTCTTAAATAGACAGTCCATTCATGCCAATGTTACTTCTTGGAAAAATCATTGCACGATTTATGCTGGCACTTTTGGAGGGCATAAACTGCCCATAATACTTGCTCAAAGATTCTTGCATATCGTAGATTGCCATATTTGGAAAGTCATGTGAATTAACGATTTGCAATTGACACATGTGGAGTGACATTGCTCACATGCGTATGACTAGACTGTTGACATTGCTCACATGCATGTCTATGCTTATGACACATACTGCTGTATATAGGGAGATAGATGGTCCTGCATATAGCAAATTCTAAGGTTGCACAGAGAAATGAAACACGATTTTAAGATTTGAGATCCTGACATACTATTTTCTTTGATTCCATTGAAATCGATGGAAATCCAGGAATCATAGAATCCCTTTGGACCTGTACCTTCAAGTTTGCTTGTATTTCCTCATACTAAATAACAGTATCTTTCAAATTTGCTTGTATTTCCTCATACTAAATAATAGTATCTTTCAAAAGCAAGAACTACCACAGCAGTTAAAATGAATTCAGATGCTTTTGATCAACATACATGTTATGCTCTCTTTTTGTCTTACAAACTTGGTTTTTACTTATATTCAAAGATAGACCAGTATGACTTGCAAAAACTAAGGCCCCCAAACAGCTATAAGAAGACATTGCCTTACAAGGTTTACGATTAAAACACAGCTAATGCTTCTTGTGCTTTAGTGGAGTCCTTACTTGAAGAAGTTTGCTAGCAAGAACTGTAAGAGAATTGTGATGCATGTATAGAAACTCCCAATGTTGTTTTTCTTGTGCTGCTTGTATCTCCTGTTCCTTGCTTTGTAGATCCTGGAGTAGCCTTATGACTTTCTCATAATCAGTTGCAAGCTTTCCATTATGGAATAAGAACCTTCTCTCAGAGTCATTATGACGCGCCTTGAGAGTGCAAAGGGTATCACGTTGTTTTGTAAGCTTCCTCTTCTGTTGACCAGCAGTTACATAGTTGTCATGATCTCTTTCAACAAGCACTGCATAATTATAGTCCAGTTTTTCTGAATTGAGTTGATATGCAGCCTCCATGGAAGCTAAATGTTGTTCTAAGGTTTGTATATCAGTTTCAAGCCTAACTTTCAGAAGATTGTAATCTTCGTTATCTTGTGTCCGTATCTGATCTAATGTCTTTACGTAGTCGTCCATTCGTTTAGTTAGATTGTCTTTAATTGAAGTCTCAGAGATTCTGACTTTCTTCATTAAAGTGTCTATCTCAGCTTTGTTTCTAAAACAAACACCATCAAAATCAACTGTGTCATCGAAAGTCCCTCAACTGAGTTTAGGTGTTAAATCAAGGACATGCACAACTCTGCATTAGAACCCAAAAATCTTGCATCACACTACAACAATGGAAGCTCCATAATGTGTGAGCTGAAATCATTTGTAAACCAAAAAGCCAAGTGCGTCTCATTAGGAAGATTGAGCAACAAGTGAAAAGTTATTAAAGATGGATTTCCAAACAAGGTCTTTGACTGAACTGTCAACAAATTTTTACTAACCACCTTGGCTGTATACTAAATCAGTTAAACACAGTCACAACAATTTGTAGAAGTCAGTTTCACAAACCTTTTTATGGCAAAGATGAAATTGTTCGTATACTATGACAGACAAGCTCCCTAACCTCTCATGTGGTCACCACCCTGGTGGTCTCTGTTGGGTATCTCACACGCCTTACTTACGCCTACGCTCATATGGGAGTGTGCGGGTGATCACTAGGACACTGGGGCACTTTTTACTCTCGGTAGGAGAGGTTTTTTCCCCCAGATTATGTGTACTATTTTGTATGTGCTTGTGGTGCACACTTACGGGCACTTACTGTGTTCGGGTGTGAACAGCCCCTTATAACCCTAAGGTATAAGGGTTATCGTTTGTACTTTCAGCTAACACTCTATTCAGTACTATTGCATTGGGTATCGTGCTCAACTCTGTCTCTCACTCTCACACTGTCTACTGCACTTCAGCTGCACCTCGATCCTCTCCCATCTGACATTTGGTATCAGAGCTGGTCAGCAGCTCTGTTCGGTTCCCGAGGACTTGCGTCAGCACTGACAGCTCGTCGGTACCTGTCTGGTACAGCTCATCGGTACCTGTCTGGTACAGCTGGTCAGTACCTGTCTGGTACAGCACGTGCAGCCTGTACCTTCGCCTGCAGCCCCGCCAACTCCGCCAGCTGCGCGCCACCTACAAAGGTCGCTGCCACCTGTGCGCAGCTCCGTCTGACACACCACCTGACAAGTGCGCCCGCCACCTGCTCCGCCTGACGCCGCCTCTGTCGCCTGCTGCGCCCCTGGACCTGCACGCCTGTACCTACACGCCACCTGTGCAGGGCCGTCGCCTCTGCACTCTGCTTCCGGCAGGCGCCAGCTCAGCCAGCGCCACCTCCCGTGGAGTCTGCCATTTGTGCAGTACCCTAAGGCGCCGCCGCCTCTGACGCGCCACCTCGAGATTCGTGCTAGTCTCGGGATCCATACCCGTCTTCGACCTGCAGAGGTAACATTTCTGCATTTTTTATTTCCACACAGGGATTCGTGCAGCAGCAGCAGGTTCAGTTTTCAGCATTGGGAAACGTGCTGTGTCAGTCTGTGACACATTGAATGCACATTTTGGGGCTTTTGTAACAGACATTTGTGACAGAAATTTTGGGCAGAAAATTTTGGGGCTTGTGATGTTTTAGTGCTGCTGAGCACTAATTGCACCTTGGGAAGCGTGCATCAGTGACAGTTTTTTTGAAAGAGTACCCTTTGCACATTAATTGCAGACTTGTGTTTGCTGCAATTTCTGGAAATTTGCAGATTTCCAGCCCGTACTGCATTGACATTGCTCTATTGCCTTTTGGGAAATAATGGCAAATCAGGGAGGAGATGTATTCACCTATGTGTCCAAGGAAGACCGATTGGATGGGAACAATTATTCCCTTTGGTCTTTCATGATGAAGAATGTATTAGTGGCCAAAAATTTGTGGGATTATGTCAGTGGAGAGGAAGCACGACCGGGAGTTGTGGCTCCCGCTACTCCTCCTCCAGGAGGACGTGCAAGAGGGCAACCTCAGCCCCCTCCACCTCAGCCCGCTCAGCCACTTCCCCCAAGAACTGCAGCTCAGAAAGCTTGGGATACACGGGATGCACAGGCTATGTCGCTGATTGCATTGGCAGTTCAGCGTTCTATCATTCCTCATATTCGTTCAGCAGCTTCTTCACAAGAAGCTTGGTTGACATTGGAGCAGATGTTTGCAGGAAAGAATGAGACTCGCATCTCTTTCTTGAAGAAAGAGCTAGAGACTCTAAAGATGAATGAGGGTGATTCTATGCAGGATCATCTCAACAAAATTCAGGACTTGCGGGAGCAACTCATGAATGTGGATGAGTACTACTCAGATGCGCAGCTGATTTCTACGACATTGAATTCACTGCCTCCCTCTTACTTGGCTTTTCATACTGCCTTGAACCTCACTATGAGGATTTCGAAAGAGCCCATCACTTTCATTCAGCTTGTCAGTTTGCTTCTAGAGGAGGAGCAAACTAGACGGAACAGTGGTGTGGATGGTATAGCCTCTGAGCAGGCTTTTATGTCAAGGCAGAAGGGTAAAAACAGCCAAGGGAAAAATGCTTCGCAGAGTTCTGGTAGTAGTAGCACTTCACAGACAAGTCAGAAACAGGGGGGCACGCAACCCAAGAAAGGAAAATGCCATTACTGCAAGAAGCCTGGCCACTATATCACTGAGTGCAGGAAGCGCATCGCCAAAGAGAAGAAGAAGGAGTCAGGGATGTCTGTTTCTGCAGCTCCTTCCACTGCTAGCGAGTCCGCGTCCTTTGTTGCAGCCAGGGACTATTGTTTTTACACTTGCAGTTATGATGTCTCTTGGGCTGATAGAGCATTTAGCTCTACAGAGGATGCTGACACTTGGTTCTTTGACAGTGGTGCTTCACGGCATATCACATCTCGTAGAGATTTGTTTGCTTCTCTTGGTGCACCTCCCGTTGGGAAGTCTGTTCAGTGTGCTAATAATGCATCATACCCTGTTCGTGGTATTGGGGAGATTCAGCTTACAGCCATTGATGGCTCTATTCTCCGCCTACAGGATGCTTTGTATGTGCCTGGCATTAAGAAGAATCTGCTTTCCATTTCTTCTATGGCACGTTGTGGTTTGCAGGTCACCTTTGATGATGACCGTTGCATGGTCCGTGACAAGGAACACATGACATTGGTCTTGACAGGTTCTCTGTGTCATGGGTTATATGAGTTGGATGCTCTTTCGGTAGATCAGTCTGCATATTTGACATCCACTCTTACTCCTGCTATGTTAGAGGCAGAGTTATGGCATGCTCGTTTGGGGCATGTAAACTATGGCAGCTTGATGCTATTACAGCGTACTCAGATGTTGGATGGATTACCTCTCTTGGAAAGACCTCCTGAGCATTTATGCGAGGGTTGCATTTTGGGGAAAATGCATCGTTTCTCTTTTCCCCGTGATGTTGCTTTTAGAGCAACAGCCAGATTGCAGCTTGTGCATTCGGATGTTTGTGGGCCCATGCAGACACAGTCATTGGGTGGTTGTTACTATTTTGTAACATTTATTGATGACTTTACACGTTTTTGCTGGGTCTACTGCTTGAAAAAGAAGTCAGAAGTGTATGATGCATTTTTGGCTTTCAGTGCACTTGTGGAAACTCAGTCTGGTTGCAAGATTAAGACTCTCCGTTCGGACCGAGGGGGGGAATACATGTCCTCTATGCTGAATTCTTATTTGCAGCAGAAGGGCATTATCCATCAGTACACTACTGCATATACTCCACAGCAGAATGGGGTAGCAGAGAGGAAAAATCGGTCACTCATGGAGATGGCCAGATGTATGCTGAAGGCAAAGAGTTTGCCTCATAGTTTTTGGATGGAAGCCGTCATGTGCGCTTGCCACATTTTGAACAGATGCCCTACCAAGGCCTTGAAAACCGTCACACCTTTTGAGGCTTGGCACAGCCGCAAACCTTCTGTTGGCCACTTCCGTACTTTTGGGTGTCTTGCATATGCCCATATTCCACAGGTACTTCGAAAGAAGTTGGACAACAAGGCTGTAAAATGCATCTTTATGGGATATAGCAGCGAAAGCAAAGGCTACAGACTCTATGATCCCGTGACCAAGAAGGTTTTTGTCAGCAGGGATGTTGTATTTGATGAAAAATCAGAATTATCCTTGGCTGGTTTTGATACATATCAGGCTGCCCGTGATGTCTTTGAAGGGCTGCTGCCCATCACATTTGGTGATTCAGCTGGTACTTCAGCAAATGAACCTAATGTTCAGCCAGCTGCTCCTATGGAACATGCAGTAAATCAGCACATTGCTGAAACTGAAATTCAGCAGGAACTTGTACACAGTCAGGAAGCAAGACAGGTGCCTAGATGGTACACGCAGACTATGAGAGATAGTCATTTGGAAACACCCTTGGCTGGTCGTACTCGAAGGCAAACTCGACTGCATGATTCAGCACATTCCATGGAGTTTGTTATGGCAGCATGTACTCATGATAATGAGGAGCCTGAATGTTTTGAGGATGCACGACATAGTGTGCATTGGATGGCAGCCATGCAAGCTGAATTGGATTCTATTCATAAGAATCATACTTGGGATTTGGTGTCTTTGCCAGTTGGCAAGCGTGCCATTGGTACGAAATGGGTCTACAAATTGAAAAGGAACGCAGATGGATCCATAGATAAGTACAAGGCACGGCTGGTAGCTAAAGGCTACGCACAGAAAAAGGGCATTGACTATGAGGAGACCTTTGCTCCTACCTCCCGTATGACGACCATTCGGTCTATGATTGCCTTGGCTGCACATTTTGGTTGGAAAGTGCATCAGCTGGATATAAAGACTGCATTCTTACATGGGGAACTTCAGGAAGAAGTGTATGTACAGCAGCCCATTGGTTTTGCAGTTGAAGGCTCAGAAACTTTAGTATGCAAGCTGAAAAAAGCTCTATATGGTTTGAAACAAGCTCCACGAGCTTGGTACGCAAAGATAGATGCTTTCTTGCTTAGT
The DNA here is from genome assembly GCF_053477565.2 of Lygodium microphyllum. Classification (NCBI taxonomy): domain Eukaryota; kingdom Viridiplantae; phylum Streptophyta; class Polypodiopsida; order Schizaeales; family Lygodiaceae; genus Lygodium; species Lygodium microphyllum. Next base: position 4,458,611 of record NC_141149.1, on the reverse strand, counting down.
CAGGGGTTTGTAAACAGCCCATCTGAGTCTACCCTTTATGTACATAAAGAGGGGGGATCCATGCTGATTTTGTGTCTATATGTAGATGACCTTTTGCTCACTGGAACACATGCTGATCAGATTTCAGCATTCAAAAATAATTTACAGCAAACTTTTGACATGTCTGACTTGGGTATTTTGCACTATTACTTGGGCATCCAGTTTGTACATGATGCTAGAGGCATTGGATTATGTCAGTCAAGGTACATTGGGCAACTTCTTGAGAAGTTTGGCTTACAGGATTGCAAGCCAGTTTGTACACCCATGGAACCTGGGCTCAAACTGTCATTACATGATGACAGTGATTTGTTTGATATCCATACTTATGCTCCAGCAGTGGGATGTCTCATCTATCTATGCCACACTCGGCCAGACATACAGTTTGCCGTTTCAGTTTTGAGCAGGTACATGCATCAGCCTCGTATGTCGCATTGGCAAGCTGTGAAGCGTGTGTTTCGTTACTTGCAGGGTACTAGAGCTCTTGGATTGCTTTATGCCAAGGGGGGACCACTGTAGTTACATGCTTACAGTGACTCTGATTGGGCTGGTGATTTTGATACTCGTCACTCCACTAGTGGCAATTGTTTCTTTCTTGGCTCGTCATGCATTTCTTGGCTTAGCAAGAAACAATCCACTGTTGCCACGTCGTCATGTGAAGCTGAGTACAAGGCAGCCTTCACTACTGCAGTTGAGTGCGTATGGCTTAGACGCTTACTTGCTGATTTGGATGTATCTGTTACGGAGCCTACTCCTTTATATACTGACAGTCAGAGTGCCATTGCAGTGGCACGGAACCCTGTGTTTCATGCTCGCACGAAACACATAGAGATTCACTACCACTTTGTCAGAGAGAGGCTACATGCAGGTGATATCAGCCTTGTCTACTGTCCTACCACCAGCAATGTGGCAGACATCTTCACCAAAGCTCTTCCACGAGACAAATTTGAAGCATTTCGCGATGCTTTGAATTTGACGCCCTTTGGTGGCGGATGATCCTTGTACACTTGATCACTCTTCACTCCAGGGGGGTTTGTTGGGTATCTCACACGCCTTACTTACGCCTACGCTCATATGGGAGTGTGCGGGTGATCACTAGGACACTGGGGCACTTTTTACTCTCGGTAGGAGAGGTTTTTTCCCCCAGATTATGTGTACTATTTTGTATGTGCTTGTGGTGCACACTTACGGGCACTTACTGTGTTCGGGTGTGAACAGCCCCTTATAACCCTAAGGTATAAGGGTTATCGTTTGTACTTTCAGCTAACACTCTATTCAGTACTATTGCATTGGGTATCGTGCTCAACTCTGTCTCTCACTCTCACACTGTCTACTGCACTTCAGCTGCACCTCGATCCTCTCCCATCTGACAGTCTCATTCATGCCCTGCCTAACACCCTTGCTTGCCTGTTAGCATCTCCTCCTTGGGATCCCTTGCTGTCCAACTCCCTCCCCTAGTCTCCAAAACAGATATACTCTCTCTGCTCATTCATGTCATCCACCCGGTCTTCCCCTCTCCCACAGCTAAGCCTTGCTTGCCCAGTGCACACTTTACCTGGTCTTAGCTGCTTCTGCTTAGTGTAAACTGCCTGCTGCCTGCTTTCCAGTCAGACACCTGCTGCCAGCTCGGTTGGACTACATACCGCATCTCCCTCTCCCCTGCACATTACGTCTGACTACCTGCTGCCACATCAATCTGACTGCATGCTGCATCTTCCTCTCCCCTGCACATTGCCTTCTGCATGCCCGCCCAATGCCACCAGCCCAACCCTGCCCAATTGCCTGGATTTGTGGGTGACCGGGAGGCGCCGGTCAACATTACTAGTTTTCCTTAGACTAAAAAAGAGTTTGGGAAAATTCAACACAATAACAATAAAATCCAAATTTCAAAACAATGAATCCTTCTCCCAGGATTTGAACCCTGGACCACTGCATTACAAGACAAACATGCATTCACTATGGCAGGGCTTGATTCAATGGCAAATATTTTCTAATTTTTTATCTAAAGACAAAAGTACGTTCTACTATATATAATTATAATATATCGCATGCACTGAGGGATCCCCCCTCCGCCCCGCTCCCTTCCAAACCAGCTCCCACCGGTTTGAAGTTGCCACGCTGTACATAGGACAAACTATAGTGCAAGTTACTTATCCATTGGGCTTGCCTACCTACCATCATTGTTAGCCTTCATCCGTGCTAGTTACTACTGTGAGAGTGTGCAAGTGAAGAAGGAACATGAACACACACACACACACACAAAATTTTCAAGAAAAGAAGAGGAGAAATCTGCACTGAACAAGGAAAGAATGCTGAATATAAGAAGAGGACTGATCACTCCTTGTATGCAGCCCACAGTGTCAATGAGGGCACCGGATCAGGCTGATGATGACAGCAACACTGGAGACAGAGGAGAGACTGAAGTCACGGCGTGTGCACCTGTCAAATGGAAGACAGAAAAATGCCAAGGACCAACCAATTGGGGGACTGGCTATATATAGCCCAAAACCCAAAAACCTGGCTGACCTGCACCTGAAAGTCCAAAATATGGGCTAACCAGCATTTAATGTTGGTCGGACTGCATTAAATGCAGTCGCAGATGGTGATGTGGCAGAAAACATTCCAACAAGGATGGATAAAATCCAATAGGTGATGGCAGACTGGTAAATGCAGAAACTGCTGAGGAAATGCACTAAGAAACCCAATTAGAGGAGAAAAGGGTGTAGATCTTGCAACAAATCACATTTTGGAGTCATATGACTAGAAGCTTCACTATCAACCAGCCAAGGCCTCTTAGAAGACAAGGCAACCACTAAAAAAGGCTCCTCCAACTCAACAATATGAAGGAACCTGGACTCATGGGTAACCATTGGAGTAGAGGTAGAAGGATCGAATGTTTTAGCTCCATCGTTTGCTCCCAAACAAAGGTGAGGGTACTTCTTCCAGCATTTCTCCTTTGGATATGTCCTCTTCCCACAATATGGGCATTTAGGCTTCTCTAAGTTAGAGTCAGAGCCTAAAGAACTCTCTAGTCGTTAAGCCTTTGACTTCCCTTTCTTCTTCTTCTTCTTCTTCTCCCCTCTTGAACTTTCTTCTCCCCTCTTGGTGGATGTGGATCCACTGGCTACCTCTTTGGTGCACTTGTCATGCTCCAAAAAAAGCGGGCAAGCTCCTTCCATAGAAGCTTCTTGCAGGTCCTCAATGTGAGAAGACTAGTGTAGAAGACATCAAATTGGGGAGATGGTAGCTGAGTCAAAAGAATCATGGCCATATCCTCTCAAGAGATCATCCTACCAAGGGATGCAAGCTTATCTCTCATATCCTTCAACCTATTGATATGGTTATTCACCATGGAAGAGTCATCAACCATGAGCATCCATAATTTGTTTTCGAGAGTAATTCGATGGGCAAATATCTTTCGATGGTACAAAGAAGCAAGCTTTGTCTACACCTCCGAAGCTTTCCACAACCAGTGCACATGCATTAGGACAGAATTCTGTAAGCTCATAAAGAGGAAATTTCGGACACTGGAGTAGAGCCGATTCCATAGGACTGCACGATCTATCAATGATCCTATTGTGGGATGCTCCACTGGACAGGGAACAGGGTGGGTAACAAACTCCCAAAGATTGAAGGTATCAAGGATACACTCCACCTTACACGACCAAAGCGAGTAGTTGGAACCATCGAGTTAGTCTTCTTTGGGTAGAGAGGGGAGTACAAGCACCTAAATAAATGGTGCCATAGATTACATTTTGAGGCGAGTAGAATGAGCCTTGTGTGATACATGGAGAGAATGGGGAGAAGAGGGATTGCATACAAATGGGATAGGTGAACTTTATTCTTCATGATCTACGTGATAGTCTTTAGGATAATCTTGTTGTTATTTGAAGAAGTGATGAGAATGCTCATCTATATCATCAAAATTGTGAAATTGGTGACAAGACATCTTTGATATCTTGCAAGGCACACATAAGTTCCAAAATCTACAATAGTCAGGAGAAATCAGCTACAAGCACTATGTAGATGCTCTGCCTGGCCAAGATAGGTTGTCACCTGCCTAGAAACTTGTTTGCTTGGGGTAGAGGAGCTGTTGTCAACAGTCAGAAGGGGTCGCCTGGTGTAGATTAGGCTGCATTTGCAGCAAATGCAAATGCTGACATTTGTGTTTTCAGCTTGGGAACAATCTCCACTCCGTCCTCTCGCTTAGCGATGGTACCATGTGAGAGTACACAATGGAAGAAGGAACAAGCGTACGCATGCACGCACGCGCGCGCACACACACACACACACACACAGAAGATAAGATCTATTAATGTCTCTAAAAGGCCAGAATGGCCTATGAGACCATCACCAATACAACTGTATCATCATCTCTCATTAGAGAAGAAGAGAGAAAATTAATGTGTAGGTCTACATGGTAGATTGGAATGAAAAGTATGGAAAAACTGAAAAAGCTGGAAAAACTAAGTTTAAAAAGATTAAGGAGAGTGTAGAGTATCTCCCCCTCAATCTATGAAATCCACCAAGACTCTGCAAGCTACCTCCGACTGAGTCAATGCGCCAATCTGCATCTGTAATGAGCAGTCGTGATGCGAATGTGACACATATTGGCATGCCTATGTTGCCGAGTAGGTACTTTAGGGCGTCCTGCTCTACGTAGCGTTGTAGCTGTGCCAACTGTGATACTGCTTGATGATGTCCCTCGATGATGCCTATCAGTAGGAGATGGTGTGTGTCTAGGGTGGCAGTGGCTAGGGGTTCAGCTACATTGAAAAAGTGTGTAATTTCTCTCTGGAGGAGTGGATGAGGTTGGGGTTGCCTCGTATCCCATAACAATATTGCTCTGCACTGTTGGAGCTCCAATAAGAAAAGGCCCAAACATCTTTGGTCTTCATAGTCCATCACCGGTCTTAAAGAGGCAATGATAGCGGCCTCAAATATCATAGTATACAGTACATCTACAACTGTAATGCTCGTCCGTTTTTGGCTCCCGACCACAAAGTTGGCACATCCTCTCATTGACATGGCTCCATCCACCTATCTCAATCATCAACATGAAAGAAATCTGCACTAAACAAGGAAAGAATGCTGAATACATGAAGAGGACTAATCAATCCTTGCATGTAGCTCTCAATGTCAATGAGGGCACCACATCAGGCTGATGATGATGGCAGCACTGGAGACGGAGAAGAAGACCAAAGTTGAAGTGTGCAGCTGCCAAGTGGAAGATAGAAGAATGCTAAGGACCAGCCAAATGGGGGACTATATATAGCCCAAAACCCAAAAACCTGGCCAACCTGCACTTCAGGGTCCAAAATATGGGCCAGCCTGCATTTAATGCTGGTCCAACTGCACTAAATGCAGTGGGAAATAATGATGTGACTGAAAAAATCCTAATAGGGATGGATGAAATCTGACACACGATAGCAAACTTGTAAATGCAAAAATTTCGGGGAAAATGCACTTCGGAACCAGACTGGAGGAGAAAATGCACAGAGAGGCAATGAAATGGCTGCTCAAGGATGAGCTACCTCCTCCATCAAAACAAGTGACCGACATGTCAGAGCTCCTAAAGTGTGTCTACCATTCCTTTCTTGGTTACCCTCTATCTTGGTTACATTGCAATAGGCATTATACCATTGTTTCGTAGAGGGTTAAATGTATCCTGTATGGCTGCAGTTCTTGATACTAGGCAGCTAGAACTCATGGACATGTTGTAGGAGCAGCTCTTATCCAATGGTCCAATATTTTTTGAGTTGTGTCCTAATTATGTCATAGCTATAGATGATCCTTATTTTCCTAAGCTTCTCATGCTTCATATCCGCCGAAAGGGGCTTAACATGAAGGCATCTTCAGCACATCTGGCTATTTAGTACTGCATGGTATTTCGCTGTATGTCTCTAGCGATACCCAGGGTACTTGAAGGCACAAATGCTTCTAAAGATCGTGGGCAAACCACTATTATGAAATTGGATGAAAGTACTCAGAGGTTTCTCCTTGAGTGTGTTAATTGGTCTGAAATTGAGCTACCCCAGGAATGGCAGTTAGATATATCTTCTCTTCAGAAGAAAGAGTTGCTACCTCCCAAGGTGATTTCTGTGCGCAACATCAAGGGCAAGACTTTACATCTTCCTCAAAGAGAATCAAGAGAAGAAACACCTCAAGTATCTGCTACTACACAACAACCAAGGCTCAAGGTTTCCCTATCACAGAGAGCAAGTACATTGAAGTTTTTACCACAGGCACAACCTTGCTCACATCCCAAGATCTTAGAAGGTATTTGTCTCCATTGTAAGAAACTGATTGAAAATACCAGTGTTTCTATTGTCAATGCTATTTGGGAGTTTGAGTATGAGAATCATGAATATAAAGTGGCCCCTTACTTAAGGCAACAAGATTCTGCATCTTGGTCCATAGAACTTCAAGTTGTCAATTGGATTGATCTTGCCTTGATAGGCTTGATAGAGAAGATAGAAAAAATGGCTGACACATGTGATACTATTTTGCAACTCTGTCAACAACAGACTAAACTTAAAGCTTTTACTCTTGGAGCTATTTCCTCTGCAGCTTCTGTTTCTCAAAACCTTGTCTCTACTACTACTACTACTGAAGTTGATTGGTCAAGCTTTTATAATAAGAGATTACAGAAAGGATGGCCTTCATTGTTTGCTACATCAACACAAGGCACTCTCAACGTGCGTTCTATAATTGAAAATAATCTAAAGGGAAAGGCTAAACTAGAAGAACATACAGAACAGCAATTAGATTCTATACTGTATGATATACAAAGAATGTATGTGCCACAATATCCACCAAACACAGATGAGGAAGAAAACATTGTTTGGAAGACATCTACAGAAGCAGGTCCAAGTACTACCCATGCTAGTCAACCTTCCTTGATACAACCTACAGTGCAACCAGCTGAGAAAGCACTTGAGTTGGCTGAATATCTGGAACTTCTCTTTCCAGAATGGACTGACAGGGATACAAAGTAAGTTTTGATGAGATTGACCAAATGGTGTTCAACAGAATCCACAGACAACAAGAGGCTAATAAAGTGTTGGATCAAATGCCATTATCTATTGATCCCGAAGAGAAACACAATGATGACCTGACCAGGTATGTGCATAATTGGTACAATTCAAGAGTCATGGGTGAAATAGAGGAGCAGAATCATGAAGATTATATACCGGCCTGGTATATGATGGACACTCATGCCCAAAATCAACTCATTTACAGCATCTCATCCTCAGATGATGGAAATAGTGTGGTAGATGAGACTTTTGTACCTATTAATCCACATAGAATAGGTGCTTCTACTACAGAAGGTGGTGACCCTGGATATCTTAATGCCCACAGTCAATGCTCATGATGCAAATAAAGACAAAGCTTCTTCTTCTCACACAAAGTTTTACAATAAAATTGGTGTCCCAGAAAAGGTAGGCAGTTTTCCTATTTGGTCCATTGATGGGAAAACCCTCGAGGAGATAAAACTCTTAATCTACATGATGAATGCCTATGTAGATCAAAAAATGTTAGAAAAACCTACTACAAATAGAATAGATATACTTAATGCCATGACACATGGCTTTGTTGGAGGTCTTAGACAATGGTGGATTTCTATCCATCCATAGATCAAAGTAGCTATAGCTCAGCAACCTCAGCCATCACAAATCTTTTTTGAATTACTACAAGGAGAACTTATGGGCAACAGTTGGATGCTATAGTGGAGGCTTGTGAAGCCTTTTTCAAATCCAAATTATGTAATCCAAGGTAATACAAAGAGTATCTTATTTATGTGCGTGACCTTCTATATGGAGGACTTGGAGCACATAATAACAGTATGAAGGAACATTTGGCATGTTCTTTCCCTAAGCCCAGTACATTTTATTTTAAGGAAAAAATGAAAGAGGAAAAAAGAGATTTTACTGACAGTGTAGTTAACAGTATTACAACAGAAGTTTCCTATAGTTGTGTGTAAGTCCGCAACCGAGTATGAAATGATTTTGGCTGTGAGAAATGTACATGCAATCCGATTGGATGGTCTAAATGGAGGTCATACAACAACAACAACAGATCTTCTTACAGATCTCATAGATAGAAGATCAAGGAGGCATCATAGAAGACATCGATACTCTTTCAACAAACAAGGATCAAAGAATAGTCATTCTAATCGCGAAGGATTAAAATGCCATATATGTGGCAGTTCTAGTCATCTTGCCAACAAATGTTCTTCTAAAGGCAAGGAAAACTCTGGGAACACTCGTAAGGAGCAAGTCAAAACCAATGCTCATTATCTACTATCAGATGATTCTTCCTCTGCTTCAGAGTCTACTTCTTATTCTACTGACTCTAACACAGAAGACATTGTTTTTGTGAATTCTTATAATTCTGATACTAGTGCTGCAACTGACACTAGTAACACAAAAAGTTCTTTTTCTGATTGGAATGAATCATGCTATTCTGATGATGAAGGTCTCCAAAATTTTTTCATGAGTTTCAGAAGTGTCTGATTCTGAACAAGAAGATGATACTCCTCCAAATCCTTCTTCAACAATATACCCTAGTTAATGCTCACTCAATCCCTCACTACTTTTCCCAAAAAGGAAAAGAAAAATATATGCCATCTACTTCTTCTAGTTCAAAGCATAGACACAAAGGGAAAAAGACACGTCACTCTAAAGATGATTCTGATTCAGCACAAGGTTCTAGTTCTAATCTTGAAGATTCTTTTGACAAAAAGAAAGACTGACAAGATTGGACAAGAATTCTTTAAGAACCCACATGATCTTCCCAAACAAGGTATGCTAAGTTCTGAGACAGTGAAGAAGCTAATCTTTTTGTGCCACACAACCTTGACCAAATTCATTAACCCCGCACGTAGACACAATTCATTCAGGATTTGCATAAAAGTAAGGGTGAAATTCAGCATGAAAGTGATGCAATGGTCTTTGCAATTCAACAAATGCAGCAAGAATTACATTCACTATATGTAAAGTTCTGAAAAGAACTTTGCAAACACAAAAGCAAATTGCACAACAATCTACAGAGATCTTAGCAGAGCTCAATACCTCTATTCCTTCTTCACCACTAAAGGAAAGTAATCTCAAGTCGATCACAAAGTCAATTGCACAACAATCTACAGAGATCTTAGCAGAGCTCAATACCTTTATTCCTTCTTCTTTATCACCAAAGGAAAGTAATCTCAAGTCAATTAATCAAATCAGGCTTTCTCCAGGTAAATACAAAGTCAATGCCTTCACAAATGGTGGGCCAATCCAAACCATTTATGTGAAATTGAAAAGTGCAGGTGAAACCAGCCTTCCTTCTGTGGATGGGTGTGACATTAATGTGACATTAAAAGTGATATTTAATGTCACGTTAAGGTCATAAATATGGGATGTGACATTAAAAGTGACATTTAATGTGACATTAAGGTAAATCTAGGGGAATATGCACGAGAATGACCGTCCGGGGTCTTGGGTGCCCGAACGGGGTTAAGGGGAGCCTAGAGAGTAAGAGAGTCCAAGAATAGTAGGACTCCAGAGAAGTGGACGGCTGGCAAAGGAATCCGAGTGAGAGGTGCCAGCATTGATCTAGGCGTGGTTGGGAGGAGAAGAATCACTCGTGCTCAGTAGTTTTCATGGTTTTTCTATCTGTCTTTCCGGAGCCATCTTTCATTGGTATCAGAGCCTATGGTTCAACGATCAGATCCGTTGTTCGTCAGATCGTCAGTTGTTCGTCAGATAGTCAGTCGCCCGCCAGGTCGTCAACTTTTCGCAAGGTCGCGTGAGTATCAGGTGCCGTGAAAACGCGACGGGCCGTAAAGAAAAAGAAAAGTGAGACGTGCCAGGCGCCGTGAAAACGCGACGGGCCGTGAAGACAAAGAAAAGTGAGACGTGCCACGTCACATTAATGTGACACGTTACGGGCAGGGAAAAAGATCAGACGTGGGGTCGCGAGGACCAGACCAGAAGTGGCGTCGCGAGGACCAGGCGTGGGGTCACGAGGAAACGTGACACGACTGCAGCAGATGGAGGTGAAATGTGAAACGTGACTTTGTCACGACTGCTGTTGATAGGTGACTGCGACTGCTGTGAGAGGGACAGAAGAATGTCATACACGACTGAAGTCACGAAATTGAATTTCCAGCATGACTGTTTTACTGCTCTAGTCTGGGAAGATAAAATTTGTTCGTTACTCTTCGGGCTTCTTTCCAAACCAGCAACCAACCACAGCCTGCCATTAAAAATCAGGGAAGTACTTTACTTTGTATGCAAATTTCTTATTTTTGCTTTCCAATTCCAGTGTATTAATGGCAAAAAAAGGGAAAGAAAGGGTAATGGAAAGCTCTAGTTCTGGGGACCAACCTATGGTAGATCCCCATGAACCAGAAATACAAGAAGAACAATGGGAAGAATTTTTTGCTATAAAGATACAATCTTTAATTTCCTCCAAAAATGGAAAGATTTACATAAATCAAAAACTACCCCACCACATCTCCAAGCATTGGAGGCTAGTTTAACTTTGGGACCCAAAGCATATAAGTGGTGGAGAACTTTAAAGGAGGCGAATAAAATACCTGAAACTTGGGCTCAATTTTAATCCGTCTTTTTGAAAGAATTTCTTCCTGAAAATGAAATGGAAAGAAATTGGGAAGATTGGGATTATGTCAGACAAAAGGGAAGACCCCTGCTGACATATCTGGAGGAATATCGTGAGATAATCCTCAAACTGGAAGGAATAGATGAATTCCAAAAAACAAGAGGATTTATTAGGGGACTAGATAAAGCCTGTAAAAAGGAAGTAAAACGGAGTTTACCTAAGACGCTGGAAGAGGCAATTAAATTTGCATTAATTTATGAAGACAGTATGCGTCCAGGTACACTCACTAGTCTCATGGATACGGAGCCCAAGTCTAAGGAATTGGAAACCTCAAAATTTGTGGGCAAATTTAAAAGGAAAATGCCATTTTTCAAGGGTAAAAAACAACCTTTTGAAAAGAAACCATATATGAGGCCAAAATTAAGTCCTGATGACTTTGATAAGGCCAAAAAAGAAAAGTTGTGTTTCAATTGCCTATCCCCTAACCATGCTGCTTGGAATTGCCCTCAAAAGAAAAAGGGGGAAGACAAAGGAAAGGATAAGGACAAGGGCAAGGGAAAAGATAAACAAATCCATGTAGTGCAGACCTTAGAATTAAAGGGCCATGAAAAGTATAAATCTTTAGAGGTCTTGCACATGGATGTACAACATAAGTGTTGTATGTCAACTTCTATGTGGCAACCTACTTTTGGACCACATGATTTACTTAGAGTACATGCATTGATAGCTGGAAAACGGGTTAGAGTCATGATTGATGACTCTGCCACACATAATTTTATAAATTATGCACTTGTCAAAAAATTGAAACTTCCCCAGCAAAACAGTGAGCATCAATATGTTGTTCGTATGATGCAAGGCCAAGACAACAAAATATGGGATACAATGGTATCCAATTTGGAAATTGAGATTCAAGGATATAAAGATAAGCTTGATTTCCAAATAATGAACATGGAAAGAGCTGATATTGCTCTAGGGAGGGAGTGGCTATGGGGATTAGAACCATCCTTAAAACGTAGCTATCACCATAATACACTGGAATTTGAAAGGGATGGTAAGACTTTTGTCATTCAAGGTGAACATGAAGTATCTGATAATTCTTTGCTGTGTTCTACTGAAGTTCAGAAGTTGATAAAGAAGGAAGTTTGTGAGGTATATATGCTATGGTCTCTTCCTGTACAGAATACTTTTACTTTCCGTAATATAAAGCAACAATTTTCTTATGTTTGTGAGTTGAATGTTAATAATGAATTGAATAGTTTGTTAGATGATTTTAAAGATGTGTTTCCTTCTGATTTACCAAGTGGCCTTCCACCAGATAGGGGTGATATAAATCACCCAATTGATATAAATAAGGATACACACCCAATTTCAAAACCACCGTATAGGTTAAGTGAAACACAGCATCAAGAAGTTGAAAGACAAATTAAGGATTACATGAATAAAGGGTTTATTCAACCCAGTAATTCACCTTGGGCTTCACCAATTTTATTGGTAAAGAAAAAAGATGGTTCTATGCGACTTTGTGTTGACTATAGAGCACTTAATAAAATAACGGTGAAGAATAAATTTCCTATGCCCAGAATGGAAGATCTTTTTGATCAATTGCAGGGGCAAAATTCTTCACAAAGATAGATTTAAGATCAGGCTATCACCAAATAAGAATTAAGGCACAAGATATTTCCAAGACGGCCTTTCGTACTAGATATGGGCATTATGATTTTTTGGTGATGCCTTTTGGCCTCACTAATGCACTGTTGGGTATCTCACACGCCTTACTTACGCCTACGCTCATATGGGAGTGTGCGGGTGATCACTAGGACACTGGGGCACTTTTTACTCTCGGTAGGAGAGGTTTTTTCCCCCAGATTATGTGTACTATTTTGTATGTGCTTGTGGTGCACACTTACGGGCACTTACTGTGTTCGGGTGTGAACAGCCCCTTATAACCCTAAGGTATAAGGGTTATCATCTGTACTTTCAGCTAACACTCTATTCAGTACTATTGCATTGGGTATCGTGCTCAACTCTGTCTCTCACTCTCACACTGTCTACTGCACTTCAGCTGCACCTCGATCCTCTCCCATCTGACATTTGGTATCAGAGCTGGTCAGCAGCTCTGCACAACTCCCGAGGATTCTGCACAGCTCCCGAGGACTCAGCCGCCGTCGCTAGTCAGCTCAGGTTTGGGCCTGCATCTGTCTGCCCTGTGCAGACTCGTCAGTCAGCCCATCTCCTTCCTGTAGCAGCGCCGCCAGGAGCCCCGCCAGATTGGCGCCTCTGTGCCCTAACGCCAGCTCGTCAGACAGCGCCACCAGCTGCCTGCGCCGCCTGGACCTGGAGCTGAAGCCGCCTTGTCTGTCACGAGCCCTGCTCCTGCGTGTGCCAGTTCGTGACCAGCGCCGCCCTGTCTGCGAGAAGCTCCACCTGACGCGCCTCCTGTACTTGCAGACGCCGTCGTCACCTAACGCGCCACCTGACGCCGCCTCCTGACGCCGCCCTGTCACGTCCTTGCCAGCTGACGCCCTGTCCCGCCATCTGACGCCCTGTCCCGCCACTGGTACCCTGTCCCGCCACCTGTCTCCTGACACGCCACCAGTGCCCTGACGTGCCGCCTGTGTCCTGACGCGCCATCCTGTACCCTGTACCTGTGCGTCAGTCCCACTGTACCCAGCAGTCATTACCTCGGGAATCGTGCCCGTCGTCAACACGCAGAGGTAACATTCTGCACTTTTCTTTTACACAGGAGTTCGGGCAACAGGTTCAGGTTCAGCATTGGGAAACGTGCTGAACAGCAGGTTCAATTTTCAGCATTGGGAAACGTGCTGTGTCAGTCTGTGACACATTGAATGCACATTTTGGGGCTTTTGTAACAGACATTTGTGACAGAAATTTTGGGCAGAAAATTTTGGGGCTTTTGATGTTTTAGTGCTGCTGAGCACTAATTGCACCTTGGGAAGCGTGCATCAGTGACAGTTTTTTTTTGACAGAGTACCCTTTGCACATTAATTGCAGACTTGTGTTTGCTGCAATTTCTGGAAATTTGCAGATTTCCAGCCCGTACTGCATTGACATTGCTCTATTGCCTTTTGGGAAATAATGGCAAATCAGGGAGGAGATGTATTCACCTATGTGTCCAAGGAAGACCGATTGGATGGGAACAATTATTCCCTTTGGTCTTTCATGATGAAGAATGTATTAGTGGCCAAAAATTTGTGGGATTATGTCAGTGGAGAGGAAGCACGACCGGGAGTTGTGGCTCCCGCTACTCCTCCTCCAGGAGGACGTGCAAGAGGGCAACCTCAGCCCCCTCCACCTCAGCCCGCTCAGCCACTTCCCCCAAGAACTGCAGCTCAGAAAGCTTGGGATACACGGGATGCACAGGCTATGTCGCTGATTGCATTGGCAGTTCAGCGTTCTATCATTCCTCATATTCGTTCAGCAGCTTCTTCACAAGAAGCTTGGTTGACATTGGAGCAGATGTTTGCAGGAAAGAATGAGACTCGCATCTCTTTCTTGAAGAAAGAGCTAGAGACTCTAAAGATGAATGAGGGTGATTCTATGCAGGATCATCTCAACAAAATTCAGGACTTGCGGGAGCAACTCATGAATGTGGATGAGTACTACTCAGATGCGCAGCTGATTTCTACGACATTGAATTCACTGCCTCCCTCTTACTTGGCTTTTCATACTGCCTTGAACCTCACTATGAGGATTTCGAAAGAGCCCATCACTTTCATTCAGCTTGTCAGTTTGCTTCTAGAGGAGGAGCAAACTAGACGGAACAGTGGTGTGGATGGTATAGCCTCTGAGCAGGCTTTTATGTCAAGGCAGAAGGGTAAAAACAGCCAAGGGAAAAATGCTTCGCAGAGTTCTGGTAGTAGTAGCACTTCACAGACAAGTCAGAAACAGGGGGGCACGCAACCCAAGAAAGGAAAATGCCATTACTGCAAGAAGCCTGGCCACTATATCACTGAGTGCAGGAAGCGCATCGCCAAAGAGAAGAAGAAGGAGTCAGGGATGTCTGTTTCTGCAGCTCCTTCCACTGCTAGCGAGTCCGCGTCCTTTGTTGCAGCCAGGGACTATTGTTTTTACACTTGCAGTTATGATGTCTCTTGGGCTGATAGAGCATTTAGCTCTACAGAGGATGCTGACACTTGGTTCTTTGACAGTGGTGCTTCACGGCATATCACATCTCGTAGAGATTTGTTTGCTTCTCTTGGTGCACCTCCCGTTGGGAAGTCTGTTCAGTGTGCTAATAATGCATCATACCCTGTTCGTGGTATTGGGGAGATTCAGCTTACAGCCATTGATGGCTCTATTCTCCGCCTACAGGATGCTTTGTATGTGCCTGGCATTAAGAAGAATCTGCTTTCCATTTCTTCTATGGCACGTTGTGGTTTGCAGGTCACCTTTGATGATGACCGTTGCATGGTCCGTGACAAGGAACACATGACATTGGTCTTGACAGGTTCTCTGTGTCATGGGTTATATGAGTTGGATGCTCTTTCGGTAGATCAGTCTGCATATTTGACATCCACTCTTACTCCTGCTATGTTAGAGGCAGAGTTATGGCATGCTCGTTTGGGGCATGTAAACTATGGCAGCTTGATGCTATTACAGCGTACTCAGATGTTGGATGGATTACCTCTCTTGGAAAGACCTCCTGAGCATTTATGCGAGGGTTGCATTTTGGGGAAAATGCATCGTTTCTCTTTTCCCCGTGATGTTGCTTTTAGAGCAACAGCCAGATTGCAGCTTGTGCATTCGGATGTTTGTGGGCCCATGCACACACAGTCATTGGTGGTTGTTACTATTTTGTAACATTTATTGATGACTTTACACGTTTTTGCTGGGTCTACTGCTTGAAAAAGAAGTCAGAAGTGTATGATGCATTTTTGGCTTTCAGTGCACTTGTGGAAACTCAGTCTGGTTGCAAGATTAAGACTCTCCGTTCGGACCGAGGGGGGGAATACATGTCCTCTATGCTGAATTCTTATTTGCAGCAGAAGGGCATTATCCATCAGTACACTACTGCATATACTCCACAGCAGAATGGGGTAGCAGAGAGGAAAAATCGGTCACTCATGGAGATGGCCAGATGTATGCTGAAGGCAAAGAGTTTGCCTCATAGTTTTTGGATGGAAGCCGTCATGTGCGCTTGCCACATTTTGAACAGATGCCCTACCAAGGCCTTGAAAACCGTCACACCTTTTGAGGCTTGGCACAGCCGCAAACCTTCTGTTGGCCACTTCCGTACTTTTGGGTGTCTTGCATATGCCCATATTCCACAGGTACTTCGAAAGAAGTTGGACAACAAGGCTGTAAAATGCATCTTTATGGGATATAGCAGCGAAAGCAAAGGCTACAGACTCTATGATCCCGTGACCAAGAAGGTTTTTGTCAGCAGGGATGTTGTATTTGATGAAAAATCAGAATTATCCTTGGCTGGTTTTGATACATATCAGGCTGCCCGTGATGTCTTTGAAGGGCTGCTGCCCATCACATTTGGTGATTCAGCTGGTACTTCAGCAAATGAACCTAATGTTCAGCCAGCTGCTCCTATGGAACATGCAGTAAATCAGCACATTGCTGAAACTGAAATTCAGCAGGAACTTGTACACAGTCAGGAAGCAAGACAGGTGCCTAGATGGTACACGCAGACTATGAGAGATAGTCATTTGGAAACACCCTTGGCTGGTCGTACTCGAAGGCAAACTCGACTGCATGATTCAGCACATTCCATGGAGTTTGTTATGGCAGCATGTACTCATGATAATGAGGAGCCTGAATGTTTTGAGGATGCACGACATAGTGTGCATTGGATGGCAGCCATGCAAGCTGAATTGGATTCTATTCATAAGAATCATACTTGGGATTTGGTGTCTTTGCCAGTTGGCAAGCGTGCCATTGGTACGAAATGGGTCTACAAATTGAAAAGGAACGCAGATGGATCCATAGATAAGTACAAGGCACGGCTGGTAGCTAAAGGCTACGCACAGAAAAAGGGCATTGACTATGAGGAGACCTTTGCTCCTACCTCCCGTATGACGACCATTCGGTCTATGATTGCCTTGGCTGCACATTTTGGTTGGAAAGTGCATCAGCTGGATATAAAGACTGCATTCTTACATGGGGAACTTCAGGAAGAAGTGTATGTACAGCAGCCCATTGGTTTTGCAGTTGAAGGCTCAGAAACTTTAGTATGCAAGCTGAAAAAAGCTCTATATGGTTTGAAACAAGCTCCACGAGCTTGGTACGCAAAGATAGATGCTTTCTTGCTTAGTCAGGGGTTTGTAAACAGCCCATCTGAGTCTACCCTTTATGTACATAAAGAGGGGGGATCCATGCTGATTTTGTGTCTATATGTAGATGACCTTTTGCTCACTGGAACACATGCTGATCAGATTTCAGCATTCAAAAATAATTTACAGCAAACTTTTGACATGTCTGACTTGGGTATTTTGCACTATTACTTGGGCATCCAGTTTGTACATGATGCTAGAGGCATTGGATTATGTCAGTCAAGGTACATTGGGCAACTTCTTGAGAAGTTTGGCTTACAGGATTGCAAGCCAGTTTGTACACCCATGGAACCTGGGCTCAAACTGTCATTACATGATGACAGTGATTTGTTTGATATCCATACTTATGCTCCAGCAGTGGGATGTCTCATCTATCTATGCCACACTCGGCCAGACATACAGTTTGCCGTTTCAGTTTTGAGCAGGTACATGCATCAGCCTCGTATGTCGCATTGGCAAGCTGTGAAGCGTGTGTTTCGTTACTTGCAGGGTACTAGAGCTCTTGGATTGCTTTATGCCAAGGGGGGACCACTGCAGTTACATGCTTACAGTGACTCTGATTGGGCTGGTGATTTTGATACTCGTCACTCCACTAGTGGCAATTGTTTCTTTCTTGGCTCGTCATGCATTTCTTGGCTTAGCAAGAAACAATCCACTGTTGCCACGTCGTCATGTGAAGCTGAGTACAAGGCAGCCTTCACTACTGCAGTTGAGTGCGTATGGCTTAGACGCTTACTTGCTGATTTGGATGTATCTGTTACGGAGCCTACTCCTTTATATACTGACAGTCAGAGTGCCATTGCAGTGGCACGGAACCCTGTGTTTCATGCTCGCACGAAACACATAGAGATTCACTACCACTTTGTCAGAGAGAGGCTACATGCAGGTGATATCAGCCTTGTCTACTGTCCTACCACCAGCAATGTGGCAGACATCTTCACCAAAGCTCTTCCACGAGACAAATTTGAAGCATTTCGCGATGCTTTGAATTTGACGCCCTTTGGTGGCGGATGATCCTTGTACACTTGATCACTCTTCACTCCAGGGGGGTTTGTTGGGTATCTCACACGCCTTACTTACGCCTACGCTCATATGGGAGTGTGCGGGTGATCACTAGGACACTGGGGCACTTTTTACTCTCGGTAGGAGAGGTTTTTTCCCCCAGATTATGTGTACTATTTTGTATGTGCTTGTGGTGCACACTTACGGGCACTTACTGTGTTCGGGTGTGAACAGCCCCTTATAACCCTAAGGTATAAGGGTTATCATTTGTACTTTCAGCTAACACTCTATTCAGTACTATTGCATTGGGTATCGTGCTCAACTCTGTCTCTCACTCTCACACTGTCTACTGCACTTCAGCTGCACCTCGATCCTCTCCCATCTGACATGCACCAGCTACATTTATGAAGCTGATGAATAGTGTTTTACGGCCCTATCTAGGACATTTTGTAGTAGTCTTTTTGGATGATATCTTGATCTTTAGTAAATCAAGAGAAGAACATTTGGAACACTTACAATTAGTATTCCAATTGTTAAGAACGCATTCCCTTTATGCAAAGAAAACTAAATGTGAATTCTTTGCACAAGAGGTCAAATATTTGGGGCATATTATCTCGAAAGAGGGAATCAACATGGATCCAGAAAAAGTAAGGGCAATTATTGAATGGCCACCTCCAAGGAACCTGGAAGAGCTGCAGATCTTCCTAGGTTTATCTGGATTTTATCGTAGATTCATTCGAGATTATGCCAAAATAGCTGTTCCAATGACAGACCAACTAAAAGCGAAAGGGAAAAGTTTTAATTGGGGAACAGACCAAAATGAAAGTTTTCAAAAACTTAAGGTAGCTATTGCTACAGCTCCAGTACTATTAATAGTGGATCCCAACAAACCATTTGTGGTTGAAGCTGATGCCAGTGATAAGGCAATAGGCGCGGTCTTATTACAAGAAGGTCGACCAGTTGCTTTTGAAAGCAAGAAATTAGATCGTGCAAAACAGAACTATTCTGTTTATGAGAGGGAGCTGTATGCAATAGTACATGCAATGAAGAAATGGAGGCACTATTTGTATGGTGCCAAACTTTTGATTTTATCGGATCATGAAAGCATTAAGTGGCTTAATGATCAACCAGATTTACACGGGCGTAAAGCCAGATGGGCCGAACTTCTCCAAGAGTTCGACTATGAGATAAGATATAGAAAAGGAAAGTATAATATAGTAGCTGATGCACTCAGCAGAATGCCCATCATTAATGAATTGAGTTTTACTCAGTTCACTTCCAATTTGCTTGAATCTTTAAAAGGGAAATGCCAGGTTGATCCGGCATACTCCAACATATGGGAAGCAATAAAAAATGGGGATCCAAATGAAAGTGCTTCTACTGAGGAAGGAATATCTGAGGATGTTCAACAAGGAAATGGAGCATCAGGGGTTGCTCAAACTGGATTCAAGTGGAAGAATTTTACCATTGATAATGGTTATTTACTCTACAAGGGTAGGGTATGTGTCCCGAAAGATACAGAAATAAGGCGCCAGATACTCTTTGAGTGTCATGATACCCCCAGTGCGGGACATCCAGGAGTTAATAAGACTTATAGTCTTATTAAAAGGCAGTTCTATTGGCCTGGAATGAATAAGGACATCCTTGACTATGTGGTCAAATGTAATAAATGCCAGGTTAATAAAGCTGAAAGATTAAAAATGGGAGGACTTCTCCATCCATTAGAAATTCCTTCGGGAAAATGGGAGAGTATCTCCATGGACTTTATTGTTGCTTTACCTAGAACATAGAGGGGGCACGACTCTGTGTGGGTGATTGTGAATAGGTTAACCAAAAATACATCCAGTTTTTCATATAAGTAAATTAAGGAAGAAGCTGGGTGATTTGGATAATCTAATCTTAAATGATGCTATTGAGGAGCTATTCTATGACCAATCTAATCCACATGAACCAGAAAAAATATTAAATGTTCGTAATCGACGAACAAGGAATACTATTTATCAGGAATATTTGGTTAAGTGGAAAGATTGTTCAGAAGAAAGCTCAACATGGGAGCGAGTAAGTACTTTAAAGAAAAGGTTTCCCGATTTACAGTTAGACCTTCCAAGTATCGTTTTCGAGGACGAAACCGATTCTTAAGGGGAAGGAAATGTGACATTAATGTGACATTAAAAGTGATATTTAATGTCACGTTAAGGTCATAAATATGGGATGTGACATTAAAAGTGACATTTAATGTGACATTAAGGTAAATCTAGGGGAACATGCACGAGAATGACCGTCCGGGCTCTTGGGTGCCCGAACGGGGTTAAGGGGAGCCTAGAGAGTAAGAGAGTCCAAGAATAGTAGGACTCCAGAGAAGTGGACGGCTGGCAAAGGAATCCGAGTGAGAGGTGCCAGCACTGATCTAGGCGTGGTTGGGAGGAGAAGAATCACTCGTGCTCAGTAGTTTCCATGGTTTTTCTCTCTGTCTTTCCGGAGCCATCTTTCAATGGGTAGTAAATTCCTTATTACAACTTAATTACAACAACAAACAATAAATGCAAATCTGAAATACCTACCGATCTTGGATAATGCACACCTGATTGGCCCCTAAATTGATGCCCGTTTCGGTATTTCTTTAGCTTTATTGAAGAAGAAGTTGATTTAGAATGAGATTCTCCCGATCCCCTTCGCAATCCAAACTCCCCTTGCTGTCCAAAGTGACTAGCAAGCCTTCAATTTGATTTGCCCCTTGATTCGGGTACTTAATTGGCCTTCACCCACTTTATAGACGATGGAAATGCCCCAAATTCAATGGCTCGCTAGTCATTCACTTGAATTTAGTTGAAATTCACCTTTAGCCCTAAAAATCCAAGTCTTGGAGCTTCCAATTTCTGGCATGCTTCCCAAGGCTTAATTTCTGCTGCAAATTAGGGTTTACAGCAGAGAAATTTGCAATTTCTTAGCCTCCAAGGGTCCAAATGCTGAGATCTTTAGAGCAAGGCTGTGAAATGGCTGGGAGATGAGAGATAGAGCTGTAGAGAGAAAATTCAGAGTTTTGTCGCGAAGAATGATTGAAAATAGGTCAAATGCAGCTGCTGCCCTGCCACAACAGGATTAAGTGCTGTCGCCTATAGCTGAAACATCCAAATCAGCTATCACCTTGTACCTAGATGCAATCGCCCAGCTGTAGCGGGTCCGAATCTACAATCGCCTCCTTAAAACTCACTCGTGGCTCGCTACAATGGCAGAAAATAGGCTGGCCATGGCTGCTCATAGCTCTCCCACATTTGCTATAGCAAGAATGATCTCGTTTTTCCTCTTCTTCAATCTTTTACCAGCCTCTACGGGCAACTTTGCCAAGTGGCAGCCTTCCCAAATGGACTTTCCAACATTATCCATAATTAAATATTAAGTTTCAACCTTTAATTACAAAAATTAATCTAATAATTATTTCAGTGCCCAACAAAAAAAAAAGATTAGCTAATAACTAAATTGGCTAGGCATCTTCCACTCCCAAGTCTCTTTGTGTCATCTTTGACCATTAGATCGGCGTTACCTTAACAGCTTTCACCTATACACTCATCTTCTATATCCTTAACAAGAGCTATGAGAAGCACTGATGCATATGGCCACTTTGGGTATAATGAGCTCGATTTCATTTGGGAGATACTGAAGCCTTTGAAGTATGAGAAAGTTCAAACTTTATGTATCTTTGGTGGCTAAATAAGTACATTAAATTGCTACTCATGGTGGTAATACATTCAAGCGGCATCATTATCCCTACCAAGAGAAGCATAAAATTTTTTCATATTTCATAGCAAATTCTTCCATCCTTCAATTCAATAAGAAGCAGATTGGGAGGTTAATAAGGGTTGTCATGCTACTAAAAGGCTTGATGTTATTATCCATACTATTAGGATCATCTTCATTTTCATAAATTTATTTGATTATGTCTTCAATCTATGTATCCACAATTTTATGCTCCAGGCAACAAGCCTGTTGCAATTCATCACATGATGCACCCACTATTATCCTTGTCAAAGTATGAGAAAGTGGGATGAAAAGGTTATTGTTTTCAATATGGTAGATACTACAAAAGTGGTGGTTAAGGATGCAAATGTTGATGTATTAGCTGAAAACTCAGTTATTTACAGCAATACTCAAAGAAGAGTTGGGTAGATTCAGCATTTTGAATGTAGATGCATAAGATGCAAAAGTAGTGATTGAGGATTTAATATATGAAGGTTATAAATATAATGAAATTTGTACAAGCCAAAGATGATGTATTGCAAAGTGATTTCTAAACACAAAATAGTGAGATAACTGTCCTACAGAATACTTCTTTATGGTTACTTCAGAGACAAAGGTTAGGTACCATTAAATGCCACATCTCTAGTATCACCAACCAAACTGACACTTATGGCCAAAATGAATGACCTACGCCAACAATTGACACCATATACCACCAAGTACCTATGCAACACAACTTATAGCAACTTTTGCCTTTGACATCCCGTGATTTTCTCGGGTCTCAGGCTCGTAAATTTACTCTAATCCCTAGTTGCACCTCACATAAGCAACATTTACTTAATCATGTGATTGAAAATTAATCCACATGTTAAGTGAGGTTTCAAAAATACATGTCCTCATGACAACCCTCCCCCTTGAAATCCTTGCAATTGTCCTCGATTGCTTTGCCAAATGCATCAAAAGCAAAGTACTACACTGGAATTTCCATAGGGCATCATAGTCAACACAACATTGTGCACTGTTGTTTAACCATTCCATATGCCCAACATATGCTGAAAATTACGAGCCAACATAACGTAACATGACACAAAGAATCTCAAAAACACTATCAGATTAGCATGTGACATGTCCATTTCTCATGAGCTCAACTCATTTGGCAAAACTCATAGAATAGTGAAAATCAAGTTTAAACCATGATTGAAACATCAATGGCATCATAAGACATGTTGCTGTCCACAAAACCAACAGAATATTAATGATCATACATTGAAAACCAACATTCGATAATCAGCCCCTGATGATCATTAATTGATGCTACACCAAGCATAACCAATGCCATACCAAGCATAATTGATTACACATCGAGCATAATGGATGCAAATGTACAATTTCAAAGCCAAACATAGTGACTAGTACACTGAATAGTGATCTCTTGGCAAATATACTGTTCAGCTACAGTACCCTGAATGTATGCTAAATACATTCGAGATCCACTACTTCTAGAGCTGTCCATTATTGAGGAGCGGAGGTGCTAGCTCCCTCACAAGCATTAGGTAATGCTTTGGACCTCTGTTCTGCTGAACCTGATTAAGCCCGAACTAAAGTCGGCTCTAATTGAAAAGCATCAAGGTAAAGTTGCAACAATTAAGGATGGTCTGCCAAGTCATCCTCCTCTATCCATTTGGCATCCATTGGTGAATAATTTTGAAACTTCACCAAGTACCTTCTGGAACCCTTACCCATGATTTTCCTCTCTTTGTGTGCCAAAATCTGCTTTGGTAGCAGTATTTCATCGAGCTCTTCAACCTTTGGCTGAATTTTAGCAAATACATTCTCTGGCACATCTCCATGAAAAGGTCTAAGCAAGCTCACATGAAAGGCATTGTGTATTCGCCAGTGTGGAGGCAATTTCAGCCTATGGCATCACTGATTCTCTCCAACACTTGAAATGGCCCATAGTATCTCATAGACAGCTTTGGATACAATCACTCTTTGCCCTTCATCTTTTTCAGCTGTGCGTTTTCAAATTGCAGCAATACATAATCGCCCTCTACAAAGTGCAGAGCACGCCTATGACGATCAGCTGCTCTCTTTTGCTTATCTTGTGATCTTTGAAGCGCATACTTAACCTTCTGATAAGTTGCATCCATGCTTTCCATATAGCGATCAGCCTCAAAGATCTTATCTTTTGTGTGCAAAATAGGGGGTACTAGGTACTTTCTTACCATCCTCTACTACCTCAAAAGGAGCCTTACCAGTGGAACAATGCACTGTGTTGTTGTATGCAAACTCAACCAACGGCAAATACTATTCCCACCGTGCTTTGTGGTCTGATACATAGCACTTCAAAAGATCTAACATTGTGCAATTTGCCTCCTCAGACTGATCATCAATTTGTGGATGGAAGGATGAAGAGAATTTTAACGTTGTGCCCATGTTCTCAAACAATCCTTTCCAAAACAAACTTGTAATCCGTGGGTCACGATCACTAATGATCGACTCTGGCATACCATGATACTTAAATACATGCTACATAAAAAGCCGTGCCATATGATCAGCCTTTATCTTTTTTCTCACTGGAATGAAGTGGGCCTGCTTATGGAACCTGCATATGATAGTCCATATCCCATCATTCCCTATAGGTGGGCGTGGAAGCTCAAAGATAAAATCCATAGCAATGCTCTGCCAAGGCCTATCGGGAATAGGCAAGGGCTGCAATAAATTGCTCAACATCATGCCTCAATGCTAGCCAATAAAAGAAGTGCTCAACTACCTTAACTGTGGCATCAATACCCCTATGACCCACATAAGGAGGAGAATGACTCTCAGTCATCACCTTGGTCCTCAACTGCTTTGTGACACAACCCTCTCGAAGTACAAAATGATCATGCCTCTCGCCATTGCAAAGCTGATCATAGACATTTCCATTATCACTTTTGTCCTTAGTGAAAACTAAGTAAGTTGAAAGATGATTTTTCATTACTTTGGAAATAGCAAAATCAGATACAACAAGGGCAGATTCCCCTTTCAATTTTACATCCAAAGTATGTGAACTTTGCCTCTATGGAAGAGAGTCACAATCTTATCATGAGTATCAATCACTGCATGCACACGATAACATCAAGGCATACCAAGCAAGACATCACAACCTTCTAATGGAGCAATATAGAACTATTCGTAGTCCACATAACTTTGAATGTGCAAACGAAGCTTTCCAATGATAGGAGTGACTAGCTCTGCATGTCCCTTGCATGCCATACCAATCTCACCCATGGACCCCATCTCATTCTCTTTGATGCCTAAACGGACTGCCATATCAAGAGATGAAATTTGACTGTGCCCCTAGATCAAGAAAATCAATGCATGCTGATCTCTGATTTTTCCCCATGTCCTGCAAAGTTCACTACTATTTTGATTAGGCTGATCTGCCACTACATTAAGCGCTAAACCAATATATATATCATCCTTTTCAGCTTGCTGTTTATTAGGACAGTTGTGTGCCATATGCCCTTCCTGTTCACAAATATAGCATTTATTTGCAGCCATCAGCTCCTTACGTCATGCATCACTTTTCCCACTCTTTCTCTGCGACCTATTCCTCTTTCTAGCCCTATTTTCAGATCTGCCTGATTTTCAGCTTTATTTTCAGATTTACCCTTTTTCTTAGCCTTTGCCTCTTTGACATGTGACTTGGCATCATCATCGTGGAATCCTGCATCCTTTCCACGCAGCAATGTGTTGGCTATAGTAGCAGTTTCTATAAGCTAAGACATGGTGGAAACAATGGACTTAATGCAAAAATCCCGAATACCCTTTGGCAAACCACAAATATACTTCTCCACTTGCTCATGGAGGGGTAGTGTGCGATAAGAAGTAACTGATAGCAGTGCATCCCAAAACTTCTTATTATACTAATCCAAGTTGGCCATGCATTTGCACTTGCTGCCCCACGGATACCAATTGTTTGTGCTCACCAGGCATTTTGGGCTCTTCTAAAGAAGGCTTAGGCATTTCCTTCGGTTCTTGTGGCTATCCGGAAGTTGTAGAAGGTGCCTTCTTCTCTTTGCCTTTGTTGTCTTTCTTTAGGGCATTCAAGAATCGAGTAACTGGGGATCCTTTGCCAATTCAGTAAAAAGATTTACTGCTGTATGCATTCAATCCTTGAAGCTATCATCAAATTCTTCAGCCCCTTGCTAGTCATTAGCCTCTTTATGCATTGAAGTGCCAACATTTGGGTCATTTCCCATATTTTCAGCATGTTGTCCATGCTGAAAACCATGCCCAACATCAGTCATTGCATTTCCCGCTTCACCACGTGATTGACCAAGGAGTGATGTATCCTCTCCACTTGATCCTGTATCACCATGTGAAGACATACTTGCTGTAATTCACTGCTCTGAACAATTTCAGCAATAATGCAATAATCCCAAGTTGCAATTAAGTACCACGGGCCCACCAATTCAAAGGATTGGATGGAATCCTGGCAATGGAGCCATGAAACCAACCTTTTTTCCGTGGTGGATGGGTGGTAAATCCATGATTATAACTTAATTATAGTAGCAAACAATAAATGCAAATCTGAAAATACAAATTTACCTAATGATCTTGGACAGTGCACACCCGATTGGCCCCAAAATTGACACCCCTTTCGGTATTTCTTTAGCTTTATTGAAGAAGAAGTTGATTTACAATGGGATTCTCTCGATCCCCTTCGCAATCCAAACTCCCGTTGCTGTCCAAAGTGACCGGCAAGTTTTCAATCTGGTTTGCCCCTTCATTCAGGCACTTAATTGGTCTTCACCCACTTCATAGACGATGGAAATGCCCCAAATTCAATGGTTGGCTAGTCCTCCACCTGAATTTAGTTGAAATTCACCTCGAGCCTTGAAAATCCACGTCTTGGAGCTTCCAATTTCTAGCACGCTTCCCGAGGCTGCTGCTAAACCCTAATTTTCGCTGTAAATTAGGATTTACAGCAAAGAAATTTGCAATTTCTCAATCTCCAATGGTCCAAATGCTGAGATCATCGGAGCAAGGCTGTGGAATGGCTAGGAGATGAGAGTGAAAGCTATAGAGAGAGAAAATTCAGCGTTTTGTCGCGAAGAATGACTGAAAATCAGTCAAATGCAGCTGCTGCCCTGCCACAACAGCATTAAATGATGTCGCCTACATCTGAAACATCCAAATCAGCCGTCATCTTGTACTTGGATACAATCGCCCAACTATAGAGGGTCCGAATTTACAATCGTCTCCTCAAAACTCACTCGTGACTGGCTGCAATGGTTGAAAATAGGCTGGCCAAGAATGATCTCGTTTTTCCTCTTCTTCAACATTTTACCAGCCTCCATGGGCAAGTTTGCCAAGCTGCAGCCTTCCCAAATGGTTTTTCCAACATTATCCATCATTAAATACTAATTTTCAACCTTTAATTACAGAAAATTAATCTAATAATTATTTCGGTTCCCAAAAAAATAATATGACTGGCCAATAATTAAATTGGCTTGGCATCTTCCACTCCCGAGTCTCTTTGTGCCATCTTTGACCATTAGATTGGCGTTAGGTACCATTAAATGCCACGTCTTTAGTGTCACTAACTGATACTTATGGCCAAATGAATGACCTAGGCCAACAATTGACCAGATACCACAAAGTACCTGTGCAACATAACTTTTAGCAACTTTTTCCTATGACATCCCGCGATTTTCTTGGGTCCCGGGCTCGTAAATTTACTCTTACTAAATCATGTGATTAAAAATTAATCCACATGTTGAGTGAGGTTTCAAAAATACATGCCCTCATGACAGCACGGAAGTTGAACATGTATTTAGATGCACTCATTGATATTGGATCTAGCTTAACAATAGCCCCTTTTGAGCACCCAATAGCATATTGGGTTCTCTTTTCTTTAAACATGAGGGGATCCTCATGTATGTACTGCTGAATAATTGCCTTGATTTTGTCAATATTTTTTGCATGCTTATTCATTTCTTGTTTGAGCCAGTTCTTTGTGTCAAGAATCTTTTATTGTGTAGGCATTTCAGTCAAAGAATACCTACATAAGAGACCGTAAAATGGTCTTGCCAGAACGTATAAGGAACTAAATGTTGCAAGATTTCAATTCCCAAAAGTAAATCATTTCTCATTTGCTTCATTAGTTGCACTTCAATAGGAACCTTCATTTGACCCAAATAAAGATAATCTTATGTGATATGAATTAAAATTACCCTTTTATTGTTGGATAGCTCTACCACTATAGGACTAGTTGCTTGGATACACTGCCACTATAGGAAAATGCAATCCCAACCAAAGCCGTCCACAAAGGCATATGAGAGGATGATCTGGAATTGTGCAAACATGAGATTTAAACTCTAGATAAAGGATTAATAGAGCCTACAATATCTCCTTGGTCATGCCAAGCATTTGATGTCAATAAACATTCAGAGCAGAAAAGAGGAAAGAAAAAACTTGTCATAAACTACAAGCCTCTGGACAAATACTTGATTGGACATGGACATCCAATCCTCCTCAAAGATATCTTGATCAAGAGGATTAAAAAGGCCAAATTTTTTAGTAAATTTGATCTGAAATCAGGATTCTGGCAACTTTTAGTTAAACCTAAAGACAGATACAAATCAGCATTCTGTGTACCTCATGGGCACTATCAATGGACAATGCTACTGTTTGGCATCAAAAGGGCCCCAACATACTTTCAAGAATGGACCGACATGGTTTTATCCAAGTTTTCTTTTTGTCTGGTTTATATTGATGACATTTTGGTATTTTCAGAAACCATTATAGAGCACATTAAACATCTTTATTAGTTTGTTGAGGCTGTTGAACAAGTTAGCATGGTTCTTTCACCTACCAAGTCAATCCTTTTTACTAGGGAGGTGGAATTTCTTAGTCTTAAAATTCATCATGGTATGATTGACTTACAAGACCATATACTTACAAAAATCTTAGAGTTTCCCACAAAATTAAATTCTCAAAAGCAACTCCAACAACCCTTAGGGTGTGTAAAATGGATAAACTCTTCGATGCCCAATTTAGCACTTTACATCAAAGATTTGTATCCTCTGCTTCGCAAACAACAATTCAATTGGCAGCCTATTCACACCATGGCCCTACAACAAATTAAGACTTTAATCCAACATCTTCTCCTGTTACATCTTCCCACGGGGCAACCATTAGTACTTTTAATAGATGCCTTTGACAAAGGTTGGGGAGCACTCTTGTGCGAGGAACTACAAACTACTACTAAAAAGCAATTGCAAATATACCGATATGCCTCAGGCATCTTCAATCAAACTCAACAAAATTACCCTTCCTACCAAAGCGAAATCCTCACTATCATTAAGGCCATAAAAGCATTCAAAATCTTTTTGGAATTTGTGCACTTTACAGTGTGCACTAACTTACAACATCTCAAAGGCTACCTAACCAAAAAGGCACCTTATAAAATAGGAAATGAAAGACTTCTCCGATGGTCCCTTTTCTTTGATGCTCTGGACATTACTTTTGAGCATGTGCGGGCAAGGAGAATATTTTGGCCGATCTACATTCCTGTCAACCTCCTCCAAGTCCTATAGCCACTACTGAGTGCGCTTCCTTTTTCTTTTTGTAAGATTTGCACATGTTGACACAACCTTCCACTAAAAGATGCTCACTATGTAAAATGATTTGCTTCCCACTCACTTACATGATTATATTCCCTTCAGCTCCTATAAATAGAAAGTTCCTTCGCTCATTTGAGCAACTTGCAATCACTTGCCCTTACTCTGAACAAGCATTCTCTACCTATGTATACTCTCTATTTGTGCATCTCTGTCGAAGTTGTCTCTATTTCGTGGTGCATGTCTAAGTTGTTGGGGTGTGTGGAGAGAGAGAGAGAGAGAGAGAGAGAGAGAGGAAAGAAAGATCTATTAATGTCTCTAAAAGGCCAGAGTGGCCTATGAGACCATAACCAATACAACTGGTATCATCATCTCTTATCAGATAAGAAGAGATACAATTTATGTGTAAGTTTACATGGTATATTGGAATGAGCGGTATGGAAATTGAAAAATTGGAAAAGATGGAAAAAACTAAGTTTAAAAAGATCAAGAGTGAAGGGTATCTCCCCCTCAGTCTATGGAATCCACCAAGACTTTGCAAGCTACCTCCAACTGAGTCACTGCGCCAATTTGCCTCTGTAACAAGCAATCGTGATGCGAAAGTGGCGCATGTGGGCATGCCTATGTCACCAAGCAGGTACTCTAGGGCATCGTGCTCTGCGTAGTGTTGTAGCTCTGTCAACTGTAATGCCTCCTAATGTTGTATCTCGGCAACGCCTATCAATAGGAGATGTAGTGTTTGGGGTGGTCGCGGTTGGTGGTTCAACTACGCTGAAGTAGTCTATAACTGCTCTCTAGAGGACTGGATGATGTTGGGGTCGCCTCCTATCCCGTAACAATAATGCTCTACGTCGTTGGAGTTCCAACAAGAAAATGCCCAAACATCTTTGGTCCTCATAGTCCATCACCCGTCTTAGTGGTCCAAATCCCTCCTTAAAGAGGCAATGATAGCGGCCTTGGATATCATAATATATAGTACATCTACAAATGTAGTGCTCCTCTGTCTTTGACTCCCATCCACAAAGCTAGCACATCCTCTCATTGGCTGCAATATGGCTCCATCGACCTGTCTCAATCATCAGCTGATGCGATGAGGTGCAGATTTGACTAATAGCAACTCGGAGTCTATGGGAAAGTTGAGCATCCATGTATCTAGGCCTCATTATGAAACTGTCATGAGAAAGCTGCAAGAAGTGACATTGGTATGGTGCCATTTTCGTGCCTAATGGGAAAGGGGGACTGGGACCAAGTCCTTTTTGTCTCCACTTTAGTGATGTCCTGCGATCACACTATTCAACTCTGCATGACTAGAGGCTCAAAGTAGGGCGGTTGAGGCTGTAATCAAACGGTGGTAGTATGCCATGTAAATTCAGCCATGTGCTCATATGTGCATACCAACACTGTCTATCTCCCTCTGCTGCAAGCTGTCTTGAAGACTCCAACGCTAGTCTAGGATATCAGTCCTTAGGGAGCTGCCATATCCTCTGGATTAAAGTAATTGCTTGGAATAATGCCTCAACTACCATGGGTGCAGTGCCTCAACTACCATGAGAGAGAGAGAGAGAGAGAGAGAGAGAGAGAGAGAGAGAGAGAGAGAGAGTTTTGTACATGGATATATGATACCCTACAGAATCTTTTGTCTCTTTATGATTCATCATCTTTTGTATTCACCTCGCATCACCCCACTGGCCAGCATTTGCATAAATATCTACCATCAGAAAGTATGCAGAAGCACCTTCCTGATTTTTTTGTACTTGTCGTTGGAAACAACGCAATCCCATCTCCACTTCACCATGAATTCTACAAGCACTAAGCAGGGCTGTCAAGATCAATTCTTTGTTTGAAAGACCCTCTAAGGATTCAATAAACTTCTCTGCCCCCAAAACATGCCCCGATCGTGCAAATAGGTCAACCATACAAGTATAGTGATATAATGGTGGTTCAATGTTGTTGTCTTTTTTATCAGTGGCAAGTACTCTTGGCCCTTGGAAATGAGGCTTGCATGGCTGCATGCAGCAATCTCGAAACATTGTAAAGCCATGCCACCATTGGCCACAGCCATTGATCATCATGGTCCATGATATGACATCTTTGGCAGAAGTTTATCATACACGCACTGTGCCTCCATAAGTGAACCACATTTGCAGTACATATTTATCAAACAATTTGGCAGAGATGTTTCCAAATCCCTTTTCATTAAGACAGTGTGCATTCCTTGACCTTATTCTAAACCTCCAACTACACCACAAGCTTTCAAGCTGCATGCAAATGTAGCAGCCACTAGAGACATGTGCTCTAGCTGCATTTCTCAGACACCCAGTCACCCTTCCTAGAGATTGAGGCTGGAGGTCACTCCTTTAGGCAGTAGGTCATTGTGACTGGGCAACCAGGGCAGTGCCTGCGCTGCCACGACTTTGGGCATCAAGTGGCAGATTGTACGCGTTTCGGGGCCAAGGCGGCTCCGTTGATAGACCCATAGGTGGATGTTGACGGCTTCACATGGGTCCAGAGACGACAAAGAGGGAGGCGGCAGGAAGGACCGCAGACAGCTCCTCAGACCCAGCCTCGTTAGTAGGGAGCAAGAGGGTAAGCGACGCCCCCTCAACAGAGCACTCCGCAATCCCCCCCTGCCTGCCCCACCTAACAGGACTGCAATCCCCCACATCCATCTCTTGCACCACAGACCACCTCACCTGAGATCCCACATCCCCCACACCCCTCCCCCTTCGTTTCCCATGCCCCCCCCACTGACCCTGGCCCATTGCCCCCCCCTGCAAGGGCCACCAGCCCCTCCCCACACCTGATACATACCGCCGACCATCCCTCCATCCCTCGATCCCCCTCTTCCCCACCACCACCTCCCCTACCGAGCAGCCCCCCAGATCCCTGCTTTAGGTAATCCCCCCCAGACCCACCCTCCCATAGGTGGTGATGAGCCACACACGTCTACATCCTCCTCGTGCCAGCAGTGCTCTCCCTCCCACACAACCACCAGCTCATCTGCCCCTGCTGCCCATCACACTTTCTTGAGACAGGCACAGTTGCTGCCACAGGAGTTCTTCTGCAGTAGCCCATGGTCCTACTTGAGAGTTGCGGAGCATGGAGAGTTTCCACTACCTCTTGAGGTGGCAATCTTCGTGGTTCGTAAGTCAAGGAGGGGCAAGGTCCATCTACTAGCATCACTGGATGGACCAAACTACGCTTGTTTCCTTCAGTCCCCTCACTCAGAGGATTGAATGACGACACAAATAGAGGAGGAGCTGAAGAGTCAAGTGGCGGACCATACCTCCCAGTGGATGGGAGAAGGAGTAGCACTATTCGCACAGCAATGGCCTGATTGCATGATGGACATTAATTGGTGGGCTGGTGTCGAGGTCCCACACTTGAGCATTATTTTTTTAGCCCCTCCACAATGGAGAGCTCCGCGGGATGTGATCGAGTGGCCCTTGGCACAAGCGGCCCGTTTCTACCAATGTACAGAGTCACGACTCTCAGCTTGGATGATAGATGCATTGATAGTACCACCTAGAGCATCTATCACCCCTATGGTCCGGCCAAGGGCCACCATGGGGGATTGGAGTTCGCCGTCCAGACCGGCGGCAAAACGTACTTGTATGCCCCATAGTTCTTCCTCTTCCTCAATAGCCTCAACACTGAACAAATGCCTGTTTGGTCAGTCACAGGTTTCCCCATGAGCCTACACCTTGCATCCTGGAATGTGAATAGTCTCCACTATAGTGGGGCACGTGGTTCCAGGAAGTTGATTGTTTGGCAAGAGTTGTAGCCTGCCCTTGCCAGACGGATCGACATCTTACTTCTACGCGAGCAAAAGCTCACTCCTATCCAAGCTCAGTGGGTAGGGAAGGTACTCCCGGGCAGCTCACACACTTACTAGGAGCACGCCATAGGTGCCCACAACAAGAGTGGAGGCGTATGCACCTCTATTGGCCCGAATCTCACCGCATGTGTACAAGATCACAGGACGATAGTGGCAAGGAGGGTTCTATGGATCAGACTCGATATTGGGGACTCGTGCCAGTCCTCAATGTTTATGCCTCTACAGAGGTTAGGGCATGCAGTAGGTTTTGGGTGGAGATCGCGGATGGACTCCTAGAGGTGGACTCCTGGATCATTGGAGGAGACTTCAACAACCTGGAGACTTTGGAGGACCAGCAGGAAGAGGCAGAAGCTACTAGGGCATGGTTGGGGAGGAGCATGAGGCATCGAAGGTGTTTCTATTGGCAGTAGGAGCACGCGATGCCTGGAGAGACCCTGCCTTCCACATGAGGGAAAGGTCACTAGATTTCTCTTGGGGATACAGGCGGCTAGGTGGAGTCCTGCTGGAGCAGTTGGACAGGTTTTATGTGGGAGAGTAGGGAGGCTCTCATGGAGGCCAGATTGAGCAGTTGGCAGGAACCACGTTGTCCGTGCCCGCCGGTTCTCCTGACACTGGATCCCCCAGCATCCGCTCGAGACACACGATCTTGTCGAATTCGTGACTCGATCTATAGGAGGGAGGGGAGATAGAGCAGATTTCGACGAGAGAGTGGGGCAGGAGGAACCGGATTATAGAGGAGGTTGCAGAGGCCCTAGCCGAGTCGAGCAGAAGCTACCAAGAGGCAGCCATACAGGCCAGGCAGCAGAGCTGGGAGGAGGAGAGAGCACTCCGGCGGGACCTTGGAGCCACGAAGAGATTATTACAGGAGACACTAGGGGATCCCACCCTCCATGCACAAAATGTGCGCGCACGAGCAGCCATGGCTGGTCTAGAGGACAAGCATTCGGATCTCTCTTTCTGCACCTCAGCAGCCTTCTGGGCGTGGAAGGGAGACACGATGTGCAGGGAGTTCTTCCAGGTGCACCAGCCTCACACCGCAAGAGAGCAAATACGCAGCATTGAGGATCAGTATGGGATAACTCGATCTAGCCTAGACGAGGTGATGGAGATTCCCATCGACTATTACACGCGCCTTTTCCAGCAAGAGACAGCCTCGGCTAGAGGACAGAGATGTAGACAGCAGGTCTGGGATCACATCCCGTCCCTCGTCACAGAAGAGATGGGCCGCTCCCTCCTAGCCCCCTTCACAGAGAAGGAACTAGAAGAGGCTTTCCATACACAGGATGGGTAGAAACGCCCGGGAGAGGATGGCCTCTCTAAGGCCTTTTTCACTATCTACTGGGAAATGGTGAAGGACCCCCTACTGATGGCCTTTCAGTAGATTTTCACTTCAAGAAGGATGCCAAGGAGTCTTTCGGCAAACCTTATCAGTCTTCTCACCAAAGGGGGAGACCGGTTGGAGCTTTCCTAGTGGAGACCGATCACTTATTGTCAGTGGCCTATAAGGCATTGGCAAAGATGATTGGTAGGCAACTACGCCCCATGCTTCAAGACATCATCCATGACACACAGACAGGCTTTGTCCAGGATAGGAGCATCCTAGACAATATATTCACCTTCTTTGAGGCGACAGAGTGGGCTCAGCACAGTGGGCAGAGACTAGCCGTACTACTCTTGGATTTCGAGAAAGCTTATGACAGGGTGGATTGGGATTTCCTAGAGGGCACCATGGTGAGGTTGGGTTTCCCCCAGGTTTGGATTTGCAGGGTCTCCGCACTTTACAGATTGGCCACCAGCAAGGTTCTCATAGGCGGAAGGCGAGGGGAGGAGTTTCGACTGGAGAGATCGGTTTGACAGGGCTGCCCCCTGGCCCCATACCTATTTCTACTCTTTGCAGAGGCGATGTCCCACTTCCTCCGGTCACGAGTGAGCGGATTACGTGGCCTCTGGCTTCCAGTGAGAGGAGACTGAGTTGTTAGACTCAGAGTATGCAGATGATACAACTCTCTATATAGAGGATGATGAGTTGATGCTGGAGAGAGTGAGACTGGCTCTTGACGTGTTCTGTTTTGCAGCGGGAGCGAAAATCAACTGGCGAAAGTTGGTTGGTTTCCTCACAGACTCGAACTCTAGCACGGAGTGGGGCATTCACCTAGGATTTAGATGGGTAAGCAAAGGGCAAATCGTCCAGTACCTAGGGTTCCAGGTGGGACTCGACATCACTCCTGCCTAGCAATTTCTTCCTGTTCTTGATTCTATTAGGAGGAAATTGACCTACTAGAGCACGGCTTGCCTCTCACTAGCCGGCCGAGCCCTGGTGGTTAACCAGGTCCTCCTAGCGACGGCCTGGAACATCGCCTCGTGTTACTGCTTCTCCTCATCCTGCATGCTACAGCTTCGTTGCCTAGTGCGGAACTTCCTTTGGTCAGGGTCAGATGGCTCCAGGGATTCCAGGGCCAGGGTGGCGTGGGCGACCATCATATGGCATCCATCAGAGGGAGGGCTTGGGATCATAGACCCAGAGTATCAGAGTAAGGCCCACTTGGGCAAGCCAATTGTCCGTGGCCTCACACCGGGCGGGCAGACTTGGAAGGTCTTATTGCAGGAGGGTCTTCAGGACTGTATAGACCGAGGCTTGCGGTGAGTGGAGGCCATCCCTGAGATGGATTCTCAAGTTAGCCTAGATCACCCCCCCTCCCCCCCCCCCCAAATCACCTTTCCTATGCAGCTTACTCCACGTGTGGCAGGGCCTCCGTAAGGCCCTAATCCAAAGCCCCCCAGAGGCTGCCAAGAGGAGATAGACTGGCAGCCGGTGATTTGCAAAAGATCGGGAAGGGGCACAGATTGGCAAGTGCCCCCACATCCAGCGGGCTAGTTGGGAGGCCGGCCCGGCTGCTCGAACCATCAGGACATGACAAGAAGTGTACAGGATGGCAGATGAGGAGGTGTTGCAGCGAGTATCAAGCTACCAAAGAGGAGTGGAGTTGAGGAGAAGTGAGATAGACGCAACAATACCTCTGGAGTGGCTTGCTCCCCCGACACGAGAGCCGATAGAGCCCGGGGAGGTATGGGGCGCTAGGTTTTCACTAGCAGGCATCCCCTTATAGGTGGCAGGTAGAGTGGGCGGCGCCCCGCAAGGGACTTTCTTCACCGTTCAGGAGGGGGGCATCTAGCCCTTAACATAGGGCAGCAAGATGAGGGGATAGCTGCCCTTTCGTGGAGGAGGATTCGGTTGGAGGGCCTTCAGGGGAAGGCATGATGACTGGACCCCTATGTTTTTTGGATGGAGCTCAGAGAGTGGTGCCTTTGGATCTAGAAGGGCAGACCACTTGATGAGCTGGAGTTGGATCCAGGAGAGTGGCTATGGCCGGCCATTACGGTCGCTAGAAGCCACCCACGTTCCTGGAGTACAGTGCTAGGATTGGCAAACACGTACTGATGCAGGAGGATATGGATTGGGCACCGTCATGCAACAGGCACTGGGCGGAGCACAGCATCACGGAGCCTTTTCGATGGGCCTTCTGGCACTGCCTATGGGATAGCTGGAGGCCGAGAAGGGTGTCATACTTCTTATGGCTGGTGGCACATGGAGACTTGCGGTGGGAAGTTGGCTCGCCCAGATGCAGAAGGAGGGAGGTTGCAAGCGTTGCACACAGCAACCTTTGAAAACCCCAAAGCATTGCCTTTAGTCGTGTGAGGAGGCGCACTTCGTGTGGAGAGGAGCATGCCTCATCCTTCACCGTATATCACCTAGTCTTGGATGTATCTCATGGGGAGCTTTCTGCTGGCAGGCAATCAACCAGGGCCGTCACCTTCTGTATGAGGCCGGGATGCAGGACACGATATTCATTATCAAGGCAGGGTCGTGCGCAGTGGTCGATTTGGAGACTCTACCCACCATCCGCCAAGTACTGGAGCCCACAACAGACCACTCGGAGGTATGGGAGATAATAGGGAGTTTTATTGGCTGGCATATTTGGAAGGCGCGGTGTCAAGAGACTTTCGGTGGAGAGAGACTTTCACCACAGGCAACCTTAGCAGAGCTCTGGACCTCCATCATCCACTCCCTCCGCGGTCGATGGGATCAGGTGTAGGGCGAGTCCAGGGCTCGTCAAGAGCTCCGTTGTCATTTCATGCGCACTTGGGGCGGCCAAGACCTGTTTTTCGTGATGCAGGCAGGCAGCCCCAGATGGCGATACACCCCCCCCTCCATGGCTTCTTACCTGGTTCTTTGACCTCTATCACTTTTGTCATGTAAGCATAATGCTTTGCGGAGTAGCCACTATATGTCAACCTGTCAACAAGGTATCTGACCCTCTACGAGCGTCTAAGCTCTGGTGCACTACTCAATTCCCCTCTCTCATGAGGCGGAATATACATGCTCTGCCTTGTGCCAGGCGTATAGACAGTCGGAATACCAAGTTCGCTGTCTAAAGTATCAGTAGACTCATAGCTAGAAGTCGTTCTACCAAGTGTCATCATACCAGATGCATCCTCAGTAGCTTTCTCTTTTCCTTTGCTGTCCAAGACATCATATCTCCCCCTCACTGACATAGAAAGTCTAGTACAAGGACTCTGTGAATAAACAATCATGAATCTTTCATATGGAAGATTCAGCGATGTGACTGAGAATTGCAGCTCAATTTGATACACAGGCAAAGATTCTGATGTTAGGCTGTCTTCCTACTAAAATGGACCAAGTCTGATCTTTTTATGCTATGAAGAAATGAACACTAAACAAAATTTATCATTTCCAAAATGAAATTGTTTGCTAAAAAGGGTCATCCTCATTGAGCCTCCAACACCTACCTCATCATTAGATCCTTCCTTTGTGACAGAAAATCATCCTCGATGTTCGATAACTCCTGAATGAAAGAATTGTGAAGATTCACTACTTGGCTACCCATGCTATTGATAAGTGTATCCACATCCTTTGCCTGCTGACGAAACATTCGATAATACTCTTCATCAGCTGATTTAAGTTCTGCATGAATGATCTCAATGATATGTTTTTTGGATTCTAGCAGGCCATCACATGCCTGCAAAGATAAAACTGTGAAATTTATGCACAGTAAAGGCAAAAAAGTTAAAATACTAACCACCAAAATGCCAAAGCTGAGCTTGACAATATGGACCACTTAATTATTTCAAAATGAATTTGAGATCCATTCTGATCATTTGTATCAAGAAGCTTGTTTAGAAATCTAAAATGATGCTGTAACTGGTATCTTATTTAGGTGTGATTAATGCAGAAAGTTGAGAAATATTAATATATATTTTACACAACAGATGGTTCTTCGGCATATTGACCTTGCACTGCTCAGAGACATGCTGAGAAAGTTCTTGAGGAGCTTTACATGACAGCAAATCCTTCCATTTTCCACATATTTGCCGCAACTTCTCCTTACAGGTAATCTCCTCTGCTTCAATTTCAGATTCTAACAGCTGAACAAAGGAGCCACCAAAGATATGATTAAAAACAATTGAGAGACTTGTTGATAGTGTTTCATCAAAGTACTATAACCATCCATTCCTTTTTCTTATAGAAAGAGTACTCTGAACTGCAAAATTTGAGATGACTACACATCAAAATACAGATAATACAAGGGACTCTTCTGCATCTCATCACCTAGTAGAGTCTCTATGCATGTATGCCCACACACATCTGTAAGTGCTTGAGTTTGTCTGTGTTTTCAATTCTGTCTTGTTGCATTACCTCCTCATAACAGAGTTGCATTGAAATTTCCAGGTCACTTATAGATCAAGGAGACCTTAATTCAATATCAACAAGGGTGCAGCAGCATGCACAAAAGCACTATCCTTTTGTATTTAGCATTCTCTGCTAAAAGCAAGCTCCCCGTGAGGGAAAATTCAACTTTGCTAAAAGTAAGCCTCTTAACTCAGTTAAGTGGAAGTCCAAAAGTAAGCCTCCTACTCAAGCCTCTTACTCAAGTCATGTGGAGTAAATTTTTTGACGATGATCCACCATGCCACCATTTCACTGTACTAGTGTATGCCCTAAGGGCAATGCTACAAAAGAGGAGAACTAGTGTATAGAATATGGTCTGCCATTGAATGCAGAAAAAACCAAAGAACTCAAAAATCTTTCAACTAAAATGGTCCTATGGTTGAAAATTTGTTTTAATATCTATGGCTAGTTCTTGGAAGGAATATGGCATTTAGCCTTTTGACAAAGAAATTAAAAGGAAATGAACATCTTAAGCTTAAAGCAAGCATATCATAGACCACCTGCTTCTTCTCATTGTCATTTTGAGCATGACAGGATTCCCATTCATGAGCAGCAGCTCGGACTGAGTTTTCAGATGCTACCATTGCACTCTGCAAGCATTTCAAGAAGTTCCACAAATTTTGAGGCAATCATGTATATTTATTTTCAACATCATGTGTATTTGCTTGACTAGATTTAGAAAAAATTTCAAATTCATTATCAAGGATATAACAGTCCAAGTTTTGGTTTTTTGCGATGGTTGTGTGGTTACTTAAGAGAACTTCCAAATATGACGGCCTGCTCTTACCACCTCTCCCCTCTCTTCTGTACTGCTGTTACAACAATAGCATGTGGTTGCGTTCCACTGCCTAACCCCCTCACTGCCATTCATCATCCCCTGCCCTTTATTCTCCCCTTCCCCTGCTGTGCTGCTGTTACAACAACAGCATGTGGCTGCATCCCACTGCCTACCCCTTCACTGCCATTCATCATCCCCTGCCCACTCCACTCTCCTCACACTTTGCTGCCATCTCCTCCTTCATGTTGACTCTTTCTGCTGCTCTATTCTTGCCTAATCCACACTTCCCTTTCCCTCTTCCCTCCCACCTTCCTTGCTGCATTGTGTCACATGTGCAATAGAAACCAATAGTCTGATACTGGTTCATCATCCACTGCCTACCCCCTCACTGCCATTCATCATCTCCTGCCCACTTTACCTTCCCCTCTCCCTTTTCTGCCATCCCCTCCTCCATGTTGACTCATTCCTCTTCTCTTTTTTTTTTTGGCGAGTAAAAAGTGACTAATTATATTACTCAGAAGGCTGACTACAACAAAGTGCACATGCTCAACAGACCAGTTGGAGCTGATGCAAATCACAAATCCATCATGTATACAAGCCTCTCAAGGTGATCGGGGGGGGGGAGAGGGGGGGCAATAAGACATGGAGGGGGGCTGTATCGCCATCTGGGGCTGCCCGTTTGCATTGTGAATAATAGGTCATGGCCGCCCCAAGTGAGTAGAAAGTGAAGATGGAGCTCCTGATGAGCTCGAGACTCGCCTTACACCTAGTCCCAACGGCCGTAGAGGTAGTGGATGATGGAGGTCCAAAGCTCTGCCAAAGTCACATATACTGAAAGGCGCTCCCCGCCAAAAACCACCTGATAGCGTGCCTTCCAAAAGTGCCATCCTGTAAGACTCCCTATGATCTCCCATAACTCTGAGTGCTTTGCTATGGGCTCGAATACTTGGCGGCTGGGTAAAGCCTCCAAGCCGACCATTGCACAAGACCCAGCGTTGATGAGAAAAATCGTGTCTTGCATCCCGGCCTCATACAAAAGGCGATGGACCTAGATGACTATGTGGCAGCAAAAATCCCCCCACGAGATACATCCAAGGCTGGGTGCCACACGGCGGAGAATATGGTAGGCTCCTCTCCACACGAGCTGTGCCGCCTCACGAGACCAAAGGTAGTGCTTTGGAGTTTCCAAGTGCTACTGTGGGCAGTACTTACAACCTCCATCCTGCTGCATCTGAGCCAACCAACTCCCAATAACCAGATCCCCATGTGTCAAAAGCCAAAGGAAATACGACACCCTCCTCGGCCTCTAGCTGTCCCACAGGCGACGCCAGAAAGTCCGACAGAGGCATCCGTGATGTTGTGCTCCGCGCAGTATCTGCTACGCGAAGGTGCCCAATCCAATCCATGTCCTCTTGCATCAGTACATGTCTACCAATCCTGGATCTGTACTCCAAGAACTTCAGTGGCTTCTTTGTGACTGCATTGGCCGGCCATAGCCACTCTCCAAGGTCCCACTCGAGCTCATCAAGTGGCATCCTTTGTCATATCCAAAGGCGCCACTCCTGAAACTCCTCCCATGGCACATAAGGGTCCAGTTGCCAAGTCTTCCCTTGGAGTCCAACCACACGAATCCTCCTCCAACGAAGGACAACAATCTCCTCATCTTGCTGCCCTCTGTCTAGAACCAAATGCCCCCAATCCTACACAGTGAAGAAAGTCCCATAGGGGGCACTACCCACTCTACCGCCACCTGTAAGGGGAAACCTGTAGGTGAGAATCTAGCAGACCACACCTCACCAAGCTCCACCGACTCTCGGATCAGGGGGGTCTAGCCACTCCTGAGGGATCGCTAAGTCAATCTCCCTTCTCCTCACCTCAGCTCCTCGGTGACAACCTAATGTCTGTTGTGTAACACCTCCTGATCCACCATCTTGCACACCTCCCGCCACGTCCTGATAGTACGAGCATGGCCAGCCTCCCAGCAAGCCCACTGGATGTGAGGGTGCTATCCAATCTATATCCTGTCTTGATCTCTGACTTGGGGGTTCTAGACCACTGGCTAGTAGTCTATCTCCTCTTGACATTCTGGGGGCCTCTGAACTAGGGCCTTGTGAAGGCCTTGCCACACTCAAAGTAAGCTACGGAGGAAGGAAGATCTGGGTGGCGTGATCTGGGCAGTCATGAAGATGCATCTCAAGGATGGCCTCCAATCACGGCCAAGCCTTGGTTTGCACTCTTGAAGACCCTCCTGCAGAAGGACCTTCCACGTCTGCCCACCCACCTGGTGTGAGACCATGGACCACTAGCTTGTCCAAAAGGGCTAGGCTCTGGAACTTTGGGTTGATGATCCCAAGCCCTCCCTTAGACCGATGCTGGATGATGCTCGCCCATGCCACCTTGGCTCGAGAATCCTTGGAACCGTCTGAGCCAGCCCAAAGAAAATTCCGCACTAGGTGGCGAAGCTGAACCACACAAGACGAGGAGAAGCACCAACAAGAGGCAATGTACCAAGCCGTCACTAGGACCTAGTTAACTACTAGGGCTCGGCCCACTAAGGAAAGGCAGACAGTGCTCCAGTAGGTCAGCTTTTGCCTAATAGAGTCGAGAACTAGAAGAATTGCTGGGGAGGAGTGATGTTGAGGCTGCTAATGGTCGATCTGTAAAGTGCTAAAACCACCCCACAGATCCATGCTTGGGGAAAGCCCAACCTCACCACGGTGCCCTGTAAGAAGTCCTAGTT
The DNA here is from genome assembly GCF_053477565.2 of Lygodium microphyllum. Lineage (NCBI taxonomy): Eukaryota > Viridiplantae > Streptophyta > Polypodiopsida > Schizaeales > Lygodiaceae > Lygodium > Lygodium microphyllum. The sequence continues at coordinate 4,416,210 of NC_141149.1, read as the reverse complement.
AACCCTGCCATAGGCCTTCTAGAAAATCCAGGAGCATTGCCAATCCCTGACCACTGTGTTGAGCCCAATCGGTCGCCTCGAAAAAAGTGAAGACATTGTCTAGGATGCTCCTATCTTGGATAAAACTTGTCTGGGTGTCATGAATGATGCCTAGAAGTACGGGGCGGAGTCGACTACCGATCATCTTGGCCACTGCCTTATAGGCCACTGACAATAAGGTGATCGGTCTCCACTAGGACAACTCCAACTGATCTCCCCCTTTGGGGAGGAGACTGATCAGAGGGATGTAAAGTCTACCTTCTTGAATGGTGTCCTTGAGAAGGAGATTTATGTTTTATAGCCTCTTGATTTTCTTGTGCAGGGGAAGGAGGACCATGTCTACCGATTGTGGAAGGCCGTCTATGGATGACCTTGCACACTTGACTGACCGCTATGCGGCTCGAGATAGGACCTATTGCATTAATCTTGACTATGAGCTTAAAATTTTCACCGCTACTGATAAGGATGACCTTAAGGTAGTTGTCTGACTATTGGTGACTCCTCACTGAGCTCTCTACAACAAGGGCTCCTAAGCCCCCTGATGGCTAGGTCACAATGTTCCTAAACAAGCTGCCAAGGAAATACTTTAACTTTATGTAGCAGGTCATCTCCTGACGACCCACTATGCCCACATTCTATGAATTTGAGTGTCAGCACTTGCACTATGCTAGACTATTTGATCAATTTCATGGGGCATCTCCTGTAGCAAGGGCTCGTTGCCACTTCTCAGAAGGGGTAGCAAGGGAAGGGTAAGAAACCTCAAAATTAGTGAGACCCAAGGGAACAACCAATTCTCTCTTTAACCGGGGTGGTAGAATGTACCTAAGAAGAATAGGTATTGTTAACATTGTCAGAAGGCTAGCTATTTTGACGCCGAGTGTCGATCAAAGGCAAGAGGCACACAGCCAAATTCCAAGTCTCATATCCCCGCACCTCACATCCCTGCACCCCAACAAGGTAAACCCAGCAAGGGTAGCAGGGTGGTGGCCACCAATCTTAGGGGTAGTGGAAAGCTCAATCTCACTCTGCCACTGGTCAGCCATCATAGTCCACAACATTATCAACGCCAAAGGGCTTGTCTGATTGATGTGTAGAGGCCCACATTCTCTCTTTACAGGCATCAAACACAAGTCTCGTCCATATTTGTGAGCTGTCTTCCGAGAAGATGGTCGCAGAGCCCCACTTGTCACAACCGATCACTTCTGCTCCAACTTGGATTGTGGATAGTGGAGCTACTCATGACATGACCCCTATAGATGACATTTTTCTCACCAGACATCTTGCAACTAGGAGACTCAGGGTAGGGAACAACTCCTCAGTGAAGATTCAGGCTTGTGGTCGCATGGGTTTTTCCATTAATGAGGGCCAAGATCGTGCTACGTTGGACAACGTTTATCATGTCTCCAAGCTTGGAGTGAACTTACTGTCTGTTCAGCAGCTTTGTCGGTTGGGATGAGTAGTCTTCTTTACATCGACCGCAGTTGAAGTCATTGATGACAAATCGACCGCAGTCGAAGTCATTGATGACAAACTACTTTAGCCATTGCTCATGGCAAGGCACAACCTGATGGCCTCTATGACATGACACACTTTCTTACCGTGTTGACAGTCGAGAACTCGGAATTCCATTGCTTCCAAGCTTTAGCCATTGCATGGGAGCCTTCGAGAACTGAGCGTCTCTGGCATTACTGCTTAGGACATCTTGGATATGACTCTCTTTTTGAGTTGTCGTGTCGCCAGATGGTTGATAGCATTCCCCGGTTGAAACTATCTCGAGAGGTCTAAAAAGCATGTCAGCTAGGTAAGCACCACCGTACACCATTCCCACAACATTCCACTCATAGAGTTGAGGCTCCATCGAGTCTGATTCACGCTGATCTTTGTGGCCTGACACCCACTACCACCTTGAATGATGTGCTTTACTTTTTTTTTATAGTAGATGATTTCTCTCAATACATGTGGGTGTACTTTCTCAAGCACAAGTCTGATGCTTTCACCTACTTCAGTGCTTCCGTGCTGTTGGTTACCAAACTAGACGTCGTGTAGGTACCATCAAGAGTGATAGTGGTGGTGAGTTTATCTCCCACGAGTTTTCTACGTTTATATAGGAGCATGGCATTTCTCGCTAGCTCACCTCTACCAACTTTCCTTTCCAAAATGGAGTTGTAGAGCGTAGCAACCAAACAGTTTTGAACATGGCATGCTCTATGCTCTTCACAACAGAGCTTCCCAATCGTCTTCGGGTTGAGGCTGTTAGCATTGCGGTGTACATCCTCAACAAATGCCCAACCGTTCAGCAGATTCCCTATGAGGCATTGTTTGACAAGAGGTTTATTGTTGCCCACTTTAGAGCCTTTGGGAGTCATGCATACACGCACACACCCGATGGCAAGAGAGGAAAGCTCACTCCCCAAGCTAATCTCTTGATCTTTGTAGATTATTGTTCCAAAGTGAAAGCCTATCACTTGTTTGATCCTGAGGCAAACAAGGTGATTGTTCGGAGGGATGTCATCTTTGATAAGAGGGACAGTGTGAAGTCTTATGCACTAGACTCTAAGTCATTACCTCATCCCATATCATCTGATGTTGTGCCTTCTGAGCCAGGTCTACTGCACGCTCCTAACCTTCCTATAGATTCTTTCGCTCCCAAGCCGCCTTCGTGAGACCCGTTACCTCGTTGGTACTAGTAGACTATGCAAGATTCGGGGATCCTTCCACTGGATTGCTCTTTGGAGGGCCCTAGAAGATCTGCTCGGCTTGCCTCTCAAGCTTCATATGCTTCAATCTTTACGGCTGATTATATTGCACATTCCGAGCCAGACAATTGGTAGGAGGCTCTCCAAGACCCTCTATGGCGTGAGGCCATGGAGAAGAAACTAGATAGTATTGACTGGAATGAGACTTGGAACTTGGTGGATCGTCCTAATCACAAGAAGGTTATCAGGACAAAGTGGATTTTTAGGACCAAGCTAAAGGCTGATGGGACTTTAGACAATTACAAGACTCACCTTGTAGTGCAAGGTTTTCGTCAAAAAGCAAGGTATTGATTATGAGAAGACGTTCACACCCACTGCTTGAATGACATCTTTCCGTTTGCTAGTTGCGCTTGTTGCTCACCACAATTGGCCACTATACTAGACGGATGTCAAGAGCTCCTTTTTGAATAGTTTTTGGGAGGAGGAAGTCTATATGAAGCAGCCATCTGGGTTTCCTTCTACAAACCGTTTGAATTAGGTGTTCCTTTTGCAAAAGGCTTTTTATGGACTAAAGCAAGCTCCGACGTCTTGGTTCCAGAAGATGGACAAGTTCTTACAGACTCATGGATACCAAATCTCTATGATCCAAATCTCTATGTGCACACTACATGCACGGGGGTGAGCTATATCCTGCTGTATGTCAATGACTTACTTATCACTGGCTCAAATTCTACTGCCATAGCGGAAATTAGGGCCAAGCTTTGTGCTACCTTTGAGATGATTGACCTCGGTCTGTTATCTTATTTCTTGGGGATGGAGGTAGTTTGTTCTAGGGGAAGTATTTTTATCTCACGGCAAAAGTACATTGTTCAGCTACTAGTGGAACAGTATTGCATCAATCAAACATGGCTTGTGGTTACACTTCTTGATCCCATTGTCCATTTGTCAAAGGATATCCTAGGTGAGCCCTTCGATGCACACATCTATCAATCTGTTGTAGGAAAGCCTCTTTGGTTAATTTATACTAGGCCAGATTTAGTATACTCAGTCAATATGTTTAGTCAATATTTTTCAGCACCTAGGATGTCACATCGGATTTTCTTGTCTTTGTGTGTTAAGATATTTGTGGTGTACTTTTCATTATGAACTGACTCATGGACATAGTTTATGCTTGCAGGGTTACACCTCCAATTCTGATTCGGTGGGAGATCTTAACACCTGGTGTTCCCATGGCGGTTATCTCTTTTCCTTGGGCACGGCTTCCATTTCTTGGTCAAGCCATAAGTAGGAGACAGTGGCGGCTTCCACGATGGAGGTTGAGTATAGAGCTCTCTTTGATGGTACCACTGAGGCCATCTATTTGAGGAGCTTGATGGTTGTGCTTCAATTCCCCTGTAATTCTCCTACAGTTGTCTACTGCAACAACTAGAGTGCCATTGCCCCTACAGGCAACCTGATCATCACACCTTGGACGTGGCATGTGGGAGATCACTTCCACTTCACTAGAGAGCAGGTTGAGCTAAATACTATTTGCCTAGAGCTTGTGCCTTTGCAGACATTTTGACCAAAGCGGTCAATCGGATGGTTCTATAGTATCTTCTTCCACGGATCGGCTTGGATACACCCTCCTCTACTTCTTCAGATTGACGGGGAGAGGGTGCTTCTCTCTAGCTTCTCCCTCCAATTTAGTGATAATGTTTATAGTTTAGCTTTAGACATTTCACACGTTTATTCTTTGTATTGCAGTTAAGGACATTTATAACTTCATCCACACTGTCACGATGACATGATTGTAAAAGGGCACTGGGACAAGTAAACAATTCCCCTATGAGGGCACTATCCAGTGGCACCATTGTATCGCATTTTGCATGAGCATGAAATCTTGCATATCCCTTTGCATTACCTCATGCATTGACATTCTGTTCAGTAAGCATACATCTGTGTGCATTTATCCCTTTTTGGTCTTTCATGAGTAGTCGACTCTAGATTCACAATATTTGTGGCATTGCACATGGCAGTTTCCCCATACTTGCTTTGCTTGTCTTGCTAAGCTCACCATCATCTTTTTTGCCTCTTCACATATTCCCCATATGATTGGCATAGACTCACTTACATTATCCTTAGGTACTTATCCTAGTAAAGTGTGAGATAGATTTGCTTGTTTTTTGAAGGGCTTGGGTTTGTTTCCTATCTGATACTTAATCGGCTACCACCTCTCCATTACTAATGTATTTCTTTTTATTTTTTTTAAAAAAACTTAAAACAAAAAAACAGAAGTCTATTGTTGATTCCATCCGCATTTGCAAGACTTGGTAGGCCCTTGGGCAGCCAACGAGCACCCTTGGTCCAATGCCCTTACCTCTCTAGGGTAATCACTTGGGCTCCCTTGCTAAGATAACCATCGCCTCAGTAGCCCTGGTAGGCCACTGGGCAGCTGACGAGCACCCTTCGTTCGATGCCGTGGCTACTCTGGGATGGGACGCCTTGGGATAAACATAGTTTTAGGTTGACCCACTTATCTAGCCCAATTTTGGGTCTAAAACGGGGTGTTGAGCTAAGAAATGTCATTAGTCACTTAAACAACCCCAAAATAGCTTATTTTATGCCTATTTTAGGCTTATTTTACTTAAAATCCTAAAATGGGGCGCGGTTCGAGAGAGTTAAATGGGGGCTCCCAAACTTTCTATAATAAGCACTTTGCCCTCCACTCTTCCTACCTCGTTTTTGCAGATTTCAGGTCTTTCAGCTTGCTGCGAAGGAGAGGGGACCCTTGCACAAACCCAGTCTGTAACTACACGAGGGATGCTTGATCAATCTAGATACCTCAGATCCTAACCCATCCATTAGGGACACATAAGAGGATACTTGACATGATTACTTGAGCTAGAGCTGTGTCCCCCAAAGTCTTCTCCACATTGGACAAGATCCAAGCTATGTGGCGGCGACCATGGTTTTCACACATGAAAAGTACGATACGCAACTATACAATTAAAACATGTATTAAATGGTACCTTAAGATTTTTAAAGCCCAGGCATGATAAAAATACATTATTATGTAAATATCTTAAGGTATGATAAAAATACATTATTCTCCCTTAAAAGCTACTTAAAGCCTATTTGTTTTTACGGAAAAAGGTAGAGAATTTGTTTAAATCTCAAATAGCATTAGGCCATGAGAGAATCACATTAGTATAAGAAACATTTTTAACACATCCCAAAGTGTGGATCGAACCAGAAAAGAAGTATCCATTAAGTTGGTTCTATTAGCAGTCATATTTGTCCTACATTGTCATCTCCTGCCTGTAAGTCTCAAACAAGGACATTAGCAGCTCTGACATGTTTGTCATGTGTTTTGGCAGAGGAGGCAGCTCATTCTAGAGCATGGATTTCTTTCTCAATCAGTTTAGATATGTTCACATTATGCATTTCTCAGGTTTGCGAGTCAATTTCCAGCCCCTGCCAGTGTGGGACTGTCCCACAATGGCCATGTCAGCATTGTGCTAGCCATGTCAGCATTTTTGTGCTGCCAACTGCATTTATTGCAGTTGGACTGATGCAATCAGCCATTTTTGGCCCTAGACTGGCAGGTCAGCCAGTTCAGCCGATTTTCAGCTATCTATAGCTGAGGGCTGGGCTGGCCAGATTTATTCTGTCTTTCAGCAGGTATGTGCACATTCAGATTGCTGCATTCTTCTCCGTCTCCGGCAAGGACTGGTGGCTGCACACTGCATCTTTGTCACTATCTCTATCTCGGTCACCGTCTTTGTCATCATTGATGGTGCTGTCATCATTATTCAGCCTGATTCAGTGCCCTCACTGACACCTTGGGCTGCATGCAGGAACTGATCGGTCCACTCCTTTGTATTCAACATTCTTCTTCAATCAGCGTGGATCTCTCTCTCTCTCTCTCTCTCTCTCTCTCTCTCTCTCTCTCTCTCATATTCCATACATCAGCTCAGATACACAGACAGAGTATTTTCATGGCAGCAGGAGGGAGTATTGAGGTCACTGGATCATATGTATATTTGGGAGTCACCTTTACAGCAGCTTTAGGGACTTTCTCGATGACACAGGCAGCTCGTGACCGCCTCACTAGAGGATACTCAGCATTGGCTCTTATGGAGCGACAGTGTCATCAGGCACATTTCCAGGAGCCCCGCATTGTGCGAGCAGAGCTTGCCACACCGCCCATGCTAGTCGAGGCATTATTTCAGACAGTCTGCTTCCTACACAGATTTCAGGATATGGACAGAGATCGCATTGCATATAGAGCATATATGGCATCTCAAGAGATGGCTCGAGCGGGGGATACCACATCATGGTATGCACAGACTAGAGCTTGGCTTGACAGACATGGGCTGGACATTGATAGACTCCCACCTCTTCTATATGATACTCAGGCTCCCACTTACACCCTCTCTCTCTCTCAGAGGAACAGAGTCATCAGACAGGAGATATGGCATATTTATATACAGAGGACATGGGTCAGCCCTGCACAGCCACTGCCATCGAAGATGGCACATTATTATACACAGTTCTTGAGGATATCAGAGCAGGGATTCATAGAGATTCCGAGATATATGCAGATCTATATGCCACATCGATTGAGAGTTCTTATTGGACAGCTCAGGGTATCATCACATCATCTTATGATTGAGAGTGGCAGAGCCAGTGGCATCCCGCGGGAGGAGAGGATATGCCCCCTTTGCAGATCAGAGGTGGAGAGTGAGGAGCATTTTGTTCTCAGATGCCCGGCATACTCAGAGTTAAGATCTAGATACACATTGAGCAACTCACTTCAGGGATGTATGACTGATATGGATCAGAGATCATTTGGCCGTTTTCTGGGAGAGGCATGGCACATCAGAGAGCAGAGCACACAGCGGGTCCCAGTCAGAGAGGGGGGCCCACCCAGACGACTATTACACAGTTCTTTCAGACAGACAGAGTGAGAGCTACTGTACCAGCCTCCAGCCAGACCTCCGGGCTCACACTACAGCAGGCTGAGGACCAGCATACCCGACGCCGCACGAGGATCCGTGGGTTTCGGACCCCACAGCCACACCGACAGGAGATCCGGAGGATTCTTGATCTACATCGACAGCAGACTGAGATCCGACGACACTCGACACATTGGATCTCAGATCTCTAGTTTGCTCTTTCTCCACCGCCGATGTACCACATCCTGCATCCAGGAGGGATCACCTGCTATTAGCGACTTCGACGACTGCTACTACATCCCAGGATAGTATATCTCCCTGCATCTGTTACATATACACATCGCACCACTTTATCACAGCCGACAGTTGTTCCCCTATCACAGCCGACATTTGTTCCCCTTTTGTAGCCATTATCTGGAGTACCAGAGCTACATACGCACATACACATACACGACACTTATCACACTCACAGCACCGTATTTTCAGTTTCCAGTTTTTAGCTTTTCATTCAGCACTTTTATTTTGGATAGCTGGACCTCATCAGTTGTATCACAGTTTGTCTCATAGGCCAGTTTTGGTCTTTAGAAGACGTTAATATAACTTTCTTTCTTTCTTTCTTTCTCTCTCTTTCATGAAGATAGTTGAATTAAGTAGCAATATTTACATCAGACCATGAGATCGGCTAAGAACATAGAGCAGACAAATCAACAAGACTCTTAACACAAAAATATCACACAGAAAGGACAGCTAGTGTGGAGCAAACAATATCCAGCTAGGGAGCAGCAATGTCAGGAAGAACCAGATCAGCTGAAACCATAGAGAAGATCCTCCACAACACTAAAACACGAACACGGGCCACATGACCATGGATGTCCAAGGCCGAATAAAAAATAAAGGCATTCCAAGTATGCCAAATATGTCACAGAGTTGTCCATCTAAGGAAATGGAAGAGGCTTGCAAAGCAAACATAGAAGCCATCCTTTGCATAGTCCACGAGCGGGTTGACATCCATTGCTGAGTTGCCAAGAACCACACATGGGAAACAAAACTCCAAATCTGTCGAGCAACTGGGCAAGAGACAAAGAGATGAAGCAATGTCTCATCACATGTTGTGCAAAATACACAGTGACCACGGGAGATCTTGCGAGCACGCAACACATCCCCGGTTGGAAGGCCCCCACCCCAATAAGCAACCTCCACATGAACATTTTACCCTGATAAGGAACCTTAGCCTTCCAGAGTTGGAGAAATCTTTCCTACCACTTCTTTTTGCTATTCCAAATATGCCGTAATTTATTAGCCTTTCCAGTAATCCATCTCTTGACCATCTAATGGTAGATTTGATTAGCTAACCTTTTCTCAAAATCATCAGGAAGCACAAACATCCAATCTCGCTAGGGAGACGATGGCTGTAAAGCAGTTAAAGGAGAGAATCACATAAGCTTGTCCTGTATGGACAACCAAATGTCATGATAGCCACAAGGCACCCGAAAGTGCTAATGAATACACCGGAAAGAATAAAGACGTGGCTGCCCACTAATGGCACCATCATGGACTGTCTACAACCCCAAACGAGCCATTCGATTAAACTTATCTCGCAGCAAATCTCTATCAAGCCAATCCAATAATCTAGAGGTAGCCGATACTTCTGCTTGCAGCGAATTCTCCTCCTTATGAAGATCAGGAAGGCGCCAAACTGCAAAACATAACATCTCCTTGGATGCAATCAAATGAGAATGGAGAAAAGACTCGGAGACCTTAACAAGCCTTGTGGAGTTAAGCACATGCCACCAAGAAACTTGAATAACTATGCTACCATAAGAGATGCTAGTCTTTTCTATGAAAAATTTTGCAATAACTGACCAAGGAAAACTTTGCACACACAGTGCCTGCAAAATTGCAAGTCTCAAAGCAACCATATGCAAATTAACATCCAATAAAGCTGCTCCCCCCACCCTTTTAGGAGTAGACACATGCTTCTAGGAAATTCACACTTGGCCCAAACGATTCCCTTTCTTTTTCCACAACATGAAGCGAATAGGCTGGACTAGTTCCAAAAGAGACTTCTCCAAGGAAGTAGTGGCAGAAAAAACGAGACCATACTTATCATGATGCATTGAGTAACTTTAAGTCTCACATGAAGAGGCTAGCCTTGAGATTTCCAGTACATGAACCGGAACCGATCATGTATATGGGATGACATCCAATCAAGCAAGGCACAGGGGGGTACATCCACACCAATAGGATAACCCAAGTATCGAGTAATTTCTCCTTAAGGAATCACAACTCCTTGCCAACCCAAAACTTGCAAATCACTCTCCATACAAGAAAGCAGTGTAGACTTTTGAGCATTAATATGAAGTCTCGATGCTAAAGCAAAGAGATTTTAGTCATTGCCTAATTAGCATTCATATGATTAGCCTTAAGAAACATAAAGGAATCATCCACCAAAGATTGACCCAAAAGTTGGGCACCACTGGGAAAAGACAAACCAACAATCTTGCCTTGATCAGCCAACTTATCCAACAATGAGAGCATCGGGTCAGTGACAAAAGCAAATAGCAAAGGACTGAGAGGATAGCCTTGCTGAAGAAACCGAGACAAGGCAATTTCATCTGTGATCCCTCCATTAAGTGCAATATGAGCCACGGCACCCTGACTAATGATATCAACAAGAGAAGTCATGCAAGGACCAAATCCCGTAGTAGACATCAGCTACCGCAAGAAGAACCAGCTAACATGATCAAATGCCTTTTCAAGTTCAAGCTGAAGCATAACAACTCATTGGCCAGAGGCTTTGGCATAATCAATCCCTAGTTGAACATTCAAAATGTTATGCACTATATTCCATCCCTTAATGAAACCATATTGTCGTGGATGAACCAAGTGCGGGAATACTTTCTACAATCTATTGACAATGATTTTAGAGAAGATTTTATACAAGGAACCCATAACAAAAATTGGTCTCCATTGTTTCAAAGAGGTCGGAGAAGGAATCTTAGGCAATAACTGGATCACAGCAATCTTCCAGTCTGAAGACATCCTACCTGAAGTCCAAACTTGTTGACATAGGCGAGTTAATGGGTCCTTAAGCTACTTAACATGGGCCATGGCTTTTCCTTCATGGTAAATGGGACAACACATCCTCCACTTCAGCCTCTGAGATATCATCCTCCATCAAATCAACCCATTCATGAAAGCTTAACCTGATTACTAACCACATCGCAAATGTATCGACAAGCAGAGTGAACAGCATCAAAAAGAATCTCCTGTGGACCCAACAAAGGTTTATAATAATCAACACACATTTGAATGATGAAAGCAGGATTAGTCACCATAACAATCTTGCTCATCCAACAAACACACAATATTTTCTTGAGCATATTTCTGGCGTAAACGAGCAAAAAACTAATGAGATTGGCAATTATTACCATGCAAGGCTTCCACTCTGGCCAGCAATTTGTAGTTAGCATATTCCTCCTCTTGAAGAGATTGAACTCTACATTACAACCATTCAATGCATGTGAATAAGGCATGCCCAAGCACCTCTTGAAACTCAGACATAGGCCTCCATGGGACCATGTGTACCAGTTGACCATCCATGTATCAAAGGATGACGTTTCCGGGGAGGAACACAGAGTGAACTCGGCAAACATGGAGAAGAGAAGAGAAGAGAGAAGAAACTCTGATGAATGGAATGATGAAGTTTTGAATCATGGAGTGAATGTGATACAAGGGAACAAGGGTGTCGTAGCACAAGGAAGATGATCAAGACAACCACGAACCATGAACCATGAACCACGAATCACAATGTCCTCCTGAAGGGGTGTGAGGGTAATGGAGAGGCTGGAGAGAAGAGGTGAGAGACTGAATGAATTAGCTGTAAGGAATGAATGAGAGTGTGGCCTATAAATAGGCCCAGTCAGTCTAGGATGGTGCCCCTTTTTAGGGCTGCAAACCTTAAATGCAAACCCTAAACGCAAAACACAGAAACACAAAAAACGTAAACTGCGGATGAAGGGTGAAGAATACCCCTTCTCACGCCCAAGAAGGGAAAGAAGAGAAGAGTGAGGTGGAGATGAAATGCTGCATGCTGAAGAATGCTCATGCAACAAGTGCCACTTGGACAGTGTCCCTCGTGGGGAAATTGTTCACTTGCCCAAACGCCCTAGTACAAAGATGATGAAAACATGCAATGCAAAGGAGGAAAGTTGGACTTTGTGTGGTGCCGAGAACCATAAGGATATGCCCATACTCAAACTCAAGAGTTGGCTCCATGCTGACCAAGTGACGGAGGCAAGAAGAAGAGGAGGAAGAAGATGTAGAGGATCCCTAAGATCAAAGATTTCCACCTGAAAGGTAACTTGTAGAAAAGAACAGTAGACAGAGTGAACTGGAGAACCCGAAACTCAACCTCGAGAGAGAAGCCACTAGCTCCGTGCATCCATGCAGGAAGGAATATGAAGGCCTTGTCACCAAGTCATTACTGAACCTCCAAGGCCCCGATCTAGGTAGATCCTCAAGATCCTAGGAATCAATAGGTGAGACGACCACTGGAAGGAAGCCACCCCATCCAAGGGTAGGAGAAGAAGGTAAAAAGGCCTCCGCCAAGGTGTGTGAAGGATTGAGCCATAGGAGGGGACCCCCTTTGAAACTAGAGGAATAGGACCCACATCTAAGTCACAGTAGATGTAGATGCCCCCTCAAAGAGCAAAGAAACATCATCCCCCTTTGAGGTAGAGAGGGGATCCAAAAACTCATGGATCACGGACTCCGAAGGAAGTGCCGCCAATCGTGCCAAAGAAGGTATTTGGGGTGGTGAAGAACTCCATGGCACATAGGGTCCCTCGCTGAATCGGAAGGAGTAGAAGTAGAAGTCCCCTCTGAAGCTACAGTAGATATAGATGTCCCCTTGGAGGGCAAAGAAAGATCATCCCCCTCTGAATCCCCCTCTGAGCAAGATAGGGAATCCCAAAACTCATGGATTACGAACTCTGAAATGTCCGAGGATGAAGAAAGTGCCGTCGTTCATACCGAAGAAGGTATCTGGGGTGGTGAAGAACTCCCAGAGATGGCCTCTCAAAACTGAGTAGGCGAGGGTGAAGGGTGGGGCTCAGACTGAGCAATGAGTACGCAACAGTCCCTGCTTCTCAATGGAGCGGACTGGGAAGCTGAAGAAGAGGAAGGAGTCGAGCAGCCACTGTCTCTCAAAGGAGTGGACTGACAAGGAGACGGTATCAAACAATCACTGTCTCTCGATGGAGCGGAATCATGGTAACCACTATACCTAAAAATAGGTGGGAGAAGATTGCCGCTGGCATTGTGACGATCTCCAGTTGTAGTACCAATCGATCGTCCATGTGCTCGAAAGGACTTTGTGTGCATCAGATGTATCTTATTGCCTTGAGTATAGTACTCTAATAGTCAATGCAGAACAATCTCTGGCCTAGAAAGGAGAGGTGGCACAAGGAGTGCCTAGTGGAAGATGCATATACTGCAAGGGGGTGGGGATCAAAGGTTGAAGTCGGCAAGCATCGGTGGTGTATCCGGTGATGCCACAGTAGAAGCATCTAGTAGTCTAGTCATCTGTTGGTAAAGAAGCCATGGGTACTAGTGTGACTTGCTGAAGAAGGAAGAGGTCAGCCACGAACCATGAACTGCAATGTCCGCCTCAAGGGCTAGGAGGGCAGTGGAAGGGCTGGAAGTGAGCTGCCAGTGGAAGGAGGATGCAACCAGCAATAAGAGGTTGCAACCAGTAGAAAAATGCAGGTGAGGAGAGAGAAAGAGTAAAAATGCAGGCTGCAAGAGAGAAAAGAACAAACGTAGTCAGTGGAGTGAGAAAATTTGATGCGACAGGCTGATGAGAGAGAAAATTTGTTGCGACAAGCTAAGGAGAGAAAAACAGCAGGGAAAGCAGGGAGGAGAGAGAAAATCTGCTACGACAGGCTAAGGAGAGAAAAACAACACCCAGGTTGCATAGAACAACCGCCAGAAGTCTAGCTAAGCCGCCAGCAAAGGTGGAGGTGATAGTAGAGCAGTCTTGAATACAAGCTAGAAAACAGCAAACGCAAGAGGGAACAACCGCCAATTAGGATGTTGATGTAGCGGAAGAAGAAGAGAAGTGGATGTCGAACCTGCCACCGGTCTTTGCCTTCATTGCAGTTGAGGATCTTTGCCACTATTTGAGTAGATCCAACTTTGATACCATGTCAAAAGATAACGTACCAGCGAGACAGTAGGGTTTGCGGGGAGGAACACGGAGTGAACTCTGCAAACATGGAGAAGAAAAGAGAAGAGAGAAAAAATTCTGATGAATGGAATGATAAAGTTCTGAATCATGGAGTGAATGTGATATAAGGGAACAAGGGTGCCGTAACACAAGGAAGATGATGAAGACAGCTACGAACCACGAACCACAATGTCCTCCTTAAGGGGTGTGAGGGCAGTGGAGAGGTTGGAGAGAAGAGATGACGAACTGAATGAATCAGCCGTAAGGAATGAATGAGAGAGTGGCCTATAAATAGGCATAGTTAGTCTAGCACAACGTCCCTTTTTGGGGCTGCAAACCCTAAACGCAAAATGCAAAAACGCAAAAAACGCAAACTGCCGGTGAAGGTTGAAGGGTTTCTCAACACCATGAACAAAGTAATACGTTGCATAATGCAAGCACACACATCCAGGGTACGAAGAAGAACTCCAAAAAACCCTCTCTCTCTCCTCTCTCTTCAATAGGGCCATATGTTAGGGGTTTCCAGTAAGTTGGTGTGACCACACAATAGTGTCGATTTTTAAGAGTGGAGATCCAATGGTCACTAACAACTACCACACTATTATGATTGGCCATATGCTAGCAAAGATATATGCCTCTATTGTGGAGCATGAGTTGAGTTGGTGGGCTGAAACAAAGAAAATACGGTCTACAAGAAAAGCTGGTTTCCGCCACGGATACAATATGCTAGACCATATATTCAAGCTAAGGGCCTTGATTGAGGAGGGACGATCATGGAGGCAAAGAATCTATTGTTGTTTTGTGGACCTCCACAAAGCCTTTGATACTGTGCCACGTACAAGACTCATGCAAAGGTTGCGAGCCATTGCGGTCCCAGAGGATATGCAGTGGTGTATTTATGCATTGTATGAAACTGTGACAAGGAGAGTACGAGTGCCTGGACAAACAACAGACTTAGTCTCTAGTACGGTGGGCGTAAAGCAAGGCTGTCCCCTCTCTCCTTTGCTGTTCGGACTATACATTGACGAGATTTCTAATTACATGTAGAGATGGGGTGGTATGGGAGCCAGCTTGGCTGGGGTACTGATACCAATTTTGTTATATGCTAATGATATGGTGCTTATCTCAAATTCACCAGAGGGACTACAATGGCATTTAGATGCATTGCATGTGTTCTATGAAGATAAACGTCTCAAGGTTAATCTCAGAAAGACTAAAATCATTATCTTTAACACCTTAGCAACTTGGATGACACACTCAGAACATTACTTTATGTATGACAGCCAGCCTGTGGAAATGGTTAGACAATATGTATACCTTGGGGTCACTTTCAAGGGGCCATAGTTTTCATGGAAGGAGACTTCAAAGGCTAGACTTGCACGGGTATATGCACCTTTGGGTACTCTAGATTGACAGTGTGCACATATACAGTTTCAAGAGCCTCGTACCAAATTGTAGCTTTTTGACACTTTAGTTAAGCCCACACTACTCTATGGGGCAGCCATTTGGGGCCAAAGCCTTTATCATACTAGACGGATGCCACTTATGGACTGTGATGGACCGGAAGCACAACATTATGATGGCTGGGAACACATGGAAAGACCGCTAATCATGATGGTAGCACGTATGATAAGGGCAAAAGTCTCAGTACCACAGGAGATCATCCGGGCAGAATTAGGTGCTACACCCATGGTAGTTGAGGCATTATTCCAAGCAATTACTTTCCTCCAAAGGATATGGCAGCTCCCTAAAGACCAATATCCTAGACTAGCACTAGAGTCTTCAAGACAGCTTGCAACAAAGGGAGATAGACAATGTTGGTATGCACATATGAGCACGTGGCTGAATTTACATGGCATGAGTACAGATAGACTACCACCGTTTGATTACAGCCTCAACTGCCTACTTTGAGCCTCAGTCGTGCAGAGCTGAATAGTGTGATTAGGGCAGACATCACTAAAGTGGACACAGAAAGGACTTGGTCCAAGCCCCCTTTCCCATTAGGCATGAAAATGGCTCAATACCAAAGTCACTTCTTGCAGCTTTCTCATGACCGTTTGATAGTGAGGCCTAGACACATGGATGCTCAACTCATCTACACAATGTATGTAAGACTGTAAATGCTAAAGTCTAAATTGTAAAGTATAAACTTCAAAGTTCAAAGTAACAACAAATTTTAAATTTTATGATTAAGTGTTTAAACCTTACCTACTTCGGACTACCCATGCTCATCATAGCCCTCATCATGCATAAGTTAGTGCAGCAATAGACTAGCTGCTCTAACTGTCATGTGCTAAGCCAATTGCGAATCTTTGTGTGAATGAGAGAATAGGCACTCCAGTTTCTCTCACATGCACCCGAAGAGTAATCCTCCTAGCAAGGATCCTCATGGCTAAGGGCCGAAGGGTCTCCAATGCGTATCCAACCAAAATAAAGGCTTTACAAGTGACTCTCTTCTCCAACAAGTGGGAAAAGCAAAAGCCACATGCCCTCTCTTTTTTGCATAGCATCCTAGCTCCTCCAGCACTGCATTGTGGTCATCCACAGGGACCACACGAGTCAAATAGGCAAGCTGGTTTGACAGAACCCTCTAGCATCCATAACCACCGACGACTCGTAGGCTGGATATACCAATGCAACAAAACCATGGATAGGTTTATGCATCCATGCACATCTCTCTGCTATCTCTAAAACATGTGCATGATGTGTCTCTGTGATCACTATATAAGCACGTACCTCCACCATTGCCGCTCTAAAGAAGTGAATGAGAAGGCCCATGGTGGACCCCTCGCAATTACTCATATGTAACACCCTATAAAAGGGAGACACGACAATGACAGCAACACTGAGTTTTTGCTAAAATTGCTCAGTAAGGCACAAGCACTGCATGGCTTTGGCCTCCTCTGTCTCACACTCATCCCACTCACTCCATAGAGTAGACACCATGGTCCACTGTTTAGCGCAAGGCGGACCGCATCTCATAAAGACACTCCAGCAATAACTACATGTAAGCAAAGCAAGTTGAGGAAGGCTTCGTCAACTCCAATGTGCTATGCTCACGATACATCGCAAGCACCTTTACCTTTACCGTGAAGAAGGTGACAACTGATGTAGCTTTGCAGACTACTCTCTTCACCCACTTGAGCTTCCCAATGTTCTCCATGAGCAAGCCCAAACCATGACTTGCACATGGAGTCCACACAATCGTGGGAAACTCGGCCTCAAGCAAATGACCCATGGGCTGACAATTCGACGTATTATCGGTAACAACTTGCACCACATTCAAGGGGCCCACCTACAACCACAATTTACAAATTACAAGTATACAAACAATACGTGGAGGTTAGAGAGAGAGAGAGAGAGAGAGAGAGAGAGAGAGAGAGAGAGAGAGTATATTAACGTCTCTAAAAGGCCAATGTGGCCTATGAGACCAAAGCAGTACATACAATGATGGTGTGTTTCTCATCTAGAACGAGAAAAAAGATGAAAAACATGCCTATAAGACTGAAAAGGAAATGAAATAGTGTCCCATAAAAGGGAAACATGTCAGTGATCTGAAAGTGAGAGTAGAGAAAGGAAAACTCTCCATCAATGATATGTCTGTTCTCTAGGGAGGTGTATCTCTGCATAGCTGAGGCGTCTTGGCATCTGTCTCCTGTGGCGCTCAATGATGGCTTTAATTTGTCTGTGGTGTGGATGTCTAGGCCTTCGTCCGGGTGGACGTGGGCGCCTAGACCGGCTAAGTGCCACTGCTCTATCCAAAGGGACACCTACAGAAGATGAGGTCCAATGATGATGTACTCCTGTAGGCTGTGTGGCAGTAGTAGTGGTATCTGCCATACTCTGTCGTGTATCCATGAAAAAGTCAGTGACTGCTCTCTGTCTATGTGAGCCGAGCTGTGGGGGCCTCCTACTCCGTAGAATTGTTGCTCTGCGCCTCTGGAGCTCCAAGAGGAAAAATCCCAAGCATCTCTGATCCTCATACTGCATGATCCGTCTCAGGGGTCCAAAACCCTCTCGAAACAGACAGTGGTATCTACCTCGTATGTCGTAATATACAATGCATCGGCAGATGTAGTGTTCCTCTGTCTCTGGCTCTCTGTCGCATAGTGGGCATATGCGTTCTTCTGTCTGTATACCCTCCCATCTGCCTGTCTCAATCCTCAGGTGGTGGGATGAGGTGCGGATCTGACCAATAACTGTGCGTAGTCCATGAGGCAGCTGTGTGTCCATGTAATTGGGTCGGGTGATGAAACCATCCTCAGATACCTGGAGGAAGTGGGTCTGGTAGTGTGCCATCCTCGTGCCATGGGGCGAGGGGGGTCGGATCCAGGTCTTCTCCGTATCTAACTTCAGTATGTCTGCTCTGATCACATGGTTTAGCTCTGATCGGCTTAGGTCAAGTGTAGGGCAATCCAGGCTATAGTCAAAGGGGGGTAGTCTGTCAATCTGCAGACCATGTAGACGCATCCATGTACTCATCTGAGCATACCAACAGTGTCTGTCACCATCTGCTGCTAGTTGTCTAGAAGAGGCCAGGGCTAGCCGTGGGTATCTATCTTGGGGGAGCTCCCATAGTCTATGTATGAAAGTCACTGCCTGAACCAAGGCCTCAGCCACCATGGGTGATGCCCCCAACTCAGCTCTGATAATCTCATGTGGGGTCGAGCTCTTCGCACGTATCATGCGTGAGATCATCATGACCAGTGGTCTTTCCATATGCTCCCATCCATCATAGTATTCCTTCTCTGGTCCATCCTGGTCTCCCAAAGGCTGTCTCCTCGTGTGAAACAGACTCGGACCCCAAATAGCTGCCCCATATAGGAGTGTGGGTGTAACCAAGGTGTCAAAAAGCCACAGTTTGGTGCGCGGCTCATGAAATTGTATGTGAGCACATTGCCTCTCCAATGCCCCTAAGGCTGCATATGCTTTTGCCAAACGAGCCTCTGATGTCTCTCTCCAAGAGAACTGTGGTCCCTTCAATGTGACCCCCAAATAAACATACTGCCTAACCATCACCACTAGCTCTCCGTCAAAAGTAAACTGGTGCTCAGCTCTTGTCACCCAAGCAGCTGAAGTGTTAAATACCATAACTTTAGTTTTCCCAAGGTTCACCTTAAGATCTCTATCTCTGCAAAAAGCTGATAATGCATCCAAGTTTCTATTTAGTCCCTCAGGTGAGTCAGATATAAGTACAATATCATCGGCATAAAGCAGTAATGGTATCAGCACTCCAGCTAGGCTGGCTCCGGCCCCACCCGTCCTATCCACATATTCTGAAATTTCATCTATATACAGCCCAAAAAGTGTCGGTGAAAGTGGACAGCCTTGTTTCACCCCAATGGTGCTATTGACTGTATCTGAGATGCCCTCAGGTGTTCGTACTCTGCCTGTCACTGTCTCATATAGGGCATAGATACTCCACTGTATCTCTACGGGCACATCAATGTTTTGCATTCTTTTCATGAGTCTAGCACGTGGCACTGTGTCAAAGGCCTTGCGAAAGTCCACAAAACAGCAATAGATCTTTTTCTTGAATGCCTTGCCTTCTTCAATGATTGCCCTCAACGTAAAGATATGGTCTAGAGTTGTATATCCCCTCCTGAAGCCAGCCTGGCCTTTTGACCTCAGGCCATGCATCTCGGCCCATTCACTCAACGCTTGTTCCACGATAGAGCCATATATCTTGGCCAGCATGTGTCCAATCATGATAGTTCGGTAGTTACTAGGTAGCGCGGGGTCTCCACTCTTAAAGAGCGGCACAATAATATGGTCTGACCAACAGGTTGGAAATCCCTCACAAACTGCCCTATTAAAGATGTGAGCCAGCGTTGGTGCCAGAATATCACAGGCATGCGTGAAGTGTTCAGCCACTAAACCCTCATGGTCTTGGGCTCTTCCATTTTTCAGCTTCCATATGGCATTCCTCACTTTTTTTTCTGTGAAAAATCTGCAATTTGCTGGTCTTGAGGTTGAGGGGAGTGGCATAGGCTCTTGGCCAGGGATATCATAGTGTGTGCAAGCATATCCATGCCAATCATCCGGTCTAGTAATTTGTAGGGGTGGCTGGCTCTCATGCATCTTTTTCCATGCTCTCTTGCTGTCCTGCCCCAAGAACATGGAATACATTTCTGTTTCTAGTCTGCTCAAGTATTCCTGCTTCTTTTTGCGTACCAACCGTCTGAAGAGTGTTCGAGCATGCTTATGGGTGCACATACCAAGTGCCAGCTCTCGCTGAAAACGTGCTCGTGTCTCTCTGCACTCATCATCATACCAGCCATTCTGTGGAGCATTACCTCGTGGAGGTTTATCTGACGGTGTAGTGTGTGGGAAAGCGTGTGCTGCTGAAGTGTGTATTATCTCGGCCAACTGTCCTGTAAACTCATCCAGAGAGGCCTGTGTGTCTAGCTCCCTCAATGCATCTCGCACAGTAATGCTGTATATGTGTGAGGTCGCTTCCACAAAATCATAGCGTGGTAATTTTGGTATATGTGACTGTGCTTCATGTATATGCCCATATTGCATTGTGAAAGCTAGAATAGCATGGTCTGCTACTAATCCAATTGGTCTGTCTGAGATTTCAAAACTTTTTATGTCAGGTAGCAAGTTGGGTGATCCAATCAAATAGTCCACTGTGCTTGACCCCTTCTTGTTATTCCAACATGTGAAGCCATTAGATCTTGGCCACTGTGGTAGCCCGTTAAGGATGGCCAAACCATGTGCACTTCCCAGTGCCAGTAGGTGTGTTCCATATTATGTTATCTCTCTATCTTGGGCTGATCTAACTAATCCCACTTCATCTAATGCAATATCTCTGAACATCTCATCACTAGTGTCAAAGAAAGCAGATTGGTTGTTTCCTGTGCGTGCATTAAAGTCTCCTGCTAGTAGAACATCCCCAATTCTCATGTATCCCATTATGTCCTCATATAGTGGTGTA
The DNA here is from genome assembly GCF_053477565.2 of Lygodium microphyllum. Lineage (NCBI taxonomy): Eukaryota > Viridiplantae > Streptophyta > Polypodiopsida > Schizaeales > Lygodiaceae > Lygodium > Lygodium microphyllum. Next base: position 4,395,366 of record NC_141149.1, on the reverse strand, counting down.
TACGGGGATGCCTCTTTAGGGGCAAACTTAGAGTATGCAGGGGGAAAATAGCATATGGCAATATACATGTCGCGAGTTCTGCTTGTACGTAACCTGATCCACATGTATCTTGCCTCTACATCTCTATGTACCACTTGGACTGTATCTCGGAGCTCTTCTCTAAATAGAATTGCCACACCTCCTGATCCCCTCGTCCCTCCAGGCCGTCTAGGCTGAGGGCGATATACACTTTCCCATCTATATCCATATACATCAGGTAAACGGCTGTCTTTACATTGATGTGTCTCAGTATACATAGCAATGTCTGTACCTTTGAAAGTATCCTCAAAATAACCTACATCTGTCTTAAGGGAGCCATTGCAATTCCACAGTGTGAACTTCAGGGTCTCATAGGCCACGCACCGTCATGCCGTCCTTTTCTCTGTGATGATGACTCTGCCATCTCTGTATACAGCCCATTTACCTGCTTTCCGTGCCTCTAGAACACGTGGCATATTTTCCCTCCTGTGGGCTAACTGGGCTGGGGTGAGGTCTTCATCTAGGTAGATCTTTTCTCCTTTGAGAGCGATCCTCTTAGAGAGGAAGGCTCTCTTCTTTTCCAGGTCTCCAAACTTCAAGATGAGGACTTTTGTTTTTGTGTCAGCCTTCCCGACTCGCCAAGCCCCAATGATGGGTACGTTTGTAGCTCCAATTTTGGTGGCAAGAGCTGTAGCATCTTCAATTGGGGAGCTTTTCTCGTCTAGTCCAACCACTCTTACGTGGAGTGCGCGTACCCGCCTTTTTGCCTCTTCTTCCAAGGTGGCATTCATGACTTCCACTTTGTTGCCATGCATTCCTTTGTTCTTTTTTGCCACATCTATCCATTCTGCATTTTCTTTGACGGTATTCTCAACATTCTCCATTTTCTTTTGGGTGCCTTCCACCACACTTGCATAGGTGTGCATGTCCTTTTTTAAAACATCCATTTCTTTTTGTAGTTCCGGTGTGGTTTGTGGTTCCTTTTGTGTGTCCAGTTTCTTTTTGCATTCGTCTAGTTCTTCTTGTAGATTAGAGATCAATGAGTCTTTCTCTGCCATGCGTGCATCCAAAGTTTGTTGCATCTCCTTTTTTAGTTCTTCCATCATTTCAGCTCGAACCTGCTCTTGTATGTCCTTTTCCATTTCCTTCCTCATGGTACGTATTTCAGCACGGAGTATGGTCAACATCTCCTCATATAGTGTTTCATTAATTTTGCGGGATGTCTTCCCATATCTACTCGACCCTGGAGAGACATTCCAATCTCGGGTTTTACGCCCATAGGTTTTGTATCTTGTGTTCTTTGGCGGTGTATGAAACATTGTCTCCATGGTTGGTTTTGTGATTCCTTCATTGTCAGTTTCTTCCATCGTAATTATAGTATGCGCTATAGCATAAAACTGTTTACAGTCTGGGTAGAGTAGTAAACCAGTGACATAAACTATCACTCTAGCATGAACTAGAGACAGTATATCATAGACTGTCAATGTGACTGCATCATAAGATATGACTGTAGCATGAAATGTTAATGTGCGTCAGTCTGAGATCACGTAGGTTTCCAGTCCACACAGCATGCAAGGTTCACATCAGTCTGAGTACATCTGCAATCTCAGTGCATTCACAGCGTCTGCATTCATGTCAGTCTAAGAGAGTGTCTGCAATCTGGGAGAGTGTATACATACGTCACTGCTGCCACGATACATTCACAGTGTCTGCATTCATGTCAGTTTGCATTCATGTCAGTCTGAGAGAGTGTCTGCAATCTGAGAGAGTGTCTGCATTCGTCACTGCTGCCACAGTACATTCACCTAGGACACAGCAGACAAGCCAGCATTCATGTCATTCTAAGTACATTCGTGTCCTGCAGGACCGTGGTTGTCTCCCTGTGCAGAGACGTGACCTTGCAGAGCAGCTCCTTCGGGTCAGCACTCACGACAGTCCCGCCAGACTATTGTCACTACCGTTGCTCCCACTAGACTGCCGCCTCTTGTAGGACAGGGACATGACAGTCACGTCAGCTCTTATCACTCGCGCCAAACACGTCCGTCACGCCAGCATCCCGTCGCTCACGCCAGACACGTCCATCACACCAGGTACGCCTCGTCACGCCAGCATCACACTAGGTACGTCAGAGAGAAAGAGATACTTGAGAGTTGAGCCTTTCAAGTTTTAACTTTCAAGATTCAAGAATAAAGAGAGATGGGGTTGGGGCCCGGAGGGAAAGAGAGAATCGAGATAGATATTAGAATACGGAGATACATAGTTATGCATAAATCAATTATAATAATGAAAGAAAGTGAAACAAATTTAAAAGGCAATGATAAATGTATACCTCAATGATAGCTTACCGAATGTGGCAGTAGATGAATACGCCCATCGTTTTTCTCCCCCTCTTGCCGGTATCTACGGCCCGCAAAAAATAAGTGCCAAGTGGACATTAGACAAGTATGTTGACGATGCCCGCTTTTTACTATCACTCCATCCGTCAGTGAGAATGAAGCAACAATATTTTATCCATACGGCCCGAATAGGATTAGGGCTCTATCAATCCTCTCCTTCTCTTCATCAATCTTTTTCGTCCTCATGTGGTTGTATGTGACACCGGTCCATCCTTCACATGGACCCACATTCACAATGACTTTTACCATCTTCTTCTATTGCTCTTGCTTTAGGACATGGAATGCAAGATTGCACTCAATCATCGTGCGTGAAATTTCAATGATTGCAAGGCGTTGCCTTTCTCCAAGAAAGGCAATCGATCCACGTACATGACCGGGAGCTTGAGAGAGAGAGGATTGTCTCTGCCGCATCGCATAAGCACTCTTTGTCTTTTACTGGAGTCGGATGCAGATATGGAGCCCCCACCACTAATGGTAGAGGCCTCTCCCGCAAGAAGATACGCCCACATTCATCATTAGTAGGCATAGGAGTTGGTACCAATAAGCCACTTCCTCCTCCTCTTGTGAATCCCCCTCTCATCTTGGAGAGAATCTCCTCCACGATGTTTTGAGGTGTCTCCTTGCATGGAGCAACTTGCCCCCCCATTGGAGAAGCCGAGTTACACCACTTGTATAGTGCTTCCCGCAATACTTGCATGTCCAATGGTGGGAGTTGGACTTCTTTGTATCCCTCTCCACATGGATCGAGTGCAAATTGAAGGCATCTTGCTTCTCACAAGTCATGGTGCCAATGACAGATGAAGAGGCCCAGGGAAGAGTGAGAGAGAGAGAGAAAGGGAGAGTAAGATGCTTCAGTCTCAACTCTTGAAACTTGAAAGTTGAAAGAGGGAGAGGCCCAAGGGTTGGGGTAAAGTTGAAAGAGCAAGAGTGAGAGAGGGAATGGGAGATAAGAATGGAAAATGCTTTGATAGGATGCAGGATAAAGGGGATGGGAGATGAGATTTGAGAATGGCAAATCCTTTGATAGTGTGCGGGAAAGAGGAGATGGGAGATGAGAATGACAAATCACAATTCCATTCAAGATCCAAGAGAGGAAGATGAGAATGGTAAATGCTTGTTGAATTGGTGCAGAAGCATGGAGGAGAGGAGCACCTTTTGTAGATGAGAGAAGGGTCAAAGTTCAAACAATCAAAGAGGGGTCAACAGTCAAAGAGAGCTGCCAGCTGGATGGAATCCAAGGAGGGCTGGGGGGGGGGGGGGGGGGGGGGGGAGTGCATAGCTAAAAAAGGGGGTGAGATGAGATATCCAAGGCTTCTCAACCCCCCAAAAACTGCCACGCAGGCGACACGCTCCGGACTAAAGGCAGCAAAACACGGAAGGACGCGCACACATGGCGGCAAAAGTGGCCCTGTTTTTTCGTACGGATATGTACGGTACGATCAGTACTGTACGACGTACGGAGACAACTATGCTTAGAGCATAGGGACAGACTAGCTTTAGGAGAGGCTTCTCCACATTGGATCACATCCTCACACTGAGAGCGATCATCGAGGAGGGAAGGACCCATGGCTGACGGACCTACTGCTGCTTTGTGGACTTCCGCAAAGCCTTTGACATAGCATCGAGAGACAAGCTGATACACAGATTGCATACCATGGGAGTATCGAAAGAGCTAAGTTGGGGTATTTTGGCACTATATGAGATGGTTGTGGGCAGAGTATGGACACTTCAGGGATTTTCAGCACCTATTTACTCCACCATTGGGGTGAAGCAAGGATGCCCCCTCTCTCGGGCCATTATCACATGAAGGAGATAGAGGAGCTCCACTAACTAGCACCTGGATACCTCTTCTATTGTATGCAGATGACATTGTATTGATAGCTCACTCTCCAAAGGGTCTACAAAGACACTTGGATGCATTGCACTCCTATACCTTGGACAATGGATCTTCAGTAAACCTTGGTAAAAACGAGGTGATGGTATTTAATACTGCACCATAGTGGGTCAGAAGATCAACATCTAAATTCACGTATGGACCTGAGGAGTTGGAGTATGTGGATTCTTATACATACCTGGGAATCTTATTCACAGGGCCCACCTTTTCTATGCGAGAGGCAGCAGACACTAGACTAACTCCCAGATACATAGCACTAATGTTAACCCCAGTGCAAGATAGAGAAAGAGGAAGCCAAAGAAAATTCAAAAATACGGAAAAAGGTGGCTTGACGACAGAAGGAACCGTTCTTTGTCTCCGACAAGGACTGCTGGCCGCACACACCGTCTCCATCTTCGTCACCATCTCCATCTATGTCATTGTCTCCATCATCATTGACAATGCTATCATCATTATTCAGCCTGATTTGGTGCCCTCATTGACATCTTGGGCTGTGTGTAGGGACTGATCAGTCCACTGCTTTGTATTCAGCATTCTTCTTCAGTTAGTGTAGATTTCTTTCTTCATCTCTTGTTGTCTCTCTCTCTCTTTCTCTCCATGTTCGTGGTTCTCTTCCATTGTGCACTTTCACAGGTTCCTTATGGCAGTAATAGTGCAGTAGAGTATAAACGCTTTCTTATTTGGTACTAGCACAACTATGGTTGGGCCCAACCATGTGGTGTAGATGATAATTAATGGAAAACGTGTTGGAGGCCCGATATCCCCACAATGTATGCACATCATGTGCAGCCCACTCCATTGAGTTGATAATGGAAGACACTAGGAAACTTTGATGTTGAAAGCATTGTTGATAAAGCTTTAGACCTTTGTAATTTCTGGAAATTCTGAGATTTCCAGGTTGGTTCAGCTTGGGACATTGCTCTTTTGCTCTCTGATCAACATTGTTTATCATGGCAAATCAGGAAGGTGATGTATTTACCTATGTATCAAAGGAGGACAAGTTTGATGGTAACAACTATTCACTCTGGTCCTTCATAATGAAGAATGTGTTGATTGCAGTAACATTGTATCCATATCTATTTATAAAATGATTTTTTCCTTTTTTTAAAATAGAACATCTATAGGCTTTGCTCTCATTGGTCTAGAGCACACTCTCTCTCTACATCCTAAAATGCATTTTCGAGACCTCAAAACTCCCCTAATGTCCCTCTATATATTTTAGAAATTCTAGAGCCTCAACTCCACAAGTTATAACATCCAATATGTGTGATCTTTAGATTTTTGGTTAATGGAATACAGCTACTTTGTAATAACTTGTTCTTGTAATCTCCTTTTTTTGGGACTATTTTTTAGCATGTCATAAAATGCAGTTCATTCAAAATATTTGAATGTATATATGTATATTTTCATTTTTGAGAAAGTATACATATATCCAAATTCCCATCAAGGGGAGTGAGATGTCTCCTCTCTAAATATTAGCCGATAGACCTGTATTCACGCATTTAATTTTATGGGAGGTAGCTCCATACTGACAGAGAGATGAAGAAGATCTACCCTGTAATTTGAGAATACCACCTGAAAGGAGACCTTTGAAGATAATCAGGAGACAAGATGAGTTGTAGAACCTGAAACTTAACCTCGGGAGAGAAGCCACTAGCTCCGTGCATCCATGCTAGAAGGAATACGAAGGCCTAGTCACCAAGTCGTATTGAAGATCCAAGGGCCCCGATCTAGGTAGATCCTCTAGATCCTAGGTATCAGTAGAATAGATGACTGGTCGAAGACAGCCACCCCAAGAAAGTGTAAAATATTACACGGCGCAGCGAACAGAATCTGAGAAAGAGATAGAGAGTACACAACAGATAAGAGGAGAATCAGTAAATTCTTTAACTTCAAACAACTGATACAAAGATGGCTCTGTCCACCCGTGCGCTTCCACTGAGTGAAGCTTAGATGGCGATCTAGACAGAAGATAGGTGAAGAGCTTAAGGCTAGCTGGAACAACAACTCTGACTGGGTGAAAGATGAGTGTGAGATGGCTGCGAAGGGGTTTAGCTTTTATAGCCCGCGAAGGTCGTTAGGTCGGCCTGCTGACCGACCTACCATATGAGCCTCCACTAGTCGGCCAGGGAATATTCCAGGGAATATTCCCTTTACCATCGGGCCGGGGGACAGTCACCTTTTTGCCATCCGGTCACATAGACCTCATCTGATATACAAGTCAGGACTCAACCAATGTCCGGGCTCACATTTGGCTTCTCCTCATAATGGGGGCCTTACAACTTTGAGCACCATGGATCATTGGTAGCACCTAATGAGGGTGGGGCATTGATTATATCTAACAAAAGTAGAGGATGGGTGAATAACTTCATGTGGAGTAGATTCCCCCTCTCAGGTGAGAGGTGGAGGGGCCCCCGCCGCTGAAGTCAAAGAAGCAATAGATGCCCCCTCTGAGAGTAAAGAAATAACATCTCTCTCTGAATCCCCCTTTGAAGTAGATAGGGAATCCAAAAACTCATGGATCATGGACTCCGAAATGTCTAATGAAGAAGGAAGTGTTGCCGGTCGTGCCGAAAAAGGTATCTAGGGTGCCGAAGAGCTCCCAGAGATAGTCTCTCGAACTTGAGTAGTCGAGGGTGGGGAAGGGTGGGGCTCAGAATGAGCAAGAAGTGGGCAACAGTCGCTGTCTCTTAGTGGAGCGAACTGGGTAGCAGAAGAAGAGAAAGGAGTCGAGCAGCCACTGTCTCTCGAAGGAACCAACTGACGAGGAGACGGTATCAAACAATCATTGTCTCTCAATGGAGCGGACTGCATATCCATAGGTCATGGAAGCCACTATACTGGAAAATAAGTGGGAGAAGTCTACCACTAGCATTGCAACGATCTCCGAGAGGTCGTAGCGCTAATCGATCCTCCATGTGCTCAAAATGACTTAGGGCGCATCGGATGTATCTTATTGCCTTGAGCATAGTACTCTGATAGCCGATGCAGAACAATCTCTGTGGCCCAAAAAAGAGAGGTGGCACAAGGAGTGCCTAGTGGAAGATGCATGTACTCCGGGGAGGTGGGGAGCAAAGGTCGAAGTCGGCAAGCATCGGTGGTGTGTCCGGTGATGCCACCAAAGGAGCACCCAGCAGTCTGGTCATCTATTGGTAAAGAAGCCATGCATACCAGTATGCCTTGCTGAAGAAGGAAGAGGTCAGCCACCATGAACCACTAACCGCAATGTCCGCCTCAAGGGGTGTGAGGGCAGTGTGAAGCACGAACCGCAATGTCCGCCTCAAGGGGTGGAAGGGTGGTGGAAGGGCTGGAAGTGAGCTGCCAGTGGGAGGAGGATGCGACCAGCAGTAAGAGGTTGCAACTAGTAGAAAAACGCAGGTGAGGAGAGAGAAAAACTAAAAACACAGGCAGGACAGCCTACAGGAGAGAGAAAGACTAAAAACACAGACAGCAAGAGAGAGAGAGACTAAAAACGCAGGCAGGACAGCCTGCAAGAGTGAGAGAAAAACTAAAAACACAGGAAAAAACAGCAGCAGCAGTCAATATGCTGAAATCAGCTCTGAACAGTGTGTGATAGGCTGGAAACAGGCGCCAGACTGTTGTAGACACCAATGGCCAGCTTGGACCGCAATGTCCTCCATGTTTGGGGTGTGGGCAGCAAGCTGAAATACTTGAAATCTGCAAAAATGAGATTGTTTTCTGAAAGCTGCAAACTGCGGGTGGAAGGCTCGAAACAGGCGCCAAACTGTAGATGACAGCAAGGGAAAGCCGAGACTGCGATGTCCACCAAAGGGTGTGGGTAGCAAGCTGAAAACACCTAAAACCTACAAAAACGAGATTTTGATGTAGCCAAAGAAGAAGAGAAGTGGATACCGAACCTGCTACCGGTCTTTGCCTTCACTAGAGTGGAGGATCTTCGCTGCTAGGTGAGTAGATCCATCTCTGATACCATGTCAAAAGATGACATACTAGCGAGACAGTAGGGTTTGCAGGGAGGAACACGGAGTGAACTCGGCAAACATGGAGAACAGAAGAGAAGAGAGTAGAAACTCTGATGAATGGAATGATGAATATCTGAATCATGGAGTGAATGTGATACAAGAGAACAAGGGTGCCGTAGCACAAGGAAGATGATGAAAACAGCCACGAACCACGAACCACAATGTCCTCCTGAAGGGGTGTGAGGGTAGTGGAGAGGCTGGGGAGAAGAGGTAACGGACTCAATGAATCAGCCGTAAGGAATGAATGAGAGAGTGGCTTATAAATAGGCACAGTTAGTCTAGGATGGCGCCCCTTTTTGGGGCTATAAACCCTAAATGCAAAACGCAGAAAAGCAAAAACGCAAACTGCGGGTGAAGGGTGAAGGGTTTCTCAACACTGAGCACTTATGCGAGGGATATATTTTGGGAAAAATGCATCAGTTTTCGTTTTCCCGTGATGTTGCTTTTAGAGCCACAACCAGGTTACAGATAGTGCACTCAGATGTATGTGGTCCTATGTAGACAAAGTCATTGGGTGGCTGTTACTACTTTGTGACTTTTATTGATGACTTTACTCGCTTCTGCTGGGTCTACTCTTTAGTGAAAAAGTCTGAAGTGTATGATGCATTTTTGGCTTTTGTAGCACTTGTTGAAAACCAATCTGGCTGCAGGGTGAAGACTCTCCATTCAGACCAAGGGGAGGAATACACGTCCTCTATACTGAATTCTTTTTTGAAGCAAAAGGGCATTTTTCATCAGTACACTACTGCTTATACTCCACAGCGGAATGGGTTGCAAAGAGGAAGAATCGGTCACTCATGGAGATGGCCAGATGTATACTGAAAGCAAAGAACTTGTCACAGTTTTTGGATGGAAGCAATTATGTGTACTTGCCATGTTTAAAATAGATGCTCCACCAAAGCATTAAGGAATATCATGCCTTTTGAAACTTGGAACAGCCAAAAACCTTCTGTTGGGCACTTTCATACTTTTGGGTGTCTAGCATATACTCACATTCCCAAACCACTTAGAAAAAAGTTGGACAACAAGACTATCAAATGCATTTTTGTGGGGTATATCATTGAGAGCAAAGGATATAGATTATATGATCTTGTCTCTAAAAAGGTATTTGTTAGTAGAGATGTAGTTTTTGATGAAAAATTAGAATTATCCCTTGCTGGTTTTGACACATAACAGGCTGCTAGTGATGTATTTGAAGGGCTGCTGCCCATTTCACTTTGTGATTCAGCTGGAGTTTCAGTAAGTGAACTAAATGTTCAGCTAGCTGCTCCATTGGATAATGCAAAAAATCAGCCATGGGCTGTTCTGAATATTCAGCAAGAGCTTGTACATAGTAAGGAGGCTAGATAAATGCCTAGATGGTATTTACAGACTATGAAAGATAGTCATTTGGATGCTCCGATGGCTGGTCATATTAGAAGGCAAGCTCATATGCATGATAATGCACATACTATGGAGTTTGTTATTGCAAAAAATATAGTTGATGATTAGGAGCCTAAATGTTTAGAGAATGCACAACATAATGTGCATTGGATGGCAGCAATGCAAGCTGAGTTTGATTCCATCATTAAGAATCAAACATGGGATTTAGTGTCTTTGGCTATTGGAAAGAAAGCCATAGGAACAAAATGGATCTACAAGTTGAAAAGGAATACAGATGGATCCATTGACATATATAAAGCCAAGCTTGTAGCGAAGGGCTATGCACAGAAGAAAGGCATTGACTATGAGGAGACATTTGCTCCTACCTCCCGCATGACTACCATCAAGTCTATGGTTGCTTTGGCTGCCCATTATGGATGGATTGTGCATCAGCTAGATATAAAGACTGCATTTTTACATGGGGAACTTCATAAAGAAGTATATATACAACAGCCCATTGGTTTTGCAGTAAAGGGATCTGAACACTTGGTTTGTAAGCTGAAAAAGGCTTTATATGGCTTGACAAAGCTCCTCAAGCTTGGTATGCAAAGATTGATGCCTTTTTACTCAGCTAAGGGTTCATAAACAGCTCATCAAAGTCTACTCTTTACGTATGTAAAGAGGGAGGATCCATGTTGATCATTTGTCTATATGTTGATGACCTTTTGCTTACAGGGACACATGCTGATCAGATTTCAGCATTCAAACAAAATTTACAGCAAACTTTTGAGATGTTAGATTTGAGGTCTTTGCACTATTACTTGGGCATTCAGTTCATTCATGATGCTAGAGGCATTGGTTTATCACAGTCAAGATACATTGGTAAACTTCTTGAGAAGTTTGGCTTATAGGATTGCAAGCCAGTCTGTACACCAATGGAACCTGGACTGAAGTTGTCATTGCATGATGACAGTGACTTGTTTGATATACACACATATGCTCCAGCAGTTGGATGCCTTATCTACCTATGCAACACTAGGCCAAGCATACGGTTTGCAGTTTCAGCCCTGAACAGATATATGCATCAGCACCGCATGTCACATTGGCAAGCTGTCAAGCGTGCTTTCTGTTACTTGCAGGGTACTAGGACTCATGGATTGCTTTATGCCAAGGGGGGGCCACTGCACTTACATGCTTACAGTGATTCTAATTGGGTTGGTGATTATGATTCTCATCACTCCACTAGTGGCAATTGTTTCTTTCTTGGCTCATCATGCATATCTTGGCTTAGCAAGAAACAGTCCACTATTGCCACATCCTCATGTGAAGTCGAATACAAGGTAGCTTTCACTACCACAGTTGAATGTGTATGGCTCAGACTCTTGCTAGCTGATCTGGATATATCTGTCACAGAGCCTACTCCTTTGTTCACTGATACTCAGAGTGCCATTGCAGTGGCACAGAACCCAGTGTTTCATGCACACACGAAACACATTGAGATGCATTATCACTTTGTTAGAGAGAGGCTACATGCTGGAGGTATCAGCCTTGTCCATTGTCCTACCACAAATAATGTGGCAGTCATCTTTACCAAAGCTCTTCCTCGTGACAAATTTGAAGCATTTCGCAATGCGTTAAATTTGATCTCCTTTGGTGGCAGATGACCCTTGTATTTTGATCACTCTTCACTCCAAGGGGGTTTGTTGGGTTTTACTCATTCCTACACTCACAGAGGAGTGTCAATGATCTCCAGTAGGACACTGGGACACTTTTTACTCTCCATACGAGAGGTTTTTTCCCCTAGATTTATTTCCTTTATTTTATGTGCCTATGTTACACAGTTTCGGACACTTACCGTATTTCACACACTTTGGGTGTGAACACCCTCTTACAACCCTAAGGTTTAAGGGTTGTACTTTGTATTTGCATCTCACACTTCACTCTATTTGCATTGGGTGGCGTGCTTTCACTCTCCACACTGTCTACTTCACTCTCAACTGAGCTTTGATCCACTTCTGTTCTCACACATCTCTCTACCAAATCAACAATGAGGCAAGTGCCACATGGCATTCTTGAGAAAACTTTTTGATTTTGAAAGGATGCAAGTAAGGTGGCAAGATGAATGCATATGTAAGACATAAAGGACCAGTGTGCTAATATATGAGATTGTGCCAGATAAGTTTGCTTGTATCCATTAGCTTGGTAGATTACCTGACTATTATTAGGGGTTTGCTATTACTTTGAGATTGGTCTCACCAAGGGAAATGCAAATCGTTGTACCTTCAATGGCTGGTTGTACCATGGGTACAAGGGGAACAAATCATTAATGATAAAGCCTTTACCTCCTCATGTAGAGGAATAGACAAAGGCAAGCTTGCCATCTTAGACAGCCTATGCAAAGAGGGGTAGTCAGTGAAAATAGGATCGAAAGCAAAAAAAAGGTGCAATTTTGTCATACACCTGGCCATTACATTGCAAAGTGTCACAAGCATAAGGCTACTAAGAACAAAAAGAAAGAGGTCGGTTTGTCAATTACAAATGCTTTGAGTGGTTGAAGGACCAAATCCGCACATGCTTTGATTGGGCATTTATTGTCTCATGTTTGTATGGCCCTTCATCCATGATTTAAGGGTCTCTCTTAGTTGAGAAGAGAAAGCAAAGACATTATTTCGATACTGATGCTTCTAAGCGCATCATCTTATTCTTAACTAGAAAATATAGTTCCATGAATAGTTACCTCAGTGGATAATATTGATATGGTAAACATTGTGTACAAGATCCCAAAACATAAAGTTCTAAGCACACAACTCATGCAACAATTAATTTGAAGATTATACAACTCATGCAACAATTAATTTGAATCATGGAAAATATACCTAGAGGAGGCACTATTACTTGTGCCAACAATATCTTGTGTGCAGTAAAAGAGAGCAGAATCCACATTTGTGTTGTTTGCTCCTCATGTATAAGAGCTTGCTTTCTATATTTGTCATTGCCACACGTTGCTTTGAGGTTTCTATTTGTTACACCATAAGAATAGTGCAGCATTCAAGATAGCAGTGTTATTGGCAACATAGCATTTTATGTGAAGGGGTTAAAAAAACTTGACATGTGAATGGCACTCCTACCTTGAATACTAAGCTGTGCCATGTTTTTTTCAATTCAACTTTGGATTTTTGTCTATCTGCAAAAGCATGACATCACAGGAGGTCGTCTAGGGATGTATGCACCACAAAAGCACATGTGCCAAGGATGTCTGCTTTGCAAATTCATAAGGGACAAGGCATAGCTCATGCAGCTATAATGCAAAGGATGAATATTCCTAACACACTCAAAACCCACTAGAACTATCTCTACTATATCTTTTTCCTGTTCACTTCCAGTCTCCTCTATGCTGTTTCCAAACACTATCCTTACCTTGGTGCTGTCAACTGGTTCTCCTTTCTTGCAAGGCAAAGACACTTATGCTTTCTACAATCAAAGCACTGGTATAGCAGACCTCATTACTCTACTAGTGAAAGCATCTTTTTCCCTTGAATATTGGGAATGAGGGTGGAGGATCAGAGAGAATCCAACGCACGTATGTGGAATAGTCTGAGAGACCTCATTACTTTACGGGTTGAAGCATCTCTTTCTTTTATCAACATATAACCATTGGAACTTCAGCAAATGAAGGTATTACAAGCAATACATTTGGCATAAAAATTAAATATTAGAAGAAACATGCTCAAACCTGCATTAATAATTCAGTTGTAAGGTGATTTTCAGGATCATACATCATAAATCCCTTTTATGATACCTGACCTGAAGAATGTATTTTAATGAACTTTACATAACAATTAGATTTTAATTGCATAAGCAACTCCAATTTAGATCCTTGTCATGATCTCCACATCATATTTTTCCTTCAAACTCCCCCTCTTTCATTCCCTGTGCATGCATCCTCCTTTCTCCATCCCCACTGCTTTCTCCACCACCAAAATAATTCGTCCTTCCAATTTGTAAGTCTTACTAAAATTGTTGACTTTGCCTAGAAACTAACCAATTTACATACAGGACAGCTCAAGATTAAAAACACCTTTACTATTGCCAAATCGTTCAGACTGTTGGAAAGTTGCTGCTGACAAAAGCCCATCAAGTTGTCTTTTTTCATGATGCTCTTCACCCCTATAAAGACAATCATCTTTCTAAGAGCTCTCTCTCTCTCTCTCTCTCTCTCTCTCACACACACACACACACACAAAGCGTAATTTATTAATCACCAAAACATAATCTCAAAAGTATAGTATGACCAAGGGTACAAAGAGACATCACGATAAAAAGTACAAAGGAACTAGATGGCCTAGAGGGGGGATTGAAGAAACTGCAGTGTGCCAAGAAAGCAAATCATGTCTAGGGAGAATATCCACCAACTCAATCATGTCAAGCTGCCCATAAAGAAGTCATTTCAAGCTTACTGTATAACTCCACACTCTTGATGAAGCATCAAAAATGAATGCATTCCTCATAGTCCATATGTACCAACAACTCCAAAAGCACAAGAAATGAAAGAGCATTTTCATACCGTCCTACACAAGATCCATGAACTTGGGATGTCCAATGATCCTATCTTTTGGAAGCACCAAGAGCCCAACCACTCTGGAACAAATGGCCAATAGTAATGACCAAGCCTTTCGTGCCACTGGCCAAGAAAGGAACTAATGGCAAGGGGTTTCTACAAATGTCTGACAAAAGAAATAGCAAACATTGGAAATCTACAACTTGGAGAGTGCAAGGCAAGGAAAAGAGCATCAATCAACATTTGCCAAATGAAGATCTTGTATTTGAAACGTGTTTTGTTAGGCCAGCCTATCATCACCACATATTTTCACCACACTTGACCTTTCTAGAGACCCCAAGTGGTGAAAACAAAAAACAAATCAAGCAACAAAGCACAAGCTGATAAACACAGAACACAGTTAGGGTTAGGGTAACTCAGAGACCATGAACACAATGAATAATGAAGTGACTGACTACTAAATATACAATGCTCATGCAGCAAACACACTATGCAGTGAATATTGAACCTTGAACTCTCGTATCTCTAGGATCAAGGCAAAGGTTATGAGCTGGAGTGTGTGTCATACTTCAAACCAATCCCGAAACACAGCAAGACAACCTCCATGTGTCAAACACCAACAAATGCAGCTCTGGAAACTTCTGATGTAGATGGGCGATGAGAAGAGAGAAAGACAAACACATGTACCTAAGGAGAGAGGAAAACAAGAGCAAGCTAAGGATGACATGGCAAGCTGATGGCAGCAAAAACACAAACATGATGACGTGATAGGCTGACAATAGTAAAAACGCAAGTATGATGATGTGACAATCCATAAAGTAGCCGTGGATCACAAACACAATAGTTCAACAGTTGCCAGCTGTAGACGATGTGGTTGGTCAGCAAACACAATAGAAATTGATGTAAACTACATGATGGAGACTAGAAACGAGTGCCAAATTGATGTAGACAGCAATGGGCAGCTTTGGATGAGATGTTGTCATAGGGATGGAAATTTTAAGATGCTTTAATATTGCCAATAACATTTAATTAAGTTATTAATCAAATGTGCAAGGTTATTTAGGACATGTGATGCACATGGCGGTTCTTTCATGGTAGCAGGCCAAAGACCCCAAGGATGCAGTGGGTGTCAAAGGCAAAAGTTATTATAAGTTGTGTCTGACAGGTATGTTATGGTACCCAGTGTCAGATTTGGACCTAGAACAATTTATTAGCCACCAATGTCAATCGTGACATTAGAGACTAGGCATTAATTAATTAATTAATGCTGGTCTAAGGGCCAATAACTACTTAGGGATACTCGCAAGACAATTTGGCCTAGCCAATTCATTATTAGTTGGTGAATTTAATTTTTCGATGACTAGAATAATTATTAAATTATTAAAAAATTAATTTCATAAGTTAAAAATGTTGGAAAATGGGATTAGAAGGTTGTGACTTGTCAAAACTTTCCCATGCAAGTGGAGAAAACGTTTTTAGAGGCTGATGAAGTCTATTCCAGCCATTGTGAGAGTGAAGAAGACTATTAGAGAGCAAGGAGAGGCTGCTGATGCGATTTGCAACCACCAAGAATCAATCCTACAGCATGCGACAATATTTTGGAGCCCTCGAGGAGCAAATGACACTAGCCCAAGGTCCTTCTAGTGCAGATTGACAGCATATAGGAGGGGGCATCAGTCTTTCTGGTCGTCCTAAGCTATAAGTGACAGCTTACATGGTTGTTTGAGTAGAGCACCAGTAGCTTTTAACATTGTTCGTGATGAAACTCTAAAATTTCTCTCTCTACAACATTCTCTCTCATTCCCCAACCATCTCTCATGTCATCTTAGCATTTTCCAATAGTTTGAGCCATCAGAACAAGAGATTTTAGTCAATCTTTGGTACAAACCCTAATTTACAATAGAAATTAGAGTTTGACAAAGACCTCACGATGCATGCTCAAAATTGAGAGCCTAGGATTTGAATTCCAACAACTGAAATTGAGAAATTTCAGGGAGATTTAAGAGACCAACTAGCCAATATCAGATTTCAGGCTGAATTTGTCTTTCAAGGAATAGGATAAACGCCAATCCCCAAGCAAACCAAGGGGCAAATTGGTTTGGAGGCTTGTTGGTTAGTTTTGACAACAAGAGGCACTTAGATTAGCCGAGGAGATAAGAGGATCTTAATTGTGCTTCTTCCATTTACAATATAAGATAAAGAAATACTGAAAGGGGGGCCAGCTTTGGGACCAATAGGGTGTCCAATGTCCGAGATTATTAAGGTAATTTATGCATTTCAAGTTATATTCATTTGTTGATTATTGTAGTTAAGTGCTTAATCAGGGAATTACCGCCCTTTCCAAGAAGAAAGGCCGGTTTTAGATATCCTCCATAAACGAGGTATGGGCAGCGAAGCTAGAGGACTTGTAACATATAAAAATGAGATTGAGAGAGAGTAGTGGGTTGCATGCGTATTTATAGAAAGTTTGGGACACCCAAATTAGGGTTTTATATGTGGAACATAGTAACTCTCTAGGATCGTGTTTCTTTTTAAAATAATAAGGTTTTTTCATTGATTAAGCATGTTTTGGGGCTATTTAAGTCACGCTAATGCAGTTTTAGCTCAACACCCCCTCTCAAGCCTACAACTGGCCATGAGAAATAAGCTCTTATATTTATTGTTTATTTTCTTCCAAGGTGTCCCATCGCAAAGTAGCCAGGGCATTGAACAAAGAGTGCTTGTCAACTACCCAATGACCTACCAAGACTGTAGAGGTAATGGTTATCTTACCAAGGGAGCCCAAGTGATCACCCCAAAGAGACCAAGGCTTGAACCAAGGGTGCTCATCAGCTACCCAGGGACCCACCAAGTCTTGCAAAGGCAGTGGAATCAACAATGGACTTTTTTTCCTTTTCAGGGCTTTGTTTTAAATGGTCACAAGATTGAGCATTAAGTAAGGGTTTTAAATCAATGTTCATCCTAGTGAGTCACTGTGAAACCAACGTTCCTCCTTGGATTAGGTGGTAAATAACTAAATTAAGCACTAAATACAACAAGCATAAAATTCACATAAACTAAAAATGCACATTTTACCACTTTAATCTTGGACATCGGACATCTTGTTGGTCCCAAACCCGATGCCCCTTGCATTATTTCTTTATCTTATATTGAAAATGGAAGGAGTACAATTGAGATCCTCTAATCTTCTCTACTAATCCAAGTGCCTCTTGCTATCAAAACTGACCAACAAGCTTCCAAACCAATTTGCCTCTTAGTTTGCTTGGGGATTGACCTTCATCCTACTCCTTGAAAGACAAATTCAGCCCCAAATCTGATATTGGCTAACTAGCCTCTTGAATCTCCCTGCAATTCCTCAATTTCAATCCCCAAATCTGATATTGGCTAACTAGCCACTTGAATCTCCTTGAAATTCCTCAATTTCAGTTATTGGAATTCAAGTCTTAGTGTGACATTAATGTGACATTAAATGTGACATTAAGGTAAATCAAGGGAAACATGCACGAGGATGACCGTCCGAGGACTTGGACGCCCGAACGGGGTTTAGGGGAGCCTATAACCAAAGAGAGTCCAAGAATAGTAGGACTCACCAAGGTTTGATGGCTGGCAATCGAATCACGATGGGTCTGGCCAGCAATGAACTAAGCAAGGCTGGGAGGTGAAAGGATCGCTCGTGCTCATTGGAATCGGATGACTTTTTCTCTGTTCTTGATCGTCTTCTCCAGAGCCTCCTGTCAAGGTCGTCGCCTGACATTGGTATCAGAGCCATTCGTGAAGTTCCTTTCAAGCGAGGCCAGGCGAATTGACGGATACGTCTGAGGCTAGGCGAAATGACGGATACGTTACCCGTCATATGTTATTACTGGCCGAAAAGGGAGACGCCGTAAAAGCGTGACAGGCCGTAAGGGAAAGTGAAAGGCGTGAGACGTGCCACGGACCATGAGATGTCACAAGGAGCGTGAGACGCCGTAACGCGACGTCTCTTTACGTGAGACGTCGCAAGAAGATTAATGCGTGAAGACTGAGTTCACGTGCCTCACGCGTGCCTCACGTCATACAAATCGTTTTGGAAGAGAGCAGTTTCATGTAACTCACGTTACACCAATCGTCTGGGAAGAGCAATCATTCAACAGTTCGCTACCAGCTGACTGAAATTAGTCACACTCGTCCTACAAATAAAAGACATATTGGTGGTTCACGTGATAGTCCCGTTTTCTGCCGAAGAACTTCATTTCCAGCGTGACTGGTCTAGTCCGGGAAGGCAAAATTTGTTCCTTACTCTTCGGGTTTATTTACGAAACCAGCAACAGTTGCCTGCCATTATAATCAGGGAAGTACTTTACTTTGTATGCAAGTTTCTTATCTTTGCTTTCCAATTCCAGTGTATTAATAGCAGAAAAAGGGAAAGAGGGAGTAATGGAAGGTTCTAGTTCTGGGGACCACCCTATGGTAGATCCCCATGAATCGGAAATGCAAGAGGAACAGTGGGAAGAATTCTTTGCTACACGAGAACAATTTGATGATCTTACTGCTCCTGTGCAGGCTCAGGGGGTTCAAATGGAATTTTTAACTCAAACACTCACTGAAATAAAATCTCAATTAACTTTATTGTTAGAAAGAGATAAAAATAAGATAGAAACCTCGGATGTCCCATCTTCATCGAAAGATTTAGATGTGACTATGCGAGATCCTAAGGAACCCCACCACAAGTTGAGAGATAATCCAGTTCTAAAAGATATGAAACCCCCTCAGTTTCACGGGGAGGAAAAAGATAGAAATAAAGATACAATCTTTAATTTCCTCCAAAAATGGGAAGATTTACATAAACTTAAAAATACCCCACCACATCTCCAAGCACTGGAGGCTAGTTTAACTTTGAGGCCCAAAGCATATAAATGGTGGCGAACTTTAAAGGAGGCAAATAAAATATCTGAAACTTGGGCTCAATTTGAATCCGTCTTTTTGAAAGAATTCATTCCTGAAAATGAAATGGAAAGAAATTGGGAAGATTGGGATTATGTCAGACAAAAGGGAAGACCCCTGCTGACATATCTAGAGGAATATCGTGAGAACCCTCAAATTGGAAGGAATAGATGAATTTCAAAAGACAAGAGGATTCATTAGGGGACTAGATAAAGCCTGTAAAAAGAAAGTAAAAAGGAGTTCACCTAAGACACTGGAAGAGGCAATTAAATTTGCATTAATTCATGAAGATAGTATGCGTCCAGGTACACTCACTAGTCTCACTGATACGGAGCCCAAGTCTAAGGAATTGGAAACCTCAAAATTTGTGGGCAAATTTAAAAGAAAAATGCCATTTTTTAAGGGTAAACTTTTTGAAAAGAAACAATATGTGAGGCAAAAGTTAAGTCCTGATGACTTTGATAAGGCTAAAAAAGAAAAGTTGTGTTTCAATTGCCTATCCCCTAACCATGCTGCTTGGAATTACCCTCAAAGGAAAAAGGGGGAAGACAAAGGAAGGGATAAGGAAAAGGGCAAGGAAAAAGAAAAACAAATCCATGTAGTGCAGACCTTAGAATTAAAGGGCATGAAAGGTATAAATCTTTAGAGGTCTTGCATATGGATGTACAACACAAGTGTTGTATGTCAACTTCTATGTGGCAGCCTACTTTTGGGCCACATGATTTAGTTAGAGTACATGGATTGATAGCTGGAAAGAGGGTTAGAGTCATGATTGATGACTCTGCTACACATAATTTTATAAATTATGCACTTGTCAAAAAATTGAAACTTCCCCAACAAAAGAGTAGGCATCAATATGTTGTTCGTATGATGCAAGGTCAAGATAATAAAATATGGGATACAATGGTATCCAATTTGAAAATTGAGATTCAAGGATATAAAGATAAACTTGATTTCCAAATTACGAATATGGAAAGAGCGGATATTGCTCTAGGGAGGGAGTGGCTATGGGGATTGGAACCATCCTTAAAACGTAGTTATCACCATAATACACTGGAATTTGAAAGAGATGGTAAGACTTTTGTCATTCAAGGTGAACATGAAGTATCTGATAATCCTTTGCTATGTTCTACTGAAGTTCAGAAGCTGATAAAGAAGGAAGTTTGTGAGGTATATATGTTATGGTCTCTTCCTATACAAAACACTTTTACTTTTTGTAATATAAAGCAACAATTTTCTTATGTTTGTGAGTTGAATATAAATAATGAATTAAGTAGTTTGTTAGATGATTTTAAAGATGTGTTTCCTTCTGATTTACCAAGTGGCCTTCCACCAGATAGGGGTGATATAAATCACCCAATTGACACAAATAAGAATACACACCCTATTTCTAAACCACCATATAAGTTAAGTGAAACACAACACCAAGAAGTTGAAAGACAAATTAAGGATTACCTTGATAAAGGGTTTATACAACCCAATAATTCACCTTGGGCTTCACAAATTTTATTAGTAAAGAAAAAAGATGGTTCTATGCGACTTTGTGTTGACTATAGAGCACTTAATAAAATAATGGTGAAGAATAAATTTCCTATGCCCAGAATGGAAGATCTTTTTGATCAATTACAAGGGGCAAAATTCTTCACAAATATAGATTTAAGATCAGGCTATCACCAAGTAAGAATTAAGGCACAAGATGTTCCCAAGACAGCATTTCGTACTAGATACGGGCATTATGATTTTTTGGTGATGCCTTTTGGCCTCACTAATGCACCAGCTTCCTTTATGAAGCTGATGAATAGTATTTTACGGCCCTATCTAGGACATTTTGTAGTAGTCTTCTTGGACGATATCTTGATCTTTAGTAAATCAAGAGAAGAACATTTGGAACACGTACAATTAGTATTCCAACTGTTAAGAACACATTCCCTTTATGCGAAGAAAACTAAATGTGAATTCTTTGCACAAGAGGTCAAATATTTGGGGCATATTATCTCGAAAGAGGGAATCAACATGGATCCAGAAAAAGTAAGGGCAATTATTGAATGGCCATCTCCAAGGAACCTGGAAGAGCTGCAGATCTTCCTAGGTTTATCTGGATTTTATCGTAGATTCATTCGAGATTATGCCAAAATAGCTGTTCCAATGACAGACCAACTTAAAGGGAAAGGAAAAAGCTTTAATTGGGGAACATACCAAAATGAAAGTTTTCAAAAACTTAAGGTAGCTATTGCTACAGCTCCAGTATTATTAATTGTGGATCCCAATAAACCATTTGTGGTTGAAGCTGATGCCAGTGATAAGGCGATAGGCGCGGTCTTATTACAAGAAGGTTGACCAGTTGCTTTTGAAAGCAAGAAATTAGACCGTGCAAAACAGAATTATTCTATTTATGAGAGGGAGCTGTATGCAATAGTACATGCAATGAAGAAATGGAGGCACTATCTGTACGGTGCCAAACTTTTGATTTTATCGGATCATGAAAGCATTAAGTGGCTTAATGATCAACCGGATTTACACGGGCGTAAAGCCAGATGGACTGAACTCCTCCAAGAGTTCGACTATGAGATAAGATATAGAAAAGGAAAGTATAATATAGTAGCTGATGCACTCAGCAAAATGCCCATCATTAATGAATTGAGTTTTACTCAGTTCACTTCCAACTTGCTTGAATCTTTAAAAGGGAAATGCCAGGTTGATCCGACATATTCCAACATATGGAAAGCAATAAAAAACAGGGATCCAAATGAAAGTGCTTCTACTGAGGAAGGAATATCTGAGAATGTTCAACAAGGAAATGGAGCATCAGGGGTTGCTCAAACTGGATTCAAGTGGAAGAATTTTACCATTGATAATGGTTATTTACTCTACAAGGGTAGGGTATGTGTCCCGAAAGATACAGAAATAAGGCGCCAGATACTCTTTGAGTGTCATGATACCCCTAGCGCGGGACATCCAGGAGTTAATAAGACTTATAGTCTTATTAAAAGGCAGTTCTATTGGCCTGGAATGAATAAGAACATCCTTGACTATGTGGTCAAATGTAATAAATGGGAGATCTTCCTAGGCTGAAAGATTGAAAATGGGAGGACTTCTCCATCCACTAGAGATTCCTTCGGGAAAATGGGAGAGTATCTCCATGGATTTTATTGTTGTTTTAGCCAGAACACAGAGGGGGCACGACTCTGTGTGGGTGATTATGGATAGGTTAACCAAAATGGCTAGATTCATTCCAACTTCAACTGATGTTAAAACACCAGAATTGGCTAGATTGTTCGTAGAGAACATATACCGATTGTATGGCCTTCCGGCAAATATAGTTTCTGATCAGGATAGGAAATTTGATAGTCAATTTTGGCGTGTGGTATTTAGGAAGTTGAATACTAAACTTAGCATGAGTACAGCGGATCACCCGCAAACTGATGGGCAAACTGAAAGGGTTAACCAAATCCTTGAAGATATGCTTAGGGCATATGTAAGTAAAAGGCAAACTAATTGGGAAGAGTATCTACCGATAGCAGAGTTTGCATATAATAGTGCCAAGCACTCTTCCACTGGATATAGTCCATTTATGTTAATGTATGGGTTTCAACCCAAAGCTCCTTATGCAGTCCTAAGGTTCAGGCAACTAAAGATTTTTTGGAGGATATGAATGGTATGTTAAAATTTGCTCAAGAAAATATTAAAAAAGCTCAAAATCGAGCTAGAGCATATGCAGATCCTCACCGAAGAGACATCTCCTTTGAAGAAGGAGAATTGAGGTGCCTGAACAAACTAAAACCATGAAAACAGAACAATGTCCAAAGCTTTCACCGAGGTATTGTGGTCCTTTCATAATACTTAAAAAGGTGGGAGAATTGGCTTACAAGCTCCAACTACCTGCTGGTAGTAAAATACATTCAGTTTTTCATGTAAGTAAATTAAGGAAGAAACTGGGTGATTTGGATAATCTAATCTTAAATGATGACATTGAGGAGCTATTAAATGACCAATCTAATCCACATGAACCAGAAAGAATATTAAATATTCGTAATAGACCAACAAGGAATACTATTTATCAAGAATGTTTGGTTAAGTGGAAAGATTGTTCAGAAGAAAGCTCAACATGGGAGCGAGTAAGTACTTTAAAGAAAAGGTTTCCCAATTTACAGTTAGACCTTCCAAGTATCGTTTTCGAGGACGAAACCGATTCTTAAGGGGAAGGAAATGTGACATTAATGTGACATTAAGGTAAATCAAGGGAAACATGCACGAGGATGACCGTCCGGGGACTTGGGCACCCGAACGGGGTTTAGGAGAGCCTAGAACCAAAGAGAGTCCAAGAATAGTAGGACTCACCAAGGTTTGACGGCTGGCAATCGGATCACGATGGGTCTGGCCAGCAATGAACTAGGCAAGGCTGGGAGGTGAAAGGATCGCTCGTGCTCATTGGAATCGGATGACTTTTTCTCTGTTCTTGATCGTCTTCGTCAAACCTTAATTTCTATTGTGAATTAGGGTTTATATTAGAGATTCACTATATCTCTTCCTCTGATGGCTCAAACTGCTAGAACATGCTAAGATAACTTGAGAGATGGTTGGGAGATCAAAGAGAATATTGTAGAGAGAAATTTCAGAGTTTCATTGCGAGAAATGCTAAAAAGTTACTGATGCACTACTCAAACAACCATGGAAACTGTCATCTATAGCTTAGGACCACCAGAAAGATTGTTGCGCTCTCCTATATGCTATCATCAACACCAGAAGAACCTTCGGTTGTTGTCATCTACTTCTAGAGGGCTCCAAACTGTTATCACATGACGTGGAACTAATCCCTGGAGGCTGCAAATCACATCAGTAGCATCTCCTTGCTCTCCAACACAGCCTCCTTCTCTCTCACAATGGCTGAAATAGACTTTCATTAGTCCCTGAATACGTTTTTTCCACTTGCATGGGCAAGTTTTGCCAAGTAGCAATCTTCTAATCCCATATTCTAACATTATCCAGCTTACTAAATTAATTCTGAAAATTATTTTAATAATTATCATAGTACTCAAAACATTAATTTCACCAACCAATAATTAAATTGGCTAGGTCAATTTCTCCTCCAAGTATCCTTGAGTAGTTATTGCCCCCTAGACTAGCATTAATTAATTAATTAATATCTAGTCTCTATTGTCACCACTAACATTAGTAGCCAATAAATTGATCTAGGCCCAAATCTGACACTGAATACTACCTAGTACCTGTCAAGCATAACTTATTACAACTTTTGCCTTTGGCACCAACTAATATCTCAAGGTCTTAGGTCCCACACTGTGAAATAATTATCTTGCACTTCACATGTGCAAGTAACATTAGCACATTTGATTACCTTTTAATCAAATGCTAAGCAAAGCAATAAAATTTCACATCCTCGTGACAGACCACTTCCTTGAAATCTTTGCAATCGTCCTCAATTGCACAACATGTTGCACTGGAATTTCCATAAGGCATCACAGTCACAACATTGGCCAGTATTGTCCAACCATATCATATACCCCAATTCTGCTGAAAATTTGCAGCCAGCATATATATAACATAAAACTGAAAATAAATCCAGAATTGTTGCTAGAAACCCATTGGATACATCCATAACTCATGTTTCTCAACTGTTTAGACTATCAACCATAGAAAAGCATTAATTCAGCATAAATCATGGCTGAAATTGTCAATGGCAATCACTAACATACTGTTGTCCATGGAACCAGATGTAGACCATTGAACAATGAGTATAAACCAATTATGAGCTGATCACTTGCTAATCTAAGAACTCATCACAAACCGTTGCAAATGTGATCCCAAACTAATTGCAAAAATTGATCAGTAACTAATGCAAAAACTGATCACAAAAGAGACCATAAACAGTTCTCAAACTAAGCTGAAACTTATCAGAATTTTTGTCTCAAAATTGAGGCAAAAACTCATGCCAAACCGATCATAAACTAATGCAAAAGTATAGTTCAATGCTCGGGTGAAACTCATACTCATTTGCATATATCTGATAGTGACTAGTACATTGAGTAATCACATCATGGCAGACATATTGTCAGCACAATACCTTGGATGCATGCTGAATACATCAGAGATCCACTACATACGAGAGCTATCCACAACTGGAGTGGAAGTGCTACCTCCCCCTTGAGCATCAGGCAATGCTCCGGACCCCTTCTCTACTAAACCTACTTGAGTCCACTCTTAACTAAAAGGCATCTTGGCAAAGTTGCAACAAATAAGGATGGTTTGCCAAGTCATCCACTTTGCATCTATTGGTAAAACAATGCTAAAGCTTCACCAAGAAGCATATGGAAACTTTACTTCCAACTTTAGTTGCCTTGAAACCTCCACTAGGCTATAGGCCTTTCTTCCCCTTAAGCATTGCGATGCTTTACACTTTCACATTGCTACAATTCCAACTTAACTAATATGCAACATTGTATCCAGTTGACTAGCCACTCGTGTGTACCTAGCATGCTAGGAGCACCAAATGTATCAAGAAACGTTCTTATTTGCATACTTTGGACCATTGCAATGTGACTGTGCATGGAAATTTAGATACTACCATCCATACCAAGATACATTTCCCATCCACATTTGAAACATCATGCTGCAATATTGGCTCTTCCTTCGGTGCATCTTGCTATCCTAAAGCTGTGTTTACTGACCTCCTTCAAGGGGTTTAAAAAGCACATGAATTGAGGATCGTTTGCTAATTGCATAAACATTTTACCTACTATCCTCAGCTGATCTTTAAATTGGTAATCAAATTCCTCTTCCTCTTATTGATCATCAACTTCTAAAGGCCTAGAAGGACCCACATTTTGGTCTAAACCAACATTATCACCTTGTTGTCCATGCTACATGCCTTGTCCAAGATTAGGCATTGCATTTTCCCCAACACTTAGTGAATTTTCAGATTGAGAGGCATCATCCCTGCTTAATCCATCTCACTATCTGAAGACACTCTTATTGTAATACTCAGCTGAATACAATTTCAGCACTCCAGCAAAGCTTTTGACCTTGAATCAGGTGCCTTGGGCCCACCAATTCGAGGAAATTCATGGTATTCCCATGATGGAACCTTGGAACCAACCTTCTTCCTCGGATAGGATGGTAAAAAACCTGATTAAGCACTAATTACAGCAAGCATAAAATTCATATAAACTGAAAATACACACTTTGCCGCTTTAATCTTAGACATTCGATACCCTATAGGCCCCAAAACCGGTGCCCCTTGTGATATTTCTTTATCTTGTATTGAAAATGGAAGGAGTACAACTGAGATCCTCTAATCTCCTCCACTAATCCAAGTGCCTCTTGGTGTCAAAACTGACTAGCAAGCCTCCAAACCAATTTGCCCCTTGATTTGCTTAGGGATTGGTCTTCACTCTACTCCTTGAAAGACAAATTCGACCCAAAATCTCATATTCACGAACAATCCAAGGTTTTGCTAGGCAGTAGATCCTATAGAAGCAAATGTCAACTTGCAAAAGGAAGCGAAAACAACTACATAAGATCATAAAACATGCAAACCTTGACTTCAATGTTAAGTGCAAGTGAGTGCTATAGACAAATGTGAATGAGACTCCCACTACCAAAAGGTAGATATGCTAAGAATGTAAGAAAGTAAAAGAAGAAATGTGCAACGGAAAGGAGAAGACAAACTAGAGCGTGCCCTACAAGGATCAAGGGACGTGCAAGTGGGGAGTAGAAAGGAATCGCGTTCACTATCACAAATATTTGAACTGGAGAAAGACCACAATCTGTGGGGCCAAATTGTCTCTAGAGAAAGTGGGCTCAAGTGCTTCTGGCTATGAACTCAAAGGAGCAGGCAACTCGGAGCAGGAAGGGGACTCATCAAGTTGTTCCTCAAGAGAGGCAACACATGCCCAAGAATAACTAAAGTCCACAACAATAGAATAGACAGACATTCCTAACAACTCCTCAAGTGAAGAGGGAGTAGAAGAACCAACAACCATGTGAGCAGTGGGTCTATCATGCTATCTCGACTGAGGGGGGGGAGGAGTGGGGAGGGGAAAGTGCCTGCACCAAATGGATTCAACACACGAGTCTTGGGGGGGGACTGCCCTTAGCCTTTAAACAACACTTATCGTCAAAGTGACCAGCCTTTTGACAATGTTGATAATACTTATTTTTCTTTGGTACAATTTGGCACCCAGTTTTAAGTTTTAACTGGGAAGTTCCTTGTGACTCACTAGCTTGGTTTGGATTTGGATGTTCATTGGAAGGTGGAGTGTGCTTGCCCTTCCCTTGCTACCCCTTCTGAAGAAGATGCAACAAAGGCACCCTCTATGGATGATGTCCCATGAAACTAATCGAACAAATGAGCATAACACAAGAGCTGACTAGTGACAGCCCTTGACAACTAGCTCTATATGTTCAATATCAGAATTCCAAACCATTTCATCCTCATCCATATAAGGCCCCAAGGCATCTACCGCACATCAATGAAAGTGGAGTTCAGCTCAAACATAGGGGAGCAAACATCCATTTCTTAGTCCTGTCCGAGTCTGCATTGTGTTGCACAACCCTATTGCTAGATATGAGACCTCTAACTAGGCACAGGTATGCATGTTGTTCAAGAGCAAGTGTGCAAATTGTCTTGGTATGCAAGCCTCTGTCCAACTGCACTTGTATGTGCGTGCAGGTTGGAAGTCTTCTAGCCAAGCAAATCTATCTATGCATAGGTTTGCAACTCTTCATGTCAGTGCTTGGGCTCTATTCTCTACTCTTATTGCTGCTCACTTTGCACGAATCTCTATGCACACATTCAAGGCACAAGCACATGACCTGTGGTCTGGTCACAAATGGGGCTTGATATGGCAGACATGAACCCTAGCTCTGTACACAGGAGGGCAAGATAGAATTCTTTTTTTTTTTTTCGTAAAAGGTAATTGTATTAATTACGAAAAAGTTTACATGATTACAAGATACACGATGGCTCTACCCCATCGTGTGTACACACTGACAGTTGGCTGGATTGTCGCTTCCCTCTAGACAGCACTTCATTAGTCAATCCTTGGTTGATGACAGTTTTATGATTCTGCGTGCGGACAAGGATAACCTTCGCAAAGCATTAGATGTTTGGGCTCTCTTTGGTCAGGCTTCTAGTCTTCGCATCAACGCTTTGAAATCAGCCATTCTCAGCTGCACGGAGTCGGATTTGCAGTCACTGGACTGGCAGGGAATGGTTGTCCCCTGTGGCTCCATTGTCAGGCATCTTGGGTATCCTTTGGGTGTTGATGTTCCCCCAAAGCAGCTACTACAGTGGATTTCACAGAAACTGGCGGCTAAGTTTCTGTATTGGAAGTCTCAGGCCTGGCCCTTCCATGTTCGCCTCAAAGTAGCCCAGACAATTATGTTGCCAATGCTTACATATTTCTTGCCATTGCTGCCCTGGACTACTACTACACTGAATGCTCTTACTAAGTCTTTTCATTTCATGTTATGGAAGAAGGATTCCTTGCATGCAGGCATTTCCTGGATTTCTTGGTCGCATGAGTGCACCCCAAAACGCATGGGTCGAGGGGCTATTTTAGATGCCCAAACTCATATGCTGGCACTCCGCTGGTCTCTTTTTCGCGCCATGTGCTCGGATTATTATCCTTGGGTCATCATAGCCCGTTATTTTCTTGAGGATCACGGGCTTCTACATGGTAATACCCAAATCCGCAGTTCTTGGTGGCATGTTCTTAATGCCGATTCTCGGTTCTCCAGTTCTTCCTCATCTCTGCTTGCCCATTTGGTGTGTTCTTGGAGACTGGTCCTCCGGAAGTCTCAATGGCATCCAATGGAGGATCGCTTAGCTACTAATTCTTTTCAATTGGAACTCTTGGCAGTCTCGCGGTTAATTTCGTGGGAAGGTAAACATGAGCTTTGACCAAAATTCAACCGCATGGCACGTTTGGGCTTAACTTCGGTCGCGGATGCTACCCTTGCGAGTCGCAATGTGTTGATATCGTTTCGTACAGCCAGGAGGCTTTTCAGGATCCCTCGTGGATACAGGTATTTATGGGAACAGCTTTTGATGGTGCTTCAGAGCAGACAACCCTTTCCTGCCCTTGCTACGGATCGTCCCTGGCAAGACTGGGACTTTGCAGGCAGGCTGAATTTAGAAAAGGCTTCAGCTAACCAGATGTATCATCTTCTGATTAAAGATCATCAATGGCTGGTTACTAAAGCTAATACTCTATGGGGATTGCATAAATCCCAGTCATGGTGGAGGGTAACTGTGATGGAGGGCTGGTTAAATAAGACACCCTTCAAATATAAGGTCTTTCTTTGGAGGGTGATGATTGGTGGTCTTTCACTTGCTTCAGCTCTTTCCAAGCGCCGAATCTCCAATGGCAACTGTTTCTTTTGCACCACCACTATGGAATCCACCCATCATCGTTTTATTTCTTGCCCCCTTGCTCAAAAAATCTGGTCATTCTTGTCAGCCGTCTGGCGAGCGGGGGTTGATTTCTCGCTACACCCGTTTGATTGGGTTTTTGCGCAACCCAAATATCCCACACCGGCACAGCCATATATGAAGATCTTGTTTCACTTTCTTCGATATTGGGACTGTTGGCACAACTGGACCATTCGGAATGCTTTCCTTTTTTATTCCGCCTATAATGTTCAGCGGCATATTGCAAGGCTTAAAGGTCTCTTGTATTGGCAGATAGATCTTCTCCGGCACTCTGACATGCTCTCTCAGGAGGACTTACGTCCCTGGCATATGGCAATTTCCTCCGCATCTTTGCCATGATTTTGTAACTCTTTGGCTGTCTGGTTCTTGTAAAGAGGCAAGATAGAATTCTCTCTCTCTCTCTCTCTCTCTCTCTCTCTCTCTCTCTCTCTCTCTCTCTCTCTCTCTTCTCTCTCTCTCTCTCTCTGTTCCCCTTTTGTAGCCATTATCTGGAGTACCAGAGCTACATACGCACATACACATACACGACACTTATCACACTCACAGCACCGTATTTTCAGTTTCCAGTTTTTAGCTTTTCATTCAGCACTTTTATTTTGGATAGCTGGACCTCATCAGTTGTATCACAATTTGTCTCATAGGCCAGTTTTGGTCTTTAGATAACGTTAATATAACTTTCTCTCTCTCTCTCTCTCTCTCTCTCTCTCTCTCTCTCTCTCTCTCTCTCTCTCTCTCTCTCTCTCTCTCTCTCTCTAAAAGGACAGCTCTAAAAGGGGAAAAAGTCTACCTAGAGGATGACCTCACACCCGCACAGGTGGCACACCGTAAAGAATGCATGCCACAGATCCTGGAGGCTCGCAAAGCGGGAAAATGGGCAGTATACAGAGATGGTCGGGTCATTATCACAGATGAGCGCCAATGACGGGGCACGGCCTATGAGACCCACCTGAGTTTTGCAGTGTGGAACTGCAACGGAGCTATGAAGACAGATGTAGGATTATTCCAGGAGACCTTCACCGCCAAGGACATCGTCCTTACACAGAAACCCACCAAAGCCCAGGCACCTACTTACCAGAAGTGAGGGGATATAGATGGGAGACGGCATGCCGCCCTAGAGCCCGAACAAAAGGAGGGCCCCGAGGGTCCGGAGGGGTGGCTGTGTTGTACAGGGAGGAGCTACAGCCCATGGTGCAGGTCATGCGGAAAGATGAGGAAGCCCGGTTCATGTGGATCCGGATACACACAGATCGCCCCCGAGACATATACATGGTGGTGTGCTATTTCCCACCAGCACACTCTCCATACGCACCACAGAAGGGCGAGTCACCATACCTACCACTGTACGAAGATATCATGCACTACTCCAGCTTGGGGGATGTCATGTTGGCTGGAGACTTCAACGCACGCACAGCACAAAGGCAGACCCCCTTCTTCGAGAGCGAAGACCACATGTACAAAGAGATTGCACCGTAGGAGATAGGACTCAACCGGGCGTCACAGGACACAGCTGAGTGCACCGAATATGGCGAACACCTACTGGCGTTAGGGGGAGCACACGGACTGGGAACAAGCACAGTGGACTATATCCTCGGCCCTCTATCACTTATCCCCGACGTCCAGTCCCTTAAAAGATCACCTCGCCCACTCGCAGTGGCTGCCGACCATGCATACCTACAATTTGACATAACCTGCAGGTATGACCTAACCCCCCAAGATTCCCCAGGTACCACTTTACCAGGCTAACTGCGAGCGCATACTCCGACCATCTCTATTGGAGCCTGCAAGAAATGAACCCCCACACACCCCTGGAGGAGGTCACAGCACAGTTGGCGGGCACACTACACACCTCAGCTGCCGAATACTTCCCCCACACATCCCCCTCCCCCCACCCCACCCCTCCGAACAAGAATGTCCCACAGAATAGCTGGTACGACGTAGAGTGCAGGGAAAGCCGGCTCCGTCTTCAACAGGACGAAGCACGGGGAGTACACACACATAAACAGGCACGCTTGATCTTCCGTCGCCTAGTGCGACGGAAGAAACGAGCCTACCTCTCCAAAGTGGAACACGAGTTCTACCAGCTATTCTTAGGACAGGACAGCAAAGAGGCATGGAAGGCGTTTCAGGAACCCCGAGCCCAGACGCCCATCACCTCCCCGAACACTTGGCACGCATATGCAACCTCACTATACCAAGTACCCAAGCAGCCCCAGCTACCCCGGCCCCCAGGGAGCAAACCCGGATCATCCACATTCTTCAGCACGGGGCGGGTTCGGAACACCATTGACAGACTCCAAAATGGCCGTGCCCAAGACCACGAAGGCTTGGTAGCAGAGCATTTGACCCATGCTAGAGACATACTGGCACCTCTCCTAGCACACATGTTCAACAGAGCCCTATGCGAAGGCTTCCCAGCCAGTTGGTCAACCAACACCATAATACCTATCCTGAAGGCCGGAGACCCCATGGTTCCTACGAACTACCGAACAGTCATGGTTGGCCATGTACTAGCCAAGCTCTATGGATCCATACTGGAACACGAGCTGAGCAAGTGGGCAGAGCAACACCAACACTGAGCAGCAGGACAAGCAGGGTTTAGGAGGGGGTTCTGCACCCTTGACCATATCCTCACACTGAGAGCCATCATAGAGGAGGGCAGAGCGCATGGAAGACGGGTGTGCTGCTGCTTCGTGGACTTCCGCAAGGCCTTTGACACAGTCCCACGAGCGAGGCTCACGCAGAGACTACAAGAACTAGAGGTACCAACCGAAATACGATGGGGGATACTGGCACTATACGAATCGGTAACGGGCCGAGTTCGGGCACCGGGAGGGCTGTCAAAGGAGATCACCAGCACCATCGGAGTCAAGCAAGGATGCCCACTCTCGCCCACCCTATTTGGCCTCTACATTGATGAGATCTCAGAGTACATAGATAAATTGGGCGAGGTGGGATCGAGCCTGGGAGGGACACTGATACCTATCTTACTATATGCGGACGCCAACTGGACGCACTACAGGCCTTCTGCCAAGACAAAGACCTAACTGTGAACCTGGGGAAAACCAAGGTCATGGTGTTCAACACATCAACCCAATGGCTCCGTCGGTCGGTACCCCCCTTCACATACGGTGGAGAAACCGTGGACGTGGTCCAAAGATACGTCTATCTGGGGATTACATTCTCTGGACCGAGATTTACCTTGAGAAAAGCCGCGGAAGATAGACTAACCCGAGGCTATGCAGCCCTTGGATCAATAGAGAACCAATGTGCCCGCATACAGTTCCAGGAACCCCGGACAAAACTCTGGCTTTTTGACACCTTGGTCACACCAACCCTCCTGTACGGGGCTCCCATATGGGGGTCCAATCTCTACCACACGCGGAGAGCCCCACAAAATCAGCCACTGCCTGAGGAGGAGGCCACCTATGATCTCACGGATGATCCGAAGCAAGCCCTCCGTACCACACGAGATCATCCGCGCAGAGCTGGGGGCACCGCCCCTCGTGGCTGAGGCCCTCTTCCAGACCGTGACATTCTTGCGCCGAATATGGGACTTGCCCCGACACCGGTACCCCAGACTCGCCCTGAAGTCATCCAAACAGCTAGCAACACAAGGGGACACTGAGTGCTAGTACGCCCGAACAGAGACCTGGCTATGGCTCCATGGCCTGCACATGGACCACCTCCCCCCACTACAATACAGCCTAGACTGCCCACACCTGGAGCTCAGCCGAGAGGAGGTAAATCACATCACCAGAATGGATATCATCTGAACAGACACCGCCAGGACATGGGTGACCCCCACATCGGAACTAGAAACCAAGAAGGCTTTCTACCGAGAACACTTCCTGCATATCTCCCTGGACGGCTTCATCACCCGCCCAAGCTACATGGACACACACTTGTCTCACGGGGTCAGAAGTGCTATCGGACAGATCCGCACGTCCTCACACCAACTACGGGTCGAAACGGGCAGATACGGGGCCAACCCCTTCCCCCCAGAAGACCGAATTTGTCAGCTCTGCCATCTCGAGCCAGAGACAAAGGAACACTATATCTGTAGATGCCCAGTGTACTACGAAATCCGGGGACGCTTCCACTGCCTATTCAGAGAAGGATTCGGACCACTCTCCAAGGTGATGGAATTCAAAGACCAGAGATGCCTGGGGCTCTTTCTACTGGAAATACAACGCCACAGAGACCACCTCCTACGAACCACGGAGCAAAGACAAGGAGCCACCAACCAACGCACACACAACGACTTCTACCAAATACCAGCTACCCTCCCCACCAGCGAGGCCGCACCAGCCCAACCGACCTCCCGGCCCCCGAGGACCACCTTAGAAATAGCCACAACGAGAGGTAAAGCCCAACGACCACACCCCGCCGGCCCCCGTCCCCGCAGAAGACACTGGTCGAAGATACAAGGGATACTACGCTGCCATCGGAGGGCCCTGCCCCGCCGCTTTAGCCTCTCCATGCTAGACTGACACATACGGGACATCTTAGGATGAACACCCCAGAAGCAGTTCCACACCACACTGGGAGTACCTCTAGATTGTATCAATTCCAGATATCATTTTGTACCTACTCAATTTAGTTCAACATAGCATGAATGTTAGCTTCACTGGGACTTTTGAAATCTCCCAGACATTTGTATGCAACATTTTGGTCTCATAGGCCAACTTGGCCTGTTGTAGACGTTAATATAACTTTCTATATCTCTCTCTCTCTCTCTCTCTCTCTCTCTCTAAATGTTAGCTTCACTGGGACTTTTGAAATCTCCCAGACATTTGTATGCAACATTTTGGTCTCACAGGCCAACTTGGCCTGTTGTAGACGTTAATATAACTTTCTCTCTCTCTCTCTCTCTCTCTCTCTCTCTCTCTCTCTCTCTCTCTCTCTCTTACAGCAGGCTGAGGACCAGCGTACCCGACGCCGCACGAGGATCCGTGGGTTTCGGACCCCACAGCCACACCGACAAGAGATCTGGAGGATTCTTGATCTACATCGACAGCAGACTCAGATCCGACGACACTCGACACATTGGATCTCAGACCTCCAGTTTGCTCTTTCTCCACCGCCGATGTACCACATCCTGCATCCAGGAGGGATCGCCTGCTATTAGCGACTTCGACGATTGCTACTACATCCCAGGATAGTATATCTCCCTGCATCTGTTACATATACACATCGCACCACTTTATTACAGCCGACAGTTGTTCCCCTATCACAGCCGACATTTGTTCCCCTTTTGTAGCCATTATGTGGAGTACCAGAGCTACATACGCACATACACATACACGACACTTATCACACTCACAGCACCGTATTTTCAGTTTCCGATTTTTAGCTTTTCATTCAGCACTTTTATTTTGGATAGCTGGACCTCATCAGTTGTATCACAGTTTGTCTCATAGGCCAGTTTTGGTCTTTAGAAGACGTTAATATAACTTTCTTTCTTTCTCTCTCTCTCTCTCTCTCTCTCTCTCTCTCTCTCTCTCTCTCTCTCTCTCTCCCTCCCTCTCTCCCTCTCTCTCTCTCTCTCTCTCTCTCTCTCTCTCTCTCTCTCTCTGTGACATGACGGTGCGTGACAACTCTCAGGCGTGACGGCGCGTGATGGCTCTCTCTCTCTCTCACGTGACGGATGCTGGCGTGACAGATGCTGGACGTGACGGATCTCTGACGGCTTGCTGGCATGACGGATGCTGACATGACAGCTCTCTGACGTGACGGATGCTAGCGTGATGGTTCTCTGACAGTTGTTGGCGTGACGGATCTCTCCGATTGCTGGTGTTACATTCATTGGTCGTGGTGAGCAGTAGTGGCATGAGGGACCTAGTGTAAGGTGATGTACCTGGCGTGACGGCTCTCTCCGACTGCTGGTGTTACATTCATTATTCGTGGTGAGCAGTCGTGGCATGAGGGACCTAGCATAAGGTGATGCACCTGGCGTGATGGAATGCAATCATGAGCAGGTCTCTCTCACTCAGTCATGAGCAGTCTTGATCAGAGAATGCAGTTTTTCTCTCTCGCATGTTGGCCTAAATGAATGAATGCAGTCGTGAGCAGGGTCTCTCGCATGCTGGTTAGCAAGGAATGCAGTCGTGTGAGCAGTCTCGTACGCTGGTTTGAATGAATGCAGTCGTAAGCAGGGAATGCAGACATAAGCAATCGTGACCGGAGAATGCAGTCGTGAGCAGTAACTGAAAACAGTGAGAACGCATTTTGGCTCGTAAAAGATTACTGGGCTTGCAAAAATTTAGTGAGGGGTTGGGAAAACCCTGGAAATTTGCAAGAAATCGCAGAAATTGCTCTAATCTGACAATACAAAGTACAAGTTGAGTGGCTTTGCACACAATGTATGAGAGATGGATAATGTAGACAAATGCAAGCATCAAACCGTGGAAAATGAATATCTGGGAGACGAATCTGATCAAGAACTAATACAACCGTCCATGGAAGCAATGTTCAACACCCCTTCTAAGAACACACGGTACAAGACGTATGGCCATAGGGTCTGTGATTGGACCGTCTCCCCAACGTGTGATAGGCATGGAAAGACTTCTCGCACCATGAATGAAAAGAAATACGAAGAAATTCATCTCATGATTCGCTCTAAACTACGAATTATGAGACAAATATTCATCGCAATATGCTACTTTCCTCCTGCAAATTCTATCTATGCCACACGAGATGGATCTCCCTTTGATGTACTCTATGAGGATATCATGAGATATGCCAGCATTGGGGACATATTATTAGTAGGAGATTTCAATGCACACACTGGAGATAGACAGAGTGACTTTTATATGCATGACAGTGCCATGTTCAAAGAGATCGACATAAATGAAATAGGCCTACGCAGGAGAGCCCAGGATAAAGAAGTGAGTACCTATGGTACAAACCTATTGACTTTGGGAAGTGAACATGGACTAGCCATCTTTAATGGTCTGTCACAATGGCCAAGATCTGACAATTTGACATGTTGGAATCACAAAGGAGGGGCAAGTAACCGTCAGATGAACAAGGTGGAAAATCTGAAAACGCTAAAGCAGAAGACAACGGCCAAGGTAAAGTGAAACGGAAGACAAAGGCGCGCCAAGAAAAACCTAGAAACACAAGAAGCACAAAAAAGTCCTAAATAAGGGAAAAAGGCACACAAGGAAAAGTGCAAGTCAATACTTTTGTAAAAGAGTGCAAGCGCATCATGATTTAATTTAAGAAGCACTGGGCTCTCACCCATGCAATTTGTAAATGTAGACAGGCAGTGGAAAGAAAGCTAGGAAGATAGAAGGACAATGGGAAAAAGAGCCTAGGCCACGGCCGGCCATGTAAAAAAGGGGATAAGGGGATGACCGCCCAAAAGGGATTTAGGGTTTTGTATATAAAGTTGAAAAGTGAATGAGAGGCTCATTCTTATGTGTGGCCAAAAGTGGCTCTCCTTTTCTTCTTCTTCTTCTTCTTCTTGCTTTCTTGAGCTTGTGCTTGAGAGAGGAAGTGTGAGAGTGTGAGGGAGTGAGTGTGTGAGGGTGAGGGATCGGGGAGGAGAAGCTCTCCATCTTCTCCTCTCTTCTTCTCTTCTCTTCTCTTCTCTTATTTTACTCGCAGCGATGGAGCTTGGAGCGTGGAGCTTGAGGATGGAGCTTGCTTGAAGCTTGCACTCAGATCGTAGAGCTACGGGAGTGCACGGGAGAGGAGGTAACTCGGTCGGCATAGAGGTAAGCTCACTATACCCGTAGATATGGATGGCGCATCGGCTATGTGAGAAGTAGCCATTAGTGCTCAGCTTGGAACGCTTGAAGCAATAAGCGCTCCGTGGGTCTTCGCGGTTGAGCGAGAGCTCCCACATTTTGGTTCTGTTGCCGAGACCAACGGATTTAAGCCTCGAGCGCTTGCGTGCTTCGAATCGAGCATTGAAGTAGGGTTTTCCCCGAACCGGTGCTTGAGTCAGATAGGTAGGAAGCGAGAGAGTTTGAAGAGGTATTCGATCTCCTTAGCAAGTAGATTTTTGTTGATTTGAACTTGGGAAAGCATGATGGAGTAGTGTAGGTATTTTCTTTATAGTTTTTTCTTGCATTTAGAAAGGATAGGAGAAAAACATTGGAGCAAACAGTAGGGTTTTCTGTTGCTGTATAACAAGCTGATACAGGGAAAAGAAGGGCAAGAAATGAAATTTTGGGTTAAATGTTAGTAAGGGAAGCAAGATTAAGGTGAGTGCAGGCCTGGACAAGGTGATAAGGGGCCAAGAGTGGCAAGAAAGGCCACATTGTGCATTGCAGGGTTTCAGGAGAGCAGGAGAGAGGAAGAAAGCTTCGTTGAGTGGATCCGCTTCGATCTGGCCATTCGGGAGTTATTTACCCAACCCAGGTAATTCCACACTTTCCACTGTATGAGTAGGTTCGGTCTGGAGCTGCTCAACCAGTAGGACAGCCTCCATCACTCAGCGTGACGAATTTTTTGAAGTCCGGCAAAAAAACACGTCGCGCTCGACTCGTCCGAGTGACAGCGATTCTGGGTCGAGTCCCAGAATCGGCCCTCAGACCACTCGACCATTCGGCTCTCGGACCATCCGGCCATTCGGCCCACTACACTACTCGGACGCCTTTTACTCAGCCTGTCCGAGTAAAGCATTCGAACCAACTTTGAAATTTGGCCCTCGGCCCTGCCGACTCGGCCCACTTGACTCAGCCCACCTGACTCGGCCCTCGGCCCTCGGCCCTCAGACAACCTGACTCGGACTGGCCAAATTCAACACTCGGCCCTCGGACGAGCCGAATCGGGGATTCCACCCCTGTAACTCGGACTTGTTGGGCCGAATTTGAATTTTTTCAAATTTTAACCCATAGATCTAAAACTGACCGAGAGACCATATAGAGCCGAAACCACATCATAAATCTATCACTGGGCTAAAATCTAGAGCAAGTAGCTCAAAACTTGGTCAAAAACGGTCCTTCAAATCGCGCATGGTGTTTACCGTAATGGCCCTGTGGGCCGGGGGGGACTGCCCCCCCCCCCCCCCCGGACCCCCGTAGAGGGGGCACCTCCCCCAAGTAGATTGGAGAGAAAATGCGCGCCGCGACAGGTCTTTCAAATTGGACCCTAGTGTAGTAATGGCTCTACACGAGCATGGATTCTCACTTGCGAAAGAGCAACCAAAAGCCCATATCCGAACAGAGACAACCAGAGACCCTAGAACCTCAATGGGTCAATCTAGCCAACAAGGGCAAAAAGGCCACACTACAGAAACACGTACGTGTTGCATTCGGACTGCATCTGGTCAAAGCGGAAAGCAACAACATCAAGCTACAACAGCGAGGATGAGTAGATATGACAGTCCTAACGATAGATACACCTTGAACAGCACTGCACAGGCGATGCAAGACATCAGTGGAGAATCCACATCTGGTCGTGCAGTTGGGGACGCAAGGGTATTTGTGGAAGATGAAGACATGGTATTGCTTGCTTATCTTAGGATCAAACTCACTGCGAAAAGAGAGCACACTATCGATGCTCTGATTGATAAAGAAGCATATTTTAATATCTTGACCTATGAGGTATGGATCCTACTAGGCCAACCAGAGCTCACACCGACTAATGCAACTCTTAGCTCTTATGGGGGACACCCACAAGCACTCATAGAGAAGTGCAAAATCCTTGTGACAATTGAAACTGAAAGCTTGGCTATCCTATTTCATGTTCCTCCAAATAGTGCTAATTGCGGCAAGGAAACCCTCCTAGGAAGACCCTTCAAAAGGGCGACCAAGTGTGAGGCCGACTATGTAGCACAGAAGATACACCTGACACTACCAGGTGTGAGGATAGTCACAACCTTTAGCAAGGGTGACCTCATCGAACCTCAAGGGAAAGGCAAGGAAGGTGCTGACATAACAGTCAAGCCTGCTAACGAGAACAAGGACTTGTTGGAAGAGTTGATAGAAGCGCAAGTCGAACAACAAGAACCAGTGAGTGAGGCCATGCCTAAAACAAGAAGGTTCGGAGCCAATGCCAAGGACAGGCGTTGGACTTATAACTATTGTAGAAGACCCCAAAAGAAGCCCAAGCCTTATAGACAAAGACATCAAAGGAGAGCCACGCCGAGATGGATATCCAAAGCGTTGCTACATGCTCAAGGGTATTATGCAGGTAACTGATGGATTTGGATACCAAAACCCCCTGCTAAACCACCTCTATCAGCTGAAGGCCAGATTGTATCAAAAGCAACAAAGCACAGGAGGAAATTTAAGAGAAACTCCAGGTCATGGGGCAAGAAACCAAACATGAGTGTTCAAAAGAAAGAGCCTCAGCCTAGTATGCTTAATAAGCAGATGTCATATGTAACCATTGAGCGTGCACAAAGACCACTAGTGCTCAAGGAGCTTTTGACTTCCCAAGAGGATGATGAGCACCAGAGGCACAATGCTGCTCGTAAGGAGACTGATTGGTCAACAAAGAAAATGGCACAATCGTCTAACAGCCTCGAGCAAATCGTTCAGCCTGCCAACAAGTCCACCTAAGAGTCCCAGATCTCCTACACCCTCTTTTCCCAAACGGACACAAGAAGCACAACAGCAGTCGTCAAGGGCAGCTGCTCAATCCCAATCTCTATCTACATCTGATATTCCAAATGTCCAAGAGGCGGAACATGACACCACCCTTAGCTCTCAGCCTAAGGATATGCCTATGCAATCCACCGTGGCTAGCTCAACTGATGCTGAACCTACACAAGTGAATGCTCTAAGGGCAACAAAAGACACGGCCACTTCCGATCGCCCTAGGGACTTGACATCGCAATCCACCAAGATTAGCCAGCCCACTGGACTAGCTGCTACCACTTCCAATCAGGGATCACAGCAGTCACAGTCCTTGGCCGTGACAACGACCCTTGCAAAACGTGTCCTTAGCAGTTCACCTGGGGAGAAGGCGTCGCAATCAACTTCCTTGACAACTCTAGCACTTCCAAAGCACCTAAAGCCTAGGCTGGAGGAGTTAAACAGAAGGGAATTGGCTGAAGAGCTAGACTCTCCAAAAAGAGAGGCAGTTGTACCCTCACAGCCTAGCGAGGCTATTCAGCAGGCCGCACCTATGTCCCATGAGGACACACTAGAGAAAGAGAATGCTGAGGCCCAACCAAGCACATCAATGGCTGACCTAGTTTAAGGTCCTGAGTCATTAAGTTATGCACCTTCACTGACCAAGAAAATGAGGAGAAAACAGCAAAAACAACAGCAATTACATGTGGTTGTGGATCCCAAGAACATTGAGACCAAGAGCGCTGGAGAGTTGAGGAATAAAGCATTGAGTCCATCCACCAATGAACCCATTGATGTCTCTCCTAATAGCAGTGAAACCTCAGACACATCCGTGTGTTTTGAAAAATCAAAGCAGCCGTTGCTATCAACGGTTGCTTGCAACACTCAATCCACCGACAACAGAACTCACATTGACCAATCAAGAGTGGAAACAACACTGTCACAACAGGGTGACAAATCTATACCCACCACATCCGATGAGAACCATGACAAAATAGCACCAAAGCCTCAGGAAAAACGCATAATCCCCGAGAGCATAAGCAATCCTAGCGTTGACCAATCTTGCTCATCTAGGCCTGAGCCCCCAGCTATGCTAAAGCCTAGGAAAACTCCTAGAACCTTGCATGAGATAGCAACTGAGCAAGCCCTCGTTGAACATAGAAGTGTCACAGAATGCTTAACTAAGTTGGATGATAAGCTCACAGTGTTCGCACGTGTCTGTCTTGGCAGACGTGGGCGCATTCCCTAAAGAGCAGCTTGAAGAATACTTGCCATTTCCCCTATCCTGGGAAGAGCAAGAACATCTTGACGAGCACTATGACAGGCTCCTGCATGAATGCATATGACTCACCTCTAATGAGGAAGCCGACGAACTACGCTTAACTGTAACATTCAATGATGTGCTCTGCCGACCAAATCTCTTAGAGATAAAGCAACTAAAGTGACAATCAAAGGGTCAAAGTCAATTTAAAAAACGTTGGTTTGAAAACCGTGTTGCAATGACCGAACTAGGAGCCCAAATTATGACAGTCTCAGAGGAGCGATTGGCCAAATGGCGGTCTCAAAGAGACCCAACCTATGTGGCAGCAACTTCCTTTCGAGTGCTAACTGCCATTCAGGGTACGGACTTAGCTGAAACTAGCCAAGAGAACTCTCTGTCTGATAAGGTTCGCACTGAGGAGGAGTTACATGTTGCCAGTAGACTCGGGTAGGGTTCCATGCTACTCGATGTTGCAAAATATCTATCGTTATTGAGTAAGCTGCCACGAGTACTAGATGTGTGTGCCACACTCCAATACAATCCGGAGTCCTACAATTGGCTTTTATCCTCGTGAAGTAACATGGATTCGTAAATATGTATATAAATAAACAATGAATTTTGTGACCCTGTATAGACAATATCAACACACACAAGCAATGATAGTCAAGCGTAGGGAGAAGAGTTGGGTTTGATAGGCTAAGCTCCCTAGGTCCTCCTCTCCCTACACATTTAGAAGTCGTGTGACCATTCCCGCCTCCAGGTGGAGGGCATGCAACCCTCATTACCGCCATAGGAAGCCCTGATTCACATCTCTAATGGTGTAGACAGGTACCGTCCCTTTCTATACACCTTTTCCCCTTTCCGGTCTATCCTTCCGAGGATGAGCTCTACCCTACTCCATGACAACCAGTCCACGCAACTTAGCATAAGCCAAGATCTGCTAATGGCTGGAGGCAAAACAAACATCATCATGGGGGCCATCCCTCTACAACAAACACTGCATGCCTCACCTCTCCTCTCCTCATCATATGCGCTTGATAACCCACTGTATAATCCCTTCCATGCGAATAGTTTTATCCTGCCTCGAGGCCTAATCCTTGGTTCGCATTTTGCAGGTCCCCCTACGGTAGCAGCCATGAGCCACATAGTGCAGCTGGCATGCAAGAAAGCTCTCCGCCGTCGGAAAGAGCATAAGGTACTAGTGCCCCCACCAAAACGCTACGTGCCTACTCTAAAGAGCTACGCGCCGAAAAGAGGCCCTAAACGACACCGCCCAGGACGCAGGCCGAAAATCCCCAAGCCAAGAGAATAAGGGCTCAAGGGAGCACACGAGGTGTGATAACACCAGCCGCGCAGACTCCCACCAGACGCTCGGGCAACAGGTGCTCAAATAAGGAGGGGGCATCTCGAGACAAGCAGGAATTTAACGCATTATTTAAAAACATTCTGAAAACAATTGCGGCCAGGGACTACACCATCCGGGTCCCAGCCGACATCTTCCCCGCCCAGCCTCACAGGAGCCCCTAACCGGTATTGAGATTACAAGCTCAACACATGCGGACATTGATGATGGACCACCTAGTTAGATGGGTCCACACGTCTACACTTAGCACGTCGGTGGTCATTATGACTCTCACATGGCCATTAACTCATTACTATTCAGGTTATTACACCTATTTATAGCTGGCATAGTTATAGAGCCAGTCGACTAGTGTAGTCGGTTATGCATTGTTTGACTTAGTAGGCCACTTTCCTTTATGTTGTATCTTATCTATACTTTG
The DNA here is from genome assembly GCF_053477565.2 of Lygodium microphyllum. Taxonomy (NCBI): domain Eukaryota; kingdom Viridiplantae; phylum Streptophyta; class Polypodiopsida; order Schizaeales; family Lygodiaceae; genus Lygodium; species Lygodium microphyllum. Next base: position 4,352,190 of record NC_141149.1, on the reverse strand, counting down.
TGTACATTGTAAAGAGTGTGGAAGAAAAAGAAGAAACCAACAAGAAAACGTTTTGGCCTCCATCTCTCTTCTTGTCTCTTGAGTAAGCTTCTCCTTGTGCATTCTGTGTGTGTTCGGCGCAGCATCTTGAGCAAGTCCCCCCCACACGCGATTCTTGACAACCGGCATAGCCTCAGTCGCCCGACCACCTGGACTTGCCCCGCCTCGGGCAAATAGAGTAGCCCCTATGATATAGGGGCAGCTTAACAAAGGCCATCCTGCCATAACTTTTGTCTTTAAATGGTTAAAGGGACAGGCTTCCCACCTGTATACACTTTCCTTACCTGTTGCTAATATATGCCACGTCTTTAATAAGCACTACAATATGCATCGCAATCAGCATCATAGGATTTTGATAAAGTAATATCTTGACATGATTGCATCTATTCGTTGTACCTGATGCATGCGACTTGCATATACTCTCATGAAGTGACAAGTGGATGCAGGACGACGCAGGTCTTCATGCGAACGTGTTCAATGTCCAAGTCACCGCAAGATCACCAACCTCACAAAGAGCCGCGACAAAGCCACGCTGCCAAAAGCGAAAATCACCCTTACGAGTGCCCACGTCGCATGGCCCAAAGCATGATCTTAACCACTTCCTCTTTCTGGGTTACACGCTACACCCGGCACTCATGACAACTGTTACCCCAATTGTACCAGCATTGCACGTTCCAAAGAGGGTTGCACTATCTCAAGTATATCTCCCCATCTCAACGACTGCTCCTTTAACAACGAGGCTAGGGCACAATCATCACTGTAATATCCATTTCCTGAGCCTTCAAAGCTTGACATTTCCCAACCCATTGAAAGGCTAATAGCCTCAACATATTGCAATGGTTGTACTCAAGCAAGTCCACAAAAAAAAAAAAAAAAGACAATAAAAGAACGAAAACATACGAAGCACCCACAATCACAGCACAACACATAGGGGTCCCCAAATTAGGTACGTCCAGTGACCTTGGTCGGCTGGCTCCGTCCCTAGTCCCCTAGCCCTTTAGCATCACCCACATCTCTTCAATAGAGCCATATATGAGGGGTTTCCAGTAAGTTGATGTGACCACATAATAGTGCCGATTTTTAAGAGTGGAAATCCATTGGTCACTAACAACTATCGCACCATTATAATTGGCCATATGCTAGCAAAGATATATGCCTCTATTGTGGAGCGTGTGTTGAGTTGGTGGGCTGAAACAAGGAAAATACACTCTATAGGACAAGCCGGTTTCCGCCACGAATACAATACGCTAGACCATATATTCACGCTAAGGGCCTTGATTGAGGAGAGAGAATCACGGAGGAAAAAAATCTATTGTTGTTTTGGGGACCTCTGCAAAACCTTTGATACTGTGCCACGTGCAAGACTCATGCAAAGGTTGCAAGCCATTGGGGTCCCAGACGATATGCAGTGGTGTATTTATGCATTGTATGAAACTGTGACAGGGAGAGTACAAGTGCCTGGAGGCACAACAGACTCATTCTCTAGCACGGTGGGCATAAAGCGAGGCTGTCCCCTCTCTCCTTTGCTGTTTGGACTGCACATTGACGAGATTTCTGATTACATGCAGAGATGGGGTGGTATGGGAGCCATCTTGGCTATGCAAGTCTCATGCAAAGGTTGCGAGCCATTGGGGTCCCAGAGGATATGCAATGGTGTATTTATGCATTGTATGCAATTGTGATAGGGAGAGTACGAGTGCCTGGAGGCACAGGAGACTCAGTCTCTATAGCACGGTGGGCGTAAAGCAAGGCCGTCCCCTCTCTCCTTTGCTGTTTGGACTATACATTGACGAGATTTCTGATTACATGCAAAGATGGGGTGGTATGGGAGCCAACTTGGCTAGGGTACTGATACCAATTTTGTTATATGCTGATGATATGGTGCTTATCTCAAATTCACCAGAGGGACTACAACGGCATCTCGATGCATTGCATGTGTTCTCTGAAGATAAAGGTCTCAAGGTTAATCTTTGAAAGACTAAAATCATGGTCTTTAACACCTCAGTAGCTTGGGTGACACGCTCAAAGCACCATTTATGTATGACGGTCAGCCTGTGGAAATGGTTAGACAATATGCATACCTCGGGGTCACTTTCAAAGGGCCACAGTTTTCATGGAAGGAGACTTGAGAGGCTACACTTGCACGGGCATATGCAGCTTTGGGTACTCTAGAGCAGCAATGTGCACACACACAGTTTTAAGAGCCGCGTACCAAATTGTGGCTTTTTGACACTTTAGTTATTCCCACACTACTCTATGGGCCAGCCATCTTGGGCCCAAGCCTTTATCATACTAGACGGATGCCACTTATGGACTGTGATGGACCGGAAGCACAACATTATGATGGCTGGGAACACATAGAAAGACCGCTGGTCATGATGATAGCACGTATGATAAGGGCAGAAGCCACCGTACCACAGGAGATCATCTGGGCAGAATTAGGCATTGCACCCATGGTAGTTGAGGCATTATTCCAAGCAATTACTTTCCTCCAGAGGATATGGCAGCTCCCTAAAGACCAATATTCTAGACTAGCGTTGGAGTCTTTAAGACAGCTTGCAGCAAAGGGAGATAGACAGTGTTGGTATGCACATATGAGCACGTGGCTGAATTTGCATGGCATGAGTACAGATAGACTACCACCGTTTGATTACAGCCTCAACTGCCCTCCTTTGAGCCTTAGTCATACAGAGCTGAATAGTGTGATCAGGGCAGACATCACTAAAGTGGACACAGAAAGGACTTGGTCCAAGCCCCCTTTCTCATTAGGCAGGAAAATGGCACAGTACCAAAGTCACTTCTTGCAGCTTTCTCATGACGGTTTCATAGTGAGGCCTAGATACATGGATGCTCAACTTTCCCATGGACTCCGAGTTGCTATTGGTCAGATCCGCACCTCATTGCATCAATTGATGATTGAGACAGGTCGATGGGGGCATATTGCAGCCGATGAGAGGATGTGCCAGCTTTGTGGATGGGCGCCAGAGACAAAGGAGCACTACATTTGTAGATGTACTGTATACTATGATATCCGATGCCACTATCATTGCCTCTTTAAGGAGGGCTTTGGACCACTAAGACGGGTGATGGACTATGAGGACCAAAGATGTTTGGGCCTTTTCTTACTAGAGCTCCAACGACACAGAGCATTATTGTTATGGGATAGGAGGTGACCCAACATCGTCCACCCCTCCAAAGAGCAATTACAAACTATTTTAGCATTGCCGAACCCTCAGTCGCGACCACCCCAGACACTACATCTCCTACTGATAGGCGTTGTCAAGATACAGCATCAAGAAGCATCACAGTTGACAAAGCTACAACGTTACACAGAGCACGAAGCCCTAGAGCACCTATTTGGCAACATAGGCGTGCCCATTTGCACCACATTTGCATCACGATTGCTCATTAGAGAGGCAGATTGGCATGATGACTCAATCGGAGGTAGTTTGCAGAGTCTTGGTGGATTCCATAGACTGAGGGGGAGATACTCTACACTCTTGATCTTTTTAAACTTAGTTTTTTCCAACTATTTCAATTTCCATACTTCTCATTCCAATCTACCATGTAAACTTACATATTAATTTTATCTCTTCTTATCTAATGAGAGATGATGATACTAGTTGTATTGGTTATGGTCTCATAGGCCACTTTGGCCTTTTAGAGACGTTAGTAGATCTTTCTTTCTTTTTCTCTCTCTCTCCAAAGAGCAGTTACAAAATTTTTCAGTGTAGTTGAACCCCCAACCGCTACAACCCTAGGCACTACATCTGCTACTGATAGGCGTCATCGAGGGACATCATCAAGCGGCATCACAATTGATAGAGCTACAACATTACGCAAAGCACAACACCCTAAAGTACCTACTTGGCAACATAGGCATACCCATATGTGTCACATTCACATGACAACTGCTCGTTACGAATGCAGATTGGCATGCTGACTCAATCGAAGGTACCCTGCACACTCTTGGTGGATTCCATAGACTAAGGGGGACATACTCTACACTCTTTTTAATCTTTTTAAACTTAGCTTTTCCAGCTTTTTCAGTTTTCCATACTTCTCATTCCAATTTACCATGTAGACCTACATATAAATTTTCTCTCTTCTTCTCTGATGAGAGATGATGATACCACTTGTATTGGTTATGGTCTCATAGGCCATTCTGGCCTTTTAGAGACGTTAATAGATTTTCTCTCTTTTTTTTTCGTAATGGATGTTATATTTATAAAGTACTAAACAACAAAAGAGTTACAAAAGTCATGGCAAAGATGCAGAGGAAATTGCCATATGACAGGGAAGTAAGTCCTCCCGAGGGAGTAAGTCAGAGTGCCGAATGAGATCTATCTGCCAATGCAAGAGACCTTTAAGCCTCGCAATATGTCCCTGAACATTAGAGGCTGAATCAAAAAGAAAAGCATTCCGAATGGTCCAATTGTGCCAGCAGCCCCAGTATCTAAGAGAGTGAAACAAGATCTTCATATGCGACTGTGCCGGTGTGGGGTATTTGGGCCATACAAAAACCCAATCAAAAGGGCTTAGCGAGAAACCAACCACTGCGCGCCAAACCGCTGACAAGAGTGACCATATTTTCTTAGTGAGAGGGCAAGAAATAAATCGATGACGGGCCGATTCCACACTGGTGGTGCAAAAGAAACAATTGCCGTTGGAGATTCGACTCTTGGAAAGGGCTGAAGCAAGAGAAAGACCACCAATCATCACCCTCCACAGAAAGACCTTGCATTTGAAAGGTGTCTTGTTCAACCAGCCCTCTATCACAGTTGCCTTCCACCATGACTGAGATTTACGCAATCCCCATACAGTATTAGCTTTAGTAACCAGCCATTGATAAACTTTAATCAAGAGATGATACACCTGGTTAGCTGAAGCCTTTTCCAAATTCAGCCGACCTACAAACAAGGGCCCAATCCTGCCAGGGACAATCCAAAGCAAGGGCAGGAAAGGGTTGTCTGCTCTGAAGCACCAGCAAAAGCTGTCCCCATAAATCACAGTATCTACGAGGGATCCTGAAAAGCCTCCTGGCTGTACGAAACAATATCAACACATTGCGACTGGCAAGAGTGGCATCTGCAACTGAAGTCAAGCCCAAACGTGCCATGCAGTTAAATTTTGGTCTGAGTTCATGTTTGCCTTCCCAAGAAAGTAATCGCAAGGCTGCCAACAATTCCAGTTGAAAAGAGTTAGTATCTAAGTGGTCCTCCGCTGGATGCCACCGAGTCTTCTAGAGAACCAATTTCCAGGAGCATACCAAATGAGCAAGCAGGGATGAAGAAGGACTAGAAAACCAAGAGTCTGCATTAAGAACATGCCACTAGGAGCTCCGAATTTGAGTATTACCATGCATAAGCCTGTGATCCTCAAGAAAGTAACGGGCAATAAAGACCCACGGGTGATGATCCAAGCACATGGCACAAAAAAGAGACCAACGAAGTGCCAGCATATGAGTTTCGGCATCCAAAATAGCCCCACCACCCATGCGTTTGGGGGTACATGCATGCAACCAAGAAATCCATGAAATGCATGCATGCAAGGAGTCCTTCTTCCATAACATGAAACGAATGTACTGAGTAAGAGCATTCAAGTTAGTAGTAGTCCAAGGCAACAATGGCAAGAAATATGTGAGCATTGGCAACATAATTGTCTAAGCCACTTTAAGGCGAACATGGAAGGGCAAGCCTGCGACTTCCAATACAGAAACTTAGCTGCCAGTTTCTGTGAAATCCACTCTAGTAGTTTCTTTGGCCGAACATCAACACCCAAAGGGTACCCAAGGTGCCTGACAATGGAACCACGGGGAACAACCATTCCCTGCCAGTCCAATGACTGTAAATCTGACTCTGTGCAACTGAGAATGGATGATTTCAAAGCATTGATATGAAGACCAGAAGCATGACCAAAGAGAGTCCAAACATCTAATGCTTTGCGAAGATTATCCTTGTCCGCACGCAAAATCATAAAGTTGTCATCAGCCAAGGATTGACTAATGAAGTGATGTCCAAAAGAAAGAGACAATCCAGCCAACTGAGTAGAAACTGCCATATGAGATAATATCGAAAGAACCGGATGAGTCGCAAGGGCAAAGAAGAGAGGACTCAAAGGGCAACCCTGTCTCACAGAGCGTGCAAGGACAAATGGCTCGGTAAGACCACCATTTAGCATAACTCGCGAAGAAGCCGCAGCACTAATGGTGTAGATTAAACGAGATATCCGAGTACCAAATCCCATAGTAGACATAAGTTCTGCAATGAAGGACCAGTCTAAATAATCAAAAGCCTTTTCCAAGTCCAATTGAATCAATACCACCTCCTGATTAGAGTGCCTTGCATAGTCAATAGCCATTTGCACATTTAAGATATTATACAGAATGTTTCGGCCCTTAATGAAACCATATTGAAGAGGATGCACAATGGCAGGAAGATGCTTATGGAGCTGATTCGCCATCACTTTGGAAAAGATTTTATACATCGAACCCATCAAAGAAATTGGTCGCTAATGTTTCAACATTGACGGCGAAGGAACTTTTCAAAGCAGTTTGATAAGATCTTCTTTCCATGAGGAAGGCATGAACCCCGTTTCCCAAACCTGCTGAAACATAGCCATCAATGGTTTCACTAGTTGGGTAGCAAAAACCTCAAAGAATTCATTAGTGAGACCATTCCAACCGGGACTTTTATCCTTGGGCAAGTATAACAAAACATCCATAACCTCCGCCTCACAAATATCTGTCTCCAAAGTAGTTTGCATGTCATGTGGAACCTGATTGCGGACCAAATCATAGAAAACTAAGCGTGCATGAGTAACTTGGTCAGAAAGTGAAGGAGTAGAACCAAGAAGGTCTAGAAAATAATTCCTGCACATATTCACAATAGCCTGAGGATCAATGACCATTTGACCTTCTGGATCCTAGAGTCTAGTCATATTTTCTCGAGCAGAAGATGCATGTAGAGCTCGAAAGTACTTATGATTCTGACAAGCACTATCTTGCAAATTCTCAGTCAAATTTTGCAATTTGGCCTGCTAATAAGATTTCAACTGAAACTCTTTAATAAGATCAGCCAAACGCATAGCCAGTGGTTGGCAGCAGAAATACATCATCTGGAGTCTCCACCAGTAGAGAACGAACCAAAGCCAGTAAATCCTCCGCTGCTTGTCAACGCTACTGACAAAGAGAGGCATGATGGATCCCATACTACCGAACAACCTGCTGCACATTAGAGAGCAATCGTTCAAAAGAAGGATTGCCCTCAGAGGAGAAGTCCAATAAAAATCTATCAATCAATTGCTGCATGTAACCCCGAAAGATTGAATGCTTCAAATAAGACGAGTTGAAATGCAAAGGGAGTCTATCCAAAAATTGCTTAAAAGGTGCAATGGGTTGTGCAAGCATCTCAAGCTGTAGGGGAAAATGGTCCGACAAGGCATATTGCTGCAACACTTTCATTTCCAGCATCTCAGGAAGAAAATCATCATCCTACATGATGTACATGCGGTCCAACCGCGACCATATAGTTGTATACTGCGCAGAATGGAAAGTAAACCCTGTAGAAGAAGGGTGTAGCCATGACCAGAGATCTTGCTTAAGTACGGCAAGAGCAAACGCATTCCACACACGGCTTTCCGGAGCGTCCATCACCGAATGCTCTAATGTGGACTGTGAAGAATCAACACACATATTAAAATCCCCTATCAAAAAACCCCGTCTGCCAAGTGACAAAGAGGTCTGCAAAGTATTCCAAAGATCCCGGCGGGATAAAGGGTCATTTGGAGCATAGAGGCCAAGTAACCATAAGATCTCTCCTTCAAATAAAACTTCAATCGCCACAAAACGACCATGTACATCATTTTTAATAAGAACAGGCTGATATTTCTCATGTACAATCATAAGCACACCAGAATAGTGCATGGCATTTGTCCCTACATAAAACAAGCGAAACCCATGGCAATCCACAACTTTTCCTGCTTCACCGTGACTCTTATGCTCAACAGCACACAAGACATCCCACTGATTCTCATGCAATACAGTCCACATGGCATGTTGCTTATTGCGAGAACAAATGCCTCGCACATTCCACGTGGCTATCTTCATGTGTATTCAAAAAAGAAAATCAGGAACGAGGCAAAGTTTGCCTCGATTTAACCTTTTCTGCTAGAATGTCAAGGACTCCCTCATCCAAAAAATCAGCTAACACGGCAAAAGAGTTCTAACGGCCAGATTTAGAGGTAGACGGTATATCCACTGTCTTGGGAATGGAACGGGGATAACGACAACCCCATGGGGTAATCACGTTACCTCTAGCATCAAAAGCCAACTTAGCAAGTGGGCCCTTTGGACCATCCGTATATACTTTTCTAGTAGGCTGATTCTGAGGAGCAGAAGAAACCATAGCATGAGCAGTGTGCTCTGAAGACAACATTTATTTCCTGCGCATACAGTACGCAAGGAATCTTGTGAAGCATTAAGCACAGTATCCGCCATGCCAGCAATGCGCGCGAATGTCTCTGTTTACATCTTTTGAGGCGTGTCCACACGTCCATCATGCTGCCGACCTCCACCTACACATGTGCTCGCACACCCTCTCAATCCCAATAGCATAAAATTTTTTACCCTCACCACTGTACACATGCACTGGACGAGGGGGACAATGGTTGCTAAGAAACAAAAAAAGAAACTACAAAACAAAACATTTAAAAAAAACCACCACTAACACTTAATCCCATCCCGCCCCCACCACCCCACACCCACCTCCTTAATACCCCCCCCAAGCATCTGTCCCACCCCATTTCCACCCCAAACGAAGGTGAGGGTATACCCTCCAGCACTTTTCCTTGGGGTGTGAGGTCTTCCCAAAATGAGCATGGAGGTCCAAAGCTGTGCTAAGGTCGTCTGTACTGACAATCTCTCTCCACCGAAAGCCTCCTGACACCACGCCTTCCAAATCTGCCATCCAGTAAGGCTCCCTATGATCTTCCATACCTCTGAGCGGTCTATTGTGGGCTCCAATACCTATCGGATGGGTAGAGCCTCCAAACCGACCACTACACACGACCCTGCCTCGATAATGAATATCGTGTCCTACATCCTGGCCATACAGAAGGCGACGGCCCTAGCTGACTGCCTGCCAACAGAAAGCTCCCCATGAGATCCATCCAAGGCTGGGTGCTATACGGCGAAGGATGCGGCAAGCTCATATCCACACAAGCTGCACCTCCTCACATGACCAAAGGCAGTGCTTTGGGGTTTCCAGAGGCTGCTGTGTGCAACGCTTACAACCTCCCTCCTGCATTTGGGCAAGCCAACTTCCCACCGCCAAGCTTCCATGTGCCACCAGCCATAAGAAATACGACATCCTCCTCGGCCTCCAACTATCCCATAGGCGGCGCCAAAAGATCCGTCAGAAAGGCTCCATGATGCTATGCTCCGCCTAGTGCCTACTATGTCACGGCGCCCAATCCATATCCTCCTGCATCAGTGCATGTCTGCCAATCCTGACAGTGTACTCTAGGAACCTGGGTGGCTTCTTAGCAACCGCCGTGGCCGGCCATAGCCACTCTCTTGGATCCCACTCCACCTCATCAAGTGGTCTGCCCTCCCAAATCCAAAGGTGCCACTCCCTAAGCTCCTCCCAGAAGACATAGGGGTCCAATCGCCATGTCTTCCCCTGAAGGCCCACCACCCGAATCCTTCTCCACAAGAGGGCGGCTATCCCCTCATCCTATTGCCCTCTGTCAAGGGCCAGAAGTCCCCCCTCATGCACTGTGAAGAACGTCCTGTGTGGGGCGCCACCCACTCTACTTGCCACCTGTAGGGGGATGCTTGCTGGTAAGAACCTAGCTGCCCATACCTCCCCAAGCTCTATCGGCTCTCGTATCGGGGGAGCAAGCCACTCTAGAGATATTGCTGCGTCTATCTCCCTTCTCCTTAACTCCACTCCCCTCTAGCAACCTGATACTCGCTGCAGCACCTCCTCGTCCGCCAACCTGTACACCTCCCGCCATGTCCTGACGATACGAGCCGGGCCGGCCTCCCAATCAGCCCATTGGATGTGGGGGCACTCGCCGATCTGTGCTCCTTCCTGATCTTTGACGTGGGGATTCCAAATCACCGGCTGACAGTCTATCTCCTCCTGGCAGCCTGGGGGGCTCTATATTAGGGCCTTACAGAGGCCCTGCCACACGCGGAGTAGGTTGCATAGGAAAGGTAATCTTGGGGGGGGGGGGAGGGGAGGGGGGTAATCTGGGCTGACGCGAAGATCCATCTCAAGGACGGCCTCCACTTACCGCCAAGCCTCGGTCTACAATCCTGAAGGCCCTCCTGCAATAGAACCTTCCAGGTCTGCCCGAGGCTGCGGACAACTAGCTTGCCCAAGAGGGCCATACTCAGATATTCTGGGTCTATGATCCCGAGCCCTCCCTCTGACCGATGCCGTATAATGGTCGCCCACGCCACCTTGGCCCTGGTGTCCCTAGAACCATCTGACCCTGACTAAAGAAAGTTCCGCACTAGGCGGCAGAGTTGCGCTATGCAAGATGAGAAGAAGCACCAACATGAGGTGATGTACCAGGCCATCGCTAGGAGTACCTAGTTGACCACCAAGGCTCGGCCGGCTAGTGAGAGGCGAGCCGTGCTCCAGTAGGTCAGTTTTCTCTGAATAGAATCAAGGATAGGAAGAAACTGCTAGGCAGGAGTGATGTTAAGTCCCACCTGGAACCCAAGGTACCGAACGGTTTGCCCTCTGCTCACCCATCTAAATCCCAGGTGGATGCCCCGCTCCGTGCTAGAGTTCGGGTCTGTGAGGAAACCAACCGACTTTCCCCAGTTGATTTTCACTCCTGCTGCAGAATAGAACACGTCAAGAGCTAGCCTCACTCTCTCCAGCATCAACTCATCGTCCTCTATGTAGAGTGCTGTGTCATCTACATACTCTGAGTCTAACAACTCAGTCTCCTCTCTCACTGAAAGTCGGAGGCCGCGTAGTCCGCTCACACGTGACCTAAGTAAGTGAGACATCGCCTCTGCAAAGAGTAGAAACAGGTATGGGGCCAAGGGGCAGCCTTGTCGAACCGATCTCTCCAGCCGAAACTCCTCCCCTCGCCTTCCGTCTATGAGAACCCTGCCGGTAGCCGATCTGTAAAGGGCGGAGACCCCGCGAATCCAAACCTAAGGAAATCCTAACCTCACCATGGTGCCCTCTAAGAAATCCCAGTCCACCCTGTCATAAGCTTTCTCGAAATCCAGGAGTAGTATGGCCAGTCTCTACCCACTGTGCTGAGTCCACTTTGTCGCCTCAAAGAAGGTAAATACATTGTCAAGGATGCTCCTATCCTAGACAAAGCCTGTCAGTGTGTCATGGATGATATCTGGAAGCACGGGGCGTAGTCGCCTACCAATCATCTTTGCCAGTGCTTTATAGGCCACTGACAATAAGGTGATCGGTCTCCACTGGGAAGCTCCAACCGGTCTCCCCCTTTGGGGAGAAGACTGATAAGCCTGCCGAGAGACTCCCTGGCATCTGTCCTGAAGTGAATCTCTTGGAAGGCCATCAGTAGGGGGTCCTTCACCACTTCCCAATAGGTAGTGAAGAAGGCCTTAAGAGAGGCCATCCTCCCCCAGGCATTTTTGCCCATCCTGTGTATGGAAAGCCTCCTCTAGTTCCTTCTCTATGAAGGGGGCTAGGAGGGAGCATCCCATCTCCTCTGTGACAAGGGATGAGATGTAATCCCAGACCTGCTCTCTACATCTCTGTCCTCTAGCTAAGGCTCTCTCCTGCTGGAAGAGGCGCGTGTAGTAATCGGTGGCAAATCTCCATCACCTCGTCTGGGCTAGAACGAGTCCTCCCATACTGATCCCAAAGGCTACGTATCTGCTCTCCTGCGGTGTGAGGCTGGTGCACCTGAAAGAACTCCCTACACATCGTGTCCCCCTTCCGTGCCCAGAAGGCTACTGAGGTTCGGAAAGAGAACTCCGAGCGCCTGTCCTCTAGGCCAACAATGACTACTCACGCGTGCACCTCTTATGCTTGGAGGGTGAGATCTGGTGCCTCCTGTAACAATCTCTGCGTGGCTGCAAGGTCCCGCCGGAGTGCTCTCTCCTCCTCCCAGCTTTGTTGCTTGGCCTGTATGGCTGCCTCTTGGCAAATTCTGCTCGACTCGGCTAGAACCTCTGCAACCTCCTCTGCTATTCGGTCCCTCCCGCCTCACTCCCTGGTCCAAATCTGCTCTATCTATCTCGTCACCTCCTCCCTCCTATAGATCGAGTCAAGGATCCGATAGGAGCATGTGTCTAGGGCGGATGCTGGGGGATCAAGTGTCAGAAGGACCGGGCGGACAACGTGGTGCCTGCCAATTGCTCAATCTGGCCTCCACGAGAGCCTCCCCACTCTCCCACATAGAACCTATCTAACTACTCCAACAAGACTGCTCCTAGCTGAAACCGGCCTGTTCACTGGAAAGGGCGGTAGTGTACAACCAAAATATTTAAATGCTTTCACCCAATTCACAGTCGCCCACTTTACCTGAACTTAAAGACACAGAATCAAGAAGACATACAGGAAGCTAGAATGCTCCTGTTGTGACATAGACACCCTGTTGGCCCCTAAGTCAGGCGCCCCTTGCGGTATTTCTTTATTTTTAAAAAGAGAAAGTACAATGGGCTGTCTTTCACCTATTCTGGGTGAAATTTGGCAGCATAACAGTACAATTACTGACCCAAAACAAGTTGACCAGGAGGGGAAACTCTGCCCAAGTCTGAAACTTTTGGTTGGAGTTCAAAATTGACCATTTCAGCCCGCTGTAATTACTGGTTCAGACCTGTTTTGAAACCTGTTCTCAGCACATATTGTTCCCTGCACCGTTCTCCATCATCTGTGCCAAGTGCCCCTTGATTCTGACATCAATTGGGCTCTGAAATAACCTCTGAACAATCCAGAATTAGTACTGATTTAGTGCTGTTTCGGACACCTGTTTGGTGAGGTTACCACCCTCACCTGTTCCTGCTTGGGGACAGCAAACAACTGCTCCTGTTCCTGAAGAAAGGAGGCTCTTGCCTCATGTAAAGACAGCATATTCCCACACAATTGTACATGAATCAGAAGAAAGGCCCTCGACTGGGGCATAACCATAACTGTCAGGGAGAGAGAGAGAGAGAGAGAGAGAGTAGGGAGCAAGCTCAACCCTCTGTGCATCATAGACAAGGTAGGCAACCTCTCCAATCTTCTCCATCAGCCACTGTTTCCCCTTTTTCCAAATGAGCCCCCAAAGGCCCAAAAAACTGCACGCCAGCCCCTCTTTAAAGAGGTAAAGGCACAAATTTGTGCCAAATGGCAGCAATGGAAGGTGTTTCCCATTCTAGCCTTCCGGTCTAAAATTCTCCATGCTCGATGCAAAATTTGACCTCAGCACAGACCAGAGGATTAATCCTCGTGCAAAAACGAAGATAATGACGCGAACAGATTCTGGGGTCCAAAAATAGTAACTCCCTAAATTTTAGGAGTTGCTTCCATTGCATCCCCACTAGTCTTCTGACCATCTTTGCAAACTATGGCTACATCCAAATTTGTAATGTAGCTCAACTAAAAGTGAATTTCCACTGATGACCCCACATGGACTAATCTCTTGGAGATTTGTCCATCTTCACTTTGAACTAGTCTCTGCCAGGCTAGTTCTTCAACACACTTGTCCATATACACTTTCACAAGTCTCTTCCAGGCTTGTCAATCTACAGTGCCATCACTCTCTTCCAGACTTGTACTGGACCTTAACTGTCCAGTCTTGACTCACTAGACATTCCTGTCAGTTTCACATATTGGCCATGCAACTTAGGCGTTTAGATTTCAAGAGGGATCCTTCCAAAAAGAAAAACCAAATAAAGTAGTAATAAAGAAATCAGCCAAAAGGTAATAGTTGTCACAGTCTTGTGACATACCCCCCTCTCGAAATCGCAAACGTCCTCGTTTGCATGAATGTCATACATGCTTCCAGCTAACCCAGTGAACTTACACTTGGCAACACATGTACAACACATACATGCTATCAGTCAACATTGTGTACTGAACACATTGTTAACACATGTATGTTCTAACTGTGAAACATGGCAGACTATCATCATGTGACTCGATATCACTATTTCCAGATATAGTGGTCGGTACACCACAATGATATTCCCATAGTGGCAGATTCTCATTTGATGACTTCACATCACCCTAACTAGAGATCTAGTGGCTGGTATATCAAAATGATATCCCCACTGAGTCAATTCACAGAATACATGCCCGATCGAGTAGCTATTGTTACAACATGTATTCAATTCAATTTAAGTAAAAACTGTATTCTTACAAGCAATACTTACTTCTTTAGCACTGAGAAAACCATATGGACACAATAATTGTTAACCTGTACAAAATCTATTTCTATACATAATTTCTTTCTTGAGCAATTGTCACTTTAACAATCTATTTCAGCTTAGAGATACAAGGGGTCAAGGTAGGTTGCAAGCGAAATGCTTCAAGGTAAAGTTCCAACACATTAGGTGACTCTGCAAGTTCACCTTCATCCATCCACTTAGCATCTATAGCTGGATAGTTCTTGAACTTAACCAAATACCTTCTAGCAACCTTGCCTTTCACTTTCCTTTCCTTGTGTGTCAGTACCTGTTCTGGAACAAGAATTTCATCAAGTTCCTCAACTTCGGGCTGTTCCTCAGCTAACATATCTTCTGGCACATCACCCACATAGGGTCTAAGAAGACTTACATGGAAAGCATTATGAATCTTCCAATTGTCAGGCAATTTCAGCCTATAGCTGACATCACTAATCTTCTCTGTTACTTGAAAAGGCCCATAGTATCGCATACTAAGCTTAGTGAAAAGACTTTCCTTGCCTTTCCGCTTCTTTAAGCGTGCCTTTTCAAACCGCAACAGTACCCAATCACCAAGTGAAAACAACAATTCACGACAGTGATGATCAACAGCTTTCTTTTGCTTTGCCTAAGTCCTTTCAAGGGCATGCTTAACTTTCTGATACATTTCACCCATACTCTGCACATACTGATCTGCCTGAAAGATCTTATCCTTTGTATGCAAAATGGGAGGAACCTTTTTACCACCTTCAACAATTTCAAAAGGGGCTTTGCCTGTTGACGAAAGCACAGTATTATCATATGCATACTCGACCAAAGGCAAATACTGCTCCCACTTTGACTTGTGTTCTGACACATAACACTTAAGCAGATCCAAGATAGTAGAATTTGCCTCTTCTGACTGTCCATCAGTCTGTGGATGAAATGATGATGAGAACTTAAGCGTAGTGCCTATGTTCTCAAATATGCCTCGCCAGAATAGACTTGTCATCCGTGGATCACGGTCACTGACAATAGACTGTGGCATACCATGATACTTGAAGACATTGCACATAAACAAACGTGCCATCTGATCTGGTTTTATCTTCTTCCTGGCAGGAATGAAATGAGCCTGTTTGCTAAACCTGCAAATAATAGTCCATATCCCATCATTTCCTGTCTGTGTCCTTGGAAGATCAAAGATAAAATCCATAGGGGTTTATCCGGAATAGGCAGTGGTTGTAAAAGCCCTGGTGCTTTTTGCCTATCAAACTTGACCTTCTGGCAAATCAAACACTGCCGCAGAAAAGCATCCACGTCTCTTCTCAAAGTAGGCCAATAAAAGAATGTCTCTACTGCTTTGACTGTTGCATCAATACCACGATGCCCTGCATACAGTGGAGAGTGACTCTCTGTCATAACTTTCCGTCTCAATGGCATAGTTATACATAGTCTACCATGCATCAACATGAAACCATCCTTGAGAAGATAATGCTCATGATGTTGTCCATTGACAAGCTGATCAAAGATCCTTGCAAAATCTTCATCATCAGCATACTGTTCCTTCATATCATCAAGCTCATGATGATAAGGAATTGACACAGCTGAAATTTGTGGCTTCCTTGACAAAGCATCAGCCACAACATTATTTTTGCCTTCCACATGCACAATCTGAAAATGGAACATTGACAAAAAGTTTGCCCAACGCATATGCTTTTCTGACAGCTTAGTCTGAGTTAAGAAATATTGCAATGTCTGATGATCTGTCTAGACAACAAAATCTGCCCCAAGTAGGTAGTGTTTCCAACAAGAAAGCGCATGAATCACAGCCAGCAATTCTTTCTCATAGACCTGCATAGTCTTCTCTGGCCCTCGCAAGATTCTGCTTTCATAAGCCACTACCCGGCCATCTTGCATTAGCACTGCACCAATGCTATTGCCATAGGCATCACACTGGACAACAAATGACTTCCTAAGATCTGGCAGAATGATCACTGGACTAGAAGTCATCTTTTCTTTAAGAAGGTTAAAAGCTGAAATCTCTTTCTGTGTCCACTGGAAAGAGATTCCTTTCTTCTGTAAAGCATGTAAAGGTGAAGCAATCTCTACAAAGTTGCGGATGAACCTCCTGTAGTAAGAACACAAACCCAAGAAGCTTCTAACATCATGGACAGTCTTCAAATCTGGCCATGTTCTAATTGCTTCAACCTTAGCAGGATCCATTCGGACACCATCCTTTGACACTATGTGCCCCAGAAACTGGATTTCTTCCAAGAAGAACTCACTCTTCTTGCCATTGATAAGCAACCTATTACTGCAAAGCTCATCAAAGACTGCTTTCAAGTGTTCTCTATGCTCCTGTTCATTCTTTGAAAAGACAATCATGTCATCAAAGAATGTACCAACAAACTGCCTGTATGGACGAAAAATCCTGTCCATCATTCGATTAAACATAGCAGGAGCATTAGTAAGTCCAAATGGCATTACCAAGAACTCATAAAGACCAAACGTGGTCCTAAATGCAGTCTTACGCACATCCTCTCGCTTAATCCTGATCTGATGGTATCCACTCTTCAAATCTATCTTGCTGAAAATTGACGCTCCTTCCAAACGGTCAAGGATGTCGTCAATTCTTGGAATGGGGAACCTGTTCTTGATGGTACTCTTGTTCAACGCTCGATAATCTATGCACATGCGCCAAGAGCCATCCTTCTTCTGCACTAAGAGCACTGGTGAGCAAAAGGGAGATGAACTTGGCTGAATCAGCCCTTTTTCTAACAACTCACTCACCTGGCTCAATATCTCTTTCTGTTGGGCTGCACTAACCCTATATGGAGGTCTATTTGGTGGGCTACTGCCTGACACCAAATCTATCGCATGATCCTCAGACCTCTCTGGTGGCAACTGTGATGGTAATGAGTCAGAAAAACAATCACTGAACTGAGACAAAAAAGCAGACCTGTCTCTATTTAACATAGAGAAATTTGACTCATCATTATCCTTGACATCACGTGCAAGAATCAAGTACGCAGAAAGATGATTCTTTATTACAGATGTAATGGCAGAAGCCGATACAACAGGTACAGACTCTCCTTTAAGCTTCACATCAAGCACATGAGTCTTTCCCCTACGTTCCAAAGTCAGCGTCTTGTTAAAGGCATCCAACACACAATGCTTTCTAAACATCCATGGCATTCCCAACAAGACATCACAGCCTTCAAGTGGCATGATATAAAATTCTTCTACATCAACATAAGACTGTACATGAAGACGCAGCTTTCCAAGAATGGGTGTTACAAACTCTGAGTGGCCAGGACATGCCAACCCTGCCTCTGCTGTGTAGCCCATCTCATCTGCTCTGATGCCCAAAGTAGAAGCCAACTCTGGTGAGATAAAGTTTGCCTTAGCTGCAGAATCAAAGAAAATGAGTACATATTGATCCCTAACTTTACCCCAAGCTTTGCAAAGCTCATTAGCATCCGAGTGTGGCTTGTCTCCCAGCATATCTGGCACTAAACCTGTAAGGTTTGGGCTTCTTTCCTTTCCTGTCCTCTTTATCATCATCAGCTGGTCTCTTATTCTTGTCCGGACAGTTAGACGCAATATAACAAATCTGCTCACAGATAAAGCACTTCCTATCAGCCATTAAAGCCTTTCTCTCTTCAAGAGACTTGCGCACAAAAGGTTTCTTCTTATCCTTTGACTGCTGTCCAAAGAACTTGGCTGGCTTCTTCTTGAACTGCCAAGGTTTACCTGTGCTCTGAGAAATCTGAGAAACCTGTTTACCAAATGGCTTCTTTGCTGAAAATTTCTCAGATTTGTCATGTTTAATACTGCCCCCAAAACCACTTGACTGTCCCAACAATAATGCATTTCCTGTGCTGGCATTCTCAATTAGCTGAGTCAAAGTGGTGACCTTTGTCTTTGTACGATAATTCCGGAGTTCCTTGGGCAGCCCGCAGCAATATTTCTCTATCTACTCGGTCAATGGCACAACCCTGTAAGAAGTGACTGGAAGTAAAGCCTCCCAAAACTTCTTGTTATAGTCTTCCAGATCCTTGCATTTAGATGCATCCAAATTGTGCCAAGCTGACATAACATCAATCTCAAATTCATTGGTCAATCAAGCAGAAGCAAATACTTGCTTTAAAGTAAGTCCAAGTGGCAGGAGCCTGTCCTTGCATCAACAATGTACTCCACCACTGACTAGCATTGTCCTTAAGAAAGGTGGCAGCTTTCCGGACCTTAGAAGGCTCTGTAAAGTTCCCTCCTACAAATGCGGCATCAAACTGCTGTAAGAAAAAAAGAGCCTTAATCCTATCTTCAAATCCTCGAAAGATGTCAAACTGTACGGCTGCACCACATTCCTTGTCAGGCCTTAGTTCAAGGACTCCTTGACTAGGCATTACAACTTGTTGATCATCAAGTACATGGTTAGGATTAGGTACATACTTCTTCAATAGGCTGATATGGAATACATTATGAACCTTTAGGTTCTCAGGGAGTTGCAGTCTATAAGCATTAGGTCCTAGGCACTTAAGGATATTGTATGGTCCACAATACCTTGGACTTAGCTTTTTGAAATCCCCTAAGGATAGAGAACTCTTCTTTGGACGTACGCGAATGAAGACCATATCTCCTTTCTCGAAGATTCTATCTTGACGCTTCAAATCTGCGTACACCTTCTGTCTATCCTTGGCGGCTTGGATATCTTGTCTTATTGACTTTATTTGGTCATCCATCTCTTCCAACATCTGCCTTGAAGCTTCAACCCTCAAGGTTGGATCTGAGAAGTTTAGGGGACTTCGACAGTCATGACCGTAGAATGCTTGGAAAGGGGTCATCTGAATGCTTTGTTGGTAAGAAGCATTGTAGGCAAATTCAACCAAAGGCAAGTATTGAATCCACCTTTTTGGCTCACGACAGCAGTGTACCCTAAGCATGTCCTCGATGACTTGATTGACTCGCTCTGTTTGGCCATCTGTTTGGGGATGGTAAGCTGTGCTAAAGCAGAGTTGAGTCCCAATGGCTTCAAAGATAGCTCTCCAGAAGTGTGATGTGAAGAGAGAATCACGATCACTAATGATTCTTTTGGGTAGCCCATGTATCTTGAATATCTCCTTGATAAACAATCTTGCAATGTCCGAGGCTTTATAGTTTGTCTTTATTGGAATAAGGTGTGCAACCTTAGTTAGTATGTCAACCACAACCATGATGGAGTTGTATCCCCCCTGGACTTGGGATAGGCCAACAACAAAATCCATACTGATGAATTCCCATTTCATTTGGGGAATGTGAAGTGGTTGTAACTTCCAAGGCATTTTGACATGTTCGGCTTTGATACGTTGACAAAACAAACACTCCGTGACATATTTGAGAACGTCACCTTTAAGCCTCTCCCAATGGTAGCTCTTCCTAACTGCATTGAGGTCTTGGCATAGCCAGGATGTCCTAAGAAAGGGGAATCATGAGCTTCCCAAAATATCTTCTGCTTAAGTGATTGGCTTGCCGGTATACATAGCCTCGTTCTATAGTAGACAAGTCCACTATTGACAGAGAATTCATGATACTTAACCTGTAGCTTTAGGTCCTGATCCTTGATAGAGATCTCCCTTAGCATCTTTTGATAGGCTGGGTCACGGCATGCTTCCTCTCTAGCTAACTCAAGTATTGGGTTGTTTGGCATGGATACCTTTGTGGCTAGAGATCTAGATTAATGAGTTAAGGAATGCCTTGCGACTGAGTGCATCCGCAACTACATTCTCTTTTCCTGGTCGGTACTTGATTTCAAAGTCATACTCCTCCAGCACTTCAATCCACCGACGTTGCCTCATGTTGAGCTCGTTCTGGGTAAAGATCCACTTGAGACTCTTATGATCAGTCACTAGAGTAAACTTGTTACCCAACAGGTAGTGTCTCCAAAGCTTTAGAGCATGGATAACAGCTAACAATTCCAGATCATGGGTAGCATAATTCTTCTCATGACTCTTCAATTTCCTTGAAGAGTATGCTACAGGATGACCTTCCTGCATGAGCACACAACCTAAGGCAAGCGTGCTAGCATCTGTTACTACCTCGAACTCCTTATTGAGGTCTGAAAGTTTTAGGATAGATGCTGATACCAAACTTTGCTTCAATCTATCAAAGCTGGTTTGTTCAGGAGTTGACCATGCAATGGATGTTTGCTTCTTCAGTAAATCCGTCAGAGGTGCTGCAATCAAAGCATAGTTTTTTATAAAGACCCTATATCATCCTGTCAATCCAAGAAAGCTGTGTATTTCTTTGACAGTTGTTGGTATTGGCCATTCTAGCACATCTCTGACCTTGGCTGGGTCCACTGAGATTCCTTCTGCTGATACGATGAATCCCAGATATTCAATCTGACGTTTGAAGAATGCACACTTCTTCATCTTAGCATACTGCTTATGTGACCTCATTGTCTCAATGACAATTTGAAGTTGGGGTTCATGATCTTCTACCTGTTTAGAATAGAGTAGAGTGTCATCGAAGAAAACGAGCACGAAGTTATCAAGATATGGCCTAAAAATATCCTGCATTAACCTGTTGAAGGTGGCAGGCACATTCGTAAGCCCGAATGATATAACTAGGAACTCAAAGTGCCCATATCTTGTATTGAAGGCCGTCTTTGGGATATCTTCTTCCTTGATCCTTATCTGATAGTAACTCGACCTGAGATCAATCTTGGAGAAGATCTTTGCACCCTGAAGACGATCAAGAAGCTCATCTATTCTAGAAATAGAGTACTTGTTTTTTACAATTGATTGATTCAACCCTCTGTAATCAATACATAGTCGAAGTGTTCCGTCTTTCTTATTTTGGAACAGTACTGGAGCTCCCCATGGTGAACTGCTAGGACGGATGTAGCCTTGATCTAGCAGTTGCTTGAGTTATTCCTTCAGCTCAATTGCTTCTGGTATGGACATTCTATAAGGTCTCTTTGCAATTGGCGTAGCTCCTGGTACTAACTTGATCTCATGATCCACTTCTCTTTGAGGCGGGAGTTCTGTCAACTCTTCAAGAAATACGTCCGCGTATTCCTTTAGCCAAGAAGGTCCTTCACTAGACTCCTGTTGAGCTTAATTAAGTAGACAAGTAGTCCCTTTCTAACTCCCTTTATAATCCGAGATGCCTTGGCCAATTGAATTTTTGGACTTCCAGCCTCTCCTTGAGTTGTGACTAATTCCCTTTCAGAGTTTCGAAAGGAAACTTGGCCCTTTCTACAATGAATGTGGGCGTCATTAGGTTTAAGCCAATCCATTCCGAGTAGACACTCATGGATACCTAAATTCATGACTCTGAATTTGACCGAAGTCGTCTTTCCTCCCAGAAAGAATTCCACCTTAGCAGTTTGCCTGGTACAAGTAACCTCACGACCATTTGCCAATTCCACAAGCAAGATAGGTGTTTCTACCGTGGCTATTCCTAATCTTTTTGCACAAGCTGGTGAGATAAAGGAATGTGTACTGTCACAATCAATCAAGGTCTTGAAACTTTTACCTTGATAGTCCATTTTTGGACTTCCAGCCTCTCCTTGAGTTGTGACTAATTCCCTTTCAGAGTTTCGAAAGGAAACTTGGCACTTTCTACAATGAATGTGGACGTCATTAGGTTTAAGCCAATCCATTCTGAGTAGACACTCATGGATACCTAAATTCATGACTCTGAATTTGACCGAAGTCGTCTTTCCTCCCAGAAAGAATTCCACCTTAGCAGTTTGCCTGGTACAAGTAACCTCACGACCATTTGTCAATTCCACAAGCAAGATAGGTGCTTCTACTGTGGCTATTCCTAATCTTTTTGCACAAGCTGGTGAGATAAAGGAATGTGTACTGTCACAATCAATCAAGCTCTTGAAACATTTACCTTGATAGTCCGACGATGTCTGAATCACAGAGAACTGGCAATTCGGCCCTTTCTTGTAAAGAGCGGCATGGACTGTCGCCCTTTCAAACTCTGCTTCCATGGTCGGATCTTTTTCTTCTTCGCACATTTGCCTATTGGCAACGCAGGCGGTTCTTCCTCTGCCTCAAGTGGCGGCTCCCTGACCAAGGCCCGTTCCTTGGAAAGGTGTTTGGCGATGCCCTCCTCCAAGTTTAGGACATTGCCTCTTGAAATGACCGGGCTCGTTGCAGTGGAAACAGTGGAGGTTTTGGCCATTGCTTTGAGTAGGGACAAAGTTGTTGACATTATTAGTCATTGCTTTCTTTCTTTGTCCCTGATTCTGACCTTGAACTCTCTTCATTTGAGGCCTGAATGTTCCTCTGTTCGGATCATTATAAGACCAAGTTTTGTTACCTCTTGGTCTAGCCTGCACCTCCTGAATTATAGATGCAAATCGAATGAGTGCGTCCTAAAGATCTGATGGGCGCATCGATTCGAGACAGGTATTTATTGGTGGATTTAAACCAGCAAAAAATTTTGACACCTGATGTGTCATGTCCATCTGTGGCGCATACTTAAAAAGTGAGACAAATTTGGAGTAGTACGCGTCAAGAGTGAGTCCCTGTTGTTTTAGCTCGTAGAACTCATTCATTTTCTGCGTGCGATATGCAGGTGGTAAGTATCTTCCCTGCACGGCTTTCTTCAGCTTCTCCCAGGTAACGGATCCTTCCGCGATCCCTTGATCTCTGCACCATTGCTTCCACCAAAGCCTGGCTTCGCCGGTGAGCTTCAGCTTGGCGAGCATAGCCTGATTGGCGGGTGCAGTACCGGCTCCTTCAAAGTAATCCTCCATGGATTCAATTCAAATTTCAGCATCTGCTTGGACGGACCTGCATCTCCCGTTAAATTCGGGTGGCTTAATCTGCTTGAGAAGAAACTTCTTCTCCTAGATTACAGCAGTACTTGAAGTAGGAGGCGAACTGGGAACTTGTACCTGGGGTTGTGCCTAGATAAAGGTTTCTTAACGTTATTACACGATAATCGTTATGATTTATATTTCATTTCCATTTTCGCTATCAACCAAGCAATCTAACCACTTAACTTTTTATCAATTCTCATGCACAATCAGACATTGATAAAAAGAAGTCTTATTTGTATTTATATGGGCATAGCCCTTTCGGAATACAACATGTCTTGAGATGATAAGCCAACTGTTTACATTTAGTTTGGGGAGAATAATGTTGTATTACATTTATCTACAGGAACTGCATAATAGTATGGTTTCGGGTCATGGATCTTCAAGAATCGGTAAGTCATTGGAAGATCAAGATATCCTTTCCTTTGGAACCCATTCTTCTCATGGCACCCCAACACTTTAATCCTATCGGCGGGGATTACACGGGTTACTTCCTCATATACATATAAGTTCAGCTCAACCGATCCTCTTTAGGTTGGTTTGAAGGTATGCAAACCGGTGGGCAGCTATATATTAGATTCCTGAGGTACCCGTCCATCTTCGTTCCATGTACAAAGGCGATGGATTATAGATACGTTCTAGCATGTTCATCATCTCAACCCTTTGTCGATAATACGGGGAATGCATCGCAGTCATAAACATGATTCGAAATACCAAGAACCTCTTCCATGCTTCATAGTTCTACAAGACAGCATTGAAAGTAAGGAAATGTTCGGAACAGCAACATTTACTTTACTTCAACTTATTAAGATTTCATAAAAACAATTCCGTTGTTGGTTTGCTCCGATACCAACTGTAACGTATCCACCTGTTATCTTCAGGACACGTCTTAGCAGTCCATCAGAAAGGATATCTAGAAAGCTCTGCCTGACACTCCCATGGAATGTTACGGGGTTTGTGATCTAGGACTTTCCGCGTCTGCCACGTAGCGGAAGTATTCCGGCCGTTCCCACTTAGGACCGACTTGAATTAGGGTTTTTCCTATTGGTCATTTCCTAACGGCAACTAGCGTCGAACCCGAGCAAACTACTTTACGCAGAAACGTCAGGTCCAAAGCGGATTCACGCTGCACTTGGTTCAAGGAGAATGGGAAACGAGAGGGATGCGAAGCTCAACCTCTCTGTCATAAGGCATAGTCCCATTCCATTCCCCCTAAAACAGCGTAAATCAGGATCAGTTATAACTCTAGGTCAACGCTCTTGTTGTTCGTGTTCTTTGAACAATTTTTATGTTGTCCATCTTGATTGAGAAAAGTTCCCGGCCAACCGGAACCACCCATACGTAGGACGGACCTATGGCCACATCCACCGCACTTTTCTCAGGTTGTTTTAGTTATTTAATTACCTAACACATTTAGTTGGACATGTATCAATCAGCTTCCTTAATTAGCCCGTTAGGCACTGGTTCCTTCACGTAATCATATCACTTGACATAGAAAAGCAATGTCAAACAAGTTCCTTTTTAACAGGTTATCATATTTATCTTTGAAATACATAAAGTCCAGCCCGTAGGCTTATCCACAATCCGCCCGAAGGCTATCCAGCAATCCACAAGGATCACTAATCCAAGATTCCGCCCGTAGACTAGTATGCGGGCCTCGAGATCCAATCCCAAGTCACGTTAGCCTCTTGTGCAAGGTCCGGAAGGCGAGGGATTTACGGCCAGAGTCCTCCCTGGCACCCAAGCGTCCTCCTGCTCCAAGTAGCGCTTAACGGAGAGACCTCTTGCAGCGGGTTCGGTCCACTTTCCCGGCGCGGTTAACAACCCCCTTGGTTAGGGTCAGGTAGGCAGTCGGGGGTAACTGAAGCTGCCTCTCCCTTCAGGCCTTCAACCTGAAGCATTAGATATCCATTTATCCTTTAATTCTTTGAGCAAACAAAGCAAAACAGTGCTCTTAAAATTGTTTAAAAGCACAAACAATTCCATTGGTCGTTATTTTTGGCCAACTGCTAAGGAGTGAATCCTTCTTTCCGAATGCATCCAGCACTCGATCCGGGATCAATTGCGGTTTGGCAAGATCCCTTATATCCTGGGTTAGGGCGTACCCTATTAACCCAACCTAGACAATACCTTAAGTTCATATGTTATTCTTGTCAAGATTGTGGGAGAGAAGGAAGGAGTCTCACTTGTAGTTTTCTTGCTTGCACAATGGGGGAATACACACAAGGGTGGAGGCTGAAAACAATTTTCTTCTTCTTAGTTGTGTAAGCCAAAAGAACTCTCATACAAAGAAACAAAAGAACCCTATATATGGGTCTCAAACCAAAGACAACTAACTAAGGTGGCATACTAACTGAGCCACGAACTAGAGTAGATAAGGATAGCTATCGTCTAGCTATTATTCATGGGCGGTGTACCAACCGCATCTGCAACTGACACGTCGGTGACATTAATGCACAACGGTCACCCTGGCATATCGCGAGTGGAGCTCGATCTCTCAACACTCCCCCTCGAGCTCAATCCCAATTCCTGCACACCAAGCAGGTCTCTGAACTTGCGCAGCTTCTTTGCGCCCAATGCCTTCGTGAATATGTCAGCTACCTGATCCTCTGTGCTGACATAAACTAGATCAATAAGACCTAGTAAAACCCTCTCTCGCACATAGTGATAATGCACCTCAATGTGCTTTGTTCTAGCATGATAGACTGGGTTATTTGCCAAGTGTATACTACTCATGTTGTCACAATAAATGACAACTGGCCCATCTGTAGGCTCATGCATATCATAAAGTAGCTTATGCAACCAAGCTACCTCACATGCAGCCATTGCTGCACCCCTGTACTCGGCCTCTGTGCTGGATAAGGCAACTGTAGGCTGTTTCTTGCTGCTCCAAGTGACTGCAGCACTCCCAAAAGAGAACACATATCCACTGGTAGATCGTCTATCAGAAATACTACCAGCCCAATCAGCATCAGTGTATCCATGCAACTCTATCTGAACCCCAGTCTCATAAAATAGTCCATACTGCAATGTGGACTTCACATACCTGAGTATGCGTCTAGCCGCATCCAAATGCGATTTCCTTGGAGCCTGCATAAACTGACTTACCAATCCAACAGCATAGCTCAAAT
The DNA here is from genome assembly GCF_053477565.2 of Lygodium microphyllum. NCBI lineage: Eukaryota > Viridiplantae > Streptophyta > Polypodiopsida > Schizaeales > Lygodiaceae > Lygodium > Lygodium microphyllum. The sequence continues at coordinate 4,325,849 of NC_141149.1, read as the reverse complement.
CTGGCCTGGTAATAGTCATATAAATCAAGCTTCCTACTATGCGTCTGTACATAGTAGGGTCTTCCAGAAGCTCACCTGCATCTGCGCTCAGCTTCACATTCTGCTCCAAAGGAACTGAAATAGGCTTACAGCCTATCATCCCATATTTGGACAGCATGTCCAATCCATACTGCCTCTGCAAGAGCTGTATCCCACTTGGTGATCTAATCACCTCAATGCCCAAGAAATAACGCAGCTCTCACAAATCCTTCATCTCAAACTTCTGCTTCAATAGCATTTTCACATGAAGGATATCTTCATCACTGTCACCTGTCATAATCAAATCGTCAACATAAATGACAAGTAGCATAATACCTTTCTCTGTTTTTCTCAAATAAAGTGAGAAATCCGCCTTGGAAATCTGAAAGCCAATAGTGACAAGATACTGTCCTATCTTGTCAGACCATGCTCTAGGTGCTTGCTTTAAGCCATACAATGCTTTCTTCAACCTGCAAACAAACTCAGGATGAACAACATGCACATAACCTGGTGGCTGCTCCATATAGACCTCTTCTTGCAAATCACCATGCAAGAAGGCATTCTTTACATCCATCTGATGTAAAGACCATCCCTTTGATGCAGCCATAGCAATGACTGCTCTTACAGTTGCCATCCTTGCAATCGGACTGAATGTTTCTTCATAGTCAATGCCATATGTTTGTGCATACCCCTTGACTACTAATCTTGCCTTGTATCTGTTCACAGAACCATCTGCATTGTGCTTCACCTTATAAACCCACTTACAGCCAATTGCATTCTTACCTTTAGGCAAAGGTACCAATTCCCATGTAGCATTTGCTTCCAAGGCATCCATTTCTTCATCCATGGCTTTCTCCCATTTTTCTTTTTCCATGGCTTGCTCAAAAGAAAGGGGTTCTGGTTCCTGTATCACTTTGACCATATATGCATAGTGAATGGCTGTAAATCCATCATATTTCAGCCTATCCACAGGATACCTAACTCTGGTTGACCTGCGCAAAGTAGGTTCACTCCCAAGTGCTCTCAAAACATCCCTGGTCTTCCTTACTCCAGGTGTAACAATAGAAGGAATACCCAACTCATCATCAATGCTCTGTTCTGAGCCACTGGATTCACCATCCACATAAGAGTGGTCTGCATTCACATCAAACATGGGCTGATCTACCTTCTCTTTTCCTTTTCGTGACACCTGCATACCACTATTTGCACTGCCTTGAGAAGATTCTCCTGATCTCAATCTGCCTGTCCATGGTGAATAATGTGAACCACTGCTAGAGGACACTCTAGGTCCACTAATATTTTGTGACTGCTGCTGTGAATTCTGTGCAACATTACCATTTTGTGCATCTACATCATCAATCACATTTACTAGTTTATACCAGCTACTCATCTCATCAAAAACATCTCTGCTCACTGTAAACTTACGAGTAGAAGGGTTATAGCATCTATACCCTTTTTGCTGCAGAGAGTAACCAATAAAGATGCACTTCTCAGCTTTTTGGATCCAACTTGGATCTCAACTCATCTGGCACATGTACATAGGCAATGCAGCCAAAAATTTTCAAATGAGAAATATATGGTTTCCTACCAGTATACCTCTCCTCTGGAGTCATTCCATGTATTGCTGCAGTGGGAGTCCTGTTCATTATGTAGACTGCTGTAGCAACTGCTTCAGCCCAATAAAAATCTGGCAGGTCTTTTTCATTGAGCATGGCACGAGATACCTCTCCAATATGCCTGTTTTTTCTTTCTGCAATTCCATTTTGCTGTGGGATATGACTGCATAAATATTGCTGCTTTATGCCATGCTCCTGCAAGAACCTTGCAAACTCATTTGAGATGTACTCTCCCCCTCCATCTGACCTTAGGCATTTTATTTGCAGGCCTGTTTCTTTTTCAACCATAGCTTTAAGAGTTTTGAAATGCCCAAAAACTTCACTTTTCTTTTTCATAAAATACACCCAAACTTTTCTGCTATAGTCATCAATAAAAGTGACAAAATAATGACAGCCTCCAAGAGATGCAGCCTTAGTAGTCCACACATCAGAGTGGATTAATTCCAATGGCTTCTTACTTTCTTGAACATGTCTAGGAAATGGTTTCCTTACCTGTTTTCCAAACTGACAGGCTTCACATACTTTATGCATTTCTGCAACCTTGAATTTGGGCAATCCTGCAACAATATTTTGGGCCTGCATTGATTTAAGTCGCTGTACATTAACGTGACCAATGCGTTTATGCCAGATATCAATATCTGCAACTACACCGGTCATGTGGTTTGATGTACTTGAGTCAACATACCATACATCGTTGCTTTCTTCTGCACTTGTCACAGAATTGTTCATGTGCTGCACCATAAACAAATGCTCATTTCTGTCATCACCCTGTCTACTAGAAGATGCATAATTTCCTTGTTGCAGTTTTTCATTCATGATGTCATTCTGCTTTTTATAGCAGTCTTTAGCCATATGACCCATTTTGCCACAGTAGTAGCATTCAACATTACTGTTTGCATTTTGGCCTCCTTGCCATCCACCACGACCTCTTTGGCTCCCCCTGCCTCTAGAGTTACCACGTCCTCCTCCATAGGACTGGTTTTCTTGAGTTTGCTGCATATTCTGATTTCTGCCACGGCCTCCAAATCGGCCTCCTCTACCTCTGCCTCTACCTCTTCCAGCATTTGAGTAAAAGACAGTTTCTTTTGAAGTTCCTCCTGAAGAAGATGCACCACCATTTCTCTGCTCCTCAGAAATTAGAAGAGCAATCAACTCCTTAAAATCAGGAAATCTTTCACGAACTGAAATGGATGTCCGAAACTGTGCATAATCCTTTCCTAGACCATTCAAGGTCACAGAAACTAAATCATCATCTTCCACTGGCGACCCAATGGAAGCAAGTGCATCTGCAATCTTCTTCACCTTCATGTGGTAGTCATTGATGCTCATATTTTCTCTTTGCACATTATGCAACTCTTGCTTGAGCTGCATTTTCCTGGCTTGAGTATTTGTGCTGTACATTTTTGACAAAGTATCCCATGCCTCCTTTGGCGTACTTGCATCCTGAATATGCACAATCATAGAGTCTGAAATACTGATAGACAGCCAGTATATAACTTTCCTGGCTCTCTTATGCCATGCTTTGAATGCCTGTATCTGTTGTTGATTGGGAACATCAGGAAGAACTGGTTCTTCTTCATTTCCTGCAACAAATTCCCAATATCCTTTTCCCATAAGGAAATTCGTCATTCTAAACTTCCATGCTTGGAAGTTGTTCTTGTCAAGCTTTTCAGTTACAATCTGTGAAAGAGAATCAGACGCCATTACAGGATACTGCAAAAAATTCTGTCACTGCAGAGAACACAGCTTCAGCCTCACAAGGGCAAATCTGCAAAACTGACGAAAGTGGTATTTAACCACACAGTCACTTCCTAGTGACGATTTTGCATCAACAGGCAACAAGGATGATTCTGTAACTCCCAATGTCTCTGCGCACAGGCATACGATGCAATTTCTACAGTAACTTTTCACCGACCTGTAGAACAGTGGCTGCACAGCATAAAACTGAGTCTTTTCCTGAGTGCGTGCAGAAAACTTCCGCCTCCAAAACAGGCCCCGAAATGGCCTCAAATCGAAAAAACAAGGTCGCCAAGAACTAAAGCCCTTTCCCGCAGCGTATACTGCCCTCTTGCTTCACCGCGAAGGGCGTCTCAACCTGAGACAGTGCACTCTTACAATTTCCGGCTATGCTACCTGCAGAGATCTGCTCCCAAAACAGAAAATGAAAGCAACACTGCTCCTCTTACCAGAACACCGCGAGCTTGGCTTGCTTTCTTGAGCTCCTTACCACGAACAAGGCTCTGATACCATGTCAAGATTGTGGGAGAAAAGGAAGGAGTCTCACTTGTAGTTTTCTTGCTTGCACAATGGGAGAATACACACAAGGGTGGAGGCTGAAAACAATTTTCCTCTTCTTAGTTGTGTAAGCCAAAAGAACTCTCATACAAAGAAATAGAAGAACCCTATATATGGGTCTCAAACCAAAGACAACTAACTAAGGTGGCATACTAACTGAGCCACGAACTAGAGTAGATAAGGATAGCTGTCGTCTAGCTATTACTCATGGGCGGTGTACCAACCGCATCTGCAACTGACACGTCGGTGACATAAATGCACAACGGTCACCCTGGCATATCGCGAGTGGAGCTCGATCTCTCAACAATTCCAATTTATTGATTGGTCTTTTGTTTCCAAGCAAATATCCAATCCCCGTATCTTGGTCACTTTACCCAAGAAAGATACTATATCAGGATGATTATTCATCCTCATGCAACATAACTTGCGTAAGAATCTGCCAATCTAATTCCGCGGAATTGGCCATTCCCTTGTGATCAAATCACAAGATCATGCGACTCTACCACTTGTTGCACAAGTGTCGCATCAACTATGGGACTATTTACCCATCGAATGGAGTCACGAAATAATCTGTTTCTGATGGCATTAGGCCGACTTGTCAGTCCTAGGGTTTCGAGTTTCATCTTTTTAGCGAGAGATTCATAGGAAAACCCTACATCACTTCTCGCAAGTAGGTCCTACTGTCCCTACATTCTGTGAATGTGGGCAAGTATTTAGGGTATAGGAGTTTCAGTTTTTGACAATGCGTGCGACTAGGTAAATGTCTTCACCGCGCTAACCCTAGACAGTTCCTTGGGATACGTTGCATTGAATTAACCCTTTTCTAAACAAGTACTCCGCGGTTTTAGGTGTTTGGGTTTATACCAATTTAACCTATCTATTCTTGAAGATAATTACGCTATCACTTCCATAACCACATGACTTATTATCTACGCGTAAGTTGATTTTCAAACCCTAGCTTTTCGGTTTAAGATCAAGCATAGGTTAGGTTATAGCCTAATTCCAATTAATCATTCTATAACATGCGAACAAGATTCATGCTAAAACATGCAGCCTTTTACTACTTTCATTTCCGAATGAATTTTCCGTATGCAGAACTTAACACACTCTTTCGTTGATTTAAGTTTCTAGCCACTTGCCTGGAGTAAAATCTTCTTCATGCAACCCTAGCAATTTCCTACGGTTTCTAGCAACTTTTTTTAGGAATTATTTCGAAAAAGATGTTCAATAATGCAATATTCGGTTTATTTATTTGACGTGTACTATCATAATTCTGGTTTGTAAAAATGGACATTAATCAAATTTCAATTTATTGCAATACATAAAACTACTTGCTAGAAATGCATATCAATTTTCTGCTCACTTTATTTTATTCGTTTTATTGAAAATACTAATGGCCGAACTCTTCCGTTGTGAGCTAATTCTTTCAAAATTAACTAAAATATTTAAGACGAAAAATGCACCCTATCTCCAAAAATCATCAATGCACGATTGAATTATAACAACGTAACATAAAAATTAGGAAGGAAAACCTGGACTTGTGGTGAGATGTCCACGTGGATGCTAGGAGGCGATCCTCCTGCGGTCACGCCCAATGCTTTCTTAGGAGCCATCGTGAATGCAGCCTTTCCGTCTTGGATGCGGCTTTGCGAACTCCCTTTTGTAATTCCACCATCTTTTATGAATTTTTTTCCTTCCTTTCGTAGAAGCTTCGGTGCAATTTGTTTACACGAAAAGGGGTTTAGCACTCGGGCTAATTTGGGAGATTGAAGGAATTCCAAGGGAAAAGCTTGATGGGGCTTTTTAAAGGCCTTGAATAGGGTTCCACGGAAAAAGGGGTACTAAATGGATTTTTGAGGGATTGAAAAGAAAGGCAAGGGCGAAAAAGGCCTTAGAGGGACTTTTCGTGGGGGAGGGGGAAACCTACGGGAATGGAGTTCAATTCCCGTGAAGGGGGTAGGAAAACCTCTTTTAAGTAAGGCTTATTAAAGCCGCGGGCATTTATTTTGATTCCGCGGGGGAGGGAGGGTGTTATATGAAAGAGCACATGAAGGGGCTTTGGATTTCCGGGGGCAGGGGGTGTTATATGAAAGGCCTTAAGTAGGCCACGTGAAAGGGGGGCTTCTTAGGAGCTATAGAAGCTTTCTAAGAAGCTTTTAATGCTGCGGAAGCCCCACGCGGCGGAAGAAGGCGGCAAATGGCGACATTGGCCACGGTCAGGCGGACTGCAACGGGGCAGGTGGCGGTGATCTCCTCTTCCTGATCTCCTCGGCGGCGACCGGCCTCCCACTTCTACTACGGCTCACGGCCCTCTCCCAGCCCCAGCTCTTCGGCAGCGACGTGATGATGCAGCGCAGAGTGGCAGCTTCTCACGTCCACCCTCTCCTTCTATGGCAGCGGGTAGAACAGCCTGATGGCTCCACGGCAGCGACGACTGGCTTCTTCCTCTCTGTCAGTTGTTGACAGTATGACGGCTCCCCTATACTTCACGATCCCTCACGACTTACAACCTTAGCCTCTCCCAGCTCGCGGCAGGAATTAAATAGGTGAGGACCCTCCCCTCCCCTACGCGTCAATTGGCATGAGTTCTTTCCCCCTACAAGCTCCATCGAGGAGCTTGATCATTCCTGCTATTCCCCTCTCCTCCAGCACGACAGTCGGCTGGGGGGAATAAGGGAAATAATAGTTTAAAAAATTTATCATTTTCCTTAATTATCCTTATGACCTCCTATTAGGAGGAGGTTCATGCGAAGGATACGTATTTTTTATTTGGAAATGTTACACAGGCGGTCTATCATCAACGTCCGCACATGTTGAGCTTGCCATCTTAACATATATAAGGATGAGATCATACTCAAGGCAAAATTTTGATATGATCTATAGACTCCATGGTAGTCCGACGGTTCTCTGTCCATGTCAAATTGGGTAGCAAGTTGGAAGACCCATTCCTGATCGTTTCTATCCATGTTTGGCTATGGAGACTTGAGTGGTGGTGTGCATGTGTTCAAAGTCATTTGACCCTTTTGTTATTCCTACTTTTGTAGATGATCGTTCCGATCAAAGGCCAAGGTTTCTCAAAGAGTACTTAGCTCTAATACCATGTGAAAAAATACTCTAAACACAAAAAACACAAAACCAATCATACAATAAAGCATAAACTAATAAACACAAAACACAATCAGGGTTAGGATTAGGGTTAGGGTAACACAAAGATAGAGAACACAATGAATAATGAAGTGAATGACTACTAAGCTGGGTCAATCTAATGAAATCTTGTAGATATTAATCTCCATGCTCCTATAATAGATGCAGCAAATCAGACCTCAAAACTGTAGTAGTAGGAGAGTGGTCCCATTTGATGCAAAAGTATTCTTTCTTGTGCATGGCCAAGCAGCAGCATGAGATAGCATAGATGAGGATATGAAGGAGTTTGGAATTGGAAAAAAAAAATTGACATCAATGCATACTTGGAAATCAAGGTTGCTGATGCTGATGCTATTGAAATGGAGAAGGTGACGCTGAATCCAATGGTGTTTCACATTGCAATGGCGATGCTGATCTAAACTGCACAAAAATTATGAATCAGACATGAGCAAAACTGATGAATTAAAAACAGAAATCACTGTTGAAAACAATGCAGAAATGAGGCATGGAATGATGATTGAAATGTTGATTACGCGGGACAATAAATGGAAGATGATGATTCGAACAAGAAATGCTGCTAAAACAGTGATGATACTTACCCAAAAAATTAGATGATGCTCGTGCTGATATAAAATCGTTGATGCTGCCCAAAAAGATTGTTGATTTAAAAATTGTCGATGCTGGCCAAAATTGATCAGCTACCTCGCAGAAATTTAAATGATGGTCCTGATCAGTATTGGAGAAGCTTGCGTTAAAAAGTTGTGATAATGGTCCCGACAAAAATGCGATGATGATCCTAAAAATCGACGTTGTCAGCGGTGGATCACGTTTGCTCATGGAATTTTGACGCTAACCTAGAAATCGATGCTGTCCACATATCGATGTTGCAAATCGTTGATGCGGCTATCGAAACAGAGCTGACGTGTTTACAGATCATGTTTGCAATCTCTCCGACAAAATCGTTGATTCTCACAAGGATCCGATCTTTGCAAAAAATAAGCAATATAGTTTGATAAAAATAGAGGCTTATAGGTTTTTGGCCTTGTGATAGTGTTTGCACGACCTAACCGTGCATATCCAATTCACAAAAACAAAACAAAAATAATATGGATTCTTTTGTATAAACTTCGGACCTTGGAGACATAATCTTACGTATTCTCTCTATCCTATTGCTCTAAGTTCACGAGTCATACAATGCGGTTATCACCATATCTAGTTTTTGCAAATTGCACCATGAACCTATCTTTAAGGATAGAGAATTGGGATGTCTTAGTCTCATCCAACCTAGTGAACCTCATTATTTCCTTATCATTGAGGCATAGCCTAAAGGCTTGTGCCTTTTTCGAATCCAATGTGAGATTTTTAGCCTCATATACTTGTTCAAATTGCTTTATGAAGCTATAAGGATTATCCACACTCTAAATTATTTGGTTTTTAAATTATTTGTAATGTGTTAAAGATTGAGTTTAACAAACTCTGTTGAATGGAATAATAAAATGAAGATTCTTTTATTAGTTTCAAACAATATGATAATATGCTTGGCTTGTTAGAAGATTAAAGAAAACCCAAATTTGAAAAGTGGGAAGCTTTGATCCTAAGGATCAAATGCTCATGGCTAAGTGGACCCGATAAGTTAGGTAACTTTCCAACACTAGATAGAGCTTATTAGATTGTGATCTCCCCAACTGTTCATAGGACTAATTCTAGGTCTAACACTATTTTAAGAGCTAAGATTTTACAATACGGTTAGGGGAAATTGACTTACACTCTCCCTCATCTCTTGAACTCTTTGAACCAAGTGCGGTGTTAACCTCACTCTCACCAGTGATTGATTACAAAGTGATCTTTCTTGGGTGGATGTTAGATTGTTATTAGAAGAGACCTATTTATGCTTCTCCTGTAGTAGAACTGAGTTTCCTAGGTTCAACTAAGCTTGGCATTTCCTACAGAGAGGTTGGGTAGCATTGTGTATGGTCACAAATTTTGGTTGACTCCTAGAGAACTCCTTTGGGCCTCCATCCATAGTATCAAAGCCAAGGTTCAATCTAGTGTACTCCAAGTCATTAGAGAAACATGAAGGCCACTTAAATATCACCACTAGAAACACTACGTAGTCTTATGCCAAGAGGAGCAAATGTATACTCTTCACTGACAAGATTAAATACCTAGGACACATCTGGTGCGCAGATCGGATATTGTATGCGTACGTATTGAATGTCGGAAGGTCCCCAAGAACAAAGAACTCTACAAACCTTCATAAAAGCTAAAAGAAAATTTGCACGATATGAGACAAAAAGACAAATTGGGTGCAATCTCCCCCCATGCCTTGTGTAAGCGCTTCAAAAGGCGGCATGCATTTATAGATTTATTTATCCTCAAGCTCAAAAATAGCCCACTTTACAAATAGCAAGCTTTTGTTTTTGCATTTGCTTTTGCCCAAATATAGAGTAAGGCATTTGGGCATCCAAAAGTCGAGCTGTGCCCAAATACAAATATCAAATAATGAAATATTTAACCGAGCACCTATGCGCATTCAAGATAATAATTGTTTTGTCGAGTGCTTTAATAAATAAGCGCGCTTAAATAAATTTGGGCGCCATGCCTTTAGTGATAAGGCACGCGCCCATAAAAAATAGCAATTCTTATAGGCATTTGGATTCATGTCATCGCCCGGTGCTACCCAACGCCATCGCTGCCTACTCTACATATCAACTGAAGCATTCACAATTGTTAGAAAATAATTAGATAAAACCCAACAAAAGTGAATACCTAGCAGTCTTTAGCTACAAAATAATTAAATAGGTTGGAACTTTGTCTTGACCTTAATTTAACTCAAGTGCACACTCTAAATTCATAAACTTCCATTAATTTAATATGTATTTTACGAAATCACCTGCTATGGAATCACCCATGTGCACATTAAATTAATTTGACACCGAAAAAGGACAGGCGTCCTTGTCAACTTCTCGCATAAGGAATCCACCTTGTGTGTACGAGCCGCTGCAAATAAATATAATCACGGAATCCATTGTGGAATATGTCTCTTGGCATCATACCCTCAGGGTGGAATAGCAATTGTTCTCAATTTCTATTAGCTCAATGTGGAGCGAGCAGTGAGGGGTAAGCACTTAGATCGCAGGCATGCATCCATTGGGCCTCTTCAACAAGATGACTTTTAAACTTAACCAGATATCTAGAATATCTTCGGCTAGTTCTAGTGGTCATAAAATCAATGTCTAGAATAGTTTCAGGTTCAAGGATTTTAGTTTCTTCTTTTAACAAAGAAGGGTTTTCATAGACAGGGCGGTGGACAGGTAATTGGCCTCTAAAAGGTCGTAGCAAACTGATATGAAAAGTATTATGGATCTTCCAATGTTTGGGTAATTCTATTTTAAATGCATTGTCATTCATCTTGTGAATTATTTTGAAAGGTCCATAAAACCTAGGTGCTAATTTAACAATAGGGTGTTTCTCAACACTTTGCATTCTTCTATTTTCAATGTGTAACTATTCATAATCACCAACATTAAAACTCATGGCTTGTCTTTTCTTATTTGCTTGTTTAGTGTATGATTGCTGGGCTTTCACAATCATATCTTTGACTTGAGCAGAAATAGTAGCATGCATATTGGCAATATCATCATCAACTTTAACTTTATTAGACAATGATGTGATAGGTGTAGGCAATCTATGCCTATAAATTATTTCAAAAGGTACTTTATGCGTAGCTATGTGTGGTGTATTATTGTATGTAAATTGAAGTAGATGCAAATGTGTGTCCCATATTTGTGGTTTTGAAATTGTATATGCACACAAAAGATCTAGAATTGTACTATTAGTAGCTTCTGTTTGCCCATTGGTTTCAGGATGGAATGCATATGAGAAATCAATCTTAGTACCCAAAATAGCAAACAAAGTGGTCCAAAAATTATTACAAAATCTAGAATCATGATAAATAATAATAACTTTTGGCAAACCATGATTAGTGAAAACAGTTTTCAAAAACAATTGTGCAGCTTGAGATGTAGTTAATGTTTTCTTGCAATGGTAGAAAATATGCTTGTTTACTAAATCGATCTACTATAGTCCAAATCATATCATAATTAGCTTGATTACCTTGTGTATTAGGCAAACTAGTTATAAAATCCATTGAAATATGTTTTCATGGATGGTCAGGAATTGGTAAAGGCATTAACAAACCATATTACTTACCATGGTGTCGCTTGACTTGTTGGCAAATTAAACACTTAGAAACAAAGTTAGAAACATTAGATTCCATTTGCAACCAATAAAAATCTTCAACCAATGTTCTTAAAGTGGAAATAATACCTCTATGACCTTGATATGGAGGACAATGAATTTTGTGCAACACAAATGATCTAAATTGAACAGTGACATACAATCTTTTCTCATAAAACATAAATCCATTAGAATAAGACAAAGAATCAATTGGAATCCAATTATTAGAAACTAATTTGTTCTAATCAGCTTGAAAACTAGGGTCATGGTTAGAGGTATCCTTTATAGGAGTAAGGGAATCAAAAGATAGAACATAAAAATTATGGATACTTGGTCTTCTACTCAAGGCATCAGCAACAACATTTTCTCTTCTTGGTTGATATTGGATAAGTGGATAAAAACTTTGAATGAAAGCAGCCCATTTAATATGATGGTCAAAAATTTGTGGTTAACTAAGGAGATGTTTGATACTTTGTTGGTCAGTTTTAATCATAAATTTGGATCCCATCAGATAATGTTTCCATTGACGTAAGGCTTGAACTACAGTTAACAATTCTTTATCATAGGTGGAATACTTCAACTCAGAAGGTTTAAGTTCGCAACTAGAATAGGCTATGGGATATGAATCTTGCATGAGAACAGCTCCTATTCCTGATCCGCTAACATCACTGACTACTAGGAAGAATGGTTGATTAAAATCAGGTGATTGCAAGACAGGTGCATGAGTTAAAGCATATTTCAAAAAATGAAAAGACTTTGTCTGGTTGTCAAACCAATGATACATAACACCTTTCTTTAACAATTTCGTCAAAGGCAATGCAAGTAATGAAAAATTTCTCACAAATTTTCTATAAAAACTGGCAATGCCTAAGAAAGAATGTTACTCATGCACATTTTTAGGGATTGACCAATTCAAAATTTCCTCTATCTTTTTAGGATCAAGCAAATACCATTAGAAGAAACAATGTGACCTAAGTATTCAATCTAGGTTTGGAAAAATTCACTCTTGTCAGGGTTAGCATACAATTGATTCTCTTTCAACAATTTGAAAAACTAAAGATAGATGTTCACAATGCTCATTCTCATCCTTACTGAAAACCAAAATATCATCAAAGAAAACAATCACATAATTTTGATACTTCAAAAATATACGATTCATCATATGATTGAAAGTAGTTTGTGCATTGGTCAAACCAAAAGGCATAACAAGAAATTCATAATGACCAAACTGAGTTCTAATGCAGCCTTAAAAATGTCAGGTGTATCCAAGCGTACTTAATGATATCCAGATTTGAGACCTATCTTGCTAAAACACTGGCCCCTTGTAGTTTATCCATGAGGTAGTCTACCCTAGGGATCGGATATCTATTCTTAACAATGATTTTGTTTAGGGTGCGATAGTCAATGCATATCCTATAGGTATTATTTTTCTTCTTAACTAGTAGGACAGGTGCACCAACAAAAAGAGAACTACTAGGCCTAATGAGTTCTCGGTTCAACAGTTCCTCAACTTGTGTTTGGATTTCTTTTTGTTCAATCTCATTGTGTCTATAAGGTGGTTTACATGGTGGTTGAGAACTTAGGATTAAGTCTATTTTATGGTCTTTAAGATGTGTAGGTGTGGTAAATCAGCAGCAAAACAATCTTTAAATTGTGAAAGAAATTATGCATGACTAGGATGCATCTGATTTTCCTTAGCTTCAATTTCATTCACCCATACTAAATATGATTTACTACCTTTTCTCAATGCACGTTTAGCTCATATGTGACTAAGCAATGGAAAATTATCAAAGGTGTGCAATCCATGTAATGTGATTTGGTTTCCGTTAAAATGAATTTTCATGGAATGTGTGGAATAATCTATATCAGGGTTATATTTGTGACGCCAAGGCATTTCTAAAATAATATTACTAGCTTGCAAATGCACAACCAATAATTTTCTACGCTCAACATAATCATCGATTTAAATCTCTAAATCATGTACTTATTGTGTACCATTGTATCTAGTGCCTAAGAATACAGCCTTTATGTGATAATGAGTTGGAACAGTAGGTAAATTCAATTCTTTTACCAACTTTGCGGAAATAAAATCATGTGTACTTCCATCATCATGCAAAATAATATTTTCTTGACCATGTACAAAATATTTCATTGTTAATAATGAATGAGGATTTGGCATACCTAATAAAGTATCTGAAGCATCTCCGATATCATCATAATCTTCAGTGAAGTCTAGCATATCTTCATGGTCCTCGTCATCAGTTGCTCCCAAGTGATTGATTTGAACAACTTGCTTCTTGGACTAACAGTTCGCTGCTAAGTGTCTAGGTTGATGACACTTGTAGCAAACCAGGCTTTGCTTTGGAGACATTATTGGGCTAGAAGTTTGGATATATTGGGATTTGACTGGAGGGAAGGCTTAGGGTTTGAATTTGTATTTGATGGGGTAAAGCAAGAGGTCGAGTCTAGGGTTTACGGAAAGAAGAAGGAGCAAAGCGATTTTGATTGAATCTTTGAAAGTTAGAATTAAATTACTTTGTACCAAAGTTACCATTAACCAAAATTTGTTGTGATCGCTTTTCTCATCCACGAAATTTATCCTCTGTATCATGCGCTAAAGAAATCACATCCTCCAAAGTCTTTGGTTTGAACATATTCACTTCTGCATAGAAGTGACCAAGCAAACCGGACATATACTTGTGCTTGTGGGTCACCTTAGGAATACCTTTAAGCATTCGAAGTTAAAGTAAAGCACTCCAAAAATACTCAGTGTATTGCAGGATGGATTCACGATTTCTTTGTTGCAAGAGATTCCATTGCTTGATAGCTTTCTCATGGAATTGGGATGGAAGGAAATTTTGCAAAAATATCTTTTGAAAGGCTTCCCAAGTAGAGGGACAATCAACCGGACATATACTTGTGCTTGTGGGTCACCTTGGGAATACCTTTAAGCATTCGAAGTTGAAGTAAAGCACTCCAGAAATACTCAGTGTATTGCAGGATGGATTCACGATTTCTTTGTTGCAAGAGATTCCATTGCTTGATAGCTTTCTCATGGAATTGGGATGGAAGGAAATTTTGCAAAAATATCTTTTGAAAGGCTTCCCAAGTAGAGGGACAATCAACACTCTTGCGGAAAACAATCCACCATAATGATGCTATGTCTGCTAGATGGTTAATGATGCATTTGAGTTTATATTTTTTAGCATATTGCTCTTTATGAAAATAGTCATCAAACTGACTAATGAAAGCAAGAACAATTTTGCCATCACGTTGCCCATTAAAAGTGAGAAATTTTAAATTTCTTTTACTTATCTTGGCCTCATTCCTAAGAGCCTATGCATTGAGTGTCGCATCAATAGTACGTCGAATGACATCTTCAGGTTGTACTCTGTCTTGATCGACAGTGGATTGTTGAAATGTAGCCAAGTGTGCTTGCAAGTTTTGATGTGCCCTTCGCTCTTCTTGAAGCTGTATCATGATTAGATCCAATTTCTGCTCCATAGTCGGCTCTAGCAAATCGCCTTCACCCATAAAATTGCCCATATTATGATCCGACATCCGAGATTTGATTGATGATCTGTCACTCATCTTCTAGTTACGTGTGAATAAAATCACCATGAACTTGCTTTGTTTATTCGTAAGCCTTTGCTTTTACGATCTTGCTTTTCTCGGGTACAACAATTGAAAACGGTCTTCTTCCAAGCAAAATAGTCTTCCGCATAGACTGCGCGTAACAGCCTTCTTGTTGTAAATCCATTCCAGCCAAGTTGCAGGTGGAAACATGGGCTTGTTGAAGCTTCAAAACCGATTCGAGAATACCACAGTGTGAATACCCGCTAGATAAGAGATTGATAATTAAACTTTAAGCCTTAGATTAAGCTTAGTAGATTAAAGCTTTTAAAAAGCTTAACCAAATGGATAAATTCGGCACAGGATGGTGGCATGTTCTCACTAGAGTCGCCGCCTATGGGTTTATACTTCTGTTACAAATCGTGAAGTTTTGGAGAGCTTAAGCTCCCTTTAAGCTTCTCAAGCTTCATAAAACTCCTTGTCTGTCTCTTTGTCAATAAAAATGACTTGTACAGGAACTTCATGAGTGGTCCTTCACTTCTTGGGAGAGGTCCTTTATGATTAGAGGGTACAACAGGGGGTTCTTCACGGCTAGGAACACACTTGTGTCCCGTTCGTTCCTGGAGCTTCGCCTTTGTGCTTGATGGCAAGCGATTGGAAGCTCTTAATCTCAGCTTCGCTCTGATACCACTGGTGCGCAGATCGGATACTGTATGCATACGTAGTGAATGCTGAAAGGTCCCCAACAATAAAGAACTCTACAAACCTTCATAAAAGCTAAAAGAAAATTTGCACGACATGAGACAAAAAGACAAATTGGGTGCAATCTTCCCCCATGCCTTATGTGAGCACTTCACAAGGCATGTATTTATAGATTTATTTATCCTCAAGCTCAAAAATAGCCCACTTTACAAATAGCACGTTGTCATGATGCTGTGCGGACACAGTGTAAAAAAGCATGGAATGCATCATCATCCGACTTTCTTATTGATCAAGAGAGTCAATGTGATCTGACTTATTAGTACTAGTGTGAGTTGCATGGATTATCCATAAAATACTAAGATCTTTGGATAATTTTAGCCTATTTTTTATATTATTTATTGTAAAAATATAAAAAAGTTAGAAAAGCTTCTAGATTAGGATGGCATGCAAAAAGCTAATTACTTTTTTAGCCAATTATGGGATTTTCATAAAAAAGACAGATTGGCAAAATCGCGCGCGTCGTGATCGCTGTAAACAGGCTAAAAACTGCAGTTTGAACTGGAAGAGAAAGAAGGAGTGATCTGGGAGATTCTGATCAGGTGTCTTGGGGTTTTACCCCCCTTTCGAAGCCAATGGAGCCATCAGATTTGGGTTCTAAGCAGTAGAGAAGGAGTTGTAATTTTGATGCATGTTTTGTTCTACAAAGAAGCTCCAGGAGATCTAATGCCTGGAGATTGCTTCTAAGTAGTGCAAAGATTCCAGATTCTTTCAATACATATTGATTCAGTTCATTGTGCTTTGTCTTTGTCGTGTTTACCTCTTGTCTATTCTCTTTCTTCTCTTCCATATCCTATCTCTACTTCCTTCTACCTCTGACCCCAATGGATTCGATCTTTCGACAAAAACCCCTCCGACATTGCCTTTGCTTCTACGTTTGCTTTTGCCCAAATATAGAGTAAGGCGTTTGGGCATCCAAAAGTCAGGATGTGCCCAAATACAAATATCAAATAATAAAATATTTAACCAAGTGCCTAATATGCGCATTCAAGATAATAATTGTTTTGTCAAGCGCTTTAATAAATAAGTGCGCTTAAATAAATATTGGCACCACAACTTTAGTAATAAGGTGCGCGCCCATAAAAAATAGTAATTCTTCTAGGCATTTGGATTCACGTCATCGCCCGGTACTACCCAACGCCATCGACGCCTGCTCTACACATCACTTGAAGCATTCACAATTGTTAGAAAATAATTAGATAAAACCCAACAAAAGTGAATACCTAGCAGTCTTCAGCTACAAAATAATTAAATAGGTTGGAACTCTATCATGACCTTAATTTAATTAATCGAGTGTGCACTCTAAACTCGTAAATGTCCATTAATTTAATATGTATTTTATGGAATCACACACTATGGAATCATCCATGTGCATATTAAATTAATCTTACACCCGAAAAGGGCAGGCGTCCCTGTCAACTTCTCGCACAAGGAATCCACCTTGTGTACAAGCCTCGAAAAATAAATATAATCATTGAATCCATCGTGGAATATGCCTCTTGGCATCAACATCACCTTTGCTGATGGAATGTTAGTAGACCCTACCAAGGTGAAAGATATCTGCAGCCAATACATAAGACACTAAAAGAGAACTAATGATTATAAGGATCGACAAGTTGGTATCAAATCTTCAACAAGGATTATTCCCTCAATGTTGCACACTTGACAAATCTATTGAAGAGGAACACGGTGTCGAAGGGTTTCGAAAGCAAAGTCGCGACCACAGAGGACCTTGACTAATTTCAGGATAGAAAATCAATCAAGCGAATAAGCAAGATGAGAAAATGATGCCAAGACTCTGTTTTATTTCTACCAATAACAAATACAAGGTTCAAGAAGAAGAAATCCGAATAGCCTCTGGGCATAGATCACCAACATGGCAGCTGACATAAAGTCAAGTAGAAAGTATGTCAATTCTACTATCCATGAAGTACAGCAAAGTCTGAAGCAGAGTTGTTAGAGCTGCCATGTATTAACTTGCATGGACCATTCTAAAGCCCAGAAAATCTTTGCGTTTCTTCTTGATTGTAACTTTCAGATCTGTCTTTTACATCTCTCATACATGTAACCTTTGTCCTTGTATCGACCAGCAGATGGTATGTATTCACTTGACATTGTATAAATATTAACCCTTTCTAGCAGCAGTAAGCATCCATAGAAACATCTCTCTAATGCATGTATCTGTCAACATATCTTTCCCATGATCATACAATCACTTGCAGCTAGCTAGAGACAGATAGATTTTGAAGGGAGGGGCAAAGAGCTAAGTTTCATAAAGTATGTAGAGCACATAGAGACCCCCTAGTTTTCTTAGCCATGGCATATCACTTCGTAAATGACCTTACCAAGGGTAGAAGAATACAAAGCCTGCATAAAAGAGGCAGAATTTACGTTCTCTGGCCTAGCCTCGTGGATGAATGTGAAACCTGTAGATATCCAAATTTCTTTCATCTGAGAAAGCTCTGCCCCGCCGGCCTTGTCTGGAGCTATTATGATGATGCATCGAGTCTAGCATTTGTTGAATCCAGCGAGTGTTAATGCATGTTGCTTGTATCGATTTTAGTCTGCAGAAACTGTTATTAATGTTTCCCCAAAACATCTCGGTCGAGAGTCGGTGCCATCCTTAAGCGAGGTGCAACTCTCAAGCTTTCATAACAGCCTTCATAGTTTGCTTTTGTATTGCTACCTCCTGTGAATAGCATGATCCATCTCCTCCAACTTGTAAGGTTTGTGCATCATCACCCAATCTGAAAGCTCTAATACTGCATTGTACTGCCTTCGTCTGCGCAGGATGGTAAAAGTGAAGATTATCAGTTCCCTCGTTAATGGATTCCCTTCATGCCTTGAAGAAAAAAAATTTCATTCCTTGGCTCTCCAGGCATCGGTGGTAGCGGGTCTCTGGAAGAAGAAGCGTGCATTCCGAGCTCTGCAACGTCATCTCCCTTTGCCATACATATCATTTCCTTTGCCTTTTTCCACACACAGCAGACGTAAACAAGGCTGTCGTCCACTCCATGGCCGTTGGTAGTTCATTTTGCCACTGTTGAATGCTGGCACATCAATTTGATACCCCTGGCCTGACCTTCCCCTCCTTCACCTTTTTTAGAAACTCCAATTAATTGCCTGAGCTCGTGTTTTTATGTCAGACACCCTCTCAGCAACACCAACAATGCACAGCACAACACATCGTTTTAGAAAAACATGAGGAACATTCAACCAGATTAGAGACAACTTCGATCCCTTTTCTGTTGCACCTGTTCAAATGTTGCTTTTCCTTCTTGATGTCTTGCTCCTCTCACTCTGAACGCAGAGCTCGCCCTCCAGGACTAGACGATGATCCTCCCCTCTTCTCTCCTTGATTCATGCAATATCCACCAAAGCGTGACCCCAGATCAATCCAGTCGTTCTCGCTATGCCGTGCCCGTCTTTTTCTTTCCTCCACGCTCACAGGGTGCCATCCTTCCCTTTTTTTTTCTCCCTCCAAAAAGCCCCCATTTTAAAATAGCCATACATTTCAAAATAGCCTTCCCAACAATAACATGCATCAAATGACAAAAAGGTATAGGGGCCCAAACATTCCCCAAAACATAAGTGGCACAAAGCGAAGCAGTCGAAGGTCTGATTGTATACCCTGCCTTTGGGTTTCCACCACTTGTAAACATGGGTCTGCCCAAATATAAAACAAGGCACTGAAGGAGCTCTTGTCTCTCATGCTACATGTATGAAACCAACTCTCTGCTTTAGATAGGCTACCTCACGGTCATGTTCCATAAAGAGCATCTCTCTAACACCTCCATGAATTAGAACACAACTACAACCATCTTTTAATAAATCACAAAGAACCTTTCTTGAAGCAGAAACTAGTCCCAACCAAGTCCATATGTATCAAAAACCGCACTACTTGCCAGACCCTTAACATTTCAATTGCAGAAACCTGAATTGCAAAATCCAAGGTAGATGGTAATTGATCTTCTAGTGCTTCTGAAACTGATCCAAACTTCCCAAACATTTCCATTACTATGCTTCCAAACTTCTCTCCACTATACTCGCATGCAGAAAATAAATGTAAACACAATGACTAAGTATGTACAAAGTAACAAATGTCACACACACAACATTTTGGTGGATTCCACACCTCGAATGCGTAGTAGTACGACATAAGATGTCGAAGGGTTTCGAAAGCAAAGTCGCGACCACAGAGGACCTTGACTAATTTCAGGATAGAAAATCAATCAAGCGAATAAGCAAGATGAGAAAATGATGCCAAGACTCTGTTTTATTTCTACCAATAACAAATACAAGGTTCAAGAAGAAGAAATCCGAATAGCCTCTGGGCATAGATCACCAACATGGCAGCTGACATAAAGTCAAGTAGAAAGTATGTCAATTCTACTATCCATGAAGTACAGCAAAGTCTGAAGCAGAGTTGTTAGAGCTGCCATGTATTAACTTGCATGGACCATTCTAAAGCCCAGAAAATCTTTGCGTTTCTTCTTGATTGTAACTTTCAGATCTGTCTTTTACATCTCTCATACATGTAACCTTTGTCCTTGTATCGACCAGCAGATGGTATGTATTCACTTGACATTGTATAAATATTAACCCTTTCTAGCGCAGTAAGCATCCATAGAAACATCTCTCTAATGCATGTATCTATCAACATATCTTTCCCATGATCATACAATCACTTGCAGCCAGCTGGAGACAGATAGATTTTGAAGGGAGGGGCAAAGAGCTAAGTTTCATAAAGTATGTAGAGCACATAGAGACCCCCTAGTTTTCTTAGCCATGGCATATCACTTCGTAAATGACCTTACCAAGGGTAGAAGAATACAAAGCCTGCATAAAAGAGGCAGAATTTACGTTCTCTGGCCTAGCCTCGTGGATGAATGTGAAACCTGTAGATATCCAAATTTCTTTCATCTGAGAAAGCTCTGCCCCGCCGGCCTTGTCTGGAGCTGTTATGATGATGCATCGAGTCTAGCATTTGTTGAATCCAGCGAGTGTTAATGCACGTTGCTTGTATCGGTTTCAGTCTGCAGAAACTGTTATTAATGTTTCCCCAAAACATCTCGGTCGAGAGTCGGTGCCATCCTTAAGCGAGGTGCAGCTCTCAAGCTTTCATAACAGCCTTCATAGTTTGCTTTTGTATTGCTACCTCCTGTGAATAGCATGATCCATCTCCTCCAACTTGTAAGGTTTGTCCGTCATCACCCAATCTGAAAGATCTAATGCTGCATTGTACTGCCTTCGTCTGCGCAGGATGGTAAAAGTGAAGATTATCAGTTCCCTCGTTAATGGATTCCCTTCATGCCTTGAAGAAAAAAAAGTTCCTTCCTTGGCTCTCCAGGCATCGGTGGCAGCGACTCTGGACTGAGATGTTTTGGGGAAACATTAATAACAGTTTCTGCAGACTGGAACCGATACAAGCAACGTGCATTAACACTCACTGGATTCAACAAATGCTAGAGCTCCAAACAAGGCCGGCGGGGCAGAGCTTTCTCATATGAAAGAAATTTGGATATCTACAGGTTTCACATTCATCCACGAGGTTAGGCCAAAGAACGCAAATTCTGCCTCTTTTATGCAGGCTTTGTATTCTTCTACCCTTGGTAAGGTCATTTACGAAGTGATATGCCATGGCTAAGAAGACTAGGGGGTCTCTATGTGCTCTACATACTTTATGAAACTTGGCTCTTTGCCCCTCCCTTCAAAATCTATCTGTCTCTAGCTGGCTGCAAGTGATTGTATGATCATGGGAAAGATATGTTGACAGATACATGCATTAGAGAGATGTTTCTATGGATGCTTACTGCTGCTAGAAAGGGTTAATATTTATACAATGTCAAGTGAATACATACCATCTGCTGGTCGATACAAGGACAAAGGTTACATGTATGAGAGATGTAAAAGACAGATCTGAAAGTTACAATCAAGAAGAAACGCAAAGATTTTCTGGGTTTTAGAATGGTCCATGCAAGTCAATACATGGCAGCTCTAACAACTCTGCTTCAGACTCTGCTATACTGCATGGATAGTAGAATTGACATACTTTCTACTTGACTTTATGTCAGCTGCCATGTTGGTGATCTATGCCCAGAGGCTATTCGGATTTCTTCTTCTTGAACCTTGTATTTGTTATTGGTAGAAATAAAACAGAGTCTTGGCATCATTTTCTCATCTTGCTTATTTGCCTGATTGATTTTCTATCCTGAAATTAGTCAAGGTCCTCTGTGGTCGCGACTTTGCTTTCGAAACCCTTCGACAACGGTAAATAATTTGGATAATTAAGTATCATGAAAGGCTTGATAACCTTAAAGAAGTTGTAACCACTGCCTCTCTACTGAAAGCCTCAAACTTCAACCAACCATTGGAGATAATCACTAATGCAAGGGAACTTGCAATCAATGGGATACTAGTATAAGAAGGAAGAACAATGGCCTATGCTTCAAGAAAATTGAAACCTAATGAGTCCAACTATGATACTTATGAACTAGAGTTACCAATAGTGATTCATGCCTTAATGTTGTGGATGCACTATCTATGTGAAATAAAATTTACTCTAACAGATCAACATGAGGCAAAGGTGGATTGAAAAGGATCTTAGTTGCTTCACTCCCTCTCCTCTTGTCTATTTACATAGGCTATATGTGATCACACTTCCTCTTTTGTGGCCAATAGGCAATGTACTAGCTCAGAGCCCTCAGAGCCCCTCTAGGCTTTCATGAGCCTCACGAGCCATCCTACATAACAAGGGTACTTATCACTTGGCCCTTTGCTCTCTTAGGCACTCAAGTGATCAAAATAAAATAAACACCTACCTCCCCTAGGAGCATAGAACCCCTATCTACATATGAGTTTTTCCACACTCCGTAGAGTACTATGGAGCATTGATTGGGGATCCCAATGTCTTGAATCACCATATTTCAAAACATATCCAATTGATTATCCTCCATGTGACAACTATCCATGTTACATAATATGACCCCAACTTCAAGTTTCCATGTGATGATTAGTTCTATTGGTTGGACGGATGACTTTGGGATGTGCTTTAACTTTGGCTTGAACTTTAGCATGAATGACCCCCTTTTTCATATATGGGAGCCAGCACAACATCTGTGAATCTCTTGGGAGCCATGGAATAGACTCAGAAAAATCACATAGAGCTTCTGCATCACATGGGGAAGAGAGAGAGAAGCTTGGTGGATTTCAACATATCATCCACATGATTGAGAAGAAGAGAGGAAGAGTTGAGAGAATCTTGATAGGACTTCTACATGATTGAAGAAAAGAAAGGGGGAGTGAGTAGCTTTGTCACACTCAACAAGATAGTCTCTACAAGAGTTATCTATTTTTTAGATGCCCCTACCTGTATTTATATAGTACTCCAAGGGGAGAGGGGGAGGGCAGGGATGGGAGCAATAATTTTTTTTTCAAAAGCCTCTCTTAAATAATTGATCATTATTTGGCAATAATATTCTCAACTTGAGAGGTATCTTATCACTATTACTGTATACTTTTGTATGGATATATATTGATATCCATACTATTCCTCTATAGAAGTAGCCATTTTTGGTAATCAAAACTCAATTTTTATGCAAACGTTTTAATATTATACAATCATAATGATTTTGAGGGCTGAAAAATGGCCATGTTTTTCACTTGATTTGTTCAGGGACCCATATTTTGAGCCTAAAAAGCAAAAAATTACCTAAAAGAAAAACACTGAAGGGGAGCTTGCCTTTAGCATTCTAGCTACCGCTATCGATTATGTCAATGTAGGGGCTCCATTTTTGGAATGTAGTCACTTTTTATCTTTAAAAAAAGATATTCTTTATGAATTTTTTAAAAAAAGAGGTCCCAAATGAGTAGCAACTAGGCAAGGGTATGGGCATGGATACCGTATCATGGCATCCCCCTCCAAGGTTCACAACCAAGGTATAAACCTTAACATCTTAGCCTTAGCATACTTGGAAATGGGCTACAAAGGCTTCATTAGCACCATTGACTGCATGCAAGAAGCCATTGCTCACTTATAGGAAAAACTTCCTAGGCGGTCACCCATCCCAATAGTATCATTACATGTGTGCTGATCAATTACTAAGTGACTATCCACTAGGCTAGTTCTTGTTATTATTTTATACTACAGACATAGTTTTTATAAGCTTGAGTTGGGAGGGTTTCTTAAGTACTTCTACTTATGAATTGGCGTTTAACATGTGTGGCCTTTATCATATTTAACATTATGATTTAATTTTTCTAAGACACATGTGTTGAATGAAGTACATGCATGTGAATGTAATAACTTTACATAATATTTTTTGTCTAATATAAAATAACTTATTTTTGAAGCGGATATTTTTGCACCTTGCTTATTTTAATAGAATGTGTACACATATTGTTTACTAAGGTGAACTGAGTAATGGGGATACTACATGCTTCCTTTCTTAGAGAAATTGAGATGTCCTCATCTCGAGAGAAATTGGAGTTTTCTTTCATAAGGGTTATCTCATCAACTCAAGTGGCATCTTCTTCTAGTTAATCCTTCCACTGTGTAAGGTGTTCTCTAAAAATTTGGCTCCTTAGAGGTTTTTTTTCATTGCATCTAAGATCTTATTGGGTTGCATTTGTTGAGATATCGAGCTCCACTCGTGATATGCCAGGGTGACCGTTGTGCATTTATGTCACCGACGTGTTAGTTACAGATGCAGTTGGTACACCGCCCATGAATAATAGCTACATGACAGCTATCCTTATCTACTGTAGTTTGTGGCTCAGTTAGTATGCCACCTTAGTTAGTTGAGTTTGGTTTGAGACCCATATATAGGGTTCTTCTATTTCTTTATACTAGAGTTCTTTTGGCTTACACAACTAAGAAGAGGCAAACTGTTTTCAGCCTCCACCTTTGTGTGTATTCCCCCATTGTGCAAGCAAGAAAGCTACAAGTGAGACTCCTTCCTTCTCTCCCACAATCTTGACATGGTATCAGAGCCTTGTTCGTGGTAAGGAGCTCAAGAAAGCAAGCCAAGCTCGCGGTGTTCTGGTAAGAGGAGCAGTGTTACTTTCATTTTCTATTTTGGGAGCAGATCTCTGCAGGTAGCACAGCCGAAAATTGCAAGAGTGCATTGTCTCAGGTTGAGATGCCCTTCGCGGTGAAGTAAGAGGGCAGTATATGCTGCGGGAAAGGACTTTAGCTTTGGGTGACCCTGTTTTTTTGATTTGAGGCCATTTCGGGGCCTGCTTTGGAGGCATAAGTTTTCTGCACGCACTCAGGAAAAGGCCTAGTTGTATGCTGTGCAACCACTGTTCTACAGGTCGATGAAAAGTTACTGTAGAAATTGCATCGTATGCCTGTGCGCAGAGACATTGGGAGTTACAGAATCATCCCTGTTGCCTGTTGATGAAAAATCGTCACTAGGAAGTGACTGTGTGGTTAAATACCACTTTCGTCAGTTTTGCAGATTTGCCCTTGTGAGGCTGAAGCTGTGTTCTCTGCAGTGACAGAATTTTTTGCAGTATTCTATAATGGCGTCTGATTCTCTTTCACAGATTGTAAACTGAAAAGCTTGACAAGAACAACTTCCAAGCATGGAAGTTTAGAATAACGAATTTCCTTATGGGAAAAGGATATTGGGAATTTGTTGCAGGAAATGAAGAAGAACCAATTCTTTCTGATGTTCCCAATCAACAGCAAATGCAGGCATTCAAAGCATGGCATGAGAGAGCCACGAAAGTTATGTATTGGTTGTCTATCAGCATTTCAGACTCTATGATTGTGCATACTCAGGATGCAAGTACGCCAAAGGAGGCATGGGATGCTTTGTCAAAAATGTATAGCACAAATACGCAAGCCAGGAAAATGCAGCTCAAGCAAGAGTTGCATAATGTGCAAAGAGAAAATATGAGCATCAATGACTACCACATGAAGGTGAAGAAGATTGCAGATGCACTTGCTTCCATTGGGTCGCCAGTGGAAGATGATGATTTAGTTTCTGTGACCTTGAATGGTCTAGGAAAGGATTATGCACAGTTTCGAACATCCATTTCCGTCCGTGAAAGATTTCCCGATTTTAAGGAGTTGATTGCTCTTCTAATTTCTGAGGAGCAGAGAAATGGTGGTGCATCTTCTTTAGGAGGAACTTCAAAAGAAGCTGTCTTCTACTCAAATGTTGGAGGAGGTAGAGGTAGAGGTAGAGGGGGCCGATTTGGAGGCCGTGATAGAAATTAGAATATGCAGCAAACTCAAGAAAACCAGTCCTATGGAGGAGGACGTGGTAACTCTAGAGGCAGGGGGAGCCAAAGAGGTCGTGGTCGATGGCAAAGAGGCCAAAATGCAAACAGCAATGTTGAATGCTACTACTGTGGTAAAATGGGTCATATGGCTAAAGACTGCTATAAAAAGCAGAATGACATCATGAATGGGAAATTGCAACAAGGGAATTATGCATATTCTAGTAGACAAGGTGATGACAGAAATGAGCATTTGTTTATGGTGCAGCACATGAACAATTCTGTGACAAGTGCAGAACAAAGCAACGATGTGTGGTATATTGACTCAGGTGCATCAAACCACATGACAGGTCATGCAGAATGGATGGAGGATGCAAGGAAAATGGAAAAGCCAGGATTTGTGGAGACTGGTGATGATACTGCACATCCTATTGTGCAGATTGGAAAAATTCATTTGTCTATGCAGGATGGGAAAAAGAAATACCTGTCCGATGTATTCCATGTCCCGAATATCACCAAGAATCTGGTTTCTGTTGGTCAAATGGTTGAGCAGGGCTTGTAGGTCAGATTTAATCCTTATGGATGCTTTGTTGAGGATATGAAAAATAAAGGTCGCTTGATAGAAAAAGGAAAAAAGAAGGGCAGAATGTTTACGTTGGATGCAGACATGTCTGAATTGAGTGTAGCAATGTTTGCACATGGGACCAGTGTAGTTGCAGATATTGATATCTGGCATAAACGCATTGGTCATGTTAATGTACAGCGACTTAAATCAATGCAGGCCCAAAATATTGTTGCAGGATTGCCTAAATTCAAGGTTGTAGAAATGCATAAGGTATGTGAAGCCTGTCAATTTGGAAAACAGGCAAGGAAACCATTTCCTAGACATGTTCAAGAGAGTGAGAAGCCATTGGAATTAATCCACTCTGATGTGTGGACTACTAAAGCTGCATCTCTTGGAGGCTGTCATTATTTTGTCACTTTTATTGATGACTATAGCAGAAAAGTTTGGGTGTATTTTATGAAAAAGAAAAGTGAAGTTTTTGGGCATTTCAAAACTCTTAAAGCTATGGTTGAAAAAGAAACAGGCCTGCAAATAAAATGCCTAAGGTCAGATGGAGGGGGAGAGTACCTCTCAAATGAGTTTGCAAGGTTCCTGCAGGAGCATGGCATAAAGCAGCAATATTCATGCAGTCATACCCGACAACAAAATGGAATTGCAGAAAGGAAAAACAGGCATATTGGAGAGGTATCTCGTGCCATGCTCAACGAAAAAGACTTGCCAGATTTTTACTGGGCTGAAGCAGTTGCTACAGCAGTCTATATAATGAACAGGACTCCCACTGCAGCGATACATGGGATGACTCCAGAGGAGAGGTATATTGGTAGGAAACCAGATATTTCTCATTTGAAAATTTTTGGTTGCATTGCCTATGTACATGTGCCAGATGAGTTGAGATCCAATTTGGATCCAAAAGCTGAGAAGTGCATCTTTATTGGTTACTCTCTGCAGCAAAAAGGGTATAGATGCTATAACCCTTCTACTCGTAAGTTTACAGTGAGCAGAGATGTTGTTTTTGATGAGATGAGTAGCTGGTATAAACCAGTAAATGTGATTGATGATGTAGATGCACAAAATGGAAATGCTCCACAGAATTCACAGCAGCAGTCACAAAATATTAGTGGACTTGGAGCGTCCTCTAGTAGTGGTTCACATTCTTCGCCATGGACAGGCAGATTGAGATCAGGAGAATCTTCTCAAAGCAATGCAGATAGTGGTATGCAGGTATCACGAAAAGGAAAAGAGAAGGTTGATCAGCCCATGTTTGATGTGAATGCAAGTCACTCTTATGTGGATGGTGAATCCAGTGGCTCAGAACAGAGCATTGATGATGAGTTGGGTATTCCTTCTATTATTACACCTGGAGTAAGGAAGACCAGGGATGTTTTGAGAGCACCTGGGAGTGAACCTATTTTGCGCAGGTCTACGAGAGCTAGGTATCCTGTGGATAGGTTGAAATATGATGGATTTACAGCCATTCACTATGCATATATGGTCAAAGTGATACAGGAACCAGAACCCACTTCTTTTGAGCAAGCCATGGGAAAAGAAAAATGGGAGAAAGCCATGGATGAAGAAATGGATGCCTTGGAAGCAAATGCTACATGGGAATTGGTACCTTTGCCTAAAGGTAAGAATGCAATTGGCTGTAAGTGGGTTTATAAGGTGAAGCACAATGCAGATGGTTCTGTGAACAGATACAAGGCAAGATTAGTAGTCAAGGGGTATGCACAAACATATGGCATTGACTATGAAGAAACATTCAGTCCGGTTGCAAGGATGGCAACCGTAAGAGCAGTCATTGCTATGGCTGCATCAAAGGGATGGTCTTTACATCAGATGGATGCAAAGAATGCCTTCTTGCATGGTGATTTGCAAGAAGAGCTCTATATGGAGCAGCCACCAGGTTATGTGCATGTTGTTCATCCTGAGTTTGTTTGCAGGTTGAAGAAAGCCTTGTATGGCTTGAAGCAAGCACCTAGAGCATGGTCTGACAAGATAGGACAGTATCTTGTCACTATTGGCTTTCAGATTTCCAAGGCAGATTTCTCACTTTATGTGAGAAAAACAGAGAAAGGTATTATGCTACTTGTCATTTATGTTGATGATTTGATTATGACAGGTGATAGTGATGAAGATATCCTTCATGTGAAAATACTATTGAAGCAGAAGTTTGAGATGAAGGATTTGGGAGAGCTGTGTTATTTCTTGGGCATTGAGGTGATTAGATCACCAAGTGGGATACAGCTCTTGCAGAGGCAGTATGGATTGGACATGCTGTCCAAATATGGGATGACAGGCTGTAAGCCTATTTCAGTTCCTTTGGAGCAGAATGTGAAGCTGAGCACAGATGCAGGTGAGCTTCTGGAAGACCCTACTATGTGCAGACGCATAGTAGGAAGTTTGATTTATATGACTATTACCAGGCCAGATTTGAGCTATGCTGTTGGATTGGTAAGTCAGTTTATGCAGGCTCTAAGGAAACCGCATTTGGATGCGGCTAGATGCATACTCAGTTATGTGAAGTCCACATTGCAGTATGGAGTATTTTATGAGACTGGGTTCAGATACAGCTGCATGGATACACTGATGCTGATTGGGCTGGTAGTATTTCTGATAGACGATCTACCAGTGGATATGTGTTCTCTTTTGGGAGTGCTGCAGTCACTTGGAGTAGCAAGAAACAGCCTACAGTTGCCTTGTCGAGCACAGAGGCCGAGTACAGGGGTGCAGCAATGGCTGCATGTGAGGTAGCTTGGTTGCATAAGCTACTTTATGATATGCATCAGCCTACAGATGGGCCAGTTGTCATTTATTGTGACAACATGAGCAGTATACACTTGGCAAATAACCCAGTCTATCATGCTAGATCAAAGCACATTGAGGTGCATTATCACTATGTGCGGGAGAGGGTTTTACTAGGTCTTATTGATCTAGTTTATGTCAGCACAGAGGATCAGGTAGCTGACATATTTACGAAGACATTGGTCGCAGAGAAGCTGCGCAAGTTCAGAGACCTGCTTGGTGTGCAAGAATTGGGATTGAGCTCGAGGGGGAGTGTTGAGATATCGAGCTCCACTCTTGATATGCCAGGGTGACCGTTGTGCATTTATGTCACCGACGTGTTAGTTGCAGATGCGGTTGGTACACCGCCCATGAATAATAGCTACATGACAGCTATCCTTATCTACTCTAGTTGGTGGCTCAGTTAGTATGCCACCTTAGTTAGTTGAGTTTGGTTTGAGACCCATATATAAGGTTCTTCTATTTCTTTGTACTAGAGTTCTTTTGGCTCACACAACTAAGAAGAGGAAAACTGTTTTCAGCCTCCACCTTTGTGTGTATTCCCCCATTGTGCAAGCAAGAAAGCTACAAGTGAGACTCCTTCCTTCTCTCCCACAATCTTGACAGCATTTCCAAAATTCATTGGTTAGGCATGACTATTTGTTCATACATCAAAGTACATGTTTAGGGTTTGGTATGTAAGGCTTGAGAAGGCTTACATGAAATACATTGTGGACATTTAAGATGGGGTGGTAGTTCGAGCTTATAGGCTTACCTTCCTATTGGATCACTTCATATGATCCACATTAGCTAGGTCTAAGCTTTCTATATTTTCCCAAGGATAATGGAATCTTTTCAAGTCTCACCCTTTGAAATACCTTGTCACCTTCCTTGAATGTTTCTATGGATCTTTTAAGATCTACATAGGGCTTTTATCAATCTTGAGCAACTTTGATATCATGTTCAATAGACTGGATCTTTGGTTTATCTCTTTAAGCATGGCCATGAATACTTCTACCTTGAGAATGGAATCTAAGAAGTTTAGAGATGTGTGGCGGCATTTTTGCTCATACAAGGCTTGAAATGGTGATATCTTGATTGTTTATTGAAAGGCAACATTATAAGCAAACCCTTCAAGTAGGTAGAAGTTCAATCCACCATTTTAGCTCTTTGCCATAATAAGACCTTAGAATATCTTTGATGGTCTGGTTCACACTCTCAACTTGGCCATCTATTTGTGGATGACAAGTAGTACTAAAGCATAGATATATTCCAATGGCTTAAAATAGACAAGTCTAGAACTTAGAGGTAAACTTGTTATCTCTTTCACTAATTATGCTCTTTGGTAGTCCATTTAACCTAGATACTTCTTTGATAAAGACTTGAGCAATGTCAGATGACTTATAGGTTTCTTTGATTGGTATCAAGTGTGCAACTTTTCTCAATCTATCAACCACTACCATGATGAAATCATACCCACTAGCAGTAATATGTAATCCAATGACAACGTCCATACTTATTGACTTCCATTGTATTTGTGATGTCCAAGGGTTGTAACTCTCCAAGCATCTTGATTCTTTTTGCCTTAACTCTTTGACAAGTCAAGCACTGGGTTATATACCTTGATACATTCATTTTTAGTCCTTAGCTAATGATAGCTCTTACAAACGACAATGAGTGTCTTTGTATACCCTAGATATTTAGCAATTAAATGTGCTATAACCAAGAGTGGACTACATGGGTGTAGTCTAGTTATAAAATCACTGGTATATCCTCCATGCCAGTTACCTAATGCACGAGCGAATAAAGTCCTACAACATCACTAAGGCATATAGTGGATGTCAACTCATGTGGAGATCAACATCTCAACACTCCCCCTTGAGCTTAGCATGAGCTCATGTACTCCAAGAATAGTCTTGAAATGATGGAGCTTTTAGCTCCCAATACTTTGGTGAAAATATCTGTATCCTATGTTCTTGTATACTGACATAAATCAAGTCAATATCACCTACTAACCTATTCTCGAATGAAATAGTAATATACCTCTATTTGTTGGGTCTGCATATGATAGAATTGGTTCTTGGCCAGTTGAATGATATTAAGGTTATTACAATAGATTATATTCTTTTTGTCCACATGTAGTCCTAAATCATCAAGTAGCTTACATAGCGAAGCTACCTCACATGATATATTCATAGCACCACTGTACTCTATCTCAGTAGTACTAGATAGTACAATTGTATACTTTAAGTAATAGTATCACTTTTAGTAGACCTCCTATCTAAAATAGTAACAACCCAATCTACATCTATGTAACCATGTACGTCCAAGGGTACACTTTCTACATAGAATAAGGCATAGTCAACAATAGACCTAATATAGTGCAATGTGCATCACATTGCATCCAAATATGGCTTTTGTGGAAGTCGCATGAACTAACTCTCTAATCTAACTGTGTAGTTTAGATCTAGCCTAGTGATCATCAAATAAATAAGGCTGCCCATATCATCCTCATGGGCATTAAGCTTGACATCCAAAGGTATTGAGATTGCCATACTATACTTTTTTAGCATATCCAAAGCAAACTATCTCTGTGACAATCATATACCCTTTAGAGTTGTGATAATCACTATGCCAAGAAAATAGCACAAATTTTCCAAATTCTTCATTTCAAACTTAGCTTTGAGAAGAGTCTTCATATGATCAATCTTTGTCTCATTTGTCACCCACTATAATCAAGTCATCTATATATACAGTGATGACCATAATACCCACACAACCCTCACATACATAAAGTGAGTGATCAGCATATGCTTTGCAAAATCTAATACTAAAAAGATATTATACAATCCTATCATGCCATGCTTTGGGTGCTACTTCAGGCCATATAATGCCTTTCAAAGTCTGCATACATAATCAAGATAATTGCCACCCATATAACTAGGTGGTTGCTCAACATAAATTTTTTTCTTGCAACTCCCCATGCAAGAAGTCATTTTTACCACTTCAAAGTCTATCAACAAACCCATACTATGAGACTCCTATGGCCCACTAAATGTCTATTAACTATTGACTTATTTTCTACACAACCATATTGTGGGAGCTTTTGCTCAACCGCCAAGACCCACGGACCGCCTATTGTTTCAAGCGTTCCAAGGAGCTCTAATGGCTATCTCTCACCTAGCTGACGCGCCGTTGATCCTATGAGTGTAGTGAGCTTACCTTGATGCTTGATCGAGTACCCTCCTCTCTCTTGCACTCTGATAGCTCCACGATTCTTGATGCTAGCTCAAGCATCCTCAATCCTCCTCTATCTCCAAGCTCCATCCTCCATAGCCATGCACGCAAGAGAAGAGAAGAGAAGAGAAGAGAAGAGAAGAAGAGAAGAGGAGATGGTGAAGAGCTTCACCCTCTTGATCCCTCACTCCCACATACTCACTCCCTCACACTCTCACACTCCCTCTCTCAAGAGCACACACAAGCAAGAAGGAGAGAAGAAGAGAGGAAGAAGAAAAGTCCTTTTGCCACACACCAAAAGAATGAGCTTCTCATTCACTTTTCAATTTTATATACAAAGCCCTAAATCCTTTTTGGGCGGTCATCCCCTTTTCCTTTTACGATGGCCACGTCTTCAAGGTTGAAGATGTGACGGAACTTCAACTAGTTAAAGGCTCTAGTCTCCACCGTGAGGCCGTACTTCGCTTGCTCCTCCTCCGAGAAGGGGAGCTTGCCAGCCTTGTCCTGGCTTGCCATGATCGATGCCTACAAGTTCAGCCATTTCCACCATTAGTGCTTTTTTACAAGTAACTTGCTGAAAGAAGAAAAGTGTAACAGATTTTAGTAATCTGAAATATTTTGAGTATAGCCTTAACTTTTTTTTTCAGACTTTTACCATTACATTTTACCATTGCATTTCAAATTTTATTGACATTTCATACTTGGTTCACTTTTTAAATTCCACCTTACCCCTCCCCCTTTGGAACGAGAAGAATCCGTCCCAGGATTGGAGGTTGAGAGGACAAGGGCGTTCAGCATAAAGAGCGTCGGTCTATTTGCGCAGGAGCCAAGCATAGAAGTTGGGGTTGTACTCTAGCTGAGCTTCATGGTCTAATTCGAATGGACGGATACCCACGTGCATGATGTATATTAGAACATTGATTAGGAGATCGCAAGAATCGACCCGACTTGCAATGTGGAGCTCTTCCTCTGTTAAGAGGCGATCAAGGTAGGGATGTCCCTTGATGTGCTCTTCCATGGGCCGGCCACGAAGAGTGGTTAATACTCGATACGAGGTTGGCGCGACGTAGGTGGGGTCGTACTCTACTATTTTGATTGCGCGACGCTGCTCAGCATTGGTCATTATGCGGCACCCCTCAACTTCCCATTGCAACCTAAGAGTGTACCAATGCTTCAAAAACGTGGAGTTAGTATTAGCGAGCTTGGATAACTCAGTGATTTCCTGATCAGTGATAGCAGAAGTGGTTCGCTGATCGTAGGATGTGATGAGACGTTGTTTAATGGCTTGCTCTTTGAAGATCTCGTTGTTGAGCAACTTAGCAGGCAGAGCGAGAAGGTTTCGCAAATGCGAATTCAAAAGTCTCCCAAGAGCAAGGCATATTGCGCACTTCTGTTGCAAAGGGTTCTTCTAATAGACCTAAGTCCAAGCAGTCATAGCTGAGGGCTAGCGACACGAAGGTGGCATCGATTCGTTTAATGCATTCCACCACATCATCCACAGTGTCCTCAGCGAGGTCAGCAGCTAGCCCTAGAAAGGATTTTCGTTCATAGGAGGGCGTAAGGCCGACGGGTGGTCGAGGTTTGCTAGAACTAGAGGCCTTGACAATACAAAGTTGCAGTTGGGAGTTTCCTTGAGCCTGCAGTTGGGCCGTTTGGAATATGGGTGGATTAGGGTCAGCCACAACAGATGGACTGCTACATTTAGGTTTGCTTTGGGGAGTCGGATTGACTTGGGCAGATGATGCCTCCCGGACGGTGCTGTTGCTTGGGCCGATAGGCCTGTGCGACTCTCTTGGGCCGTAGATGAGTCGGATGGCTGGGGCTCTGGAGAGCACTGCGGCTTATGGTTTTGAGGTGTTATGGGACGTGGGTTGATCAAGCTTGAGGGTGGCATATGAATAGTGCCTTTGGCCGTGGGGGCCTTAGGGATCCACAGCCAAGTATTTCCCTCGTGGTAGCCTTGCACATGCAAGAGGGATTTAGGGATCCATCTTTGCTTGATCACGTGGCGCTTCCTATGATTGCGTCTTGGCCTCCTAGGTTTAGAGTTCTGGGTCTTATGAGGAGAGGAGCGTCGACTCCTAGGCGGTTGTTGCGGCTATTTAGGAACCCATTGGAAGCGAGGCTGTTGGGCCTTAGCTTTGGCTGCTTCGGGTTGCAGTTTATGGAAGTCGGGGAGTGGCAGCCATGCACTACCCCCCTCCTTAGTCTTGCCTATGGATGTTTCTACCGGTGGCTTTGCGAACGGTGATGGTGTCACGCAGCACTTGCTAAAAGCTTTGACAATGCGCACGTTGCCTATTGCTAGGTGGATGCGCTGCGACTCATAATCAACATTGCAGTGAGTCTACTTTTTGAAGGTTCGCCCCAGCAGTGACTCCGTGCCTGCGTCTGTAGCACTTGGCAATATGTTAAAAAGCATTGGAACAGTCTCAGACTCAATAGAAACGGCGACTCTGCACTTGTCGAGAAGTGCATATGATTGGGCCCCGTATGGGTTTAATTCGACAGTTGTGGATTGGAGTAGTGGTTTGCCAAGTTGGATCTAATGACGGTGGGTTAAGACATTAAAGTCTGCTCCCTCGTCGATCAAGGCGTTGAAAGTGCATGTTTGCTTAGCAGTGATCGTGATACAGAGGTAAGCGGGTTCTATGGCTTCCTCCTCCTCTTCATTGATTTCAGTGATTGTAGCTACTCGTACTTTGACCGGCGGTTCTAACAATGGTGGCTCATGCAAAGGATGCGTGGGAGGGTAGTACTTCTTGAAACGACTGCCATTGAAGAAGCCTATTCCCTCACTGTCTAGTGTCTCAAGCTCAATATTGCAGGTTCAGCTGATTGCACGAACCTTGAAGGGTCCGAGACCTCTGAATTTCATTTTTTGCTTATGCCCCTTAACTGAATAAAGGAGCACTAAGTCACCCTGTTCAAACTCGCGCTGCTTGACATGCTTGTCAAACCATCTCTTGCATCGGGCTTTCTCATAGATAAGCATGTGGGTGGCTAGAAGATGAGTCTCTGATAAGCGTTCAAGCTCGACCAGTCGTTGCGTCCATGCCTCCTTTCCTTCCCATCATTCTTGAAGTGCTATTCTCACGTTAGGAACGAAGAATTCTAATGGTAGAATTGCCTCAGTTCCATAGGTCAGCCTAAAGGGAGTTTGACCCGACAGCCATTTTATAAGCTGTGCGGTAGGCCCACAAGGCTGCCATCAGCTTGTTGTCCCAGTTGCTCCGTGAGGCTGAGACTACTTTAGTCAAGACAGTGATAAGAATCTTGTTAGTTGATTCTGCCTGGCCATTCGCATGGGGGTAGTTTGGTGAGGATTTGCGATGGATAATGAGGAAGGTGGATAGGAGATGTGCTATCACTTCGTTGATGAAGTGTATGCCTTGGTCGCTAACCAGTTCGATGGGGTAGCCAAAGTGCGAGATCACTTGCTCCCATAAGAACTTGGCAGTCGTCCTAGCGTCATTTTTTCGTGTGGCTCTTGCCTCTGCCCATTTTGTGAGGTAATCCATGGCCACAATGATGTACTTGGCTTGTGAGTACTACGCTGTAGGACTGATGGGCCCTATAAAGTCAATTCCCCATTTTTCGAAGGGTTGGCAAAGCAATAATTGGGGTCAACTCCATTTGATCTTTATGAATCAGGACTTTTGTCCGTTGGCACTTGTCACAATGCTTGACGAATCGCTTGGCGTCGCGGAAAAGTGTGGGCCACCATAGTTGAGACTGCGCACCTTCCGTGCTGTCGTGTCTCCACTAAAGTGTCCTCCTGCGATGCCACTGTGTGCCTCTGAGAGCACATCGTGAATCTCATGCTCACACACGCATCTACGTAGCAATCCGTCTTGCCCCAGCCTATAGAGTTGGCCTGCAATCAGCTGGTAGGGCTAGATTTTCAAGATCAAGCGCCTAAGTCGTGGGCTTTTTCTATTGGTCACTCAGGTAGTCCGTGCTTGAGCACTTGGACTATGTCGTCCATCTAATATGGCGTTAGATCAGCCTTAAATAAGTCTCTCTCGTTGGACAGGTGGAATAGGTGGGCGTCGGGTAACTCGTCAACGATGCCTTGTCCAGCGGCTTCTCCTGTGGGGATGTGTGACATGTGATCAGCCATGTAATGCTGTTTTTCCTTTCGTACTAACACGGAGAAATCAAACTCTAGAAGTAGGAGGAGCCATCGAGCTATGCACCCTATAGCACAAGGTTTGTTTACTAAATAGAGCAGGGCTTGATGGTCCACGAAAAAGATGAAGGGTGTGGCCAATAGATAATGCGGAATTTCTTCACAGCGAACACCATGGCTAATCCCTCTCTTTCTGTTGTCGAGTAGTTCATCTCCGTCTCAGTGAGTTGTCTGCTAGCAAAGCTCACTAGATAATCTAAGTTGTGCTTGCCAGGTTGGCACAACACTGCCCCCACGGCAAACTTAGAAGCATCGACGTGCACGTGGAAGGTAATGGTCCAATTTGGGGCTCACAGAATTGGTGTTGTTGTTAGAGCCTTTTTCAATTCTTTGTACACTCATTGGCATGCCTCGGTCCATTCGAAGACAATTAGCAGCTTGTACAATGGTCTGGCGATCAGCGCGTAGTTCAGTACAAATCGCCGATAGTATCCTGTATGGCCTAAGAAGCATTGAACTCCCTTGTAATTAATTGGGGGTGGAAGGTCAACAATAACCCTGACCTTCGGGAAGTCAGTGGAAATGCCGTTCTTCAACACCACATATCCTAATATGCATCCGTGCTTTACCCAAAACTGGCACTTCAAGGGGTTCAAGGAGAGACGATATAAGCGACACCGTTCAAAGACTGTGCGGAGTTTGTCTAAGTGTTCGATCCAGGTTGAATGGACAACAGGTTGTCGACAAAGACCTCTAACTCCTTGCGAAGCATGTCCTTAAAGATAGTGCACATGAGACGTTGAAAAGTGGCGGGGGCATTGGTCAACCCAAAGGGCATGACTATGTATGCAAAGACGCCCCACTCAGTGGTGGCAAAGGCGGTCTTGTGCCTGTCCGCAAGATGCACTTGCACCTGTTTGTACCCTGAGAAGCCGTCCAGAAAACTGTAGGCTTCCTTGCCTACCACCCTCTCGAGCATGTGCTTGGTGTACGGCAATGGATAGTTGTCTCTCTTCGTAGCAGCGTTCACCTTCTTGTAAT
Organism: Lygodium microphyllum; assembly: GCF_053477565.2. Taxonomy (NCBI): domain Eukaryota; kingdom Viridiplantae; phylum Streptophyta; class Polypodiopsida; order Schizaeales; family Lygodiaceae; genus Lygodium; species Lygodium microphyllum. Next base: position 4,288,219 of record NC_141149.1, on the reverse strand, counting down.
TGATGCACACTTGGATTTTTATGTTCTTCTTCATCACAATGACTATGGGTGATACCCAGTCTGTGTGCTCAATTTCGTAAATGAATCCAACTCTCATTAGCTTGTCAATTTCCTCTTTGATAGCATGAGCGTGTTTTGGATTCATAAGGTACGGTCACTACTTGATTGCGTTGCGTTCGACGTCATGGGTATGTTGTGAGTCACAACACTTGGATCTACCCCCTGTAGCTCCTCTAAGGACCAGGCAAACACATCTATATACTCTCACAAGAGAGCGATAAGACTCATTTCTTCTTCACCAGCCAAGTCGTCGGCAATGAACATTGGTCGGGGTGTTTTCCCTTCCTGGGTTAAGTCTACCTCCTTGACTTTGGCTAGTCCCTCGATTGGTTTGCTCGTCTTCCCTTGATATTTGGCATCTAACATAACTACTACCCTATCCCCTTTTTTGAATTTCGTGAAGCGTTTAGGGAGGTCCTGCGGCTTTCGATGTTCTTCTGTTCGTGTATCCTTGGGTTGCTTTGCCTTTTCTTGCTTTAACCGTTTGCGCCTCAGGTGGACGGGTAGGTCCCCCTTGATATGTCTGGTCATGGGCGGCCTAGGGATCTCTGGATCACTATCTGAACTAACTTCCGATTCAGAGTCAAACCCTCCATCTTTGCTAGAAGAGGTGGTCTCCCCTGGTGGCCGCAGTTCAGATGGTGATTCAGTCCTAAGTATTGACATCGTTCCTGGCTAGGCTAGGCCTGCTTGCTCAAGGTCTATGGCTCCTACGCATTCCAACCAAGCGTGATTACATTCCATATGCATGACTCCTCGCTCTACTCTAAGGGTCTGCCTTTTTTGCGGCTTGGCGTCTGCTCTTATCTGCTCAATTTCTCGTCCTTCAGTGTCATATTCTATGGTATCTACTTCACCCTCGCTCTCATCACTGAAGGATTGGCAGTCTTTGTATTCGTCGCTAGAATCTTTGTCATCCGACTGCTCGTCGTCTCCTAGGGTTTGGTATGCCTCGTGTCGTTGGTCAGGAACTAGGGCCCAGTTATACATGAGGTTTAATTCGTGCACCCTAGTCCATTGCCACTTGGATTCCTCTAAGAGATCCTGGAGTGGTTTGAAATTTGCAGCTGGATTGCCAACTAGCTGGTTCGTTAGGTATTCTAGTATCCCTTGGAGTTCCCTTTTGTTGGTTGGTACGTGGAAGGTGACAGGCTTAGGCTTTCCACGGAGGCTTCCTGCCATCATGTAGACTGGTGTAGAGAGTGCTTCGTTAGACTTGCCGATCGTTTTGATGGCTTGCTCATACGCCTCATGATCTGAGAATGGCAGGTCGATTGTAGCAAGAACGTGCATCCAATCCCGCTTATCCTCTAGGCATGGGATATACTTGGTCAAGGACCCATAGGGCTTCTTGCCCTGAGTGTTTCCCTTGAGCATAGCAGAGATGGCGTCTAGGTCGACTGGTGAGGTCTTCCAAGTGTCCATCTCTATTTTCACAGCATCCGTTCTATTGCCAAGGAAGATCAAGCTGTTACCCCAATCTTCGATGACTCTAGCATTGCGCATCCATGGTCGGCCTAATAGGATATCGTAGTCCACTCCCCTCATGACTATAAAGTTAACAAAGAATTGGACACCTGCGATCTTCACTGGCCAATTCTTAAGTACCCCGAATGGCTTCACTCTCATACTATTTGCTAACGTGACATTAAACCTAGCAGTTTTGACAGGCGGGTTTCCCCAAGTCTGGAGCACTGCGTGGCTAAGCATACTAACCCCAACTCCCTTGTCTACGATTCCCTTTCTTTTTGTGTCACCTAGGGCTAGGACCAGTAAGACCGCATGCATCTCAGAGCCTTTCCAAAAGGCATTGAAGTGCAAGGATTTAGGCATGGAGTGCAGCGTCAAACTTAGTAATTCGTTTCTGCATCATGGTCTTGAGGGTCTGCCATGACCTGCTCTTGTGACCCTTCCACCCACTGCTTAAGATCTTGCCATAGGGTAGGATGCTGCTTAAGCAGATCTCCCAGGCTAAGTGTTACGGGGGTAGTCACCAGCGTGGTCAGGAGATCGTTGGATACTTGTCCCTCCCCTAACCTAGATTGTCCGAGCCAATGGGCGCGGCTGATTTGAGGCTCTATCGTGCCAAGGCTTAGTCTTAGCGGCATTGCTTATGGTGCAGTTGCTTCTGCCAACTTAGGTTGAGGCGGTCATATTGGCATGCTTACGCTAGAGAGGTCATCGATCTTGTTCTCTACAATGGGCTCAGCGTCTTTTGAGGTGCTCTTGAGCCTCCTTCACCCATTCCTTCACCTTTTCTATGGCCTCTAACTATCGCTTCGGATGCAGGTATTCCCCTACCTTAGCGCTTCCCTTTTCGGCCATTTTAGGGGCTAAAGTCTCTGCCTCTGCGTCTGAAACCTTCTTTCCAGCAGGCAGAGTCGTAGCACTCTCGGTTTTTAGTGCGACTTTAGCTTTCGATCTCTTCTTCTTTCGCCTATGACTTTTCTTCCCTATCGAGGCTGCGTCAAGGTTTCTAGGTCCTGGCAAAGAGATGCCGGCCTGCTTTGTTTGGGCTCTGGTCATGACCCGCAGTGGAATGGGTGTGGCCTCCCCATCAAGGTTTTCGACACCAAACAGCCCCAATGGGACAGATGGCAAGTTGGCTGAGCTAGAGGATGGCTTTCGCTTTGGGCAATCTACGAAAAGATGGGTGATTCCACACTCTGCGCACCTTTGGTCAGCCTTATCTTTGTTTTGTTGCTCTCTTTCAGGGCAGCGTGATGAGACATGGCCAGGGTGACCGCAAGTCCAACAGGTGACTGGATCCTGCATCTGCCCTTCTAGGCCTCTACCTTGTCCTCGTCCTAACGCCATCACCGGCACGGGTCGATAATCCATGAGGACCGCGTTGCCCTTCGTGCGAGACGTAAGGGTATATGTAGGTCTCTTCATCATTCGGCTCCTCCACGTAGTGTACTGGAGCGTCGCTCCATGGGTGGGTCATATAAGGACCCGACGATCTAGGAATGCTGGTAGGGTTGATGTCCATTCTAGGGACGGCTGGTTTCATATCGTTAGGCGCAGGAAGAGCCAATGGGGCTCCCCTTCCGAAGAATGGCTGCGGCCTGTTCGCTAGATAAGGCTGGCCGTAGGGTTGCGAGTATGGAAGTCTTCTTGGTAATCTACAATACGCAACATCATGGCCGAACCTACCGCAGTTAGCACAAGGTCTTGACCTAGGGTCTTGACACTCGGCCGGCAAGTGGTTTCCGCCACAGTACACGCATTGGACGTGCGGGTGCATTGGTCATCTCAACATGTCTTGCAACTTGGCTAATTGACCTCAGCCAAGCCCTGGTCTGTCTCGGTGGCCTTCCCATTATCTTGGGATGATGGGATTGACCACTCACTAGAGACTGACGTTCTCTCTGAGTTTCGTGAGTTAGTCTCCTCTAGATTTGAGCTCCTGGAGCTCCGCTCTTTCAGCTGATCATCGACTCTGATGGCTTCCTCAAACACTCTAGCCACCGCATCCTGCTGCAAGCTTGAATTGCCTGCCAAAGCCTTATATAACTCCTCTCTCGAATTCCGTTGATGAATATAGTCAAAACTGCTCTTTCAGTTGGTTGCTTGCCTAGAGGGATTCTCTTAAAGAGACTCCTCACATGGGTCACGTAGTTGCGGATGTCCTCCTTCTCTTTCTGCTTGATGTTCATCAAGCGTACTAGCAGGTTATCAAAGTATCCGGGCTCGACGAATCTCTTAACGAAGAGATCCTTGAGGTCATTGAAGTTGGCTCGCTCTACAGCATCTAGGCTCATATACCACGTCCTACCCTTGTCGCCTAGGTAAAGCCCGAATGCTTGCGAGCGTTGAGTCTGGTTGTTGAGGCCGTTGGCTTCGCAGACTTGCTCAAACTACTCAACAAAGCCATATGGGTCGTCATGAGGTTGGTACTTATCGAGTTGCTTGGCAACAATTGGTATTTTGGCCTGGCTCTTTGAGCCTTGATTCACCCCTAATCCTGCGAGCAGCGACGTCGCTAGTCAGTGGCACTCTGCTCTACTGCTGTATTATCGAGCAACCGTTTCATGAGAAGCTCGGTCAACGTCAAGTCTCCCTCTAGTGCTCTCTCATGGTCCGTTCGACTTCAGCCAGCCAAGTTCAGCACTTGTTGCACCTCGTGCAGCTCCATGCTTTGCCTTTGGCTCCTAGCCTGCTGATCCCTATTATACTCGGCTATGCCCTGCAATGCCTTGCGGGCTAGCCTTCTCTCCTCTTCTAGATCTACAATGATTGCGTCTGCTGTCCTGCCGCGGTGCTCGTACCGGGCGTGCACATCGTAACTGCTCACCACTGCCAAATAATGTCTGGGAATACGTTCAAATAGAGCTCCTCATTAGACCGATGATCGGAGCTCTCTTCCATCATGGTTGAGTTCTCGCGCTCCACTATGCTGTCGATCAGGTTGAATAGACTTGACAGATCCTCATCGTTGGCGCTTCTTGCTTGGTTCTATTCTGTGCTTTGATGGTTTGTCTATGTCTGGCTTTTCTCCCACTGGTGGGTTCCTTGAGTGGTTTTATCTGAGTGAGTTCCTTGACTTATTGAATACAGTCCTCAATTTATGATCACTCAGTGTGTGTCGTTTCTCGTGCACTTGTGGTCAATCAGGTTTTCAGCTCTCTTATGTGTACTTCAAGTGCGGAATTCAATGTGAGTGTGACAAACAATCTCTATATGCTTACGCCCTCTTGTCTCGTCTCGGGCCTAATAAGCTTCGTTGCTCAAGTCTTGGCCGTTCTAGCGGATTTTGGGGTCTGCGGTGCTTCTTGCTATTCACTAAGGGGGTCGATCATAGGTTCTACGATTGGATTTCCGTTCTCAACGCGTCTGGTCGCTGGTAAGTGCTCCAGCACCGTCCCCTTGTCCCTTGGTGGTGACTCCTACGTCGGGAACTGCCTACAAGGGGCTCGCTATGTTGTCCTGGAGCAAGTTGTGCTTCCAATCGATCGTGGGGGTCAATTTTTGATGTTTTCTTTTTCTTTTTTGCCTAAGGGTGTGTCTAATTCTGAGAATCGGACGTCCGATTTACCAGTGGTCCGATTCTCCAGTGGTCGAATTCTCGGAATCGGACTAGGCGGATCCGAGTTTGAGCCATCCGATTCTCAGAATCGGATGGGGGTTAAGTGTCCAATTTTCAAAAATCGGACAAGTGATCTGATCGGACCAGGTGGGTGGTCCGATTGCTAACGTGTCCTAACCCGTGGGTTCGATTCTACGAATCGGACAGGGGTGGGTCCGATTTCCTCGATCAGACAAAGTGTCCGATCTGGTTCGAGTATTCAAGTGGTTGGAGGGGTCCGATTTCCAAAATCAGACGGGCCGAGGTCATGGCATCTTTAAGATGGCGAAATGATGAACTTGTTGGATTTTGTGAGGATATGCAGGCCCAGGGGGAGAAGATCCAGAAGGCTGCGAATGACCTGGAGTTGGTACGAGAAGAGAGGGCTCGTAGGTATGAGCAAGAGATAGAAAAGTTAAAACAGGAGTTGAGTGCGGAGCAAGAGAAACAGGTACAGCTGAAGAAGGACATGCAAGACCAAGAGCAGCGACTAACAGTGCTGGCTCAAAGGCAAGGCGAGAGTCTAGAGGATATGAGAAAGAGGGCCGAGGAGTGGGCCGCTCACAATGAAAGGCCGGTGAAGACTCTCGCCCAACGCCTAGGACTGCTGGAGAAAGATAAACTGATGGCGAAAAACAGGGCAGGTGCCGTCTTCATGAGCTTCAATGCTCAACAACGTGCTTTCATGACCACCCTGCTGGACGAGTGCCAGAAGACAACGAGACCGTGGGAACAGCCTGCGAGAAACTAGGCATGGCACGCAGAGCACTAAAAGCAAGACTACAACTGCCGGCTCGAATGACAAGAGCCAGCCCAAGCCTCGAAGAACAACGTAATTCACTACTAGAGGCAAGGCTATCTCCCCAAGAGATAGACTCATTGGGCTTCACAGCAGAGGTAGTGCAGCAAAAGCAATGGAAAGAGGGGGATGAGACCGACTTCAATTTCGAAATGGGGCCTCAAGAGGAGGAGTTGGTCCATCCACCCCCTTCACCACCACTAAAAGACTAGCCGCCCACTGACCCATCCGCAGAGAGAGCAGCCACTCAAGAAGAAAGGCAGAGGAAGCTTATTGAAGAGTTCAGGGCTAGACAGAGGGCTTGGCCATTGATAGCGGCCGCAGTGCCAATTCCGCCCACCCTAGAAGAGCGCCCTACACGCTTCCAAGCAGACATCGCCACCTGGGAGCAGCAGGAGCTGAATAGACAACCCTATGACTTTGCTTTCAGCTATCTCCCCAAGAGATAGACTCATTGGGCTTCACAGCAGAGGTAGTGCAGCAAAAGCAATGGAAAGAGGGGGATGAGACCGACTTCAATTTCGAAATGGGGCCTCAAGAGGAGGAGTTGGTCCATCCACCCCCTTCACCACCACTAAAAGACTAGCCGCCCACTGACCCATCCGCAGAGAGAGCAGCCACTCAAGAAGAAAGGCAGAGGAAGCTTATTGAAGAGGTCAGGGCTAGACAGAGGGCTTGGCCATTGATAGCGGCCGCAGTGCCAATTCCGCCCACCCTAGAAGAGCGCCCTGCACGCTTCCAAGCAGACATCGCCGCCTGGGAGCAGCAGGAGCTGAATAGACAACCCTATGACTTCGCTTTCAGCTTTCCCACGAACTTAAGAAGAGTTTTACCCATTAAAGTGGTGGACGAAGTCATAGGTGTCGCTGGAAGGCTAAGAGACAGGTGGTTGTTGAAAAGAGAGCAGCATCCGACTGCATGAAGCAATGTAGACAGCGAATACTGGAAAAACTGTTGAGATATCGAGCTCCACTCGTGATATGCCAAGGTGACCGTTGTGCATTTATGTTACCAACTTGTTAGCTGCAGATGCGATTGGTACACCGCCCATGAATAATAGCTAGATGACAGCTATCCTTATCTACTCTAGTTCGTGGCTCAGTTAGTATGCCACCTTAGCTAGTTGAGTTTGGTTTGAGACCCATATATAGGGTTCTTCTATTTCTCTATACTTGAGTTCTTTTTGGCTTACACAACTACTGGAAAAACTGTTGAGATATCGAGCTCCACTCGTGATATGCCAAGGTGACCGTTGTGCATTTATGTTACCAACTTGTTAGCTGCAGATGCGATTGGTACACCGCCCATGAATAATAGCTAGATGACAGCTATCCTTATCTACTCTAGTTCGTGGCTCAGTTAGTATGCCACCTTAGCTAGTTGAGTTTGGTTTGAGACCCATATATAGGGTTCTTCTATTTCTCTATACTTGAGTTCTTTTTGGCTTACACAACTAGGAAGAGGAAAACTGTTTTCAGCCTCCACTTGTGTGTGTATTCCCCCATTGTGCAAGTGAGAAAGCTACAAGTGAGACTCCTTCCTTCTCTCCCACAATCTTGACATGGTATCAGGGCCTGGTTCGTGGTAAGGAGCTCAAGAAAGCAAACCAAGTTCACAGTGTTCTGGTAAGAGGACCAATGTTGCTTTCATTTTTTGAGTTTTGGGAGCAAGTCTCTGTAGGTAGCACAGTCGGAAAGTGTAAGAGTGCATGGTCTCAGATTGAGACGCCCTTCGCGGTGTAGCAACAGGGCAGTATATGCTGCGGGACAAAGCTTTAGCCCTAGGTTGCCCTGTTTTTTTGATTCGAGGCCATTTCGGGGCATGTTTTGAAGGCAGAAGTTTTCCGCACGCACTTAGAAAAAAGCCCTGTTTTTTACTGTGCGACCACTGTTCTACAGGTCAGTGAAAACTTACCGTAGAAATTGCATCGTATGCGCACAGACATTGGGAGTTACAGAATCATCCTTATTGCTTGTTGATGCAAAATCGTCATTAGGAAGTGACTGTGTGGTCAAATACCACTTTCGTCAGTTTTGCAGATTTGCCCTTGTGAGGCTGAACCTGTGTTTTTTGCAGTGACAGAATTTTTTGCAAACTGTGTGGTCAAATACCACATGAAGGTGAAGAAGATTGCAAATGCACTTGCTTCAATTGGGTCGCCAGTGGAAGATGATGATTTAGTCTCTCTGACCTTGAATGGTCTATGAAAGGATTATGCATAGTTCCGAACATCCATTTCCGTCCGTGAAAGATTTCCTAATTTTGAGGAGTTGATTGCTCTTCTAATTTCTGAGGAGCAGAGAAATGGTGGTGCATCTTCTTCAGGAGGAACTTCAAAAGAAGCTGTCTTCTACTTAAATGCTGGAAGAGGTAGAGGCAGAGGTAGAGGAGGCCGATCTGAAGGCCGTGGTAGAAATCAGAATATGCAGCAAACTCAAGAAAACCAGTCCTATGGAGGAGGACGTGGTAACTCAAGAGGCAGGGGGAGCCAAAGAGGTCGTGGTGGATGGCAAAGAGCCCAAAATGCAAACAACAATGTTGAATGCTACTACTGTGGTAAAATGGGTCATATGGCTAAAGACTGCAATAAAAAGCAGAATGACATCATGAATGGAAAATTGCAACAAGGGAATTATGTATCTTCTAGTAGACAGGGTGATGATAGAAATGAGCATTTGTTTATGGTGCAGCACATGACCAATTCTGTGACAAGTGCAGAAGAAAGCAACGATGTGTGGTATGTTGACTCAGGTGCATCAAACCACATGACATGTCATGCAGAATGGATGTAGGATGCAAGGAAAATGAAAAAGCCAGGATTTGTGGAGATTGGTGATGATACTGCACATCCTATTGTGTAGATTGAAAAAATTCATTTGTCTATGCAGGATGGGAAAAAGAAATACCCGTCGGATGTATTTCATGTCCCGAATATCACCAAGAATTTGGTTTCTGTTGGTCAAATGGTTGAGCAGGGCTTGCAGGTCAGATTTAATCCTCATGGATGCTTTGTTGAGGATATGAAAAATAAAGGTCGCTTGATAGAAAAAGGAAAGAAGAAGGGCAGAATGTTTACGTTGGATGCAGACATGCTTGAATTGAGTGTAGCAATGTTTGCACATGGGACCAGTGTAGTTGCAGATATTGATATCTGGTATAAACACATTGGTCATGTTAATGTACAGTGACTTAAATCAATGCAAGCCCAAAATATTGTTGCAGGATTGCCTAAATTCAAGGTTGTAGAAATGCATAAGATATGTGAAGCCTGTCAATTTGGAAAACAGGCAAGGAAACCATTTCCTAGACGTGTTCAAGAGAGTAAGAAGCCATTGGAATTAATCCACTCTGATGTGTGGACTACTAAAGCTACATCTATTGGAGGTTGTCATTATTTTATCACTTTTATTGATGACTATAGCAGAAAAATTTGGTTATATTTTATGAAAAAGAAAAGTAAAGTTTTTGGGCATTTCAAAACTCTTAAAGCTATGGTTGAAAAAGAAACATGCCTGCAAATAAAATGCCTAAGGTCAGATGGAGGGGGAGAGTACCTCTCAAATGAGTTTGCAAGGTTCTTGTAGGAGCATGGCATAAAGCAGTAATATTCATGTAGTCATACCCCATAGTAAAATGGAATTGCAGAAAGAAAAAACAGGCATATTCTGGGCTGAGGCAGTTGCTACAGCAGTCTACATAATGAACAGGACTCCCACTACAGCAATACATGGCATGACTCCAAAGGAGAGGTATACTGGTAGGAAACCAGATATTTCTCATTTGAAAATTTTTGGTTGCATTGCCTATGTTTATGAGTTGAGATTCAAGTTGGATCCAAAAGCTGAGAAGTGCATCTTTATTGGTTACTCTCTGCCAGGCAGAAAGGGTATAGATGCTATAACCCTTCTACTCGTAAGTTTACAGTGAGCAGAGATGTTGTTTTTGATGAGATGAGTAGTTGGTATAAACCAATAAATGTGATTGATAATGTAGATGCACAAAATGGTAATGCTGCACAGAATTCATAGCAGCAGTCATAAGATATTAGTGGACTTGGAATGTCCTCTAGTAGTGGTTCACATTCTTTGCCATGGACAGGGAGATTGGGATCAGGAGAATCTTCTCAAAGCAATGCAGATAGTGGTATGCAGGTTTTACGAAAAGGAAAAGAGAAGGTAGATCAGCCCATGTTTGATGTGAATGCAGGTCACTCTTATGTGGATGGTGAATCCAGTGGCTCAGAACAGAGCATTGATGATGAGTTGGATATTCCTTCTATTGTTACACCTGGAGTAAGGAAGACCAGGGATGTTTTGAGAGCACCTAAGAGTGAACCTACTGTCAAGATTGTGGGAGAGAAGAAAGGAGTCTCACTTGTAGCTTTCCTGCTTGCACAATGGGAGAATACACACAAAGGTGAAGGTTGAAAACAATTTTCCTCTTCTTAGTTGTGTAAGCCAAAATAACTCAAGTACATAGAAATAGAAGAACCCTATATATGGGTCTCAAACCAAACTCAACTAACTAAGGTTGCATACTAACTGAGCCACGAACTAGAGTAGATAAGGATAGCTGTCATCTAGCTATTATTCATGGGCGGTGTACCAACCGCATCTGCAACTGACAAGTCAGTGACATAAATGCACAACGGTCACCCTGGCATATCACGAGTGGAGCTCGATATCTCAATACTCCCCCTCGAGCTCAATCCCAATTCCTGCACACCAAGCAGGTCTCTGAACTTGCGCATCTTCTCTACTCCCAATGCCTTCGTAAATATGTCAGCTACCTGATCCTCTGTGCTGACATAAACTAGATCAATAAGACCTAGTAAAACCCTCTCCCGCACATAGTGATAATGCACCTCAATGTGCTTTGTTCTAGCATGATAGACTGGGTTATTTGCCAAGTGTATACTACTCATGTTGTCACAATAAATGACAACTGGCCCATCTGTAGACTGATGCATATCATAAAGTAGCTTATGCAACCAAGCTACCTCACATGCAGCCATTGCTGCACCCCTATACTCAGCCTCTGTGCTCGACAAGGCAACTGTAGGTTGTTTCTTGCTGCTCCAAGTGACTGTAGCACTCCCAAAAGAGAAAACATATCCACTGCTAGATCGTCTATCAGAAATACTACCAGCCCAATCAGCATCAGTGTATCCATGCAACTGTATCTGAACCCCAGTCTTATAAAATAGTCCATACTGCAATGTGGACTTCACATAACTGAGTATGCATCTAGCCGCATCCAAATGTGGTTTCCTTGGAGCCTGCATAAACTGACTTACCAATCCAATAGCATAGCTCAATTCTGGCCTGGTAATAGTCATATAAATCAAACTTGCTACTATGCGTCTGTACTTAGTAGGGTCAACTTCACATTCTGCTCCAAAGGAACTGAAATAGGCTTATAGCCTGTCATCCCATATTTGGACAGCATGTCCAATCCATACTGCCTTTGCAAGAGCCATATCCCACTTGGTGATCTAATCATCTTAATGCCCAAGAAATAACGTAGGTCTCCCGAATCCTTCATCTCAAACTTCTGCTTCAATAGCATTTTCACATGAAGGATATCTTTATCACTATCACCTGTGATAATCAAATCATCAACATAAATGACAAGCAGCATAATACATTTCTCTGTTTTTCTCACATAACGTGAGAAATTTGCCTTGGAAATTTGAAAGCCAATATGACAAGATACTGTCCTATCTTGTCAGACCATGCTCTAGGTGCTTGCTTCAAGCCATACAAGGCTTTCTTCAACCTGCAAACAAACTCAGGATGAACAGCATGCACATAACCTGGTGGCTGCTCCATATAGACCTCTTCTTGCAAATCACCATGCAAGAAGGCATTCTTTACATCCATCTGATGTAAAGGCCATCCCTTTGATGCAACCATAGCAATGACTGCTCTTACGGTTGCCATCCTTGCAACTGGACTGAATGTTTCTTCATAATCAATGCCATATGTTTGTGCATACCCCTTGACTACTAATCTTGCCTTGTATCTGTTCACAGAACCATCTGCATTGTGCTTCACCTTATAAACCCACTTACAAGCAATTGCATTCTTATCTTTAGGCAAAGGTACCAATTCCCATATAGCATTTGTCGAGTGTTGAAGGGGGAGTGCAGCTTCCTCGCGCTCCCTGGGTTTTGTCTACCAAAGAAGAGCGCATTGTGAAGCAAGCTGTATAGACGCGGCGGCCCTGTAAGTCACTCATCTGTCTTGTGCGTAGTTACCATGAGATATTTGAATGCATTATTGTATGGTGGATTGATGTGTTATTTCTTTTTCTACAGAATCCATTTGATGCTCCTTTGCGGCGGGACGAGCTTTCGAGGGACGAGGATTTGTAGCTCGCCCTTGGATCCTTAGAGCTCACACACCTTTAGTTTTTAGTCGCCTGATCTATGTAGATATTTTCTATGTATTAGTGATATCGTTTCATGATTGTACCAATCGCATTTTATGCGATCATGTATTTATTTCATGTATCAGTTTTATGATTTCAGTATACATTCTTTTTGTTTGCAAGCGCTTTGTATGCAAAAGTGCAAAAACTATTTTGTATGGCTCTCATACAGCACGCAGTGCTATATGTGGCAGGGCAGAAATTTTTTTTTTTCCTCTGTTACCGTCGCTATTGGCGTCGCTATGAGAGTCGCAAATTCTCTGTAACCGTCGCTATATGTGTTGCAAATACGACGCATATAGCGACGATTCTATGGCGTCGTCAATAACGACGCTTTTTGCGACGACGGGGGCAAATTTTGTTGTTTGTATTTTCGTCGCTTTAAACGTCGGTATAAGGTCTATATCTTGTAGTGTTTCCAAAGCCTTATTTAAATTTTCTCTTACATCCTCTTCAATACGCCATGTTGGGAATGGACAAGGTGAAGGTCCATACCAAGGATGGGATTAGCTTGGCAGACATCCCAAACCCAGTTATCCAGCATAATGAGCTGGATCAACGTGCCTCTGCTCGACAGCATTGCGGCACAATCACTGGACGAGGTAAACCTGAACGGGTTTGTGAGGAGAACCATAGAGGCTTCAGCTAAGGCTCTAGCAACGGGAGGAAGAGCCGCTGGAGGAGAATCCCCATCGTCCAGATCAACACGCAAGGCATCGTCCTCCAAGGCCTTAACCATAGGGTTTGGAGGTGTCCTTACTGCCATAATCCGAGAAGCACTAGGGCAAGGACGGGAAGAAGAAGATAAAAAGGGAGACGAAGAAGGAGAGTCCCAGGGCGACCGCTAAAGCAGAAGAGGGAGAGTCCCAGGGCAGTCCACAAAGGCACACAGAACAAAGAACGAAAGCCCTGCATGGAAAGTGGAAAAAAGAGCGCAAGAAAAAAGAAAAAGAAGATCTGGAGAGGGCTCGGAGGGATTCGCTCAGGGATGAGGAGGAGAGAAAAAAGAATGAGCAAGAGGAGGCAAGATTAGCTGAGATGGAATCAAAGAAGGCAGAGGAGGAGAGGAAGAAGACTAAAGAGGAGTTGAGAAGAAAGGAAGAGGAAGAAATAGTGTTGGCCACCCGTCGCTCCATTGAGGAGCAGCACAAAAGAGATTAGGAGGGCGCAAAGAGCCCACGCAGAACAGAAGCACCTGGTCCTAGTACCAGTGTGCTGGAAATCACACCCCCGCTCCCAGCAGAAGGAAAAGACAAAGAACCAATGGCGCCAATTTCCCCTCTCTTTGTACCTACCACACCAGCCACTCTCTGGAGCCCCAAGAGGAACACCAAGGAAAAGGGAATTCTCTTGCAAGAAAATCTATCTTGTAACATCAACAAGCTTTTTTATTAGGGTTTATATGATCACAATGAAGAAAAGAACACCAAGCACAACAAATCTTCATGCACACAACACAACCATCTGAATGACTCCTCCAAAAAGAGAGATTTATCATTAAAAATCATCCACCATACATGGCAAAGGTATCAATGAAGATGATCCCTCTTATATCTGCTAAGCAAACAGAGGGCATGAAAGTACAATACATCCAGTTGCTGGGAATCAATGCTCACATTGACATTCATACACAACTTTGGAATAGGCTTTGAATCATTATGAGAATGCCTATGCATATACGCCACGTACCAAGTAAAATGAGCAGTTAAGCGCACAGAAGGATCTGCAGACTGAGAATACTACTGAGCAAAATGCAGATAATTCTGATAAGCCTGACTAGCACTTATCCATTCTCTTGGGATTAATGGCCAATTGATTTGAGGTCCAATTAGGGAATCATTTTAACTCCAGCCTCTTCTTCGAAGAATCTTCTGATCAAATCCTAGATACCCACTAACCAACTGAGGAGGATTAGGAATAGAAGTGTTAGGAGACGGAAGGGGGACTAATGAAAGAGGATGAAGTGATGGATAGGCAAAATCATAAAATGAGGAATGGATTAAAGATGGATTGGCTGAAAATTGAGGAGATTCTGTTAAGAAAGGCGTTAAAAGATAAGCAGGAAAAGTTGATAGAATATTAGGGGATGGGAAAGGACAAGGATCAGGAGGTAGAAAAACTCGATCTTCAATAAAAGAACAATGAGTAAAAATAGGAATTTGAGGAGATCCTTGAGGTTGGAAAAGAAGGGGTAAAATGACTTTTGGGCTAGATTGAAAAAGGGAAATATAAGCATCATACCTATGAGCCATTTGTTGATAATGAGTTAGGCATGGTAAGGATGGACCTAAAGCTGATCTACGATGATAGGCTTCAAAGAAAGAAGTATCAAATGGGGGTTGATTGGAGAGATAGCACATCAAGCGGCAGGGCGGATGGCGGCTCCAGGGCAGGCGGCCAGAGGGCCACAGCAGAGGCGAGGCAGGACGTGACGTCGGCAGCGGCCAGGGCGCACAGGGCGGCTGACAAGGCGGAGACGGGAGGCAAGGCGCAGGCGTCCACAGGCGAGGGCGGGGCGCCACGAGGAGGGCTGGTGGACAGGGCGTGGAGAAGAGAAGGAGGAGAAGGGCAGGGCGTCGTGGAGGAGGCCCATGAGGAGAGAGACAGGGCGTCAGTCCAGGGCGGGGGTGCTGGTAGGAGAGGAGGGAGGAGAAGAGGAGAAGGAGGGAAAGGAGAGGAGGAGGAGGGAAGGGAGAGGTGGAAGAGAGGGAGATGGAGGTGGAGATGAGGGGGGAGATGGCACGCAGGGGGAGGGAGAAGGAGACGGTTGGGTGAAGGGGCCAGGGAGAGAGAAAGGTGGGGGGGATAGGGGAGGGTGCTTGGGGGGTGGAATGGGGTGCCCAGCGATGCGGGTAGGGGTAGCGAGACCATGGGGTGCCCATGGGAGAGTGCCCAGGGGTGGGAATGGGCAGGGTAGGGGGACCATGGGTGTGGGCGGTGGGGTACCCATGGGAGAAGGGTGGGGGTAGGGAAAAGGGTGTAGATGGGGGGGAAGGGTGCCCGTGGGGTGTGGGTGGGGGTGCCAAGGGGTACCCATCATAAAAGAAAGGTGTGCCCTCGTCCCGCGCGCGTGCGCGGGGCGAGGTAAAAGAAATTTGCCGTGACGGGAGCGGAATAATGCCAGGATGGCGGTACGGGGCACGCGAACGCAACCGGGGTGCGTGGAGATGCGGGAAATTGAAAACGGGCGCGTTCACGCGCGGGACGAGTCGCGCGAAAACACAAAAAAATAAAGAAAAATGAATATCTCCCAATCCGGACGTCAAAACGAAATGTCATAAAAACAAAAAGTGGACAGGACGGCAGGGGGAAGACATGGAAAATGTGCAACGGGTGTTCCGGGGGAAAGACAGGGCGTTCACATGCAAAAATCATAAAAAACGGGTGCAAAAACGCAAATGAAATCTAATATCGAAAGATTCGTGCATTGGAACGAGGTGCAGGAAAAAGGAAAAATGTGCAGAAAGACGTGCTTGACAATCCTATCATGGCAAAACATAGTTCCGACTGAGATAAGACGCGTTCACGTGGGAAAAATCCAAAAAACAGACCCGAAAATAGAATCGGAAATTAATATTGGACGAACCGCTGGCCGGAATGACATGCAATAAAAAGGAAAGATGTCCGCAGGAAGGGGGGGTATAGGGTTGTCATGTCAAAATGCAGTTTCGGAAGAAGTAGGAGGGGTTCACATGCAAAAAATACCAAAAATACGTCCAAAAACACATTGAAAAATTAATAATTAGAAATCCAAAAGGTGGAAGAGGGTGGAGGAAAAAGGAAAAAGGTGGGGGAAGACAGGGGGGACACGACTGTCAAATCAAACTGGAATTTTGATGGAAAGAGGGCAAGTTCACATGGAAAAATGTCAAAAAGACGCAAGAAAAAGTCTTTAAAAACCGCAAAATTAATATTGGACAAACCGTGCATCAAAATGACACGAAGTAAAAAGAAAAAATGTTAGGGAGAAAGTGATTGTCAGCGCTATGATGTCAGATCACGGTTCCGAAGCAAGAAAAGTGCATTCACATGGAAAATCGGCTAATGTGTGCAAAATGCTTCAAAAATTAATAACTCGAAAACCGTGCACCGGAACAGGGGTGGGTAAAAAGGAAAAATGGTCAGTTCAAAGCGAGGAACAGGTTTGTAAAGTGAAATTGGAAGTCCGCTGAACGTAGGATGCGTTCACATAAAAACACAGCAAAATAAGGAAAAAAGAGAAATGGAGGAGGAACAGCCCCAAGGGAGGGGTGACAATGGACGCGTGGGTGGGAAAGGACCCCATCAAGGTAAAAGCAAGTCATGGCATAGAGGAATTAGCAGGTGGAGGCATATGCAGAAGGGTATGCAATGTAGACGCGTAGGGATGCGTCCCCATACTTAAAACCTTAACGAACAGGGTTAACCGAGCAACAGGGACCTAGGACCACGCAACAGACCATCCACTAACGTCCCCACACTTAAAACATGAACGTCACTGAGAAACAGAAGGTGTAGGGTTAGAAAAACTTGGCCCATGTTGTCGAGAATCAAGGTTGATTGTCGATGGCACTTCCACTGTCGTTGTCGGCTGCTGCAGGAGATACCAATGCATCTTCACAGCACCCGTTCTCCATGGCAGGGACCACACAGCAGCACCCAGGGAGGTAGTTGGTTAAAGGAATCACACGAAATTCGTCGATGGCGAGGGATAGTGCACTCAACTCACCGTCACTCAAATGGAATGAAAGAACAGTCACTCACCCCAGGACTAATATCACTCGAGGAAGAATGATTGAAACCCATATCTCGTATCCGGTTTAGAAATCGACAAGGGGGATGGTGCAGCGAGAGTATGCCAGGGTGCACAGTTGATGGTGCATCATGTGTCCAACCCGTCTGGCATAAGTGCAAGGAGGAAGGCAAGGGTGCCTTACAGTGCAGTGTATAGAACAGGGTGACGTGTCCTATGATGACGGTAGAGACCCATCCCATGGACGCATAGGGAAACAGGAACATACCTAACTCCAAGTGTCGTAATGTCCCTCAATCTCACCTCTCGGTAATTGATTGAAGAAACTCCAATCACACTCAGCCCACCCTCTGTCTCACGCTCTGTTGATAGGTACAGGAGGGCAGCCCTTTCCTGAAACCCATTAATGTTATCCTCACGGTCACTTGTGCAAAGGTTGGATGCCTTGTGCGCATTTGATGGTGCAACTGTGCATCCCATCCCGTGCCGGCATACGGTGCGAGAAGAAAGGCCAGGGAGCCTTATAGTGCAGTGCACAAAAACAAATTGTGCTTTGTGCATTGAGAGGCCCATCCCGTGAGTGTAACACTTCATTCACACTTCTCACCTCTCATTTGATTTGAAGGGAAAAGACTGGTCACTCGCCCCACCCTCTGTCTCACACTCTGTTGATAGTTACAGAGGGCAACCCATACTCACTTTCCCATCCGGTTAGGATGAAAGCTCACATCACTCGATTGTTTGTTAATGAAGATCGCGTCGTCAGTTGTTGAAGAGGCATACCCATGGAGACAGCCATCAAATCGAACATTGTGTTGGATAGGAACATGGTGTCTGCTAGAGGACAGTTAGACACTCTGCAGAAAGACCTAGGACATAGTGTACCAAGGGAGACAGCTTCGGAACCGGATCCTGGGGATATCAATTGATGAATCCACTTTCTGGACTGCTGGGTGTTGCCACTTTTCCATAGCCAGCTTCTCACCCAAGGGTGTTGACCACCTTTTCTTGGAACGAGGCCTGCTATGACAGGGAATTTCTTCCTTTTCTCCCATAACAGTTTTTTTTTCGTTTTTCTTATCTTGTTTTTCCCTATTCCCGAGGTTGTCTCCACCTTTTCTCGAAGAATAGGTCGGCATGATAGGGACCGAAGTCCTTTTCTCCCATGATCGATATGTATATTTTTTTCTTTTTTCTCTCTTTTTTTTCTTAATTAGGAAAGGAATGGTAGAAAGACCATATGTCAGAACCAACCTCGCCACTGCCGCTGGTGGAAAATAGAGGATAAGAGATCAAGGCTGGAAGGTGGGGCTGAGGGGACAGAGGGTTGCGTCCACCTCATCAAGAGTGGCTGGAGAACTGCTATCAGAAGTAGCATCATAAGAGTGATAGTGCCACGCCAATGAGGGAAAGAATCAGGTGATCGTGATTGTCAAGATCCCTAAGGAGGGAAGTACTTCTTCAGGCGATATCCATTGATCAAGAAGGGATCATCAGAGGCATCAACGGTCTGCACTTGGACAAAGCCATTAGGGTTGACAGCAAGTACCTTATATGGGCCCATCCACCGCTGTTGAAGCTTTCCAGGAAACTTGCCAAATCGTGAATCATAGGCTAGGACCAAATCACCTTCTTTGAACTCCTTGTGCTTGATGAAGCTGTCATGGTAAGCCTTACATCGAGGTTGCGTGGCTTCCATGCACTGTAGAGCCATCCTGCGAGTTTCGTCCAAACATTCCAGGTGCAGGAGACGTCGTTGCAGTGAATCATCATCCCCCAAACGCTCTTTGATAGCCACTCGCAAAGAGGGCAATTCCAGTTCAACAGGGAAAACAGCTTTTATACCATACACTAGCTGAAAGGGTGTCTGTCATGTTGCTGCTTTATGGGAGGTTCTGTACACCCAGAGGGCCTCTGTAAGTTGATCATCCCAGTCACGACGATGTGCGGCAATTGTTCTTGTCAGGATCGAGCAAAGGATGCGATTGGCAACGTGCGAAACATATGGTTTATGCGGGGGATGAGCGGAAAGTGTCTGAGAACTTTTTGAGGGATGGTTTGCCCTTGCAAGTCCTGTCGATACCTATGAGCACCACACTTTGGACATGTCTCCATAGTCTCGTATTCATCTCGAAACAATATGCAGTCGTTGATACATGCATGGATGTTATTGTAGTCCATGCCAAGCTTCCGTAAAACATGTCGTGTATCATCATGAGACTTAGGCATGGTATTTGTAGGTGGTAATATATGATATTTCAATAACCTGGAAAAAATCATAAAACACCTTGAAAAAATACAAATGTTTACAATAATACTGGTAAAAAAAAATCAATGAAGCCTGTGTGCAAAGTACCTGAATAACTCAGTCACACTCATATCGCTCCAACCGTATTTTGCTTGCACACTTAAGAGTGCAAGCAATGTCTTCAACTGAGATACTCGGCACCCATCATATAATGGTATGGATGCTTCCTCTCTAAGTGGGTCAGATGTCTCAACATCCATGGGAATCAATGCATCGATCATTGCCTCCATCTCAGGCTCCAAGATTGTAGGTAGATCGGGAAGGTTATCTGTCTCCTCTGGCATTGACGGTATAGATGGGCCTTGCGAGTGGTCGATTGGCTCCTGCAATCCATCCATCACACGTCCACAAACTCTTCTAATTGGCCGCAAAGGGTGCACTTCCCCTTGGGTCGAGACATCACCCCCCTGGATAGAAAATTTACCAACAAGACCCAATCTTATTGTGTATGGTTTTCAATTAGCTTGAGAGTACAATGCATGATTAATATTAACTTCAAATTACCGTTTGCTGAAAATCCGCAATCGCCTGATCAATGATCTCAGATTGAAACTCGCCAAATCGTCGTACGTGTTCTATAGACAATCGGCGTTTTCGTCTAATTGCCAACTTGCATTGAGAGCAAGGACATGGGACACACTGATTAAGATACGTCTCGCGGTCTTGAACAATAAGACCTTCTTCGTTTTCCATCTTATCTACATTACAGCAAACGAGGCTTAAATGGATAGCTTTATGGAGATGTACGTCAAGTTGCAAGTTGACCATAAATCTTGCATTGTATATAGTAGTTGAGAGATTTTCCGATGTTATATCTCGGCCCTTGTATCATGCTCAAGGATTTGTTTGTCCCGGTAGATAATTATTTGTTATATCTCTGCTTTGAGTATAAGTAATCCATTTTAAAATTAATGCGTGCCATCTATGAAATTTAATAACTATAGTAATATAATTTATTTCAATCAATTCTACTCATAGTCATAAAATCTGAGAGAAAATATCCTATACTCAATTTAAGGGTTTCTTCTTCTATAACAATACTTTTGGGTTCATTTTGATGAAGTACCGTAATGATCATTAGCTAGGGTATCATTTTCTTTTAGTCCTTCCGTTGACTAGTTGGCATGGTTTCTAATTTGGTATGCCTATAAAGTTAATACAAAAACAATGAATTATGCATATCACAATTAGATCCCCTACTTGGACATTATGAAGGAATTGACCATTTTTAAGCCATCTTAAAGAGTCACCTATGTATGTGGCCCATAGCAAAGCACATTGCATACCATTATCGATAAGTCTATTATCTTAAATTTCCTTCCCCTCCCTCTCCCTCTCCCTCTCCCTCTCCCTCTCCCTCTCTTTCTCTCTTACTCTCTCGTTTCCTCTCCTAAACAAGCAAAAAAGAAAGTGATTTAAACATTAAACAAGCAAAAGGGAGAGGGAGAGAGAGAATGCACTCTCCCTCTCCCTCTCCCTCTCCCTCTCTTTCTCTTTCTCTCCCTCTCCCTCTCTTTCTCTTTCTCTCCCTCTCTCATTTCCTTCCCCTCCCTCTCCCTCTCTTTCTCTTTCTCTCCCTCTCTATCTCTCTTTCTCTCTCATTTCCTAAACAAGCAAAAAATAAAGTGATTTAAACATTAAACAAACAAAAGGGAGAGGGAGAGAGACAATGCACACTCTCTCTCTCATTTCCTTCCCCTCCCTCTCCCTCTCCCTCTCTTTCTCTCTCATTTCCTCTCCTAAACAAGCAAAAAAGAAAGTGATTTAAACATTAAACAAGCAAAAGGGAGAGGGAGAGAGAGAATGCACTCTCCCTCCCTCTCCCTCTCTTTCTCTTTCTCTCCCTCTCTCATTTCCTCCCCCTCCCTCTCCCTCTCCCTCTCCTCTCCCTCTCTTTCTCTCCTACTCTCTCATTTCCTCTCCTAAACAAGCAAAAAAGAAAGTGATTTAAACATTAAACAAGCAAAAGGGAGAGGGAAAGAGACAATGCACTCTCCCTCTCTTTCTCTTTCTCTTTCTCTCCCTCTCCCTCTCCCTCTCCCTCTCTTTCTCTCCCTCTCTCTCTCTCTCCCTCTCCTTCTCTTTCATTTCCTCTCCTAAACAAGCAAAAGAGAGTGATTTAAACCTTGAACAAGCAAAAGAAAGAGAGAGAGAGACTCACCAATGAGATATGGCGAGCGTGGGGCAGCTTCTCTTTGCGATGAAGGCTCCTCCTCTCCTTCACGAACAACGGCGGCGGCAAGTCTTCTTCCTCTTCTTCTCTCACAAAGCCTTCGCTCTCTCCCTCGCTCGCTCTCAAAACTCGAAGCAAAAGAAATGAAAACCGCGCTCGGGTTTCGGCCGCGTTTTTTCCCTACGGCGTTGCTATTTGCGTCGCTATTTACGTCACAAATGCGACGCAAATAGCGACGCTATTAGCGACGCCAATAGCGACGCCGCTATCCGCCGTCGCTAATCGGCGTCGCTAATGGCCCAAATCCTTGTAGTGAAAGGATTGAAAAATTGAGGGAAGAGAGATCTAACACTAAGGGTAAAAAGTGTGAAGAAAGTTGTGAGGTTGAAGAAAATTAGACAATTGGGTGTTTGAATGAGGATAATGATTTTAATGTGTTGTCTAAGGTGTATGTATATGATTTTTGTGGAAAGTCTTACCGCATTGTTTGTGAGAATGATGTGGGAAAGTTTGTTTGTTGTGTTTATTTTTTTGAAGAGATGAAGTCTCATTGTTTGGATGGATGTTTTGAAGATATTTCTTGTTTTGATGATTTTCAGTTTGTTGTGGATAATGGTGTCTTTGTATATTTTGTCGTTTTGAGAGATGTTTTTATAGTTTTTTTTGAGATTTTTGCAATGTTTGTGGATGAGTTTGATATTGGCAATATAGAAAAAGGGTTCAAATCTTGTTTTAAAACCCCAGCTTTGTCATGTTTTCCCTATGGGAGGATGGGATGGATATTTGGATTGTCATTGTGGGTAATGAGATGTTTTGGTTTGACAATGTGAGTTGTTTTGAGAAAATTAGATGTGAAAATTTTAAGGATTTCAAAGAGAAATTTGTTGATGATTTTTGTGTGCCCGTTCAGAAGTGATTTGAGAATCGTGTGTCATGGATTTTTTTGATTTATGAATTTGAAGAACTCAAAGATAGATCGTTGGATTCGATTTTTGATTGGCGCATAAATGTTGCATCATTTTATGAAAGCAACAGCTGCACACGAATGTTCGCAAACTAGGGGAAGGGCTAAATATGTCAAGCGTTTTTTGTGAAAACTGAAAGCCCCTAGTCTAACTATAGTTAGGTTTGATTTCTACTAGCTTAGTTGTTTGTAGTTGTTTGCGTGACAGTTTGTTTTGTTATTTCGTAGTTGGGTTTCTTGTGTTTGTCTAGATTAGGATTTATTTCTATCATTTTGTTTGATTTGTTGAGTGTGAAACTTGATAGCCTTGGTTCAGATTGGTATTTTTTTGGATAGATTGATGGTGGAGTTTGCTATTAACTGCTGAACATTGTGGAACATGGTATGTTTTTCTGCTGAGACTCTTGCACATCAAGGGGATTATGGGTTCACGAGCACTTCGCGTTGCACTTGTTGATGCACTGAACTCGAGGGTTGTCTCCTGAATTATTCAAATAATTCCATGCCATGGGTTGGAATGAAGCACGCTTTGCACCATCGTTGAGCACTAGCACGACATGAGGTCCGCTGCAGCTATATGTAGTAAATCTTAGTTGCACTTGCACATGAGAGAGCACCTATCATTGAGCACACACATTACTTGCATGCATGATATTTGGGATGAGTTTGAGGGTCGTGAAGGACACCACCAATTGTGAGACGGGTTGTTCATATTTGGACAATATCTTGAGAGCCATATTTTCTAGAGTGTTGGTGAGATTATGGGTGGAAGGAGCGGAGTATGTTATATCTTTTTGAAGAGCGTTAAGCGGTGAGGATAAGGGTTTAAATAATCAAGGAACTATGTTTGCATTATGTTAGGCACAGATTTTTCAAGTGCATTCATTATTATTGTGTGAAGCATTGCTTGGTTGGTTGCATATCATGGACTCTACATTGTATATATTTTCATATCATGTATGAATGGGCACAAAGTTTTATTTCAAAGTATATTTTATTGCTAGGGCACATTGCATAAAAAGCAGCTTCATATGAAGAAAAGGGTGTTGAAGCAAATAGAATAGTAAAAATAGATTGAAGATAAAATACATTCCATCAAAAGAAGATTAAAGGCATTTCTTGGAGGTTTCGAAGAAGACGGTGACTATAGAGAGAAGGCCTACACTCAAGATACTTCTAACTTACTGAAAAGGATCAACATTGCAAGGGTTGTTCGACAATGAATTTAGAATTTTGGGGTTCCTAAAAGAGTTTAAGATGGTTTTTATGATCACAACAGAGCTTCCAAATGTATCTGCATGTTTATAGAAAGAAACAATAATATTAGCAAACTACTTATGTATCAAATGGCTAGCAAAGGAGATGGTGTGTGGAGGACGAGATGCTTATTTGACAAAGTTGTGTGCTGATGGAAGGTTCACTCGTGGAAATGCATACAATAGAGGAATCGGGTTCTATCGTTCCACCAGGCCCACGAATTACAGCTCAATTTTGTAGTGCTGGAACTCATGGCATCGTTAATACGTTGATGAACACAGACAATATGGTGACATGATTCACAGGAGACGGTTGTAACAATTTGCAATTAAGAAAGCTTGATGGCATTTTTGGAAAGACAGTGCTGATGAAGACGATGCATGAATGGGTTTTGCATTGATGTCTGAGTTTTGCATTGATGTGTTATTTCAATGTGATGTCGATGGGGAGAGTTTGGGCTACAACTAGAGTAAACGATCGATCTGCTTGTGTACTCCTGAGGACCTATGTGAGCTAGCCAACGATGAATTTGGAGTGTAGTTTGTTATTTTTTGGCTATCGTTGATTGGACAGATTGCATTCCGTAGACACATGGGACAACATTATCACAACAAGGATAATGGCGACCTACTCGATATGACAAAAATGATGGCAAATGGCATATTCAGCAAAACGGTGTTTATCATAGTAATGGTAGCAGCTTGTTGACCAATATGGTGGCTTGATGACTTGTTGACGCAAAGGGATGACGAAGCAATTTGTTGACACAGGGGGTGGCATTCACGTAACGCAAGCAATAAAGAGCCTTAAAGGCTATAAAGCTTTTTAACCTTTAGATCTTCTAAACGTTTAAGATTCGTGGCTTTAAGGTTTTCAACACTGCCTTAAGTTTGGAGAGCATAAAAAGCCTAATGCTTTTTGGGAAAGCAAAATCATAACCAATGTGAGAGAGAATGAGAAAACTATATAAGGAGAGAAGATTGAAGAATTAGGGACTCTTGTCATGCCAATTTTAAAGTCGGAGCTTTTGGATACGGGAGCACTGAGTGTCGACTTAAGATTGTTAAGGTACGAGAATATATTTCACTTGGTTTGTTTTTTCTTTGTTGGTATTTTTGTTGTGTTGTGGTTGTGTGATGCTCTACCCGAATTTGGCTTTTAATTGTCTTGAGCTACAAGAGGCATTGTTTATTGTATATTGTATTGTTTTCGTGTGTGGCTTGTGGTGCATTATCGAATATTTAAATTTTTCAAGTTGTGTTGTGCATTTGACAAAGTCACCTTTTATGATTTTGCATACCCATCTCTTCATCCTCTTTTACTTATTCCACTTTCATCTCCTGCCACTTCTATTTCTCAACCCCCTCAGTTGGTTAGTGGGTACGAAGGATTTGATCAGCAAATTCTGAGAAGAAGAGGATGGAGCTCAACTAATTCTCTCACAGGACCATAGATTAACTGGCCATTAATTCCAAGGGACTGGATAATTGCTAGTCAAGCATACCAGAATTACCTCCATTTTTCTCACCAATATTTACAATCTCTAGATCCTTCAGTAAGATTGACAACTCATTTTGCTTGGTATCTAGCATATATGCATTGGAATTCCCATAACGATCAAAAGGGAGGATATATACCCATAGTAGAGGCATTAACAAAAGCTTGTGGTGGAAAGATCACAAAATGGCCTAGGATGTTAGCGTTTGTATTGTGGATTGATCATGCCACTCATAGTGTCACTATAAGGTACATGCTTGCTAATATGGCAAGAAACCAATCATGCCTATAGATACCTATATATTGGCTTAGAGTGTTTTGTTTTAACAAGAGGATTTATCAAGAGAGGAGCTCTTAATTCTTCATATCTGCCAATTAGAGAGGAGACTTGAGGATGTAAAAAAGGTAGTTGATGGATTAAAGGCAACTAGATTGAGAAATAAAGATATGCTTAATAGTAGATATAGACTACAGCCTAGAGTTATGCAAGAAGGAGACTAGGTGTTGGTGTACGATAGCAACTTGGAAATTCAATATAGTACCATCTTCAAGGTGGTGAAGAGATGGTTTGGACCTTATATGGTAAACTACATGACTAATAATACCACATATGTCTTAGTAGAGGTTGATGGGACAGTCTTGCAGATGCCTATTGTAGATAAGAGAATAAAGATTTTCAAGAGAAGAGATAAAGAAGCCTATGTAGTTGAAGAATTTCTAGAAGATGAGCAATAGGAGGATAATGATGCAGTAGAAGAAAGAGAGAGCAATGAAGATGCAGTGGAAGGACTTGATACAGAAGACGTTGTCGTATTGCTGCGCATTCGAGGTGTGAAATCCACCCAGATGTTGTGTGTGTGACATTTGATACTTTGTACATATTTAGTTGTTGTGTTTATACTTTTGTTCTGCGTGGGCAGTATAGTGAAGAGGGTTTGGAGCAAGAGGAACTTATCTGTAATGCTCTAGTTGGCATGTCTTGCCAACTGGTCAGTCAACCTAGACGAGGAGGTTTTGATCAACAGCTCACAGGAGCTTTGGGAGATGTGGCTGAGACTAGCACAGATTCTGAGATTGGTTATGTATATGGTGCTTTGATATTCGTAGGTGTGGTTGGTGGATTTCATTGTGAAGCTCAATATTTTTAGAATGCATGCATGTTAGCTTCCGCATTAGATCTTCTATGATTGCTGCTGTATTCCGTAAAACATTGCGGTTGACTCATGAGGGAAAGAAGAAATTTGCTTCTGGCCGTATCATTAACCTGATTACTTCAGATGTTGAAGCTCTTCAAGGATTCTTTTAGTTGGATGACACCACTAATGAAGCTAGGCTACAAGAAACCCTTGGTGGATTCAGACATTTGGCATTTGGATACATGGGATCAAACATAATCACTCTAATGACCCCATTAAGGGAGATTGTTGATACAATACAGGACAATGTTACAAAGCTCGAAGATGATCTCAAGGTCAGGGTTGCTGAATACAACAATGTCAAAAGTCAGCTGAATGCGATACTTCGAAAACAAACTGGAAGTCTGGCAGTTCGTGACATATCTTCTGTGGTAAAGCCTGAAGACATTATCATTACTGAACATTTAACTACACTACTGGTGGTGATTCCTAAGTACTCGCAAAAGGAGTGGTTGTCAAGCTATGAGACTCTCTCACAGTTTGTGGTACCACTTCGCAGATTGGGTCCTCCAAGAGGTTCATTCACATACAACAGTGCCAGTGGACAGTCTACTCATTGGAACAATGCACATCCAACTGGAATCTTACAACCACCTCCTGTAAGATGTGAAGTGCCAAAATTGGCACCTGTTGTTGTCCATCGTGTACATGTGGAAACCCTGTTAGGTTTGATATTTACTAAGGATTTGATCCTAACGGTTTTCCAGGAAAGGCATGTCAAAATTTGGGAGAAGGCCGCTTTTCTGAGGCTATTGTGGGAGGAGCCTAAGGAGAAGAAAGCAGAGAATTAGTTGTTTTTTTTTTGTTTTTTTTCGATCGGTCAGGGATTTTGGGGAGGAACCCGATGTGTAGAATTCAGGCGCAGAAGAAGGAGAAGACAAGGACAAAACTAGCATGGCTCAAGGACATAATCGGGGGACGATTGAAGGCAGAGGATGATGTGTTTGAAGGGGTCAGTTTCAGAGTGTTCAGTGGTGACTCAAGTGGATGAGCTTCCTTCTGCTTTGGCTTCAACAGATATCTCAGGCTCCGTCTTGGGAGCTCCGTTAAGATGCCGTCAGCTGTTTGGCGGTGATGAGCCAGATGAGGATAGACCAGATCAGTTAGAATAGGTAGACAAATCTAGCTTCTCCGAGCGTGCTGGAGTAGTCTCAGTTCAAAACGTTTCTGTGGGATGGCACTGTGCATGTTGTTGATCGCAATCTTAAGCTCACTTACAGTTTCCAAGCTCACACTACATGTGTGCACCATATGCAGCAGCTAAAGCAACGGAATGTACTTGTGACAATTGGGGAAGATGAAACCCTGCCCAACTTTTCCACAGTTTATCTAAAGATATTTGATTTGGAAAAGATTCAGCCTGAAGGTCCAAGCACATCTGGTCCATCGTGTGTTAGGAATCTACAGGTTTTTTTCAGACAAATTCCCAGAACTATGTTGAACAAACTCAAGGTATAGGAGCTGCAACCTTGTGGATGCGAACAGAGGTGGAAAGGATGATAAGGCACCCTACTACTATTCTGGATCATGATCACCAAAATTGCAGCAGTAAGCAATCTAGCATGTGAAAAGATAAATGCTAAAGTAGAGAGGTGTTGTCTCAGCATCAATAACTTGTGACATATAACCTTTTGTTTTAACTCGCCTAGACAATCTTTGGAATCTTGTACAAAACATCCCATTGGGCACAAGCTTGGACTCATCATTAACAGTAAACTTGTGTACTTTTTCACCAGCTTCAATCCATGATTTTCCAGCCTTCTTATAAGAACCAGTATTTATCTTCAGTTCTTTTGTTCTCAAAGAACCTTCGCACATTTGGAGATCCTTATAGACAGTTGGCTTAAGCACATATGCTAGAGCATACACTGAATCCAGTTGTAAAACTCTATCAAAGCTTTATCTTGCAAGCTCCACATTCCTATGAAACTTACAACCTGCAGCAGAGACCTCAGACTTTTAGATACTGCATTATGTTCTGTAAACCTAGTGTCATTATAACTGATTCAGATGCCTTTGAATCAGTTCAAATCAATATCAACATGGCAATGAAAATGCATGTTACACAGGTTTGTTCTTATTGCAATTCTATATGGTGAAGAATTACGTATTTTGGAAGACCTGTGACAGAGTTTTAACCGTGCAAGAGCTGTGTATATCTATGCAAAATTGCACCAGATCTGGTTGGATGTTACAGAAATTTTATCTATTCAAGAGAGTTGCTATTTATATGACATGAGTATTCGTCAAGTTGTTTATTGGAGATGCTCCCATTCAGATGTAGCTGAATGTATGTCACATATGATCTAAAATTGAGCTTTCAAATTGAATCTGATCTCGCTTGATTGATCTTCTATCCTGAAATTAGTCAAGGTCCTCTGCGGTCACGACTTTGCTTTCGAAAACCCTTCGACATCTTTGGTGAACCCGACGTGAAAGCGCGCAGAAATTTCAAGATGGGAGATACGTCAGCATCATTTTCAGTCTCTTCTACAATTCCAGTTGCGTCCTGTACTTCAGCTCCATCAATGATTGCTGCGTCAAGTACTTCAACAGATGATTTAAAGCAGATTTTACAGAATATGTCTATGTATATGCAGCTTCAAAATCAGCAGACACAATTGTATATGCAGCAGCAGCAGCAATTGCATCAACAACAGTTGTCTCAGCAAAGGCAACTATATTCGGAGCAGGAGAATGCAATCAGCGCGACTAAGGCGATTGAAGCAGTTGAGAATGAGAAGAAGCTATTTGATGGCCGTAATGTTTCAGCATATTTGAAGACATATGAGATCAAGATGGGGTTTTTTGGAGTTCCAGCTGGACTTATGAGTAAGTATTTCCTTCGTCTTGTCACACCTGCCTTGAGGGCAAAAGTGACTGATCTTTTTATTCAAAATTCGCATTGGCAAGATTTTAAGAAAGCCCTGAAAGAAGAGTATTTCCTTGAGGACTTTGGGATGGCTACACGGCGGTCATTCCGAGAGTGGGTCTACATGCCAAACAAAGGTCTAGCTGCTTCAGAGTTGATTCGAGAATTTGAAGAGAGGTATAGTCAGCTTGATGCCATTGAACAAAGAGCATTGGATGTTGAGAAAGTTGAGCTTTTCTTGCAAGCTCCAGATCCTGTTCTTCAGGAAGAATTGGGAGAGCTTCTTGAGGATCGCACGAAGCCTATGGGACTTAAGACGGATTGGCAAGATGCCCAGGATGCAGTCTCGACTTTGACCAAGAGAAGGATATGGAAGACCCGCCTACAGAATGGTTCTATGACACCGACACTGTCATCCGCTCCTATGCCTGCTTCTATCCCTGTTATTTCTTCTCCTCCTCAGCCAGTTTCTTGGCCTATGCCAGTGCCTACTGTTTCTACTCCTTCTATTCCTCCTGTTCCACGACCGATGCCGGCTCCTTCTGCTCCAAAACCATCCGCTCCATCGGTGCCTACCTCTCTTGATGACATAATCAAAGGTATAACAGATTTGACACTGGAGTCAGTTAAAGCGGAGTTGGTGGGAAAATTGAAAGAGCAGTTTGCTTCGACTGCGCCTACTATTTCTTCTAGTGCTCCTACTGCACCTAGGAGTGCTCCTAGTGCACCTAGGAGAGATCGAAGATGCATTTGGTGTGATAGTACAGATCATCAGCATTGCAGGGATTGTGAATCTTTTCAGGATGCAAGGAGGAAGAATTTGGTGTTTTGGGGACAAGATGGTAAGATTTGGTTGACTGAAACAGGAGCTTCGCTTGCTACCAACTTTGGGAAAGGCGGAATGAAGAAGTTAGTGGATGACATGGCTGTGCGTACTTCTTATGTGGCAGCTAGAGGAGATGCTTCTGCATATGGAGTCCAGATTGAGAAGGGATCAGAGAATCAGTCTGCATTATGGACTTATGCTATGGAGACTGCAAACAAGGGAAAAATTCAGCAAACTATTTTGACTAGTGCAGGCTCTAGCATCAGATCTGAGACAGGTTGGGATTCGCCTGTTGACATGTACTCTATTTATGCCTACTTGGCTAAGTCTCAGGGAGCAGATGTACTTGTTGAGGAGAAGCGTAAGAGGGATGAAGAAAATCCAAGTGCAGCTAAAAAGACTAGAGGGGGTGAGTTTGTTACTCCACCTACTACAGGACCGTCTTTGAGACCAGGGACAGAACGACAGATGGAAGATGCTCAAAAGAGAGAAAAGAGACAAGAGCCTAGAGAGAGAAAGCAGCCAGGGTTTAGATTGATGTCCGATATTGAGGCATCTACGGGCATGAAGAAAATCTTTAATGACAAGATACTTGGCAGTGAGGTGACTTTCACTATTTCTGAGGTTTTGGGCATCTCAAAAAGAGAGTTTCAAGATCAGTTTCAGGAGGTCCTGAAGAGGAAAAGACATGCATTGCCTACTACTGATTCACAGGGAGTTTTGATTGGGGAGTTGGATGAGGATGAGGATGAGGTTATGGTTGAGAATGCTTATGTTTTTCCGCAGATAGAGAAGAGGGTTCAACCTATGCATTATGTTGAAACTGATGAGCCTGTCTTGATACCGCGTAGTCACTTTTTGCGGAGTCATTGGGCTAGGGCAACTACAGAGACGATGGTAAAAATATGAGAGAAACAGGTGCCTTATGTTGCTTTGGTGGATCATGGTTCAGAGATTAATCTCATAGTTCATGGAGTTTATGAGAGTAATAGATGGCCTATGGATGTAGAGCATGGGTGGCGTATGAGAGCCGCCAACAACATTACAGGTGATTTGTATGCTGCCTGTCCCAGTGTCAGGGTTTCTATTGGAGATGTAGAGGAGGATTTCCATTTCTTTGTGCAGGATTCATGCTCTTATCCTATAATTCTTGGACAGCCATTGATCACAGAGATGCGTATGGAAACAAAGGTAATGGATGATGGATCTGCTTATGCACGGATTCGCAGTAAAGATGGCATGAGAGCAGTACAGTTTATGACTGTGTGTGTGGACCATGTTAGAAACAGAGATACTCTTAGAGATACACCTTTGCCCACTGTGAGTGAGGGATTCGGGTTTTCATTAGGTACCGCCGTTTCGCGAGACGACGGTGGTATAGAGCAGAGGAGATTGGAGTTCTCGCCTCCTGGCAGCAGTGTTTTCTCCTCCGATTTTGTTGGGATTTCAGCAAACAGTTCAATGAGCTATCAGAAGACTTCTAAGTTGCCTAGAGCTGCCAGGCAGTGCATATGCAGGAAGGAGAAAAATTTGAAAAATGCAGGAATTTTAGAGGATGATGAGCATATAGATGGGATATATGACAGTATGATTTGTGCAGATACGATGATAGAGATGGAAAATATGCTGAAAACTGATATGCAGAGTTGTCACAGTAATGTATTAGTGCAATCCTTGGACATGTTTCATGAAATTGCAGATTTTGTGTCACAGATACAGTCAGAGGCTGAGGTGACTCAGCAAAAAGTGTTGAGTGCTGAAGAAATTCAGCAAACAAAGTTTCCGGCTGATTATGATCAGCTTATAGAGATACAGAGGGCTGAAAACTTTCAGCCAACAGAGTTTACTGCTGAAATATTTCAGCATCCAGAGTTTAGGGCTGTTCCTATGCAGTCCATAGAGCAGAGGGCTGAGGATATTCAGCCATTGGAGTGCAGAATTGCTGATTTACAGCAAGATTTGAGTAATGCAGAGGATCATAATGAAGCCAGGGTTGACACGAAATACAAGACTGTGGATAAGAAGGTGAAGCCGGTAGCTGTACCGCTTCCACCTGACAGTGATCAGCAAATAGAGAGGGCTGCCAAATAGCCAATTTTGAGGAATCCGGAGCATATAGGCCATAAATTTTCAGCAGAGACTCTTGCTGAATTGAAAATTGGAAATGGTGATTTCTTGCTACCCACAGAGAAGTAATGCTTTCAGGAGATGCTTGAGCGACATGGAAGGGGGTTTGCTTTTTTCCCGCATGAGATTGGATGTGTGAATCCAGATATTGTTGCTCCTATGGTGATCTTTACTATTCCTCATATTCCATGGAACCTTCGACCTATTCCAGTGCCTAAGGCACACCTGCCAAAGCTGATTGATTTGTTAAATGAGAAAATCAGGATGGGAATCCTAGAGCCTTCATCTGCACCATGCTCAAACAGGTGGTTTATGGTTCCAAAGAAGAATGGTACTCTCCGATTTATACAGGACATGCAGCCAGTAAACAGAGTTACTATCAGGAATGTTGGTATAGGTCCAGTTGTGGATGAGTTTGCAGAAGCATTTGCTGGACGTGCCATCTATTCTTTAGGTGATTTGTATTCGGGATATGATCAGTTTCAGCTGGCTTTGGAAAGCAGGGACATAACCACCATGAGAACTCCTATTGGGCTTGTCAGGATGTGTACCTTGCCTCAAGGTGCCACTAATTCTGTTGCGCATATGATGAATGCCATGCATAAGGTTCTTCATGATTATATACCTCAGCTTACCATGCCTTTCTTGGATGATGTGCCCATTAAGGGGTGTGCAGAAGAAGAGAAGAATGAGAGTCTAAATGAGCAGGGATGCAGATACTTTGTGGGCTGATCATATTTCAGCTTGCGAGAAGATTTTGGCCAGGTTAGAAGAAGTGAACTTGACACTATCAGGGCAAAAATCTGTTTTTGGAGTGAATGAGGTTGTCATTGTTGGACATATGTGTGGGTATTTTGGCAGGAAACCCTCACCTAATAAGGTGGATGCTATAGGCAAGATTACGGAGTATTGTTTTACCACTTCAGAGGTACGGAGATTCATTGGAGCTTGTGTGTTTTATATGATTTGGATACCTCATTTTGCACACATAGCAGATTGTTTATATCAGTTGCTTAGAAAGGGGTAGAAATTCTATTGGGATGAGAGCCACACTAGAGCCATGCAGAAATTGAAGAAGTTATTGCAGATTGCTCCTACTCTCAGGAAAGCGGATTATAATTGAGGAAGGCCTATTGTATTGACAGTTGACACTAGTCCAATTGGCATAGGTTGGGATGTGGGTCAAGATGATGCAGATGGAAACAGGTATGCTATTCGGTTTGGGGCGAAAGTCCTAAACGAGAGACAGAGGAGATATCCGCAAATTAAGAGGGAGTTACTAGGGATTGTTACGGCTCTCAAATGTGACAAGGAGTACTTTATTGGAGCCTCAGTTGTGGTAGAGACAGATTGCTTGCCATTGATAGGTATGATTACGAGTTGCTCTACTCCGGATATAGCTATGTTGAGATGGATTGCATACATCAAGTCATTAAATCCGGAATTTAAACACATAGCAAGGAAGGATAATCCAGTGGCAGATATGTTGTCTAGAGCCAGATATGATGATGAGAAAATACTACTTGCAAAAGAGGATGATGCAGAAATTTCAGCCACTATGGTTGATCATGTTTGCCATGTCCATGATATTGTGGCTTTCATAGAAGAACTCTATGTTGGAGATTGGTTGCAGATTGGCAAGTACCTTAGTACACTAAGCAAAAGAGATGAATGGACAGATGAAGAGTTCAAGAAGATCAGAAGAAAATCCTATGGTTATTTTCTCAAGGACGGATTTCTTTGGAAGCATTCGAAGAAAAGAGGCGGATTACCTTTGCGGGTTGTCTGCGATAGAGAGACACAGTTACAGGTGATGAGGGAGTTTCATGAGAGTCCTTGGGCTGGTCATAGAGGAGTGTGGGCTACTTATGAGAAAATCAAGGAGAAATATTGGTGGAAAGGCATATATAGAGATGTTTCTCACTTTGTAGAGACTTGCAGAGACTGCCAGATGTATTCGGTAGTGCGTCATCGAGATGAGCTTCATCCGACCTATCCGCTATGCATTCATTATAAGTGGGTAGTTGACTTGGTTACTATGACTATGGGTCTATGGCAGATGAGATATATTGTTTTGGCTAGAGAGGATCTTACCAATCATGTTGAGGGTAGATCTTTGAGAACGAAGACCACTAGTGCAGTGTGTAAGTTCTTATTGGAAGAAATTTTCTGCAGGTATGGCTGTGTGGGTAAGATCACTACGGATCGCGGTGAATTGGATGCAGATGAAGCTACGGAGTTTTTCTCTCAACTAGGAATCAAGTTGGCTCTAACCACAGCATACAATCCAGAGGGAAATGGGAAGAGTGAAAGAGGACATCCGCCGATAGTGAAAGCATTAGCCAAAGCATGCAGAGGACGGATTGGAGAATGGCCGAGACTTCTACCATTTGCTTTGTGGGCTGATCATACAACTCATAGTGTTACCACAGGATATATGCCTGCAAAGTTGATGTATGGTCAGAAACCGGTTATGCCGACTGAGACTTGTGCTTTGACTTGGTCAGTTTTACCTTGGCAGGAGGATTTGACGAGAGAGGAGCTCTTAGCTCTTCGGATTCGGCAGTTGGAGAGAAGACCAGAGGATATTCAGCTAACTATTGACAGGTTGAAGGTTGCTAGACTCAGAAATAAGGACAGGTTTGACAGCAGGCATCGCTTGCGGCCTAGAGCAATAGAAGAGGGAGACTGGGTATTAGTCTTTGATAGCAGCCTTGAAAATCAGCATACTGCACTTTGGAAGATGATGAAAAGATGGTTTGGGCCGTACATAGCCAGACATGTCTTTGATAATGCAACATATGAGTTGACAGAATTGGATGGGACAGTGCTTTGAGTGTCTATTGCTGGAAAAAGAATCAAGATTTTCAAGAAAAGAGATGATGAAGATTATGCATTGGAAGAATTTGCAAGAGAAGAGCAATGAGAAGAAACTTCAATGCAAGAGACAGATGATATGACAAATAATCTTGTTGATATACCGGAAATGCACAATGAAGAGATTGATTTGTTTGTGGATCTTGATGATGATGATCATGGGTAGTTGGCCCATTCGGAGGATGTGCAGGATTAGAGGGGGTGGATGTCACAATAGAAGTGTGAAATCCGCCCAGACGTTGTGTGTGTGACATTTGATACTTTGTACATATTTAGTTGTTGTGTTTATACTTTTGTTCTGCGTGGGCAGTATAGTGAAGAGGGTTTGGAGCAAGAGGAACTTATCTGTAATGCTCTAGTTGGCATGTCTTGCCAAGTGGTCAGCCAACCTAGACGAGGAGATTTTGATCAACAGCTCACAGGAGCTTTGGGAGATGTGGCTGAGACTAGCACAAATTCTGAGATTGGTTATGTATATGATGCTTTGATATTCGTAGGTGTGGTTGGTGGAGTTCTTTGTGAAGCTCAATATTTTCAGAATGTCATGCATGTTAGCTTCTGCATTAGATCTTCTATGATTGCTGCTGTATTCCGTAAAACATTGCGGTTGACTCATGAGGGAAAGAAGAAATTTGCTTCTGGCCGTATCATTAACCTGATTACTTCAGATGTTGAAGCTCTTCAAGGATTCTTTTAGTTGGATGACACCACTAGTGAAGCTAGGCTACAAGAAACCCTTGGTGGATTCAGACATTTGGCATTTGGATACATGGGATCAAACGTAATCACTCTAATGACCCCATTAAGGGAGATTGTTGATACAATACAGGACAATGTTACAAAGCTCGAAGATGATCTCAAGGTCAGGGTTGCTGAATACAACAATGTAGAAAGTCAGCTGAATGCGATACTTCGAAAACAAACTGGAAGTCTAGCAGTTCGTGACATATCTTCTGTGGTAAAGCCTGAAGACATTATCGTTACTGAACATTTAACTACACTACTGGTGGTGATTCCTAAGTACTCGCAAAAGGAGTGGTTGTTAAGCTACGAGACTCTCTCACAGTTTGTGGTACCACTTCGCAGATTGGGTCCTTCAAGAGGTTCATTCACATACAACAGTGCCAGTGGACAGTCTGCTCATTGGAACAATGCACATCCAACTGGAATCTTACAACCACCTCCTGTAAGACGTGAAGTGCCAAAATTGGCACCTGTTGTTGTCCATCGTGTACATGTGGAAACCCTGTCAGGTTTGATATTTACTAAGGATTTGATCCTAACAGTTTTCCAGGAAAGGCATGTCAAAATTTGGGAGAAGGCCACTTTTCTGAGGCTATTGTGGGAGGAGCCTGAGGAGAAGAAAGCAGAGAATCAGTTGTTTTTTTTTTGTTTTTTTTCGATTGGTCAGGGATTTTGGGAGGAACCCGATGTGCAGAATTCAGGGCGCAGAAGAAGGAGAAGACAATGACAAAACTAGCATGGCTCAAGGACATAATCGGGGGACGATTGAAGGCAGAGGATGATGTGTTTGAAGGGGTCAGTTTCAGAGTGTTCAGTGGTGACTCAAGTGGATGAGCTTCCTTCTGCTTTGGCTTCAACAGATATCTCAGGCTCCGTCTTGGGAGCTCCGTTAAGATGCCGTCAGCTGTTTGGCGGTGATGAGCCAGATGAGGATAGACCAGATCAGTTAGAATAGGTAGACAAATCTAGCTTCTCCGAGCGTGCTGGAGTAGTCTCAGTTCAAAACGTTTCTGTGGGATGGCACTGTGCATGTTGTTGATCGCAATCTTAAGCTCACTTACAGTTTCCAAGCTCACACTACATGTGTGCACCATATGCAGCAGCTAAAGCAACGGAATGTACTTGTGACAATTGGGGAAGATGAAACCCTGCCCAACTTTTCCACAGTTTATCTAAAGATATTTGATTTGGAAAAGATTCAGCTTGAAGGTCCAAGCACATCTGGTCCATGGTGTGTTAGGAATCTACAGGTTTTTTTCAGAAAAATTCCCAGAACTATGTTGAACAAACTCAAGGTATAGGAGCTGCAACTTTGTGGACGCGAACAGAGGTGGAAAGGATGATAAGGCACCCTACTACTATTCTGGATCATGATCACAAAAATTGCAACAGCAAGCAATCTAGCATGTGAAAAGATAAATGCTAAAGTAGAGAGGTGTTGTCTCAGCATCAATAACCTGTGACATATAACCTTCTGTTTTAACTTGCCTGGACAATCTTTGGAATCTTGTACAAAACATCCCATCAGGCACAAGCTTGGACTCATCATTAACAGTAAACTTGTGTACTTTTTCACCAGCTTCAATCCATAATTTTCCAGCCTTCTTATAAGAACCAGTATTTATCTTCAGTTCTTTTGTTCTCAAAGAACCTTCCCACATTTGGAGATCCTTATAGACAGTTGGCTTAAGCACATATGCTAGAGCATACACTGAATCCAGTTGTAAAACTCTATCAAAGCTTTACCTTGCAAGCTCCACATTCCTATGAAACTTACAACCTGCAGCAGAGACCTCAAACTTTCAGATGCTGCATTATGTTCTGTAAACCTAGTGTCATTATAACTGATTCAGATGCCTTTGAATCAGTTCAAATCAATATCAACATGGCAATGAAAATGCATGTTACACAAGTTTGTTCTTATCGCAATTCTATATGGTGAAGAATTACGTATTTTGGAAGACCTGTGATAGAGTTTTGACCGTGCAAGAGCTGTGTATATCTATGCAAAATTGCACCAGATCTGGTTGGCTGTTACAGAAATTTTATCTATTCAAGAGAGTTGCTATTTATATGACATGAGTATTCATCAAGTTGTTTATTGGAGATGCTCCCATTCAGATGTAGCTGAATGTATGTCACATATGATCTAAAATTGAGCTTTCAAATTGAATCTGATCTCGCTTGATTGATCTTCTATCCTGAAATTAGTCAAGGTCCTCTGTGGTCGCGACTTTGCTTTCGAAAACCCTTCGACAACGTGGAATTTGAGCATTTGAAGATCTCGAGGAAGATGAGGATGGGTAAATTGTGGCCCATCCGGAAGATGTGCATGTTCAGAGGGGGTGGATATCATGGTATTGTGCATCCACATACTATGAAGAGAGCAATGAAGATGCTGTGGAAGGACTTGATACAGAAGAGGTGGAATTTGAGCATTTGAAGATCTCGAGGAAGATGAGGATGGGTAAATTGTGGCCCATCCGGAAGATGTGCATGTTCAGAGGGGGTGGATATCATGGTATTGTACATCCACATACTATGAAGAATCCTAGAGGAACATAAGTTAGTGTGAATTATATGTATGCTCTTTAGCATCTCGTGTGTTTTTACACATGAGTCTATAGTTTGTGATTTTTCATTCTCCCGTAGTGTGGTTGGATTTTTTTCCATCCTTATCTTATTCCCCACCAAGGCTTATGTGAGAATTGTTATTTCTTTCCCCTTGCATAGATCATTCCAAGAGTGTGTGCATTGATGTGTGTGAATAGTCATATATATGTGTGTAAGAAAAATACAAAAATGATGCCAAAGAACTACTAGTTGTACTGCCAATGCTTTGGACCCTCAAGATACCAGTGAAAATGTCCAATGATCAAATTTGAGAAGTCCTATGCAAAAAGAGGCTTAAAAACCGAGACTAAGTTCAAAATGTGAAACACCTCTAATCCAAACCAATTTACCTGATATGAGTGTGAAACCTTTTACATATGAGCTAGTTCAAACTTGAACTAGTTCGAATTTGAAACTACTAAGTGATTAACTCATCATTGGTAGTGATTTGGGTAAGGGGAAGCTTCTCTAAATCTTTTTTAAGTAGAAGATTTTTATTCAAAAGAGAAACAACAACATGAAAGCATCTCCAACTTATAATTTTTGTGATACCTCTAAGTATGTTTTTAAAGGTGTCGATTTATTCATTGCACTTTTTTAAAATGAATAGAAGCAATGCAGCAACTACACTGTGTTTTATCACACTTATATTAGAATTAAATAATTTTAACTAAGAAAAAAATCTCTTACTTAGAGTTACAAACTAACCAAAAGCTGAAAAGAACCCATTAAAATAATGGTTGAATGCCTTTGACAGAAAGCACTCTATAATCATCACAATTCATCAGAGAACTCAAACTCTTGAGGAAAAAGAGAATTGAAAGCAAGAAAAGCTTCTGATTTACTGATTGGAAAGCAAGAGGTAGACTTGTTACATGATAATAGCGTATAAATAAGCCCAAACTTGGTTGTGAATGGTCTGGGAAAATTTTGAGTTGAAGTAACTTCTGTCTTTGGCATCAAGGAAACATAATCGAGTGCCTTAGCCTAGAACGCTACTCAAAAGAAGTGTTTTTAGCTTGTAACGATGGAGATTTAGAGGGTTTCATATCATTGTATCAATTTTCTATAATATTAGAAATACAAAAATCTTTGCTGTCTATTATCGTTGTTGCTTAACTCTTGTCTTATTGATCAAGAGCCCCCACAATTTATGGCTAATTGCAAACCCCCTCCCTCAAAATTGGTTCTAGTTAACCCCTTTTCACAGTGCAAAAAAAGGAAAAACTACTAATTTCGAAGCCAAATCCATAGCATCAATTTTCGTGAATTAGTTTAATTTTAAACCACTTGGTAAAAGGACTATGATCATAGTATAAAATACTAGAACCGATTATTGTCTCACGGTTACTGAAATTATTTTTGTGCTGTTTGAAGACATGACCTATTTAGTTTGCATAATTATTTACTGTATTATGTTCACATTATAGTGGTAAAATTGATTGCATTGGAGACATCACTACAAGGATACAGAGGCATAGTGATGGCGCTTTTAGAGAAAAATAGCGGCGTCGCTATTTGCATCACTATTAGCGTCGCAAATGCGACGCAGAAAGTGACGCGAATAGCAACGGTTCTCAGATGAAAAAACACGGGCCGAAACCCGAGTGCATTATTTTGAGCGAACAAACGAAAGAGAGAGTGAAAGGGAGAGCAAAATCCATCTTGAATTTGAGAGCGAGAGGGAGAGAAAGACAGAAAGAGAGAGAAGAAAAGCTTCTCACCGCCACCACCGCCGTTTGCAAAGAAGAGGAGGAAGTGTACGGAGGGCAAAGAGGAGCCACTGTTACGAAGAGGAGCCACCGAATCCATTCTCGAGTCTTTATGATGAGTGCATTATTCCTTCCTGCTTTGTTTTTTTTTTCTCTTTTTCTTTTACTTGTTTTTGTTAAAAGTCATGTGTATTGAGAGAGGGAGAGGAAATGAGAGAGGGAGAGGAAGAGAGAAAAGGAAAGAAGGAACGAGAGAGAGAGAGAGACAGAGAAAGAAAACATTAAACATAATAGGGAAAGAGAGAAAGAGAGGGAGAGGGAGAGGGAGGGAGAGAGAGAAGGAGGGAGAGGTTGTTGTTATTGTTGTTGTTGTTTTATTTCTTCTTTTCTTTTTCTATTGTTTGTTATTGTGGTAGTCGTGATGGTAGCGGTAGCGGTAGCAGTAGTTTAGTTTCTTATTTTCTTGTTTGTTGTTTTTGTGGTTATCGTAGTAGTGGTAGTGGTAGCGATAGTTGTTGTTTAATTTCTTATTTTCTTGTTTGTTGTTTTTGTGGTTCTCATAGTCGTAGTTGTCCGAGTCGTGGTTGTAGTAGTAGTAGTAGTAGTAGTAGTAGTAGTGGTTTTCTTGTTTTTTGTTGTTGTTATTGTAGTAGTAGTTTTTTTTCTTTTCTTGTTTATTGTTGTTTAGTTTTCTTGTTTGTTGTTGTTGTAGTAGTGGTACTAGTAGTAGTTTTTTCTTCTTTTCTTGTTTGTTGTTGTTGTAGTAGTGGTACTAGTAGTAGTTTTTTCTTCTTTTCTTGTTTGTTGTTGTTGTTGCAGTAGTTGTTGTTGATTTTTCTTCTATTCTTGTAGTGGTAGTGGTAGTGGTAGTGGTAGTGGTAGTGGTAGTGGTAGTGGTAGTGGTAGTGGTAGTGGTAGCGAGAGAGTTATTGTGGTAGTCGTAATCATGGTCGTAGTCGTGATTATAGTAGTATTACTAGTAGTCGTAATAGTAGTTTTCTTGTTTGTTGTTGTTGTATAGTAGTAGTTCTTTATCTTTTCTTGTTTATTGTTGCTTAGTTTTTTTTTTATAGTAGTAGTAGTAGTTTTTTCTTCTTTTCTTGTTTGTTGTCATTGTAGTAGTAGTGGTAGTTGTTATTGTTGTTTTTTCTTCTTTTCTTGTTTATTATAGTGGTAGTGATAGTGGTTTGTCGTTGTCATAGTTGTAGTTGTGGTCATAGACGTAGTCGTAGTCGTGGTTGTAGTAGTAGTAGTGGTTTTCTTGTTTGTTGTTGTTGTTGTTGTTATTGTTGTAGTAATAGTTTTTTTTGTTTTATTGTATATTATTGTTTAGTTTTCTTGTTTGTTGTTATTGTAGTAGTGATAGTAGTAGTAGTTATTTCTTCTTTTCTTGTTTGTTGATGTTGTAGTAGTAGTAGTTTTTGTTGTTTTTGTTCTTGTTTTTTCTTCTTTCCTTGTTTATTGTAGTGGTAGTGGTAGTAGTAGAGAGAGATATATATTTTGTTAAAGAAAATGAGAGAGGGGGAGAAAAAAAGAAAGAAAGAAGGAATGAGAGAGAGGGAATAAACATACAACATAATAATGAAAGAGAAAAAGAGAGAGAGATGGAAGGAGAGGAGAGAATGAATGGACAAAAAACAAAGAGAGAGTGGTGGCGAGGTCTGATGAGGTCCGGTGCCATACCACGAGACGGGAAACACTCCGACATACATTAATTTGTGGGTGGATGGAGACTTTACATACGTTAATTTTTGCTGAGTTACAAGAGTAGAAATCCCTTATCAAACAATTTAAGAAAGAAAAAAAGAATAATAACAAAAACAAATTGTTTTTCGTAACATAGACAAAATGGAAAATGATGAAGGTCGTGATGTTCAAGATCGCGAGGCCTTTACATACGTTAATTTTTGCTGAGTTACAAGAGAAGAAATCCCTTCT
Organism: Lygodium microphyllum; assembly: GCF_053477565.2. Classification (NCBI taxonomy): domain Eukaryota; kingdom Viridiplantae; phylum Streptophyta; class Polypodiopsida; order Schizaeales; family Lygodiaceae; genus Lygodium; species Lygodium microphyllum. The sequence continues at coordinate 4,246,024 of NC_141149.1, read as the reverse complement.
CAAACAATTTAAGAAAGAAAAAAAGAATAATAACAAAAACAAATTGTTTTTCGTAACATAGACAAAATGGAAAATTATGAAGGTCGTGATGTTCAAGATCGCGAGGCCTTTACATACGTTAATTTTTGCTGAGTTACAAGAGAAGAAATCCCTTCTCAAACAATTTAAGAAAGAAAAAAAGAATAATAACAAAAACAAATTGTTTTTCGTAACATAGACAAAATGGAAAATGATGAAGGTCGTGATATTCAAGATCGCGAGGCGTATCTTAATCAGCGTATCCCATGTCCTTGCTCTCAATGTAAGCTGGCAATTAGACAAAAACTTTGAGTGTCTATAGAACACATACCACGCTTCGGCGAGTTTCAATCTGAGATCATTGATCAGGAGATCTTAGATTTTGAGCAAACGGTAAGAAAAGTTTATATCAATCATGCATTGTATTCGCAAGCTAATTCAATACCATATACAAAAAGATTGGGTGTGGCTGGAAAATTTTCTATCTAGGGATGTGACGTCTTGTCCCAAGGAGGAGTGCACCCTTTGTGGCCAGTTAGAAGAGTTTGTGGGTGTGTGATGGATGGAGTGCCTGAGCCAATCCACCACATGGAAGGTACTACCCAATCTATATTGTCAATACCAGAGGAGACAGGCAGTCTTCGAGACTTACCTACAATCTTGGATCCTGAGATGGGGGCAATGATCGATGCATTGATGTCCATGGATGTCGAGACTTCTGATCCGCTTAGAGAGGAAGCATCCATACCATTATATGATGGGTGCCGAGTATCTCACCTGGAGACACTGCTTATACTCCTAAGTGTGCAAGCAAAATACGGGTGGAGCGATGCGAGTGTGACCAAGTTGATTTGTAAGTACACTTCATGGATTTATTTTTGAAACTATCATTAAAAATATTTGTGCTTTTTCAAGGTGTTTTATGATTTTTTTCAGGTTACTGAAGTATCATATATTACTACTTGCAAATACCATACCTGAGTACGACATGTTTTACGAAAGCTTGGCATGAACTACAACAGCACCCATGCATGTATCAATGATTGCATACTGTTCAAGGAGAATACGAGACTATGGAGACATGTCCAAAGTGTGGTGCTCACAGGTATTGATAGGACTTACAAGGAAAAACCATCCCTCAAAAAGTTCTTAGATACTTCTCACTTATTTCCCGCATAAACCACATGTTTTGTACATCCGGCATGGCGAGCTTGACAATGTGGCACATGGAGTCACATTGACTCTACCTTCCCAGGCTTTGCTTGAGAGCCAAGGAATCTTCGGCTTGGTCTTGCAATGGATGGGGTGAACCCATTCGGTTTGCACTCAACTTCTTACAGTGTGTGGCCTATAGTCCTTGTCAAGTACAATATCCCTCCATGGCTTTCTACGAAGAAGGAACATCTCATCCTTATCTCACTCATTCTCGGCCGCTACAAAGTCAAAAATATGGACGTGCATCTTTGTCCATTAGTTGATGAGCTTAAGATTCTGTGGGAGGAGGGGGTCACCGTGCAAGATATGAGCAAGTGCGATGGTCAACAGTCCGCCAATATTCGAGCCATTCTCATGTGGAAGATGCATGACTTTCCAGGATTCGGAGAGTGCTCAGGTAAGTAGGCTTCTATTCTTGTTGGTAATATCTATCATAGCTCGTTCAAGTTTGTATTCTCGGGATAGAGGTGTTGGGACAGGTCTGGTTACCTCAGGTTATTATGCATGTCCATTGTGTGGGCCACAATTAGACTCTCAAAGGTCATGAACCATGAAGAAGATGGTATATCAAGGACACACCACTTTTTTTCCAGAGGGTCATGAACTCAAGGAAGATTTTCTTGGACGACCTCCAACACTATGAATTTGCAAAGCTGGTATGAGCTGAAAATGGTCCACATGGAGTCACATCCAAATGGAATGCGACGGTTCTTAGTTTTCTACGAGTTGCCCTATTGGAACCACTTAGAGATCATTCACTTGTTGGATCCCATGCATATTTTCAAGAACGTGGGTAGCTTGCTATGGGACCACATCATAGAAAAGAGAGACACTATAGGGGCACGAATGGATTTGAAGGAGGTAGACAAGATGGAGGTCCTTTCATCGCAGTCAAGTGTTGATGGTCGCTTGCAGCTACCTCGCGATCCTTGTGTTTTCTCCACTAAAGAAGAGTGCATTGTGAAGCAAATAGTCAAGTCTATCCACACTCCGACGAGTATGATGCGTTCTCTCAGGTCTACATTTTCTAAAGATGACCAAATATTAAGGCAAAAATCTCATGATTGGTATAAGATATGTCAGGTTTGTACTATGAATGGATTGTAAGTGGCATGTGTATTTTGCTATTTGGAATGTAGTCGTTGTTCATAATGCTTTGTCATTTGTGGCAGTTTGTACTACCGATTGCGATTGCAGGATGCCTTACTCCAAAAATACACAGGGCCATTTACAGGTTGTCGACTTTAGTGCAATGGATCTCACAGAAGGAGATTAAGACATCCTCTATTGAATCCGCGAGGCGGGGAGCAGTAGAGTCGGTCTATCTCTTTGAGAAATACCTTCCTACCAGCATGCTCACGATACAAATCCACCTTCTTGTGCATCTTGTAGATGAAGTGGAGATTGCTGGACCTGTCCATATGTGATGGATATTCTTCTTGGAGCACTTCATGAAAACCCTGAAAGGCTTTCACTACAAGGATTTAAACCTATAGTGACTGCGGGTAGCGACGCACATAGCGGCGTCACTATTTGCAAATAGCGACGCCCCACAGGGAAAAAAAACAGGCCGAAACTGAGCGCGGATTCATTTTGCGCATTTTCATCTATCGTTTTGAGAGGGAGAGCGAGAGAGAGAGTGACCGTCGTGAGAGAGGGAGAGGAAGAAGGCTTGCCACTGCCGCCACCGCCGCCATCGTTCGCGAAGGAGAGGAGGAACCTTCATCGCGAAGAGGAGCCGCCAAACCCTCGCCATATCTCATCAGTGAGTCCATTCTCTCCTTCTTTTGCTTGTTTAGGGTTTAATTCTCTTTCTCTTTTTCTTTTTTAGGAGAGGAAATGAGAGAGAAAGAAAGGGAGAGGCAGAGGGAGAGAGAGAGAAAGAGAAAGAGAGAGGGAGAGAAAGAGAAAGAGAAAGAGAAAGAGAAAGAGAGGGAGAGGGAGGGGGAGGAATTGAGAGAGGAAGAGAAAGAGAAAGAGAAAGAGAGGGAGAGGGAGAGGGAGAGGGAGAGGGAGAGGGAGGGAGAGTGCATTCTCTCTCTCCCTCTCCCTCTCCCTTTTGCTTTTATAATTTGTGTATATATATTGAGAGAGGGAGAGGAAATGAGAGAGAAAGAGAGGGAGAGGGAGAGGGAGGGGGAGGGAGGGAGATGGAGAGGGAGGGAGAGGGAGGAAATGGAAGAGGGAGGGGGATGAAATGAGAGAACAAGAGAGAGGGAGAGAAAGAGAAAGAGAAAGAGAAAGAGAGGGAGAGGGAGGGGAGGGGGGAGGAAATGAGAGAGGGAGAGAAAGAGAAAGAGAGGGAGAGGGAGAGGGAGAGGGATGGGGAGGAAATGAGAGAGGGAGAGGCCTCTCCCTTTTTCTTTTATAATTTGTGTATATATATTGAGAGAGGGAGAGGAAATGGGAGAGAAAGAGAGGGAGGAAATGGGGGAGGGAGGGAGAGGGGGAGGAAGGGAGATTGAGAGGGAGGAAATGGAAGAGGGAGGGGGATGAAATGAGAGAATGAGAGAGAGGGAGAGTGTATTCGCTCTCTTATTTATTTAATTTTTGTATAATTTGTATATAATGTGAGAGGGAGAAGAAATGAGGGAGAGGGAGAGAGAGAAAGAGAGTGAAATTAAAGAGAGGGAGAGGGAGGAAATTAAAGAGAGGGAGAAAGGGATTGAAATTAAAGAGAGATGAGGTTTGAGTTGGAGTAATCGAATTCTTCATGTAGGTTTTAGCTCTCTGACAATAAGTGTGAAAGTAAGATAACCAATTGGTTGAGGAACTAACACAGCGGCTGCAACTTGACAGTTTGTATGGTGCTTTGCTGGTAGGTGAGGATTTGCAAAAATCCGAGGTTGATACTGTAGCGTTAGATGCGACCTTATTGTGGCTTCAAAACTAGTGAATGATCTGCATTTCAATAATTATCATTGGACCTAATGCCAGTCCGGTTGTCCAGATTTCTTTAGTATGTTTAGGGTAAAGGAGCCAGTAAAGTGATACTTAACATTAATAAGGCAATAGCTCACTTGTGAAATGGTCTTGATCTAAGTTGCTTATATTGTTAGCCCATGCAAGTACCCAAAAAGTGTCACTTGATTGATAGCTATCTTTTTACAGACTCCTCTACCCTGTAGTGTTCTGACTTTGCATTGTAAGCCTTGTGTATTCCAACCTCCCTTCTTGTGAATTCCAACCTCCCATGCCAATGAGAGAGGGAGAGGAGAGAGAAAAAGGAATGAGAGAGGGCAAGGGAGAGAGAGGAATGAGAGAGAGAGAAGAGAGAAAAAAGAGAGAGGGAAGGAGAGGAATGAGAGGGAGAGGAGAGAGAAAAGAAAATGAGAGAGGGAGAGGAGAGAGAAAAGAAAATGAGAGAGGGAGAGGAGAGAGAAAAAGGAATGAGAGAGACAGGAGAGAGAAAAAGGAATGAGAGGGAGAGGAGAGAGAAAAAGGAATATTATGTGCTAGGTCTATGATACTATATGCTAGGTCATAGAAAAAGAGAGAGATGGAAGGAGAGGATAACAATCTAAGAAAAGAAACAAATGATAACAAAAACAAATTGTTTGTTGTAACGTAGACAAGATGGAAAACGAAGAAGGTCCTGTTGTTCAAGATCTCGAGGCGTATCTTAATCAGCGTGTCCCATGTCCTTGCTTTCAATGCAAGTTGGCAATTAGACGAAAACGTCGATTGTCCATAGAAAACGTACGACGATTTGGCGAGTTTCAATCTGAGATCATTGATCGGGCGATTGCAGATTTTCAGCAAACGGTAATTTGAAGTTAATATCAATCATGCATTGTACTCGCAAGCTAATTGAATACCATATATAATAAGATTGGGTCTTGCTGGCAAATTTTCTATCCAGGGAGGTGATGTCTCATCCTAAGGGGAAGTGTACCCTTTGCGGCCAATTAGAAGAGTATGTGGGCGTACGATGGATGGAGTGCAGGAGCCAATCCACCACTAGCAAGGCCAATCTATACCATCAATGCCAGAGGAGACAGGCAACCTTCCAGACATACCTACAATCTTGGAGCTTGAGATGGAGGCAATGATCAATGCATTGATTCCCATGGATGTCGAGACTTCTGATCCACTTAGAGAGGAAGCATCCATACCATTATATGATGGGTGCCGAGTATCTCGGCTGAAGACACTAATACGGGTGGAGCGATACGAGTGTGACTGAGTTGTTCAGGTACCTTGTACATACGCTTCATTGATTTTTTTTTCGGCATTATTATCACAAACATTTGTGCTTTTTCAAGGTGTTTTATGATTTTTTTTCAAGTTATTGAAATATCATATATTATCACCTGCAAATACCATGCTTGAGTCTCGTGATTATGCACGACATGTTTTACAGAAGCTTGGCATGGACTACAATAACATCCATGCATATATCAATGATTGTTGTCTGTTTTGAGGAGAATACGAGACTATGAAGACATGTCCAAAGTGTGGTGCTCATAGGTATCGACAGGACTTGCAAGGGCAAACCATCCCTCAAAAAGTTCTCAGATACTTTTTGCTCATCCCCCGCATAAACCACATGTTTCGTACGTCTGGCATGGCGAGCTTAACAACGTGGCATGCACAGAATAGGTCCACGGATGGAGTTCAACGAATATCAGTGGATTCACGCGCATGGAGCCACATTGACTCAACCTTCCCAGGCTTTGCCCGAGAGCCAAGGAATCTTCGGCTCGGTCTTGCAATGGATGGCGTGAACCCATTCGGTCTGCGCTCAACTTCTTAAAATGTGTGGTCTATAGTCCTTGTCAACTACAATATCCCTCCATGACTTTCTACGAAGAAAGGACATCTCATCCTTAGCTTGCTCATCCCAGGCCGCTACAAAGTAAAAAATATGGACGTGTATCTTCGTCCATTAGTCGATGAGCTTAAGATTTTATGGGAGTAGGGGGTCACCTTGCAAGATATGAGCAAGCGCGATGGTCGGCGGTCAGGGTGCTTTGCTAGATCTGCTTCAGTGCGATCGGATGCTTCGACTTCGAGGAGACGAGCTCGACGCTCACGACATGGGCCAGAGGGAGGGAGTGCATTGGGATCAGGGGGATATTGCAGAGATACAGAGGCAGTGAGCCCGCGGTCGACATGGGATACAGGTGTGACTTCTCGCTCTCGTGGATGCTGTGGAGACACGAACGCGGTGTCTCCATCTCATCCTTCAGCTGGAGCTGCGTCACCTCCAGGATTTGTCACACCTGTGGGGACGTCTACTCCAGTTACTCCGGCTTTTGCGCAGCCGTCAGCAGCAGGTGGTACCCCTGTGGGTGCCACTCTAAGAGATATTACCCCCGTCGGTACACCGGATGCACAGAGGTCTCCTAGATATGCCAGGAGCGTAGACGCAGATGGGAGAGGATCCATCTTAGGCAAAATCCAGAGGGTTATGGATATCTAGTCGGTAGTAGGTCAGGAGCCATCATCATGAATGATGAGGGGAGGAGGGTGATGGCTCGCATGAGAGAGTTGTGCCAACAAGTTTATTGGCACAATGTCTTGGATCATTGGAAGAACATACCGGAGGGGAGCAAGGACTACATAGTAGCATCCTTGCATGAGAAGTTTTCAGTACCAGCTATAGCAGATGGGTTTTCTACGGGCTGGATGATGGAGTTCATGCATGCATATATGTCACAGAGATGATCGGACGCACGCAAGGCACTCAAGAGTGGGGCTTCAAAGCCCGAGTGGCTAGATGCGGACGACTGGCGCCGACTCAGGGAGGAGGCTGCAGAGTCTCTAGGACGTTGGAGACAGCAACGCAAGGCGATGAGGGCATGACTAGAGGTTGAAGTGGTCCATCATCTTGGGAGTGGTGGCCACATGACATATCTGGAGAACTTTATAAGTTTTTATTTTGTTTTGCTTGCTTATTTTTTTGCAATATCCTTTGTATTGATAATCGTATTGCGAAGAGTTGTATTTTGTTTTCTTTGTAGCAATCCATTACAAAATCGCGATCCCACTGGCCTTGAGACTCGATATGCAGAGAGGAACGATCTCACTGCATTGATCGACCGATTGTATGGACACGACGCCCCTGTAAGTTACTCATCTTTCTTGTCTGTAGTTACAATATTTAATTAGAATGCATTATTGTATGGTGGACTGGTGTGTAGTTGTTTCTTTTTTTGTAGAGTCCGTTCGATGCTCCTTTGCGGTGGGACGAGGTTTTGCGGTGGGCTGACCGTACGACTCACAGTTTTACCATAGGATATATGCCCGCAAAGTTGATGTATGGTCAGAAACCGGTTATGCCGACTGAGACTTGTGCTTTGACTTGGTCAGTTTTACCTTGGTAGGAGGATTTGATGAGAGAGGAGCTCTTAGCTCTTCAGATTCGGCAGTTGGAGAGAAGACCAGAGGATATTCTGCTAGCTATTGACAGGTTGAAGGTTGCTAGACTTAGAAATAAGGACAAGTTTGACAGCAAGCATCGCTTGTGGCCTAGAGCAATAGAAGAGGGATATTGGGTATTAGTCTTTGACAGCAACCTTGAAAATCAGCATACTGCACTTCGGAAGATGGTGAAAAGATGGTTTGGACCGACATGTCTTTGATAATGCAACATATGAGCTGACAGAATTGGATGGCACAGTGCTTAGAGTGCCCATTGCAGGAAAAAGAATCAAGATTTTCAAGAAGAGAGATGATGAGGATTATGCATTGGAAGAATTTGCAAGAGAAGAGCAACAATAAGAAACACCAATAGAAGAGACAGATGTTATGATACATAATCTTGCTGATATACCAGAAATAGTCAATGAAGAGATTGATCTGTTCGTGGATCTTGACGACAATGATCATGGATATTTGGCCCATCCGGAGGAAGCGCAGGATCAGAGGGGGTGGATGTCGTACTGCTGCGCATCTGAGGTGTGGAATCCATCAAAAAGTTGTGTGTGTGACATTTGTTACTTTGTACATACTTAGTCGTTGTGTTTGCATTTTTGTTCTACGTGGGTAGTATAGTGGAGAGGGGTTTGGTGCAAGAGGAACTTATCTGTAATGCTCTGGTTGACATGTATGCTAAATGTGGCCTACTTGAAAAAGCACAAGAAGTCTTTGACAAACTTCTAGTTCGGAATGTGGTGTCATGGAGCACACTTATGGAAGAATATGCTTTACTTGGGAAGGCTGAATAAATATGTTCTCAACTTGTTTGAAAAAATGACAGGAGAAGGTATTAAGCCGGACCTTGTAACCTTCACTACTGTACTTAATGCTTGTAGTCACACAGGCCTACTTGATAAGGCCCAGTTGTATTTCGAGATCATGAGAAAAGACTATGGTCTTATCCCAGATTTAGAACATTATACTTGCATGATTAATCTGTTTGCCCGAGCAGGGCACTTCGACAAAGCACTAACAGTCATTGAGAAGATGCCATTTTCTGCTGATCTGACAGTGTGGCTTACAATTTTGGGTGCCTGTCAAAAATGGGGAAATTTGAAGCTTGGAAGATTGGAATTTGAACTAGTACAGTTGGATGAAATGGATGCTACAAAATATATCTGTATGAGCAATATTTATGCAGTTGCGGCAGGCAAGATGATGCAGATAAGATTGAAGCTATAAGAATGGAGAAGCAAGAACAGATAAAGCCACAAGACAGTTTGTGAACTGGCACATGAAGCATTGATACTGATCTACTAGAATTGCTGACACACACTCAGACAATGATGGACATGCCCAACAGCACCGATATCAATATCAAAGCATTCAAGAGGAATAACCTTTGTATAATGAGGAGGGCAGCATTAACATTGAGAGCACCTAGACAATGGTGTAACTATCAATTGTCTGTGAAGCTGATTAGCAGGAATTGTTTGCAACAACAACAGCTATGGTCCAAGGCTCTTTTAAATGTGTGGCAGTGGATTTCAAGCAGGCTTTTTCTACAATTCTACAGTTGGTATAGCATGTCAAATGTACAGCTAGTTTACAGCTCTTGCATTTGTTCCAGTGAGACTATGGCAACCTTCAAACTGTTTTTTTACTCTAGAACTTGCTAAAGCTTTGCATGTGGAATAAATAGAGGAGCGTGTTAACTCTAATCAGTGGCATGCCAAACAAACAAAGATTAAAGTGGAAATAGTAGAAGGAAAATTGAGAGACAGACAGAAAAAGAGATCCATGCAAATCCAATGGCAAATACCAGACATTAAGGGGCCACTTTTCTGCAAAAAGGGAGTGCAGTGTATCGGGAGTGGAAGAAAAAACAGGGAGCTCGACCTGGTATGAGGGGGAGCTATATTAAGGGGAAGAAGCTTTTTGAATTACGGTGGGGGGAGGAGCTTTATGAATTACTGTGGTAGAAGCTTTTTGGGGGGATTATGGTGAAGCAAAGAGGACTCATTTTTATCCGCACTTCAGAAGCTCTCTAATGAAGCAGAAGAATGCTTATCAGTCGAATTTCTTCATTTGAGCCAAGCTCGTCCTTGTGACGGCATCTGACTACTCATATTTTACCGATCTATGTACATTTGTCTGCAAAGTTCCTGTATCAACACGAGGAATGCTGAACGTTTGGATTCTGAAATACCTGTATGACCGTGAGCCAAGTTCTACATAGCGAGGTGATTGCTGGACTTATTATGGCAGTTCATCTTAAGCCAATTTCTATACGGCCCTTCATCAGGAGTTAAGCCAAATTATCCACAGCATGGCAATGCCCCGGTGCTGCACATGGATGAAGGGAGCAATTCGAAGGGGAAAAAAAAGCAAGGACAGATTATGATGTGGGGATTACTGAACAGCCATAATGGATTCTATTTCCAGATTGATGGAGCATGTTGGTAAGCCCTAATGGAGAGATGGTGCCCCTTTCTCCAACCCTCAAACAATCAGATGATTAGTTGCCAAAGGCTCAAGTTGCTGATGCCAGAGGACTTCATTAAAACCTTGATGAAGAGTTGAAAGGCCAAAAATTCTTCGAGGAAGTACCACATAATCTACAAGAAAGCAAACAATCTATGCAGCAGTTATCTTGCCAATGATTGATACATTGATGCTGATTGGCGCATTACTTCTGGTATTGATTAAACACTCTTTCCACAGTATTTCTCCACTGCTTGCAACCAAGTTCTGCTTCCCCAAGGCTTAAACAATTGGGTCAAACCTTTGTAATTGTGCGAAATTGACAATTATCTGCATGTTTACCACTCATTACTTCCAAAACCCTTGAGAAACCATTGATGGATTTGGTCTGATTTGCCATTAAATCACTCTTTTGTACCTGAGTACAAAGATTTCTTCTCGATCCTATTCCAACCTCTTAGATCTTACTTCAGATTACTTTGTTTCTTTGGGAGAGACAGACTGCTTATTGTTCCAATGGATATGTTGAATCAGAGGATTAAAAAAGTTCCAAGAGAAGCTTCATAGGGATTTAGACTACATGAAAAATTGTTGACATGAGTTTTTGTCAAGACGTTTACTGGAGATGCTCCCAATCAGTTGTAGTTGATTGTATGTCTCATATTATCTGAAATTGAGCTTTCAAATTGAATTTGATCTCGCTAGATTGATCTTCTATCTTGAAATTTGTCAAGGTCTTCTATAGACGTGACTTAGCTTTCGAGATCCCTTCGACACCGTCTTGTCATTTTGTAGGAGTTGGTTCACCTCCGAGATTTGTCACACTTGTGGGGACGTCTACTCCACTCACTCCGGCTTTTGCTCAGTCGTCCGCAGGTGGCACCCATGTGGGTGCTACTTCGATAGATACTACCCCGGTAGGTACACCAGATGTACAAGGGTCTCCTGGATATGCTCAAGAGTGTGGTCGTAGTTGGGAGAGGACCCATCTTAGGTATACCCCCCCATAGGGGTATGCCTACCTTGTAGATGATAGGTCAGGAGCCATCATCATGAATGATGAGGGAAGGAGGGTGATGACTCACATGAGAGAGTTGTGCCAACAAGTTTTTCGGCACAACATGTTGGATCATTGGAAAAATATATCGGAGGGGAGCAAGGACTACATAGTAGCATCCTTGCATGACAAGTTTTCGGTACCAGCCACAACAGATAGGTTTTCTACTGGCTGGATGATGGAGTGCATGCATGCATATATGTCACAGAGATGATCGGGCGCACGCAAGGCACTCAAGAGTGGGGCTTCAAAGCCCGAGTGGCTAGATGCGGACGACTGGCGCCGACTCAGGGAGGAGACTATAGATTCTCTAGGACGTTGGAGACAGCAACGCAAGGCGATGAGGGCATGACTAGAGGTTGAAGTGGTCCATCATCTTGGGAGTGGTGGCCACATGATGCTGATATCCACTATTCTATGGCATCGCCAATAACAATGCTTTTTGTGACGACGAGGAAAAATTTCTTTATGAACATTTTTGTTGCTTTTAACGTCTGTATAAGGCATACATCTTGTAGCGCATAAAGGGTTATTCATATGCAATCATTTCATGTGTTGCTCTATGCATGAAAAATAAATAAAACTTTCTAGAAAATTTATTAAAAATTAATATGCATTGGGGATAGCATGGACATAATTTTGGCATTAGTATTGGCATATTTTGATATTACATTAGGTATATTTTTGCCATTGTGGTGAAACTTGAGTTATAGTCATATTTCTCTCTTTGGACTTATAGTTTACAATATCTTTGCTACTCAGTGCTTGACACTCATATTGTAGTGACTATGGCTTCTTCTTTTGCTTGTGAAAATGGATTGTTCAACCTTGAGAAATGGGAGTGGAAACTTTTCTTATAATGGAAAGAGAAAATTTACAATTTATCGGTAGATAAAAGAGAAAATTTACAATATATTGGTAAATAAGAGATTGATAAAGCCCATGAAATTGGTTGGGGAAAAGTTTGAGGACATGCACAAGAATATATGGGATAAAATGGATGAGCTTTCATACTCTACCATCATGCACTCTCTAAGTTAGTGTATTTCCATATAAAGAATATGAAAGATGATGAAAGTGTGGTTTGGAAGAAGTTATGTGAGTCGTATGAGAAGGACGGTGCTCCTTCATAGGTGTATTGTGGAAGAAGAAGCTCAATAACCTTTGCATGGAGGAGGGAAACTCAATTTCTAGTTGTCTCAATGAGTTTAATACAACCTTTAATTAGCTAACAATATAGAAGATGCATATTTTGCAAACCCATGAACGTTATGTTATTTGGTTATCATCATAGCTAAAAGTCATGATACTTTTAGAACCACAATTAGTAACTCAACACCTATTAGGGGTTTGGCTAGTGCTAATGTGGAAATAAGCTTGCTTATAGAAGACTTGAATAGAAAAGATAACACAAGTTCAAGAAACTTTAGTGCACTTATTGTTAGAGGGAGGTCCAATGCAAGGGGGAAGTTTTATAATAGGGAGAACTCAAGGAGTTACAAGTCTTGCACTAGAGAAGATGTAGACTCTACTACTATAACAAAAAGGCTCTTATCAATAGGGAGTGATTTGAGTGGAAGAGAAGAAACAAAAGGAAAAGATTGAAGCATTCAACACCATAAGAAATGATGATGGTAATGTGCGTTGTTTGTCTACACTTGGGAATGCATTATTGATTGCAATTGATGATGGTATTACCAAGATTGGATTCTGAACTCTAGAGCATTATTATTTCATGTTACTCATAGGGAAGGGTTTCCCATATATGATGCTAGATGCAAGGGATACATGTGGTTGTAACATATCTTTTCTTGTAGCATTGTTGGAGTGGAAGATGTGTTCTTGTCATTAGCTAACAGTTCCTCCTTTATACTTAGCAATGTATGTCATGTACCATAGCTAGAAAAAGAAATTAGATAAGTACTAGATAAGTGGTGGTTATTTGTAATATTTGATAATCGTGTTTGGAAGACATGTAAAGGGTCCCTTGTGGTTGTTCTACAGAAATAAAAACTGGAAACTTATACTCTTTGCATGTACTACAAAAGACCAGCATAACTATAACAAAATAACCATGTATATCACTTTAATATCACCATTTGGGCCATATATCTTATGATTGGAATGTAAGTTCTTTTACATTTACATTATTTTTTATCTTTCAACTTTCAGATCTTAAAATGTGTGAGGATTGTATGTATGGAAAATAGACTATAATCTTATTTAAAGAGTATATTGGTGCTAAAAAATCCAAAAAATTAAAAATGATACATAGTGATGTATGAGGACCTAAATCTACAATTTCTTTAGGAAGAGCATCTTATGTGATGACTATTGTTGATAAATCTTTATGAAACTTTTTTTTTTCTAAAAATTGTAGGTTCCTTTTCTCTTTGCAATTAACATTATCCCCCCTCCTAGATGAGCGTCAGTCCCATGGGACTTACACCAAAGGTATAATGTTGTTATCAACGAGAGGTATTTTGATGACTAATAAACGACCATTGTAGGATGAGATGGTGTGTTGAAATAGAGAAATTGAGAGATAAGCTTTTAATGGTGACGTTGAAGAAATTGATACTAAGTAGATTATCTTGAAAAGGGAAGGGGCAATGGTTAGCCAATGATAACAGGATCATGATGGGTGTGGGCCATCCATGTCTTGAGGATCTCCATTGTATCACAATTGGGATTTGGGTCAAATTCCAAGTAAAATTGGAATGTTGTCCCATACTAGTTGATGAGAAGTTTTGGCACTATGTTATTGACAAGGAGACAAGTCGTCCATGAATACTTTGAGTAGCCATTTCAACATGTCTTTAAAAATAGAATACATAATGTTTGGAATGTGGCTAATGCATTCATCAAACCAAAAGGCATGACAATGTAGGGGAACACTTCCCATTTGGTGGAAAAATGCGGTTTTCGATCGATCATTTGGGTGCAGTTATACCTGATTTAGCCTAAAAGGCCATCCAAGAAGCTCTAAGATTTCTTTTCTCCACACATTTGATCATGTGGTCTATGTATGACAAATGATGGTCTCTTTTGGTTGTTGCATTTAGTTTCTTGTAGCTCATGAATTACACGAATTTTTTCATTCTTCTTAATAAGTATCATAATGATTGATGATACCAAGATTATATGCTCAATCTCTAAATGAGATTTGGCTTTTTGTAATTCCTTGGGGTCCTCTCATATGTGGTGTGTACAATGTGGATTCATGGGCCATATCATTTTTTAGTGGGCTTGGCTTCTAGTTTCAAAGGAATATCATACATCAACACCTAAGGTGGTATACCCTTGAGAGTAGAGTGATTACATGCAACTACATTGTGATGGTCCTTGAGTAGATCAACTAGTCATGTTCTGCATCTTCTACAATAAGTTCATTAGCTATTTAAACTAGTATAGGGATTTCCTTGGTTTGGCAAGGTTGAGATCTTTGACCTTCACTAGGTTTTCAATGGGCTTGCTCGCTTGTCATTCCCTTTTTGCACCAAGCAACATAATGACTCAATCTCCTCTTTTCTCAAAAAATTGCTTTGGGAGATCCAATGGCTTCTTTTGGCTCTTAATTTTAGACTCATCTTGTAGGCTTAGATCAATCAAGAATTGGGTGTTCACCTTGTAGGACTTGGATGGTGGTGGTATTTCATGGTTTGAATCATTGCTCCTATCCATTTCTGAGTTGGTAGACCATCAAAGGATGAGTCATTTTCTTTATCAGTCAAGAGTATTTCAGAAGTGAAAATCAATTTATTGTGTTGAGATTCAATTTACTTGTACTCTAATACTTCTAGATGCTCAATCCATTCAAGCTTAAATTTGAGTCTCAGTACACCCACATCTATGGTCACACCTTCCTTATATGAAGAATTTGGGCTAGCCACTCCATGTTTTATCGTTTATCTCTAGTAGGAATGCACTACTCCAAAAGGTTGCACCTCACTACACCATGTGCACCATACAGCAATCTACTGTTCAAATAGTTGTTCATGAGAGTAAATGCAGGCTACTGCAAATCTGCACCGCAAGGCTTTTCAGTGGATGAAATATGCCAAGAAAAGGCAAGTGAAGCACCTTTCGGTTGTTGACATCTATGTCTATGGAAGAAGCAGTGGTCCGTTTGTCTGGACGATTTGTCTCGTTCTAAAACGCTAATAGTTACTTACCATTAAACGCTAGGAAGGAATAGTTTAAGATTCATGATGATCGTCCTCATTCATTATTCCAGCTGATGAGGGTCTATATTCCAGCTGATGACACATTATTTTGTTTATATTCTTTCCAACTGATAAGCGTCTATATTCCAGCTGATGACAAATTGTTTTATTTATATTCTGTTCATGGGGCCCCACATGTGTTATATTACAACTGATGATACATTATTTCGTTTATATTCTTTCCAACTGATGAACGTCTATATTCCAGCTGATGACAAATTGTTTTATTTATATTCTGTTCATGGGGCCCCACATGTGTTATGTTGTCTATAGAGCGGCGTCACGAACCGTCTCTATAGACCTTATGTTGTTCTAATGTCACTGTAACGTTTTTTTTTCTTTAAGTTTTGATGTGACAAATATATTGCTTACATCCCAAGTTGAGTTGAAGGAATTTCTTGGAGATTTTATATTTTGCAATGATGTCGCTTATCCTTATTTTACATGTTGTATATTTAGGAGTGATAAAGCTCTTTTGATGCCTCTGAATAGGCTATTGTAATTCAGGAGTGATGTAGCTCCTTTGATGCCTATGAATAGGCTCTTGTAAGTTCAACTTTGTAATTTTATATTTTGAATATTAATATAACGGTAGGCTTATATAGAGCTATGGGTTTTTCCCTTGAGCTCCCAAGGGTTTTTTCATCCATAGTAAGGGACCTTTATTTGAGCAGGGATGTTAGCTATATATAGTGTTAGCTATATATAGTCTGTTTATATATAGCGCCCATAGCTATATATAGTCTATCTATATATAGCGCCCCATGTCCCCTCTATATATTCCTATCATGTGTGCTCAGTTGACACACTTCTGGGGTTCCACTTCCGGTGTCTCATATCTCTCTTCTCTCCTCTCTTCCTTTCGTCTCTCGTCTTCCTCGCAGTTTCCAACACTTTGAGCCATGGTCTAAGAGTGCAATACATGGTATTTATTTTTCTCCAATTTTGATGACTGTCTCCATTGTTGCTCGTGCCCAATGCGTATGGGAGTAGTGACTGCTTGGAATGAACCAAGCCTCTTCTTCCTCATGCATGTGATGTAGATGGCCTTCTTTTTGAGAGGTGGACTACTCAACTGGTTTGGACTAGCCGACCATTAAATTTTCAGCTTTCACTTCTTTCATTTTTGCATTCATGTTTTCTTTATCTTCAGCTTCAATTGCTACAATTAAATCTTTAACTGCTTCAAGTTGAATTCTTTCTGAATTCAGCTTCTCTTCATCCTGCACAAAAACTCGAAAAACTTACAAAAAAGCATGCACTATTTCTTCAGCTTCATCGCCAACATATTGTCTTTTCCTTTTGATTACATTAATAATTACATCATGGAATTCACATTTGAACACAATATTAGTGAGTTTGGGAATCTCCCGATTCCCATGTTTTGAATACTAAAAAGGTTGCACCCGGATAACATACCCATAAGTTTCTCAAAACCATATGATGTGACCTATCATTGGAAAGTGCTTGAAAAATGAAATCTATTGAGCTATAGAGCGCTCAATTTGGAGTTATAGTGTTCAAGTTATGACAAATCCAAAGATTTGACTATGTGTCCCAAACTTATGGAAAATTTCCATATTTTTCAATATGGTGTTTTTGGCAATTCCAAGAATTTTTCCTAAGGTGAATTCAATTTGGCTTCCTATAATTCGTTCTTCTAGGAATCGTTTGAGATTGGTTACAGATTCTATGTCAGACTACAATTTGTAGCCTGGCTGCTTGCCTTTCTTCTTTCCTTCGGTCTTCTTTGTTTGTGGCATATCTTCCATCTCTTGATGTGGGGTTATATTTTCAATAAGCTTTGGTTGTTTAGGTGTTCTTCTAGTTACCCATTTTGGAAGGCCAGAAGAGGAAAGCCCTAGTTCATCTTCGCTTCTTCTCTTTTCTTCAATGAAGACTTCTTTATGATTGATGCCAGCCAAATGTGCAAAGGCAGAAAAAGAATCTACCGATTCTTTCCAACTAGTTATTCCTCGAATATATTGACTGGCGTTAGCCAAATCTTCTTTGGCTGCTTTACCACGTTCCATTTGATCTAGTGCCTACATCCATACTTTAGATTGCACATTAGCTTTACATGCTTTCAAACTTGATTTAATTGGCTCAATTTGTAGCCCATAAGTAGCTGCATCGATTGCTGCTTAGGCATTCTTTACAGCTAAATCTTCTAATCTTTCCAAAAGACGAGCTTATGTGCTTCAACCTCACGGAAGGCAGAACACTCCCTCTTATCATGTTGTTGGCTGTTACACCAAATACAACACCTCTTAAAGCCTTCTCTCATGGGTCTTTGAGTTGATGCTCGTCCTCGCTCTTCAACTTTGACATCCAGCTTCTCTACTTTGGAACTAATTTCTGTAAGATTCAGATGAAGGTCACTCATGCTTTTAATGAGTTCATTCATTACATCATTTTTAGAAGGAGCAGAAGAAGAAAGAGTTGGTTGATTAGTCAAAGGAATAGAGGATTTTGAAGGTGGAACAAGCTCCGTCAATGGAGTTATTGAAGTTGAAGTAGAGCCCAATCTTAGTCGCATCCACTCTCTTTGAGCAATCATGTTAATTGCATCAGTGATATCTGTCCATGCAGTCTTGACTCTTGATTTGGAGGTAGCATCTTCTAGGCAATCAGCAAGCTTCTCTTGCAGAATGGGATCTGCAGTCTTAAGGAATAATTCAATCTTCTGACCTTCTATACTTTGTTGGTCTTCAGCATCAAGTTGTCCAAATTTACTTTCAAACTCATGGTATAGAGCTCTTGCAGATAAACCTTTGTTGGGTTTTTCAACCCATTAAGTGAAATTTTTCTTCTTCATTAGGCCAGAGTCTTCTAAGAAGAATTCTTCGCGTAGGGCTTTTTTAAATGCAGCCCAATCCGCATCTTGTTGAAAAAGACCATGGATTCTTTCTTGAAGACCATGCTTGGCTAGTCTAGCAAAATAACGACTCCATGCATATTGTGGTATACCAAAGAAAAGCATTTTTTCAACATATAAGCGAATAAAAACAGAGACATTTTGACCATTAAATTGTTTTAATTCACGCCCAACTTCCTCTAGGGCCTTGATAGCTATGGAATCAATCTTCTCTTTGTCTTGCCTTTGTTGTTGTTGTTGTAACATTTGGATTTGTTGTTGTCGAGTTTGCTGCAGTATGCGCACCAATTGTTGTAGAGTATCTCCTGAAGAATCCCCCATCTTGGAGTTCTCTTACACCGATCTTCACGTCGGATTTACCAATGTCACAGCGCGTAGGGTTGAAGGTCACCACAGGGGTTTGGCAAGAGAAGAATGTATGGGGATTCAAGAGCTTTGACTTCAAAGATGTAGAGATAAGAGAAGGGTTGAAGGTCTCAAGCCAAATTCGTGAAGATAAGAGATAGCAGGGTGTAGGTAGATTGAAGGAGAGGAGTAGACGGAAGAGAACGGGTTCGAAGAGATTGAAGATGTAGAAGAATACTCCCAAAAAGAATTAGAAAATATAGAAGAGTACTAATAGAGATGAAGCATGTCAGTTTTTTTTCAGCATTATGAGAAAATATAACTCTAATAGATAAAAACGTATACAAAATAATACCTTCCTCTATGTTGCTCAGATCGCCAATCTGATGCTTCCAATGGCTCCGAAAGGGGGGTTAAATACTAGGATACCTGGCCAGAATTCTGCCAGATCACTCGTTCTTCATCTCCCACTTTCGGAGTGCTGTTCACTTCCTGAAAACAGCGATCGCAAGTCGCACAATTTCGCTTATCTCTTTTTTCTACATAAAATCCTCTCAAATTGATTGAAAGCTACATACTTTCTTTTACATGTCCTCCTAATCTAGAAGTTATCTATAGTTTTATGGTTTTTTTTACAAGAGATCTAGAATATCAAAATTTGACTAAAAACTTGTCCAAAAAAATCTAATATTTTGAACCATGGACACTAATACTAATGCCTAAAGTGACATTGGCTCTCTAAATCTAAAAAGACACATTCTAGATTTTTTTTACACGGTGTGCGCGTAACGGCATGACAGCGTTATAAGACATGTAAGCTTAAGGCTTAAGTGCATGATATTTGGATAATTGAGAATGTTCTAGTAGTCCCTAGTATTTGTTTGAATCATAGAGTAGGCCGGTGAAATTTTGTTATTGTCTTGTGCAACCAAATCAATGCTCAATGCTTAGAGAGAGAGAGAGAGAGAGAAAGAGAAAGAGAGGTGGTAGTAGAAGAAGAAGACGATGATGAAGACACGTAGATGTTTGATACAAGTGAACAAAACACATCATGAACGGAAACATGTGAACTCTTAAAGTTTAATAAGCTTTACAAATCTCACAACTGATAATAGAAAATCTGTATCGAGGCCTTGAATCGCAGCCAATAGATACGAGCTTATAAACTTGAATTTCTAGTCATAGTTAAAGCCTCCTAAACCACAGTCCAGACACAATCTTAGCGGGCCATGCAAGAATCGTCCAAAAGAGTATGAAAACACGTCGACAGAGCATGGATAGGTTTGCAACATCGAAGGCTTCGACAGGTTCCACATCCATGCAGTGCTGCTTTTTGATCTTCCTCCTCTTTAATTTGCTTTTAGTTGCTTACGGCGATGGTTCCTAGACCGCGACGGAGAGGTCGTTACGGTAATTGAATCCTGGTCATCATGTAGAGCATGTTGATCCTCCCTCCTCCTCCTCCATTGTATTGGTCGGCGCAGTGACATTCTGATCACTGACAAGTTGCCCGTCATGTTGGACGGATCCAGGCTCACTTGTAGAGGTACTAGACCCAGCAGGCCGATGTGGATCCTCACCCTCAATTTCCTTGGTATTGGTGGAGAAATTGCCGGCGTTCTGATCATCGGCATGTTCCTCGTCATTCGCACTTGGTGCAGGAGCTCTACCAACACTGACATACTTGTTGCGCTTTCGGCCGCGGTAATATTTCGTATAGCCGTTTTCATCATCATCCACATCCGGCTTTACGGCAGGGGCAGGTAGAATCGGATCTCCATGATTTCCCTTCCTGTCAGGACTAGATTGTGGAACTGCGGCTGCGGAGCAGCATCTATATTGCCTTTGAGTTTCAGGAGCAAGCCTACACGGGCGGCCACGAACGCCTTCTGAAAGAACTCTAGCTGGCAATTGTCGTAATTGCTGATCGTGACGTGAGCGAGGACGTGGCAACGTAGGCACAGCTGCGGCCCCTTGCTTCAGCTTGGTGCTGTACTTCATGTCCTCCTTCGTGTCGAGCGCGGCAGCAGTTGTATTAGCCGCTGCAATATTTGACAAAGAGAGTGCTGCATCCGTTTTCACGTCATCATTTATAGCGGTAGTGCCCCTCCCGTACTCGGACTCGACGGCAACTGGTGAGGATTTGATGCTAGTGCTACATCCTTGACCACCGTATGCCTCTCCTAAGGTTGGAAAGTTCGTGCATGATAATTTTGATCCAACCTCGTCCTCGCGTTCTGCAGCTTGTTCTTTGGCCAGCTTCTTAACGTCTTCATTAATCTCTTGTTCAACGGTATCACCCATGTAGTTGATCAGCTGGACCGGAAAGTTGCCGATTGTCATCATGTTGCAATTCTCGGTGCCGCGCCCGCCAGCCTCCTCATCGTAATCTACTGGCGAGAACTGGCAAGAGCTACCCAGTTGTAGGCACCTAGCGGAAAGTTCGACGTTTGATGTCTGCTTCTCCAGAACCTGCTTTAAAACGTCACCCAAGAAGGCAATACCGGTATCACACGTGACACCAAGCTTGACCAGGACCTCGCCGATGATGATTACATCACTGTTATTGGCAGTGCCCTGGCGGGCCTGCAGCTCCTGATCATGATCTAGAGAGGGGAGGAACTGCTTCTTGCACTGGATGTTGGCCTTATCGTCGACGTCGAGCTGCAGCCCGGTGCTTTTCAATTCAAGGTCTTCCAGTACCTTATGGACGCCAGTATCTGCCGCGACCAGATCGATGACTCCGAGCTGTTCCGAGGCCATCTCGGCATGCAGGGCATGCAGAATCGTACCATGGCGATCTTCCTTAGTATCAACTGCGGACTCCTACAGTTGCGACGACGCATGATCGATAACATCAACCTCACATATATATTGGCGGCAGTCGCGGTAAAATAGGCGTCGTCGAGGCCTCGTCCTGCATATCCTCCTCCTCAGCAAGGTCAGCCCAGGACTTCTTCTACGTGGTGAAGATCTCATTCTCCAGATCCTCTTCCTCGGCAAGATCAGCCTAGGACTTCTTCTGCATGCTGCCGGACAAACGCAGGGTTTTAAGAGTACTGGGAATGAGTGTTGGGAGTAATTAGAGGGACATACTATTGAATAGCTGATGACAATGATGAAGTGGGGCACCTCCCCTTATACGTGCTACGATAATCACGTACCGACTACTGCGTTGATTTAATGAGCCCGCTCAAAATTAAAACCTCTAGCCATATTTGGCTGCTTATGTCGAATTTGCTTTGAGTTACTAATCGCTACCAATTAAACACTTCCGGAGGAGACTTTAGATAAGGACTTTAGACAACAGGCTAGAATCTAAGACCCATACCTAGTAAATGCTTCTACTTAGCAATTAGGGATTTTTAAATTGAAATTTCACTAGGTAAAAGCTACTACAAGATATGGGTTATATATTAACGCTTGAAGTGACAAAATTATTCATCTAAAAAATTATCCTCTCATCGTTAAAACAGTCAGTATACACCTCTCTAAAGGTGTGTTGCTATGTGCCAATTCCCATGAGAAGTGATCATCATTATGTCTTCATTTCCTTGTAGTGAGCAAAGCTATAACAAGTTAAGTATCTCCATAGCAAAGCAAGGTGAATTTCTATGTAACATCTCACATAGCCATGTTTTCTTATACAAAAATCTAGTTGCAACTAGTAAAATAACTATATATAGTAAATCAAATGGAGTTCATACATACCATCTAATTTGTCATGCTTATATCATTCAGTCTATTGGTAACACACATCACAACAAATAGGCTTAAGCATCAGCTAGATAGCCATGTGATAGACATGTGCATGTACTCTAATGCATAGTTCATACACATTTCGAATACATTTTCTTTCCATACACATGAAAGTAATAAGAGGAGCACATGTATAGGTCAATGATTAATTGCTATATGATATCGTTTTCTTGATAAGGTGGATATTTTATTAAATATTAAAAGAAAAGTAGTAAGAATCTCATCAAATTTTCAACTCAATGGATCTAGCTAGACCTTGAAGTGTCCCCTCGAGTGTAGAGTCATTACAAAAGAAAAAATATTTTTTAGACTTATTTGGTCCCTTTTCGAATTACGACACATTGATCTACTGACATAATAAAAACTATATGTCCTATAACAACATTTTCCTTAAATAAACTGACATGCAATCACGCTTAGGCTAGGTGAAGTCTTACTATAAGTATTGGAAGTTCAAGCCTCTAAGTTCTAGTTGAGCTCATAAATTGTTTTTATGTGGGCAATGTTTTTCGTACTCAATCTTTGATCTTGTACCAATGAACCTCCCCTCCTTCTATATATACATGGAGTATGTAAGGGGCCTTGCATTGCACCATTAACATAAAGAATTAGTAATAAGTTAAAGAATAGGACTCGATAAATATATTCTTGTTGCACAATTGATATATAGTTTAAGAAACGATTGTTTATATGCTAAAAGACATAAATAACAAGAGTTTCCCAAAGTGCACATAATGGATTGTTGTGAAGGGTACAATATTTATGTTATGGATCTATGTAATTTCCAAAGGTTTACTTACTCATTTTCCAACATGTTTAAATGGTATATTTATGAGGTTTATTTTTGGTTTCTTATTTACAAGGTCTATGAAAGATTTTTGAACTAGCCTTAATCTGTTTGTCTATCATCTATCTAGATCATTATCTAAGCTTCACATGGGAAGTGCACAAATCACACTACAACAGAAATGAGGCATAGATGCGTATGTTAGACGCGCAAAGCCAGGCGCGTCTATCATCGTGTCTGTATGTGCATCAATATGAGCGTGTAAATAGACGCGAATTTCACGTCTATATATCCGCACAAATAGACGCGAATATAGACGTGTTGAGTGTTGAAATCACCTATTTTTTGGCTGATTTTTGTTATTTTTGAGAGCTGAATGGTTGATTTTATGAGATGATTGATTGGTTTGGAAGTGGTTTAAGAGTGTTTTGGATAGGTTGGAATGGTTTTATTAAGCTCATGATGTTTATTAGTAGAGATGTGAAGTTTTGATGATGTTCTGATATGTTCTGTTTGGTCCTGATAGCTTCTGTTGAGCTTCTGTTTTGTTCTGTTTTCTCTCTGTATGGAAGGATGGAGTATTGATTGATAGGGTTTGAGATTGTTTGAAATATTATTGAGTGATTTTTGATGGTTTGGAATGGTTTTGGTATGAGTTATGTGGTTCTGATGCTTTCTGTTGACCTTCTGTAACTCTCTGATGAGCTTCTGTGAGCCTCTGTAGACCTTCTGTATGCTTCTGTATGTGTTCTGTTCGATGAGAGTATAGCTTGGGAAAGTTTTCTAGCCTTGGAAAGAGGTGAATACAAGTGCAAAAGAGCTAAAAGAAGTCAAAGAAGTAGCTGCTGAAGACTCAAGTAAAGATTGGAGTGAAGTAACAGTGGTGAGCTATGAAAAGACACTCTAGTGGCTCTGGTGCCTCTTCATATCAGACATACCTCTTAGGAGGTGCATCCACGACCTAAGAAGGATTATTAAGGGTTATTATTGAGTGATTGTAGTGAGGATATGATATACTATTGATGGAGAGAGAGAGAGAGAGTCAGAGATAGTCAATTCTATCAAAACAGTGCAATTGTATATGAGAGATTGAGAGAGAAGACTATGAAGATATTGAAGATGAATACTATGTGATTTATTTCCATTCGATGGTATATTCCTTTGCTTTCTTTGTTCTATTGATGGATTTTGTGAAAATATTGAAGAATGTGGTTGATTCTATCAAATCCGTGGGAGATCTACATGATGCTGCATGAAGATTTGTTGTGCCTGGTGTTCTTTTCTTCATTGTGATCATATAAAAACCTAATAAAAAAGCTTGTTGATGTTACAAGATAGATTTTCTTGCAAGAGAATTCCTTTTTCCTTGGTGTTCCTCTTGGGGATCCATGTTTTTGGTGCGCAGCCGGGGAAACTTGCCATCAACAAGCACCAGAAGAGGTTGAAAATGAAGAAAATGGCATTGCCAAGAAGAGAAGAATTCAATGGATGTTTGTAAAGTTCCTTCTTCCACTGAAGAGTTGGAATTACTCATAATCAAAGCCACTTTCCACAAGAAGTTCATTCCACAATGGCGGAAACACATTACCATCATGATGCATGCTCTATGTGGTGGACAGTTTCCTCTTCCTGTTGAAGCAGCAGAAACTTGCATCTTGGTGGCAAACTGTTTGGGAACAAACTGAAGAGCAGAGACAGAGAGAATAACCATCTATGAAAGATTTGTCATTCATTGAGAAGTTTCCAGACATCATCAAGTGGGAAATAGTCAAGAAGCTTCAGGAGTCTTGGTCTGTAGAGGTTCATGAAGACAAGAAGGAAAAGAGTTAGAATTTGTTCGTGGATGCTCAACAGCAAGATACGTGGGATGCTTGGTGCACTGATAATCTTCTGTTTGTTCAATTGGAAACCCACTAGAAGTTGGTAGACAGAGTGTTCTTTACAACATACACTGTTGAAACCATCAGAAGATGGCATTACTATGATGATGGCACCACCACAATGCTTAGATGTATGCATTTTGACACCTTCAGAACCGAATACCTTCCTCTGTGCAGTGGCATGAAAGCAGAATTCAGAGACGTTGAAAAGGAAGAAGTAGAGGAGATGTTGGCAAGAGAGTCCTCCAGAGACTGAAGCCTCCTGTTATCCCTCTGTGGAGCACTAACAACATAGTGGAGCCAACCCCCTGATGAATGACGCAATAAAGAGGCAATTGTTAGAACGAGTCCAGAGGTACATGAGAAGAGAGAAGGCAAGAATCAAAGCTGAGAACGAGCTCGCAGGAGAAGCCGCCTTTGACGCCCTTACGGAACTCTTTACAGAAGTCCCAATGGCACATCAAGCCCTTCCTCCTCCTGCTGGAGGTCCACTTCCAAGCCAGATCCGTCCTGGAAATATTGATGACAGGCCAGCAAATGTAGTCCCATTGCCAGTTTTTAAGGGAGAGTACAATGAAGACCCCAATCTTCATGTAGCAGAGTTTATGGTAGCATGTGTGGCTAGCAATGCCAGAACCCCTGAGCATTGGCTAGCAATATTCCCTGCCACTTTCAAGGGCGTAGCGTTTCAGTGGTATGAGAGACAAGCAACATGAACTTTTGGCACATGGGACGACCTGAAGTTGGCATTCCTCACTAAATTCAGGTGTGAAGGTTTTGAAGAGCGGATGCGAGAGGAATTTATGAATTTAAGTCAATCCTCTGGAGAAAGAGTAGAAGCTTGTGTCTTACGAATGGAATCCATCATGAAGAGATGGACTAACCATAATCTAGATGATGGCATTCAAAAGGAGGTGTTTCTCAGAGGATTACAACCAGAAGTCCGTAAGTTTGTGGAGCTGCAAAGACCAGCCACACTGCAAGCTGCAACAGAAGGTGCAAGACTGTACGATGAAGTGGAAGCTAGATTGGCAATGAATCCAGGAAGAGGAGTCCTACCTCCTCTAATGCCAAGAATGATGTACCCACCAAATGCAGTCCCAAGGATAGTCCCCTACCCCTACCAACAGAGGCCCCCAATATCACAGTACAGTGCACCAAATCCACAGTGGCCACAATCAATACCTCAAATGATGGTTCAACCACAACAACAATGGTCCCAAACAATTTTCCCAATGCCAAATCAGCAGCAACAATGGAACCCTACCAACTGGAGCCAACAGCCAACAGTTCAAATAGGAGCTCTGAATCAGAATTAGAACAGAGACCCCTCTGCACCAGTCCAACCTGTTTATGCAGTGATTACAGAGACTCCTCAAAACCCTACTGCCAGTACCTCAGGAGGAGAAAGCTTGAAGGATTATTTATCCAACTCAGTTGCAAATATAAAAAAGGAGTTGATGGATGTGATTACAGAGCAGCTACAGACGTTGAAAGTGAATACCACTAGCATATCCAATGTGGCAGGAGCAGGAAGAGATGTGATGCGGTCAAATACTTGGTGTGGTAAGTGTCATCAAGCAGGCTATTTAGCCACTGAATGTACACGAAAACCAACCATTCCTGGAGCTTTCTGTTCCTACTATTTGCGGAAGAACCATACATAGGATATTTGCTCTCTGAAGGAGATGCATGATAGGAGAAGAAAGGAAGAACATGCAAGATTCAACTTGCTGGAATCCAAAATGACAACACAGGATATTGGACCAAAGCCTAGAGAGTTTGGTCCTAATTTTGGACCCAGAAGATTTCCATCCCAAAGTTACAAAGGAAGACAGTCTAGCGGTGGTCAGAGATCAGAAGTGGAGTGTTACAAGTGCGGAGAAAAAGGACACATTTCACCAAATTGTCCAAATCCCAGAAGGTCAGTGGATTACAAGCCCTTATGCAGTCGATGCAAAGGAGAAGGCCACACTGCAAAAGACTGTCCAAGCCCAGCCCCAGTGAAAAACAGTGCTACTGATAGTCCGGCCAAGGCCCAAGAGCCTACCTCCAATTTAGTGGAATTGGAAGTTGCTGCCATCACGCATGCAAAGAAGAAGGAACCACCTATCCAGAAAGAAAATAATCCTCCTGCCAGAACAGTGAAGTTCAATCTTCCACCAGAGAACAGGAGAGAACAGAGCCTGACAGTGCCGTACAGAGCACTACAGTGCCACAGAGAGTCACAGAGATAATTCCAGAGACAGGACTAGAGGTCCAAGAGATAGAAGAGGAGGCGGTGCCACAAGTGGTAGAAGAAGTTCCCATGATTCCCCTGTTGGAAGAAAAAAGGAAAATGAAAATGGGTGTTGCCCCATTCCCTAACCGGTTAGAGAAGCCAGTGGATCCTATTAAGGAATACAATCTGGTCAGAGATCTAAATACCTTTAAACCAAACCTCACATTCCGACAATTATTGATGTTGTCTCCCATTTGCCGAAAAAGGTTCAAAGATATATTGACAAGAAGACATGGCTTAAGGATTGCTCCCTCAATAGCAACAAAGTCCAACAAAGCTTCAGAGCCTGTAAAAGAAGTGGATGTGGCTAACGCCTTCCTAGATCCGGGTACCCCAGAGACTGGCGTGTGGATTGAAGGTTGCTTCGTTATGACGGATGTGACAATGAAGAATCTAGGCCTACAAGGTGTGCAACCAACCTAATGGCTCATCAGACTGGCAGATCAGAGCAGAATCAAGCCTTTGGGTATTCTCCCGTATGTCAAGATAACAATAATCGGAAAAGATTATTGGCTAATCTATTTGGTGGTGAAGCCAAACTCTTATGGTACATCCTACCCCCCGTTACTGGGCAGACCATGGCTTTTTGAAGCCAGAGCAAGGACGGATTGGTTTAAAGGAACCTTGACCTTGGGTAGAGGACCCAACAAAGTGGTGCTGAAGTTATATGGTGCTCAAAAAGGACATGGATCCACCTCCTTGGAATTATCTTCTAACTCCTCTAACGAGGCTATAGATGGAACATCAACAGACGAAGATGCTGTCAAACAAATCCTTCCCAAGAAAACAGTGGCACGTTCCTTAACAGTGGATACGGTAAGCCAACTCCCAAAAGATGTAAAGTCCCTGTCAATGGGTGAATACTTCCTGCCTGAACCAGGAACAATTTCCAAAATCACTTCTGACAGTGAGATAGAAGCATGGATGTACTGCTCTCCCTGTTACATGGCCATAGCAGAGCCAGAGATAGAGGCAAAAGATGAAACAGAGAACCTGTTCTTCTCTTACAGAGCTCCTACTGAGACTGAGACTGAGACTGAGACTGAGACTGAGACTGAGACCGAAGAGGATGGAGAGGATATGGAAGAAGAAGGTTATGAAAGCAAGACGGAAGAGTCTATCCCACCTGAAGAGGATACATATGAAGAAGAAGTTCCAGAAGCATCAGAAGCAGACGAGCTCATGCTGTGGGACAGAATGGCGATGGTACCATTTGGTCTGGTAAATGGATTTTCTCATATGCAAAATCTTTATAAGAAATGGTTAAAGAAGACCAAGCCGTCTTTCAGCAGTGGCTCATGCCGTCCTCAACCACCTTTGCCATGAAAAGATGATGATAATGCACCGTGCCAACAAGCACCAGTCTCATGATTCCAACAGGCATCAGAGGGTCCCTGTTATGTGATGTTCCTGGATTCGTCATCAGAAGATGAGTCTTCAAGCCAAGAGGTAAGTAATCTCGAAACCAAACACGAAACGGCTCTAATCCCATTTCAACATCTCAAGGAGCAACCTAAGTCTCCACCAAAAGAAAAAGTTGGTTCTAGTGGAACATCAGATGAGGACACCACTCCCTTGAAGGAGTCGGATCTGTATCCAAAAGCAGTCCATGGGACCTTCATCCGTGAAGTAGAAGGTGAAAGGCAGTTAACTTTTGTGGATTCAGATGGCACTAAATGCCATTTGAAGGTGGGTAGCAGCCTACCAGAAGAGGAGCTGTCAACTTTGTACAACTTGTTGAAAGAGAATTTGGACGTGTTTGCGTGGTCCTACAAAGACCTAAAGGGGATTGATCCCACAATATGTTAGCATCATATTGACTTGGAGCCTGACACCAAGCCAGTACGGCAACGACAGAGGCGAATGAATCCAAATTATTCGACCTTGGTGAAAGCAGAGCTGCTGAAGCTTCTGGAAGCCGAGTTTATCTATCCAGTGGTAAATAGTAAATGGGTTTCACCCATCGTGGTTGTACCCAAGAAGAATAGCAAGCTTCGTATATGTGTGGATTTCCACAAGTTGAATTCCAAGACGAAGAAGGATCACTTTTCTATCCCTTTCACAGACCAACTGTTGGACACAGTGGCAGGACATGAGCTTTATTCCCTTCTGGATGGATTCAGCGGATATAACCAAGTGTAGATAGGAGAAGAAGACCAATTCAAAACAACCTTCACCATAGAATGGGGGACCTACGCTTACCACGTGATGCCGTTTGGGCTCTGCAATGCCCCTACTACCTTCCAGCGAGTCATGATGGCCGCATTCCAAAATCATTTGCACAACTTTATTCAGGTATATTTGCATGACTTCTGTGTCTATAGTTTGATCCGTGAACACTGGGGACACCTGGAACAATGTTTTGACCAATGCCGAGAGTATGGGATTTCCCTCAACCCCGACAAATGCATCTTTGGGGTCTCTTCTGGAGTCCTGTTGGGCCACATTATCTCTGCACAAGGGATATCAACAAACCCTGCAAAGATCGAAAATATTGCAGCTCTGACAGCACCCACCAACCTCAAATAGTTGAGGGGATTCCTAGGCCACGTGGGTTACTACAGAAGGTTCTTAGCCCATTTTGCAACAAAGGCAACCTCCTTGCACAAGCTTTTGAGGAAAGATGCAGAGTTTATTTGGACGGAAGAATGTGACAAAGCCTTCAACATTCTGAAGCAGTGTCTGGCTGAGGCACCCATTCTGCAGCCTCCTGATTGGACGAAGGAGTTTCATGTACACACTGATGCATCAGTTGAAGGGTTAGGTGCAGTTCTATGTCAAAAGGGCCCCTCGAAATTAGATCAACCAATCTACTACACAAGCCAAAAAGTCACTGATAGGGAGTGGAACTATACAGTGACAGAGCTAGAGTGTTTGGCAATGGTGTTTGCCCTAGAGAAGTTTCGCCACTACCTCGTATCTACCCACTTTAAATTTTATGTGGATCACGAGGCCCTATCCTTCCTGATGAACAAAGCAGACGTGAAAGGATGAATGATGATTCTATTCCAGGAGTTTGACTTTGAGGTGATTACTAAGCTTGGTCGTTCCCATGTTTTGGCTGATCATCTATCGCGTATCCCACAAACTGCAGACGAGGATCAGGATGATCCAGACCTCCCTGATGCTTCCCTATTCCTAGTAGAAACTGTAACCCCCTGATATGCAGACATTGCCAATCTGCTGGCAACCCAACAGTACCCTTCTGGTATTTCTAGTCGGGAAAGGAAGAAGCTTCTGTTAGAATCAGCCCCCTACACCCTGTTAGGCGGTGCACTGTACAAGAAAGGCAAAGATGAAGTGCTCAGAAGATGTGTTGCAAGAGATGAGATTGGGATTGTTTTGAAGGCTTGCCATGACGAGCCATGTGGAGGCCACTTTGCAGGAGAAGCCACAGCCAGGAAGGCTGTGCTAGCAGGATACTAGTGGCCGACCATCCACAAGGATGCTTATGATTACTGCAAGCGATGTGATGCTTGTCAAAGAATGGGGAAACCCACCAAAACAAGTGCCATGCCATTGCAACCTATTCTTCCTTTGAAGCCGTTCGAGAAGTGGGGCATCGACTTCGTCAACCCAATCGATCCACCCACTAGAAGGAAACATAACATATACATCTTGGTATGTACGGATTATGTCACAAAGTGGTGTGAAGCTAAAGCCCTAAAGCGGGATGATGGTAACAGCGTGGCCCTGTTCATGTACAAGAATATCATCACCCGTTTTGGCAGTCCCTTAGAGCTGGTAAGTGACAGAGGCACTCATTTCATTAATAAAGTCATGGAAGAGTTGACAGAGCTGTATAAGATTCGCCATCGCAAGTCCACTCCTTATTACCCTAGAGCCAACGGCCAAGTCGAAGTCACGAATCGCATCCTCTGCTCGATTCTGACAAGAACAATTGTCGCACATCGTTGTGATTGGGATGATCGACTTACAGAGGCCCTCTGGGCGTACAGAGCCTCCCATAAAGCAGCAACAGGACAGACACCCTTCCAGCTGGTGTATGATACAGAAGCTGTTTTCCCTGTTGAACTGGAATTGCCCTCTTTGTGAGTGGCTATCAAAGAGCATTTGGGGGACGATGATTCACTGCAACGCCGTCTTCTACACCTGGAATGTTTGGACGAAACTCGCAGGATGGCTCTACAGTGCATGGAAGCCACCCAAGTTCGACGTAAGGCTTACCATGACAGCTTCATTAAGCACAAGGAGTTCAAAGAAGGTGATTTGGTCCTAGCCTATGATTCATGATTTGGCAAGTTTCCTGGCAAGCTTCAACAGCGGTGGATGGGCCCATATAAGGTACTTGCTGTCAACCCTAATGGCTCTGTCCAAGTGTAGACCGTTGATGCCTTTGATGATCCCTTCCTGATCAATGGATATCGCCTAAAGAAGTACTTCCCTCCTTGGGGATCTTGACAATCACGGTCACCTGATCATTTCTCCCGTTGGCGTGGCACTGTAACTCTTATGATGCTACTTCTGATAGCCATTCTTCAGCCACTCCTGATGAGGTGGACGCAACCCTCTGTCCCCTCAGCCCCACCTTCGAGCCCTGATCTCTTATCCTCTATTTTCCACCAGTGGCAGTGGCGAGGTTGGTTCTGACAAATGGTATTTCTACCATTCCCTTGCTTAATTCGAAAAAAATATACATATCGGTCATGGGAGAAAAGGACTTCGGTCCCTGTCATGCCGACCTATTCTTCAAGAAAAGGTGGAGACACCCTCGAGAATAGGGGAAAACAAGAAAAAAGAAGAAGACAAAAAAAACAAAGAGAAAAAAAAAATCTGTTATGGGAGAAAAGGAATAAATTCCCTGTCATAGCAGGCCTCGTTTCAAGAAAAGGTGGCAAACACCCTTGGGTGGGAAGCTAACTGTGGAAAAGGTGGCAACACCTAGCAGTCCAGAAAGTGGATTCATCAGTTGACATCCTCAAGATCCAGTTCCAAAGCTACCTCCCTTGGTACGCTGTGTCCTGGGTCTTTCTGCAGAGCGTCTAACTGTCCTCTAGTAGACGACATGTCCTATGTAACACAACGTTCGATTTGATGGCTACCTCCCTGGGTACGCCTCCTCAACAACTGACGATGTGATCTTCATCGACAACCCCTTGAGTGATGTGAGCTTTCATCCTAACCGGATGGGGAAGTGAGTATGGTTGCCCTCTGTATCTATCAGAGAGTGAGTCAGAGGGTGGGACGAGAGACCAGTCTTTTTCCTTTAAATCAAATGAGAGGTGAGAAGTGTGAATGTAGTGTTCGCACGGGATGGGTCTCTCAATGCACAAAGCACAATTTGTTTCTGTGCACTGCACCATAAGGGTCCCTGGCCTTCCTTCTTGCACCGTATGTCAGCACCGGGCGGGATGCACAGTTGCACCATCAAATGCGCACAAGGCATACAACCTTTGCACAAGTGACAGTGAGGATTACATCAATGGGTTTCAGGACATGGTTGCCCTCTGTATCTTTCAGCAGAGTGTGAGACAGAGGGTGGGTTGAGTGGGACTGGAGTTTCTTCAATCAATTACCGAGAGGTGAGATTGAGGGCCGTTATAACACTTGGAGTCAGGTACGTTTTCGTTTCCCTATGCACCCACGGGGTGGGTCTCTACCATCATCACAGGGCACACCACCCTGTTTTGTACATTGCACTGTAAGGCTCCCTTGCCTTCCTCCTTGCACCTATGCCAGACGGGTTTGACGCACTAATGCACCATCAACTGTGCACCCTGGCATACTCCCTCTGCACCATCCCCCTTGTTGATTTCTAAACGGGGTGTGAGACATGGGTTTTCATCTTGCTTTCCTCGAGTGATATTAGTCATGGGGTGAGTGATTGCTCTTTCATTCCATATGAGTGATTGTGCGTTGAGTGTAACATTCTTCATCATCAACAAATTTCATGTGATTTCTTCAACCAGCTACCTTCTTGGGTGCTGCTGCGTGGTCCTTGCCATGACGGACGTGTGCTGGAGAGAACCTTGGTACCTCCTGCAGTAGCCGACAATGACAAAGGACGTGCCATCGACAGTCCACCTTGATCCTCGACAATATGGGCCAATTTTTTCTAACTATACAACTTCTGTTTGTCAGTGACGGTCATGTTTTAAGTGTGGGGACGTTAGCGGTTGGTTTGTTGAGTGGTATTAGGTCGATGTTGCTCGGTTAACCCTGTCCGTTAAGGTTTTAAGTGTGGGGACGCGTCCCTGCGCGTCTACATTGCATACCCCTCTACATATGCCTCAAGATGCTAATGCCTCTATGCCATGCCTTGCTTTTACCTTGCTGAGGTCCCTTCCCAACCCACCCGTTCATTTTTCACCCACCCTCGGGGCTGTTCCCTTGCAGTTTTCCTTCATTCCCTGATTTTGCTGTCCTGCCATGTGCACGCACCCTACGTTCACCAAAATCCACATCCAACTTATAGCCCTATTCATCCCTTTTAACTAACCCTTTGTCCTTTTTACCAACCCTTGTTCCGGTGCACGGTTTTTGAGTTATTAATTTTTGACGGATTTTGCGCACATTAGCCGGTTTTCCATGTGAACATGCTTTGCTTGCTTCGGAACCGTGATCTGACGTCATAGCCCTGACAACCACTTTCTCCAGACATTTTTCCTTTTTACTCTGTGTCATTCGGATGCACGGTTTGTCCAATATTAATTTTTGCGGTTTCTCGAGACTTTTTGGTGCGCCTTTTTGACATTTTTCCATGTGAACCTGCCCTGTTTGCATCGGAATTTCAATTTGATTTGACAGCTGTGTCCATCGCGCCTTCCCCTACCTTTTTCCTTCTTTTTTCACCCTATTCTGACCGTCGAATTTTTAATTATTAATTTTTAAATGTGTTTTCGGGTGTCTTTTTGGTGTTTTTCGCATGTGACCCCCTCCTACTTCCGCCGGAACTGTGTTCTAACATGACCACCATGTGCCACCCCTTCCTGGGACATTTTTCCTTCTTAGTGCATGTCATTTCGGCCAGCAGTTCTTCCAATATTAATTTTCGATTCTATTTTCGGGTCTTTTTTTGGGTTTTTCCCATGTGAACACATCTTATCTCAGCCGGAACCATGTTTTGATGTGATAGGATTGTTGGGCACGTCTTTTGCCCATTTTTTCTTCTTCCTGCACCTCGTTCCGATGCACGGATCTTTCGATATTAATTTTTGTTTACGTTTTTGAACCTGTTTTTTGCATTTTTAGCATGTGAACACCATGTCTTCCCCCCGGAACCCCCGTTGCGCTTTTTCCCTGTTTTTCCCCTGCCGTCTTGCACAATTTTTGTTTTTACGGCATTTCATTTCGATACCCAGATTGTGAGATATTAATTTTTTCTTGTTTATATGTGTTTCGTGCGACTCGTCCCGCACGTGAACGCGCCCGTTTCTGATTTCACGCGTCTCCACACGCCCCGATGGCGTCCACATGCCCCGTACTAACATTCCGGCGCCATTCTGATCCCGTCACGGCAAATTTTTTTACCCTGCCCCTCGCACGCGCGCGGGACGGGGGCACGCCTTTCTTTTCTTTCCTTTCTTTATTTAATTTATTTTTTAAAAAAAACAAAACCCAACCCCATTTATTATCCCCACCCCCCATGGGCACCCATCCCCCCCCCCACCCCCCATGGGCCCCCACCCCCCTGGGCACCCCTTCCCCCCCACATCCATTGGCACCCTCCCCTATCCCCCCCACCCCCACCTTTCTCTCTCCCCGACCCCTTCCCCCCCAACTACCTCCATCTCCCTCTCCCCCCTGCGTTCCCCCTCCTCTTCTCCATCTCCACCTCCCTCTCCCTCCTTCTCCTCTTCTCCTCCCTCCCTCCTCTCCTACCGCCCGTGCCCCGCCTGGCCTCCCTTGTTGCCCCCGCCCGCGTTGCAGACGCCGCCCGCCGCCCTCGAGACGTTGCCACGCCGCTGTGCCTGTGGCTTCTGCCCCCGCCACCTTCTGCCTGGATCCCTGTGCCCCGCCTGGCCTCCCTTGTCTCCCGGCCCTAGTTGCAGACACCGCCCGCTAGGCCTCGTCCCGCCCTTTGACGCCCTGTGGGCCTCCTTCCTGCTTGTTCCCCCCACAGACCCACCCCACCACCCCCCTCCAAGCCCCCATACCTCCCTCCCACCACCCCCCCTCCCCCCCCCAAACACACACTTCCACCTCCCTTACCCACCCAGGCCCCCAGTCTCACCCTGTTTCCCACCAATCCCACCCCCCAACCCACCTTACCCCCCCATAAGCCCTTGTTCCCCCCACAGGACCACCCACCCACCCTCCACTCCCACAGGCCCCCGTTCCCCCCTTCTCACCCTCTTACGCCCCGTATCCCCTCGTCGAGACCTCCAAACCAAACACAACGCAGAAACACGTAGAACCCTACCGCACCTCTTCTCAGCCCCCTGACACACGAACGGGTGTGCGTGCGCGTGTGGCTGTTCGCGGTTGTTCGTATACGTGGGCAGGAGTCTGTTAGCGGCTGTTCACGCGCGGAGACGTGCGTTCGCTGGTCCATGCGGTAAAGTGCACCAGCTGGCTGTTCACACGCAGCTGACACGTAGTCCATTCCTAGGTATATTCTCGGATTTTTAATTTCCAAAACCCGAAAACCCTAAAAATACATTGAAAAATTAAAAATTTCATTAAAAATCAATTAAAATTAAAAAAATACAGAAAAATCTTTAAAAATTTCCAATATTTTTGCAGTAAATTGTAATATTTTTCTAAACTGCAAATTTTTGGAAAAATTTCAAAAACATTTTAATATTAAAAATTCTTTTAAAAATACACACAAAATGAAAAAATTTCATTAAAATTGTTAAAAATACCAATTTAATTGCAGAAAAATTCCTGAAACTTTCCTCAACTTTTTTGCTTATTTTTGAAATATTTCCTAAGATAAAAATGATGTGTCATTTTATTCCATTATTATTTTATGGTAAAAATACTTCATTCAATACTAAAGTCATGAAAAATCCTCTTTAATTCCAAACACAAGCTGAAAAATCTGAAAAAAATCCAGATACCTTGGTTCTTTTTGGATTGCTGACCTACATTTTGGGGATTGAGAAGTGCGCATTCATTGCATACACATACACCCACTTCCAGGTATTTTTCCTTTTATATTTTTTATTTTTTTCGCTACCCCAAAATTCACGCTTAATTTTTAACATGAATCCTAAACACCACCATGGCACGCGCGCTCACGCC
Organism: Lygodium microphyllum; assembly: GCF_053477565.2. Taxonomy (NCBI): domain Eukaryota; kingdom Viridiplantae; phylum Streptophyta; class Polypodiopsida; order Schizaeales; family Lygodiaceae; genus Lygodium; species Lygodium microphyllum. The sequence goes on along the minus strand of NC_141149.1, from coordinate 4,209,521 downwards.
AAACACACCTTTTTCTAATTAAAATCAACCCGTCGTTCACTTAGCACGCGCTCAATGCGCTTAAGAGACACCTTAATATTTTTAATAACAATAAACCAGCCGTCACAAAAGCACGCGCTGGCAAAAAAGTACTGCACATCACCTTAATTTTTAATAAATGAATTTGCATTTAAAGACCCAGTCTGGATATCGAAGTCCGGGATTCGCGTTAATGCACCGCTCCAACATAATAATTTGTAATTTAATTTTTAAGAAGGAACCATCGTTTTCTTGTTAAGATTTATCACTTAGTTAAAAATTCACCCATTTCTTAATAATTCATAAAATGAACCTTTCATTAAATTAATTCCCCCTCACTGCACTTATTTCCCCTTTTTAATAAACTCGTTTCGTGGGATGGGTACGTGAAGTCTTCGGAGTTGTCTCCATGGTCAAACTTGATTAGCAAAGTTGTGGTCATGATATGTGTGGGTTGTTGTTATGTTTTGGTTCAGTTTCTGTGTTACGGTTAAGGGAACGGTGTGTAGTTTTTTTTCTCTTTATTGCCTGATACGGGGATTTGGGTGTTTGCATGTTGCATAGCATGAAGCTTTCAGTCGCATATGTATAGAGGTCATGTCGAATTTTTTCTAGGCTGTGGTTTGCTTGGGGATAGTTGGTCGAGTCACGTTTTATCACCTTGGTTGATATCTTATCCTTGGTTTTTTGTATGTTGCTTTGCAGGTAGTCTCTTTGTTTATCTGTGTTTGTGGTGTGTGTGTGTGTGTAACCATCTAAATGGCACCCTCTCGTACTCCTCCCCCGATCCAGTATATTCCTTTGGCTGTACATGATTATTCTTTGTTACTGGATTCGGACGTTGTTGCTAAAACGGGCTTAAGCCGTCCAAGTTCGTGAGCCTGTCTTTCCCACTGGTTCTAGATGATCCTACCATTTGTGACGAGTTTTTAACCTCTTACAGTAAGAGGTCTGGTCCAGTCCGTGGCACTACTGTTCTTCTGACACCGAAGAGTCTAGGCAAGGCTCTTGGTATGCCATATCGTGGGGAGTCTGTCCCTGCTGCCAGACAGTTGTTTGCCAATGACGATATTTTGAAGCTGTTGCAGAAGTAGACTCAAGATATTCTTGATCCGAAGAAGGTCATTACCACGTCAGGAGTGGGTGTCTCCATGATTTCCAATCGCTTATGGAAACAGCTATGCCAATTCCTTTAGGACAGGTTCATGCCTGCAAAATTCCCATCTCATTATCTTTCCAAGGAGTTGTTTACAGCTTCACGAATGATTTTGAAAGGCATAACTATTGATTGGAGTACCTACCTTCTCTCCAAGATGAATCACCACTTTATCCGAGCTACTCGAGGAAATATGACTAATGTTACATTTGGGTCCTTCCTCTATGTCTTCTTGCTACATGCTGCCCCTACAAAGGAAGTTCCTTTACCTCTAGTTGATCCTCCAGAAGTTCCTCCTCCGCCTCATAATGAAGATGATGATGTGATATTTGAGGATGATGGTTCTCCTCCTCCCCTTGTCATTCAGAGAAAACGCCTCAAGAGGGTGGCTGAGTCAGTGCCTATTCCTCCTCCAGTTCCAGTGACAATTCCTGCCCAGTCAGCAGCTTGCCTGCATTCCTTCAGACGCCAAATCTTTTCAAAACCCATAGAGACGGGATGCTAGAACTTACTATTCCTTCCGTTCACCGCCTGGTAACAGGAGATGCTATTCTGTTCCTGTGCAAGGATATCCAGAGTTCTATTGAACTTTCGATGACTGCTTGTATCCAGCAATTATATTCTTCATTTTATGATGAAGTTCAGCAGTCTAAGGAGGAACTGAATAAGACCAATACTGAGTTAGCCTCTGCTCAGGAGAAATTCTCTGACCTTTGTACGCAAATGGAGCAGCAGACTAAGCTCATGGATACTCAGAAAGCTGAAATCTCTAAGTTGAAAGCTGAGTTGGCAGAAGCTAGGTCGCAAGTGGTTGCTGTATAACAGAGGAGAGGGATAAGTTACAGAAGGAGAGTCAAGAGATGAAGGAGGTGATAGCTACCCAAGCAGAGATAAATCCACCACAGCTATTTTAGACCAGAGCAATGCTCAAATCGAGCAACTCAAAGATCAGTTGGCTCAGTCTCGGTCTAATACACAGAGTCCTGTGCAACCAGTTTCTCTTTTATCCCCTGCAGACTTGGCAACTCTTCAGAGACAGGCTACATTATGTCCCTTATTTCAGGCCAAGGTGGAAAGATTGCAATCTCGCATGGATTTTTTATGGTCTTCTTTTGAGCAATATCAAGAATATGTTCCACCAGATCATTCATTTTTTGTCCATTATCAATAACAGAAGTTGGCCTTCTATATAAAACTTTCCACGATGGATTTACCTATTCCAGAGAATGGATGGAGTGGGGCCTGGTCATCAGATTTGCTAATAGAAGTAGTGAGGATGGTTTTTGAAGACTCTGTCACTCCAGATACGATGCTTCTGTCCTATATGTATTTGAGGGGTGATTTACTAATTCCAGATGATGAAGATCTGGCTTGGTATGTCGGAGATGTGGTATTGCAAGCTTCTTTGTATGTCCGACATTTGGAGTTGAGGATTGATGAGATATTCCAGGGATATTCTTCAAAGGTGGCTGAGTGTCCTGAGTTTTCACGGCACACGATGGTTGATGCTGTCATTTTGAATCACCGACAGGTCAAAGCTTCAGCTCATGCCCAGAACACTAACCAACTAAGGGTGGATCTTTTAGCCTATCTCTCGAACCAACCTCCATTTGATACTTCTTTCTTTGAAGCCTATCATCGTAGATCAGCTTTAGGTCCGTCCTTACCATGTCTAACTCATTATCAACAAATGGCTCATAGGTATGATGCTTATATTTCCCTTTTTCAATCTAACCCAAAGGTCATTTTACCCCTTCTTCTCCAACCTCAAGGATCTCCTCAAATTCCTATCTTTACCCATTGTTCTTTTATTGAAGATCGAGTTTTTCTACCTCCTAATCCTTGTCCTTCCCCATCCCCTGACATTCTATCAACTTTTCCTGCTTATCTTTTAACGCCTTTCTTAACCGAATCCCCTCAATTTTTAGCAAATCCATCTTTAATCCATTCTTCATTTTATGATTTTGCCTATCCATTGCTTCATCCTCTTTCATTAGTCCCTCTTCCATCTCCTAACACTTCTATTCCTAATCCTCCTCAGTTGGTTAGTGGGTTTCAAGGTTTTGATTAGAAGATTCTTCGAAGAAGAGGCTGGAGTTCAAATAATTCCCTTACTGGACCTCAAATCAATTGCCCATTGATCCCAGGAGAATGGATAAGTGCTAGTTAGTCTTATCAGAATTATCTGCATTTTGCTCAGCAATATTCTCAGTCTGCAGATCCTTCTGTGCGCTTAACTGCTCATTTTACTTGGTGCCTGGCATATATGCATAGGCATTCTCATAATGATTCAAAACCTATTCCAAAATTGTGCATGAATGTCAATGTGAGCATTGATTCCCAGCAACTGGATGTATTGTACTTTCATGCCCTTTGTTTGCCTAGCAGATACCTTGTCTTGTTGGAAAAGATGTGCTGCCTTCAATTTTTTCAGAATCCTCCCAAGACATTTGTAGATGAATCCTTATCCATGGATCATTTTTGAAATCACCAATCCTTCAAAAGGGATCATCTTCATTGATACCTTTTCCATGTATTGTGGATGATTTTTAATGATAAATCTCTCTTTTTGGAGGAGTCATTCAGATGGTTGTGTTGTGTGTAGTGTTTGTGTTGTGGGTTAATTTATGTGATAAGATCGTGGTGGTTGCCTATTCGGTTTACTTTCGTGTGAGCCACATTTTTGGAGAATTGTGGTGATGGTGTTGCTGGTTGGATAGTTGAAGATGCTGATGCAGAAGAAGAAACCTCTTATATCCTTTACAAGTTTGTTGTGATTTCCAGCTTGATAAGAAGTGTTAATGTATAAAGGGTTTTCCTTTCGTTGTATTCTTATATCAGATACAGGTTATAAGTTGGGGTGGTGGTTGGATGGACTGTTTTTGAATATTTATTGAAGATCAAATATGAGCTCTTGAATGAACTTGTATTCCCTTTTTCCTGGGTCGCGAGGACGCTTCCTTATTAAGTGTGGAGATATGTTGAGTGTTGAAATGACCTATTTTTTGGCTGATTTTTGTTGTTTTTGAGAGCTGAATGGTTGATTTTATGAGATGATTGATTGGTTTGGAAGTGGTTTAAGAGTGTTTTGGATAGGTTGGAATGGTTTTATTAAGATCATGATGTTTATTAGTAGAGATGTGAAGTTCTGATGATGTTCTGATATGTTCTATTTGGTCCTGATAGCTTCTGTTAAGCTTCTATTTTGTTATGTTTTCCCTCTGTATGGAAGGATGGAGTATTGATTGATAGGGTTTGAGATTGTTTGAAAGATTATTGAGTGATTTTTTATGGTTTGGAATGGTTTTGGTATGAGTTATGTGGTTCTGACGCTTTCTGTTGACCTTCTGTAACTCTCTGATGAGCCTCTGTAGACCTTCTGTATGCTTCTGTATGTGTTCTGTTGGATGAGAGTGTAGCTTGGGAAAGTTTTCTAGCCTTGGAAAGAGGTGAATACAAGTGCAAAAGAGCTAAAAGAAGTCAAAGAAGTAGCTGCTGAAGACTCAAGTAAAGACTGGAGTGAAGTGATAGTGGTGAGCTATGAAAAGACACTGTAGTGGCTCTGGTGCCTCTTCATATCAGACATACCTCTTTGGAGGTGCATCCATGACCTAAGAAGGATTATTGAGGGTTATTATTGAGTGATTGTAGTGAGGATATGATATACTATTGATGGAGAGAGAGAGAGAGAGAGAGAGAGTCAGAGATAGTCAATTCTATCAAAACAGTGCAATTATATATGAGAGATTGAGAGAGAAGACTATGAAGATATTAAAGATGAATACTATGTGATGTATTTCCATTCAAAGATGGTGTATTCCTTTGCTTTCTTTTTTCTATTTATGGATTTTGTGAAGATATTGAAGAATATGGTTGATTCTATCAAATCCGTGGGAGATCTACATGATGCTGCATGAAGATTTGTTGTGCATGGTGTTCTTTTCTTCATTGTGATCATATAAAAACCTAATAAAAAAAGCTTGTTGATGTTACAAGATAGATTTTCTTGCAAGAGAATTCATTTTTCCTTGGTGTTTCTCTTGGGGCTCCAAGACACGTTTTCAGACGCGTCACTACAACAAGCAGCAGTTATAGACGCGCACTAAAATTTTATTTTTTTTTTGAAAAATATAGACGCAATTGCGCGTCTATATTTGCGTCTAATTTGCAGGTGAAATCGCATCTATGTGTGCATGTATATGCGCATCTATAAGCGCGTGTATATGCGCATCTATATGCGCATCTATAAGTGTGTTTAGCTGTGCGTATATAAGCGCATCTATAAGCAATTTGTGCTCTATATACACGCGCTTATAGACGCGCGCACAAACGCGCACTAAAATTTTAAAAAAAATTGAAAAATATTGCTGGTGTGTCATTCTTTTCAAAGTAGTCCCCTCTTGCGTTTCTTTTGGGTTTTTTTGACAGGCGCACGACACAAAGAGAGGAGAAAGCAAGAGGCAAAGAAGAAAGGGTAAAGAGAGGAGAAAGCAAGAGGCAAAGAGAAAGGAGAGGGAGGAGAAGGAGTTTGTAGCCCTGTCGCCGCCCAACACAACACCGATTCAAGGTGAGTCCTTCTTCTTGTCTCTCTCACTCACTCACTCACTCACTCTCTCTCTCTCTCTCTCTCTCTCTCTCTCTCTCTCTCTCTCTCTCTCTCTCTCTCTCTCTCTCTCTCTCTCTCTCTCTCTCTCTCTCTCTCTCTCTCTCTCTCTCTCTATCTATCTTTGCTTTGAGTTGTATTTTTCTACCTTCTTAGCTTTTGGTATGTTTGTTGCGACGAGGAGAATAGCCAAAGAGCAAGGAGATGGAGGAGAAGAAGGAGTTTGTAGTTGTGCTGCTGCCCATCACAACAAATATTCAAGGTGAGTCCTTCTTCTCTTCTCTCTCTCTCTCTCTCTCTCTCTCTCTCTCTCTCTCTCTCTCTCTCTCTCTCTCTCTCTCTCTCTCTCTCTCTCTCTCTCTCTCTCTCTCTCTCTCTCTCTCTCTCTCTCTTTGTTTACTTTGTATTTTGGTTCCTTCTTAGCTTTGGGTATGTTAGTTGTTGCTTGCTTTTCCTAGTTTTATTTTGTGCTTCACTACTAATTCGCGTCTACAAGCGCGTCTGATATACAGAGTAGACGCTCTCGTAGACATGCAAGTGTTGAAGATCCATAAAACCTCCTAGGTTTTTTTTATTTTTGTGGACCTGGCGCTTGTAAGAGCGCGTCTGATCCACAGAGTACACACGCTTGCATTAAACAACCACATCTCCTTTGAGGTTTTTTTTTCATACACTATTTTTCGCGTCTATATTTGCATCTAATTTGCAGGTGAAATCGCATCTATGTGCACATGTATATGTGCATGTATATGCGTATGTATGTATGCATGTATATGCGCGTGTATGTGCGCATGTATATGCGCGTGTATATGTGCATCTATAAGTGCGTCTATAGGAGCATCTACAATGATGCTCCTATAGACATCATTGTAGATGCGCACTCATTACAAGTTATTTTAGTATTGGAAGTTCAAGTGCGTCTATAAGTATTGGAAGTTCAAGCCTTTAAGTTCTAGTTGAGCTCATAAATTGTTTTTATGTGGGCAATGTTTTTCGTACTCGATCTTTGATCTTGTACCAATGAACCTCCCCTCCTTCTATATATACATGGAGTATGTAAGGGGCCTTGCATTGCACCATTAACATAAAGAATTAGTAATCAGTTAAATAATAGGACTCGATAAATATATTCTTGTTGCACAATTGATACATAGTTTAAGAAACGATTGTTTATATGCTAAAAGACATAAATAACAAGAGTTTCCCAAAGTGCACATAATGGATTGTTGTGAAGGGTACAATATTTATGTTATGGATCTATGTAATTTCCAAGGGTTTACTTACTCATTTTCCAACATGTTTAAATGGCATATTTATGAGGTTTATTTTTGGTTTCTTATTTACAAGGTCTATGAAAGATTTTCGAACTAGCCTTAATCTGTTTGTCTATCATCTATCTAGATCATTATCTAAGCTTCACATGGGAAGTGCACAAATCAATAGTGCCATCTTTGTATCAGTTTGTTTGGCATTAAAGAAGTTTATATTCTTCACATATTTGCTATGTATTCTCTAGTTTTTGCTTAGGTTTTATCCTCTATGTCGTGTAAGTTTTTCATGGTATCGGAGTATCTCACTTTCTTTACTTTATTTGCAAGTAAAAGGAAGAGAAGCTACCTCCCTTTGCTCATAAAATAAGGAAAGTGCATTAGATATGAACCTGAGAATCTAGTCCATGTGTAAAGAGAGGTGCCTCGCTAGATTAAATGGAGCCAAATATGCCTTGTCATTAGAAGAGTCCAATTTGTTCTTTAACATAATTACTATCCAACCGTTTCATCTACATGAGTATGGCAATCCAACATGTTTCCTGATAGAAGTACATTGCTATTTTACCTATCTAGCTTAATACAGATACTCTTCAATGTCTCCACTTATGCATCCAAATTTCAAAACATCAGATGTACATAGCTAGATATAATGCAAATGAAATGTCACTACTGAAATGCAACTTGTTGCAAATGGTGATGTACGGAATATGTATGCTATATGAAGCATACAAATTAAGACCACATTGAAGATAGGTAACACCTTCCTGAATTCGCAGCATAGATTGGAATGCCTTGTACATCTATCTATATAGTGTGGGAGATTGAATGATACTAGTGATACAACTCTTAATTGTGTATTTACCCCAACTACTGAAATCAATTAAAGTATCTCAATAAAACTAATTGTACAATGCACATGCTTTTAAATATTCTGATTTTGTGTCCATAGTTAATATATACCTTATTAACACTAAAATGCATAAGATTTTACACCAATGGTTGTAAGTTTTGAGAGCTCTAGTTTACTTGAAGAACCCTTGAAATTACAGCACCTAGTAGAAAATCTCATTAATATTAATATCTTCAAATTCTCCATCATCAAACATCATAGAGAATGTTCACAACGTATATGTTAGTTTGGGTTGGGGGGGAGTAAAAATAGGAAAGAATAAACATTTGGTGCCTTAAAATTTTTGAAAATCTATTAATGAAAATGTAACTCTAACCAAACGCTAGTTTGCATGATGAAACTTCCCAACTCAATTTCAATAAGTCAAAGCTTGTCAAAATGTTTCGTGGTTGATTGAAAGTGTCTAGGAAATTAAGATTAAATGCTAATGTTTTAGAACAAAAATGTTAACTCGAACCAAAATTCACATGAATATAGAAATTATCAAAACTTAAACAAAAAAATATGCATATCATAATACAATGAATTCCTTTGTTAAGTGTACAGATAAACATGTCAAAACCATGTTAGACAAAATATATTATACATAATGCTTAACATGTGGTTGATGATATCAATTAGTGGATAGCCTCTCCTATGCATTTTGTGTGGTAAAATAGCCTATACCATGTAGGGTATATATATATATTATCAATTAGTGGATAGCCTCTCATATGTGTTCTACATTGTAAAATGGACTCTTGCATGCCAAGCCTTAAAAAAAAAACCCTCCTCTTATATAAGGGGTCTCAATCACATTGTTCATATGGTTATTCAATAGAATGATAAAAGAATTGGATGCATCTACTATGCAAAGGGGGAGATCGTAATCTCCTTACCAAGTATGATAGCATCAACAATTAAAAAGGTTTTCATAATTGTATTGGAAATGATACCGACAACATGGATTGGAGATGTATGAAAGAGAACCATTGGGTGGATAGATATATCTCTATATATCACCTTGTCACATTGAGTGTAGGAATGGATGAAAAAATGCTACAAGGAGACTATTTTTTATTGTTTATACCTTTTAAGAAAGTGCATGGCACAATTCCTTAGGCTAATTTGTGGTAATGAATACAACACGTACATCCATGTGTACTAAGTGCTCAAAAGTCCCACTTATACTCCATATGAACCACTCATTTGAAGCAACATACCTTTTGAGAGCAATATGGGTGTGAAACATGACTACTCTGTCTATTTCATATGGTTTGGACTATGTGTTGACTAATTTTGATGTATAAGTGTTAAATGCACATGGGAAAATAAATGCACATGGGAAAATGGGCCCTACAAGGCATGAGCCAAAAATGTCAAAAAAAGAGCTACATAGAAACATGATTAAGTTGCTAATTATTTGAAGGTCTGGTAGAATGGACCTTCCAAATTTGAGCACTAAGTTATGAGAAAATTATGGTTCATTTTAGAGGTTGACCATTAAGTGCCTAAGTTTTATAACTAATGTTATGGGTCACTTTTTGGTCTTTATTCTTTCTTTTTGAAAGGTTAATGTCCTATTATTGTAAATTACCACCAAAATCATGCAATTTTTTCCTTACAATTATTTGAAAACATCATTCTCTCTTCTCTTTGGTTTTTAATTTCTAACAAATAAATCATACTCTTGTAAATTTTTCCATCAAAATCACATCTATTTCTTTCTCTACGATCATTTGAAACATCATTCTCTTCACTTATCTTTTGTTTGTTCATTCTTACGTAGTAGCTCTAATGTCAGCAAATGCCTCTTTAGAACACATAGGGCACACAAATATAAGCTTAATATTTAGATAGATAAGTCACATTCATGTTGGCAAAGCTTGCAAGATTGAGCATTGCTAGACAAGGATGAGGCCAACATGTCAAGAGAAGAAGGATGGAAACAAATTGATTTATATACATGAAACCAAAAAGCATCATATGAAAGAAACCTTATTAATAGCTTACAAAAATATTTATGAGCTTACTAAGAAGATTGGGGCTTCAAAATCTTCTAATGAGTCAGTGAAAGGAGCACCAGACACATCTTGAAATGAGACCGAAGTGGATGGGTTACTGCGTGCCACTAGATAGCAATAGGGAATGAACATGGCGTTGATGGGCACGAGACGTGCCACATAGTGGGTAAGGTTTCCCATACTCAAGTTGAGTAAACAATGTCTGACAAGGTGAAAAGATCGTGTTGATTTTCCCATGGCATAAGGGGAGGGCTAGTGGACGAGTCACACACATGTGTTCGCTAGAAGAGGCATTAGGAAAACAATGAACTCACAAATGGGTCTTTTCGCCCTCTCTCTCTCCTCCTTAAAACAAGGAAAAGAGGAGAGAATAATAGTAAAATAATCCTCCTCTCTCTCCACTTTTGCAATCTCATTTTGGATTTTTTATATTATCTACAAACATGTACTTAGATTTCTTCTCTCTCCTCATTCAAGAAGTCGTATCAACCAAATTTTATATTAAAAAAGAAGTTAGTTATGGAAGTGTGGTGCTCGTTTTCAATGCAAAATGATTAGTAGATACGAGTTAATTGATTTTTTAATCGAGAATAAGGAAAATGAAATTTTGAAAGTTCCTTTTAAGATATTTTGGGGATTTTTTGTATCCTAGCTTTTGGTCAAAAAACAAACCAACTGGTCAAATTTTGTGTTTTTTGGAGATTTTTTGGAGGCAAAAATAGAAATATCTAAAATACAAAAATTCTTGGATATCCCTACCCTTTGAGCTATTTTCCTCCATATCTATACTCTCTCATGGATCTATTGTGACCTCTTCTCTATGTTTATGCAATCTTCATTAATAGAGTGAATTACTTACACCTTCCTTTCCCTTGGCACCTTTGTGTGCCTCTTTGTGCATCTCCACTCTGCCTCTTGTGACAACCAAGTAGGCTCCTCGTTTCTATTAATAGTAAAATGAATACAGGAAAGAAGGAGCTGCATATTGAGGTAGAGATTGAATATGCCCCATTATTTAAAAGAACCCAGTGTACCAGTGTCAACCCTCAAGTTTTGCAGAGTTACAGGCAAATGAATATGAAACATGTGGATTTGTGGGTTGATGGGAGAATCTACCCAATTGACCCCTTAAATAATAGACGTCCAACTTTCTCAGGAATCACAAATTTGCTGAAGTATGTGTATGAGGGTGAAAATGGGTTACTCAATTTTGTTAAGCGGTTGATCAATGATCAAGCATTCAAAGTATTTACAACTTGCTAAGCAACCATAAAAAATTGCCATGATGTGATCGATGCACATCAACTTCATATACAACAGCTCATAGGACAAGTGATACAGCTGAATGACACTATAATTCAACAAAACAATCAAATTAATTCAATGCAAGTCACTATCCATGACATTGGTCTCTCATATGAGGAAGCAAAGGCACAATTGGACGACTTGAGAAAGATCAACAGCAAGCTGATACAGGAGGGCAAACAAAAGAAGAAGCCAATCAACGAGTTAATTGTGAATAGCGGCCAGTGGAAGCGACGTATCAAAGCATGTAAGGTATCTCAGAAAGAGAACCTAGGTGAGGGTGAGGTTGGATTGTATATTAGTAGATTGTTGAAGGTAAGTACATAAGAAAACACTTTGAGTAATCCTAAGTTTAAGGCTGTGAAGGAAAAGGTGATTGAGTGCACATTAAAAGATATATCAAATGAGTTCTCAGCTGTGATGCACACTCTATTTGTGATAGGGCCGGTATTAGCACGACTTACTCAAAGATATTCAAGGGTGTGAAGGCTGGGTTCGGTCGTGTGCTGAAGAGAAATAGAATCGTGCCTCTTCCTCAACCTTCAAAGTTAATAGAGGCCCGACGACAATTTAATATAAAGGTTTTGGAGCTGATAGGAGATCCCATGCATGTTCAATGTGTGGAAACACTAAAGGTTGGGACCAAAAATGCATATGAGGTGAAGTTCACCGAACTCAAAAATTACTATTTAGATTTGAACAAGGTGTAGTAGGCAATGGTAATGTACTACAATATATCTGTTGAGGAATGTAATGTAAATTGTTGTTTGTTATAAAATTAGATGAAAGTGAGGTCGTCAAAGGAGTAAAGCTTGAAAGAGTTAGTGTAACTCTGATGGATAGAGCTTTACTATTCGACAAGAACAACCCAAGAAACTTTAGTATTCAATCTGAGCGCCATGTGTGGTGGCTTGCTGCATTTGAAGTTCCTAAGGAAACATTTGAGGTGATACAGCTGTTCTTTATGCACACAAGCATTCCAATCATCATCGATTGTGAGGAACATGGTGAGGTGCTCTCAATTGAAGGGTATGGTCAATACTTGGTTGAATGGTATCATGCAGGAGACTTGAAAACTTTAAAATGCATGTGTGGAATCTCCAATGGTGCAAATACAAAGAATCTATGCCTATATTGCCTGACAGAGAGGGTAGAAGGAGAGGACAGAAAGAAGAACTGGCGAAGGGTGACAAGTGCTGCACCGCCACGCAATAGAGAAGATCCCACTTGGAAGCCCATCTTCAACATTTCCTTGGATTGTATTCACATTTGTTCATTGCATGCTTTTTTCAAAATAATGGAGAAACTTGTATATGAATACATTTGCTTTGCTTATAGGATGCAACCAGAAAAAGAAGCCATTGCAACGTATAGGAATGTGGAGTGAGTGCTATCAGAAATTAGGCTACACAAGCATCAAGTGACAATTGAAAAAGATGAGAAGAGATTAGGAAAATTTGGTAACTTGCTAGAAAAGCCTTTCTTTGGAGGAGCAAAGGCTAGGAAGTTTCTCTCAACACCCATCAATGAGGAAGGGAATGTCATGGTTCGTAGGCTGCAGGACTATGATGGGTGGAAAAAGTTACATTTTGCAGTTCCTGATCGATGTAATGGAGGAAAAACAAGATTGGCCAAAGCTAAGGTTTGGATAAGTCTTAACAAATTGGCTCCCTTACTTCGCAAGATGGTGTTTAACAATGAAGATAAGCAAGAATTTATCAATGCTGTGCATAGCTTCTACGAAAACATGGTGGAAGCATGGGGTAAAAGCTCTATCACACATTACATGGTGCGTACTAAGTTAATATTTTAAAATTGTATGAATTATATAAACTATTGAGCATAGTTTTACTCATGTGTGATGTGTGTCTTTGTAGCATATCCTTGAGGCACATGGGCCATACTTTGCAGAAAATGGAAGCATTTGAATTTGATCCACACAAGGGATGGAAAATTCACATTGGATAGCGCGTGGTTCATACCAAAGAAAAATTGATCATGGTGGAGGGGTGAATGGCAGCAATCCAATGATCCAATTGCTATCTTGGTGGTATAGGAATATAGTAACGGATGAAGATAAACTCTCACAAAATAGAGCAAATGAAAGTGCTGATGAATCGGCTGCTGCAGACATGATGGAATCATGTCGTGTCACTAAAAGAGTGCATTATGAAGCCTCAAGTGCCAAAGAAAACCATGCTAAGTGGCTATAAACAAGGCTTCGACAAGACAGCAAATGGGTTCGAAGAGAGCTAAGATAGTAAGATGAACAATGTGAGTCAATGTGAATGCAATTCATAGTTTAAGAGAGAAAGAGAGAGTGTACATCTATGTGGATGAGACTCACAGTTTAGGGTTATATAAAAGAGGGTTTCACTTTCTATCTTATTCATTGAGTTCTCACATCTCTTGTGCAGGAAAGATGGCTAGGTCTAAGGCAGTTGCAAATAAGCTTTCACTCAGAGCCCCATATCGTGTTCAGCCCCTTAGAGCATCTACTAGCTCCGATGCACCCCCTTCTCAACCTAATCCAACTTCCTCAAGCCGCCTCGACAAGGGTTCTCCTTAGCATCCCCACAAGAAACGCAAGTGGAAGCTAGGTATAGTGGCCTTGAGAGAAATTAGGAGGTATCAATGCTCTTTTGATCTCATCATTCCGAAGGCGAGCTTCTCCAGACTTGTTCATGAGATTGTGCAAGACCTCTACGGCACAGAAAGCAGGAGGTGGTTTTTGGCATAAGGTCAAGATAGACCTGATTGCTTCACAAAAGAATGTTTTCATGCTCTACAGTGTGCTGCAGAGGCCTTTTTAGTTGACTTGATGACTAATGCTCAACGTTGTGCGATACATGCGAAGCATATCACTGTAACTCCCAAGAACTTCCAACTTGTAAGAAATCTTCATACAGTGAGCATTTCTTTGGGGGAAGGAGAGAGTGACTATGACCTAAAAAAGGATATGATGGGTAAGAAAGGTGATATATCTTTTTCCCAGTTAATGGAGTTGTGCCCTAAGATGAGAGGACAGTGGAAGAAATTAGTGAATCCGAAGTACAAGGAAAAAAAGAAAGGAACAGTGAGAGTTTTGAGTATTGAATAATTGCCTGATATTTGTCCTATTATTGATGCTTGGTATAAGAATCAGAACATAGGAGAAGCTTATATTGATGGAGGAGCGCAAATTAGTGTGATTACTCAGGCTTGTGTTGAGTAGTTTGGACTTCGAATCATTGAAGGGTCTATATTTCGAATCAGACTTGCTAATCATGCTAAACTGAGGTGCTTAGGTATGATTCAGAATTTAGATGTGAAGGTTTATGGAGTCTCTATGAAAATTGATTGTCATGTTATGCCAGCAGGGTTGGGAGCTTTTCAGCTCATATTGGGTAGACCTTGGCTTAGGAAAGCAATAGCAATTCAAGATTGGGAAAAAGGGATAATAACAATGGAGTACCAAAGAAGTTTGACATGTCTTTGAGAAAGCAACTTGTGAATGAAGAAGATTCTGAAGAAGAAAATGAGGAAGAGAGTGCTAGCTCTTCTCAGGGATGACAGTGAGAATGAGAGTTTAGAGAGTGATTCTGATAGGGAAATGTCATTTGTTGCAGTTGAGTTTGTGAGTTTTGAGAGAGAGGAAGAAAGAATTGAGGATGAAATTTTGAGTCTTTTGGAAGACTATGAGGGGAAGTGCTTAGAAACTGCTAGATTTCAAGATGAAGTTGAGGGTTCGAATTTGTTGCCTAATGAGTCTGTTGAGATTTGTTGTGAGTTTGTTTATGAGTTTGTTAATCAAGAGAGTATTGAGGATTTAGGTTATGACTCTTGTGGTGATTTTAGTGTTGGTGTTGGTGACTCTATTGAGTCTTGTGAGTTTTTTGGTGATGGTTTGAGAAGTCCTGGAGAGGCATTTATTTGTGGTGTTGATGATGTTATTTTGAGTAGACCTAATCTCTTACTCCTTGATAGTTATGTAGATAATTGTTTGGTTGGTTTAGGCAACAATGTCGAATAGAAAACTTCATTTGATAGTCTTTTAGTTTCTTTGAGTTCTCCTAAAGTTTGTGAAGATTTTGATTGGGGATTTGATGACCCTGAGAGTGACATTAAAGAGGATGTAAGAGAAAATTTAAATACGGCTTTGGAAAGGATTGAAAAATTGAGGGAAGAGAGATCTAACACTAAGGGTAAAAAGTGTGAAGAAAGTTGTGAGGTTGAAGAAAATTAGACAATTGGGTGTTTGAATGAGGATAATGATTTTAATGTGTTGTCTAAGGTGTATGTATGTGATTTTTGTGGAAAGTCTTACCACATTGTTTGTGAGAATGATGTGGGAAAGTTTGTTTGTTGTGTTTATTTTTTTGAAGAGATGAAGTCTCGTTGTTTGGATGGATGTTTTAAAGAGATTTCTTGTTTTGATGATTTTCAGTTTGTTGTGGATAATGGTGCCTTTGTATATTTTGTGGATTTGAGAGATGTTTTTATAGTTTTTTTTGAGATTTTTGCAATGTTTGTGGATGAGTTTGATATTGGCAATATAGAAAACGGGTTCAAATCTTGTTTTAGAACCCTAGCTTTGTCATGTTTTCCCTATGGGAGGATGGGATGGATATGTGGATTGTCATTGTGGATAATGAGATGTTTTGGTTTGACAATGTGAGTTGTTTTGAGAAAATTGGATGTGAAAATTTTGAGGATTTCAAAGAGAAATTTGTTGATGATTTTTGTGTGCCCATTCAGAAGTGATTTGAGAATCGTGTATCATGGATTTTTTTGATTTATGAATTTGAAGAACTCAAAGATAGATCGTTGGATTCGATTTTTGATTGGCTCATAAATATTGCATCGTTTTATGAAAGCAATAGCTACACACGAATGTTTGCAAACTAGGGGAAGGGCTAAATATGTCAAGCGTTTTTGTGAAAACTGAAAGCCCCTAGTCTAACTATAGTTAGGTTTGATTTCTACTGGCTTAGTTGTTTGTAGTTGTTTGTAGTTGTTTGCGTGATAGTTTGTTTTGTTATTTCATAGTTGGATTTCTTGTGTTTGTCTAGATTAGGATTTGTTTCTATCATTTTCTTTGATTTGTTGAGTGTGAAACTTGATAGACTTGGTTCAGATTGGTATTTTTTTGGACAGGTTGATGGCGGAGTTTGCTATTAACTGCTGAACATTGTGGAACATGGTATCTTTTTCTGCTGAGACTCTTGCACATCAAGGGGATTATGGGTTCACGAGCACTTCACGTTGCACTTGTTGATGCACTGAACTCGAGGGTTGTCTCCTGAATTATTCAAATACTTCCATGCCATGGGTTGCTTTGCACCATCGTTGAGCACTAGCACGACATGAGGTCCGCTCTAGCTATATGTAGTAAATATTAGCTGCACCTGTACATGAGAGAGAAACTATCATTGAGCACACACATTACTTGCATGCATGATATTTGGGATGAGTTTGAGGGTCGTGAAGGACGCCACCAATTGTGAGACAGGTTGTTCATATTTGGACAATATCTTGAGAGCCATATTTTCTAGAGTGTTGGTGAGATTATGGGTGGAAGGAGCGGAGTATGTTATATCTTTTTGAAGAGCGTTAAGCGGTGAGGATAATGGTTTAAATAATAAAGGAACTATGTTTGCATTATGTTAGGCACAGATTTTTCAAGTGCATTCATTATTATTGTGTGAAGCATTGCTTGGTTGGTTGCATATCATGGACCCTACATTGCATATATTTTCATATCATGTATGAATGGGCACAAAGTTTTATTTCAAAGTATATTTTATTGCTAGGGCACATTGCATAAAAAGCAGTTTCATATGAAGAAAAGGGTGTTGAAGCAAATAGAATAGTAAAAATAGATTGAAGCTAAAATGCATTCCATCAAAAGAAGATTAAAGGCATTTCTTGGAGGTTTCGAAGAAGACGGTGACTATAGAGAGCAGGCCTACACTCGAGATACTTCTAACTTACTGAAAAGGATCAACATTGCAAGGGTTGTTCGACAACCAATTTAGAATTTTGGGGTTCCTAAAAGAGTTTAAGATGGTTTTTATGATCACAAGAGAGCTTCCAAATGTATCTGCATGTTTATAGAAAAAAACAATAATATTAAAAAAACTACTTATGTATCAAATGGCTAGCAAAGGAGATGGTGTGTGGAGGACTAGATGCTTATTTGACAAAGTTGTGTGCTGATGGAAGGTTCACTCGTGGAAATGCATACAATAGAGGAATCGGGTTCTATCGTTCCACCAGGCCCACGAATTACAGCTCAATTTTGTAGTGCTGGAACTCATGGCATCGATAATACATTGATGAACACAGACAATATGGTGACATGATTCACAGGAGACGGTCGTAACAATTTGCAATTAAGAAAGCTTGATGGCATTTTTGGAAAGACAGTGCTGATGAAGACGACGCATGAATGGGTTTTGCATTGATGTCTGAGTTTTGCATTGATGTGTTATTTCAATGTGATGTCGATGGGGAGAGTTTGGGCTACAACTAGAGTAAACGATCGATCTGCTTGTGTACTCCTGAGGACCTATGTGAGCTAGCCAGCGACGAATTTGGAGTGTAGTTTGTTATTTTTTGGCTATTGTTGATTGGACAAATTGCATTCTGTAGACACATGGGACAACATTATCACAACAAGGATAATGGCGACCTACTCGATATGACAAAAATGATGGCAAATGGCATATTCAGCAAAACGGTGTTTTATCATAGTAATGGTAGCAGCTTGTTGACCAATATGGTGGCTTGATGACTTGATGACGCAAAGGGATGACAAAGCAATTTGTTGATGCAAGGGGTGGCATTCACATAACGCAAGCAATAAAGAGCCTTAAAGGCTATAAAGCTTTTTAACCTTTAGATCTTCTAAATGTTTAAGATTCGTGGCTTTAAGGTTTTCAACACTGCCTTAAGTTTGGAGAGCATAAAAAGCCTAATGCTTTTTGGGAAAGCAAAATCATAACCAATGTGAGAGAGAATGAGAAAACTATATAAGGAGAGAAGATTGAAGAATTAGGGGATCTTGTCATGCCAATTTGAAAGTCGGAGCTTTTGGATACAGGAGCGCCGAGTGTCGACTTAAGGTTGTTAAGGTACGAGAATATATTTCACTTGGTTTGTTTTTTCTTTGTTGGTATTTTTGTTGTGTTGTGGTTGTGTGATGCTCTACCCGAATTTGGCTTTTAATTGTCTTGAGCTACAAGAGGCATTGTTTATTGTGTATTGTATTGTTTTCGTGTGTGGCTTGTGGTGCATTGTCGAATATTTAAATTTTTCAAGTTGTGTTGTGCATCTGACAAAGTCACCTTTTATGATTTTGCATACCCATCTCTTCACCCTCTTTTACTTATTCCACTTCCATCTCATGCCACTTCTATTTCTCAACCCCCTCAGTTGGTTAGTGGGTACGAAGGATTTGATCAGCAGATTCTGAGAAGAAGAGGATGGAGCTCAACTAATTCTCTCACAGGACCATAGATTAACTGGCCATTAATTCCAAGGG
This sequence comes from Lygodium microphyllum, assembly GCF_053477565.2. Classification (NCBI taxonomy): domain Eukaryota; kingdom Viridiplantae; phylum Streptophyta; class Polypodiopsida; order Schizaeales; family Lygodiaceae; genus Lygodium; species Lygodium microphyllum. The sequence goes on along the minus strand of NC_141149.1, from coordinate 4,190,730 downwards.
ACTGGATAACTGCTAGTCAAGCATACTAGAATTACCTCCATTTTTCTCACCAATATTCACAATCTCTAGATCCTTCAGTGAGATTGACAGCTCATTTTGCTTGGTATCTAGCATATATGCATTGGAATTCCCATAACGATCAAAAGGGAGGATATATACCCATAGTAGAGGCATTAACAAAAGCTTCTGGTAGAAAGATCACAGAATGGCCTAGGATGTTAGCGTTTGTATTGTGGATTGATCATGCGACTCATAGTGTCACTATAAAATACATGCTTGCTGATATGGCAAGAAATCAATCATGCCTATAGATACCTATATATTGGCTTAGAGTGTTTTGTCTTAACAAGAGGATTTATCAAGAGAGAAGCTCTTAATTCTTCATATCTGCCAATTAGAGAGGAGACTTGCGGATGTAAAAAAGATAGTTGATGGATTAAAGGCAACTAGATTTAGAAATAAAGATATGCTTAATAGTAGACATAGACTACAGCCTAGAGTTATGCAAGAAGGAGACTAGGTGTTGGTGTACGATAGCAACTTGGAAATTCAATATAGTACCATCTTCAAGGTGGTGAAGAGATGGTTTGGACCTTATATGGTAAACTACATGACTAATAATACCACATATGTCTTAGTAGAGGTTGATGGGACAGTCTTGCAGATGCCTATTGTAGATAAGAGAATAAATATTTTCAAGAGAAGAGATAAAGAAGCCTATGTAGTTGAAGAATTTCTAGAAGATGAGCAATAGGAGGATAATGATGTAGTAGAAGAAAGAGAGAGCAATGAAGATGCAGTGGAAGGACTTGATACAGAAGACGTGGAATTTGAGCATTTGAAGATCTCGAGGAAGATGAGGATGGGTAAATTGTGGCCCATCCGGAAGATGTGCATGTTCAGAGGGGGTGGATATCATGGTATTGTGCATCCACATACTATGAAGAGAGCAATGAAGATGCTGTGGAATGACTCGATACAGAAGAGGTGGAATTTGAGCATTTGAAGATCTCGAGGAAGATGAGGATGGGTAAATTGTGGCCCATCCGGAAGATGTGCATGTTCAGAGGGGGTGGATATCATGGTATTGTGCATCCACATACTATGAAGAATCCTAGAGGAACATAAGTTAGTGTGACTTATATGTATGCTCTTTAGTATCTCGTGTGTTTTTACACATGAACCTATAGTTTGTGATTTTCATTCTCCCGTAGTGTGGTTGAATTTTTTTCCATCCTTATCTTATTCCCCACCAAGGCCTATGTGAGAATTGTTATTTCTTTCCCCTTGCATAGATCATTCCAAGAGTGTGTGCATTGATGTGTGTGAATAGTCATATATATGTGTGTAAGAAAAATACAAAAATGATGCCAAAGAACTACTAGTTGTACTGCCAATGCTTTGGACCCTCAAGATACCAGTGAAAATGTCCAATGATCAAATTTGAGAAGTCCTATGCAAAAAGAGGCTTAAAAACCGAGACTAAGTTCAAAATGTGAAACACCTCTAATCCAAACCAAATCACCTGATATGAGTGTGAAACCTTTTACATATGAGCTAGTTCAAACTTGAACTAGTTCGAATTTGAAACTACTAAGTGATTAACTCATCATTGGTAGTGATTTGGGTAAGGGGAAGCTTCTCTAAATCTTCTTTAAGTAGAAGCCTTTTATTCAAAAGAGAAACAACAACGTGAAAGTATCTCCAACTTATAATTTTTGTGATACCTCTAAGTATGTTTTTAAAGGTGTCAATTTATTCATTGCACTTTTTTAGAATGAATAGAAGCAATGCAGCAACTACACTGTGTTTTATCACACTTATATTAGAATTAAATAATTTTAACTAAGAAAAAAATCTCTTACTTAGAGTTACGAACTAGCCAAAAGCTGAAGAAAAACCCATTAAAATAATGGTTGAATGCCTTTGACAGAAAGTACTCTATAATCATCACAACTCATCAGAGAACTCAAACTCTTGAGGAAAAAGAGAATTGAAAGAAAGAAAAGCTTGTGATTTACTGATTGGAAAGCAAGAGGTAGACTTGTTACATGACAATAGCGTATAAATAAGCCCAAACTTGGTTGTGAATAGTCTGGGAAAATTTTGAGTTGAAGTAACTTTTGTCTTTGGCATCAAGGAAACATAATCGAGTGCCTTAGCCTAGAAGGCTACTCAAAAGAAGTGATTTTAGCTTGTAACGATGGAGATTTAGAGGGTTTCATCTCATTGTATCAATTTTCTATAATATTAGAAATACAAAAATCTTTGCTGTCTATTATCGTTGTTGCTTAACTCTTGTCTTATTGATCAAGAGCCCCCACAATTTGTGGCTAATTGCAAACCCCCTCCCTCAAAATTGGTTCTAGTTAACCCCTTTTCACAGTGCAAAAAAAGGAAAAACTACTAATTTCGAAGCCAAATCCATAGCATCAATTTTCGTGAATTAGTTTAATTTTAAACCACTTGGTAAAAGGACTATGATCATACTATAAAATACTAGAACCAATTATTGTCTCACGGTTACTGAAATTATTTTCGTGTTGTTTGAAGACATGACCTATTTAGTTTGCATAACTATTTACTGTATTATGTTCACATTATAGTGGTAAAATTGATTGCATTGGAGACATCACTACAAGGATACAGAGGCATAGTGATGGCGCTTTCCGAGCAAAATAGCGGCGTCGCTATTTGCATCACTATTAGCGTCGCAAATGCGACGCAAAAAGTGACGCGAATAGCGGCGGTTCTCAGATGAAAAAACGCAGGCCGAAACCTGAGTGCATTATTTTGAGCGAACAAACGAAAGAGAGAGTGAAAGGGAGAGCAAAATCCATCTTGCATTTGAGAGCGAGAGGGAGAGAAAGACAAAAAGAGAGAGAAGAAAAGCTTCTCACCGCCTCCACCGCCGTTCGCGAAGAAGAGGAGGAAGTGTACGGAGGGCGAAAAGGAGCCATCGTTACGAAGAGGAGCCGCCGAATCCATTCTCGGGTCTTTACGATGAGTGCATTATTCCTTCCTGCTTTGTTTTTTTTTTCTCTTTTTCTTTTACTTGTTTTTGTTAAAAGTCATGTGTATTGAGAGAGGGAGAGGAAATGAGAGAGGGAGAGGAAGAGAGAAAAGGAAAGAAGGAAAGAGAGAGAGAGAGAGAGAGAGAGAGAGAGAGAGAGAAAGAAAACATTAAACATAATAGGGAAAGAGAGAAAGAGAGGGAGAGGGAGAGGGAGAGGGAGGGAGAGAGAGAAGGAGGGAGAGGTTGTTGTTATTATTGTTGTTGTTTTATTTCTTCTTTTCTTTTTCTATTGTTTGTTGTTGTGGTAGTCGTGGTGGTAGCGGTAGCGGTAGCAGTAGTTTAGTTTCTTATTTTCTTATGTGTTGTTTTTGTGATTGTCGTAGTAGTGGTAGTGGTAGCAATAGTTGTTGTTTAATTTCTTATTTTCTTGTTTGTTGTTTTTGTGGTTGTCGTAGTCGTAGTCGTCCGAGTCATGGTAGTAGTAGTAGTAGTAGTAGTAGTAGTAGTAGTAGTAGTAGTAGTAGTAGTAGTAGTAGTAGTAGTAGTAGTAGTAGTAGTAGTAGTAGTAGTAGTAGTAGTAGTAGTAGTAGTAGTAGTAGTAGTAGTAGTAGTAGTAGTAGTAGTAGTAGTAGTAGTAGTAGTAGTAGTAGTAGTAGTAGTAGTAGTAGTAGTAGTAGTAGTAGTAGTAGTAGTAGTAGTAGTAGTAGTAGTAGTAGTAGTAGTACTGGTGGTTTTCTTATTTTTTATTGTTGTTGTTGTAGTAGTAGTTTTTTTTCTTTTCTTGTTTATTGTTGTTGTAGTAGTGGTAGTAGTAGTAGTTTTTTCTTCTTTTCTTGTTTGTTGTTGTTGTTGTTGCAGTAGTTATTGTTGATTTTTCTTCTATTCTTGTAGTAGTGGTGGTAGTGGTAGTGATAGTGGTAGAGAGAGAGAGTTATTGTGGTAGTCGTAATCATGGTCGTAGTCGTGATTGTAGTAGTATTACTAGTAGTCGTAATAGTAGTTTTCTTGTTTGTTGTTGTTGTATAGTAGTAGTTCTTTTTCTTTTCTTGTTTATTGTTGCTTAGTTTTCTTATTTTTTGTAGTAGTAGTAGTAGTTTTTTCTTTTTTTCTTGTTTGTTGTCATTATAGTAGTAGTGATAGTTGTTGTTGTTGTTGTTTTTTCTTCTTTTCTTGTTTATTATTATGGTAGTGATAGTGGTTTATCGTTGTCGTAGTTGTAGTTGTGGTCGTAGACGTAGTCGTAGTCGTTGTAGTCCTGGTTGTAGTAGTAGTAGTGGTTTTCTTGTTTGTTGTTGTTGTTGCTGTTGTTATTGTTGTAGTAATAGTTTTTTTCGTTTTATTGTTTATTGTTGTTTAGTTTTCTTGTTTGTTGTTATTGTAGTAGTGATAGTAGTAGTAGTTTTTTCTTCTTTTCTTGTTTGTAGTAGTTTTTGTTGTTTTTGTTCTTGTTTTTTCTTCTTTCCTTGTTTATTGTAGTGGTAGTGGTAGTGGTAGAGAGAGATATATGTTTTGTTAAAGAAAATGAGAGAGGGGGAGAAAGAAAAAAAGAAAGAAGGAATGAGAGAGAGGGAATAAACATACAACATCATAAAAAAAGAGAAAAAGAGAGAGAGATGGAAGGAGAGGAGAGAATGAATGGACAAAAAACAAAGAGAGAGTGGTGGCGAGGTCTGATGAGGTCCGGTGCAATACCACGAGACGGGAAACACTCCGACATACATTAATTTGTGGGTGGATGGAGACTTTACATACGTTAATTTTTGCTGAGTTACAAGAGAAGAAATCCCTTCTCAAACAATTTAAGAAAGAAAAAAAGAATAATAACAAAAACAAATTGTTTTTCGTAACGTAGACAAAATGGAAAATGATGAAGGTCGTGATGTTCAAGATCGCGAGGCTTATCTTAATCAGCGTACCCATGTCCTTGCTCTCAATGTAAACTGGCAATTAGACGAAAACTTTGAGTTTCTATAGAACGCATACCACACTTCGGCGAGTTTCAATTTGAGATCATTGATCAGGAGATCTTAGATTTTGAACAAACGGTAAGAAAAGTTTATATCAATCATGCATTGTATTCGCAAGCTAATTCAATACCATATACAAAAAGATTGGGTGTGGCTGGAAAATTTTCTATCTAGGGATGTGATGTCTCGTCCCAAGGAGGAGTGCACCCCTTGTGGCCAGTTAGAAGAGTTTGTGGGTGTGCGATGGATGGAGTGCCTGAGCCAATCCACCACATGGAAGGTACTACCCAATCTATACTGTCAATACCAAAGGAGACAGGTAGTCTTCGAGACTTACCTACAATCTTGGAGCCTGAGATGGAGGCAATGATCGATGCATTGATGCCCATGGATGTCGAGACTTCTGATCCGCTTAGAGAGGAAGCATCCATACCATTATATGATGGGTGCCGAGTATCTCGCCTGAAGACACTGCTTGTATTCCTAAGTGTGCAAGAAAAATACGGGTGGAGCGATGCAAGTGTGACCAAGTTGATCAGGTACCTTGTAAGTACGCTTCATGGATTTATTTTTGAAACTATCATTAAAAATATTTGTTTTTTTTCAAGGTGTTTTATGATTTTTTTTCAGGTTACTGAAGTATCATATATTACTACTTGCAAATACCATACCTGAGTACAAAGTTGTTGATGGATTGAAGCTTTTAGGTGATGAAGAGATCACCATGGCATCCGCCTGGGTTTCTCTAAGGAAATCCTCGCTATTGTAAGAAGCCGTTGTATCAAAATGGTTCACAAGTCATTGGGTGAACCAACCCCTCCACATAACAATTCCACCACCTTTAGTGTTGCCTTGCTACAATGAAGTCCTGCATCTTCTCTTCATCAAAAGCCACCCCCTACATGGTTAGCCATCATATGCTACTGTTGAAGGTGTGGTTGCTATTACTATAGGTTGAAGAAGATTGGCAAGCCACTCAATTGATGGTCGAGAGCGACTTTCTATATCAAGAGCTCAATGCCATGGCTATGAACAAACCATAGGTAAAGATGGTGTCCATAATAAGCCAGATGAGTAATGCATCTACCATAATCCAACAGACATAGTAATCAAATCAAGAACCCACTTGTATTAAATACATAGGGTGAGTAGGATGAAGCTCATCTCTATCACAAGGGACTTTTAATAATTTCCTACATAGGAAAAAAAAGGAAATTCCCTATCAATTCCCTAGTTAAAATTACATGCAAGTAAGGAAAGTAAATAACAAGGAAAGTGGAACATTTCCTAGTTACAAAAACTAGGGAATCGCATAGGAAATTCCCTATATTTTCGAGTAGGGAATTTCCTATGCCATTCCTATGTAGGGAATTTCCTATGCGATTCCCTAGTTTCTCTAACTAGGAAATGTTCCACTTTCCTTGTTATTTACTTTCCCTACTTGTGTGTAATTTTAACTAGGGAATTTCCTTTTTTTTTCTTTCATAAGTAGGAAAATGTTTCCACTATATTTCCATACATATGGTAATTTCCCTATATAGAAAATTTCTTATGTGATTCTAATTTTTCTATAACTTGAAAATATTGCATTTTTTTTAGTTTACATATTCCTACTTATGTGAATTTCTAAGTGGAAAATTATCTAGCAAATTTTCAAATAGAAAATTATATAGATATTGTTTAGTTAATTTCAAATAAGACATAATACACATCTAATAGATTATGTTAAAAAATTTCACTATATAGGCTTTTTTTCCTATGTCAAGAAAAATTCCCTAAATAGATAATATTTTTTTATATAGCCTTTTTTTCCTATGTAACAAGTGGGATACACAGAGACTAGGGATTAGACACCCAGTCACACACTGATCGGGGTATAGAAGGTGTAAGAGTCCCAGATTAGGGCAATAAGTTATTATCAAGAACATACTCTTCACCTTCATCTCTAGCTTCCATGGCTTCCTCCTTCCTTCTCTCCTCTTTTTTGTCTTTCTCTCTCCTCTTCTAGTCTTCTTTCCCCTTCTTCTTGCTCTCTTTCTCTCTCTTTAGCTCTTCTTCTCTCTCCTCTCAGTTTCATTCATTACAAGTAGTATCAGAGCTTCAGGCTTTGGTCATTTTCTTATTTCCCCTTTCTTCCTTTTCAAATCCCAAAAACCCTAGTTACTCAACTTACAGGTATAAGTACAACAAGAAGTACTCCAGTTAACCTCAGCTTTTTAGAGCAAGCAGAATCTATGGCTAGAGACTCAAACATATTTGGAGGTAAAACGGTTAAAATAGCAAGTCGTCACTTCTTTTCATGCAAAATTTAGAGGTCCCATTGGAGTTCCAAGAGTTGGAAGAGGGCAAAAATCCCAATTACTTTTTGCCTCAGCCCTCCTCTCTCCTTCTTGCAAGCTGCCATGGCTGCCAACCAACACAAACCCTCCAAGCTTGCTCCAACCATCAGCCAACCTCAAAAGCTGATCCCCACCATCTCCAGCTACAGTTTGGACACCTGGGTGGCCAAAGAATCCCTGCCAAAGGCAATAGGCAGCAGCCCGCAATTTGCAGTGCAAATTGCATTGCTGCCCCTGGCTTCTTCCTGCCTCTTGCTCCTGGCCTTCCCTCTAACACTCTTGGCCTCCCAGGTCAAGGGCTGAACCCTCTTCAACAAGATTTGACCCCTTCCCCTCCAACATTGAAACACTGATTGAATCTCTTGTTGAACACTGTTTGTGGGCAGCCATTACTACTCAGTCCAAGCCCTTGATCTAGCCCACAACCTCTGGAGCTCAGTATGCTAAAAATGCTATTTATGTTGCTGATCAGGCCTCTCTAACTATGCTTCATCCATGTAAGGCTTTTGCAATAAGAGCCAGGCAGTGTTTTTGGTCACAGTCCTCCAGGACAATCAAGAAGATCCTATTGCAGAAATTTCTGTTTTGAATATGGGAGTAAACCCTATAGCTCACCTTGAAGAGGGCTTTGTCCCCTCCGATTTGAATTTAAAACCTCCCCAATCAGAGCTAGGATTTGAAAGTTATGCCCATTTTTGTGCACTAGGGTCACTCTGGAGGACAGGCGCAATAATTCCATTGCAAAAAATTCTGATCACTTTCTGTCACAAAGGGTAATAACTTATATCAAAGAGGACGTTTTCCCCTCCGACCTGAGCCAAAAATCTCATCAATCGGAGTTCCCTATAAGAAGTTACGCCCCTTTTACTAACAGTAGGTCCTGTGGACTACATCCAGATGGTTGGCCAGAAAGGCAAAAGCAAGGCCCAAGAGGAACTCCAGAGGGATATTCGAGACTCCCGAACTCCTGGCGCCTCGTGGGTGCTGCATTTTCTAGTTCTTGAGGTCGCTCTGGTGTCATGCAATGCTTATGGGCTACTGATTCGATCCAAACGGCTCTAATCTAGTGATTTCTACATGGGAGATTCTGATCCCGTGATTTCTACATATTCATCAACAGCCTTGTCTTTTATGATGCTATCTTCTACATCAAGTTTGAGTCATTCTGTCATGCTCTGCTGTAATTTAGCTACTCCTTTTGCTACATCTTTAGTAGCTGCAAGTGCCTAATGTTCAAGGCAATCCCTTAAAACATTGAAACTCAATAACAATAGTACAAAATTGAAGGAACCATGACAAACATAATGGCCATGTTCTGTAGTAGCTCACAACTTGAGTTGGACTTGGTACTCTTAATGGACCCACAATTGCTGCTCCTATTACATGACCATCTGGCCCTGCCATGGACATATTGAGTCCACAAGTTGTTCTGCAAGTGTCAACATCAAATAGAAACTTGGGTAAGCTACAAGCAACATTAATCTGTACAACTTTTATTGGACTCAAACAAGAGCTAGAGTCAGGGAAATCTCAACCCCTTAATTAGCATAATTGGACAAAAGCTTGCTAAATATCAAGAATGTGAACTCATGCAACTTGACATGCTGTCAGTCCATACTTAGGACCCACCCAGCTATGGAGCAGCACCCATGGCATTTAAACCCCTATGTTTTTATTTCATATACATGGATGGATTACAACTCTAAGAAACAAGTATTTTGATGGTAGACTCAAGTATATTCAAGACATAGATCAAAAGCTCATGAAATGCATTGATAAAGCATAAATTTAACTTCAGCCCTGTTTTAAAATAGTAATTTCCAGCCCATATTCAAGCTCCAAAAGTGTACATAATCTCAAGTACAAGCTCCTCTAATCATTCGCAAGTAAAGCCCTGATGTTAAGAGGTCAATTTCCTCTATTACAACCACATAGATCACTTGTTTACTCATAAAAATGGACAAGAATAGTGGGTTTTTTCAATCCATAACAGCCCATACACCTTCAAAACCCTCCCCCTTTGCTCGCCCCAAAGTCACTCAAGTACTTGGGTACAAAACGGGCTTCATTGGACCATGAATAAGGTAAAAGAATGAGAGAAGACGTACATAAGAGCAAGCTGAATACTTTTCTCTCAGGTTTCCCCCTTTTATAGACTGTCATTACATTCATTTTCGTCATACCAAATGGACGGGTAAGAGGAGCTCTCACCTTCCTTGTTTGTATCTCCTTCTTCAGCTCCAGTTTGCCTTCAGTTTGCATGCTTTGGAGCATGCATCATAGCCCACAGGTCTTCTCCATCTGCCACAGGTATGCACGCCCGCTTTTTGCGTCGAAAAATGCGGGCTGCATCTTGCTCAGCTCCCACTTATCACTTTGACCACTTAGGTCACTTACAGGTCATTTTAGTCCATTATTTCAGGTCCCCCATGAACCTAGTGGACTTTTGGCACTTTTCTTGATTTCTAACCAAATTTTCCACTTGAACCAATGTGGCTTAGCCTGCAAACTGTCAATTACTTCCAGCTGATCAAGTTGTGGGTTCCCAGAGACTTAATTTTTTATCAATATACATGGTACAACTGAAAATTGTATGGCAAATACAAAAGAACTTATGTAACTAAGTGATATCTAAGTTGGTTGTTGGGTAACAATGAGTTATGTATGAAAATTCCTCATATAAATCCTAGTAAAGTTCTTCTGTGTTCATAAGAATTCCATGATTTATATTATGAACAATAAACTCTCTGACATTCACCCCCTCCTAACCTGCACATCCTCCGGCATGTGTCATTTCACAAGATTACAGGTTTAAGGAGGGTCTTCTTCTAACATATCTTCATCTTCATCCTCTAAGTCTTCTTCATCTTGCTTGTCCTTAAGTAGATGGCTCTAATCCAAGTCATCAAGCTCATAAGTAGAAGACTCTCTTCGTTTAAAGAGCTTGATACGTTTACCGGCTATTGGTACCTTAACCATGGTCCCATCCATTTCAGCCAAAGTATAAGTAGCATTATCATGTACTACTTTCACCACATATGGACTAAACCATCGTTTGGCTAGCTTCCTATGAGCACTATATTGATTGTCCAGGATGTTATCATAGACAAGTACCCAATCATTCTCTTGAATAGCTCTTGGACGGAGTTGATGATGCTTGTCAAACCTTTTCTTATTCTTCAATCTTGCTGCCTTCAGCCTTTCAATGGCTATCTTGATTTCTTCTGGCCTTCTTTCAAGCTGCCTTATGTGCAAAGTCAGCAACTCTTCTCTATTTATGCCTTCATCCCAAGGCAAGATACTCCATGTGACAATAGACTCCTCAATAGGCATAATGGGTGGCTGCCCATATATTAGTTCAGCCGGCATATAACCTGTTACTGCACTATGGGTAGTTCTATCAGCCCATAATGCGAATGGTAGCATTCTAGGCCATTTCCTCATCTTTCCTTTGCAAGATTTCGCCAATGCTTTAAGAATTGGTTGATGACCTCTTTCGCTCTTACCTGCCTTCAGGGTTGTAGGCTAATGTAAGAGAGCTTGATTCCCAATTGAGCAAAGAAATGGTGAGCCTCATCGACATCCAATTCTCCTCTATCAGTAGTTACTTTGGCAACACAACCATACCTGCAAAATACTTCTTCAACTAAAAATCTACAAACGGTTTGAGTAGACTTTGTTGTCAAGGCTTTTCCTTCCACTTGATTTGTGAGATCTTCTCTAGCAAGTACTAGATATCTCATGTTCCAAATTCCTGTAGGCATGGTTGCTAAATCAATAACCCATCTATAGTGAATGGATAAAGGAAAGGTAGGCTGAATCCCATCTCTATGCTTAACCATAGAGTACATTTGAGAAACATGACAAGACTCAACAAAATGTTCAATGTCTTTATACATGTTTTGCCACCAAAATTTCTCTTTTATTTTGGCAAAAGTGCCCCATATGCCTCTATGATTAGCCAATAGTCTTTCATGAAATTCTTGTATGACCTGTCTTTGAATCTTCTTGTCTCCTAAGACACGAATAGGCACCCTTCCTTTCTTTTTCGCATGCCTCCAAAGGTAGCCATCTTTAAGAAAAAAGCCATAAGCTTTTCTCTTGAACTCTTCATTAGTCCAATCTTCCTTCTTTGTCATAGTGCTCAGAAATTGGCCAATTTTAAGCCAATCACCTGCATAATATTCTTCTTTAAAGTGTGAACAAACCATAACAAAACATTGAGCATGCTGTCTATCAATTGCCCACTATCCTTCTATGGTTGTTTCTTCCTTCTTTGCTGATGTAAAATTTGTTTTAGCAGCTGAACTTGTTGTACTTGCTGTAATTAATGTTGTACCTACATTTTTGACAGCTGAGCCATCATTAGGTACAGCTGTACTTGCTGTTTTCAGATCTAAACCTGCAATTACAGCATCATTTTTTGCAAATATAGACTCTAATTCTTCCTCATCCATCATCTCTTCTTCATCCTTATATCTGGCACGCGAAAGCATGTCAACAACTGGATTATCTCTTCCTGCAATATGTTTTAAATCAGGATTTAAGGATTTAATATAGGCTATCCATCTTAGCATAGCTATGTCGGGAGTGGAACAGTTGGCAATCATGCCCAAGAGTGGAAGACAATCTGTTTCAACTATTACATGTGCGCCCATGAAGTACTCCCGGTCACATTTCAATGCAGTTACTACTCCCCAAAGTTCTCTTTTAATTTGAGCATACCTTCTTTGTCGTTCATTAAGAACCTTTGCTCCAAAGCGAATTGCATATCTGTTGCCTCCAAGGTCGTCTTGACCGACTACCCATCCTATTCCAATAGGAGTTGTGTCTACTGTGAGTATGATAGGCTGTCCATTAGAGTAATTAGCCCTCTTTAAGGTGGGGGCTGAAATCAGCAATTTCTTCAATTTCTGAATAGCTTGAGTATGTTCTTTTTCCCATATAAACCTTTGGCCTTTTCTTAGCAGTTGATAAAGATTTTCAGCAACATGAGCAAAATGTGGGATCCAAATAAGGTAGAAGACACATGCTCCAAGAAATCTTCTCACCTCTGAAACATTTGTGCATATTTCTTGCATTTTGTTGATAGCATCAATCTTGGTTGGAGAAGGCTTTCGGCCATATGGACCACACATATGCCCTACCACAAAAACTTCTTCGACTCCAAAAACAGATTTAGCACCGGAAAGAGTAAGATGGAATTCTTCTAATTTAGGCAAGATTTGAACACAATCATTAATATTATCGGAAACAAACTTGCGACATCCAAGTTCATTGAGTTCTTCATTCTTCTCATGAACTTCACATCCTTTGATTGGTACATCATTAAGAAAAGGAAGAGTTTGTTGGGGAATATAATCTCTCAATACTTTATGCATGGCATTCATCATGTGAGCTACTGAATTTGTAGCTCCTTGAGGTAGAGGACACATGCGGACTAAACCAAGAGGCGTCTTCATTGTGGTAATGTCTCGGCTCTCCAAAGCAAGCTGAAATTGGTCATAGCCCGAATATAAATCTCCCATGGAATAAATTGCTCTACCTGCAAAAGCCTCAGCAAATTCATCAACAATTGGCCCCGATCCAACATTTCTAATAGTGACTTTATTGACAGGCTATAAATCTTGAATGAATCACAAAGATCCATTCTTCTTAGACACGGTAAACCATCGGTTGGAATATGGAGTTGAAGATGGCTCCAATATTCGCATTTTTATCTTTTCATTTAAAAGCTCCAGTAACTTAGGCAAATGAGCCCTTGGTACCGGAATTGATTTAAGATTCCAAGGAACGTGTGGGACCGTGAAAATCACCATTGGTGCCACAACACTTGGATCCACACAACCAATCTCATGTGGCTGAAATGAAAAAGCTTTTCCATGTTTCTTTAACATCTGCATGAAGATTTGCTTTTCAGTTGGCAAGAGAAAAGAGTCTTCACCAATTTTCAGCTCTTGTAGACTTTTAGCTGTAAATTGGTGACCAATATCTTTGGGATCACGAAGGCTTGGCTGTTTGGATGCCCTTTGTACTAGTCCTTCACTTTTGGGTGGTAGAGGAGTAGCTACTGGCTTGACCTTTTTGTCAACAATCTTATACTTTGTTTCTACTCTTACCTCATCCTTGTTTGGCTATCCAAAAGCTTCTTGATCTACAAATTCTTGAATTATGTCATACATATCCAATGTGCATACCTGTATGGATTGATTTCCAGCTTGATTTTCTGCATGAACAGCTGCATATATTTCAACCAATGTATCATTATAAATCAGCCCATGAAATAACCCTGAAATTTCTTCATCTTTAGGCAAAACATTAATTTGCTTCAGCTCTCATTCCACATGACATAAATGCTTTCTTTCAGCCCTATTCATGGCTGAAAACTGTTTATAATAGCCCACACTGTTGGCCGTAAAAACCTGCAAGTCAGCTTTTGGCATTGCCCCCTTTACATGTGGAGGCAAATTTTTATGACATAAAGCACCGTCATAGCCTCCACTTATAGCAGTGCTACCCGAAAACCCTTAAATTCTCGGGCATTAGGAGGTATAGGATGATCTCTCAATCGATCTCTATTCCGGTGATGATTTACACATACAGTCAAAAATTGGACAGCTTTGTCATTATCCTTACTTCTTATCTGAGCATATGATGAACCATCATCCAGGGCCTTTGTCTCCAAACGAGACTCAAAAATAAAAGGTTGTCCAAGAATGATAGGATAGCTGCAGGAATCTTGAACAAAGAAATAAAATTCATCTTTTACATTACCAATAGTAACTTGTACATAAGGGCATGCTGCATAAAGATCGCCAGAGGAGTTATTGGCTGCTTTCATGCGCCATCCTGGGCCCACATCAATGGGCCATCCGCCATTCTCGTAGAGACTTCTTGACATGGCATAATTTCCGAGCCATGGTCTATAAGGGCAATGCATGGAGTCTCTTTTTCTCCAATCTTAACAACGGTTTCGGTGGTCGCCCTTGCCCAATGGGTATGGGAGTAGTGACTACTAGGAATAAAGTGAGCATCACTTTCTTCTTGCTTGTTGTGTAGATGAGCTTCTTTCTTATGCATGGGCTACACTTTGGATTGAGAAGACCCCACCATAACATTTTCTGCAATAGCTTCTTCAATTTCTGCTTCATAGATGTCTTCATCTTTGGCTTCTATGGCTGCAATCAATTCTTTGATTGCCTCCAATCGAATCCTTTGAGTTTTCAACTTCTCTTTATCCTGCAAATACACATGAAGTGCTTCAAAAAAGCATGCACGGATTCTTCAGTTTCCTCACCAACATATTGTCTTTTTCGTTTAATTACATCAATTATTACATCATGAAATCCTTGTTTTGCAATTTCGAGAATTTCACCTAATGTAAATTCAATTCTACTTCCAAGAATCCTTTCTTCTAGGATTCGCTTAAGATCCATTGCGGTCTCTATGTCAGACTGCAACTTGTAGCTGGGATGTTTGCCTTTTCTTTTTCCTTCTGTCTTCTTTGCTTGAGGGGCATCTCCCATATCAAGTTCTGGCAGTGGTGGATTTTCGGCAGCCTTCTACTGATCTGGTTTACTTCTTGTCACACGTTTAGTTGGCCCCAAAGAGGAGGGACTAGCAACATCTTCATCTCTTCTTCTCTTTTCTTCTACCATAGCTTCATGATTATTAATTTCAGCTAATCGAGCAAAACCTGAAAATGAATCAACTGGCTCGGTCCATCCGGTTCTTCCTCGAATGCATTGACTGGCAGTAGTTAAATCATCTTTGGTTGCCTTGCCTTGCTCCATGCGATCTAAGGCCTGCATCCACACTTTAGATTTTGCATTTTTTGTACTTTACATATTGCATTTTTCTTAGTTTACATATTCCTACTTATGTGAATTTCTAAGTGGAAAATTATCTAGCAAATTTTCAAATAGAAAATTATATAGATATTGTTTAGTTAATTTCAAATAAGACATAATACACATCTAATAGATTATGTTAAAAACTTTCACTATATAGGCTTTTTTCTATGTCAAGAAAATTTTCCTAAATAGATAATATTTATTTATATAGCCTTTTTTTCCTATGTAACAAGTGGGATACACCAGACTAGGGATTAGACACCCAGTCACACACTGACCGGGGTATAGAAGGTGTAAGAGTCCCAGATTAGGGCAATAAGTTATTATCAAGAACATACTCTTCACCTTCATCTCTAGCTTCCATGGCTTCCTCCTTCCTTCTCTCCTCTTTTTTGACTTTCTCTCTCCTCTTCTAGTCTTCTTTTCCCTTCTTCTTGCTCTCTTTCTCTCTCTTCAGCTCTTCTTCTCTCTCCTCTCAGTTTCATTCATTACAAGTAGTATCAGAGCTTCAGGCTTTGGTCATTTTCTTATTTCCCCTTTCTTCCTTTTCAAATCCCAAAAACCCTAGTTACTCAACTTACAGGTAAAGGTACAATAAGAAGTATTGTAGTTAACCTCAGCTTTTTAGAGCAAGCAGGATCTATGGCTAGAGACTCAAACATATTTGGAGGTAAAATGGTTAAAATAGCAAGTCGTCACTTCTTTTCATGCAAAATTTAGAGGTCCCATTGGAGCTCCAGGAGTTGGAAGAGGGCAAAAATCCCAATTACTTTTTGCCTCAGCCCTCCTCTCTCCTTCTTGCAAGCTGCCATGGCTACCAACCAACACAAACCCTCCAAGCTTGCTCCAACCATCAGCCAACCTCAAAAGCTGATCCCCACCATCTCCAGCTATAGTTTGGACACCTGGGTGGCCATGGAATCCCTGCCAAAGGCAATAGGCAGCAGCCTGCAATTTGCAGTGCAAATTGCACTGTTGCCCCTGGCTTCTTCCTGCCTCCTGCTCCTGGCCTTCCCCCTAACACTCTTGGCCTCCCAGGTCAAGGGCTGAACCCTCTTCAACAAGATTTGACCCCTTCCCCTCCAACATTGAAACACTGATTGAATCTCTTATTGAACACTGTTTGTGGATAGCCATTACTACTCAGTCCAAGCCCTTGATCTAGCCCACAACCTCTGGAGCTCAGTATGCTCAAAATGCTATTTATGTTGTTGATCAGGCCTCTCTAACTATGCTCCATCCATGTAAGGCTTTTGCAATAAGAGCCAGGCAGTGTTTTTGGTCACAGTCCTCCAAGACAATCAAGAAGATCCTATTGCAGAAATTTCTGTTTTGAATATGGGAGTAAACCCTATAGCTCACCTTGAAGAGGGCTTTGTCCCCTCCGATTTGAATTTAAAATCTCCCCAATCAGAGCTAGGATTTGAAAGTTATGCCCATTTTTGTGCACTAGGGTCACTCTGGAGGACAGGCACAATAATTCCATTGCAAAAAATTCTGATCATTTTCTGTCACAAAGGGTAATAGCTCATCTCAAAGAGGACTTTTTCCCCTACAACCTGAGCCAAAAATCTCATCAATCAGAGTTCCCTATAAGAAGTTACGCCCCTTTTACTAACAGTAGGTCCTGTGGACTACATCCAGATGGTTGGCCAGAAAGGCAAAAGCAAGGCCCAAGAGAAACTCCAGAGGTTGCTAAATATCAAGAATGTGAACTCATGCAACTTGCCATGCTGTCAGTCCATACTTAGGACCCACCCAGCTATAAGCAGCACCCATGGCATTTAAACCCCTATGTTTTTATTTCATATACATGGATGGATTACAACTCTAAGAAACAAGTATTTTGATGGTAGACTCAAGTATATTCAAGACATAGATCAAAAGCTCATGAAATGCATTGATAAAGCATAAATTTAACTTCAGCCCTGTTTAAAAACAGTAATTTCCAGCCCATATTCAAGCTCCAAAAGTGTACATAATCTCAAGTACAAGCTCCTCTAATCATTCGCAAGTAAAGCCCTGATGTTAAGAGGTCAATTTCCTCTATTACAACCACATAGATCACTTGTTTACTCATAAAAATGGACAAGAACAGTGGGTTTTTTCAGTCCATAACAGCCCATACACCTTCAAAATCCTCCCCCTTTGCTCGCCCCAAAGTCACTCAAGTACTTGGGTACAAAACGGGCTTCATTGGACCATGAATAAGGTAAAAGAATGAGAGAAGACGTACATAAGAGCAAGCTGAATACTTTTCTCTCAGGTTTCCCCCTTTTATAGACTGTCATTACATTCATTTTCGTCATACCAAATGGACGGGTAAGAGGAGCTCTCACCTTCCTTGTTTGTATCTCCTTCTTCAGCTCCAGTTTGCCTTCAGTTTGCATGCTTTGGAGCATGCACCATAGCCAACAGGTCTTCTCCATCTGCCACAGGTATGCACGCCCGCTTTTTGCGTCGAAAAATGCGGGCTGCATCCTGCTCAGCTCCCACTTATCACTTTGACCACTTAGGTCACTTACAGGTCATTTTAGTCCATTATTTCAGGTCCCCCATGAACGTAGTGGACTTTTGGCACTTTTCTTGATTTCTAACCAAATTTTCCACTTGAACCAATGTGGCTTAGCCTGCAAACTGTCAATTACTTCCAGCTGATCAAGTTGTGGGTTCCCAGAGACTTAATTTTTTATCAATATACATAATACAACTGAAAATTGTATGACAAATACAAAAGAACTTATGTAACTAAGTGATATCTAAGTTGGTTATTGGGTAACAATGAGTTATGTATGAAAATTCCTCATATAAATCCTAGTAAAGTTCTTCTGTGTTCATAAGAATTCCATGATTTATATTATGAACAATAAACTCTCTGACATTCACCCCCTCCTATCTTGCACATCCTCCGGCATGTGCCATTTCACAAGATTACAGGTTTAAGGAGGGTCTTCTTCTAACATATCTTCATCTTCATCCTCTAAGTCTTCTTCATCTTGCTTGTCCTTAAGTAGATGGCTCTAATCCAAGTCATCAAGCTCATAAGTAGAAGACTCTCTTCGTTTAAAGAGCTTGATACGTTTACTGGCTATTGGTACCTTGACCATGGTCCCATCCATTTCAGCCAAAGTATAAGTAGCATTATCATGTACTACTTTCACCACATATGGACCAAACCATCGTTTGGCTAGCTTCCTATGAGCACTATATTGATTGTCCAGGCTGCTATCATAGACAAGTACCCAATCATTCTCTTGAATAGCTCTTGGACGGAGTTGATGATGCTTGTCAAACCTTTTCTTATTCTTCAATCTTGCTGCCTTCAGCCTTTCAATGGCTATCTTGATTTCTTCTGGCCTTCTTTCAAGCTGCCTTATGTGCAAAGTCAGCAACTCTTCTCTATTTATGCCTTCATCCCAAGGCAAGATACTCCATGTGACAATAGACTCCTCAATAGGCATAATGGGTGGCTGCCCATATATTAGTTCAGCTGGCATATAACCTGTTACTGCACTATGGGTAGTTCTATCAGCCCATAATGCGAATGGTAGCATTCTAGGCCATTTCCTCATCTTTTCTTTGCAAGATTTCGCCAATGCTTTAAGAATTGGTTGATGACCTCTTTCGCTCTTACCACTACCTTCAGGGTTGTAGGCTAATGTAAGAGATAGCTTGATTCCCAATTGAGCAAAGAAATGGTGAGCCTCATCAACATCCAATTCTCCTCTATCAGTAGTTACTTTGGCAACACAACCATACCTGCAAAATACTTCTTCAAGTAAAAATCTACAAACGGTTTGAAGCAAGTACTAGATATCTCATGTTCCAAATTCCTGTAGGCATGGTTACTAAATCAATAACCCATCTATAGTGAATGTATAAAGGAAAGGTAGGCTGAATCCCATCTCTATGCTTAACCATAGAGTACATTTGAGAAACATGACAAGACTCAACAAAATGTTCAATGTCTTTATACATGTTTTGCCACCAAAATTTCTCTTTTATTTTGGCAAAAGTGCCCCATATTCCTCTATGATTCGCCAATAGTCTTTCATGAAATTCTTGTATGATATGTCTTTGAATCTTCTTGTCTCCTAAGACACGAATAGGCGCCCTTCCTTTCTTTTTCGCATGCCTCCAAAGGTAGCCATCTTTAAGAAAAAAGCCATAAGCTTTTCTCTTGAACTCTTCATTAGTCAAATCTTCCTTCTTTGTCATAGTGCTCAGAAATTGGCCAATTTTAAGCCAATCACCTGCATAATATTCTTCTTTAAAGTGTGAACAAACCATAACAAAACATTGAGCATGCTGTCTATCGGTTGCCCACTGTCCTTCTATGGTTGTTTCTTCCTTCTTTGCTGATGTAAAATTTGTTTTAGCAGCTAAACTTGTTGTACTTGCTATAATTAATGTTGTACCTACATTTTTGACAGCTGAGCCATCATTAGGTACAGTTGTACTTGCTGTTTTCAGATCTAAACCTGCAATTACAGCATCATTTTTAGCAAATATAGACTCTAATTCTTCATCATCCATCATCTCTTTTTCATCCTTATATCTAGCACGCGAAAGCATGTCAACAACTGGATTATCTCTTCCTGCAATATGTTTTAAATCAGGATTTAAGGATTTAATATAGGTTATCCATCTTAGCATAGCTATGTCGGGAGTGGAACAGTTGGCAATCATGCCTAAGAGTGGAAGACAATCTGTTTCAACTATTATATGTGCGCCCATGAAGTACTTCCGGTCACATTTCAATACAGTTACTACTCCCCAAAGTTCTCTTTTAATTTGAGCATACCTTCTTTGTCGTTCATTATGAACCTTTGCTCCAAAGCGGCTTGCATATCTGTTGCCTTCAAGGTCGTCTTGACCGACTACCCATCCTATTCCAATAGGAGTTGTCTACTGTGAGTATGATACGCTGTCCATTAGAGTAATTAGCCCTCTTTAAGGTGGGGGCTAAAATCAGCAATTTCTTCAATTTCCGAATAGCTTGAGTATGTTCTTTTTCCCATATAAACCTTTGGCCTTTTCTTAGCAGTTGATAAAGATTTTCAGCAACATGAGCAAAATGTGGGATCCAAATAAGGTAGAAGACACATGCTCCAAGAAATCTTCTCACCTATGAAACATTTGTGCATATTTCTTGCATTTTGTTGATAGCATCAATCTTGGTTGGAGAAGGCTTTCGGCCATATGGACCACACATATGCCCTACCACAAGAACTTCTTCGACTCCAAAAACAGATTTAGCACTGGAAAGAGTAAGATGGAATTCTTCTAATTTAGGCAAGATTTGAACACAATCATTAATCTGATCGGAAACAAACTTGTGACATCCAAGTTCATTCAGTTCTTCATTCTTCTCATGAACTTCACATCCTTTGATTGGTACATCATTAAGAAAAGGAAGAGTTTGTTGGGGAATATAATCTCTCAATACTTTATGCATGGCATTCATCATGTGAGCTACTGAATTTGTAGCTCCTTGAGGTAGAGGATACATGCGGACTACTTAGGCACAGTAAACCATCGGTTGGAATATGGAGTTGAAGATGGCTCCAATATTCGCATTTTTATCTTTTCATTTAAAAGCTCCAGTAACTTAGGCAAATGAGCCCTTGGTACCGGAATTGGTTTAAGATTCCAAGGAACGTGTGGGACCGTGAAAATCACCATTGGTGCCACAACACTTGGATCCACACAGCCAATCTCATGTGGCTAAAATGAAAAAGATTTTACATGTTTCTTTAACATCTGCATGAAGATTTTCTTTTCAGCTTGGCAAGAGAAAAGAGTCTTCACTAATTTTCAGCTCTTGTAGACTTTTAGCTGTAAATTGGTGACCAATATCTTTGGGATCACGAAGGCTTAGCTATTTGGATGCCCTTTGTACTAGTCCTTCACTTTTGGGTGGTAGAGGAGTAGCTACTGGCTTGACCTTTTTGTCAACAATCTTATACTTTGTTTCTACTCTTACCTCATCCTTGTTTGGCTGTCCAAAAGCTTCTTGATCTACAAATTCTTGAATTATGTCATACATATCCAATGTGCATACCTGTATGGATTGATTTCCAGCTTGATTTTCTGCATGAACAGCTGCATATATTTCAACCAATGTATCATTATAAATCAGCCCATGAAATAACCCTGAAATTTCTTCATCTTTAGGCAAAACATTAATTTGCTTCAGCTCTCATTCCACATGACATAAATGCTTTCTTTCAGCCCTATTCATGGCTGAAAACTGTTTATAATAGCCCACACTGTTGGCCGTAAAAACCTGCAAGTCAGCTTTTGGCATTGCCCCCTTTACATGTGGAGGCAAATTTTTATGACATGAAGCACCGTCATAGCCTCCACTTATAGCAGTGCTACCCGAAAACCCTTAAATTCTCGGGCATTAGGAGGTACAGGATGATCTCTCAATCGATCTCTATTCCGGTGATGATTTACACATACAGTCAAAAATTGGACAGCTTTGTCATTATCCTTACTTCTTATCCGAGCATATGATGAACCATCATCCAGGGCCTTTGTCTCCAAACGAGACTCAAAAATAAAAGGTTGTCCAAGAATGATAGGATAGCTGCAGGAATCTTGAACAAAGAAATGAAATTCATCTTTTACATTACCAATAGTAACTTGTACATAAGGGCATGCTGCATAAAGATCGCCAGAGGAGTTATTGGCTGCTTTCATGCGCCATCCTGGGTCCACATCAATGGGCCATCCGCCATTCTCGTAGAGACTTCTTGACATGGCATTAATTTTCGAGCCATGGTCTATAAGGGCAATGCATGGAGTCTCTTTTTCTCCAATCTTAACAACGGTTTCGGTGGTCGCCCTTGCCCAATGGGTACGGGAGTAGTGACTACTAGGAATAAAGTGAGCATCACTTTCTTCTTGCATGTTGTGAAGATGAGCTTCTTTCTTATGCATGGGCTGCACTTTGGATTGAGAAGACCCCACCATAACATTTTCTGCAATAGCTTCTTCAATTTCTGCTTCATAGATGTCTTCATCTTTGGCTTCTATGGCTGCAATCAATTCTTTGATTGCCTCCAATCGAATCCCTTGAGTTTTCAGCTTCTCTTCATCCTGCAAATATACATGAAGTGCTTGCAAAAAAGCATGCACGAATTCTTCAGTTTCCTCACCAACATATTGTCTTTTTTGTTTAGTTACATCAATTATTACATCATGAAATCCTTGTTTTGTAATTCCGAGAATTTCACCTAATGTAAATTCAATTCTACTTCCAAGAATCCTTTCTTCTAGGATCCGCTTAAGATCCGTTGCGGTCTCTATGTCAGACTGCAACTTGTAGCTGGGATGTTTGCCTTTTCTTTTTCCTTCCGTCTTCTTTGCTTGAGGGGCATTTCCCATATCAAGCTCTGGCGGTGGTGGATTTTCGGCAGCCTTCTACTGATCTGGTTTACTTCTTATCACACGTTTAGTTGGCCCCAAAGAGGAGGGACTAGCAACATCTTCATCTCTTCTTCTCTTTTCTTCTACCATAGCTTCATGATTATTAATTTCAGCTAATCGAGCAAAAGCTGAAAATGAATCAACTGGCTCGGTCCATCCGGTTCTTCCTCGAATGCATTGACTGGCAGTAGTTAAATCATCTTTGGTTGCCTTGCCTTGCTCCATGCGATCTAAGGCCTGCATCCACACTTTAGATTTTGCATCAGTTTTACATGCTTTAACAATTTCATTAGTTGGCTCAATTTGCAGCCCATAGGTTGCTGCATCAACAGCTGTATAGGCCGTTCTTATTGCCAAATCCTCCAGTCTTTTCTTCATGCCACCATTACCAAAATTTGGCTCAAGAGGAAGCCCGATTTCGATTGCATGAATTTTACAATCCTTCCAAAAGACTAATTTTATTGCTTCAACTTCACGGAATGCACTGCACTCCCTCTTATCATATTGTAGGCTATCACACCAGATACAGCGTCTTTTGAACGTATGGGTCTTTGGGCAATTGACCGTCCCCTTTCTTCCACTTTCACATCAAGTCTTTCCACCTTGGAATTAATCTCTATTAGATTAAGATGGAGATCCCACATGCTCTTAATTAGCTCGTCCATGACATCCTTCTTTGGAGATGGAACAACAGGATTTCTTGGTTGCTCGGTCATAGAGACAGGAGGTCAAGAAACAGGAACAGACTCCTTCATGGATTCAGTTGGTGTAGAGGTAGATCCCCATCTTAGGCGCAACCGCTCTCTTCGAGCAATCATATTAACTGCTTCAGTGACATCACTCCAAGCAGTCTTCAATCCCATCTCAGAGTCAGGATCTTCAAGCAGATCAGTTAGCTTCTCTTGAAGAAAAGGATCTGCAACCTTTAGAAATAATTCAATCTTCTGGCTTTCCATACCCTGCTGATCGTCAGGATCTAGTTGAGAAAATTTGCTTTCAAATTCACGGTGAAGAGCAATGGTGGTTAGACCCTTATTGGGCCTTTCGACCCATTCAGTGAAAACTTTCTTCGTCATGAGGCCAGAATCTTCAAGAAAAAATTCTTCTCAAAGAGCCTTCTTGAATGCGGACCATCCCGCGTCTTTTTGGAAAAGACCATGAATTCGGTCCTGGAGGCCATGCATGGCCAAACGGGCAAAATATCGGCTCCAAGCATGATGAGGAACTCCAAAGAAGACCATCTTTTCAATATAGAGACAGATAAAAGAGGACACATTTTGCCCATTAAATTGCTTGAGCTCGTACCCAACTGCTTCCAAAGCTTTAATGGCAGCGGCATCATTTTGCTCTTCTTCTTGTCTCTGTTGTTGTTGCAATTGCAACTGCTGCTGAAATTGCAAGTGTTGTTGTTGGCTTTCTTGCATCAAACGAACCAACTATTGCAAGATATCTCCTCCCGAACTTGACGATTCTCCCATTGTACTTCTTATTCCTCAGCGGACCTTCACGTCAAGTTCACCACTATCGTCATGTTGGGCGTTGAAGGTCTACCACCGGGGCTTAGAGCAGAAGAAGAGTGTGGGATTCAAGGTTTGAAGAAGGGGGAAAGATTGGGGTTTGACAAGATTTGGGTTTTAGAAATGACTTAGTTGAAGAAGAAGATATCAAGCTTTTTCTGTTTATTTAGCATACATGAATGGAATGAATGACTTTGTCTTGATCACATCAAATGCATTTGGGAATAATAAGTCATTACATAAGGGATAATCTCAGATTTAAACCAAATGCATATTCCAAATGCAAGCTCAAATGGTTTTTATTTCATGTACATGGATGGATTACAACTCCAAGAAACAAGTATTTTGATGGTAGACTCAAGTACATTCAAGACATAGATCAAAAGCTCATGAAATGCATTGATAAAGCATAAATTTAACTTCAGCCCTATTTTAAAACAGTAATTTCCAGCCCATATTCAAGCTCCAAAAGTGTACATAATCTCAAGTACAAGCTCCTCTAATCATTCGCAAGTAAAGCCCTGATGTTAAGAGGTCAATTTCCTCTATTACAACCACATAGATCACTTGTTTACTCATGAAAATGGACAAGAACAGTGGGCTGCCCTGTTTATGATTGGTTTTTTCAGCCCATAACAACCCATACACCTTCAAAATCCTCCCCCTTTGCTTGCCCCAAAGTCACTCAAGTACTTGGGTACAAAACGGGCTTCATTTGACCATGAATAAGGTAAAAGAATGAGAGAAGACGTACATAAGAGCAAGCTGAATACTTTTCTCTCAGGTTTCCCCCTTTTATAGACTGTCATTCCATTCATTTTCGTCGTACAAAATGGACGGGTAAGAGGAGCTCTCACCTTCCTTGTTTGTATCTCCTTCTTCAGCTCCAGTTTGCCTTCAGTTTGCATGCTTTGGAGCATGCACCATAGCCCACAGCTCTTCTCCATCTGCCACAGGTATGCAGGCTCGCTTTTTGCGCCGAAAAATGCGGGCTACATCCTGCTCAGCTCCCACTTATCACTTTGACCACTTAGGTCACTTACAGGTCATTTTAGTCCATTATTTCAGGTCCCCCATAAACCTAGTGGACTTTTGGCACTTTTCTTGATTTCTAACCAAATTTTCCACTTGAACCAATGTGGCTTAGCCTACAAACTGTCAATTACTTCCAGCTGATCAAGTTGTGGTTTTCCAAAGACTTAATTTTTTATCAATATACATGGTACAACTGAAAATTGTATGACAAATACAAAAGAACTTATGTAACTAAGTGATATCTAAGTTGGTTGTTGGGTAACAATGACTGAGTTATGTATGAAAAATCCTCATATAAATCCTAGTAAAGTTCTTCTGTGTTCATAAGAATTCCATGATTTATATTATGAACAATAAACTCTCTGACAACGCTATATGGCTACACTTGGCAAAAAGCATTGGGATGCCGTAAAGGGTATCATGAGATACCTGAAGGGCACAGCAAATATATGTATTTGCTATGGCAGCTAGGATACATGAGTTGTGGGCTACACAGACTCCAATCATGCAGGACATGCAGATAGTAGGAAGTCCACTTCCGGCTACGTCTTTACATATGCTGGAGGTGCTGTTTCTTGGATGTCCAGGGTTCAGAAGTGTACGGCTCTCTCTACCATTGAGGCTGAGTATGTTGCGGCCCACTGAGGCTTGCAAGGAGGCCATATGGTTGGGTCGTTTGGTTCATGACCTTGGGATTAATACTATACCTACACTGCATTCGGATTCTATGAGTGATATTCAGCTAGCCAAGAATCCGGTCTTCCATGCGAAGACGAAACACATTGAGGTGAGGTATCGCTTAATACGTAGGGTCATGGAGGACAAGTCTGTTGACCTTGTCAAGATCTCCACTGATGAAAATCCTGCAGATCTGCTCACGAAACGCCTCACTACTGAGTGCTTTGCCTTTCTCGGGAGATTGATGGGCATTGGATGACATGACGTTTTTCCTCATCCTATTGTGCATGTGTACATTGTATCGTCTTTTCTTTTTCTTTTCACTCCTCACTCGGGTAGATTCACCTTTAAGTAGGAGGTTGTTGGGGGTAAAGGCGCCTCTGCCTAGCCACCAGTGTATTACTACACTGACAATACCCGCCACTGCACACTGCAAGTGGCGAGCGCCCGTCACCATCACTTTATTCTTTATTCTTTTAGTGGCAGTTTGAATAAAGGAAGGCCCGGTCACACATTGTGACTGTTGGAGTTCCCATTTGTGTCTCTCTCTCTCTTCTTGCTCTTGCTCTCTGCCATAGCTCACTTCCAAGCAAGCTTCGATCCTTCTCACCTTTTAGCAATCCTGTCTATCATGCTAGATCCAAACATATCAAGATTCATTACCATTTCATCAGAGAAATGATACTTCTAGGGTGGATTGACTTGTTGCATGTGAAGATCGAAGACCAAATAGCAGATACCTTTACTAAATCACCTGGTAAAGAGAAGTTAATCTACTTTAAATAGCTACTTGGAGTTCAACATTTAGTTTGAGCTTGAGGGGGAGTGTTGAGACTTCAAGCTCAACTGCTCATATGTATTTGTGTGTGACCGACATTACCTACAGCTATGTCCAGTTGTACTCATGTGTGGGACATTAAAATAAGCCGGTGTTGACCTAACCATAGTTAGTCATGGTTAGTGGTAACCTAGTTGTACTATCTCTTTCGTGTTAGTAGAGATTTTGAA
Source organism: Lygodium microphyllum (assembly GCF_053477565.2). Taxonomy (NCBI): domain Eukaryota; kingdom Viridiplantae; phylum Streptophyta; class Polypodiopsida; order Schizaeales; family Lygodiaceae; genus Lygodium; species Lygodium microphyllum. Next base: position 4,163,880 of record NC_141149.1, on the reverse strand, counting down.
TAATGAAGATAAATGAGATGAGCTGACTGCTCACTCTTTGGCTCCACTTAGTCTCTCTTATCTTTGAACGTTGGTATATTTGGCTACATTGATCCTTTGATCCACCTTTTCAATGTGTTCTAAAGTGAAGGGCTCTATTTCAATAATTCTCATAAAAACGGTAGAGAAACAAATGTTGAGGTGAAAGTAGCTAGCAAGCTAGCATTTGGCTTTTCCTACTTGTATCCATTGATGTTTTGTTTTCGATGATCATGTTATGGTTGATGTTCAACTGTAGCTCCACTTGCCTTTAGAGGAGATGAGTCACACATATGGTTTTCTTCTAGCCCCATGTAGGTAAGAAAAGTGGGAGCACTCACTATCAATAAGTTGTGCAACTCCTCTTCCATAATGGATTCAGCATCCTCGAGATGCGCATGAGCCTCCTTCACCCAACTTCTCACCTTATCAATTTTGCCCAATTGTTGCTTGGGATTAGGGTACTCTCCAAACTTAGCACTCCTCTTCTCGTTCGTGTTTGAAGTAAATATTTCTACTTCTATGTTAAGAATTTGCTTTTCTTTTGTTAACATTGTAGCATTTTTTGTCTTAAGAATTAGTTTTTCTTTGGCTCTCTTCTTGATTTTCTTTTGGCTACTTTTGCCTATGGATGAGGCATCCAAGTTACCATGTCTAGGTACTGAGATACTAGCATGTTTCGCTTGGGCCCTAGTCATGACATTTAAAGGAATCAATGTGGCATCCTCATTGGTTGTTTTGATGCTAAAGAGTCCAAGTGGCACTAATGGTACCATAGTCGAGCTACTAGAGGGTTTTTGCCCAGGGAAATCAATATACATATGTGCGACCCCACATTTCAAACATCTCAAATCAGCCTTGTCTTTATTTGCTTGCTCTTTTTTGCATGCATCTAGATGATATATGTCATGGGTGGTCACAGGGATCCTCAAGACTCTATGTGGTTGTGGTCAAAGTGTCAAGAAATGGCCCATGCTTTAATTTTGGAAAGATTAGCAAGCCAATCCTACAAGTCCAAAATTTTGTAGGTCTTTGACCAAATATCAAGAGGCTTAACGGTCGAATTTCAATGCCCTAGAGATAAAATATCGAAAGGCTTTGAATAATTTTCTCTAGTTTCATTGTTTTTAATTCCTTTTTTTCCCAATGAAATCCTACTAGCCCATGTGGCCTTCACTATGGCCAAATTTTGCAAGGTGGTCATAATTGGTGAGTTGCACAAGGTGGGCTTCGTGGCATTGGTCATCCTCTTTTGACCAATGATGTTTGGCCATCACACGTCCTCTCAATGGGCTTACTAGGCCTCAATTAAGTAGCCTAATCATCTCTAATTGGCTGCCACTATGCCTAGCCCTTGCTATTTGACCAACACTATGCCTTTCTCATGGCTATTTGGCCAACTTGCTCATCAATTAGTTGTGAAGTAAGATTAAATGCATAATTTTTTAAAGAACATACCCGTCTAATTTCCAAAGCCCATGGTTGCTTATCAAGTAGCCTATTGGCCAAATATCACAAGGCTTCAAAGGCTTGACAAAGTATCTTGTTATTGCCCAAATGACCAATTTTTCATAAGCATTATTGGCCTTCTAATTCTAATGCTCAACTGAATTGGCTATGGGATCGCCTTTGTCAAGGGACTTATTGGCCAATTACTCAACAACCCTAAGTAGCTGAGTACAAGGGTGGTCTTGGCATCTAATTCTTTGTGAGAGAGGCCTATTGGCCTACAAGACCCAAGGAAAATTGATTCATCAAGGGAGAGAAAATTAGAACATGACTCATAAACTTCTCTAGAAAACTTGAAAACAAGCACTGAGATAAGAAGCAAGAATCGATTATTCATGGTTTTGAGTCATACCTAGGTGTCTATCAAAGTTGAAGTAGGGTTGATTCTTGTCCCTTTGTCTCCTCTGCATTCCCTTGCACTCCAAGATTCCAACTTTGATCTCCCTTCTCTTATCTCACCTTGTTTCTATAGCTCTCCTATTTTCCAAGCTTTTACAAGAAGCAAAACGCAAAAAGTGCAAATGCACAAAGCAAGAACTCAAAAACAAAAGTCAAGAAAAGAAAAAGAATTACACAAAGTGTCCCATTGATTTTTTCTCAAGCCTTCCACTTTTGGTTTTCTGTCGACAAGCAAAGACTTAAGAGTTTTAAATTTCTTTAGATTTTCTAAAGATTTTGGACCTCAATCATCATTATTCTACCTTCCTAGGAGATTTGAATCTACCTATGATTTCCATAACTATCACACACACAAGTAGGAGTTGATCGCCCCTCAACCCACTCATCCTAGGCTACTCCATACAATGTTTCAAGAGTAGAAGCTACTATTCCATTACTTGGCATAGAGAGTACACATCTTGTTGCTCTATTCCATGTGTTCCAATACGGAACCAAAATGTTGTCACTTTCACAAGCCATGCATGTAGACTTAAGGGAACACCTATTCTTTCAAGCAATTCAAGCAATACCTCTCACATAACCATTGCAAACTCTCCAAGTGAATGTAATGAACTCACCAATTTACCTTCTCCTTGTAGCCTATATGCAAAAGGGCCGTTGAGTGATGGCTCCAAGATCCTTTCAATGCACCTCAAGCGAGCTCCACCTCCTTTGCCTTAATCACCGTGCAAGCTCTATGAAGAAGAAGAAAAAGAAGAAGAGAAAGCAAGAGCTTCTCCACACCGGTCCCTCACTTTACCCCACACACACACACACACACAGATTGCATGAAGAATGTGTATATAATCAATACCTATGACAAAAAAGAGGCCTTACCCTTCAAGTGTATCAAATATATACATCGAAGTAGTAATAGGCCTTCAAGCTAGTGACACAAGGTTATCCTCTCACAAGGAGGCCCAATACTCTACTCAAACAATTCATCACACAAAGCATTACTTCAACTCAAGATCTTGGTAAAAAGATTTACCAATAATGGCTTCAAAAAAGCTCAACTCTGGTGACTCATCTCTACCTAACTCAATTCTGAAATACCTCTCTTTAAATTTGATCTCACACTCTTAAGGAATCTACTCCTAAACTAGCATATGGTGGATACCTAGGGATCAACTCAATGGTGAGTGCTCGTTCCTTGGTGCACCATCACCTTATCATTGTCGATTGGATATTGGGGGATTGGCGAGATTTTTACATTGTCCTAATTACTACTCTAAGGTTCATGGGCATTGGTTGATGACATACGATGCCATCATGCATCGATGCTCCTCTCATTTCTACACACAGTGCATGGCCATCTCCCCATATGTCTCAATTACCTTATAATTGTCTTCTCTATATAAATGAAGTAGATTTACTTACCCTAGATTCTTCCTAATTATTGCATTATTCCTATTTTATGAACCAGTATGCTCCATGAATCTTGTATAATTTGAATGTAATTCTAATACCCCTAACTGCCACATTTACATGGTAATTCATGTTTTGCTTACTTGCTTCGTTGAGATAACTTTAACAATTGTTTCACCCCTCTTTGAGACTCCATAAATGTTAATAAATTGTGGAATTCTCTCTAATGCTTTGAACCTTTCTCCAAGGCGAGCTAATATGGATGTGCTAGTGTAAAGCCAATCCTACTAGAGCTTCTTGGGCTAGAACTCCACGAGTCATGTGCGCCTTCTCCCCCTGGTCCCGTCACTATGGCTTGCTACCTCTCTCTCTCTCTCTCTCTCCCGGTTTTCGACGGCCCTCGGTCGTTGCCTACTCCCGATCAATCTCTTCGTAGTTGCTACCTCCTTGACGAGAGTGACTGTAACCACGTCATTACTGTCGACTCCGGCCTATCCTGCACGGCTTTAAGCCCTCGTCTAGATACACCAGATTTTATTAAGATTGCAGATATTCATATCTTTCATGTAATGTTTTTCTGATATATGGTGCTTAATTTCAGTTTAATGGTCGTGGTAGTTAGTACTATTTACTTTTTAGGGCCTATGGCCATTAACTATTGGGACTTTTAACCCTCTAACCATTGTTTTCATCATCTTGTTGGCCCACCAACTAGAATACATCTTGTATGTACCTCTCCTTAACTAGGCCCTGGTAAAATGCATGTGGGGACACACTTGGCAATCCTCTTTGCCATTTCTTGCATCTTGAGCCAAGTGACGATCATGAATTTGTTCTTCTCAATGGTTTAATCTTCTTGCAGCGAAAATTCTTTCATTGAAATGTAATGTTTTATCTTGCATTAGTGATAACCCATGGAGTACTCTTTCATATTGTTTAAAATCAAATTTGTCTATTCATCTAGTTCATTTCTATGCTCTTGGTACTTTAACTACTTACTTTTTACTCATGCTGAAATATGGATGAACCTTCTTGTTCGCAATCACAATGTTTTGTATTTGGTCCTCCTAAAACTTCTTGGTCAAATTTCTATTCTAAAATTTGCTTTTGTACCTTTATGACTTACCCCCAAGCAATGAAGGTCTAACTCAACTATAAATACCTAAGCCTAGTTCCGTAATAATATCATATGACCTTTGTACTCAAAGGTACTCTACTTATATATTTACTCGTCTTATTAACCCAACATGCTTCAAGTTGGTTGGTTTTTACCATAACCTAAGGTAACCACAACCAACGGATTGGTTTTCCCCCTTGGTTAATGTGATCAAAAATACAAAAAAGGGGGTCTCAATCTCTAGTTGCCTTGTTGCATTGGGGCCTATATATACTTCCCCAAGTTCTTCACCTTGAGTCCACAAAGGACGTACTACTATCTTGCAAATTTGGGGGACTACACCTCATGTAGCTTCATGGACATGAGTGAAGTAATCTTGTTCAATTTGGGTGACCCGAATGGCAACTAGGCACTATCAATGACAATTGTAGCATTGGATAGAACTCTTAATCCTTGCTAATGTTCTCCTTGTTTGGTTTTGCAAGTAATAATCAGTGCCTTGTTCTTATCAACTTATTATCTTGGTCTATGTCTTATACTACTCACTTATGTTAGACCATTTTGCCTACTGGCTTCTTATAATTCAACATTCTTCTTATCATTACATTTGACTTGATTGGTTAATTTACTACAACTTGCTTTTGATATAGCAACTACTTGCTTTGTAGAAACACACACACACACACACACACTCTCTCTCTCTCTCTCTCTCTCTCTCTCTCTCTCTCTCTCTCTCTCTCTCTCTCTCTCTCGCAAAAAAGCATATAAGTTGCACACCACAAGAATGAGCTTATCCATTCTCTTTTAATTGTTTATACATGGCCTCAGTTTACTAGGGCACCCTCCCATTGCATTAGCTTAGATTAGCCTTCTCTCATATTTCACACACTATTTTATACTATCTTTTTCTACCTCCAAAACATTAAAATAATTGGATTAAGAGAAATCAAGTCTACAATTATGCTTCCTACAAAGGTGGTACCCAAAATTTTCTCCGTGATTGAAGGAGACTTTTCCTACAATGTTAATAATTGGATTAAGAGATATCAAGCCTACAAATACGCTTCCAACAAAGGTGGTACCCAAAATTCTCTTTAATTGAAGGAGACTTTTCCCTTGTTTATACCCACAACTTGATACTACCCAAAAGTACAATCATAGGTCAATTGTATAACCTTAAGCACATGCTTTTACATTAAATTACTATTGTAACACCATCCTTAACCTTTAGGCATTGTTCACACCTTAATGAAGAGACGATGTGAACTTACAAGGTTTAACAGTATATTATATAGAATCTAAAACTTCTAGTTTTAAAATCTAAGAGCCATCAATTAAGATAGCAGCCTTCAAATAAACGAGAGACCAAACACATTCCAATCATCTTTACCTACACCAATATTGTCAATGAAATCTCTTGCTTGTGGGTATTAGATTGTCTTCAAAATATTTCTCTTGGATGGACTCAAACTATAGCAAGAATTAGAATACAAGCAATGTGAACAAGCATGTTGATAAATAACACAAAACTTGTGCATGTAGATCGCAATTAAATTTTGCATTACATGGAACAAGTCTAGTAGTGTCATAAAGTGTCAATATTTTGCACCTGACGAAACCGAGGAGTAAAACATTTAGCTATTGTGTGAGTTTGAGGCCCTTCAATATCTTTGTGGCCCTAGATCTGCCGTTGATCCTTCAATTCTAGCACCATTGCTTTCAATGCCTTTTCCTCATGATCAAATAGTGGATCTAAAGCAATTACACCCTTTAAACCTAGGTGCACCTCCAAAGCATAACACACATAACTTTAACATAGATGTAGACCTACAAAGCACAAAGCATAACTTGGTGCTATTGCATCAAATATATCATAAGAGGTTATAGAGTAAAGTGCACAATTTTTCATATGAGACCAAAAAACCAAACCATTCATTGGGCAAATGAAAGCATAATGATATTTGATTAAAAGAAGGTGCATTGAAGAGCATTAGGCTCACCATTACATTGTACAAGATTAAGCTAATCGTTTATTTCTTTCAAACAAGGCTTTGTAAACATAATTCCAAGATACCTATGCATCATGCAAAGAGAACAAGAAACAAAAACATCATGCAAAGATATCATCTCTATGCATGCTTTAGTTTTTAAGGCTTGCTTTTGATGCTTTAGATATCATCTCTATGCATGCTTTAGTTTTTAAGGCTTGCTTTTGATGCTTTAGATAAAGATGATTTAAGAATGATCCAATTTGCTACTTATGCCATGGATAAAGTGTTTGAGCCTTTCCTTACCTTTGCCTTGTACAACGTCTGTTCCACCGTCTTGGGTGGTTGTCGAAGTCATCGAGATTTTCCGCGAAACGGGTTGCTTTATCGATCACTTAATCAAAATGGATTTCTCTTATGGAACACTACAAAATGCCCAACGAATCGCTAATAAAACATCTGCTATGCAAACATCACACTTTGCATTGATATCAAGTCCACATGCACAGCCTGTAACTAGAATTGGCACTTGCGCCTTCCGATGTCCTCAATCGATTAAGTATTGATATCTTTCCTTCCTCCTCCACCCAACGCAGCCTTTCCATGATGAATGGATTTCTTTGCAACCCATTTGTATTGCTTCATTTTGAGCCCGTCTCCGAGAAACCATATCAACATACCATTCTATCTAAGCTTCCTGATTCTTGTGGCACAGTGCTTTTTTAGAGTGTTAAAGCTCTAATGGTTACATGTTCTGACTTGTACGTGTAGTGATCTATCCTACAATCTGCTGAATGGGAACATACCAAATCGGTTCACAACTCTTTTGGGACTACAGCTTCTGTAAGTTCAGTCCAAGAAACTGCCAATAGCCATGTCTTATTCAGTGACAAATGCTTAATAACTTTCACCCAAATTTGTTTGTGTGGTAATTGCAAATATACAGTTGATGCCACTGGCTATGAAAGTTATGATCACCCAGTTTTAATTAGAATATTTCTTCTGTGCTGTGGCATCTTGCAGGTTACATGGCAATCACAAAATATGCAATAGCAGCGGTACTATGATCTGCAGGCTTTGCAAGGGTCACCGTGACTTGTTCTTCCCTGAGAACAGAGTAAGGGATAACAATTATGGTCTAACTTGTGACCCAATGACTTGTTCACCTCAGGAGGAGCCCATCCCTGCAGTGTTTTACAGTCAAGGCAGATTTGTCATCGGACGCATTGCCCTCCCTGACTCCAACCACCAGATTATGTTGGTCCTCTCATAAGAGATCCCTATCAGGAGTATGACAACAACTCTCTCTCTCTCTCTCAAAGCGAGGATACTCAGGGGTGCCACGATTAGTTGACACCCCAATCCTAGCTAGTGATTGTTTGGAATGACACCTTTTATTTCATTAATAGGAGGGGAACTACATATGGATATTGATTAAGATTTAGGGGAAATTTCATATTATGGAAGACGACAAGCATTCGTTCAAAACAATCTACTTTTAAAATATCATTTTTGTATTTTATGTGCTAATGAAAAATGTCAGCCAAACTGAATACTGTGGAGTATGGCATGCCCAAAAAATATAAATACTCACGACTACATGTAAAGATAAGACGTAAAATCACAGGCACACATATCTATAGTTGCATGGATCGTCCTCGTAAAATGATATTATGGACATCCCCCTAAACATGTACAACATACATTATCGAAATGTATACACACCCATACATAGTCACCTCGTATCATCTCCATTAATTGGTATACAGACCTCTGCAAATCATACTAACACACAATGTAAACGATCTTGTGCTATCAAAGACCTAGTCTACCCCCCAAGCTCCTCATCATTAGGATAAAGGGCCTCGATTGCTCTCTAGACAGGACTCACTACTAATTCACAGAACCATTCATGTTTCTCCTATCTCCACATATATACTTAGAGATCAAACATTCAATGCCAGTAACATTTGATGGACTATAAAACACTATTTCACTGCCAGTAACATTCAATGCAGCACAAGCATACTCATATATGATATTCATCTATTCATTGTGAAGGAATAATTTGCTCCTTGATTGCTTTTTGACCAAGAATTAATGGCCTCACAATTGTTATGGCCAAGCAGAAAGGCAGACCAAAATGTCTAACCTGAAAGTCCTTAGTACAAGTGAAAATCACACATTCTCAGGTGATATGATTTGTCAACAAGCTTTTAAAAGATTGCTGATATAAGATTCATCTGTTGATAAAATGTTTTAACATGAGTAAAATGCATCAGAGTACAAATGTTTCCATCCTAGTTTGCTAGAACAGCTATCAAACTTTAGTTTCCCAGCAATTGCCAGGAATATCAACAGTTATCCTTCAGCTGATCATGACTCTGATTTTGATTCATTAGCACAACCTTGAGGACTTGCTGTATTACAAACTTCACAGTTGTAGTTCCAGTAAACCTTGAAAGCAGTCTGGAGGCACATTCATTGCAGTACCTTTCTAAGAGCTCTCATTAATCCGTCTGTATGTTCTGGCTTTCCCACTGATATACGAATAAACCCCTTAAGCTCTTTTTTATCATAGTGGCGTACCATTACACCCTCCTTAGCAAGATCCGCCTGGAATGGCAAAAATACATCAAAGCAAGCATGAATCCCAACAGCTTTATTTGCGAGTAGAGACCACTACTATACTAAAAAGTGCAGATAGGACGAGATTGAATGAATACCTTCAACTGTCCTGCACTGCGACCACCTTTAACTCCACAGAGGATGAAGTTTGCATGACTTGGATAAGGTGTGAAAACAGGAAAAGTCTGAAGCAGCTTAAATAACCGCTCTCTCTCAGCAACTAGAGCCTCTTTCACATTCTGTTGAGAGGGGAGTAAAAGTCACAAAAATCTGCAAACACCATTTAATTATTGCAACAACCAGGATAGTACCCACCTTGAGGTAGCCTGGATTGCTTAAAGCAGCGCATGCAGCCAACTCAGCAGCTACAGAGACATTATATGGCTGCTTGGCTCTCCACAAGTAATTGATAATGCTCAACGGGAACCCACCATAACCAACACGCAGGCCTGCCAAGCCTGACCGAATTCATCCATAGAATCATTAGTCTTTTGAGGTGGTTACTATAGGAAATAATTTTACAGGACAAAGCATGAACTACAATCCAGGTTAACCAAGTAATAACCAAAAAATGTCAGAACTTCAAGATATGGTAGAACTGACAGGTTCGCAACATGCATTGAAACGGCTCTGTCAAGTTGGTAGTGAAAGAGCATTTGAATTATTAGTAACACCCATACAAGCACAAATACAAAGCAAAAATGAAGCTCAATGAGAAATGTATGTGAGATGAATTTAACGAAGAATTGAAGCATGTAGACACATGGGTGCATTAAACCTTGTCAAAATTTAAGAGGTTCAAGTGACAGTCAATCACATAAATTTGAAGGCCTATGCCAGCATATCTTGATTTTACTGATCCATACAAATACAGAAACATTGAGCACAATATTTATTACTAAGTGAATTTAACAATGAGCCAAAGTGTTTATATGTGCACATAACCACCACCACCCTGCGTGGGACCAAAAAACAAAAAAAACAAATACGTGAATAAATACATGAATAAAGACCCCAAACCAAGTGACCAGTAGTACATGGTGGTGTTAAGATTGTATGGTGCTAGAGGCACAAACAATGTGTGACAAAGAGTTGTATCCCATAATCAAGGAGAGGAGGTGTGTCCTACGATCTATCTGAAAAGCTATAAAAGAATGTACTTCGCTCAAGTATCAACACAATCCAAATTTTCATGCTATCATGGTTTCCTTCAAGGAAAGAAGAGGAGAGAGAGAAAGAGAGAGTACAACCAAAACACTGCACAGACTGCACAAAACAAAGTTCAAGACACAGTGTACACCAGCTGAGCACAAAACCAACTGCAAAAACAGAGAAAGGAGATAGATTACAGCCAATAGACACGGTCAGAAGCCAGAGAATGCTGTCCCCAGCCTGCAAAGCCAGTAAATGCAGGAAACGCAGCAGTTGATCAAATAAACACAGGTTAATCAAGAATAAAATAATGTGAAAATCAAAACGCAGCCTGCTGGACCCAAATGCAGCCTACAGAAGGTTGGAAACAGAGCGATGGGCAGCAAACAGTAGTCGCCAGGCTGTAGACACTGTGGAGCAGTTAGGAAAAGTCAACAATCAGCAGGGCCAGACCTACAATCAGCAGAAAACAGCAGCAGGAGTGGAGATCCTGAAATCTCATACCATGTCAAAAGTGGATGCAACAATGGAAGTATAAACAGATGCTGTAATAAACTGCTGAACCCAAGGGTAGAAGAGAAAAACACAAAAGAACATTGCAAAGAAGAGAACTCAAAAAAATGCTCAAGAAATGGAATCCATATACCAAACACAAGAATGATGCGTACAACAGTGAGTCACTCGCTCGTAGGCACTAGCATTGGCTCCCTTTGTCCACAAAACCTGTAGGTGATGATGTGACTGATTGAGGAGGGAGCCTGGTATAAATAGGACAAAAATATGCAATAATTAGCAGTAGGTTGGCCATAAATGGCCGGCCAGCATTAAATGCCCAAATAAACATCATACATGCTATAATAAAATGCCTAATATGCCTAGTCGTTCCTAGCATAGCTCAAACTCACACATAATTTGTCTAGACTACTAACAAGGGAAACCCAAGTGCAAGAATTGCAACAAATTCAAACACATTGAGAAAGATTGTTGGCTATCCAGAGGGTAAGCTAGCACCAAAGGGGAATGTTAAGATTGTATGGTGCTAGAGGCATAAACAATGTATGAAGTGTGTCTATGGCAATGTCCCTAGGTCCACTGCACCTGTGAATAATTTGGAGTGGGGGCCCTGCCCAAATGCTATCCAATGATGAGAAAAAAATAGCTCCCTTAAACATCCTCATAGCCACATGCTGGATCTCTATCTATGACCCATGCTATAGCCCCACAGGTTGCCACCATGGTCTCTTTTGTGCCGTGAAATATCATATTGAGGGCTCTCCTCCAAACCTCATGGGCTCTAGGATAGTCCCATAGGCAATGTCTCTATATCTCCACTAGCTCACCACATCTCGCACATGCTACTAGGTCCCTACCCTATCCAAGCCATGTGCCTACTGCTAGGCTCTTGTGAGCTACAAGCCAAAGGAAGAGATATATCTTCCTAGGTCTGAAGTTGTCACGTAGCCACTTCCAAAAGTCGTATAGGAACTCATCTCTTTGTTCCAACGGGGGGTGGGCTGCTAGCTATGCTCTGATCTTGCTCATCTATATTCTCCTCCCCAACCCAATAGTGTAGCCAAAGAAGGCCACATCATAGGATCTCGGATCCCTCCACACCCACTCTCTTGGATCCCATTGGAGTCTCTGTAGAGATCTCCTTTGGTAAGCCCAATATCTCCATCCATCCACAAGACAAGTGGCTGGGTTTGGGTCGATGTGCCACTTCCTCTCGAAGAGAGCCAATATTCTAATGCTTTGTTAGTAGCATCCAATAAAAGCTATTTGGTCAAGGTTCTCACTATAGGCAACCATCCTCCTCAACCATAAGAGTAAATATTCTCTCTCTACTAGAAGCCAAGATTGCTAGGAGAATGTCCCCTCCAAAGAATAGACCGATCCAAGTCTTAGAGGTGTCTCTATCTATCTGCAAATTTGGTGGAACTTCCTCTGTCACGGCCTCAATCATAACTCTAGCTCTCATGAGGCCCTGAAATCTCTGTCTCTGAGCCTCTTACGAACTCTTGGAATGCAAGCCAATCTCCTATTGATACAACAACCTATAAAGAGAACCTTCCCCCATGATAAATATGTCCTCTGCCCAAGAATGTGGCCAGAGTCTAATCTCAAATAGTGATTAAAGAGAAGAGGCTGCCTTCTCTTCTCTTTAGCTGTAGTGGGGGGTAGCTAGTGAAGCCTGAGTAATACTGATCTCCATGCTCAGATAGTGGCAGCCGCAAATCTGACCTCAAAGCTCCTTCCTAAGTCCTTGGTCTTGATCTCCTAAAAAATCCAATAGATGCTAGGCTGCCATGGTCCTCTATGTGCAGGTGTCATAGCCTATAGCCTCCCTATCAAAAGTTTCTTCCAAAGCTCCTCGCCTAGAAGCAAACTCCTAACAATAAGCTTAACCATCAAAGGCTTTGCTCTAGTTGTCTGGTTCTATGATCCCTAGCCCTCCTTTGGATCCATGCTATATGATGACATCCCAAGTAACCTTCACTTTGGTTGTGCTTCCATCTCCTTTGAACCAAATGAAATTCCTGATAAGAGGCTTTACTTGGCCAATGCATGAGTGCCATATTTTATTGTATTGTACCGTATCATACTTTTGGTGCCTAACAATCATGCCCTTACCCAACCTTGCCAAGGCGCAAGTATCCTTTCATGCAACGAACTTAGTAGTAGACAGCAGAAGCCATACAGTCATGGCAAGGCAGATGAATGGAACTTGTGAGGGAGAAACAAGTAACTAATGTTGCAGTGAGGGAACATTCACAATGACATACAAACGCAGGAACAGTAGATGTTTACATCTAGAAAACAAGCATGGATCTAGAGCAACGAACTTGTGTGGCTTCCTCGCAGAAAGTTATTGTAAACAAAATCATACTTGTTAAAACAAAACACATGATGCCTCAAGTTACAGCCTATTTGAAGCAAACCTGCACGTTTGCTGAAAGTGCGAAGCACAATAAGATTTTCATGCTCCTTTACCCAGGTAATTCGTGAAGGCTCTCCAGAAAACTCAATGTATGCTTCGTCCAACACAACCAGTATAGGTAGTTTCAAGATTGTCAAAAGGTCTGCTTCATTTATCAAACTGGGAGGTTAAAAAGAATAAACTGTGATGAGTAAACAAGCCTATTGTAATGCTTGGAAGCAGTAGAAAGGATGATGCATGATGCTTATAATAAATTCCAACCAAATCTCACCTGCCATCTGGATTATTGGGTGACGTTAGGAATACTATCTTAGGACCAAGCTCTTGAACCGCTTTAACGATTTCATCAACATCCAAAGAAAAATCTGGTCGACGAGGTACTGCAGCCATTGAAGGCAAAGAAGAAAGTGTATCAAAACACTAGCAATCACCTGAAGCAGAACATACAAATGGAGTCAACAGAGAAGATTGCTTGAGCAATCAGCATCACCTGTTATAGTGGTAGCTCCATTGACATCAGCATCAAAGACATACATCGTGAAAGTAGGAGGACAGTCTATGATTTTATCACCAGGCTCAAGAGTACATCTGTCACAAGAGTTATCAAGATTTTATCACCAGTCTCGAGAGTACATCTGTCACAAGAATTAACAAAATTTTATCGCCAGGCTCAAGAGTACCTCTGTCATACAAGTTGTCAGAAGGGAACAATTGAGGATGGTCAAAGAAAATAAAAAGGAACCAAACTTTAGATATGAAGCAATCTAAAATACCGCATGGTGAGATCAATAAGTTCATCTGCTCCACATCCAACCAGAAGGTATTCTTGATCTAACCCTGAATCTTCAGCCAGTGCAGCACGTAGACGCCTTGACTCTGGATCAGGATATATGTAAGGAAACTGCATGTTTCCTAGAGCCTCCAAAACCTGCTGGCACGATACAGCATTTACAAGGGCTCTAAACTTACGCATCCGGGGAAAACACACACAAGATATTAACCACAATCTTGAACCTATTAAATATTTGAGAATAAGCATCTTGCCATATGGAATACTGAGGTCCAAGGAAAAACCCATAGGAAGTGCTTGGAAATAAATCACATACCTCTGGAGGTGGCCCATAAGGATTTTCATTCGCATCAAGCTTTACTATATCTTTGGGTGCTCTACCAAGTTTCTCAGAAAGAATCTGTTGAGTAATAGTGCTGTCTGTCAATAATGATATATAATAACGTAATGTAGAAGATTCAAGGGAAAAAACCATGAAAAGAGAACTAAGCACATTGAAAATTTCATATTATAATAAGGCTGCACAAATTGAATTTAGCACTCTGTTTAAAACCACTCCCCCAGCTCCACTGTGGGGAAAGAGAACGGAGAAACAAAAGGTGGGCTTGGTGTACCACTTCTGCAAGTCTTATTTCAAAGTTTGTTACTGGTCAGGAAAGGAGAAGATTGTTTTAGAACTATCAATCAACAAATCTAGTCATGAATGCTGTTACTAGATACTGCTAACATAAGAAAACTATATTGCTTTGTAAAAATTTTGACAGAACAAATTGATGATGACCATAATAAACATGTTCTAGTCCATGACCTACTGCCCACATGATAAAGGCTGCCTATCTTCAGGATAAAGTGAGGAAGAACATGTTAACTATAAGCCTGAACACATTGTTTGCAAACACTCAACTGAAGGGAGAGAGAAATACTAGGATTTCTATCATGGAAATGGTGTAATTTTTTGGGCCTCGTAAGTCACTTCAGTCTTTTCAGGGTGTTAGTACACCCTTCCCTTGAGTTTCAAATGTATCTGTTTGTTCCAGGGGCAAACTTGGCCTCTTGTGCACATTAATATAATCCCTCCCTCCCTCCCTGTTTCAGAGAGGGTTGTCCAGCCACGCCTACCACATCCCCTAACACATGGAAACAGTATCCAGCCAGCCTATACATAGCATCAGACCAGCCCCCTCTCCCAGATCCACCACCATCCTGCCACAGTCAGCTGCTTTCTTCACAGAGGGCATGGTACCAGACGCCATTGACAGGCTGCACACAAATAAGGCATAGGATCATAATGGACTGGTAGCTGAGCACCTGATATATGCTAGAGATGTGGTGGCAAAATTCTTGGCATACATGTTTAATAGAGCCATGTGTGAAGGCTTTCCCAAGAGCTAGAGCACTAATACCATTGTATCCATTCTTGAATCGAGATCCTACCTAACCCAGTAACTATTGCACCATTACACTTGGCCACACATCGGCCAAATTATATGCCTCCATCCTTGAGCAAGAATTGAGTAAGTGGGCAAAGAGAAGGGACTTCACGGGACAGGGGTGAGCAAGATTCGGGAGGGGCTTTTAAATGTTACATCATATCCTCATACTTAGAGCCATTATTGAGGAGAGTTCATGGGAGATGGATCTAATGTTTCTTTGTGGGTTTTCACAAAGCTTTTGACACAATGCCCAAGGCCAAACTAATGCACAGGTTATACAACATGGGAGTACCTAAAGAGCTCACTTGGGGTATCCTAGCATTATACGAGCAGGTGGTTGGCATAGTGTCACTCAGCTCCTCTTCACTCCACCATTGGGGTGAAGCAAGGATGCCCTCTCTCACCAACAATTTATGTACTATACATAGATGAGATTTTTGACTGCATCTTCAAAGGAGATAGAGGAGCCCCAGTAGCCGGCACTTGGATGCCCCTTACTATACACGGATTGCATTGCACTCATAATTGACTCTCCACGAGTGCTACATAGACATCTTGATACGCTATACCCCTGCACATAGGATGGTGGACTCTTAGTTAACTTTGGCAAGGCCAAGGTTATGGTGTTTAATACTACATCATAGTGGGTTAGGAGATTAGCACCAAGCTTTACCTGTGGACAAGGTAACTGCATAACATTTCAACCCCAAAAGTTTCACCACTAAAATGTTGCATTTCACCCTGAAACATTTCACCTTTGGGGAAGTTCCAAGCAAAACAATTGAATAGTACATGTGAGATAGGTTTCTTTATAAATGGTAAGTTCCAGCTTATGCATTTATACCATGCAATCCTCTTATGGCAACAAATGATGTCTTTTTTTGGGTACATATGATCAATAAGAATGGTATCCTATAAATAAAGTGTGCAAAAGCCCTCAAAAAAGCAAGAAAAAACCTTTTTTTTCCATTTAAAAAATCATGTTTCAATCAGTCATTTCATTCAAGGGACCTTGCGTCTCACTAAAACATTTCAGCTATTTTAGGCATTTCGGGTTTCAACGCTAACGAAACACAGTTCATGGTTACCATGCCTTTGGATAGCAGTTGGTGGAGTCTATCGATTTTATACATAGTGAAGGTCTTATTTACAAGGCCCACTTCCTCTATGAGAGAGGCAACAAAGACTATGACTTACACAAGGCTATAGAGCTTTGAAAGGGCTACAGAGGATGTGCTCACACATACAATTCCAAGAGCCCTGCACTAAGTTATGGCTATTTGATACTCTAGTTATGTCCACAATGTTTTATGCAGTATAGGTTTGGGGGACCCAACCTTGACTACCACAGTAGATCAAGCTGTACATATAATGGATGGAGATCGAAGGAGAGGCCACTCATATCTCTTGAGGTAAAAATGCATTAGCTTGACTCAAACAACCCCAAAACATACTTAATTAATGAAGTAAATCTTTTATTTTTTTTTTAAACACGATCCTAGAGTTACTGCGTCCCATATGCAAAACCCTAATTTGGGTGACCCAAACTTTCTATAAATAAGCATACAGCCCACCACTCTCCCTTAATCTCATTTTTGCAAGTTTCAAGAGCCATAACTTTGCTGCCCACACCCCATTTGCAAAGGGCATTGCGGTTAGAGCTTCCACCAACCACCTACTACCATCTGGCACCTAATTCCATCCTTCCTCACATGTCTACAGCAGCTGTTGCCAGGTTCCAGGAGCTCTCGCCAGCACTTGGGTGCTGTCGCCTATAGTTAGCAGCTATCACCATCAGCTGGTTGCTATTGCCATCAGCTCGCAGTTGTCACCATCATCTTCTCTCTCCTCTGAATGCTACGTTGTGGTTTTCTAGCTACTGCCTTGACATTCTCTCACCACTATTTGCTACATTGCATCTAACAATTGTTGTGCAAAATTTCTCTCTCCTCAAGTACTTGCGTTTTTAGTATTTCTCTGTCCTACAACTGCCACATTAGATCCAACCTTGCTTAGCTTCGTTTGCTGGTGTTCAATACACTCGGAGGCTGCCTTTGCTGCAACTCGGGATCCGTTCGGAGTACGACACTCTACAACTCATAGCATCTACCTTGATCCCAAAGATATGAGAGTTTGAGGTTCAATATTCACTGCCTAATGTGTTTGCTGCATGAGCACTGTATATTCATTATTCATTCACTTTATTATTCATTGTGTTAACTATCTCTGAGTTACCCTAACCCTAACCCTAATTGTGTTCTGCGTTTATCAATCAGTGCTTTGTCGTACAATTTGGTTTCATGCTTTTTTGCGTTTAGAGCATTTCTTCACATGGTATCAGAGCTAGGTACTCTCTAAGATCCTTGGCCTTTGATCGGAAAGCTCATTCACGATCAAAAGCAGGAACAACAAAAGGGTCAGATGACTTCAAACGCATTAACAACACCGCTCCAATCTCCACAACCAAACATGCACAAAAATGATCAAGAGTGGACCTCCCACCTTGCTACTACCCGATCCAACACGGGTGGAGAACCATCGGACTACCAAGGAGTCCACAAACCATATCAAATTTTTGCCACTGAGTATGATCTCATCCTTATGCGTAGGGCTCGTGTAACATTAATAAGGTAATTTATGGGAGACTGGCGCGAGGGATGACCGTCCGGGGGCCTTGGGCATCCGAATGGGGTCAAGGGAAGCCTAGAGGGTAAGAGAGTCTAAGAATAGTAGGACTCACCTGAAGTGGACGGCTGGCAGAGAAAACGGGAAGAGAGGAGCCAACACTCATCTAGGCGAGGTTGGGAGGTGAAAAAAAAAATCACTCGTGCCATTTCATACACGCCATACTTCATACTTGACGGTCGTCAGCAGTTTAGCTACTACTCGTCATACACGTTATACTAGTATCAGAGCCGCCGGGTCCTCACAAAGAGCCGCCGGATCCTCACGAAGAGCCGCCGGGTCCTCATGAAGAGCCGTCGGGACACGTCAGTCGTCATTTTTTTTTGTGTTAACAAAGGCGACCACGACGGACGAGGGCAAAACGGATTACATTTATCGTCAACATTCCTGCAGGCGATTACGATGGGACTAGGTCCCGTTTTAATCTTTAATCTTTTTGGTTCATAGCCTGTGTTCCCACGTGACCTGACAGGGGGTGATTAATTCCACCCATACCCAGCGCTCCTACCGACGGGTCGTGTTCCCAGCTGCCTCATTCTTCCCGCCATCTCTACTTTACAAAGATCATTGACTTTTGTTTTATTGTAATCAGGGAAGTACCCCAACTTTGTACGCAAATTTCTTATATTTGCTTTCCAATTCCAGTGTATTAATGGAGGGAAAAGGGAGAGAGGGGGTAATCGAGGGCTCTAGTTCTGGGACCACCCTATGGTAGATCCCCATGAAACGGAGATACAAGAAGAACAATGGGAAGAATTTTTTGCCACACGAGAACAATTTGATGATCTAACTGCTCGTGTGCAAGCACAAGGGGTTCAAATGGAATTTCTAACTCAAACACTCACCGAAATAAAATCTCAATTAACCTTATTACTAGAAAGAGATAAAAATAAGCTAGAAACCTCGGATATTCCATCTTCATCGAAAGATTTACATGTGACTATACGAGATCCTAGGGAACCCCACCAAAAGCTGAGGGATAACCTAGTGTTAAAAGATATGAAACCCCCTCAGTTTTACGGGGAGGAAAAAGACAGAAATAAAGACACTATCTTTAATTTTCTCCAAAAATGGGAGGATTTGCACAAACTTAAAAATACTCCACCACATCTCCAAGCACTAGAGGCCGGTTTAACTTTGGGACCAAAGGCATATAAATGGTGGCGAACTTTAAAGGAGGCAAATAAAATACCTAAAATTTGGGCTCAATTTGAATCGTTTTTTTTTTAGAATTCCTTCTTGAAAATGAAATGGAAAGAAATTGGGAAGATTGGGATTATGTCAGACAAAAGGGAAGACCCCTACTGACATATTTGGAGGAATATCGTAAGGTAATTCTCAAATTGGAAGGAATAGATGAAAAGGAGTTCACCTAAGACGCTTGAAGAGGCAATTAAATTTGCATTAATCAATGAAGATAGTACGCGTCCTAGTACACTCACTAGTCTCACTGATACAAAGCCCAAGACTAAGGAATTGGAAACCTCAAAATTTGTAGGCAAATTTAAAAGGAAAATGCAATTTTTTAAGAGCAAGAAACAACCCTTTGAAAAGAAACAATATGTAAGGTCAAAGTTAAGTCAAGATGACTTTGATAAGGCCAAAAAAGAAAGGCTGTGTTTCAATTGCCTATCCCCTAACCATGCTACCTGGAATTGCCCTCAAAGGAAAAAGGGGAAAGATAAAGGAAAAGATAAGGACCAGGGCAAGGGAAAAGAAAAACAAATCCATGTAGTGCAGACCCTGGAATTAAAGGGGCATAAAAGGTATAAATCTTTAGAGGTCTTGCACAAGGATGTACAACACAAGTGTTGTATGTCAACTTCTATGTGGCAGCCTACTTTTGAGCCACATGATTTAGTTAGAGTGAATGGATTGATAGCTGGAAAGAGGGTTAGAGTCATGATTGATGACTCTGCTACCCACAATTTCATAAATTATGCACTTGTTAAAAAATTGAAACTCCCCCAACAAAAGAGTGGGCATCAACATGTTCTTCGTATGATGCAAGGTCAGGATAATAAAATATGGGATACAATGGTATCCAATTTGGAAATTGAGATCCAAGGATATAAAGATAAACTTGATTTCCAAATTATAAATATGGAAAGAGCCGATATTGCTTTAGGGAGGGAGTGGCTATGGGAATTGGAACCATCCTTAAAACGTAGTTATCATCATAATACACTGGAATTTGAAAGGGATGGTAAGACTTTTGTGATTCAAGGTGAACATGAAGTATCTGATAACCCTTTGTTGTGTTCCACTGAAGTTCAGAAGCTGATAAAGAAGGAAGCTTGTGAGGTATATATGTTATGGTCTCTTCCTGTACAAAACACTTTTACTTTCTGTAATATTAAGCAACAATTTTCTTATGTTTGTGAGTTGAATGTAAGTAATGAATTAAGTGGTTTGTTGAATGAATTTAAAGATGTGTTTCCTTCTTATTTACCAAGTGGCCTTACACCACATAGGGGTGATATAAATCGCCCAATTGACACAGATAGGGATACACACCCTATTTCTAAACCACCTTATAAGTTAAGTGAAACACAGCACCAAGTTAAAAGACAAATTAAGGATTACCTTGATAAAGGGTTTATACAACCTAGCAATTCACCTTGGGCTTCGCCAATTTTATTGGTAAAGAAAAAAAATGGTTCTATGCGACTTTGTGTTGATTATAGAGCACTTAATAAGATAACAGTGAAGAATAAATTTTCTATGCCCAGAATGGAAGATCTTTTTTATCAATTACAAGGGGCAAAATTCTTCACAAAGATAGACTTAAGATCAGGCTATCACCAAGTAAGAATTAAGGCACAGGATGTTCCTAAGACAGCATTTCGTACTAGATATGGGCATTAAGATTTTTTGGTGATGCCTTTTGGCCTCACTAATGCACCAGCTACCTTTATAAAGCTGATGAATAGTGTGTTACGGCTCTATCTAGGACACTTTGTAGTAGTCTTCTTGGATGATATCTTGATCTTCAGTAGATCAAAAGAAGAACATTTCGAACACTTACAATTAGTATTCCAATTGTTAAGAACACATTCCCTTTATGCGAAGAAAACTAAATGTGAATTCTTCGCACAAGAGGTCAAATATTTGGGGCATATTATCTCGAAAGAGGGAATCAAGATGGATCCAGAAAAAGTAAGGGTAATTATTGAATGGCCATCTCCAAGGAACCTGGAAGAGCTACAGATCTTCCTAGGATTATCCGGATTTTATCGTAGATTCATTCAAGATTATGGCAAAATAGCTGTTCCAATGACAGAGCAACTTAAAGGGAAAGGGAAGAGCTTTAATTGGGGAACAGACCAAAATGAAAGTTTTCAAAAACTTAAGGTAGCTATTGCTACAACTCCAGTACTATTAATTGTGGATCCTAATAAACCATTTGTGGTTGAAGCCGATGCCAGTGATAAGGCGATAGGCGCGGTCTTATTACAAGAAGGTCGACCAATTGCTTTTGAAAGCAATAAATTAGACCGTGCAAAACGGAATAATTCTGTTTATGAGAGGGAGCTGTATGCAATAGTACATGCAATGAAGAAATGGAAGCACTATTTGTACGGTGCCAAACTTTTGATCTTGTCGGATCATGAAAGCATTAAGTGGCTTAATGACCAACCGGATCTACAGGGGCGTAAAGCCAGATGGGCTGAACTCCTCCAAGAGTTCAATTATGAGATAAGGTATAGAAAAGGGAAAGTATAATATACTGGCTGATGCACTCAGCAGAATGCCCATCATAAATGAATTGAGTTTTACTCAATTCACTTCCGATTTGCTTAACACCAGATACTTTTTGAGTGTCATGATACCCCTAGCGCGGGACATCCAGGAGTTAATAAGACTTATAGTCTTTATTAAAAGGCAGTTCTATTGGCCTAGAATGAATAAGGACATCCTTGACTATGTGGTCAAATGTAATAAATGCCAGGTTAATAAAGCTGAAAGATTGAAAATGGGAGGACTTCTCCACCCATTAGAGATTCCTTCGGGAAAATGGGAGAGTATCTCCATGGACTTTATTGTTGCGTTACCCATAACACAAAGGGGGCACAACTCTGTGTGGGTGATTGTGGATAGATTAACCAAAATGGCTAGGTTTATTCCAACTTCAACTGATGTTAAAACACCAAAATTGGCTAGATTTTTCGTAGAGAACATATACCGATTGTATGGCCTTCCGGCAAATATAGTTTCTGATCGAGATAGAAAATTTGATAGTCAATTTTGGCGTGCTGTATTTAGGAAGTTGGATACTAAACTTAGCATGAGTACGGCGGATCATCCGCAAACTGATGGTCAAACTGAAAGGGTTAACCAAATCCTTGAAGATATGCTCAGGGCATATGTAAGTAAAAGGCAAACTAATTGGGAAGTGTATCTACCAATAGCAGAGTTTGCATATAATAGTGCCAAGCAATCTTCCACTGGATATAGTCCATTTATGTTAATGTATGGGTTTCAGCCCAGAGCTCCTCATGCAATAGGACTGCATAAGGAAAAGGTTCAAGCAGCCAATGACTTTTTAGAGGATATGAATAGTATGTTAAAATTTGCTCAAGAAAATATTAAGAAAGCTCAAAATCGAGCTAGAGCTTAAGCAGATCCTCACCGAAGAGACATCTCCTTTGAAGAAGGAGAATTGGTCTATCTTAAGATGCCTGAACAAACTAAAACCATGAAAACGGGACGATGTCCAAAGCTTTCACCCAGGTATTGTGGTCCTTTCACAATACTTAAAAAGGTGGGAGAACAAGCTTACAAGCTCCAACTACCTGCTAGTAGTAAAACACATCCGGTTTTCCATGTAAGTAAGCTAAGGAAGAAGCTAGGTGATTTGGATAATCTAATCTTAAATGATAACATTGAGGAGCTATTAGATGACCAATCTAATCCACATGAACCAGAAAGAATATTAAATGTTCGTAACAGACGAACAAGAAATATTATTTATCAAGAATATTTGGTCAAATGGAAAGATTGTTCAAAAGAAAGCTCAACATGGGAGCGAGTAAGTACCCTAAGGAAAAGGTTTCCCAATTTACAGTTGGACCTTCCAAGTATCGTTTTCGAGGACGAAACCGATTCTTAAGGGGAAGGAAATGTAACATTAATAAGGTAATTTTGTTAGCCTGCTCTTCTTCAGTCTCAGTCTGTCATCTCCTGGTTGTGAGCTCCTGTCAGAGTCTGACAGGAGACAGAGGAGCTCTATCAGTGCATTTTTGTGGCTGCTCTAGTCAACATGCAGCCCTGGGTTTGTTCCAGCCCAAACTGGGCTGTTTTTGTCCTGACTGCCCATTTTTCTGGGCAGTCGGCCAGATCTGGCCATAGTCGGCCAGATCTGGCTGGTCGGCCAAATCTGGCCAGGTCGGCCAGTTTGGCTGGTCGGCCAGTTTGCTGGCCTGGGGGCTATTTATATCAGCCCCCCCAGTCAGTCCAGCATTGTGCTCTGCAGGTACAGCACTGCTCCCTCCGTTTCCGTCTCCGGCATTGGTGCTGCCACTGCTTCCAGTCTGTCCTGGTTCCCTCACTGACGCTCCGGGCTGCGTGCAGGGACTGTTCTGTCCATTCCAGTGTATTCAGCATTCATCTCAGTCAGTGCAGACTTTCTTCCTTCATTCTCTGCTTTCTCTCTCCTCTCCTCTGTATTCGTGTTCTTCTTCCGTTGCGCACTCTCACATGGTATCATCGCCTGATTGAGAGCACGGAGGACATACCTTCAGGGGAGATATACCTTGCTGCTGCTGCCAACAGATCAACCACAGCCAGGCGACTGCTACAGGAGGCTGTTCAGCCTGCGTTTGCTGTCCACGCTGACTGCAGAGGCTGCCACGTCATCCAGAGACGCAGCAACCCTGCGTTTGCCACCAGGCGGCCTCTCCTGCTGCTGGGCGACCTCCCTACAGGCTGCGTTTTGCTGCTCTGCAGGTCGCTTCCACCCCAGGCGGCTCTTTTCCTGCTGGCGACCTCTGTCCGGGCTGTTTTCCTGGTGCTGGTGGTCTCTTCTCTGGTGTTCGACATCAGTATTCTTTGCGTTTTGCAGATCCAGGTGTTTGTAGGCACTCCCTGCCTGCGTCTTGGTGGTTGGTGACCACATTGCTGGTCCTATTTCGACAGCGGCACAACTTTCTTTGGTATTTTGCAGATTGGAAGATGTCTTACCAGTTTTCAGGCTTTGAAGAGACTCAGAGGATGAGCTTATCTCTCATCATTCCTCTGAGCGGAGGCGGGATTATCGTGAAGTTCGACATCGGGAAGACCCTCCTCGCACTCGTCCTTCTTCAGTCCATGCATCTCAGAGGGTTCCAACTACTGCGAAGGTTTCTTCAGTGAAGACTGCTTCAGATGTGCGGATGCCTTCCTTGATTCCCTCTATACAGGTGCCGATTCTCCCTTCCTTTCCGAAGGAAGATAAGTTGGATGGTTCCAACTACTCCCTATGGTCATGCAAGGTGGCTTGCATCCTTGATACCTTTGACCTTTGGGAGCTTGTTTCTTCGCCCATCGACCGACCCCCCGTGGATTCGTCCGATGGCACCTCTATGGACCGTGCAGCCTTATGGGATAGGCTCAACTCTCGAGCCCGTTCCTTTCTTTTTATGAGTCTACATGATTCTGTTCTTGTACATGTTCACAGGTTAAAGACCGCGGCGGAAGTATGGATAAAGCTTGCGTCTTTGTATCAGCACAAGACATTTGCCCACAAGATTTCCCTGGAGAAGAAGTTGCGGATGCTCAGTCTTGATGGTTCTTCTTCTATGAAGGAGCACATCACGAAGATGGAGGATATGCGAGGCGAGCTAGCCTCTCTTGGTCGTCTGATATCGTCTGAGGATATGGCGATGATTCTGTTGACTCAGCTGCCATCACCCCGTTATGATGTCTTCTACACCAGCCTCATCACTACGAGGACCTGTGAGACACTCCTATGGGAGGAGCTTTCCCCGCTTGTCTTGGAGCATGACGAGCGGCTCAAAGAGGTGGGAGCCAGTGGCTCCAACAAGGCATTTACGGCCGGCACAGGTGGCGGCAAGAAGAAGAAACAAAAGAAGGAGAAGGCAAAGGACAAGGAGGAGGACAAGGAGGATGCGAAGGAGAAGAAGCCCAAGTGTCCCCATTGTGGGAAGGGCACTCATCCCGAGGAGAAGTGTTGGCAGAAGTATCCCCATTTGAAGCCTAAGGAGAAGGACTCGAAGGCGGCCCCAGCCACAACAGAATCTGCATTTGTGCATGTCTTTGTTGAGGAAGACACTGCCTTAGCTTCTACCACACAGGAGAAGCCTTGGCTCGTCGACAGTGGAGCATCTTCACATATGACCTTCCGACAGGATTGGCTTTAGGATCTTCGTTCCAGAGGGGGTACAGTCACCATTGGTGACAATTCTACAGTTCATGTTCGAGGCGTGGGGACTTTACCTATGTTTTCTGACAGGCGGTCTTCCTCCGCCAAAGTTCTCTATGTCCCTGATTTGGGTTTTAACCTATTATCTGTGCATGGCCTTACTCAGTTAGGTACCCGAGTCATTTTTACACAGGATGCAGTCACAGTGGAGGATGCTTCTACAGGTAATGCTCTTTGGACAGGTACACAGGAGGGTGGGCTTTATACGCTCACAGCCTTGGCTGCGCGGACTTCCCATGAGCTTGGGCTGCTTTGGCATGCTCGGTATGGTCATTTGAACCTCGATTCTCTTCGCCGGGCTTCTAGGAGGAAGATGGTGGAGGGACTTCCTGATTTCCCTCCTCTTCACACTTTGTGCCCTAGCTGCTTGAGGGGCAAGCAGCACCGGCAGCCTCACCCGCAAGTTGCTTCTAGGTGGGCTACTTCTCCGCTTGAGTTGGTCCATACCGACCTTTGCGGACCTATGGGCACGGCCTCCCTTGGGAAGGCCAAGTATTTGATGCTGATTGTGGACGATTTTAGTCATTATGTATGGCCTTATTTCTTGGAGTTCAAGAGCGAGGCGTACTCCCGTTTCTGTGAGTGGCAGGTGTGGTGGAGCGTGCGAATCGGACCATGCTTGAGATGGCCCGATCTATGCTGGAGCATAGGAGTCTTCCTCATTTCCTTTGGGGTGAGGCGGTGGCTACAGCGGTGCATATTCGCAACCGCTCTCCGACTTCGGCACTACAGGACATGACTCCGTATGAGGCTTTCTTTGGGAAGAAGCCTTCCGTGTCCCATTTTCGCATCTTTGGGTGCGATGCTTTTGTCCATGTGGACAAGAAGAAGAGGAAGACGAAGTTCGACTCTAAGTCGAGAAAGCTTATCTTCGTTGGTTATAGTACGACCACGAAGGGATATCGGCTCTATGACCCGACGACGCGGACGGTTGAGGTGAGCAGGGATGTGATCTTTGATGAGGCTTCGGCCTCTGAGGATCCGATTGATGATTCTCTTACAGATGTTTCTTCATCATCGACAGATCCACCCCCACCTTCTCTCCCTTCACTTCCTTCCAGGATGCCCCTTAGCACCCTCCCTATTTCTCCTCCTTCGGCTTCCCTTTCCCCTTTGGTGGATGTGCCTTCGTCTACTACGAGCTCTTCTACCGCCACTTCGGGATCTTCACGGGATATACAGCCTTCTTCAAATGCGGAGGATCTACCTTCACTCGGTGAGGGGGAGTCCCTCTCCGATTTGGGTGCTTTACAGGTTCCGGAGGCCCCCCGGTCTCCCTCACAGCCGCAGGAGTCTCTCAGGATTCCTTTATGGTATCGCCGGCTCATGCAGGATTCAGGTGTTACTCACTTTCCTGCTTCTTCTACAGGTCCCCGTCGCTCAGCACGTCTACAGGTCCAGCGGGACAGTTCACTATGTGTGAACTATGCTCTTATGTCACAGATTCTTCAGGATTCCGAGCCTTCCACTGTGGAGAAGGCTCTTGCACAGGATATTTGGAGACAGGCTATGCAGGCCGAGCTCGATTCCATCGAGCAAAACCATACGTGGAAGCTTGTTCCGCGTCCCGCGAAACGGAAGGTGATTGGTGTGAAATGGGTCTTTAAGACCAAATATCTTGCAGATGGCTCGTTGGACAAGCATAAAGCTAGGCTTGTTGCCAAGGGTTTTGCACAGCGTGCAGGGTTGGACTACTTTGAGACTTCTGCTCCTACAGCTAGGATGTCCACCATCCGAGTTCTTTTGGCTCTTGCTGCTCACCACCGTTGGCCTGTCTATCAGATGGACGTCAAGTCTGCTTTTCTGAATGGCGTTCTTGAGGAGGAGATCTATGTTTCACAGCCTCCTGGTTTTCTTGTGCAGGGGAAGGAGGATCATGTCTACCGGCTGCGGAAGGCTCTTTATGGCCTAAAGCAAGCTCCTCGTGCTTGGTACCAGCGGATTGACCGCTTCTTTCTACAGAGTGGCTTTGCGCGCTCCGCTTATGATCCCAACCTCTACTTACGGGTTGTGGATTCTCTTTCGGTGTTCCTCATCTTGTATGTGGATAATCTTATCATTACAGGGAGCGACACTCAGCAGGTGGAGCATACACGGTCCATTCTACGGCAGGAGTTTGACATGACGGATCTAGGGATCCTTCACTTCTTTCTAGGACTGGAGATCTATCAGATGGCACAGGGCATTTTTATCTCGCAGCATAGGTACATCTCCGAGCTTCTTTCGGAGTTTGATATGGCTGATTGTCGGCCTATCTCATGCCCCATGGACCCTGAGTCCAAGCTTCTGACAGATGGAGTTCCTCTTACAGATCCCACCCGTTACAGGTGCCTTGTCGGCTCTCTTATCTGGCTGCTTCACACTCGGCCGGATATCTCTTTTGTGGTGGCTTTATTGTCTTCTTTTATGCAGACTCCTACCCAGGATCACTGGGAGGCGGCCTTGCGGGTTCTTCGCTATTTACAGGGGATTCGATCCTTTGGGATCATGTATGGAGATGGGATTACCCTTTCTGGATGGAGTGATTCTGATTGGGCAGGTGATGTGGATTCGAGACGATCCACTACAAGTTATGCTTTCACCCTTGGATCTGGTGCTGTCTCTTGGAGCAGCAAGAAGCAGCCCACTGTGGCACTTTCTTCTACAGAGGCTGAGTATCGGGCCCTATGTTCGACCGCTATGGAGGCAGTTTAGCTCCGTCGCTTACTCGCGGAGATTGGCTTTTCCCAGACCGGACCTACGGAGCTGCGCGTGGATAACCAAAGTGCTCTTGCTCTGGCCAAGAACCCGGTGTTTCATGCTCGTACGAAGCACATTGAGGTTCAGTATCACTATGTTCGAGAGCGGATCGTGGATTCGGAGCTGGTGGTGGTCTATTGTCCTACGGCGGCCAATGCAGCTGATCTCTTTACGAAGCCGTTGCCTCAGGCTTCTTTGCTTCATCACATGCGGTTCTTGGGTCTTCAGACTCTCCCAGGAGTTGAGAGGGGGTGTTAGCCTGCTCTTCTTCAGTCTCAGTCTGTCATCTCCTGGTTGTGAGCTCCTGTCAGAGTCTGACAGGAGACAGAGGAGCTCTGTCAGTGCATTTTTGTGGCTGCTCTAGTCAGCATGCAGCCCTGGGTTTGTTCCAGCCCAAACTGGGCTGTTTTTGTCCTGACTGCCCATTTTTCTGGGCAGTCGGCCAGATCTGGCCATAGTCGGCCAGATCTGGCTGGTCGGCCAAATCTGGCCAGGTCGGCCAGTTTGGCTGGTCGGCCAGTTTGCTGGCCTGGGGGCTATTTATATCAGCCCCCCCAGTCAGTCCAGCATTGTGCTCTGCAGGTACAGCACTGCTCCCTCCGTCTCCGTCTCCGGCATTGGTGCTGCCACTGCTTCCAGTCTGTCCTGGTTCCCTCACTGACACTCCGGGCTGCGTGCAGGGACTGTTCTGTCCATTCCAGTGTATTCAGCATTTCACAAATTTATGGGAGACTGGCGTGAGGACTGACCGTCTGGGGGCCTTGGGCACCCGAACGGGGTCAAGGGGAGCCTAGAGGGTAAGAGAGTCTAAGAATAGTAGGACTCGCCTGAAGCAGACAGCTGGCAGAGGAAACGGGAAGAGAGGAGCCAGCACTCATCTAGGCGAGGTTGGGAGGTGAAAGAAAAAATCACTTGTGCCATTTCATACACGCCATACTTCATACTTGACGGTCGTCAGGAGTTTAGCTACTACTCGTCATACACATTATAGCTCGGTAGGAGGTTGAAGGTAAGCACGAGTTTTCTCCTTTAGATTAGGTGCACAAAACTAATGATCTTGTAGCACCTTTGCAATCTCCACTATGGACCGGCCATCCATAAGTGAAATCTGGCTTGGATTACACATCACTTCCATAGTACTTCTTTTCCCCAATTACACATACAAACCCTATTATTTTAGATTCTATGCTAACTAATTCTGTATTTTCTATTGGATCGGGAGATGCTTATCAACAAGGAACTCTTCAAATCAAGCTTTGGTTTCTAAGTAATGAGAAAGACATGTATTTCTTCGTAAACTCAAAACTAGGCAAGAAGCTAAAACAAGAACTTGTAAGTATTCCTACGATTCCTTTTCCTTCAAATGATTTTATTTCTCATGGTCATTCTAGAGCAGCTGCATCTTCATCTGGTGCATTTAGTGGACAAAAGGAACCTATGATGTTTCCCACAACATCTATCATATTTGGGCTCCCATCTACCCATCCCTCCCTCATCTTTCGCTGCACATTCCTTTCAGCCTCCATTAAGTGCACCACATTATCCACCACACCGGGGAGTTTTGCACATTTAGGCACACCCTTTAGAACCTCTACGTACCCATTTCTAGGTGGTGTACCTATGCCGGAGGCTCATCCTCCCATACACACACTTTCGAGTTTTCCCCCTCCAAGGCATTCTTTGAGTGTGGATCGTTTGGTATCGTAGTTTACCTCTATAGCATTACCTAGTGGACCATCCCATCATTCTGTAGTGCCCCAACCAACATTTGGACATGGTTATCATATCCCAATGCCTCCACATACACCTATGGTATCATATGGACCTATGTCCCTTTCGATACCTCCGTAACAATCGGCACTCATTGGACATCAACAGCCTATTTCTGTCTATCCATCTTTACCCCCTCCTTATCCACCACCATCTTATCCCAGCTATCCATCTTCCCAAACACCTCATGATTCTAGTTCCTCATCCACCAAACGTGCATTCAATGACAAGACTTGTTTCAATAGGTCAAACTACACCACTTGGTCAAATTTGATGAGGCATGTCTTAGACTCTCAAAACCTATGGGACTTAGTGCAGGGGTTGGAACCCCAACCTGATCCCACCTTTGTTTCATACAACTTTGTCCAAATTCTCGTAATGCCTTTGCTATTCTTGAGCTTATGCAGGACTTGTTACCTGAGTTTCACTCTCAACTTCAGCATTTCGACTTAGCATTGAAGTGTTGGGTACACTTGACTGACCGCTATGCAGCTCGAGATAGAACTCCTCGCATCCATTTGGATCATGAGCTCTAGAATTTCAAAATCATAGACAAGAATGACTTGAAAGTCAAGTTGGCTAAGTATCGGCGTCTCCTTGTCGAGTTCTCAACCACTAGGGCTCCTAAGTCCTTTGACAATCAGGTTACCTTGTTCCTTAATAAGCTACCAATAAAATATTTCCATTTTGTGCAGCAAGTGATTTCACAGTCTCAGATGCCCACATTTTATGAGTTTGAGTGTCAGCTGTTGCGTTACACATGGATGTTCGATCGATTTCATAACATGTCCTCAATAGAGGGGGCTCTTGTTGCATCTTCTCAAAGAAGGCAACAGGGCAAGGGCACACAAAACTCAAATCAACATCAAAATTAATATAAGGCTAGTGAATCCTAAGGAAACAATTAATCAACACTTAAACCGGGATGGCAGAATGTACCTAAAAAGAATAGGTATAGTCAATATTGTCAAAAGGCTGGCCATTATGAAGAGAACTGTTGATCTAAGGCAAGAGACACACAGCCCAAATCCAAGAATCAAACCCCTACATCCCAGTCCAGTAACCCCCAACAAGGAAAACACAATGGTGGCAACCCTCAGTAGGGATAGTCGACGAACTACTCAACTCCAGAGGGTTTGTCTAACTAGTCTGTAGAGTCCCATATCGTCTCCTTAGAGACATCGGATGCGAGTCTCGTTTACATCTGCGAGTTGCCTCCTGATGAGGTGCCTGTAGAGGCCCACTTATTACAGCCGAGTACATCAATACCTGTTTGGCTTGTGGACAGTGGAGCTACCCATCACATAACTCCACTCTCTAGAGTGGACATTTTGATTTCCTGAGCCCCTATAGCCGAGAGTAACTATATAGGAAATAACTCGGTCATGATTTAGGCCCAAGGTCGCATCAGTTTTTCCATTGACCTAGATCCAAATCTTGCTTTGCTAGATGATATCTATCATGTCCCCCAACTTGGGGTGAACTTGTTGTCTAATCAACAGCTTTGTCAATTGGGGCAAGTAGTTTTTTTCACAGTGACCACAGTCGATGTCCTCGCCTCTCAAACTGGTTTAGTAATTGCTCGCAACAAGGCATCACATGACCCACTTTCTTACCGAGCCAACCACCATTGATTCGGAGTTCCATTGCTTCCAAGCTTTGGCCACCACACGAGAGCCTATGGACTCTAAGCATCTTTGGCCTTTTCACTAAGGACATCTTGGCTACAACTCTCTTTATGAGTTGTCGCATCAAGGGATGGTTGAGGGCCTTCTATGCCTAAAACTATCTCGAGAGGTTTATAAAGTATGTCAGCTAGATAAGCAACATTGTACACCCTTTCCTCAACAGTCACTCACTCGAGCTACAGAACCTCTTAGGCTCATTCATGTTAATCTTTGTGGTCCTACATCCACTGCCGCTCTAAATGGCGCACTGTACTTTTTGAAAGTGGATGATTTCTCTAGATACATGTGGGTGTACTTCCTCAAGCACAAGTGTGATACCTTTACTTATTTCAATGCTTGGGTGCTGCTGGTCCATAACCAAACTAGTCAGCTTGTGGATACTATGAGGAGTGGTTATGGTGGCGAGTTTACCTCCCACGATTTTTCTGAGTTTCTAAAGGAGCAAGGCATTGCCCACTAGCTCACCTCTACCAACTCCCCTGCACAAAATGGAGTCGTAGAGTGTAGGAACAAGGCTGTCCTTTGCCCACCAGCTCAACTCTACCAACTTCCTTGCACAAAATGGAGTCGTAGAGCGTAGGAACCGGACTATCCTAAATATGGCATGCTCTATGTTGTTTGCAGCAAAGCTTCCTGAGCGCCTTTGGGTCAAGGCTATTAACACTTCGCTATACATCCTCAACCGATACCCAACTGCAACGGTCCCTAAAAATACTCCATACCAGGCACCCTTTGGCTCTTGACTTGTTATTTCTCACTTCAGAGTTTTTGGTAGTCTTGCTTATGTACACACTCCTGATAACAAGATAGGAAAGCTCACCGCTTGAGCATATCTCTTGATTTTTGTGAGCTATTCTCTAGATCCCACTATTTATCTGCATAAGGATACCTTGAGTCCACCTTTTGATACTCATACCTATCGTTCTACTGTAGGCAAATTACTTTGGTTGATTCATACTAGGCCAGGTCTTGCATTCTCAATTGGTTTGCTTAGTCAATATTTTAATGCACCTAGAATTTCTCTTTAGACCGCTCGTCTTCGTGTGTTAAGATATTTAAGGTGTACCTATCATTTTGAACTAACTTATGGTCATGGTTTATGTTTGCAGGGGTATACTAATTCTGACCCTCTTACTTCTCCTTCCAGTTTTAAGAGGAGGTGGTTTCCTTCTCTTGATAGTGACAGTGATGATGTTTACACCTTTTTACTTTCAGACATTTCTTTATTATGTATTATGCATTATGTATTATGGACATTTGTAACTTCATCCGCACTGTCAAAACGACATGATTGTAAAAGGATGCTTGGGCAAAGTGTAGCATACTGTTCATGTAAACATGTATCTGTGCACATTTATCCCTTTTCGGTCACCCAGGGAGTGGTTGACTTTGAATCCACCATTATCATGGCATTGCACATGGCAATCTTCGAAGACACTACTCTTTCCCTCTGCTTGCATGTTGGCTTTACTTGTCTTGCTTGCTTCCCTATTTTGCCTCTCTCCACATATGCTCCATATGATTAGCGCACACACACACACACACACTTAGGATACATATACTCAGGTACTTATCCTAGTAGTGTATGGGATTGTTTTGCTTGTTGTATGAAAACAATGGGGCAATCCATCCTTATATTCCCGTACTTCGAGACACATTGACTCAATGGGAGGAAAACTGATTTGAAACATTTGTTGGGTGTAAAGTCCCTTAATCTCTATGTGTATAAACTTGTATCCTAACAAATAAATACATTTTATTTTGTGTATCGTGACTTTTCCAATACACTCACCTTAGGATTCTCTCACTCTTGCTCTCAACAGTGCTCCTACTCTATTTGACTCGCATTGAGTTGCATACTCACCTCAACAAACTAGTATCAGAGTTGTAGCAAAGGAGTGCAAACTTCCCAAGGTAAGCAATAGGTCAGTTGTGACCAAGCGAGGTAGACGATGGGTCCTTTTGGACTAGGTTAACTAGTCAAGGTAGTTGATAGGTCATTTTCTGACTAGGCAGATTAGGCATGAGTTGCAACAAATCAAGCAGGCATGAACAGCCAGCACCAACAGGTCAAGCGTCAGGCATGAGCAGATG
Organism: Lygodium microphyllum; assembly: GCF_053477565.2. Lineage (NCBI taxonomy): Eukaryota > Viridiplantae > Streptophyta > Polypodiopsida > Schizaeales > Lygodiaceae > Lygodium > Lygodium microphyllum. Next base: position 4,130,102 of record NC_141149.1, on the reverse strand, counting down.
ACACTGACAAGTCAGGTATGAGCAAGCGATGGCCTGGCAAAGACCACGGAACAGCAGGCAAGCAGCAACAGTTAATTGTAGATCATGCAATAAGAGACAAGTCAACGGTGTCAAGTTTCAACATTTCTTTTTTGTCAAATTTTTTTAAATTAATATCTGCAATTTGTTCCCCTTCTCACTGATGAGAGTTTGCACGCGTAAGCACAACCCTCAGATTTGTGCATATTTATGTCCGAAAATTTAGGGATTTTCCCAAATTTGATGTTGTTCATGCATAACAATGACATTGGACCCAGAATTTACAAAAGTTGTACACATTGGCCTTGAAAATTTTGGGGCTTTTCATGTATCAATGAAATTTTGCTCAACTGAGCCAAATTTATTGACTTTGGTGCACATTTGGACTCGAGAAAGTTGGGGCTTTTGCAAAATTTTGCAAATTTTGCATGTTTTATGCTCTCGGAAACATATATTAATGTAATTGAGGCAGATTGGTTAGTGAAATTTTGGGACTTTTGCTGAAATTTGTGAATTTTGGCAAAATTTATGTGTGAGATGCACATTGGGGACATTGCTGAAGCAATCTTGGTGCTATAAGCTGTGAAATTCGAGTTTATTATCTCCCACTTGTGAGATTTTGAAGAAATTGCAGAGAATTTTGGTGTTTTTGTGTATCAGAGGTGCTTTTGGGCACATATGTATGCAGTACACATGTTTGGCAGCTCCCATTGAGTTGATGTATTGCTGAATATTCATGGTGCAGCAGTCTTAGTGATCATTTACAGATCTGGGATTGTTGCAAATGTATTTTTGGTGATATTGCTGAAGTGGAAGTCACCTTGTAGTGGTGTATGCATGGATTGTATGCTGAAATCTCAGTTATACTAATGAAAGTCATCTTTTCTACTGCTGTACATGTATTTGGATCAAATCTTGCTCTTATCTCCTGAAATTTTGGACTGAAATTAGCTGAATATTTAGCCTAATATTTACTGTCATAAAATACAGCATTGGTACTTGGCACTTTGCTGAACAAAATGAGCAACAACCTATTGTGCTACAGCTAGAAGATAATGGACAGCAAATAGATGCACAGGATGGAATAGAACAGCAAGAAGAACATGCTGAAAACGGGTTATAGCAGCAAGAAAATGCTGAAAATCAACCACCAGGTGATGGTGTGCACATACCTGAGGATGTAGGCCCATTGCCCAACAATACAGATCATTGGGTAAGAAACTCTACATGTGTCAAAAGGCAGCCATAGAGGTTTCAACCATCTTTGGATTGCATTTTATTGACTGATGAAGGTGAGCCTCTGACATTTAGAGAGGCACAATCATGTGAAAACAAAAGAAAGTGGGAGCTTACTATGAAAGAAGAGATGAAATCTCTATATGTGAATAACACATGGGACCTTGTACCTTTGCCCAAGGATAGGACAGTTATGTTAGCGATCAGAGCCAGGCAGTCCAGTCGGACTGCCACGTGGCAGTCCGACCTGGTACAGTATAGTCAGCTGCATTTAATGCAGCCGACCCGACCTGCAGTTATTTTGCGCCCTGATTCTGGCTATTTATAGCCATGATTTCCAGCAGTCTCGTACACTCTTCTGCTCGCAGATTACAGGCTGGAGGCTCGCGCAGATTCCGTCTCTGTTCGCAGATTTCAGACAGGAGATCGTGCAGACTGCAGCGGACTTCGAGGTGAACAGCAGGTTGCATCGTCGAGGTGGAGACACGCCGTCCCGCGCACTGTGCCCGTGTACATATCTGCATATCTTTGTATACAACACACTTTATACAGCAGATCTTCATCTTCCACTATCTCTCTCTCTCTCTTCTCTCTGCGTTCTCTCTCTCTCTCAGTCTTGGTCCCACGCTTCCGCATCGCTGCACTCTAACATGGTATTAGAGCAGTGTAGAAGGGCTGACTGAGTGAAGAACCAACCTGAAGAGGAGTTTCCATCGCAACACAAGGCTGCGTTTTCAGCGTTTGAGGGCAAGCAGGAGGGCTGCGCCTCGGAACAAGGCTGAAGCGAGCGTGGGCATGCGGGAAAGGAGTCCAGGTGGTGGATTTGCTGCTGTTTACTGCTGTTTGACGAGGAGGAAGTTTGAGTTTTCAGCTTTCAAGTGCAGGTTTTGCTTTTTCATCGCCTCCGGTGGGTGAAGAAGTTTCGGGACCCGGAAGAGCCCTAGCAGGCTGCGTTTTCACAGTCAGAGGGGGCTACTTTTGCGTTTGTAAAGGCATTACAAGTGAAGATGTCTACAGAGATTGACTTGGAGTTCCAGACGATCATGGACCGGAAGGTGCCTGTCTTACCGGCTCTTCCCGCAGATCAGAAGCTCGATGGCGACAATTACCGCATTTGGCGTGTGATGATGTTGGCCATCCTTGAGTCCTACGATTTGGCGGAGCTTGTACAGGAGGAGATCGACCGGCCCTCGGTGAGAGATGAGTCCAAACTCTCTTCCGATGCTCGTGCGAAGTTGGCCAAGGCACAGTCTCACTGGAACAAACTGAATGCCAGGATTCGTTCCTTTCTTTTTCTGTCTTGTACTACAACCGTGATAGCCCACATCGAGCACTTGACGGTGGCTCGGGAGATATGGCTGGAGCTTGATCAGATGTATAACCGGATGACTCTTATGAAGCGGGTTTCTTTGGAGGTACAGATGCGGACCTTGTCCGTGAACAAGTCTTCTTCGTTGCGGAAGCACATCAACAAGCTTAGACAGCTTCAAATGCAGGTTCAGAATGCGGGGAAGCCGATTTCCTCCGAAGACATGGCGATCACACTCTTGTCCCAGTTGCCGCCATGATTCGGTGCTTTCTACTCTGCTCTTATTGCTTCGGGGCGAGAGTCCACTCTTCGATGGGAAGAGTTGGTTCCTATGGTCTTGGACCAAGAGAAACAACTGAAGGGACAGAATGCTTCCAAGTCGGAGGCACTGACAGGTCAAGCCTCTCAGAAGAAGGGGAAGGACCAAAAGAAGAAGAAGGGGGATAACAAGTCAAAGAAGGACAAGGACAAGGACAAAGAATCCACATGCCATATTTGTGGAAAGACCGGCCATTGGAAGAAGGATTGCCCTATCAAAGACAAGAAGGACACCAACAAGAAGGACACGAAGGATTCTGGAGCGGTAGCTGCACCCTCATCAGCTGTGTTTCTTCATCTAGCTATCATCAAGGACTCTACACCGAATGCTTCTAATGCTGCGATGACAGCTCCCCAGGCTCGAGAGTGGATCGTAGACAGTGGTGCCTCCCAGCACATGACTCCTTCATCAGATGGTATTGCCCAATTGCGACCTTCGCGTGGGCAGATTCTCATTGGAGATAGCTCTTCGGTGTCTATTGCAGGACAGAGCGAGATGCAGCTTATTCCAGATGGACGTGGTGGTACCCATGCCTCAGAGGTCTTGCATGTACCAGGTTTAGGATATTATCTACTATCAGTTCATAAGATTTGTTCCCTTGGACTTTTGGTGGAGTTTGACAGTGATTCGGTGCAAGTCCTTGATCGTGGGTCAAGGAAGGTTCTCTCATCAGGATATGAGGAGAACGGCATCTACAAATTGAAGTCTTCTACCGCCCTCTCTACTCTTCTTCTTACCTCTCAGACACAGTCAGAGCTCTGGCATGCTCGGTTTGGTCACCTCAACTATGATTATCTTCGGAGAACGTCACGTGGACAGCTTGTTCGAGGGTTGCCGAACATAGTGGTGAGCCAGCAGCCATGCGTCTCCTGCATTCGTGGGAAACAGCATAGGGATGCGATTCCCAACAAAGCTTCGCGGCAGTCTACTTCACCGATGGAGCTTGTATCTACGGATCTTTGTGGCCCTATGAGGAACGAGTCCTTGAGAGGGAGCTCGTCCTTCATGTTGATCGTAGATGACTACAGCAGGATGACATGGGCCTATTTCTTGGCATTGAAGTCAGAAGCTTTCTCCCACTTCAAGGATTGGCTTCTCTTTGAGGAGAACCGATCAGGCCGGAGATTGAAGACCTTGCGATCCGACAAGGGTGGTGAATTTGTTTCTAATAAGTTTGCTCGTTTTTGTGCAGATAAAGGAATTCACCAGGAGTTTGCTAATACCAACACTCCTCAAGAAAATGGCATTCTTGAACGGATGAACGGAAGAACCGAAGTGTGATCGAGATGGCGCGCACCATGATGGAGCACCAACAACAGACACCTCAGTTTCTGTGGGCCGAGGCTGTGGCTACTGCAGTCCACATCCTTAACCGATCCCCCACTTCGGCCGTTGATGGGATGACACCTTTTGAGGCTTACTTTGCGACTAAGCCTGATGTTTCTTATTTTAAGGTCTTTGGGTGTGATACCTATGTTCACATTCCCAAGACTCATCATGATAAATTTGAAGCAGCTTCCCGAAAACAAGTGTTTGTTGGCTATAGCTCTCAGTCCCAAGGCTATCGTTTGTATGATCCCGTCAAGCGGGATGTGTACACCAGTCGAGATGTGCGGTTCATGGAGATTCCGGCCATAGCAGCGGGTGAGGAGCATCCCGTTCTTGGAGATCCAAGGGAGAGTTGGGCTCCCGCGACAGTTCCTTTGGAGCCCCCAAGGAGTTACCACCGGTGGATATCCCAGAGTCTTCAGCTGATGGAGAGAGATGAGGAGAGGTCCGGCCTCCTCCTCGTTGGGCCCGTGACACACTCCGTGATTCAGGGATCGAGGGGGTCCTTGAGGAGTGGGAACCGCAGGATGGTCCGCGGCGGTCACGAAGGCACCAGGCACATTCTACGGAGCTTGTTTGCTCTAACTATTGTTTGATGACCCGTGTTATGCAGGATCAAGAGCCCACCTCCGTGAAGGAGGCTTTACAGTCTGCACCATGGAAGAAAGCTATGGAAGCCGAGTTGGAGGCTCTTGAGAGGAATGGCACTTGGTATCTCGTGCCTCACTTGGGTGTACTCCATTTCTTCTTGGGCCATGAGATTTATCAGTCTCAAAGGGGGATCTTCATCTCTCAATAGAGATATATACAGGAGCTCTTGGTTTCTTTTGCGATGGAGGATTGTCGAACCCTTTCTACTCCTATGGATTCGACTTGTAAGGCCACTTCCCATTTAGCTTCTCCCATGGCAGATGCTTCCCGCTATCGTCAGTTGATTGGATCATTGATTTGGCTCCTCAACACTCGTGTTGATCTTTGTTTTGCTGTTGGGCTCTTGGCGGGGTTCATGAGTGACCCTCAGACGGTGCATTGGCAGACTGCCCAGAGGATACTTCGGTATTTGAGGGGGACATCTGATTTAGGGATTCATTATCCAACAGGTACAGGTGGTTCGGATCTTGTACTTGCAGGTTGGAGCGACTCGGATTGGGCTGGTGATGTGGATCACAGGCGGTCTACAACAGGTTACTGTTTTACCTTGGGTGCAGGTGTTATCTCATGGAGTAGCAAGAAGCAGCCCATGGTAGCCCTTCCGTCTACTGAGGCGGAGTATCGGGCCACGTCTTCCACCACATGTGAGGCTGTGTGGCTTCGGAGATTGTTGAAGGAGCTTGGCTGCCCCCAGACTCGTCCTACTTTGCTGCAATGCGACAATGAGAGTTGCATTGCCTTGGCACGGAATCCTGTTTTTCATGCCCACACAAAGCACATAGAGATCCAGTACCACTTTATCAGAGAGAAGCTTCTGGATGAGACCATCACTATGGAGTACTGCAAGACGGAGGACAATCTTGCAGATTTGTTTACGAAGGCGCTACCCTAGGCTCTACTTCGGAGACATGCCAGATCCCTCAGGCTTCTACTCCGCCCAGGCTCTGAGAGGGGGTGTTAGCGATCAGAGCCAGGCAGTCCAGTCGGACTGCCACGTGGCAGCCCGACCTGGTATAGTACAGTCGGCTGCATTTAATGCAGTCGACCTGCAGTTATTTTGCGCCCTGATTCTGGCTATTTATAGCCGTGATTTCCAGCAGTCTCGTACACTCTTCTGCTCGCAAATTACAAGCTAGAGGCTCGCGCAGATTCCGTCTCTGTTCACAGATTTCAGACAGGAGATCGTGCAGACTGCAGCGGACTTCGAGGTGAACAGCAGGTTGCATCGTCGAGGTGGAGACACGCAATCCCGCACACTGCGCCCGTGTACATATCTGCATATCTTTGTATACAGCACACTTTATACAGCAGATCTTCATCTTCCACTGTCTCTTTCTCTCTCTTCTCTCTGCGTTCTCTCTCTCTCTCAATCTTGGTCCCACGCTTCCGCATCGCTGCACTCTGACAAGTTATCCCTAACAAATGGGTTTACAAGGTGAAATGTATTAATGGAAAGCCCAACTGCAAGGCACATTTGGTTGCTAAGAGCTATATACAAAAGGAAGGCATAGACTTCCAAGAGGTTTTTTCACCAGTGGTGAAGATGACTACGCTCCGTGTTTTGTTTGCTCTCACTACATCCTTGGATTTAGAGTTGGATCAAATGGATGTGAACATTGCTTTTCTTCGCAGTGACTTGGATGAAAAGCTGTACATGACATAGCCCAAAGGTTTTGCTATTCCAGCTAAAGAGCATTTGGTTGTAAGCTGAAACAAGCCCCTAGGTAGTGGTATAAAAAGTTTGATACCTTCATGCTCAGCCATGGATACAGATCACTGCTTATACACTAAAACGGCTGATGATGGCAGCCTTATTGTGTTGGTCTTATATGTGGAAGACATGCTGATTGCCAGACAGCATAGCAGTACTTTGAATGCTCTCAAAAGGCAGCTGAGTTTAACCTTCTCAATGAAAGATTTAGGGACAGCCGAACACATTTTGGGCATGCGAATTGAAAGAGAGAGAGAGAGAGCAGCACTTGTTATTTCTCTCACAGGACACTCACAAGACAAGTACATCAGCAAAGTACTTGACAGATTTAATATGGTTAATGCTAAGCCTCTGGGCATGCCTTTGCCACCACATACAAAGCTTAGCAAAGCCGATAGCCCAAAGGATGATGCAGCGGCTAGTGCTATGAAGGGCATACCTTATGCATCAGCTTGTGGTTCTTTAATGTATGCCATGGTTGTGACTCGCCTTGACATTGCTCATGCAGTGGGAGTTGTTAGTAGATTCATGTCTAACCTTGGTAAGCCACATTGAGAAGTAGCGACATGTATCTTTAGATACTTAAAAGGTACACAGGAAAAGTGTATATGTTATGGAAAGGGTACACTAGAGTTGCAATGATTCTGTGATTTGAATATGGCAAGAGATCTTGACATTAGAAAATCTACCAGTGGCTATGTCTTTACTTTGGCTGGTGGGGCTATTTCTTGGTGTTCAAGGTTGTAGAAAAATTGTGACATTGAGTACTACTACAGAGGCTAAATATATTTCAGCCATAGAAGCTTCTAAGGAAGCTATTTGGCTTGGCCGTTTGGTCAAAGATTTTGGTCTCTCTTCACGTACTCTAGCGCTCAGTTGTGATAGCCAGAGTGCCATACGTTTGGCTAAGAATGCCATGTTTCATACACGTACCAAACACATAGATATTCAGTACCACTTCATTCGATAGGTCTTGGATGATGGTCTTGTCACATTAACTAAGGTCAAAACCCAAGATAACCCTACAATGGTTCTCACTAAGAGTCTTGCAAAGGCTCAACATGAGCATTGAATCCAATTAGTGGGAGTTGGCTAGCTTAAAGGTATCACTTCAAGCCTTTAAGTGGGAGACTGTAGGGTGTAAAGTCCCTTAAACTATGTGTATAGACTTATACAAGTGTTAACACACCCTTATTTGTACCCTAACATATAAATACATTTATGTTTTGTGTATGGTGACTTTTCTGGTACACTCATCTTGGGATTCTCTCACTCTCACTTCGATACTGTTCTTGCTCCATTTTTGTCTCACATTCCATTGCACACTCACCTCAACAACATTCATTTTAATGCTACATTTTTACATTTTAAAAAAACACCAACATCTCTCAAAAAAAAAAATTCAAAAAGTCCATTGTTGATTCCATCCACCTTTGTAGGACTTGGTAGTCCCCTCGACAACCAATGAGCACCCTTAGTCTAATGCCCTGGCCTCTCTAGAGTGATTACTTGGACTCCCTTGATAAGATAACCATCACCTCTGTAGTCTTGATAGGTCATTGGGCAGTCGGTGTGTACCCTTTGCCCAATGCCTTAGTTGCTTTGAGGTGGGATGCCTTAGGGTAAAAGGAAAAATATATATATCAAGGGTTTATTTCTCATGGCTTAGTTTTGGGCCTAAGAGGGGATGTTGAGCTAAAAATCATTAGCTTAACTTAAACAACCCCAAAACATGCTTAATTAATAAAGATTTTTTTTTTTAAGAAACGCGATCCTAGAGAGTTACTGTATCCCACTTACAAAACCCTAATTTGGGTGCCCCAAACTTTCTATAAATAGACATGCAGCCCACCACTCTCCCTTAATCTCGTTTTTGCGAGTTTCAAGAGTCATAACTCTACTGCCCACATCCCGTTCGCAGAGGACATTGCAATCAGAGCTTCCACTAGTCCCCTACTACCATCTAACGTCTGATTCCAACCTTTCTCACGTGATTACAACTATCGCCACGTTCCAAGATCTGTCACCATCAGTTGGGTGATGTTTCCTACAATTAATTGCTATCACCATCAGCTGGTTGCTGTTGCCATCAACTGACAGTTGTTGCCATCATCTTCTATCTCCTATGAATGCTGCATTTTGGTTTTCTCGCTGCCGCCCTAACATTCTCTCATCATTGTCTGCTGAGTTTGTAGCTAACAATTGTTGTGCAAATTTTCTCTCTCCTCAAGTACTTGCATTTTTAGTCTCTCTCTCTCCTACTCTACCATCTGCATCAGATCTATTCTTCCTTGGTTGCATTGACTGGTGTTCGACACTTAGAGGCTATCTTTGCTGCGATTCCGGATTCGTTTGCAATACGACACACTCTATAGCTCATAACCTCCACCTTGATCCCAGAGACACAAGAGTTTTGAGGTTCGGCATAGTGTGTTTGCTACATGAGCACTGTATATTTATTATTCATTCACTTTCTTATTCGTTGTGTTCACTATCTCTAAGTTACCCTAACCCTAACCCTAACCCTAACTGCGTTCTGGGTTTATCACTCAGTGCTTCATCATACGATTGATTTTGTGCTTTTGTGAATTTAGAGCATTTCTTCACCATATCCATGATTTCCAAGGATGATTAGATGTAAGGCATTGATCCCACATGAGATTGTTAAGAGCTGAACTAGGGGCTCCTATGATTGTTATAGAAGCTCTTGCCAAGTCAATTTCTTTCATACATTGCTTATGGGAGCTCCGTGGACAGAGATATATACGATTAGCCCTTAAGCCCTTACAATAGCTTGTTATAGAGGATGATACATCATGTCAGTATGCCTAGTTGATATCATGGTTTGAGTTACACAATCCTAGCATGGATAGACTATCTCCCTTTCAGTAATCCCTTGATGCACCATATCTCACTTTAAGCCACTCTGAGATTAGAAGGATCATCTGACAAGATCTAATTCAGCTAGAGACTAGGAGAACATGGTTGACACTAGTACAAGAGATGAAGACGGAGATGGCTTTCTACCAAGACCATTTTCTCCAACCATTGAAGACGGCTTTATTATACACTCAAAGTACATGGATACTCACCAATGTGTTATTGGTCAAATAGGCACTTCCTCACACCAACTAGAGATTGAGACTAGTAGATATACATCTATACCCCTAGAGGAGCGCACATGTCAGATTTGTCAACAAGAGCCAGAGACAAGGGAGCACCACATTTGTCAATGCCCAACATACTATGAGATTCCAGGCTGCTTTCATCATCTGTTCAGGGATGGATTTAGGCTATTGTCAAGAGTCATGGGCTACATTGACTAGAGGTGCCCTCATCTTTATCTCCTAGAGATACAAGCACTAAGAGAGAGAATCCTAAGAGGCAAAGCACCAATTAGTGGAGGGCCTACCTAGAGATAGCTCACCAATTTCTTCGTGGGGAGCATCAAGATGGCCTCAGACCAGACTAAGTCTACACCGGAGAGGATTAGAGAGCCCCCTACACAACCTCAGCTTACATCTATCCAAGGGACACTGATTGATCGAGCAGTTCAGCTTGGCCAATCCAGGCATCCTAGAGCCAGACACATATTTTGATAACATATGCACAAGAGGATACAGCAGATCATCGCTCAAACCATCATGGGAGGAGATTGAGACTCTGCTCTAACGACCAATGAGAGAATTTGCAAGATGATGTGTATCCTCATGCTACCAGCTAGTTACTTTCGTTATCACCAATTAGATTTAGTTTTTTTTTCTTTGGTAGTATTGTTTATCTACGGACACTTGTATGATTCTACAGACAATTGTAGCTTATGGTCTCATAGGACATTTTGGCCTCTTGGAGACGTCAATAAATCATTTCATTTCATCTCTTGCTCTCCATGCTCGTGCAAATGCACATGGAAATGTGTATGCATGCACGCAAGTAAATGTGTGTGTTACAATTCCCCAACTTCACCCAAAAAGCAAGAGGCAAGGCCAGAGGCGAAATTTTTGAGCTTCCATCACAATCCAGGGTGGAAAATTTACGCTCAAATAACGATTCGGAGGAAGTACAGGGAGCAATGAAGACACTGACCTCGAAGGGGAGGATGGGGGTATAGGGAGCAAGCCGTCTGAGGTGAGGCCGGATGAAGGAGTCGCCTGCGACAGGGTGAGTGGTCGCAGCAGGAGACGATGGTGATGCAACAGCCATACTGATACTCCGGGAGGATGATCCCAATACGTCAACAGCTTGTCCAACAAACCCTACACTCTGTGAAACCCTTAGGACGTCCATCGGAGGTACAATGTCAGGTCCAGCAAACGAGAGAGACCAGACGCCCTCGAGCTCCGGTATATGAGAGGGTTGGCACTATGACATAAAACATGATCGCTTGAATTTTTTTTTAAATGTCTTTGCACGTGCAACAATACAGCATACACCCAGTTATTATTACTTGGAAGTTGGCAGTGCTCAAAAATAAAACTTTTTCTATCTACCCTTTTTTCGCTTACAAAAATAAAACTTTTTCTACCAATGAAAAACTTAAGAGAGATATCTATAAAAGTTTTTATACTAAAGTCTTTCCAATTTCAAAGGTTTCTTCACCTCTTAATTTTAGTTTTAAGGGTAAATTCCTTGATTTAAAGGTGGGATTGCACTCACCCTAGGTTTTCTCAAGCACAGGCTTGAAGAAGTTCAAGGTTTTGTTTTTCGAGTTGACTATTCTTTCTCCAACTAGTTAGAAGAACTTTGAAGTTTTCTTTTATGAGTTGACTATACTTTCTCCAAGTTCAGCGAAAGATGCATGTCTCATGTTTGTAAAACAAAAGTCATCATGCTATCATAGTTCTTGTTGACATGATAATTTGTGCTACCTTCTTTCCCTCATATTGTGCGATACCTCATACACATGACTAATCTTACTTGGATCAATCAGTCCCACTTTCTTAGAACCTCAATTTCACAAAACCCCCACATAGTGCACATGATTAACCACAATTGGGGTCATTTTTTGTAAGTCTAGTAGTGGAAAGGTCAGCAAGAAAATTGATTTGGCCATGGGAATGCATATCTGATTGGCACATTGACACGTGCTTGGTTGATAGAGAAAACCCTCACAAGCACACATAGTTGAGATACTAAGGAGTATTGGTAGGGTTAAGTGACATAGTGCTTGTCTAGATTCTTTCGAACTATGTCTTCACCTCACAGATAGAGGGGACACATGGGACTCTAGGGTTCTAGTCAATTTCCTCTTTGCCTCTAGCCCTTCTCTCAGTGGTAGATTTCTAAAAAGTATGTCTCTCTTCTCTCAGAATTATTCTCTAAGTTTCAAAGGACTTCAAGTAACCTAAAGCCACAAGCATAATCTTTCGACCTCTCCCCTAGGTAAACAATCTCAACCTTAAATTGAGAAGTCTCTCTCTCTCTCTCTCTCTCTCTCTCTCTCTCTCTCTCTCTCTCTCTCTCTCTCTCTCTCTCTCTCTCTCTCTCTCTCTCTCTCTCTCTCTCTCTCTCTCTCTCTCTCTCTCTCTCTCTCTCTCTCTCTCTCTCTCTCAACACCCCACCCTCGACCCCCACACTCTCGTCCCACCCTCTACCCTTTACCCTTACTCTGGCCTACTAATTGTCCACGCTCCTGCCCCTACCCTAGCCTAATTGTCCACCCCACCCTTACTCCTGCTCTCCTGCCCCCCAAACTCACCATGCCCTCACTGCACTTATACCTACACTCCCTCAACTTAACTATCATGCCCTCAGCCCCCACACTCCCATCTCACCCTCTATGCTTTGCCCCTACCCTGACCTAGCCCCACCCTTGCCTAGACCCACCGTGCCCTCACTACACCTACACCTACCCCCTCTCACCTTAACTATCCTGCCTCGCCCTAATTGCCCCACCTTCGCCCTCACTTCATTTGCTTTGCCTTGCAACTACTCCGTCTCATGTAGGGTCACTATAAGACAAACCCAAGGGGGAAAGGGGAATCCCTTGGGGACTATTCAAACAACTTCCCCGCTTGGTCTCAACAATCCAAATGGAGAAAAAGAAGACCTTTATTACAACAATTAGCCTCCAAACACCTTTAGTCCCCCTACCAACAAAGCAATGCCTTTGTCATGGGACTCTACCTACGGCAAGAATTGAAAAAAGCTCAAGGAGAGTTGGTGACAATGAAGTAAAAAATGATCAAGAAGAAAGAATACATTAAAGAATTGTAGGAATGGTTACAAGGTATGAAGAAGGAACAATAGAAAGCAAAGAAGGATCACATAACTGAGTTGTTGCATGCAAAATTTGCCGACCAAATACAAAAAGTGAGCTCCTCTAATTCAACATGCTTCTATATAGAGGTTGTGATAGTAGTTAAGGAGAACAAGAGGATTGAAAGTAATGAGAGAAATAAGGATTGGTGGTATCCCCTCATGTTGGGATAGGGAGAACCTTACTCCAAAGTTGGAACAAGATAAAGGTTATTTAGTACTTGATAAACAATTCAATAGTTCATGACCTATCATTGATGAGTACATCTGTAATAAGAACATCCCATAGGACTATATTTTGAGGAGCAAGAATAAACACCAAAAAAGCCCTAGCCAATTAACAAAACAAAACAAATAGAAAGCACAATAGCCAATAAAGGCACTCACTCATGATTGACTTCAAAGCAGGAATGTCCCAAACCCATTGCCATATCATTTCAGAAAAAACAAGCATGAGCACACAATAATACATTATTGAAGAATGCAGTGGTGGTAGAGCTTAAACATACAACTTCTCAACAACAAATTCAATTGCAAATCTTGACCCCACTTTTCAAGTGTGACATCACTTTCCACTTAAAAACATGCTAGGAAGTCATTTTTATGTCCCAACACTTTTAAGCTTCAAATAGTTTATGTATCTAAACCAAGTAATGGGAGCACTTTTGTCAAATTGTATCCACCATGTTTGATTTAATGAAACTATTTATTGCCACGTAAGCTTTAAAAGGAAAAACGGAGCATCAGTACACAATAGAACTTTGAGGCCAAGTCATAACATCAACAATTGAGAGAGAGGCAGAGGGAAGAATGGACTATTAAAATGGTTTTAAAATAGTTTTATAATCTGCAAGAGTCAAACAATGTGCTTCAAAATGGAGATTTTCATCAACAAGGTTTCCCTCATATTTCTCTGCTAATATTCTCTCAATCCTCTGTCACGGTCACCAATGTTCTCATCAAGAGAAATTGAAGCTTTTTGATGCTAAAACAATGTCTTCGCTTGCTTTTCAATCCCATCCAAGTGACAAATGATCCTCAAGAAACCACCATACTATCGTGCCCTCTAATATGCTTGAGTGTATGATCAATTGCCTTCTTCCTTGTGACCTCTTTTATTTTTGCATACATTCATTTGCACATTAGGAGTGCATCGCATACTCAAGGAGGTCACTCATGAATATATGTGCGCATCACGTGGGTTCAAAATAAGGTAATTTTAAAATAATATTTTTAAATATTTTTTACATACAAAATGATGTAGTATAAAGGGGTTGTTTACATATTGAATAGAAAAGGATTATATTTTATTCAAAAATTTTTTACAGATAAGGATATTTATAAATAGGCCTTGAATGCACATGATGTAGAGGATATACATATAGTGAACTCCCTGAGACCGCACAACATTTTCTAGGGACACATTCTTGTTTGTTGGCAGAAGTCTCCATACTAGACAAAAAGCATGTGTTAACCTTGAGAGATATATAAACCATTCTCTCTTTCTCTCCGCCTAACTAATAAACTAAATTACTAACTAACTCATTAAGTAACTAATGTAACTAGTATAATCAACCTACTCCATCTCTCTCTTTCTCTCTCTCTCTCTCTCTCTCTCTCCCTACTTAACTAGCTAATTAACGTAACTAACATAGCTAACCTACTCTCTCTCTCTACCTAACCAACATAAGATAATTAATCCATAAAATTTGTAATAGAGAGAGAGAGAGAGAGAGAGAGATAGAGAGAGAGAGAAGAAGAAGAAGAAGAGAGAGGTGAAGAGGGAGAGATAGCGAGAGAAAGAGAGAGGTGAGAGAAGAAGAAGAGATAAAGAGAGAGAAGAAGCAGAAAAAGAGAGGTAAGAAGAGAGAGAGAGAGAGAGAGAGAGAGAGAAGAATAAGAGGAAAAAGAAGAGAGGTGAGAAGAGAGAGCTAGAGGTGAGAAGAAGAAGAAGAAGAAGAAACTAATACTAACCTACCAACAAAACCAACTAACATTTTAACAAAATTGACATTTACATAACCAAAACTCTCTCTCCCTCCCTCCCTCCCTACCTAACTAACTAACTAACTAACCTACTCTCTCTCCTACCTCTCTCTCTCTCTCTACCTAACTAACCAATTAATGTAACCAATATTATATAACTAACCATAAAACTTGTATGAGAGAGAGAGAGAGAGAGAGAGAGAAAGAGAGAGAGAAGAAGAAGAAGAAGAAGGAGAAGGAGAAGAAGAAGTAGAAGAGAGAGAGGTAAGGAGAGAGAGAAAGAGAGGTGAGAGAAGAGGAAGAAGAAGAGAGAGAGAGAGAGAGAAAGAGAGAGAGAGGTGAGAGAAGAAGAGATAGAGAGTGAAGAAGAAGAAGAAGAGAGAGAGATGAGGAGAAAGAGAAAGAGTGGTGAGAGAAGAGAAATGAGAGAGAGAAAGAAAGAGAGAAGAAGAAGAAGAGAGAAGAGAGAGAGAGAAGAAGAAGAAGAAAAGGAAGAAGAGAGAGGTGAGGAGAGAGAGAAAGAAGAAGAAGAAGTAGAGAGAGAGAGAATAAAAAGAAGAAGAGAGAGGTGAAGAGGGAGAGACTGAGAAAGAGAGAGGTGAGAGAAAAAGAAGAAAAAAAGAGGAGAGAGAGGCAAGGAGAGAGAGAAAGAGAGGTAAGAGAAGAAGAAGGAGAGAGAGAGAGAGAAGAAGAAGAAGAAGAAGAAACTAATAACTAGCCTACCAACAAAACTAACTAACATGTTAACAAAACCAACACTTACATAAACAAAACTCTCTCTCTCTCTCTCTCTCTCTCTCCACTTAATTAACTAACATAACTGACATAACTAACCTCCTCTCTCTCTCTCTCACCTCTCTTTGTCTCTCTCTCTCTCTACCTAACTAATCAACTAATGTAAACCAACATAAGATAATTAACCCATAAAATAAGAGAGTGAGTGAGTGAGAGAGAGAAGAAGAAGAAGAAGAGAGAGAGGGGGTGGAGAAGAAGAGAGAGAGATGAGGAGAGAGAGATCAGAGAAGAAAAAGAAGAGAGAGAGGTGAGAGGAAGAAAAGGGAGAGAGAGATCAAAGAAGAAGAATGAGAGAGAGAGGTGAGAGAAGAGGAATCTCCTGGAACGCTAAATTATGAAAGAGTGGAGTTTGTGCAAATCTTATATATGTTAGCGACACATCTAATGCCTGAGGTGAAGAAGAAAAAGAAGAAAGAGGAAAAGGAGAAGAAGAGGAAAAGAGAGAGGTGAGGAGAGAGAGAGAGAGAAGAGAAGAAGAAGAAGACGTACGTGTTAACCTTGAGCGACAAATAAACCGTTCTCTCTCTTTCGCTACCTAACTAACTAACTAACGTAACCAACATAATCAACCTACTTTATCTCTTTCTATCTCTCTCTCTCCCTACTTAATTAACTAACTGGCTAGCTAACTAACATGACTAATCTACACACACACACTCTCTCTCTCTCTCTCTCTCTCTCTCTCTCTCTCTCTGTCTCTGTCTCTCTCTCTCTCTCTCTCTCTCTCTCTCTCTCGCTCTACCTAATCAACCAACTAACATAACCAACATAAGATAACTAACCCACAAAATTTGTAATAGATAATGAGAGAGAGAGAGAGAGAGAGAGAGAGAGAGAGAGAAGAAGAAGAAGAAGAAGAAGAAGAGATAGAGAGAGAAGAAAAAGAAAAGAGAGAGAGGCAAGGAGAGAGAAAGAGAGAGGTGAGAGAAGGAGAGAGAAGAAAAAAAGAGAGGTGTGAGAAGAGAGAGAGATAGAGAAGAAGAAGAAGAAGAAGAAACTAATAGCTAACATGCCAAAAAAACCAACTAACCTATTAACAAAATTAACACTTACATAAACAAATCACACACAGACACACACACACACACACACACACACACACACACACAACCAACAACAAATAGACCAACAAATAGAATAAAATAAAATTACAACTTGAAAGAGAGAGAGGAATCACCAACTTGGATAATAACTATCAAAAATTACCCAAAAGACCAATCCTCACAAGCAAAACCCGTTTGCTTACAAACACACAATCAGAACACCAATAAATTAAATTGTACCCATCAATAAGCTAAATATTAAATAAAGTAATAAATAAAAAATTAATAAATAAACTAATATAAATAAATAATAAATCTCACCCGCACTCTCTTTCCCTCCCTAACTAACCCCTCTCCCTCTCTCTCTAATAAACCAGACTCTCTCCAGCTAACCTACCCTCTCTCTCTCTCTTTATAACTAACCTCTCTCCATCTCCCTATAACCTCTCACCACCTCTCTCACACATACACTCACTCTCCCCTTTTTTCTTCTCTATCTCACACACACACATGCACTCCCCATCACTAACCTTCTCTCTCTCTCTCTCTCTCTTCCCAACTAACCTACCCTATCTCTCTCTCTCTCTCTCTAACCAACCTCTGTTCCTCCCCCTCTCTAACCTCTCACCACCCCCTCTCCCTCTCACCATCTCTCTCTCTCTCTCTAACCTCTCCCTCTCTCTCCACTTCATACACACACACACACTCCTCTCACTAACCCATCTCCCTCTCTCTCTAACCTCTCACCATCCCCTCTCTCTCACACACACACTCTCTCCCACTTGCTCACACACATACACATACACACTCTTTTTGCTTATGCATACACACACACACACACACACACACACACTCTCTCTCTCTCTCTCTCTCTCTCTCTCTCTCTCTCTCTCTCTCTCTCTCTCTCTCTCTCTCTCTCTCTCTCTGTGGTGGTGTGACGGTAATCCCATGGCGGCCCACGATGACGATGTTGACTGGGGTGGCAACTATGGTGACTGGGGCGACTCTAGTGGTGGTGACTGCAATGGCCCTACGACTTTGTGGCAGTGACTTTGGTAGCCTGACAGCAGCCTTGCGGCTCCACCGTGACCCTACTCGAAGAAGGTCCTGGCCCTGCACCCTGCCCTACTTTCTCCCTGCCCGTGGCTCAAGACGAAGACGGCGAGTGCGAGGCCCGATGGTCCCAATTGAGGTGGCATGGTGGTCCATAAGTCACTTGAGCGGCCCACAAGTGGCACTCACATGTGGGGCCCACAGATCTTGGGTGGCCACAGGTGCTGCAAAGAGAGAGAGAGAGAGAGAGAGAGAGAGAGAGAGAGAGAGAGAGAGAGAGAGTCACGTGTGCCGCTACTCCCCTGCTACTATTCGTGCTCCCGTATTCCCTTTGCTGCTTTGTTGTAGAGAGAGAGAGAGAGAGAGAGAGAGAGAGAGAGAGAGAGAGAGAGAGAGAGAGAGAGAGCAATTAGGAGCCACCTTTCCACCACCCATCACTTTCACCTTTACACCTTTCCCATCACTAAACCAATGCAAATTTGGTTCAGTTTGGGAGCTCTAGATTCAAGAGCTCTTTGGTGCTTCGACGCCTCCCGAACTTGTAGCTCAAATAATAAAGTAGTATAGATGTGCTTTAAGGCTTAGGGAAAATAATCTTATATTGCTTGCCGCCATTCACCTATAGTTGAATAAGCCTCAAGGCATGAGAAAGATTCGATTGAAGTTGAAGAGGCAAAATAAGGATTTGATTGTGGACGAATTGTTAGGTTGAAGAGCCTTAACAAGTCTTTTTTTAAAACAAAATTATGGTGGCCGTGAAGGGGATGCAATGGCAGTGGAGAAGGAGAAGAGGAAGATGTGGGAGAGAAGAGCACACACAATGTAGGTGCTGTCCAACTAAACTGACAGCCTTATTGCACTATCATATTATATATGAATAAAGAATGGGCGGTCACAGTATACACGGGTAGGCCCAGAGGCCTTTTACCCCAACAACCTCCCACTAAAAGGCCAATGTGGCTAGGAAGTGAAAACAAAAAAAAGAAAAGAAAAAGACAAGGTGAGGAATCATAATATCTCACCCAACGCCTAATCGAAAAGCAAACTATGCAAGAAGTGTCGAGAACCTCTACAGAAGAAGAGTCAAGCATCCCCAAGTCCATGACATCCACGAGATAAGCGATCCCGCAGCTCCATACAATGGAGCAATCCAATAATGCTTCTCATGAAGCAAGCACAACTCATCAGTGCATGGCTGTAAAGCATCAGAGTTGCGCATAGCATCAACGTGGCGCATATAAGACAGCAGAGAGCAGTCAAACTCTCCAGAGTCAATCACTGAAAGAGGGCCAACATCCCAGACACTCATCCAACGGGGTCTCAAGACTACATGTGGCCTCAGCGAAGCGGAAGACTGGCATATGGCTGGCTGTCTAGCCTGCAAAACTACAAGAAAATGGCTCTCATGAGCCTGCAAGGGGTCTAGCAACTGACCACCAACATCCTGACCCTGACTGCTATGCGTAGCTATGTCATCTGGGTCAATAAGTGCCTCATTTTCAGCATAAACAGGTTGTTGTAATGGCACTATAGCTGCTGTAAAATCAGCCATAAAGCGTACTGAACGCTCATCACGAGGGCTAAGAGGTGTATGCGTCTCATAGGAGACAGCATGACAGCTGCGTATGACCTGCTGGGCATCCAAATCCCATAATCTATAGGCCTTAAAGTCACCATCTCCATAATCAAGGAGGATACATCTACGTGACATAGGCTCATGTGGCATACGTATAGATGCTTGGCAGCCAAACATCCTCAAGTAATCATAGGAGGGCTGCATGCCACTCCATGCCTCATGGGGTGTAATACCATCCAAGGTCAAGCACGGCGTCCTGTTAACCAAATAGACTACTGTCATAAGGGCCTCAGCTCAAAAGCCATAAGGTAACCCAACTATGGTAAGCATAGAAGCAACCTTTGCTTGTAAGGTCAGACACATGCCATGAGCAATCCCATAATACCGTGGGCACAAGAAATCAATGCCATACTATTGACAAGAGGTCCGAAAGCTGGAAGAGAGAGCATGACTCTCATAATCCATCTGCAAGCACCTAGGCCTGCTACCAGTAGAATCCATAAACCTGTCAAGCATAGCTGCAACATCCTCAATTTGCACCAAGGGAAAAGCCCAAACACGATGGGTAGCATGATCAACAAAGGTCACAAAGTATGATGCTCCACCAAGTGACTGGGAAGGCATAGGTCCATATATTGCACAATTGACAAGATACAATCAGCATAAGCCAAGGGGGCTCTCCAAGGACCAAGAGTACATCAGGGCAAGTATCAAGATCTGTAAGTGACATAGGAGGCAACAATGAGTCTGAATGAGATAAGATCTCCATCTCTCTGTGGTGCATATGGCCTAGGCAATAATGCCATAACAATGCATGTGGTATCCAGATAACTGCAACCATAGAATCTCCCACATGAGAGACATGCACTGGGTAATGAGAACCAACTCAAGAACCTTTGGCCAAAACCAAGCAACCATGACAGATCTTCTATGACCTATCCTGAAGAGAAACAGAGTAACCTACATCATGCAACTGACTGATAGAAATCAGGCTCTTACTGAGCATGGGAACATGTAGAACATCCCTGAGCATAAGAGAAGTCCCATTAGGCAAAGCAAGGTGTATGTTCCCTGTACCGACAATAGCATAAGTCTACTCAAGGCCCAGATCAATACATCCATCAACCTCCCTACAAGAAGAGGACCATGCTCTATGAGAGGTAACATGACAAGATGTCATAGAGTCGAAAAACCAATCAAAGGCATGGGCCTGATCATTGAGCAACTGAGCTGTAGGGAAACTAGATGACAGGAGGACATGCTCAACTGCATCATCATGGGTAACTGCATGTAGCTCACCACTAGAAAGAGTGGTAATACCTACTACATCGCTGACTCTCTGCTTATGTCGAGTTCGTCTCTGTCTCTGCTGCTCTCTAATTCGTCTAAAGCATTTTCTTTGAACATGCCCAAGCTTCCTACAATGGAAGCAAACAACATTTGAAGTAGAAGAACCTGTAGAAGATGACAAGGAATCCAAGCCATCATGAATAGGGCTATCCATAGCATCCACATAGCTCAAGCAGTTGAGGGTTGTCCCAACATAGGGAACCTGCTCATAAAGACAATCATCTACTAGTACATCAGTGGTAGAAGCATGCTGCAAATGCTCATGAAACCTCAATGGATGGGAGGACATAAAGGCATCAATCAAGGATGCAAAAGCTCCCACATGAAGAAAAGTCGTAGCCAACTGCATGACATAACCAACCACAGTATAGTAAAGCATAAGACGTCTGTCATAAGAGCATATGATATTCAGCCATGAAATCAGCCCATAACCACATGCATACGTATAGCTCTACAGTACATCATGCCACCAAGGAACATCCAAGTCAAGTAAAGACCGACAAGTGGCAAAGCATCCTGCAAGAGTCAAGCTCCAGGTGAAGCCCAAACATCTATACAACAACATTCAAATAAGTGGTTCTGTAAGGTATACAACAGTAGACCACGTGCATAGACGGGTAAGCATACATAGCATCTGCTCTCTAACATGGACGGGCAACAGGAGCCCAACTAGCATAGAAGCTAGACAATAGAGGAGCAAGAATGCCATAATTGTAAATCCCAAGCACTATCTAAGTCCACTGATCTGTAAGTATCCCGCATATCAAATACAAACGAGTAATCACAGCTCAATAGGCAACTGCCAAAACAAGGGAGCACTTCACTGCTCAATACGTGTAAGTGCATCCAAGTAATAGCCAAGATCCATAATCGGAGTATCAAATCCCATATAGCATCCAAGGTCGTAATGGAAAAAGCCAAGTTGTAATGGAAAAAGCCAAGTCGTAATGGAAAAATCCAAGTCAATGTCTAACTGCTCAAGGGAATACTCAAATGAATGTCGAGACGAGCGCAAACAACTGCCATCCACAGCCAAAGCATAAAGCATTCACCAACACATTATAACCCGTACTGGGTAGCCTAGGCATAAACCATGTCATAGATGAAATGCCAGCTGCAAAGAAGTGACTGTCAAACCCAAATTGAGCTCTAATCTCATCTCAAAAGCATTCCGGAGCATAAACAAGGCATGTGGCATAGTCCAAATACATCATGACATCATATCGAGTAGTCGGGAGCACCCCGTAACCAATAGGCATAACCCAACTGTAGCATAAATAGCTTCAGCCCTGAAGTTTCCAGCAGCATATAACCTCTGTAAACTGAGCAAATCAATGCTCAATCCAAGCTCAAATCCATAGGCAAACCATAGGCATACATTCCCGTATGTATAGGCACCAACCGAGCATAATCGGGCATCAAATGCCAAGACCTATAAGCATAAAATTGAAGTAACAGGTGGCTGCCCTGTTTTGGACAGATCTGGAATTGTTCAAAACAGTCAATGGCTGAGCTAAATCAGCTCCAAATGCATCTCACATAAGAGGTATAACATCCACAAGCGATCCGGTATCAATAGACATCAGTAGAAGCATCACATAAGCCATAGGCATAGAAATACATGTTGTCTCAAACCTGAAATCTGTTGCAAAATATTCTGTCATTAGAATTTGGCAAATCTGACATCACCATCGCGTCCAGAGCGTGCCAAAGCCCCAACTTAGACTCTTATCTTGCTTGAATCGGGTTCCAAATGCCCGAAATATGACAAAAATAGTGATTTTTGGGCCAGATTTTGAAACAGGCACAAAAAAACATGAGCTGACTGGGGGGGTCTGCTGTCCCACGTGTCAACAATGGGGCCCAAAGGGGGCACAAATGGGGGCCAAAGAAGGCCTACACCAAGCCTCAACAAGCCTTGATAGGCTGGAAGCAAGATCTAGGTGAAGGAAGCTCCAAGAGGTGTGAGCTATGTCTGCCCACAACCTGTGAAAACCATGTTGAGCTGAAAACTGAGTGAGAATGAAGATCTCATACCTCATGTGGAAGGCCGGGATGAGCTCTTGAAGACCCTCTCTGATACCAGTTGAAGGGGATGCAATGGCAGTGGAGAAGGAGAAGAGGAAGATGCGGGAGAGAAGAGAGTACACACAATGTAGGTGCTGTCCAACTGAACTGATAGCCTTATTGCACTATCATATTATATATGAATAAAGAATGGGTGGTCACAGTATACACGGGTAGGCCTAGAGGCCTTTTACCCCAACAGGCCGATTCGTAGGCCGATGGTCATTATGGTCAATTTGTTAGGCCTTAAGAGCTTAGCAAAGCCTTTTGTAAAATAAAAAGAAAAATAAAAGAATAAAACTTATTTTCCCTCCGAATCATTAGGCCAGGGATCCATGATAGGTTGTGGTATAAGGACAATATTAAAATCACAAAGGACATAGGTGTCAAGGAGTCACTTCATTTGGCATGACCATAGAGGGTAGTTCTGTTAGCAGTCATCTGTGTCTTGTATTCTCATATCCTGTGTCCTTCTCTCTCATACATTCTCTCTTTGTCTCCTCTCTATGTTCACTTTCCTCTTTCCGTTGTGCACTCTCACATGGTATTAGAGCCACACGTGGGAACCAGAGTTCTCAAAGAGGAGCGTGATGTCCATGACAAATCTAGCTAGGCGCCACCCATGTATGTGAAAGACCTTGCATTTAGCACCAAATAGTGTAGGGTGGTCTATTTTTAGCCCATAATATTCTGTAAGGGTAGCTGCTTGTCAAGATGCACTTTGTGCAGTCCTATAATCTGCTTACTACGTTTCAGGTCTACCTATGTTCATCTGTTGAAATGCATGGATCTAGAGCACGACTATGGTAGATGGAACACAAAGACAATGTTCATGATAACATAGATTAGATAGACCAATTGTTACTCAAGTGAATTAGGTTCCAAGATAGATTAGCTTGGACTCATAAACACAATCTTGAGTATGACACTAACTATGACTGAAAGGACAAAGTACAATTATATTCCATCATAGAATGATAAGAAGGTACATCACTTTATAGGCTCATGATGGTTCCCTTTTTCTCCATTGTGCATATGGGATTCATGACATCTCTTCTTGGAGCATACATCATTTATCATTTCTCAACACCCCCCTCAAATGATGAGTTCCTACACTTGCTAGCTTTTGCCCCCCTTTCATGATGACATGGCTCGGGAGACTAGCTCATAGGCAGCCTAGTCAAGTTAAAGCTTGAAACTTTACATCTTTGGCAAGGGTTTTTACAAAGCAAATCCACTAAGGGAAAAACATATGAAAGATACAATGAAAAGTCTTTTAGAATAGTCTGTCAGAGTTATTGATGGTAGCAGAAGCATCTTCTTCTTCTTCATTCATGGATTGGTTCTGGTGGTGATCATTCTGCATCTGCTGTGCTCTTTTCTTGTGGAAACATTCATTGGCTATATGACCAGTCTTACCACAATAATGACATGTCATCCGATTTTTGTTATCGATGTTGAATCCTCAACCTCTTCCTTTGGGTCCAACAGCTCCTTTATAGGATACCATCTTTTGCATTCTCATTCTTCTGTTTGTTCTCTTCATCAAGAAGAGAGTGCTCAATATCTTTAAGTGAGAGACTTGGAACATTACTTAGGGTGAACACAAGATTCTCATATGGATTCTTATTTACACTTGCAAGCAATACAGCTATTACTTCATCTTCATCAATATTCTTGTAAAGAGTTGTAAGCTGGGTTTTTAGGCTCTTGAACTTGATAATGTGTATGGTCATGGAAGCGCTATCTTTTATATCCAGTTTATAAAATTGCATGAGTAATTTTACCTTTGAATTCTTTGCTTGGGCACCAAACATCCTGTCAAGTTCTTCCCAAGCAGTTCTAGCATCTCTAATGCTAGAGATACGATGTAGCACATCATCACTTAGTCCCTAGGCAATGATGCCTAGTGCCTTGTTATTCATCTTCTTCCATTCTTTGTTTTTGCTGGAGCTATTGCAAGGATTCTGCTTTTTGAATCTTCTTTCTCATCATCTACATCACCTTCATAATCTTCAAAGAGATCCCAGAGGTCTTTCCTCATGAGGTGGTACATAGTCTTTTCCTTACAGGCACGGAAACCTTCTCCATTAAACTTTGCTATTTTCTCAAGCTCTACCATATTGATTAACCAACAAAAGATTTGTATTTCAATGTGTCAAGAGACATAAGTGCTAGGTAGTGTGAAGACACACTTTGTAGTATCAAGAGATACTATGTCTAATCTTCAGCTTGAATCTTCTTCTTGCTTGATGGTGATTCTTGAGTTTGATTTCTTGCTTCCCTTGCTAATGTCTTTGTTGGGAACTGAGTTCAGACTTAGATCAAAGTGGCAGACACTTGAGTGAACTGAGAAAAGTGAGAAAATGAGGAGTTTTATGAGCTCTAGTGAAAATGAGCTATGGCTTCCTTTAGGGTTTCAACAGATCGATTGGTTTTTTCTTCCCTGCAACTCATGGAGATGATAATTTGATGAAAGATTTGGTGAGGAAGAAGCTTAGAGGGTAGGCTTCAAAATCCCTAAGGTCATAGCATCAAATGCGACACGTGTAGATGGCGGGAGCTGTATGACTAGCAAATGGCACACTCTGGACAACGAGTTGGAAAATTCGTAATGCTGAGCAGGGAAGAGGCCAATGTCATGATTTGATGTGGTGGCCTGAGGTGCTCTGAGCAGTAGAATATTTTCCTAGTTCAAGGCATAAGCTATCTCTTCTTCTTTGGCTAGATCCAGGGCCTCCAAGCAGGCAAGGTGTTGTTGGCTATGGCTGCCATGAAAGATTAAGTGAAGATAGAGGTAAAAGATGAGACCTTCAGCCAAACTTGAGTTGAGCAATGATGAAGCGGAGGTGGCAAAGCAGAGAAGGGAGTTGAGTAGAGCTGAGCCATGCTCACCATGGCTTTGATACCATGTTGAAATGCATGGACCTAGAGCATGGCTATGGCAAATGGAACACAAAGATAATGTTTATGATGACATAGATTAGATAGACCAACTATTACTCAAGTGAATTAGGTTCCAAGATAGATTAGCTTGGACTCATAAGCACAATCTTGAGTATGACACTAACTATGACTGAAAGGACAAAGTATAGTTATATTCCATTATAGAATGATATGAAGGTACATCACTTTATAGGCTTACGATGGTTCCCTTTTTCTCCACTCTGCATATGGGATTCAAGACATCTCTTCTTGGAGCATACATCATTTGTTGTTTCTCAACATCATCTACCATGAGCAACACAATTTTTGTAGAAATATACCCTTTCGTTGCCTGTATTTTCATATAGATTATCATCCGTCCTTCTCCTACTGTGTTTTGTCCAAGAGAAACGATCATCAACTACCGTTAACATTTCGTGTTGTGCCACAAATTTGGGTGGCCATCTTCCAAACAAGGTAGCCCTTCTTTTGATCTGTGCATCCATTATTTGGACCAAGGCGGTCTTTATTTGGACTAGCTACCTGTCTTATAGGTTGGACAACCTATTTTTAGTTAAAAAAATTCCCTTTTATGTTGTGTTCCCTAGGATGGGCACACTTTTCATTCGGTAGTCCCTTTTCTTAGCTAGGAGATAGGTTTTTTAGTTTGTTTACTACATTTATTGCAATAAACCATACCCATCATCTCTATGTTTTGTAGATCTACCCTTCGTGCTTGGCATTGAGTCACCTCTCCCACCGCGGATATTCCCTATCTTTATCATTGTCCCTCAACCCTTTCTTATAAACACAATGATGAACCCATACAGGTTGAGGATATCTAAGGTGTAGCATCTTCTTTATTTTCTTGTAGGTACTTTATTGAAGGATATCTATGAGTGACATGTATGCTTTGGGGGATCATATGGTTTGAGATGATTTAGTCCAACCACCCTCCTATCTATCCTTCTTGCTATAATCTTGGGGTTTCTAGTCCTCGATTGGTAATGATGGCATCTCTTGTGTAGGTGTAAGTCCTACCCTCTCTACATGCATCTAACAAGCTAGATGGGACAAACTAACCTCTATGATTGTGCTACATGGAGTGACTCCTTGATGATTGTGATCTTTGGGGTTTTTTTCTTGTCCCTATACCTTGACCTACCATGGATCCCCATGATGGTGTGGTTGTGGATTCAATAGGTGTATGGTAGCGGTTGAATGCCAGAGCCCACTCTTTTCTCTTTTTGAGTTGTACAGATTTTGTGCTCGTGCATGTTAGATGTATCTGCACTATCGTAGAGGTTTGGAAGAGATTGACATCTCTCTTTTGGATCCAAACATTTGGGCATTGTTTGAAGCTACAACTTTCTATCATAGATTCCCCTATGATGTGGGATCACATCCACAGGATGGAGGAAATTCGAGATGAGCTTGCATCCCTTGGTATGGACATTTCTTTGAAGGACCTAGCTATGAAACTTCTCTCACATCTTCAATCACCAACAATGATGTGTTCTATACAAGTATTCTCACTCCTCATAGTGGGGAGACTCTCACTTGGGAGAAGCTTGTCCCATTGCTACGTCTTGGGGTTGATTGTTACAACCTTGTACTTGCCATTGCGGTCACATTGTTTGTTCTCTCTCTTGCATTCTCTCTTTGCTTCTTCTCTCCATGTTCACTTTCTTCTTTATGTTGTGCACTCTCACAAGTCCATCCCATCTAGCTTCTTGGATGTTGGTAGAGAGGGTAGGACTAATACCTTCGCAAGAGATGCCATTAAGGCTAATTGGGGATTGAAAGCCCTAAAATAATATAGTAGGAAAAAGTGATAGGATGGTGGTCGGTTTGAATCGTCGCAAACCAAACAATCCCCTGAAGCATACATGTCTCCCATAGATATCCTTTAACCAAGTAATTGAAAGAAAACAAAGAAGATGCTACCATTGGAGTGAAAGCAACCAATAAGAGGTATCCTTGAAGTAATCAGGGTCTATTGGGCCACAATACAGAAGAAGATTGACTTAGGCAAGGTAGATGGGGAGCATCTGATGTTGAAAGGAACAACAATGCACTAGATAGAGAGATGGAGCAATAAATGTAGAGGAAAACAAGTCTTCAATCTATAAATGTTGCCAACTATAGGAGTTCTCAAAAATGGAGTCCCTATAATAAATGCTGATTTATCATATTTTTAGCTTGACAAAGAGGCCGCCAAATTGCTGAGGTGCTACTTAGGTCTGGAAAGACTAGTCCGATGTGAAACACAACAATAAATATAATCCATTTGCCCAAAAAAATAGACTGCCCACTTGCAAAGTGTGCTGCCTAGAGTGCTAAGGTGCGGACTAGTGAGAAGCCTACTATCCAAGTGCAAAAACACAACGCAAAACATACTAGCTGGAGTGTTGAACCTATTGCTTAGAAGGTAGGGCTATAGAAGAATAACCCTAGGTTTAAAACACAATATAAGAAGATGGATATCTTGCACAAACGTAGGTCTATCCATCTTGGTTTGAGGTCACTTAGGACAATGTAGGTGCCATCCAATGAGTATGAAGGGTCCATTGGATCAAACACTGTACTATAGAACAGTCAACACAAGGTCTTTAGCACCTGGAGATATCACCTAGCTGATTGTAACATGGATAGCATGCTCCTCTTTGTAGACTTTGACTCCCACACTGTCGGGTTGGGGTGGAGGGGGGGGGGGGGGGGGGTAAGTGTATTTAGCCACAAACCACAAGGGGTTCCTAGGAATGAGTAAGGTGGAAGACAAGATAGAAGCAAAATCAACTGATACCAAAATCCTACATTTGGAAACAAAAGCACTACACTAATTCTCTTTATGTATAACAATGAAATCCCAAGTACAATGTCCTATTCAATAAGCTCTCAACTCAAATACAAGAAAAGAAGCCTTTCTGAGGGCCCAAGGCACTTGTAAACTCCGTTTTGAAATTTGTTACTATTGTTATTCCAACAAGAATGATCCACTCAAGATTTGCCTAGCAGTTCAATATTCACTCTAGGGTCTATTTATAGTTGTAGCCATATCAATACAAGTTTGTTCATAAACTCCTTGAGAACTTCCTTTCACATCTTCCTCTTCTTCATATGTGTCAATCTGCTCATCTTTCACCTAGCTCTTCACTGTATTTGCCTCTTTTGTACCAATTTTCTTGCATATCTCGATTCTTGTCCCTATCCTTGGTACCCTCATGTTAGTCTCAAACATATCTGTCAAAGCATATGTCACATGCAATAATTTATACCCATAAGATTTAGTATTATCTTGTCTAGAAAATTGTCCTATAGGACCACCTTGTAGAAAATTGCTCATATCTTTTGAACAATAACTTAGATCACCAAGACATAAAAAGAAAAATTGTAGCCTCACTTATCATCTACAACTTTGTTGAAGACCCTAGGACCAAATTCTGAAGGTATTAGCCCCTAAAACTTTCTACACAGCCTGTAATTATTCATTATAGCATGCAGTCCTAGCCAGATATCGACATTCCTAACGTTGTATCTCTTGCATACGAACTTGGATGTCAACCAAACTTTGTAGGACCCTTTTCCAATATATCAAAGTCCAATCTGGATGTGTCAGTCATCATTAATCCTCTCCCAATGAAAACAATTTTAGACATCTTTAGTTCAGCCCTGCCTATCCACTATAGTCTCCTCCTAGGTCAAGCAACCACAACAAACTTAGCCAACCAATGATGCATACAACTTAGATATTGTCTCTTGGATCAAGCAATAGTCCATAAATCATGTCATGCCTTGCCGATATAGCTTAACCATACTGTTGTATACATACTTTCCCTTGAAAGAAAAGTGGTAGCATCATCCCAGTGTCTTCTTTTTATGCTTCTTTCGATCATTTTCATCCACCTCAATATCGGTTTAGACACGAGTGTCACATAATCCTTTTGCTAACATTTCATCTACATCCTCAAACTTTGTAGCATCCCTATCCACAAACTTTGTGTCTAACATTTCTAAGTCTAGGTCATGCCTAATATTTCTAGGCATTTAAGGCATTTTATTGTGGCCATCATGATGCTTATTTGGGCATTTTATACTGGCTGACCTATTTCCATTTATGGCATATTTTTGTCCTTTATATTCAAGACCCCCGCTCCTCAGTCGATCATTATCACCTATAGGTTCTATTGGAGAGAGGAAGCTAGTGCCATTGCCTATGCAGCCAGTGACTCATTGTTGTATGGGACTATCTCATATTTGGTATATGGATTCCATTTCTCAAACATTCTTTTGAGTTCTCTTCTTTGCAATGTTTTGTTTTTTTTTCTCTTTTGTCATTGTATTCAACAGTTTATTATATCTGTTTATGCTATCATTAATACATCCACTTTTGACATGGTATTAGATTTCAAGATTGTGGTTCATGCTACTATTTTCTACTATTTCACATATGCGTTTTGGCTTTTCTACTATTGATTAGATCCATTCTTGATTGCTGAACCGGTTTTTCAACTTGGGCGACCATCTTCTACTAAATTTTAGCTTGGTTTTTGCTCTTTTTCTTAGCGTTTTGTAGTTTGCCATCATCTGCATTTTGGGGACAATAGGTTAACGGGACCTATTTTTATGCAAGATAACTACATTTATTATAGTTATTGACTATATTTTGACTTTAGGCTTTATTTTTTCATTACTTGTGCTTGTGCAAGGCTGGCGCGAGTGTTTCAGGAATGATTTTTGCTGTGTTTGGTCCATATTTTCAACTTATCCATTGTGTATGAACTTTGTTATACAAGTTGTGCTCTTGGTTTGGCTGTACTCTTTTTCTCCTCCTCTTCTTTCCATTCTTTTCTATTATTGTTGTCTCTAGATGGCTCCTCTCTATTGTTCCACCAATGACATAGTGCGCAGATCAATCGCAGAATGCTCACGTAGTGAATCCCGGAAGGTCTCCAAGAACAATGAACTCTACTTTTTTGCACAAAAAACAATGTAAAAGCATGAACGACAAGAAGCAAGAGACCAATTGGGTTCAATCTCCCCCCATGCCTTGTGTGAGCGCTTCACAAAGCATGTATTTTATGTATATTTCCATCTTCATGCTCAATAATAGCCCAATTTACAAAAATATGACAAGCTTTTAGCTTTTGAGTTTGGTTTCTACAAAAATAGGAAATAAAGCTAATGGACGGTGCCCATAGAGTCTGGCACGCCCAATCTCAATGTCCAAATAGAAATAACATATCCGTGCGCATAGGCGCATACAAAATAATAATCAATAATCAATGTCTCAATAGACATAACAAAATATAGGCGTGGCGCCTATCAAAATATAATCCAAAGGTCGAATATTCGCTAGACTCCAATGCTTTCCTCCGCCACTGCTGCTATCTCTACACATCAACTGAAGCATTCACAATCGTTAGTAAAATAATACAATTAAACCGACAAAAGTGAATACCTAGCAGTCTTCAGCTACATAAATAAATCAACTGGTTAGAAATAAATCCTAACCTTAATTTATTACGAGTGCGCACTCTAAACTCATAAACGTTTATTAATTTAATATGCATTTTGCGGAATCACCCGCTATGGAATCACCCATGTACACACTAAATTAATGAAACGCCCGAAAAGGACAAGCGTCCCCATCAACTTCTCGCACAAAGAATCCTCTTTGTGTATGAGCCCCGGTCATCTAAGTTTACGGAATCCACCGTAAACCCTCACGGAATCCACTGTGGAATATGCCTCCTGGCATCATGACAAATTACATGGCCATGATTATCTCACATGGAGTGTTGTTATGAAAGCTTGGTTTGTGAAGAAGCGGTTATGATATGTTGTATCTGGAGCTTATGAGCATCCTACTCCTCTTCGAGTTGATTTTGACTAGGATAATTATAAGGAAGTTGTGCTTACATGGGATACTGATGATGCTCATGCATATTCTACCTTTCTTTGTTGCATTTCCAAATAAAATTTTTGAGCAATTAGCACATGTAGGACTTCTCTCGCAATTTGGGAAAATATTTAGATATTGTGTGAGACTCCCTTACCTATGCATGCTGTTACTCTTTATGGATAGCTCCAACAGAGAAGTTCGAGCTAAAGGATATGATTCAATCTTTCTTACTTTGTGTCGCATAGGTATAGGACTAGCTTCTACACATGCAGTCTGCCCTTCCAGAGGCTTATCTTGTGGGAAGTGTGCTCTACAAGCTCCCTCCAAAGTTTAATGGAGTGGCCCATGCTTTGCGGGCTTAGACAACATCGACAGTGGGTCAGTTTTCTACATACATCCTTGATACTATTTGAGCATCACATAAATCTTTGTGGTGATAGGGGAGGCTTTCCTCACAATTTGCTGGATCCAATGAGGCCTTTATGGCTTTAGAGAGGGGTGACAAGAAGAAGAAGAAGTCGAAGGCCCAGTGTTATGACTATCGTAAGAAGGGACATTTGCGCAAGGATTGCAAAGAGTTAGTGGCTTCAAGGAAGGTGGGGATGAAGATGAAGTAGGATCCTCACTCCTATGTTGATTCATCCTCTTCCTCAAACTTCGACTTGGATCCTTTGGCCAAGGCCAAGGCATGGACAGGGTCATCTTCTTTAGACCATGGGAAGGGCTTGGTGGCACTCCTACTTTTGAGGATCAGTGATGGAGTTATCCCTCATGGCTCTTTAGTGCCAAAGAGGAAGTGTGAATGGGTGTGGTGATATGCGTAGGTACGCCACATCTATATAGGTATATAGGTGCATAGGTTCCAGAGAGGGATGTCCTTAACACATTGATTGAAGTCTGGTAGGTTTTGAAATCTTGGAGCTGGGATTGACATCCAAGGGCTGTTATTTGACAAAGAGCACTATTGGCTTCTAGTTCGAGCTCATATGAGGAGACACTTGGGTGGTCTTGTCCAAAGGTAGGAAATCCATGGTCATGTATGTTTAGAGGCATTTTTGACAGGATGTTCTTGTATGTTATCGTGAGACATTATTGATAGACATTGAGATCTATTATGATTCTTCTCTACTTTTCAGGTTTTGGTACACTTGACATCAGCACTCAGGTTCTCTCCAAGGCACCTTGGTGGTGGCTTCATCACCCATTGCTTGGGTATCCATGATCCTATTCTGGTGGTCTTTGTTGTATGGACTATGATGAGTCATTATCATTGTATCATTCTATTGTATCAGATCACCCATGACTTGAGAGAGGGTGTTAGCAGTCTGGTCAATCGTGTGAGTCTAGTTCATGCCTAGCATTTCTATGCATTTTAAACATTTTATTGTAACCATTATGATGTTTATTTGGGCATTTTATGCTGAACAATTTGCTACCATTTATGGCAATTTTTTGTCCTTTATATTTAGGCTCCTTCTCCTTATTCAATCATTATCACCTATAGGCCCTGTTGGAGAGAGGGAAATGGTACCATTGCCTATGTAGCCAATGACTTATTGTTGTACATGATTGTCTTGTGTTTGGTGTATGGATTCCATTTTTTGAACATTTTTCTAAGTTCCCTTCCTTGTACTATTTTCTATGGTTTTTTCTAGTTTGTCCTTGTATTCAACAATTTATTACATTATCTATTATGCTTCCATTGCCATATCCACTTCTAATATAAGTTAGCTAGCACAACAATACAAGTTGGTATTTTGCTAGAACTTTATTGCATCTGCTAGATAACCCCTCTCTTGCTCTAAAAACATAGCCTTTGTATTGCATCATATGCTCCTCTTTAGATCTATCTATGCTTAATTAGCCTCAAACTTGCTCTAATACTACATCACAATGTAGTGATGCAAAAGTGTATGCATGTAATGATCGTAGATGTTGAATACAAAGAGAAGAGAGAGAAAAAGAGAAAAGAACATTAGAATGCTAAACATTGAATGTTGAATAAACAAGGTAGAATGAGGACAAGAGGTTGTGCACGTATGACAATCAACAAACCGCCTCGCACATTGTGTAAAGGACATGCTTTGGACATGTGGATCTTGGAGCTTTTTGCATATAGCTCTATGACATAGAGCTATTGTAAAGTGTTCATAATATTATCATGTTCCAAATATTCATCTTAAATCATAGTAAAAATTCCATGGATAAAGTATTGCATCATTATGTTTTAATTTGAACTATATAGAAGGGGCCATTAAAATGCACTCTTTGAACTTTAGATTTATAGAAGGGATATAACTATTAGCTTCAAAATTAACATTAGGGGTATATAAAATGGTACAAAAAATTTAAAAATGGATTTTAAACTATTCTTTGAACACACGTTATATAGAGGGCTTCTATAAGGCAACCCCCTTGAGGCAAGTTCCCATGAAGAAAAACCATTTTCACATCCATCTCGTACAAGTCCAAATCTAAATTCTACACAACCAATCCTAGAGTAGTTATCTTAACCACATGCAAGCATATCTTATCAAAGTCAAGACCCTTCTCCTACTTAAAATCACGAGCAACTAATCTAGACTTATATGCTTACTTGGGACGACCAAGGATACTCTTCAACTTGTATATCCACTGCCATGGTAATGTATGTTTTTAATGGGAAAAGGAATTAAATCCCATGTATGGTTTTTGCATAGTGAATCATACTTAAACTGCATTGCTCTCTCCCAAGAGTGAGTATCACCTCTAAGCATAGCCTACTTATAAGTGATGGCTCACAAGAATTTGTCACCATAATATAACGTATAGAGGGCTTAAAATGATGAAAAGAACATGAGGCTCAAGTAGAGAATCTTAAAACTAGCTATGGGTCCTGTATGGTTTGTCTTGTCTATCCAACATCATGGTCCTACACAACATGTTGATCAGGGCAGGAACAAAGGGCAGCCACTCTTCTTGAGCTCCATAGCTCATATCTTCCCTCCCCTTTGCATTGGGCCTTCATGGCTTGGTATGTGCCTACCTTGGGCCATCATTGAGCCCCCCCACACTCAACATTCAGCCACATGATTAAAGCAGCACTCCAAGCCTCAACACGCTGAATATGGCACCCATTTTCAGACTTTGACCTCCACGTTTTACAGCTGAATGCTTTGTTGCTCATGGAGCACTCATCATTAGCCTATTTGGAGGGCATTTGAGCCATTTTTGGATGTCATTTTGATGCTTTGGCTTGACATTGAGGTTGGGAGCTGATCATTCTCAGTTTTGAAACTATCATTCACTGCATAACAGTGTTGAAAACAGGGTAGCACCCCTGACACTAACATTTGTTGCTTATGCCTCATTCCATTGGAGCTATTTGATGCCCGTATGCGGTCTACTTCCTACCCGGATGTATTGGGGATGTATGCATTTGGTTTGACCATGATTTTGGCTTGAATTCGGGGCTGAAATCTACTGTTTAGAACAGTAAATACATGCTGGAATAACAGTGGGCTGAAGGTACTTTACATGCTTTGGCACTTACCTACCGATACCGGATGTATGCTTTGAGCTTTGGCATGATGTCTCTGACATTTGGGGACGACTTGGAGCGATTTTGGCTTGAATACGGGGCTGAAATCTACTGTTTAGAACAGTAAATACATGCTGGAATAACAGTGGGCTGAAGGTACCTTACATGCTTTGGCACTTACCTACCGATACCGGATGTATGCTTTGAGCTTTGGCATGATGTCTCTGACATTTGGGGACGACTTGGAGCATATGTATGAGATTATGGGATGCTTTTGAGCTTCGCATTAGCTCCGTCTTCACTGGCATTTGGACCGACTTGGCATGCTCGTGGACCGCCTATGCCTCATGTCTCTGCTTGACAGTTAGGCTTTTGCATTACATGCTTTGGTTCGTGACATATGCTATTTGGTTCGTGTATGCCATACCGACATTTGGAGCTTGGATTTGGATGTATTTGAGCATTCCCAGCTTACTTGATCACTGATCTTAGTTGCTATTTGGATGCCATTGAGTTGACCGAGAGCTTATTTGGGCTTATGTATTGCTTCATGGTTAATACGACCGGTGCTTCATGTATGTCATGCTCTCTTGGATGCGCTTGATGCATTGACAGGGTCACTTATCACTGGTGCTTTCTCTTGGGTTGTTTGAGCTTCTGAGCTCGCTTTGTACGCCTTTTGTGCCAGTGGGAGCATTTTACATGCTTGCTTGACCTTTGACAGTTGCATGCTATTGGAGCACTTACATGTATTTGGAGCAATTTATGTCTTGAGTAGCTACATACGCATTGAGACTTTGGGATCATACTCCGATCTTTATGGATATGCATTGATGTACTCTTGGTTCACAGGATGCTTATGAGCTGAGTCTCATATTTGGATCTTTCTCTTTGAGCAGACACCTATTTGTGTCAGGTTTTTGGCAGTTACAGGAACACCTTGCCTAGAGTGTCTGGGGGTGTGCCTTTCACTGGCAGATGTTATTTTGACATGCTTCGGTGTTGAGCTCATGTTCTTTTCACTGCCATTGGCCTTGCTTATGTCCGTTTCATACCGGCTTTGGACCTAGCATTGTTTGCTTGACATTGGATCCTATTTTGGGACAGTTTGCTCTCTAGACTGCATACCTGCAATTTATTACAGCAAGCAGTTATTTGTGGACTGAGGTGTACTTTTCATACTGAAATATCCTGATTTGGTGTACCGCACCTAGTACTAAGTGGGCAGCAACTTTTGGCACACTTTGCTTGCCCTTTGGACCCCGTTTTGG
The DNA here is from genome assembly GCF_053477565.2 of Lygodium microphyllum. Classification (NCBI taxonomy): domain Eukaryota; kingdom Viridiplantae; phylum Streptophyta; class Polypodiopsida; order Schizaeales; family Lygodiaceae; genus Lygodium; species Lygodium microphyllum. The sequence continues at coordinate 4,093,780 of NC_141149.1, read as the reverse complement.
TCATTTTTGAGCAGTTTCTGCAGTAAAACAGCAAGCAGTTTTGGACTGTTTGGGCATTTCCAACCTGCATAATGGTGTCATCTTCGCATGATAGTGCCATCTTTAACATTACAAAGTTGGATGGTACCAACTACTCTTACTAGAAGAGTCAAATATGGCAAGTTTTGGTGCAAAAATCTCAGATTAAGCCACTTCGGTTGAGTGGGGAGCAGCCTGAAACTATGGACAATGACAACTGGCTTGAACTTGATGAGCTATGCAAGTCCACGATTGTATTGTCTCTCACTGAACAGGTACATTGTAATGTATTTGAGGAAGCACAGAGTGCATGGGATCTATGGAATAAGATCAAGAATCTTTATGATAAGAAAAGTCCGGCGAGTCAGATGTACTGGTTGAAGCAGCTTATGGATCTGCGCATGAAGGATAATGCGACTATGTCTGCTCACTTGAGCCAATTCCATGCTATACTGAAGAACCTGACTTCGCAGGATATCACCTTTGGAGAGGAAGTAACTCCTCTTTTCTTGCTTGGGACTCTGAATGAGTCATGGGATGTATTCCGCACTGCTCTTTGTGCCTCTAGTGCTACTCTAAAATTGGCAGATGTTGAGAGTACTCTTCTTCAGGAAGAGGTGAATCGCAAAAACTTGGATGCCTCTCGTGGTAGTCATGCTTTGACAGTTAGAGGCAGGAATGACAGGTATGACCGTGGTAATGGCCGAGGCCGTGACTCGCAGAAGGGTCGGTCTAAATCTCGTGGCAAGTCGCGTGGGCGCAATGCAAATGTCACTTGTCATCATTGTGGGAAAAAGGGCCATATTAGACCACAGTGTCATGAGTTGCGCAATGAGAAGCACAAGGATAAGGGGAAAGATAAAGTGCAGGAGAAGTCCTCTGATCGCAGCATAGTACCTGCGAAGTCCAGCGTCAAGATTGAGGAAACTAATGTCACGCAGACTGAGGAGTCCGATGGTGGTGATGAGTTTATACTTACAGCTAGTTCTTCTGATGCTTCACACTTGACTAAGACATCTAGTATGTATGCACAGTGCTGGTTATTGGATTCAGGTGCGTCCTTCCATGTGACGCCTTACCGTGAGTGGTTTCACTCTTACCGTACTGTATCTGGATCAGTTAGCCTTGGAGATGACAAGTCTCTTGATATTGTGGGCTGTGGAGATATTCAGTTGCAGTTTTCCACTGGCAGTTCCTTTTTGCTTAGGGATGTACGTCATGTACCTGCGCTTATGTGCAGTCTTATGTTTGCAGGACAGTTGGATGATGCAGGGTTTCATGTCTGTTTTGGGGATTCTGCCTGGAAAATTACCAAAGGCAGACTTGTGCTTGCTAGAGGCGCCAAGGCTGACAGCCTCTATCCTCTTGTTGTATCAGGGTCTTCTGTAGACCATGTTTTGGCAGTAAGCTCTATCCCACATGTATCACTTTGGCATGCCCGTTTGGGGCATATGTCTTTGAAGGGAATGAAAATGTTATCTGGTTTGCAGTAGCTTCCGCCTTTGGACTTTGCACGTTTTGACTCGTGTGATCATTGTCTTTATGGTAAGCAGAATAGGTCTACGCATAAGAAATCGGGTAGGCCACGTATGAGTGAGCCCTTGGCATAGGTGCATTCCGATGTTTGTGGGCCTATGCCTTGCATGTCTATGGGTGGCGCGAAGTACTTTGTTACCTTCATTGATGATTTTTCTAGGAAAGTGTGGGCTTATCCCATAAAGCAAAAGTCCGATGTCTTGGCAGTCTTTCAGCGTTGGCTTGCTCTTGTTGAGAACCAGACTGGGTATAGGCTGACAATGGGGGAGAATATGTCTCACGTGCTTTTGAGCAGTTTTGTGATGACAGGGGTATTAAGCGTCAGTTGACCGCCCCTTACACCCCACCCCAGAATGGTTTGGCTGAGCGCATGAACAGGACTATTCAGGAGCGTGTGCGCTCTATGCTTAGCCATGCAGGCCTACCCCAGAGTTTTTGGGCTGAGGCAGTTAGTACGGCAGTGCATGTCATAAACCGATCGTCTTCCAGTGGATTGGATTTCCAGGTTGCAGAGGAAGTTTGGGCTGGTAAGCCACCCTCTTATGCACATCTCCGTGTCTTTGGATGTGAGGCATTCTGCCATGTGCCCAAGGACAAGAGGAGTAAATTGGATCCAAAGAGCATTAAATGCATATTCCTTGGCTATGGTGAGTCAGGAGAGATGGGCTATCGCTTATGGGATCCGCAGGCGCGGAAAATAGTACGCAGCCATGATGTCGTCTTCCATGAAGACAAGATGCACAGGCAGCCTGAGAAGGTGGTTGAGATCCGTAGAGTGATCTTTCAGGAGGAGCCTAGAGCTCCAGCACAGCCAGTAGTACAGCAGACAGACGTCCACGTGACAGATTTCAGCCCTCTATGCATTATGTTTTGGTTACAGATGCAGGAGAGCCTTTCACTTATGATGAGGCTATGCGCAGGGGTGACAGTCACTCCTGGGAGAGGGCTATGCAGTCTGAGATAGACTCCCTGCATAAGAATGAGACTTGGGATTTGGTTGCCTTGCCTAAGGGCAAGAAGGCTTTGCCATGCAAGTGGGTGTACAAGCTGAAAAGTACCCCTGGACACCCCAAGCCAGCATACAAGGCTAGATTGGTAGCAAAGGGTTTTAAGCAGGAACATGGTGTGGACTTTGATGAGGTCTTCTCTCCTGTGGTTAAGATGACCACCCTGCGCTTAGTCTTGGCTTTGGTTGCACAGCTTGACTTAGATCTATATCAGATGGATGTCAAGACGGCTTTTCTACATGGGGACTTGCATGATGAGATCTATATGGATCAGCCTAAGGGCTTTGCAGAACCTAGCAAGGAGCACCTAGTGTGCAAGTTGAAGAAGAGCTTGTATGGCTTGAAGCAAGCACCTAGGGAATGGTATCATAAGTTTGATGCCTTTATGCAGTCACAGGGCTACAGCAGGAGTGCTATGGATCCGTGTCTTTACACGAAGAAAGCCCGTGATGGCAGTTTGCTTATCTTGGTACTCTATGTTGATGATATGCTGATAGTAGGGAAAGCTCATGATGAGCTAGATGCTCTTAAATCTCAGCTGAAGAAGAGCTTTGAGATGAAGGATTTTGGGGGTAAAGGCGCCTCCGCCGTGCCGCCCCGTGTATTACTACACTGACAGTACCCGCCACTGCACACTGCAGGTGGCGAGCGCCCGTCACGTCACTTTATTCTTTATTCTTTTAGTGACAGTTTGAATAAAGGAAGGCCCGGTCACACATTGTGACTGTTGGAGTTCCCATTTCTTGTCTCTCTCTTTCTTGCTCTTGCTCTCCCACCATAGCTCGCGTGCAAGCTTCGATCCTTCTCACCTTTCACCACCTTCTTGGCAATCCATCAAAAATCCTCCCCATATTAACCATAGGCTAATAGTCAAGGAAAAGCAACAAACAAGGCCTTGGTGAATGTGTTTACGAAGACTATCTCAGCTCGCACAGTGATTGGGATAACAAGCTAATCGCACCATTATGGGCATATCAAACGGCATACAAAATGGCTACCAAACAAATAACATTCAAGTTGCAATGGGACAAAAGCAATCTTGCCAATCGAATTCTTCACTCCAAGCCTAAGGATTGATGTACAAGAAAGATGGGAAGCAAAGGAAGCATGGACCAACTACTTGTAAGAGTTGGGACAACTCTTTGAAACGTGACTCGTAGCTACCCATGCATGAGGAAGATCTAGTTTGATAAACATGTCAAACAATGTGACTTTGAGAAAGGCAAACTATTGTTGATATATTCCATGAAAGGCCACAAGCAAAAAATGAAGTTCAGAGGACTTGAATGCTTTTGAGTTTGTCAAATCAATAGAACCAACAATGTGGAGCTTCAAGCCTTGAAGGATGAAGGAATAGGCTTCTATTGAGATGCTCATCATTGAAAAACTTGCCCAAACCTTAGAAGAACCACCAGCATCACCCCTTGCACTTGAAACAGATTGGGAATGGAAAGAACGTGAGCAACCACTATCTCCACAACTAGAAATTGCCATAGAAATGAAGAGGATACCCACCCTCCAAAAAATATTATAGAAGCCATGTAAAGAAGAAGAGAACGTGCAAAAGAGTAGAAGAAAACTCACTACGACTTCTCAACTAGTACTAGATATATCCTTCTTGCAAAGGGGGAAGTACCTATCGATTAGTTGGGATAGGAAATTCACCACATGGGAGCTATAGGAGGCTCAGGAATCACCTATGCAATTTACTTTCAACTTCTCTTGTGGGCTCAAAAATGTGCTGCCTTTAACAGTTATGCAAAAGGTAATTCACGTGTTGTTAAGACTAAGAAAGAAATGGATGAAGCAAAAAGTTTAAAACCTTGGATTATGGCAACGAGAAGCAATAGATTATTGGCATGACAAGGTATTTGAGATGCCAAAGATTGTGAAAGGTTACAAATTTGAGTAATCGGATTCACTACCCTTTGAACGAGGGAATCCCACTTACATGCCTTATCTTGAAGGCCTAGAGTTGACTATGACTCTACAAAGCATGGCATTTATGATTTCCTTTTGATATTCAAGGCCAACGTAGAAAAGCCAAAAGATAGCCTTAGGTTCTGAGAGAATGACTCGATTCCTTCTTTCAAATAGTTCATGGATTTCTCATCCTATCCAAACTTTTATTTCATTACAACATGTAATTATTTAAGGTTTCTTCTCCGACTGCTCAACCAAAAGAAGGCAATAGAAGAGGAGGGTCTCCACCCTTTGTTCTTTGATGTGAATGTGGAAATAGATAGGCATGCCGTGGTGAGATTGCTCTTTCGTACTACATTGCTACCAACATACTACTTTAAACTACTAGAAGATACGAATGTCAGTCAATTCACTAGTTGCAGCCACCCTTTCCTTCTATCAATACCCTAATATAGCAAGGTCCACACTAAAAACCTATATGATGAGTAAAGCATGCTTAGAAAGATCGTTGTGACCACTATCTTGACCACCATCAAGGAATCAAAAAGAGCCCTAATAAAGTCTTCATTATTTTTATTTACAAAAAAAACCAAGAAAAAGAAAAAGAAAAAGAATGAGAGTCCACACACAATCACAATACCTGGGGGGCCTTAACACCTAGCCCTTTCCCACTTCACAAACTTAGGGCACCTCAAGGGCGGACATCTAAGAACATTGGTAGACCGATCACCCTAAGCTTTACACCATACCTTTCATAACACCAATTGGGTCCTCTAGTGTGAGACAACACTCCAAGCTTGCTTAGGGTTCAACATATCTCCCAATTGTACTAGCACATGCTTAAAAGTTAGACATCCCCTTCCAAAATGCACACATTCTTCTATGGTGAGAACCCAACTTGAAGAGAAAAGCGATGAAATCGGTGACATCGATGGCCCACATCATCTTGATCTCTCTCTCTTCTACCTCAACATCGAGCCCACCCTCAAAAACTAAATTGGAGCCAATCCCATTCCCACCAACATTGGCCCAAAGCATAAGGATACTAATGGTTACCCTTTACACCTCCAACCTATACTGAGTGCACATAGATCCCATCAAACCATAGAGTGCCATGGGACTAGCACAACTCTAGGAGGGGGCAATGTTAACCCCTTCTACAAAGGTGTAGCCATGGAGCATGATGAAGAAGGCAAATGAAAAAATAAATACAATTACAAAAGTGCAAGAAAAGCATAAACTAAGCAATAACTTAGTGTATGAAAATTTTTAAACTAGAAAGTTACTTGGAATTATTTTTGTAAAAGAGCACTAGGCTTGCTCCCATGCAAATTGTAATAACTAATCTTGGCCAAGCTAGTTGAATAACAATTTAAAAAATCTAAACGGTGTGTGCAAGTAAGAGAAGGTTAGTCCATGATCCAGGCAAATGCAAAAGGAGTGTACCCAAAATTTGAGGCCATGTATAAAAATTGGAAGTGAATGGATAAGCTCCTTCTTGTGGGGCACAATATTGAGAGATCTCTTATTGCTTCTTGCTTGTGTGAGAGAGGGAGAGATTGAGAGAGAGTGTGTGTGTGGGTGTGAGTAAATGAGTGAGATAGAGTGAGGGACTAGTTGGAGAAGCTCTTTCTTCTTCTTCTTCTTCTTCTTCTTCTTCTTCTTCTTCTTCTTCTTCTTCTTCTTCACAAAGCTTGCATGACGATCAAGGCAAAGGAGGTGGCACTCACTTGAGGCACGTTGCAAGGATCATGGAGCCATCTATGAGCCTTTCATGAATAGAATACAATGAGAAGGTAAATTAGTGAGTCATTACATTTGTTTAGAGAGTTTGCAATGGTTGGATGAGAGGTAGCCATAGTTGCATTATTCAAATTGAAACAATAAGCAGTCCGAGTAAGCTTGGCAATCTAGCTCGCGAGAGCGATGGCACACTCATAGCCACATTAATATTCCATGGCACAAATTCACCACTCAAGGTAGTTTTCCATGTAAATTTCATAGAGCCTTATTTTCATAGGAAGGTGCAAATTCGTCACATAAGGCAGCACTAAGCCACCATTGTAGGTTTCTTTGTTTTATCAATTAGAGATGATTGATTTTTAACCCCATGAATTGTTACGAAATTATGATAATCATAGTATCTTATAAGAACTCATTGTAAAAATAAATTATTTTATTTTATTTATTATATATTTTATTTATTTACTACATGATCCATGGCTTATTGCATGAATGCACACATGTAATACTAGTCACATTATGCCTGGTAGGTAAACAAGAGGATACTAATGTGTTTTGTGTTGTGGTGAGCAGATCATTAGACGAAGTTAAGCAGAATAAATATTTTTGGATATGAATTTTAATGTGAGAAAATATTATTAAAATTTAGATGCTATATAGTGTGAAAATATTATATTTTTGTAGGCTGTCATAAGAGCTGAAGGACTTTGCATATACACGTGCACAATTGATTTATTTTGGATGTATTTGTTATAAAAACTAGCAATGTTAAAATATTATTTTTGGATGTAAATCTATTTAGAATAGATTATGTTAGATTTATTTTTCCCAAATGCAAGTTGTGCAAGAAAAGGAAAAGCAATAATATAAAAATATTCCTTTAATGTATATTGAGCATAAAAGCTTAATACAATCAATAAATACAAGCATGGGTGGAGATTGTACTCGATCTTGTGTTTTGCAATCTTTCTCTCTTGCAATTTGTTTAGCTTCTATTTTCTTTCAATTTTTGCTTATTGTATAATGAAGGCTAGCAACATTGATCTTGAAGAATGAAGGCCTATTGCTACTTCTATGGAGATAGGTTTGAAGTTGAGCCTTCATAATATTAGAGATTGCTTTGATATCTTTCTTGATCAACATGCTATTGGATGCTTGGTTTATGTATATATTAAGAGGCCTAACATTCAATTTGTAGTCTCACAAATGAGCAGGTCTATGCATAGCCCAAGAATTATGCAATTATAGGCAGTGAAGCATTCCTTTTTCTTGAGTGGTACTCGATACCTTGGGTTGTTTTATCCCAAGGGGGGATCACTACTACTAGATTTACATGCTTTATTATATTCAAGCTAGGCTAATTATTATGAGGCTCATGTATCCATAAGTGGTTTTTGCTTCATGTTTGATAGCTTGTGCATATTGTGGTTGAGCAAGACGTAGCCCATTATGGCTGCTTCTAGTTGTGAAGCTGAGTACATGGAAAATTTCACAGTTATGGTTTCTACAGTGACCACTTCTAGTTGTGAAGCTAAGGACATGGTAACTTTCACAACCACGGTTGAGTGTATTTGGCTTAGACACATTTTGGTTGATTTGGGTGTTGGATAGTCATTTACCACCACCATCTTCATTGGGAGTTGGAGTGCATTAGCAACTACATGAAATCTAGTGTTCCATGCATGCACTAAGCACATTGAGGTGCATTATTATTACATTTGGGAGAGACTCTATCAACTTGGATGATGTGCTGACACAGGATAACCTCGCAAATCTTTTCACAAAGGCTTTGCCTCGTGACGAATTTGAAGTTTTCCATAAAGCTTTGGGCTAACTTCCCGTTTTTTGGATTCATTGCAACCCATTTGGTTTGGCGCTTCCCTATACAGGAGTGCCAATTCTTGTCCACTGCATCATTGCTAGGGGAGATTTGTTACCATATTGTAGAAGTAATATGTGTGAACACACTCAGGACCGCCACCGCACTTTTTTCTTCCTTTGGCAGAGCATTGTATATATAACTATTCACTTTAGGGCATACTAAGTCTTGTAAATCTTCTCTATTCATATCTCTCAATACACTTTGAGTTGTGCTCTCTCGAGCTTCTTCTTCTACAAGTTCTTATGTATATGCAATCCTGCAACACTAAATCCCACAAGTAGAAGTCTGCATATAAAATATTTAGTTGAATAACTAGATTACTTTTTATATTGATACACTGTGCGTTATTTTAAAAACGAGTCAGGTTACTCATGTAAAAATTACAATATCTCATGGAGTTACATTTTGTGCATTTTAAAAGCCTAGTTACATAGATCAACAAAACATGTGGATTTGCTAATGAGTCTATCTATCTAAATTGAAAAGCCAAGGGCATGTAAAAGAGATAACTAGACTTGAGAGAGAGAGAGAGAGAGAGAGAGAGAGAGAGAGAGAGAGAGAGAGAGAGAGAGAGAGAGAGAGAGAGAGAGAGAGAGAGAGAGAGAGAGAGAGAGAGAGAGAGAGAGAGAGAGAGAGAGAGAGAGAGAGAGAGAGAGAGAGAGAGAGAGAGAGAGAGAGAGAGAGAGAGAGGGATCAAAATGGAGAAGTCTCTTTTCATCCTTTGTCATCATTCTTATTCTCACTAGCTTAGAGAGGAATGGAACTACGGTGGATTGAGTTGAGCATAAGAGAAGCTGCATACAATTGTGAGACTATCAAGCTCTCTTTCATTGGGAGAGTACAATGACAAATATGAGTTTTGATGAATCTTACTACAAACACTTGGATATCTATTGCATTCTTTCTATCTCAGGGTTAAGTATAGAGGGCGTTAAGAGTTTGAAGCTAGAGTATGAGCCAACTATGTGAGAGACATCCTCAAACTATAGTAGAAGGGAAGCTTTTGAATGCATAAGAGTACATTCAAAGTCCCATTCATTGTGTATAAGCTCGAAATTTTTGGTATCTATCAATTCCAAATAGAGAAGGCTGCAAAGGGATGAAAAGATTTCAAGCCAAAATAAAAAAGTCAAAGTGCTACTCAAAACAATCAAAGTATGACTAAAGGAGCTAATGGAAACTAGTCAAGGGTCTGGAAGAAGAAGCCAAAGCTATTTACAATATAAAATGGTATTGAAAATGGACACTGCATTTATTTTGACAAATATTATAAAAGCATAAGCACCAAAAGTTGACATGTGGTATGTTTTTAATTTAACAACTTGATCTGATTTTTCTCCATTTCAATGAAATATATTAAAAAATGAGAGCCGAGTTCAATTTCTTATGTATGCAAAACAGGTGGATCAGCATCCAAGTCGATCCTTTTGAGATGCCAAGGACATGTAAAAGGGATAACCAAACTTGAGGGAGAGAGGCCAAGGGTTCTAGGGCAGCTAGTTGGGAAACCCTATGTATGTAGTGTGATATTGTGTGCAAGATGAATAGAACATCTCATGCTTGTGTATGTAATTTTTGAGCTCAAGCTTCCATCTTTACCTTCTTGCTTTCACCATAACTATTTTGTGTGTGTGTGTGTGTGGGATTAACTAGAGAAGCTCTTATTGCTTCCATCATCATCATCATCATCATCATCATCATCATCATCATCATGTTCTTCTTCTTCTTCTTCTTCTTCTTCTTGAATACTACGTTGTACACATTTGCCTCTAGTGGTTGTTTGAGTTGAAAAAAATAGTGTGAGGGAGAGAGTGAGGGGCTAAAAGGGAGAAGTCTCTTCTCCTCCTTTGTTATTCTTTTTCTTGGTAGTGGGGGGAGGAGTGGATCAGTGGTGGCTGATTAGAAATTGGAGCTACAGGGAGCCACATATGGATTGCGAGGCCATCAAGCTCTCTTTGGCACTATACTACAATGAGAAAGGCAAGTTTTGGTGAGTCTACAACAAACTCTTGGACCTCTATTGCTTTCTTACTTTCATGGGGTTGAGTTGAGAGGGCATAGATGGTTTAGACCTAAGCACAAGCTAGCAATGTGAGAGATAGCATTAAACCACAAAAAAAGGAAAGCTCTTCAATGAGTAAGAGTTTGTCCAAAGTCCTATTCTTTATGTTGAGCCCAACAACAAACATCATGTTGCACGAGCTCCATGACGACTATGATATTCCAACAAATAAAATGATCACAAGTAGCCATATTACAGGGATTGCCATGTTGCATGTGTGCATACATACATACATACATACATACATACATACATACATACATACATACATATGTGTGTGTGGGGAGGGAGAGAGAGAGAGAGATTACCTCTTATTAGATGCACAAAATAGGATCAACATTTGCAAGTTCAAATATTTAGAGCTTCAAAAAATCAAAGTCATCTTCTCCAAAAAGCAAGCACCATAAAAAGCAATAATTAAACAAAAAAGCACAAAAGGCTCCTCCATGCACAATGCACACCAAACTCTAGCTAAATGGATCTTTAGTGGATGTAAAATTTGCAAGACACATGATTCCACCCCTTCCTAACAACTGCACCAATTACTACTCATGCTAACAAGATCACCTTCAGATTGCTTTGCACCAATTAAGCACTTATATGTGGCCCATATACTAGAATGTGACCACGTAGGTGTTAATGGCTTAAAACTCAAAAGTAAGTTTCAAGAAGAACAACTAAGGTCTCGTGCAATGATTTGTAAATTGATGCATTTAGGTTCCAATGCCTCCAACTCAAAATGCAAAATTCCTAAGAGAAGGGCGATTTAAAAATGGAAAATACATAATGAAAGTCAACCAAGCAAAATGCTATTGGACTTGTGGAAATTGGTGCTATGGATTGTGCCAAGGGTGAGCATATTCTTGTGGGCAACACGTGTCACCCTGTGAATCTATGTTTTCTAGCACACAACCAATTAGCGTTGCTTAGAAGGTCGGCGGTCCTCGTATCCCACTAAATTTGTGTGTTCACTTGGGCCCTGAAGTTGTGTTCTAAAGCACCCTAGTCGTTGGCCTAATTGGTCACCCTCACTAATCCCAAGTGCTTGTTGACATAATTGGTCCCCCTCACTCATCCCAAGTATTAGCTAGTAACTTGGGACACAAATGCTTATTAGATCTTAACCTTGTGGAAGGCAAAATGTAAAATATTCTTAGACAGAACTATGGAAGTGAAGCAGGAGGAGCAGGAGGAGGGGGCGGTGAAGTCGCGAGTGACGGCTTCCCTCGAGGCATCTCCTTTCCTCAATCAGATTGTGGTCAGTCTCTGTGTGCGTGCGTGTGTGTGTGTGTTCCTTCAGTCATTTAAGCTCGCGCATGCTCCTCTCATGTGCTTGTCTTACACAGGCACCCGGAGACGTAGTGCTGGACCTCTCCAAACTCAGCCTTGCCACACTTCGATTGGGAGGGGGCCTCCGTCAGGTACATGTTTTTATTAAATGTGGTACATGGCACACGCATCTTTTCTCATTCATGCAATATACATGCATTCATGAACACACATACATATACCTCCATGTTTTCTTCGTAACGAAACACATATGTACATATATACACCGACGGACATGGGCACATACATACATACTATGCGTATACACATACAGCCACACATTCTATTTTTCTGTCAAACCATTGTATTCAATTATACGACTAAGCAAAACAAACTTTGCTCAATGTGAAGATAACCGAACCATTCAAGTATAGACTCATACCTGCATACGTGCATACATACTTAAGCTAACCATAACTCAAGTATAGACTCATACCCAGATACATACATAACATTGTTCAATGTGAAGATATCCATACTTAAGTATAGACTCATACATACATACATACATACATACATAAAATACATACATACAGATGCACATATGTATGCATGTACATGTAGATATATGGATGCGTTATACACATCTTCGAGTAACCCTCAATGCATTTTGAAACCTTCAGAAAACAAAGGATGACATGTAGTGCTGTCTGTGGAAAAGTTCAGAATGTTGAAATATAAGCAGACATGTTTTCTATATTTTTCTGTTTTCATCTCCTGTTTGTGAGCCTCAGCCAGAGTCTGGCAAGGACATCTGGAGTTTTGGCACAATCTTTGTCTACTAGTCCTTTTCATGTGACACCAGCCTTTCATCATAGGATAGTCACATGGGATGCAACAGGACAGGGAATGGGGAGGAATTGCTGTTACTTGTGACTATGCATGATAGGCACATCTGGTGGAGATTAGGGTCTCCTAGCCATGCACAGATCAGTCCTTGGTCTTCTCAGTTCTGTCTCAGCATTTTTCAGGCAGCTCACATGGCTGTTCTACTGCAGACAACATGTTTCATTCATTACCTGGATGCTGGGTGGACATTTCAGACTGTTGGGCAGACATTTGCAGGTCATTTTGTGGGTAGGCAGGCAGGTGGCCACTTTAGTGGTCTTGCTGGTCAGTTTTGATTCTTTTTCAGCAATTAATTGAATTCCAGGAGCAGGTTGGCCAGTTGCTGCACTCTGGACTATATATAGCCTCATCCTTCTATTGCTCTTTGTTATTGCTTAAATCAGCCCTCTCTTTGTTGTTACAGATATTGCTCTAGCCACATGATCCCTTTTAGTAGTGTACATTTCGTACGTGTTAGGCTCTTTATTGGGCTTTGTATTGTTTTGGCCAGTCCATTTAGGGCATGCTTATTTGTCTAGTCTCTTGTTCTAAGGCCTATGTATAATCCACTCTTCCATTCTCTTTGTATTGAATCACATCCAATTGGGGAGAAGGAGATTGGAGGTCCTATTGGTTATCACATGTCACATGTACCATTCACCTGTGTGGTTTGTACATATATCTCATGTATTGGGTTGTGGATTCCTTTGCCCATCCATTGTTTCAGTTCTTGTGTTGTTTCGTTGTTCATTTTTCTTGGTGTTCAACAGTTGTGATTCTTATCTTTTGTTGCTCATTCTCACATGGTATAAGATGATTGGTGTTACTGGTTTCAGTGCTTTATTTTGCTATTCCTAGTGCGACAAGTGTTCTCCAAGTATTAGCAGTGTAGTCAGCTCATGAGTGAGTTTGGGCATGTGATTCAGAGAGTAGGACATCATGTGAGAGTGTGCAATGGAAGAAGAAACACGAGCACACACACACACACACACACACACACACACACACACACAAAAATGAAATTATATATTAATGTCTGCAAAAGGCCAAAATGACCTATGAGACGATGAATTACAATCATGTGTATGATGGTACAACTGTCTGGGCAAAATATGTAGCACAAAGCAAAATAAGAAAGGAAACTAACTATGGTTGTGTAAAACATAGAGCTCTATCTAGTAACAATGAGCTCCAAATGGTATAATCTCATGTGGGTATGGAGGGCCTAGCTCTAGCCCGAGCAATAATCCCCTGTATCTGCCTATGAAGGTGTCGTCAGTGTCTGTATCGAGGCCTAGGAGGTTTGGATCGGCTAAGTTGAACGGCTTGATCAATCAGTACTCCTTGTTTGTGCGTGGACTGTGGCGGTGAGAGAGACTCTCGTGTGGACTGTGGCTGTAATTGTATTGAAGTCTTTTAAGTCTCCTTTGTAAAGAAGTCTATGAGCTGTCTCTATGAAGGGCCTCGATGTCCTGGAGTAGCTGTACTCCTGAGGCGCCTGTCACGAAGCTGTCGTATCTCAAGAAGAAAGAGGTCAAGGGATAGCTGATCGGTAAAATCCATGACTCTGGATAGTGGTCCAAATCCGTCTCTAAAGAGACAATGGAAACGACCATGGACCTCATAATACGTTGGGCAACGGCAGATATAATGCTCCTCTGTCTCTGGCTCTAATTAGCATATTTGGCATATGCGCTCCTCTGGTGGGATGGATCTATATTTGCCAGTCTCAATCTCTAGTTGATGTGAGGAGGTGCGCAATTGGCCAATAGTATATTTGATCCCATGGGAAAGGTGTGTGTCCATGTATCTCGGGCAAACAATAAATCCATCATCTGTAGTATGAAGGAAATGCTCGCGGTAGAAAGCCATCTTTGTCCCTGGCTCCTACCCTGGCATCAACCATGCCCGCTTGATATCCAACTGGGTAAGATCTATCCTGATGATCTTGCGGATCTCTAACCTGCTCAGATCAAGAGATGGTGCATCAAGGGAGTACTGGAAGGGGGGTAACTTGTCCATGCTAAAGCCATGCAGCTCAAACCAAGCCGACATCTGTGCGTACCAACATGAAGTATCACCCTCTCTGGCAAGCTGCTTGGAGGACTCAATGGGCCAACCGTGCATATTTGTGTCTGGGTAAGTCCCATAGGCTATGTATGTATGCGACCAATCGGGTGAGGGCCTCTACCACAATCGGTGTAGCTTCTAGCTCGGTTCTGATGATGTCATGTGGCACTGAGGCCCTACATCTGATCATCTTGGATATCATGGACACTAGGGGTTTCTCCGTCGACCTCCATCCGTCATAATTGTGCCTTGATGTGCTACGTTGGTCAAGACTGGGCCCCTATATCTGTACTCCATAAAGTAGTGTGGATGTGACCAGTGTATCGAAGAGCCATAGTTTGGTGTGGGGTTCTTGGAATTGTACCTGTGAGCACATCCTCTCCAAACCACCTAGTGCTGTTTATTCACGAGTTAGTCTAGTGTCTGCTGCCTCTTATATAGAAAAGGTGGGCCTTGTGAATAAGACTCCCAGGTATGTATAAGAATCCACATACTCCAGCTCCTCAGATCCATATGTGAATTTAGGTGTTAATCTCCTAACCCACTGTGGTGTAGTATTAAATACCATCACCTTAGTTTTACCAAGGTTCACGGAAAGCCCACTGTTCAAAGTATAGGAGTGTAATGCATCCAAGTGTCTCTGTAGACCCTCTAGAGAGTTAGCTATCAATACAATGTCATCTGCATACAATAGGAGAGGTATCCAAGTGCCCGCTAGTGGAGCTCCTCTATCTCCTTGTGAAACATAATCAGCAATCCCATCAATGTACAAGCCATATAATGTTGGAGAGAGGGGGACATCCCTGCTTCACCCCAATGGTGGAGTAAATAGGTGCTGAAAGGCCCTCAGGTGTTCAGACTCTGCCCACAACTCTCTCATACAGTGCCAAAATACCCCAACTGAGCTCTTGCAGTACTCCCATGGCATGCAATCTATTTATTAGCATGTCTCTCGGTACTGTGTCAAAGGCTTTGCGGAAGTAAACAAAGTAGCAGTAAGTCCGTCGGTCATGGGCCCTTCCCTCCTCAACGATCGCTCGGAGCGTAAGGATGTGATCTGATGTGGCGAAGCCTCTCCTAAAGCCAGCCTGTCCTTGCGCTCTAAAACCCCACATCTCCACCCACCTGCTTAACTCATGCTCAAGGATGGAAGCATATAACTTAGCCAATATATGCCCAACCATGATAGTCCGATAGTTGTGAGGTAGAGTAGGGTCCCTTGACCTGAGGATAGGCGCAATAGTGTTCGTGCTCTAGCTTTCTGATAGGCCTTCACACATGCCTCTGTTAAACATGTAAGCTAGGAATCTTGCCACCAAATCTCTAGCATGGATCAAGTGCTTGGCTACTAATCCATCATGGTCTTGTGCCTTTCCTCTGCTAAGTCTGTCAATGGCCTCTCGGACCCTACTTTTTGTAAAGATAGTGATCTTTGGACAAGGCTCAAGTGGGTTAGGAAGAGGTGGCTGACCCTCCATAGTATAAATACTAGTTGCATACTCCTTCCATACAGCGGTGGACGTAATAGGTGTGGTCGGGCAATGCTCTCTGAAAAGCCTCCAAGCCTCTCTAGAGTCCTGGCTCAAGAATAACTAATATAGGTCTCGCTCCAGCTGGGCCAAGAATGTTCTCTTCTTCCACCGTGTGAGGCGTCTAAAGAGTATCTGTGCCTGTCTATGGGTAGTGGACCCCAGTGCTATCTCTCTCTGTAGCCGTGCTCTGCTCTCATGGCACTCATTATCATACCAGCTGTTCCAAGGTGTCACCCCAGTGGAGGCTCTCTGTGTGGGTCGTGAGTGTGGGAAGGCTACACCTGTAGCGATGTGTAGGGCCTCATTGAACTGCCGAGTTAGCTCTTGTAATGGAACGTTGGGGTTTGCATCATGTAACAATCTAAGGATCTGCACCTCATAGGTATCCTCTGTCTCTTTGGAAAAGAGGTATCTTGGGTGTCGGTGAACTGCATGATGGGTCTGCGTGTCAGTGAATTGGAGGTCGATGGTGAATTATAGGTAGGCATGGTCCATTGCAACTCCGAGAAGGCGTGGGGATACTGAGAGGTCCTGGATATGAGATATTAGCATCGGTGGGGCAAGAACATAGTCTACTGTGCTGGCACCGTGTCAGTGAGGATAACATGTGAAGGCGCCGGATAGGGGGTATCTAGCCTGGTCATTGAGAATGGCCAACTTGTGTGCTGTGCCCATCTCCACAAGGTATTTCCCATATTTGGTGACTTCCCCCGTATCCTGTGATGTCCTCTCCAGCTGTAGCTCTGACACATCTGTCAGAAGTGGAGCAGCGGTGGAAGCATAAACATGTGCTGAAATAAACTGCTGAAACACAAGACAAAAAAAGAAAGAAAGAACACGATACGGATGAGAACTCAGATGTATGCACGGGAAATGGAATCCATATATCTGAACACGAGACAGTCGCATACAACAGTGAGTCACTGACTGCGTGGGCACTGGCACTGGCTCCTCTCTCCACAGAGTCTGCAGATGGTGAAGATGATGATGATACTGATTGAGAAGGAGCACTGAGTATAAATAGGTTGAAAAAGTGGGGAGCAATAGTGCTGGTCAGACAACATTAATGCTGGCCGACTGGTGCATAAAAATGCCCCAATGGCATAAAATGCCACACCAGAAAAATACCTAAAATACCTAATAAAAATGCCCAGCCCAGATCAAGCTCAGACTCACACATGAGCTGACAAATACTCTGCTAACACCCTCTCTCAGATCATGGGTGATCTGATACAATACAATAGTACAATGAAAAGGGATTAGAAGCTATGGAACCACCAAGTAGAACCATGGATACCCAAGCAGTGGGTGATCAAGCCACCACCAAGGTGCCTCGGAGAGAACCTGATGTCGATGTCGATCGTACCAAACACCTGAAAATAGAGAAGATCATAGAATGTCTCGGTGTCCATCACCAATGTCTCGCAGTAGCATACAAGACCATCCTGTCAAAAATGCCCCTGAACATAGGTGACCATGGATTCCCCGCCTTTGGCCAGACCGCCAAAGTGTCCCCTCATGGGAGCTCCAGACGAAAGCCTCCCGCTCTCTGTCAGATAACCAGCTCATCATGAACCTGGATGTCAATCCCAGCTCCAGGATTTGATTCCGCCAGACTGAAGTCGATGCGTCAGGGACGTCCCTCTCTGGAACCTGTGCACCTGTATAAAAGTATAGATGAGGCGCGGCTGCCCCATCTGAACACCCGCTCACACTCCCTCTCTGGCACAAGAGAGTCGTGAGGGATGACCTCATCACCACCACTAGAAAGCAGCCGAGGAAGGGGCCACCAAGCCCTTCCCGCGATCCGAAGAAGAGGATCCCTTCCGTGCCTTGGACTTCACCTTGGTCGGAGGATCTGAGTCGGAGTCTGATGAAGGAGAGGACTCATCGGTAGAGTCAACATCCCGCGTCGTCTTCTGCTCCTTCTTCCTGGAAGCCGCTAACGTCTTGCAGTCCTTCCGCAAATGTCCCTTCTTGCCACAGTGGTAACACTGGGCCTTTGACTTCTTCTTCCCGTCACCCCTCTCTAAAGCTACATAAGCCTCGCCTCCATAATGTGCCGGAAGCCGCCCCTGTAATCTCAAGGATGTCTCATGCTCAAGAAGCATCTAGGTCATATGTGTAAAACTGACATGAGTCGATGATGTCTGCGCCCGCAAAGCATTGGCCACTCCATCAAACTCTGGGGGGAGCTTGTAGAGGACCGTCCCGACGAGATGCGCCTCGGGAAGAGCAGATTGCATGTGCCGAAGCTGGTCCTGTACCTGCGTAGCACGAAGAAGAAAAGACTGAATAGTATCTTTCGGCTCAAACTTCATTTGCTGGAGCTGGCCATAAAGTGTGACTGCCCGCATGGTGGAAGGTGCCTCGTACATCTGCTGCAACTTCTGCCATACTTCAGGAGATGTCCTACAGGAGGTAACCGCTAGTAAGACCGCTTTAGAAATACACCGAAGCAACGCCGAGTAAGCACGGGGATCGTCCGAGTCCCATGTGAGCATCGCTTCCTCATGGTTGTCCTCATCAAAGTCGTCAGGAAGAGGAAAAGGATGGAGAGGTCGAGGAATAGCTCCACAGACGATGTACCATAACCGCTTCTGCACAAACCAAGCTTTCATGACAGCACTCCATGTGAGATAATCAGGTCCATGTAACTTATCATCAGTGGAAGTGCACGGAGGAGCCATATGGAGAGGATAAGAAGAGAAGTAGAGAAGAGATGGAATGTAGAGAGGAAACACAGCCAAAACACAAGCACAGACTGCAGAAAATGAGAGTTCACATGCAATAGAACCCAAAATCTGATCAATAGAAGACAAAATCTGCTGTAGAAAGTCAAAAAATCAGTCAAAAACTGCCAAAAACAGCAAAAACGGCCTGAAGTAACAGTCACCCAGCCACGAGAGACACTAAATCAGCAAAACGCAGGCTGTAAACTGGAGAAAAACAGGTAGAAAACTGTCGCCAGCAGCTGCAGATGAAAAACGCAGGCAGCAGAGGGTGCGTAGGCAGCAGGCGATGGGAAGACTGCAAAAAACGCAGGCTGAAAACAGCCCCAAAACAGGTCGCCTGGCTGCGACAGCAGTCATCTGATCAGCAGGGGTACAAAACAGTCCTGAAATCAGCAAGAAAACATAGCAGAAACACAAATCCTGAAAACTGATACCATTTCAGAAGTGGAGCAGCGGTGGAAGCATAAACATGTGCTGAAATAAACTGCTGAAACACAAGACAAAAAAAGAAAGAAAGAACACGATACAGATGAGAACTCATATGTATGCACGGGAAATGGAATCCATATATCTGAACACGAGACAGTCGCATACAACAGTGAGTCACTGGCTGCGTGGGCACTGGCACTGGCTCCTCTCTCCATAGAGTCTGCAGATGGTGAAGATGATGATGATACTGACTGAGAAGGAGCACTGAGTATAAATAGGTTGAAAAAGTGGGGAGCAATAATGTTGGTCGGACAGCATTAATGCTGGCCGACTGGTGCATAAAAATGCCCCAATGGCATAAAATGCCACACCAAAAAAATGCCTAAAATACCTAATAAAAATGCCCAGCCTAGATCAAGCTAAGACTCACACATGAGCTGACAAATACTCTGCTAACATCTTGATCCTGTAGCATCTCCTCAGATGCATCAAAGAAAGACACCTAATGGGAAGCTGTCCTGGCATTAAAGTCTCCTAGTAAGATAACGTGTCCCTCCGAGAACTCCCAAATAACCTCATCCAAAGCCACATATGGTGATTGCCCCTTGGGTGGGGCGTATCGGGACGCCATAGGGGGAAATAGCATATGGCAACATACAAAGTGCGTTCCTCGCCACGCACTTTCACCCACATGTATCTGGCCTGCTCATCTCTGCGGACTACCTGGATCATCTGCTGTAGCTCCTCCTTGAATAACACTACCACTCCTCCCGACCCGTGATTACTATGGTCTGTGCGTGTCTCCTTCCTGCAAGCGGACTCCCACCTATAGCCTGTCACCCGTGGAAGTGTAGTATGTGGTCCTTCATGTGTCTCTGAGTAGAACACTATATCTCTCCCTTTGAATGTCTCCTCAAAAGCTCCCACATCCAATTGGAGGGCTCCATTACAGTTCCAAACTGCCACTGCAAGGCTGGTCCCATAGGTCTCACGCCGTCATTTGTGGCGCCTCTCCATGACTACCACTCTCCCTTCTCTGTAGAAGGCGAGTTTGTCCTCCTCCCTGGCTGCCTTAATTTTTGGCATGCACTCCCTCATATGGGCTAGTTGGGTTGGGGTGAGATCGTCACCCAAAAACACACCGGTTCCCTTCAATGTACGGCGTTGAGCTAGGAAGTTTCTCCTAGCCTCCATGGTGGGGAAGCGGAGAATGAGTGCACTCTCTTTTGAGCTCTCCCTTTCTGTGCTTTTCTTGCCCACTCTCCAAGCGGAGACATGCGTGTCTTTCTTAATATTCATTAACGTATATAGCACCTTGGTGTCCTCATCCACTTTTTCATGCATCTTCAGCCTCGTCACCCGAACATGGAGTGCTCTCATTTTCCTTTTTTGTTCCTCCTCCAATGTGTCATTGACTATGGTTGTTGTAGGTGTGTGTGCTAGGTGTTTCCCCTTCTTTGCAATTTGAATCCATTGCACCGCCTCCTCTACTTGCTGTTGGGTTTTCTTGAGCATCTCTACCCAAGAAATAGCCTCCTTCGTCGTCGTCTCCTTTTTTTTGGAGTTGTTGTACTTCCTCTTTGATGCGGGTGAGCTCCTCGATCATGCTAGGTTGAATTTCTCCTTCCTCTAGGTTGGTGCTGAGCTGAATGTCAGTCAGTAGCTGCCTAAGTGATTGAATCTCCCCATCTTGGGCTTCTATCTTCAATTCCAGCTTTTTAATCTTATCGTTCAGCTGCCTATTCACTATACTCAGTCCGTTGTCATACTCCTTGACTTTGTTGATGGCATTGGTAATCATTTGCTCTATCTGAACCTTCTCCATTTTGGGAGCGAACTCCGTCTTGTTGTGTTGGGCACAAGCTAGTTATGCAGCACCCATGGGCAATTTGGAGATGTGTACATGTAAGTATTCAGTGTTGATGGCACTGCGCGACACCGGCCTTGTTACAATGTTTTGATGCATTGCTAATATTTTGGAGATCGAATAGGAGCACCCTACTTGATTACGACATATTGCTCCACCGGTATGATCACAATTGAGGGCCTTCGAATATAATTCCAGAGCCCTTCCTAGAGTGAACTTTCTTGGCAATGACGGGGTAGTGACATGATCTCCCGGCAGTGATGTAATTGGACGTTCGGCCCTTCCTTGAGTGATGTGATCTCTGCCCTTTTCCTAGAGTGACGTGATCGATAGATGGGTAGTGGGGGCAGTGATGGGCGGCAATGACGGGGCAGTGATGGCGGTGAGACGGGCGACAGTGAGGGGGGGCTAGGTGACTTTCGGTCGTCGCGTCGCGTGCACTAGCACAGAAGTCTCTCCGTCTCGCAGAGGAAGGAATAGAGACCTCATCCTCTGAATCAACAAAGAATTGATGATAAGACATCTTTGTATATATCTGCAATCACCAAACAATCTGCAACCAACAGACAGTCAAGATGGAGTCGCCTATGCTAGAAAAGACTTAGAAGATGCTGTCGCTTGCAAGAGGAGAGAGAAAATGTTGCCGCCTAGAGAGAGAAACTGCCGCCTATCCTCCAAATGATGACGCCTCCTCTGCCGATGTGGACGACCTCCTGCAACCAACAGACAGTCAAGATGGAGTCGCCTATGTCAGAAAAGACTTAGAAGATGCTGCCGCTTGCAAGAGGAGAGAGAAAATGTTGCCGCCTAGAGAGAGAAACTGCCGCCTATCCTCCAAATGATGACGCCTCCTCTGCCGATGTGGACGACCTCCTGCTGACTGTGTTTGATGCAAACGTAGGCTGCAAACACCTAGAAAACTGTTGCCTACTCTTGATGTTACAAAACAGCAAAACGCAGGTATGGAAGACTGCGTTTCAGCCTGGACAGCACTGCAAGGGGTTGGAAAGGAGGGAAGAAGGGCTGCACTTGATGGTGTCCTCCTTTGCAATGGAAGCTCTCCGTGCTCTTAGGTAGGTTCTGATACCATGTGAGTGCGCGACAGAAGAAGGAACACGAACACACAGAGAGAGAGAGAGAGAGAGAGAGAGAGAGAGAGAGAGAGAGAGAGAGCACAAAATGAAGGAAGAAATACTGCACTGATTGAAATGAATGTTGAATACAAAGCTGTGGACTGATCAGTCCTTGCACGCAGTCCGGAGCGTCAGTGAGGGCACCAGATCAGGCTGATGATGATAGTAGCATCGAAGACGGAGAAAGATGGCAGAGTCGGAGTGTGCACCTGCCAAGAAAGGAGGGAAGATGATAGTACAACTGACTGCCAAGTGGGAAATGGCTATAAATAGCCAAAAAAACCCAAAATCTGGCTGACCTGAAATTTGAGGCAAAAAATATGTCCAACCAGCATTTAATGCTGGTAAAAATGTTAGGAATGCTAAGAAAAATCTTGGAAAGGGTGGGCAATGTCCGCCAGGTGAGGTAGGCTGAAGAATGCAGCAACTGCCCCGGGAAATGAACGTAAAATCTCGACTAGAGGAGAAAATGCACTGAAATGCGAATAACTGAGTGCTCTAGAATGAGCTACCTCCTTTGTCAAAACAAGTGATAGACAAGTTAGAGCTCCTAAAGTCCTCGTTTGACTCAGATTGAGGCTCACAGGCAGTAGATGACAAGGCATGACAACCATGATTGCTAACATATCATAGATGTTTTTAGGCGATTTTTGTTGGTCATAATTATGTGATTTATGGCATTTATTACTGGCTGACCAGCATTAAATGCTGGCGAACCTAATGCATACATTGCATCATTTTTTACCTATATATTTAGGCTCCCTCCTCCTCAACCTGTCATTCACAACTTGCAGATTCCAATGTAGGGTTCTATTGGAGAGAGGGAGTTGGCTGCCAGTGCAAGTGCCCACGTAGTCTATGACTCATTCCTATACGCAACTATCTTGTGTTTGGTATATGGATCCCTTTTCGTGAGCACATCTTTGAGTTCTCCTTTGTAGTGTTCTTGTGCTTTCTCTTTTCTCTCTCTTCTGTCTTGTGTTCATCAATTTGTTTCAACATCTTTCTATGCTTCCATTGCTGCATCCACTTCTGACATGGTATCAGATTTCAGGATCTATGCTCTTGTTGCAATTTTCTGTAGTTTTCTGCTAAATACTGATAATCTTTGTCTGCTGCAGTTGGGCAACCACTTTTTGGGCCTTTTCAGCCATCAGATATTCACGCTTTGCTGCTGCAATTCTCCTCCAGCCATCGTTGACTGCATTTCTTACTATGGCTGCCTGTGTTTACTGCATTTCTGCATGGTATTAGATTTTAGGATCTACGCTTCTGTTGCTATTTTCTGCTGATTACTGATCATCTTTGTTTGCTGTAGTTGGGCAGCTAGTTTTTGGGCCTTTTCAGCCATCGTATATCTGCGTTTTTGCTGCTGCAATTCTCCTCCAACCATCGTTGACTGCATTTCATACTGTTGCAACTTGTGTTTATTGCTTGTCTATATTACTTTAATGTTGGCAAGAGCATTTAATGCTTCTTTGTCCGCATTTACTTCTTGCAGCGTTTGCATTTGCAGCCTCTTGGGCTCCCGAAGGCTGGGCGATAGGGTTTCAGCTTTGTTTGTCTTTTGTTGGCTGATTCTTCCCATTTTTTGTAAATTTCGTGATTGATTTCCCCTTGACACTGCCTGTGAACTCCCTTTAGTGTATTCTATGTTGTGTTTTGGTTGTACTCTCTCTCTCCTCCTCCTCTTTTCTTTATTTTCTCTTCCTATTCCCTCTAGATGGTTCCTCCTTGATGTTCTACTAGTGACAAACTTCATAGCCTTGATTACCTTACATGGAGTGTTGTTATGAAAGCACGGTTTATGTAGAAGAGGTTATTGTACATTGTTTTTGGCGCTATTGAGTGTGCCGAGTATCCCACTCCTCTTTTAGTTGATTTTCACGAGGACAACTATGAAGCTGTGCTTACATGGGATTTTGGCGATGCACGTGCATATTCTTTTCTTCTTCACTATATCTCTAAAGTAGCTCTTTCGTTGGTCACCTCTTGTAGGACTGCTTCAACAATATGGGTGAAGCTTTGGATGTTGTATGAGGCTTCCTCAACCATGTGTGCAATTATTTTTAAGGACAATTCCAACAAATGAAGTTTGAGTTGAAGGATACTATTTAGTCATTCTTGCTTCGTGTTATAGAGGTACAAGATGAGCTTCAACACACGTAGTCTGCCCTTTGAGAGACTCATCCTGTGGGGAATTGTGCCCTATAATCTCCCTTTGGGGTTTGATGGAGTGGCCAATGCTTTGCGAGCCTAGACATCATTAATGCTAGTGAGCTCTATGCATATGTTCTTGATGCTATTTGAGTATGCGACATCTTTGCGGTTATAGGGGAAGCTTCCATCTTAGTATGGTGGCTTCAATGAGGCGTTTGCAACTTCAGAGAGGGATGGCAAGAAGTAGTCAAAGGTCTAGTATTATCATTGTGGTAAGAAGGTACATCTGCGCAAGGATTGCAAAGAGTTAGCAGCTTCAAGGAAGAAGAAGGAGAAGAAGAAGTAGCAAGATATGAACTCCTTCGATGATGAGTCATCTGTCATCTTCAACTCGGATCCTCTGGCCAAGGCCTAGGCCATGGTGTGGAAGGGGTCTTCTTCTTTGGATCATGGGAAGGGCTTGGCCGTCCCTCTTGCTATTACTTTCTAGTGCACATGATGCAGTTATCCCTCACGACTCTAGAGTGCCAGAGAGGGAGAGTGAGAGGGTAGCGAGGTAGGGCATGTGAATCTCATCTATAAAGGTACACCAATGTACAACTTCCAGAGAGGGATTGTCACCAGGTGGTGATACTTTTTACAGTTGCTTTTCTTATTTACTTATATAAATATTTTATTTTTCTTTTCGTTTGTTGCTGTTGCTTTTTACCCCCAGGGTTCTCTTGGAATAAGCGGGATCTTTGCATGGCTAGAAGAGATAGCCATTGGGACAAATTGGACTAATGGTTTGTTTGAGCCTTAGGACCAGTTCAATATTGAATGGGCACTGAAGAATAGAATGCCAGTGGTTTGGGACTGTGTGCTTATCCATTGGAGATGGTGCAGGACAATGAGCCTGGCCAAGATAGAAGATGCATATGTGAGAATGCTCACGGAATAAAAGTCACTGTAACTGAGCCACATTACACTTTTGATGTGGTCGCAATGATAAAAGTTGCACAGAACAACTTGAGGAATGCAGGGGTCACCATCCCTAAAATTTAGGGAGTTACTATTTTTGGACCCCAGAATCTGTTCGAGTCATTGTCTTCATTTTTACACGGTGATTAATTCTCTGGTTTGTGTCGAGGTCAAATTTTGCACCGATCATGGAGAATTTTAGATCGGAAGGTTTAGATGGGAAAATTGTTACATGTATGCCATGTGGCACAAATTCCCAAAAGAGAGAGGGAGAGAGCATTAAAAAAAAACCGTAATTACAACAGCAATGACAACCTTCTCTCTCTCTCTCTTTCCTAGCCTTGTAAATGTTTTCCCCACGTGTGGGCAAGTTTTGCCAAGAGGCAACCTTGCAAAACAATTTTCAGCATTATCCAGATTTATTAAATTAATTTTCAGAATATTACTTTTAAATAATTTAATAATTATTTATGGCTCAGAGAAAGAACGTGACTGGTCAACAATCAAATTGGCTAGGCCAATTTATCACCCAGGTGATCCTAAGCACTCATTAGCTTGGAATTGACATTAATTAATTAATTAATGCTAATTCCCTTGTGTCACCATTGGCACTAATGGCTAATTAAATGTTCTAGATCAAGTTCTGGCATGGACTACCACCTAGTACTTGTTAGACAACTTCTTATAGTTTTTGCCAATGTCACACATTGATCACTGGAGTCACTGAGGTCTCAATGTCACTTAACTTGCATTTCACATGTGTACCTCACATGTGCACAACTTAATAATGTGGCTAACCCTTAGAAATACATGTCCTTGTGACAATAGGCTTCAATATGAAGCCTATTAGATGGCCTACAAGCATCCGTATAGTTAGCGACTTTTTCCTAACATCACGTCTTTGAAGCATCGATTGCTATGCTTGGCGTAGACCCATGTTCACCTCAAATGGCAATTACTAGCTTAGTCAAAGCACATAGTCACACAAGCAAACTAGCTGTAATCCTTATAGTCAATGCCCATGATCCCTCGAGCCATCTCATCTCTTTGTCATATTGTCCCTCGATGTAGCCCATAAGCTCCTGTCTATAGACATCTCATAGGCATACCTCATGCTATCGTTGTGTGACCAAAATGTAGACCATCTTGAGAGTGTATCCATCTCCAATGCAACAAACCCAAACTGGCCACACATCCATAATCCTTAGCCTGTGATGCTATGGAACCCCATTCAGCGATGAGTTGTCTTCTTACGGTGTTGAGGTATTGAATCCCAAACCTCAGCACCAACCATAGCCTTGCATCAAATTGAAACCTTAGAATAGATACTTGTGGCTCCAGACAAAGACCGTGCTAGTTAGGGGAGAAAACCTTGAAACTCTTCCCTACATAAGCACAATAAACCTAGCTGCTAAAACCATCCGGATCTATCTTCCCAAAAGGCACAAAACTAGTCCTTTCCTTCGTTCTCCATGGCTTATCTATTCAATCGAGATTAGGCCCTTAGAAAAAAGCCTTATACCATGTAGGTGCACAATACTAATGGGTGGATGAGCAATGGGCTTGTGAGGTGTGACGTAGCAACAGCTAGTTGGGCTGGCAGATAGGGAGTCACATGGTGGATCACTGGATGTTCATGCTGTTATGAGCTTGGGTAGTAGTCACCTGTATGGGTAGTGGACTGTGGGTAGGAGCTGGTAAGGTAGTAGGATGGTCAATTGGATGGCTGGTTGGGTAGGTTGGACCAGCAGAGTGAAGTTGTGCCAGCCCACAAATTCGACTTGAAAAGACAACAATTCAGCTTGTTCATACGTTTCTATCAAAAGGTAATTTAGAAGAAATGTAATGTCTATGTATTTGCAAAATGTATTTTGTAGTTGCAAATTGACACCTTGCTAAGTTGATATGAACAAAAGTGCCATGTGAATTATTCTCTCTTTCTTTGGTATGCCTGTATTTTTATACTATATTGAAGAATACTTTGGTTATTTTTCGCGAGTAAGTTATATATGGCCATTGAGTCCAGATTGCAGAACATAGGCTGAAGGTTTGCATATAGTATAATGTTTTTTGCACCTTGCTAGTTTCTATGAATATTTAGTGCCTTTACACTGTATCATTCAAATTCTTAGTAGCTCAAAGTGCCTTTACTTTGTATTTTCATTCTTAATAGCTCAAGGTTTTGTGATATGTCAGGATAATGATCAGATTGTGGCTACCAAGGCTGGGAGACTCAAATTCATAAAACCGAACAAGCTTTGGGTGGAAGGCTCACAAAAGCGTGTTAGTAAATAGCTTTTATGCCCTAGCTTTTGATTTTTCTTGATCAATGCCATTTTGAAACCCTTATTGATTTGAAAAGACACAGTAAAATATGGTGTGTTTATAGTGGCCTTTCTGTGTTAAATGGTCCTTGGTGTTCAAGTCCTTTAAAGGGAAAGCCAAGTAGAAATAGAGTAAAAGGGTCCTCAATGGCTGGGTTGTTCGATTCTTCTATTGCTGCTGCAAACATATTTCGAGTTACATTCACTCCTTTGTCAAATGTAGTTTGGACAAAACTACATTTGACAATAAAGCACTCCATGGGATTTTATATAAAAGAAAGCCTTAGTGGGTACTTGACCTTTGCTGGATCGAAACAACAATGAAGCTGTAGTTGGTTTCCTCCACATATAAAGGGCATCCTTCACCACAGTGGTTGAGACTCGGGTCTATGATTTCTTGTAGATCTTCATGTAGATTGACAAAATATGTAAACCATATCTAACTTGGTCATAATAGTTATTCAATGTGTGAACTTGTCTTCTCATTTTTAAGTTTCAGTCCAAATGTGGCCAAATCACAAGCTTCGTAGCTTGAAGCTTTGTCAGCCCCAGCCTGTTGTACACAAAAAAGAAAAGCAAAAAGATAAAGACACATGCTGGAATGCCACAAGGGGGGGTGTCTCCCCTACAAATGTTATTCAAGAGAGCAGGCAAGGACATGCTGGCATCATTCCTCAATATTAAGGGCTTAAACAAGCTCTAGGCCCCCTTCATGAACCCTCTTCATTTGCATAAACTCGAGTAGGGTTATGCCTTGTTCCCAAATATCCAGAGATTGATATCGATGTCCTCCCAAATGGAAAAGAGGGTCCGAGGGTGTTAGAGCTGGACATTCCCTGGACAGGCAGGAGCATTGGGAGCAGCAGGTATAGCAGGCGACACGTGGCAGCTGATGTGGCAGGCGACATGTGGCAACTGATGTGGCAGGCAACACATGGCAGCTGATGTGGCAGGTTGGACAGCTGGTCTGCCAGTCTTGTTGACCAGTCGGCTGCATTTAATGCAGCCAACCTTTTATTTTTGGCATTTTCTTGCTGGCCTATTTATTGGCCTTAGTCTTCACAGTCTCAAGTAGTTGTGCTCCTAGTTTTCAGGTTACAGACCGTGGAGATTGCCCTTGGGGTTAGAGAGATTGAGATCTTCGAGGTGGAGACATACATAGACATTCTTTTTGCACCCGTGTATATTTCTGCATCCTTATATAGCATTCTTCAATGCAGATTTCTGCGTTTCATTGTCTCTCTCTCACTCTCAGTCTCACTCTCTTCTCTCTCTATTCACTCTGTCTTGGTCATTCGCTTCCGCACTGCTTCACTCTAACATGGTATTAGAGCATTGAAGGATTGACCTAGGGTGGACCTACTTGAAGAGGGTTGGGAATCAGAACAAGGTTGAGGTAAGCATGGGTGTGCAAGAAAGGAGAAGATTTGCTGAAGCTGCTACTGGTTTTTGCTATTAAAGAAGGAAGAAGGTTGCATTTTGGGTCTTCAACTGCAGATTTTACCTTTTCAGCACCTTGGGCAGGTAAAGGAGCAAGACAAGTGGTGAAGAACCCTGGTAGGTATAGTCAGAGGGGGTCGCTTTTTGTATTTTGTGCGAGCATTGTAGGTGAAGATGTCTTCTGAGGTTAAGACAGAGTTTCAGGTGATCATGGACCGGAAAGTGCTCATGTTGCAAACTCTTCCATTAGATCAAAAGCTCGACGACAATAATTACCGCATCTGCGTGTCCTGATACTTGCCATTTTAGAGTCCTATGATTTGACGGAGCTTGTTATGGAGGCTATTTATTGTCCTTCTTCGCGAGACAAGTCTAGACTCTCTTCCAGTGATAAAGTGGAGTTGACAAAGGCTTAGGCAGATTGGGATAAACTCAATACTTGCATTCGCTCTGGGATCCAAGGAAATCACGGGATGTTGAAGACCAAAGTTGCTTTGAGTTATGTTGCACATGTACTTGGTGATATTTGGTGCTAGTTGTTGGCCTAGGTCATTCATTTGGCCATAAGTGTCAGTTGTTGGTGACACTAGAGAAGTGGCGTTTAATGATATCTAACGTCAATTTGATGGTCAAAGATGGTGCAGAGACACTCGGGAATGGAAGTTACCTAGCCAATTTAATCATTGGCCAGTCAAATTGTTTTTTTGGGCACCGAAATAATTATTAGGTTAGTTTTTAATATTTAAAGACTGAAAATTAATATTTAATAGGCTGGATAATACTGAAAATGAGATTAGAAGGCTATCACTTGGCAATACTTGCCCATGCAAGTAGCAAAAACGTTTTTAGGGGCTTGTGGACTCCGTTCTAGCCATTGTGAGAGAGAAGAAGGTTGTTAGAGAGCAAGGAGAGGTTTTTGATGTGATTTGCAGCCACCAGGGATCAGTCCTACAACGTGTGACAGCAGTTTGGAGCCCTACAAGAGCACGTGACAACAGCCCAAGGCTCTTCTAGTGTGGATGACAGCCTACAAGAGGGAATAGCAGTCTGTCTGGTGGTCCTGAGCTGTGGGTGATAGCTTCCATGGTTGTTTGATAGGGTAGTAGTTGTAAATGATTGATTTTCATCAATTCTTCACGAACAAAGTTAGAAATTTCTCCCTCCTCAACATTCTCTCTCATCTCCCAGTCTTTTTACAGCCTTGCTTTGAAGATTACAACATTGAGATCACTAGAGGTTGAGAAATTTCAGTTTTCTCTGTTGTCAACCCTAATTTGCAGTAGAAATTAGAGTTTAGCAGTAGCCTTGGGAAGCATACAAAAAATTGGAAGCTCCAAGACTTAGATTCAACAAGGTTGAAGCTATTTTCAGTCAAATTTAGGTGGAGGGACTTGTAAATCAATGAATTTTGGGCATTTTTTATCATCAGAGTGGGTGAAGGCCAATTGGCTACCCAAATCAAGGGGTAAATCAAATCAAAGACTTGTTGGTCATTTTGGATAGCAAGGGGAGTTGAAATACCGAAATGGATTGGAAAAATCCCATTGTACATCAACTTCTTCTTCAATTAAGTTAAACAAATACCAAAAGGGACATTGGTTTTGGAGCCAATAAGGTGTCAATTGTCCAAGATTGTGAGTTAATTTGCATTTCTCAGTGTTTTAATAAATGTTTCTGTTGTAACTAAGTTGTAATTAGGTAATTACAACCCGTCCATGGAAGGAAGGTTGGTTTCAAGACCACTTGTATAAGCTGTAAACATAGTATTGTAGGCTGAAAATATGCATTTTGAAGATTTGGGTTGCTCCTCTGCGATGAAAATTTACTCTTTTGCAAGAAATATCCACACTATATCCTCACTTAGATGATGATACCATGTGAGAGTGCGCCAATGGAAGAGAAACACGGACATAGAGAGAAGCACACACACAGAGAGAGAGAGAGAGAGAGAGAGAGAGAGAGAGAGAGAGAGAGAGAGAGGAATTAGAAGATGAAGAAAGAATACTACACTGATTGAAGAATAATGTTGATACAATGGAGATGAGCTAATGTGTCCCTATATGCAGCCCAAAGCATTAGTGAGGGCACCGGATTAGGTTGATGATGATGGTAGCACCAAGCACGGAGTATCGGAGCGTGCATTTGCAAAGGGAATACTAGAGATTGAAGAGTGTGTTTGCTAAGTGGTGGATGGGGCTATAAATAGCCAAAACACCAAAAACTTGGTTGACTTGCTCTTGTAGGGGCCCTAAATGCTGGCCGACCAGCATTAAATGCTGGTCACTAAAGAGAAAAATGCAAGAAAAAATAGGGGAGACCTCGAAAAAATCCCAAATGACAATGACAACGTTTGGCAGATGTAGGCGGAGTGTGGAAAGTAGAAACTGGCTTAGGAATGCACATAGGAAGTCAACAAATAAAGTAAATGCACATGAATTGCCAGAGCTTCGATGTCTTTGCTAGACTCTGATAGTAGCTCACAATTAGAAATGACAGACTGACAAGACTAATACAGGTAGGCTAACAACAACATCTTGGGTAAAGACCACACGGGTACCTTAAAGCCTAAAGTTGGAACATAAAGGACTTTGGCCACTGAGGCTTGACGATCGGGCAACAAGGGAATGGTTTCTACTCCACGTATGGGCATGGAAGAATCATCACCAATGGTGGTCGACTCCCCTTTAGAATGAAAATCTTGAAGCCAATCTTAATGATACGTCATATGGGAAGTTGTCCCACTGTCAACGAGCGGAGGAAGCAAGGGCGGTATCCTCCACCTCAAATAGATGCACAGAAACAGACTCGGTGGTAGTAGGGGTAGTCTTCAAGTCCTTCGAACCATCCTTTGGTTTCAAATGGGAGTGCTTTTGCCAACACTCTACTCGGGATGAGCGCCCTTCCCATAGTGTGGGTATTTGGGCTTACTTTTTCTTTCTTCTTTTCATCTTGTTTCTTCTTGTTATTTGCCTTCTTGTTTCCCTTCTTGGTTTCCCCTCTTGTTCTTATAGTAAAAGCTTTAGTAGAGCTAGAGCCATTGGTTTCTCTCTCTTTAGGATGCTTGTCATACTCCAAGACAAGCATGGCTAATTCCTCCCAAAGAAGAGTCTTACATAAGAAGGACCAGGATCATATCCTCTGAAGATATTGTCCGTCTGAGGGAGGCAAGCTTATCCATCATATCCTCTATATTGTTGATATGGTCCTTCATGGAAGGAGAGTTTGTGAGAGAGGAAGGCAGGATCGAAACTCAGCACAGAAAACAATACTGTGTGAGAGTGAAGCATGACACCCAATGCAATAGGCTGAAAGAGTGTAAGCTGAAAGTACAAGGTACGATCCTTAAACCTTAGGGGTGTAGGGGGTGTTCACACCCAAACACGGTAAGTGCCAGTAAGTGTGTGTCATAAGCACATACGAAATAATACCATAAGTCTGGGGGAAAAAACTGTTAGCGATCAGATTCCCTGGCCGTATAGGCGCCTGGTCGGACTGACCAGTCAGACAACCACGTGGCAGTCCGACCTGTACTGATCAGTCGACTGCATTTAATGCGATCTGCCATTTCTGGGCGCATTCTTGCTGGCTATTTATAGCCGATGTTCTGCACAGTTTTCCACACTTCTGTTTGCAGATTACAGGTTGGAGATCGTGCAAACTGCAGCGTACTTCGAGGTGAACAGCAGGTTGCATCGTCGAGGTGGAGACACGCAGTCCCGTGCACTGCGCCCGTGTACATGTCTGCATATCTTTGTATACAGCACACTTAATACAACAGATCTTCATCTTCCACTGTGTCTCTCTCTCTCTCCTCTCTGTGTTCACTCTCTCTCTTAGTCTTGGTCCCATGCTTCTGCATCACTGCACTCTGACATGGTATCAGAGCAGTGAAGAATGGGCTGACTGAGTGAAGAACCTTCTTGGAGAGGAGATTCCATCGCGACACAAGGCTGTGTTTCCAGCGTTCGAGGGCGAGTGGGAGGGCTGCGCATCGGAACAAGGCTGAAGCGAGCGTGGGCGCGCCGTAAAGGAGTCCAGTTGGTGGATTTGCTGCTGTTTACTGCTGTTTGAAGAGGAGAAAGGCTGTGTTTTCAGCCTTCAAGTGCAGGTTTTCCTTTTTCATCGCCTTTGGCGGGTGAAAAAGGTTCGGGATGCGGAAGAAAGAGCCTTAGCAGGCTGCGTTTTCACAGTCAAAGGGGGCTGCTTTTGCGTTTTTGTAGGCATTACAGGTGAAGATGTCTATAGAGATTGACTTGGAGTTCAAGACGATTATGGATCGAAAGGTGCCTGTTTTACCGGCTCTTCCCGCAGATCAAAAGCTCGATGGCGACAATTACTGCATTTGGCGCATGATGATGTTGGCCATCCTTGAGTCTTACGATTTGGTGGAGCTTGTATAGGAGGAGATCGACCGGCCCTCGGTGAGAGATGAGTCCAAACTCTCTTCCGATGCTCGTGCGGAGTTGGCCAAGGCACAGTCTCATTGGGACAAACTGAATGCTCGGATTCGTTCTTTTCTTTTTCTGTCTTATACTACAGCCGTGATAGCCCACATTGAGCACTTGACGGTGGCTCGGGAGATATGGCTGGAGCTTGACCAGATGTATAACCGGATGACCCTTATGAAGCGGGTTTCTTTGGAGGTGCAGATGCGGACCTTGTCCGTGAACAAGTCTTCTTTGTTGCGGGAGCACATCAACAAGCTTAGACAGCTTCAGATGCAGGTTCAGAATGCGGGGAAGCCGATTTCCTTTGAAGACATGGTGATCACACTCTTGTTCCAGTTGCCGCCACGATTTGGTGCTTTTTACTCCGCCCTTATTGCTTTGGGGCATGAGTCTACTCTTCGGTGGGAAGAGTTGGTTCCTATGGTCTTGGACCAAGAGGAACAACTGAAGGGACAGCATTCTTCCAAGTCGGAAGTTTTGACAGGTCAAGCCTCTCAGAAGAAGGGGAAGGACCAAAAGAAGAAGAAGGAGGACAATAAGTCAAAGAAGGACAAGGAAAAAGAATCCACATGCCATATTTGTGGTAAGACCGGCCATTGGAAGAAGGATTGCCCCGACAAAGACAAGAAGGACACCAACAAGAAGGACTCGAAGGATTCTGGAGCGGTGGCTGCACCCGCATCAGCTGCGTTTCTTCATCTAGCAGTCATTGAGGACTCTACACCGAAGGCTTCTGATGCTGCGATGACAGCCCCCCAGGCTCGAGAGTGGATAGTTGACAGTGGTGCCTCCCGGTATATGACTCCTTCATCAGTTGGTGTTGCCCAGTTGCGACCTTCGCGTGGGCAGATTCTCATCGGAGATAGCTCTTCGGTGTCTATTGCAGGACGGGGTGAGATGCAGCTTATTCCAGATGGACTTGGTGGTACTCATACCTCAGAGGTCTTGCATGTGCCAGGTTTAGGGTATCATCTACTTTCGGTTCATAAGATTTGTTCACTTGGACTTTTGGTGGAGTTTGACAGTGATTCGGTGCGAGTCCTTGATCGTGGGTCAAGGAAGGTTCTCTCATCAGGATATGAGGAGAACGACATCTACAAATTGACGTCTTCTACCGTTCTCCCTACTCTTCTTCTTACCTCTCAGACACAGTCAGAGCTATGGCATGCTCGGTTTGGTCACCTCAACTATGATTATCTTCGGAGGGCGTCATGTGGACAGCTTGTTCGAGGGTTGCCGGACATAATGGTGAGCCATCATCCATGCGTCTCTTGCATTCGTGGGAAGCAGCATAGGGATGCGATTCCCAACAAAGCTTCGCGGCAGTCTACTTCACCGATGGAGCTTGTATCTACGGATCTTTGTGGCCCTATGAGGAACGAGTCCTTGAAAGGGAGCTCGTACTTCATGTTGATCGTAGATGACTACAGCAGGATGACTTTGGGCCTATTTTTTGGCGTTGAAGTCGGAAGCTTTCTCCCACTTCAAGGATTGGCTTCTCTTTGAGGAGAACCGATCGGGCCGGCGATTGAAGACCTTGTGCTCCGACAAGGGTGGTGAATTTGTTTCTAATGAGTTTGCTCGTTTTTGTGCAGATAAACGCATTCACCAGGAGTTTGCTAACACGAACACTCCTTAAGAAAATGACATTTTTGAACGGAAGAACCGAAGTGTGATTGAGATGGCGCGCACCATGATGGAGCACTGATAGACACCTCAGTTTCTGTGGGCCGAGGCTGTGGCTACTGCAGTCCACATCCTTAACCGATCCCCCACTTCGGCCGTTGATGGGATGACACCTTTTGAGGCTTACTTTGGGACTAAGCCTGATGTTTATTCTTTTAGGGTTTTTGGGTGTGATGTCTATGTTCACATTCCCAAGACTCATCGTGATAAATTTGAAGCGGCTTCCTGAAGACAGGTGTTTGTTGGCTACAACTCTCAGTCCCAAGGCTATCGTTTGTATGATCCCGTCAAGCGTGATGTGTACACTAGTCGAGATGTGCGGTTCGTGGAGGTTCCGGCCATAGTAGCGGGTGAGGAGCATCCTATTCTTGGAGATCCAGGGGAGAGTTGGGCTCCCG
Source organism: Lygodium microphyllum (assembly GCF_053477565.2). Classification (NCBI taxonomy): domain Eukaryota; kingdom Viridiplantae; phylum Streptophyta; class Polypodiopsida; order Schizaeales; family Lygodiaceae; genus Lygodium; species Lygodium microphyllum. The sequence continues at coordinate 4,058,270 of NC_141149.1, read as the reverse complement.
AGACAGTTCCTTTGGAGCCAACGCCTTTTGATTACGATTCTGTTTCCGATACAGAGTCTGCTGTTCCACCGGTCACCCCCGAGGAATTACCACCGGTGGATATCCCAGAGTCTTCAATTGATGGAGAGAGACAAGGAGAGGTCCGGCCTCCTCCTCGATGGGCCCGTGACACACTCCGAGATTCAGGGATCGAGGGGGTCCCTGAGGAGTGGGGACTGCAGGATGGTCTGCGTCGGTCACGGAGGCACCAGGCACATTCTACAGAGCTTGTTTGCTCTAACTATTGTTTAATGACCCGTGTTATGCAGGATCGAGTGCCCACCTTCGTGAAGGAGGCTTTACAGTCTGTACCATGGAAGAAAGCTACGGAAGCCGAGTTTGGAGGCTATTGAGAGGAATGGCACTTGGTATCTCGTGCCTCGCCCCTCGAATAAGAAGGTGATTGGCGTCAAATGGGTCTTCAAGACCAAGTACCTTAGCGATGGTTCTTTGGACAAGCACAAGGCTCGCCTTGTTGCTAAAGGTTTTGCACAACGCCCAGGGATTGATTGTCATGACACTTTTGCCCCCACTGCTCGTATGGCGACTATTTGAGCTGTTCTTGCCTTGGCTGGCCATAGGAGATGGCCTGTCTACCAGTTGGATGTGAAGTCAGCTTTCCTCAATGGTGATTTGAAGGAGGAGATCTATGTAGAGCAGCCTCCTGGCTTTGGATCTTCAGATGGGCAAGTCTACAGGTTAAAGAAGGCTTTGTATGGTCTCAAGCAGGCTCCGCGTGCATGGAACAAGAAGATTGACTCGTTCCTTCAGTCACAGTTGGGATATCGGGGTTCCAAGGCCGATCCGCAGCTTTATGTACACACTTCCGAGGCTGGTTGTGTGCTTTTTGTGTTGTATGTTGACGATTTGATTGTCACAGGTGATCATGCACAGAAGGTCAAAGAGACGAAGGCAGCTTTACATTAGGCGTTCGAGATGACGGACTTGGGTCTACTTCACTTCTTCTTGGGCCATGAGATTTATCAGTCTCAGAGGGGGATTTTCATCTCTCAGCAGAGATATGTACAGGAGCTCTTAGTTTCTTTTGCGATGGAGGATTGTCGGACCATTTCTACTCCTATGGATCCGAATTGGAAGGCCACTTCACATTCAGATTCTTCCTTGGCGGATACTTCCTGCTACCGTCAGTTGATTGGATCATTGATTTGGCTCCTCAACACTCGTGTTGATCTTTGTTTTGCTGTTGGTCTCTTGGCGGGGTTCATGAGTGAACCTCAGACGGTGAATTGGCAGGCTGCCCAGAGGATACTTCGGTATTTGAGGCCGTATTGGCGCCTGGTCGGACTGACTAGTCGGACAGCCACGTGGCAGTCCGACCTGTACTGATCAGTCGACTTCATTTAATGCAACCGACCTGCCATTTCTGGGCGCATTCTTGCTGGCTATTTATAGCCGATGTTCTGCACAGTTTTCCACACTTCTGTTTGCAGATTACAAGCTGGAGATCGTGCAGACTGCAGCGTACTTCGAGGTGAACAGCAGGTTGCATCGTCGAGGTGGAGATACGCAGTCCCGCGCTTTGCGCCTGTGTACATATCTGCATATCTTTGTATACAGCAGATCTTCATCTTCCACTGTCTCTTTCTCTCTCTCTCTCCTCTCTGTGTCACTCTCTCTCAGTCTTGGTCCCACACTTCCGCATCGTTGCACTCTGACAAAAACCCCTCCTACGGAGAGTAAAAGTGCCCGTGTCCTATTGATCACAGACACTCCTATGTGAGCGTAGGCGTAAGTGAGGCGTGAGTGAAATTCCCAACAAACCCCCCAGGAGTGAAGGGTAATCAAGAGTACAAGGATGATCCGCCACCAAAGGAAATCAGATTTAAAGCATTGCGAAATGCTTCAAATTTGTCACGAGGAAGAGCTTTGGTGAAGATATCTGCCACATTATTGGTGGTAGGACAATAGACAAGGCTGATATCACTTGCATGTAGTCTCTCTCTGGCAAAGTGATAATGTATCTCAATGTGTTTTTTGTGTGCACGAAACACTGGGTTCTGTGCCACTGCAATGGCACTCTGATTGTCAGTGAACAAAGGAGTAGGCTCCATAATAGATACATCCATATCAGGCAGCAAACGTCTAATCCATACGCATTCAATTGTGGTAGTGAAAGCTGCCTTGTATTCAGCTTCACATGACGATGTGGCAACAATGGATTGTTTCTTGCTAAGCCAAGATATGCAAGATGAGCCAAGAAAGAAACAATTGCCACTAGTGGAGTGACGTGAGTCATAATCACCAGCCCGATCAGAATCACTGTAAGCATGTAACCGCAGTGGTTCCCCCTTGGCGTAAATCAATTCAAGAGATCTAGTACCTTGCAAGTAAGAGAAGACACGCTTAACAGCTTGCTAATGTGACATGCGTGGCTGATGCATATATCTGCTCAGGGCTGAAACTGCAAACTGTATGTCCGGCCTAGTGTTGCATAAGTAAATAAGACATCCAACTGCTGGAGCATATGTGTGTATATCAAACAAATCACAGTCATCATGTAATGACAGTTTAAGTCCAGGTTCCATTGGTGTACACACTGGCTTGCAATCCTGTAAGCCAAACTTCTCAAGAAGTTTATCAATGTATCTTGACTATGATAACCCAATACCTCTAGCATCATGTATGAACTGAATGCCCAAGTAATAATGCAAAGACCCCAAGTTTGACAAGTCAAAAGTTTGCTGCAAATTTTGTTTAAATGCTGAAATCTAATCAGCATGTGTCCCTGTAAGTAAGAGATCATCAACATAAAGACAAATGATCAGCATGGATCCCCCCTCTTTACATACATAAAGGGTAGACTCAGATGAGCTGTTTATGAACCCTTGGCTAAGCAAGAAAGCATCTATCTTTGCATACCAAGCTATAGGAGCTTGTTTCAAATCATATAAAGCTTTTTTCAACTTGTAAACCATGTGTTCCAAGCCCTGAATTGCAAAACCAATGGGTTGCTGTACATATACTTTCTCATGAAGTTCCCCATGTAAAAATGTAGTTTTAATATCCAACTGATGCACAGTCCATCCATAATGAGAGCCAAAGCAACCATAGACCTGATGGTCATCATGCGAGAAGTAGGAGCAAATGTCTCCTCGTAGTCAATGCCTTTCTTCTGTGCATAGCCTTTAGCTACAAGCCTTGCCTTGTATTTGTCATTGGATCCATTTGCATTCCGTTTCAGCTTGTAGACCCATTTTGTTCCAATGGTTTTCTTCCCAAATGGCAAAGACTCCAAATCCCATGTTTGATTCTTAGTGATAGAATCCAATTCAGCTTTCATTACTGCCATCCAATGCACACTCTGTTGTGCATCCTCAAAACATTCAGCCTCCTCTTCATCAAGGGTGCTTGCTTCCATAACAAATTCCATGGTATGTGCAGTATCATGCATACGAGCTTGCCTTCTAGTACGATCAGCCATGGGCGCATCCAGATGACTATCTTTCATAGTTTGTAAATACCATCTAGGCATTTGTCTTGCCTCCTGACTGTGCATAAGCTTTTGCTGAATTTCAGTTTCAGTACTTTGCTGAATATTCAGATCAGCCAATGGCTGACTTTTTGCAGCTTCCAGAGGAGCAACTGGCTGAACATTGAGTTCACTTGCTGAAACTCCAGCTGAATCACCAAATGTAATGGGTAGCAGCCCTTCAAATACATCACGGGCAGCCTGATATATGTCTAGACCAGTCAGGGACTATTCTGATTTTTCATCAAATAGTACATCCCTACTGACAAACACCTTTTTAGAAATAGGATCATAGAGTCTGTAGCCTTTGCTTTCACTATGCATTTAATAGCCTTTTTATCCAACTTTTTTCTGAGTACCTGTGGAATATGTGCATATGCAAGGCACCCAAAGGTAGAAAGTGTCCAACAGAAGGTTTCTGGCTGTTCCAAGCCTCAAAAGGTGTAATTTTCTTCAAAGCTTTGGTGGGGCATTTGTTCAAAACATGGCAAGCACACATGATGGCTTCCATCCAAAAACTGTGTGGCAAGGTCTTTGCCTTCAGCATACATCTGGCCATCTCCATGAGTGACCGATTCTTCATCTCTGCAACCCCATTTTGCTGTGGAGTATAAGCAGTAGTGTAATGATGGACAATGCCCTTGTGCTTTAGAAAAGAATTCAGCATAGAGGACATGTATTCCCCCCCTCGGTCCGAACTAAGAGTTTTAACTTTACAACCAGATTGGTTTTCAACAAGTGCAACAAAAGCCAAAAATGCATCATACACTTCTGACTTTTTGACCAAAGAGTAGACCCAACAAAATCGAGCAAAGTCATCAATAAAAGTCACAAAATAGTAACATCCTCCCAATGACTTTGTCTGCATAGGCCCACATACATCTGAATGCATTAATTGCAACCTGGCTATTGCTCTAAAAGCAACATCACAAGGAAATGAAAAATGATGCATTTTTCCCAAAATACATCCTTCGCACAAGTGCTCAAGAGGTCTCTCTAGTAGAGGTAATCCATCTAGCATCTGTGTAAGTTGCAAGAGCATCAAGCTGCCAAAGTTCACATGCCCAATCCTAGCATGCCATAACTCTGCCTGTATCATAGCAGGAGTGAGAGTGGATGCCAAGTACGTTGACTGATCAATTAAAGGGGCATCCAACTCGTATAACCCATGACATAAAGTGCTTGTCAAGACCAAAGTCATGTGTTCTTTGTTTCTCACCATGCATTTATCATCATCAAATGTGACCTGCAATCCACAACGTGTCAAAGAAGAAATAGAGAGCAGATTCTTCTTTATGCCTGGCATGAGCAAAGTATCTTGTAGGCGGAGAATAGAGCCATCAATGGCTGTGAGCACAATCTCCCCAATACCTCTAACAGGGTATGATGCATTGTTGGCACACTGTACAGACTTGCCACTTGGAGCTGTACCAACAGAAGCAAATAAATCTTTGCGAGATATAATATGCCTCGAAGCACCACTGTCAAAAAACCAAGTGCCTGTATCCTCAGTAGAGCTAAATGCTCGATCAGCCCAAGAAGTGTCATAACTGCATGTGTAAAAGCAATAGTCACTGTTTGCAACAAAGGGCGCAGACTCAGTAGTAGTGGAAGGAGCATAAAAAATAGACATTCATGACGACTCCTCCTTGGCAATGCGCTTTCTGCACTCAGTAATGTAGTGGCTTAGCTTCTTGCAATAATGACATTTTCCCTTTTTGGCTTGCGTGCCCCCTTGTTTCTTACTTGCCTGTGATGTGTTAGAAGTCCCGGAACTCTGCAGAGCATTCTTCACTTGGCTGCTTTTGCCCTTCTGTCTAGCCATAAAAGCCTTCTCAGAGGCTATAGCATCCATACCACTATTTCTTCTTGTTTGCTCCTCCTCTAGAAGCAAACTGACTAACTAAAGAAAAGTAATTGGCTGCGCGGCAATCCTCATGGTGAGGTTTAAGGCCATATGAAAAGCCAAGTACGAAGGAGGTAATGAGTTCAAAGTGGTAGATATCATTTGTGCATCTGAATAGTACTCATCAACATTCATGGGTTGCTTTCGCAAGTCCTGAATTTTGTTCAAGTGATCCTGAATAGAATCACCTTCATTCATTTTCAATATCTATAGCTCTTTTTTTAAGAAAGAAATGCGAGTCTCATTCTTGCCTGCAAACATCTGCTTCAAAGTTAGCCAAGCTTGTCGTGAAGAAGCTACTAAACGAATGTGGGGGATGATTGACCGTTGAATTGCCAATGCAATCAATGACAAAGCTTGTGCATCTTGTGTATCCCATGCTTTTTGAGTTGCTGTTCTTTGGGGAAGTGGCTGAAGTGGAGCAGGCTGAGGTGCCCGTTTGCATGTCCTTTTGGAGAGGAGTAGCTGGAGCCACAACTCCAGGTCTAGCTTCTTCTCCATTGTCATAATACCAAAGATTTTTGACCACAAGTACATTCTTCATCATGAAGGACCAAAGTGAATAGTTATTTCCATCCAATTTCTCCTCCTTGGATACATAGGTGAAGACATCTTCTCCTTGATTTGCCATGATGATCAATTACCAAAAAAGGCAAAAGGGCAATATCGAAGCGGGACCAAACCAGAAATCTGAAAATTTTCAAAAATTGCAGTAAATAACTTTCTGCAATTAGTATGCAGAGGTGCACTCTGTCAAAACTGTCTTTAATGCACGCAATTCAATGTGCAATCAGTGTTCAGCAACACTGTATCAGCAAAATCCCCAAAATTTCTTGCCTCATATTTTTTCAAAAGAGTCTTTCAGTGATTGTAACTGCAGTGCGTATGCCAATGTCCTCAGAAAACATAAAAGCCCCAAAATTTTTGATGAATGTGCCAAAAGATTTGTATCCAATGTGTCCCAGACATGTTTCTTTAATTCTGTGCTTGCTGCGTAAGAACCCTTGCTTGAAGAAATTTATGCTGGAAGTAAAAAAAGTTAAAAAAGTTTACCATAGAAATGACGGGTTGACTGGTGTAGATTCGTCAGCTGGTGGGCGTAAAATTGTAGTGAATTGGCGCAAATTCGTCAGACAGGTGTAAGACGGGTATAGTCGATGCTGCAAACAAGCTGTTGCTGACACAAAAAACGTCTGGCGAGTGGCGCAAAGGACACGACTGACGGAGACACAAGTAGGAAACAGACGCAAGCAGCGCTGCTGGCGGGCATTGGTGAAGCGTACAGCAGCTAACGGCCGACGTGGCGATTGTAGGCTAACAACTGATGTGGCTTGAGCAGGCTACGAGCTGTAGAGGCGGCAGGAGCTAGAGGAGCTGACGAGCAGAATGCTGGCGATTGCTAGAGGTCGTGCTGAAACTGGGGCAAAGTTGAGCTAAGGAGGACCGCGGAGCTGAGCTAAACTGAGCTGAGTTGAGCAGAGCCATTGCTGTTCTGATACCAAATGTGAGAGAGGAAGGCAGGATCAAAGCTCATCACAGAAAACAATACTGTGTGAGAGTGAAGCACGACACCCAATGCAATAGACTGAAAGAGTGTAAGCTGAAAGTACAAGGTACAACCCTTAAACCTTAGGGTTGTAGGGCATGTTCACACTCGAACATGGTAAGTGCCTGTAAGTGTGTGTCATAAGCGCATACGAAATAATACCATAAGTATGGGGGGAAAAACCTCTCCTACCGAAAGTAAAAAGTGCCGCAGTGTCCTACTGATCACTGGCATTCCTATGTGAGCGTAGGCATAAGTGAGGCGTGAGTGAAATACCCAATGGAGTCATCAATCGAGAGCATGTGAAGTTTCTTCTTCAAGGTGATCCGGTGGGCAAATGTCTTTTGATGATACAATGAAGCAAGCTTTGTCCACACTTTTGCCGCCGTCTTTAACTTGCACACATGAACAAGGACAAAGTCCTAAAGACTCAAAGAGAAAACATCAGGCTCGAGAATTGAGCCTACCCCAAAGGGTTGCACAATCCATACATGAGACAATAGCGGGATCTGTGAGAGTGCGCAGCGAAAGAAGAACACGAACACAGAGGAGAGGAGAGAGGAAGCAGAGAATGAAGGAAGAAAATCTGCACTGACTGAGATGAATGCTGAATACACTGGAATGGACAGAACAGTCCCTGCACGCAGCCCGGAGCGTCAGTGAGGGAACCAGGACAGACTGGAAGCAGAGGCAGCACCAATGCCGGAGACGGAGACGGAGGGAGCAGTGCTGAACCTGCAGAGCATGAATACTGGACTGACTGGGGGGGCAGCTATAAATAGCCCCCAGCCAGAAAACTGGCCGACCAGCTAAACTGGCCGACCTGGCCAGATCTGGCCGACTATGGCCAGATCTGGTCCGACTGGCCAGTTCTGGTCCGACTGACCAGAACTGGTCCGACTGCCCAAAATAATGGGCAGTCACCCCAAAAACAGCCCAGATCTGGGCTGTAAAATGCCCAGGGCTGCATGCTGACTAAGGCAGCCTGAAAACACACTGACAGAGCTCCTCTGTCTCCTGTTAGACTCTGACAGGAGCTCACAACCAGGAGATGACAGATTGAGACTAAATAAGAGCAGGCTAACAGCCCCTCTCAACTCCTGGGAGAGTCTGAAGACCCAAGAACCGCATGTGATGAAGCAAAGAAGCCTGAGGCAAAGGCTTCGTAAAGAGATCAGCTGCATTGGCCGCCGTAGGACAATAGACCACCACCAGCTCCGAATCCACGATCCGCTCTCGAACATAGTGATACTGAACCTCAATGTGCTTCGTACGAGCATGAAACACCGGGTTCTTGGCCAGAGCAAGAGCACTCTGGTTATCCACGCACAGCTCCGTAGGTCCGGTCTGGGAAAAGCCAATCTCCGTGAGTAAGCGACGGAGCCAAACTGCTTCCATAGCGGTCGAACATAGGGCCCGATACTCAGCCTCTGTAGAAGAAAGTGCCACAGTAGGCTGCTTCTTGCTGCTCCAAGAGACAGCACCAGATCCAAGGGTGAAAGCATAACCTGTAGTGGATCGTCGCGAATCCACATCACCTGCCCAATCAGAATCACTCCATCCAGAAAGGGTAATCCCATCTCCATACATGATCCCAAAGGATCGAGTCCCCTGCAAATAGCGAAGAACCCGCAAGGCCGCCTGCCAGTGATCCTGGGTAGGAGTCTGCATAAAGGAAGACAATAAAGCCACCACAAAGGAGATATCCGGCCGAGTGTGAAGTAGCCAGATAAGAGAGCCGACAAGGCACCTGTAACGGGTGGGATCGGTAAGAGGAACTCCAGCTGTCAAAAGCTTGGACTCAGGGTCCATAGGGCATGAGATAGGTCGACACTCAGCCATATCAAACTCCGAAAGAAGCTCGGAGATGTACCTTTGCTGTGAGATAAAAATGCCCTGTGCCATCTGATAGATCTCCAGACCTAGAAAGAAGTGAAGGATCCCTAGATCCGTCATGTCAAACTCCTGCTGTAGAATGGACCGTGTATGCTCCACCTGCTGAGTGTCGCTCCCTGTAATAATAAGATCATCCACATACAAGATGAGGAACACCGAAAGAGAATCCACAACCCGGAAGTAGAGGTTGGGATCATAAGCGGAGCGCGCAAAGCCACTCTGTAGAAAGAAGCGGTCAATCCGCTGGTACCAAGCGCGAGGAGCCTGCTTTAGGCCATAAAGAGGCTTCCGCAGCCTGTAGACATGATCCTCCTTCCCCTGCACAAGAAAACCAGGAGGCTGTGAAACATAAATCTCCTCCTCAAGAACGCCATTCAGAAATGCAGACTTGACGTCCATCTGATAGACAGGCCAACGGTGGTGAGCAGCAAGAGCCAAAAGCACTCGGATGGTAGACATCCTAGCTGTAGGAGCAAAAGTCTCAAAGTAATCCAACCCTGCACGCTGGGCAAAACCCTTGGCAACAAGCCTAGCTTTATGCTTGTCCAGGGAGCCATCTGCAAGATATTTGGTCTTAAAGACCCATTTCACACCAATCACCTTCCGTTTCGCGGGACGCGGTACAAGCTCCCACGTATGGTTTCGCTCGATGGAGTCGAGCTCGGCCTGCATAGCCTGTCTCCAAATATCCTGTGCAAGAGCCTCCTCCACAGTGGAAGGCTCAGAATCCTGAAGAATCTGTGACATAAGAGCATAGTTCACACACAGTGAACTGTCCCGCTGGGCCTGTAAACGGGCTGATCGACGTGGACCTGTAGAAGAAGCAGGAAAGTGAGTAACACCTGAATCCTGCATGAGCCGGCGATACCATAAAGGAATCTTGAGAGACTCCTTCTGTGAGGGAGACCGGGGGGTCTCCGGAACCTGTAAAGCACCCAAATTGGAGAGGGACTCCCCCTCACCGAGTGAAGGTAAATCCTCCGCATCTGAAGAAGGCTGTATATCCCGTGAAGATCCCGAAGAGGCGGTAGAAGAGCTCGTAGAAGACGAAGGCACATCCACCAAAGGGGAAAGGGAAGCCGAAGGAGGAGGAGGAATAGGGGGGGTGCTAAGGGGGATCCTGGAAGGAAGTGAAGGGAGAGAAGGTGGGGGGGGGGGTCCGTCGATGATGAAGAAACATCGGAAATAGAACCATCAATCGGATCCTCAGAGGCCAAAGCCTCATCAAAGATCACATCCCTGCTCACCTCAACCTGCCGCGTCGTCGGGTCGTAGAGCCGATATCCCTTCGTGGTCGTACTATAACCAACGAAGATAAGCTTTTTCGACTTAGAGTCGAACTTCGTCTTCCTCTTCTTCTTGTCCACAAGGACAAAAGCATCGCACCCAAAGATGCGAAAATGGGACACGGAAGGCTTCTTTCCAAAGAAAGCCTCATATGGAGTCATGTCCTGTAACGCCGATGTCGGAGAGCGGTTGCGTATATGCACCGCTGTAGCCACCGCCTCACCCCAAAGGAAATGAGGAAGACTCCTATGCTCCAGCATAGATCGGGCCATCTCAATCATGGTCCGATTCGCACGCTCCACCACACCATTCTCTAATGGTGTGTTCGGATGGGAATACTCCACCCGAATACCATGATCCTTGCAAAACTGAGAGAAAAGGTGAGAAGTGAACTCTCCACCGTGATCAGCGCGAACACCACGGACTTTGGAAGTTGTTTGGGTCTCCACAAACACCTGCCACTCACAGAAACGGGAGTACGCCTCGCTCTTATACTCCAAGAAATAAGGCCACACATAACGACTAAAGTCGTCCACAATCAGCATCAAATACTTAGCCTTCCCAAGGGAGGCCGTGCCCATAGGTCCGCAAAGGTCGGTATGTACCAACTCAAGCGGTGAAGTAGCCCTTCTAGAAGCAACCTGCGGGTGAGGCTGCCTGTGCTGCTTGCCCCGCAAGCAGCTAGGGCACAAAGTGTGAAGAGGAGGGAAATCAGGAAGTCCCTCCACCATCTTCCTCCTAGAAGCCCGGCGAAGAGAATCGAGGTTCAAATGACCATACCGAGCATGCCAGAGCAGCCCAAGCTCATGGGAAGTCCGCGCAGCCAAGGCTGTGAGCGTATAAAGCCCACCCTCCTGTGTACCTGTCCAAAGAGCATCACCTGTAGAAGCATCCTCCACTGTGACTGCATCCTGAGTAAAAATGACTCGGGTACCTAACTGAGTAAGACCATGCACAGATAATAGGTTAAAACCCAAATCAGGCACATAGAGAACTTTGGCGGAGGAAGACCGCCTGTCAGAAAACATAGGTAAAGTCCCCACTCCATGAACAGAAACTGTAGAATTGTCACCAATGGTGACTGTACCCCCTCTGGAACGAAGATCCTGAAGCCAATCCTGACGGAAGGTCATATGTGAAGATGCTCCACTGTCGACGAGCCAAGGCGTCTCCTGTGTGGTAGAAGCTAGGGCAGTGTCTTCCTCAACAAAGAGATGCACAAACGCAGATTCTGTTGTGGCTGGGGCCGCCTTCGAGTCCTTCTCCTTAGGCTTCAAATGGGGATACTTCTGCCAACACTTCTCCTCGGGATGAGTGCCCTTCCCACAATGGGGACACTTGGGCTTCTTCTCCTTCGCATCCTTCTTATCTTCCTCCTTCTTGTCCTTGGACTTCTCCTTCTTTTGTTTCTTCTTCTTGCCACCACCTGTGGCAGCCGTTAATGCCTTGGTGGAGCCACTGGCTCCCACCTCTTTGAGTCGCTCGTCATGCTCCAAGACAAGCGGGGAAAGCTCCTCCCATAGGAGAGTCTCACGGGTTCTCGTAGTGATGAGGCTGGTGTAGAAGACATCATAACGGGGTGATGGCAGCTGAGTCAACAGAATCATCGCCATATCCTCAGACGATATCACACGACCAAGAGAGGCAAGCTCGCCTCGCATATCCTCCATCTTCGTGATGTGCTCCTTCATGGAAGAAGAACCATCAAGACTGAGCATCCGCAACTTCTTCTCCAGGGAAATCTTGTGGGCAAATGTCTTGTGCTGATACAAAGACGCAAGCTTTGTCCATACTTCCGCCGCGGTCTTTAACCTGTGAACATGTACAAGAACAGAATCATGGAGACTCATAAAAAGAAAGGAACGGGCTCGAGAGTTGAGCCTATCCCATAAGGCTGCACGGTCCATAGAGGTGCCATCGGACGAATCCACGGGGGGTCGGTCGATGGGCGAAGAAACAAGATCCCACAGATCAAAGGTATCAAGGATGCAAGCCACCTTGCATGACCATAGGGAATAGTTGGAACCATCCAACTTGTCTTCCTTCGGAAAGGAAGGGAGAATCGGCACCTGGATAGAGGGAATCAAGGAAGGCATCCGCACAGTTGATGCGATCTTCACTGAAGAAACCTTCGCAGTAGATGGAACCCTCTGAGATGCATGGACTGAAGAAGGACGAGTGCGAGGAGGGTCATCCCGATGTCGAACTTCACGATAGTCCCGCCTCCGCTCAGAGGAATGATGAGAAAGAAGCTCATCCTCTGAGTCTTCAAAGCCTGAAAACTGGTAAGACATCTTCCAATCTGCAAAATACCAAATAAAGTTGTGCCGCTGACGAAATAGGACCAACAATGTGGTCACCAACCACCAAGATGCAGGCAGAGAGTGCCTACAAACACCTGGATCTGCAAAACGCAAATAGATCTGATGTCGAACACCAGAATCGAGACCACCAGCACCGGGAACTTGCCCAGATAGAGGTCGCCTGCAGGAGAGAAGCAGCCGGGGTAGAAGCGACCTGCAAAACAGCAAAACGCAAGCTGGAGGAGGGTCGCCCTGCAGCAGAAGAGGTTGCCTGGCAGCAAACGCAGGGTTGCTGCGTCACTGGATGACGTGGCAGCCCCTGTGAACAGCAAACGCAGGCTGTACAGCCTTCTGATGCAGTCGCCTGGCTGGGATGGACCTGTTGGCAGCCGCCTGAAGGAATCGCCTGGCTGTTGTGGAACTGTGGGCAGCAGCAGTAAGGTATTTCTCTCGTCCTCCGTGCTCTCAATCAGGCGATGATACCATGTGAGAGTGCGCAGCGAAAGAAAAACACGAACACAGAGGAGAGGAGAGAGGAAGCAGAGAATGAAGGAAGAAAATCTGCACTGACTGAGATGAATGCTGAATACACTGGAATGGACAGAACAGTCCCTGCACGCAGCCCGGAGCGTCAGTGAGGGAACCAGGACAGACTGGAAGCAGAGGCAGCACCAATGCCGGAGACGGAGACGGAGGGAGCAGTGCTGAACCTGCAGAGCATGAATACTGGACTGACTGGGGGGGCAGCTATAAATAGCCCCCAGCCAGAAAACTGGCCGACCAGCTAAACTGGCCGACCTGGCCAGATCTGGCCGACTATGGCCAGATCTGGTCCGACTGGCCAGTTCTGGTCCGACTGACCAGAACTGGTCCGACTGCCCAAAATAATGGGCAGTCACCCCAAAAACAGCCCAGATCTGGGCTGTAAAATGCCCAGGGCTGCATGCTGACTAAGGCAGCCTGAAAACACACTGACAGAGCTCCTCTGTCTCCTGTCAGACTCTGACAGGAGCTCACAACCAGGAGATGACAGACTGAGACTAAATAAGAGCAGGCTAACAGGATCCCCCATGGAATGAGGAATAGGGGCAGCGACAAAAGCCCAAAGATTAAGGATATAAAGAGTGCACTCCACTTTGCAAGACCCAAGGGATTAGTTTGATCCACCCAACTGGTTTTCTTTTGGTAGAGAAGGAAGAACATGCACTTGAATAGAAGCTATCTTCATAGGCATATGAGGGCCAAAAGGACAGGCCCTATGGGAGACAGAGGGAGGAGGAGGTGGCTGCTCCGATCGACATGATGGGCCAAGAGAGGGTTCCTGTTCAGAATGGGGATTAGAGCTCTGATCTTTGCAATGATCATGCGATCTCTAAGAGGGAGTAGGAATAGACTCCTCAGCTCAGTCATCAAAGCCTCGGAACTGGTGATATTCCACATCTCCAAACCCAGAAACACACTAAATCTGTTGCATTTGGTTGAAGAAGAGCTTGAATGGAGAGAATAAGCAACTGTGCCTTCAAGGAAACATTGGAGATGTCCCATCTTTGTTGAAAGCACCTGTAAAATGCAAATAATCTGCATTTTCTGCAGCAAAAGGTAGGGTGAAAATTTGCGGAGCTCACAACAGGGAGACGACAGGCTGACAAAATAAAATGGCAGGCTAACAAAATTGGCCACCCATTGATAAAAGATGCTGCTCATGATGCCAGATGACTGAAATGTGCAATACACTCTACTGTGTGCAGTGTGAACAGGCTAAGAGAAGCAGTTGATGAGATGGTCAGGGCCTAGAAACCCTAATCTTCATTTGGTGTGCCTTTAATGAAGGCATTTGTTGACACAGAAGATTGTCTCGACAGACTATGATAGCAACACAGCTCCCAATGTCCTACTTTGACTTAGTTAAAGTCTCACAAATAGGAGATGTATATGACAATACATAGAATAATGTCTGCTAATAGTGGACTGCTGCTGTGTTTTGGGATCTGCTCAAGTACGATATTGTTGGAGCTGTTCTCCACATTTCCAATGCCACTCTTGCTCACCTCTGCCTAGTCCTTGAGAATCTGAGGTTTGAGGCCCTTTGTATCACTTTATAATATATATATCTCTTTACACCCTTCTTCATAGAGCATTCATGACATTGCATTTATTTCACATCATACTTTTGCTTTCCTGTATTTTTGCCCTAGCATCTCCTTACATGTGATTCCCAATGTGGTGTCACCATGAGTCAGAATGATGATATGAGGATAAATGAGGGGTGCATGAACCACACAAGCCTTTGTGATTTGAGATCCAGGGTTGTGGTTTGCATAGTATGTGTGTGGCATTCTTGGCTATAAAGCACCAACATAAGTGAGAGAAGTACTCTCCTTAGAATAGATGTGAGGTGACCTAATACCTAAATAGGACCTAAACCTGCCTAAGATAATGTAATTGGATTTTTATTAGGGATTCACCAAGTAATGTCACATTGCCATCTTGTGAGTAGCTGGCACAACACTAGAAATGGACATCTTCCTCTATTCCATTGTGCTGTTATATTGATTGATTTCCTAAGAGTGGGTAAATAGCACCCATTTATGTAGAAACCACAGGCTTTGAGAGTGTTAGTTGCAATATCAAGTAAGGTTAAAGGTTGGGACTATACAGTTGTTTCATGAGAATTATCTTCACTTAAAAAGGAAAAATGTCAACCGAATAGTTTTGATAGTATAACACATTTGCAATTTATGTCTACACAAAAGCTGTATTGGTTATAATTATGGTCTGAGCTACTTATGTGAACATTATTTTTCAATAATGTGTTCATGTGCAGTATATTCCAAGTGCAGATGATATTGTCATCGGGCTTGTTGTTGATCGACGTTCAGAGGTATAACATGGTTTCACACACTTTTAACATTTTGGCCTTTCAGATCACACATCTAGATTATCAGTACCATTACTGTTGGGATGCAGAGCTTTACCATTGATATTGGAGGTCCAAGCTATGGAACTCTTTCTATCTTTGCATTTGAGGGTGCCACTAGACGCAATGTACCCAGCCTTCAAGCAGGTACCAAAACAATTCTTTCATTTCTGGCACTCTTTTCAGTGATGATGCTACATTTATATGAAAATGCTTGAAGATTAGCTTTCTGTTCATTTTCATTTGCACAAATTTGTCTGATAGCTAACTTTGTCTTTTGTGCACATTCGGATTATCAAGAGCATCACTCTTCTTCAATTTCTTTTGATAGTCTCCAATTTCAATGCTATGTCAGAGACATGGTTATCAGATCTGATGGCATCTCATTAGTACCGTCTGATACTATTGGACTAGTAAATCTTGGACATGTGTCCAATGAAAAAAAATTGTACATATAATTTTAAGGCCTATACTTAATGTTGGGACTTAAAATACTACACTTCAAACATTTAGAGTCTTTATGCTAGGAGTTTACATATGAAGAGCTTGAGAATAGAGAGGATGGAGAGCTTGAGAGCAGAGGTAGGGTGGAGGTAGGGCGAAGGAGAGCTTCAGGGAGTAGGGGATAGAGAGCTAGAGGAGAGAGTTTGAGAGTAGAGAGCTTGAAAGTTGAGCTTGAAATTTCAATTTGACATTAGAGAGGGAAAGAGATGGAGAGAGGGGGGGGGGGTTTGTATATGTGTGTTTTGGGAGAGAGAGAGAGCCTAAACAACACCTATAACTATCCCAGAAGTAACGCCAAACGGTCACAAACAGGGACTTTAAAACAGGCGGATGGTTTGGATCAGACACCATCAGACGTGTCGTACTAGACAGGATGGATCGGACTTGTTGATTTGTCTGTCGGATGTGGACAACTAGGGTCAGAGAATACACTAGGATGTGGACAACTAGGGTCAGAGAATACACATGGATCATATCATGATAAAAATAACATGCAAGTCCCCACTTAAACTCTACTTGATACTTGATAGTGCAGAGAATATAAACATGGATGATATCGTGATCAAAATATTATGAGAGCTCCACTTAAATTTTACTTGATTGTAAGAAAGCTAAAACAAAAATAGGGGAAATGTTGCAAGAGATACTCTCATGAAAACTGATTTCACTGCTGTAGCAGTGCTACCTTAGATTGCAAGTTTTGACTGAATGCCTCAATTTTGTCTTTTATTTTGTTTGCCAGGTTCAGTGTTGTACATGCGAGTTGTGAAAGCTAACTATGACATGCCGCCTGAGCTTTCATGCATTGATGGTATTTATCCTTCCAACTTCATGTTCCGTTTGCAGCTTTGAAGCATGATTGTAGTTACATGTATGCTGTTAATTAAATGTTTTTGAATGGTTGGTAGAGTTCAAACTTATTCAACCATCTGGTATCTGGCATTGTCTTAGTCAGATATATTGTTTTATTATGCACCATAGAATATGGTAGGATAATAAGATATGTTGGTAGAATAACAAGATAATGTACTATTAATCTATGTTATACTTGAGTTCTTTTATCTTCAAACCAGCATTTGGAGTTGTTTTTCCTGATCTCTATTGTACCTGAACAGTCTGGTCGTGAAAAGGTCGTAATGACTTGAATGTGCAGTATCAAAACTGTACTCAATTCATTTGGGTTTGATTGTGAAGATTTAAGCACTAACAATTAAGAAAACTTTGATGACAAAAGACAAGGTGGAGCTTATCATCATCAAGGCAGGGAGAACTGTCAGGATTTGAAAATTTCTTTTGCAATATAAAGTGACTGATTATGTTTCTCAAAAGAAAACTTTTAATGTACATGGGCCAACAGCTTGGGTGGAGCAAAAGCAAACACAGAAGGCTTGATCATACTTTATGTTGGAGCAAGAGACGAAATGCAAGGCCTTCCAACGCGGGCGCCATATAAAGTTACTGAGTATGTTTCTCAAAAGAAAACTTTTAATTTACATGGGCTAACAGCTTGGGTGGAGCAAAAGGAAACATGGAAGGTTGGTCATGCTTTATGTTGGAGCAAGAGACGAAATGCAAGGCCTTCCAAGGTGGGCTTTTTTCCCCTTTGGGGATTGTGGTGTGTGTGTGTGTGTGTTTTTCTGTTTTGTTTGGGGGGGCGGCCAGGGGCAAGCCAAGTTGAGAGCTTTTGGGGGCTGCCATCATGCAGCGTGAAGAACAAATTGTGCCCCAACTATAAAGGAAGAGTGCTTGGGCTCCTAATGGCCAAGCTGGCAAAAAGCCCGGTAAATGACAACATCCAAGCTTGGCTCAGCTCAATAAACCCTCTGCCACAAAACTTGCACATTAAAAATATGTCATGAGATACTGTAGGCAGAGATCAATGTGGTGAGCCTAAGATGTTAAGGAATCACATTGTGATGATGTACGACAATGACCTTAATCCTCCCATGAAGCTAAGATGTGGATTATGTAGGATGGAGGTCAATGTGGTAAGGCAAAGACGTTGAGAATAACATTACGGTGATGTGCAATGACAACCTTGATCCTACCATGCAGGTGTGTAAATGAGCAAGGTATTGATGGTCAACTTTTAAGCCTTTATTATTCAAGACGACCCTGTTTATCCTTTTGTTTCCCAACCTGCACTTCCTCCTCATGTTGTTTGACCTTGTTGATACCTAACATCACCTTTATGGTATGGAGTGCCAAGAAGAGAGCCTTGCTGTCTCTTCCTCTTATTTATGTTGGCACCCATTGGTCTTTTTAATCCTTGTCACAAAGGTTTAAGATCATACTTTTGCTTTATCTATGCAAATTACATCTTACTGCCTTTCAGGCAAAGATACTACCCTCTATGAGTATTCCTCTTTAGGACTTTCAACTAAGCTTCTTTCCAAGCTTTCTTCATGTCCGTTATCAATAAAATGTCAATGCAGACAGTCAAGTCTTCTCGAACCCTAGATCTCTACTTCTGCATTCCAAGGGTACTTGGTTGTATCTAATTTTGAGATCAGTATTGTTCCGGCTTTGTGAAATGGACCCACAAACTTCATCATATGCCTTTTGTATGGAAAATTCTATCATGCAGGCTTCTGCATGTGCACATGCTACAAGCACATCCACTAACCCTTTTTGACCTTAGACTATTGTCAGAGTTTGGCCAAGAAAAGTGAAAGTATAAAAAGCTATTGATCTATGTTGGGCTAGACACTCCTAATGAGGTAATGCATTGGATAATTGGTGGATTGGCTTTCACACTGCAATTTATACTGGCGCAAACTGGTGAAGTAGGCTCAAGATAGAGAGCCTGGCATCCACTTTCCTCAGCTGGTGACATTCAACTCAGTATGGCAACCTGATTCTGCTGCTTCTCAGCTCTGCGTTTGAGTTCCAGGCAACTGTCCAGCATCCTTCTTCACTCCTGCTGCTGTTGGCACATTTGCAGCCTCCACATTTTGCAGTCTCTGAGGTTTCCAGCCAGCAAGCAGCACCAACAGCAGCTCCCAGATCTGGGCTTACTGTTGCTGCTGGTCTCAGACAGCTGTCCAGCTCATCAGCCCTCTTCTATAGCAACTGCCTTACATTCAACACCTTGCATTTCATAGATTGGAGGCTTGGACCTGCTACTATGTTTGCATTTTCACCTCTAGTTGGCTGCCCAACAGTTGTCTTGACAGCAGCCATCATTTTGGAGATTATGTCATCATCATCACCATCACCCACAACTCCTAAGGATTGTGTTTTGCTTCCTCCATTGCTATCTAGCATCACTTGGTGTCTTCTTTGACATGTTCTTGCTTGGAGGGCTGCATTTCACTCCCTCATAGATCATCCTTATCCACAAGTGCTGCCACTTGATTAGCCACGATAGTATGGCCGTCTTTGAGCTTTGAATTGGCGTCATCAACTTTACTTAGCTCACTCAACTAGTCCAAGAGACATAAAACCTTGAGGCTCCATTGCATTACCATTACATGATTCATTATTTCATTCACTTTTTGTGTTCTTGAGTTTTGTGTCACAATGTGTGCTATGCACCCTTGGTTTTCCTCTTTGCAAACCCTGCTATTTCTTTACAAATTCATCTTTTGTTTGATTGATGTACTTTCAAACTTTTATGTTTCCATTTTCCTTGAGCAAGGATGCAATTCTGGAGTCAAATGATAGATACTTGTAAAAGCATTAACACACACATTCCTGTGAAGAAATACCCTAATGCAGAAACATAAGTGAAAGTATAAGACAAAGCTTAAACTCAAAAGAACACAATTAGGGTTAGGACAACTCAGAGACAATGAACATAGTGGAATCTAAATGAATGATTGAATATTGAATATACAATGCTCATGCAACAAATAAACCATGCAAGAATGAAAATTATACCTCGAGCCACAAATTCTACTTGTGAACCTATTTAGGTTAATTTGTACATTCCGTACATTGAAAGGGAATTTATAAGAAACAATATCTTAAGAATACTGAATGAATAAGCATGCATGTAGGAACCGTTTTTTCTAGGTTTTTCCACAATCTCATAGTGATAGTCTTTGCATAATACCACATCTTTATAAGCACTGGGAATAATTTGAAAACAATATATATTTGGCCATCAACAAGGGATTCATACTCAGTTATTAAGTTAGAGTAATACCCTAAATTTGATTAACTTAAGGATTCTCAAAAATTGTAGATGTTTTCCTGGGAGGTTTGGTTCTAATTTTTCTCCTTAGTGTTGATGCTAGAAACAAGCAGTCTGTAGATGTCGGACAACAACAAATGCAACACTGTGTAATGTTGGATGTTGGACAAGTAGAGGAGAGAGAAAACTGCAAATGCAACAAGTTGATGATAATGTGGCAGGATGATAGCAATAAAAAACGTAGATATGTTGATGTGGTAGATTGACGGCAGTAGAAACATAGGTATGATGGCATGGTAGTCCGAACAAACAGTCGCAGATTACAAACGCAACAGTTTAGTAGGTCGCAAGCTGTAGGCAATGTGGTTGATCATTAAACGTAGTAGAAATCAATGTAGATTGCACGATGGAGGTTGAAAACATGTGCATGATAGATGGAGACAATGCCAGGTAGCCTCCGTTGAGATGTCCTTCGTGAATGGGTTGTAGATAGTAAAGCTAGAGGGCTTGAAATTTGCAAAAACGAGATTGGATTGAATGGAGGGCCGCATGCCTATTTATAGAAAGTTTTGAGACCTTGTACCGTGCATCGTTTTAAAACTCTCTCGAACTACATATTGTTTTAGGGTTTTCATTAATTAAGCATTTTTAGGGTTGTTTAAGTGGCTAATTCAGCATGGAATGCTTATGTTAGCTCAACATTCCCTCTCAAGGAGGCTCAAAACTGAGTTAGAAAGGAAGGCCAACCCAAAGGTTTGTGTGTTTTTGTTTTGATGGGCTTTTACCTAGGGCGTCCCATCCCAAAACAACAAGGGCATCGAACAAAGGATGCATCGTGGCTTTCCGATGGTCTAAGAATATAGAGGTGATGGTTATCTTGCCAAGGGAGTCCAAATAGTCACCCTGTTGAGATATCGAGCTCCACTCGTGATACGCCAGGGTGACCGTTGTGTATTTATGTCACCGACTTGTCAGTTGCAGATGCGGTTGGTACACCGCCCCTGAATAATAGCTACATGATAGCTATCCTTATCTACTCTAGTTCGTGGCTCAGTTAGTATGCCACCTTAGTTAGTTGAGTTTGGTTTGAGACCCATATCTAGGGTTTTTCTATTTCTTTGTACTTGAGTTCTTTTGGCTTCCACAACTAAGAAGAGGAAAACTGTTTTCAGCCTCCACCCTTGTGTGTATTCCCCCATTGTGCAAGCAAGAAAGCTACAAGTGAGACTCCTTCCTTCTCTCCCACAATCTTGACATGGTATCAGAGTCTTGTTCGTGGTAAGGAGCTCAAGAAAGCAAGCCAAGCTCACGGTGTTCTGGTAAGAGGAGCAGTGTTGCTTTCATTTTCTGTTTTGGGAGCAGATCTTTGCAGGTAGCACAGCCGGAAAGTGCAGGAGTGTATTGTCTCAGGTTGAGACGCCCTTTGCAGTGAAGCAAGAGGGCAGTATATGTTGCGGGTGAGGGCTTTAGCCCTCGGCGACCTTGTTTTTTTGATTTGAGGCCATTTTGGGGCCTGTTTTGGAGGCGGAAGTTTTCTGCACGCACTCAGGAAAAGGCCCAGTTTTATGCTGTGCGACCACTGTTCTACAGGTCGGTGAAAAGTTACCACAGAAATTGCATCGTATGCTTATGTGCAGAGACATTGGGAGTTACAGAATCATCCTTGGTTCCTGTTTATGCAAAATTGTCACTAGGAAGTGACTGTGTGGTCAAATACCACTTTCGCCAGTTTTGCAGATTTGCCCTTGTGAGGGTGAAGCTGTGTTTTTTGCAGTGACAGAATTTTTTGCAGTATTCTGTAATGGCGTCTGATTCTCTTTCACAGATTGTCACTGAAAAGCTTGACAAGAACAACTTCCAAGCATGGAAGTTTAGAATGACGAATTTCCTTATGGGAAAAGGATATTGGGAATTTGTTGCAGGAAATGAAGAAGAACCAGTTCTTCCTGATGTTCCCAATCAACAGCAAATGCAGGCATTTAAAGCATGGCATGAGAGAGCCAGGAAAGTTATGTATTGGCTGTCTATCAGCATTTCAGACTCTATGATTGTGCATATTCAGGATGCAAGTACGCCAAAGGAGGCATGGGATACTTTGTCAAAAATGTATAGCACAAATACGCAAGCCAAGAAAATGCAGCTCAAGCAAGAGTTGCACAATGTGCAAAGAGAAAATATGAGCATCAACGACTACCACATGAAGGTGAAGAAGATTGCAGATGCACTTGCTTCCATTGGGTCACTAGTGGAAGATGATGATTTAGTTTCCGTGACCTTGAATGGTCTAGGAAAGGATTATGCACAGTTTCGGACATCCATTTCAGTTCGTGAAAGATTTCCTGATTTTGAGGAGTTGATTGCTCTTCTAATTTCTGAGGAGCAGAGAAATGGTGGTGGATCTTCTTCAGGAGGAACTTCAAAAGAAGTTGTCTTCTACTCAAATGCTGGAAGAGGTAGAGGCAGAGGTAGAGGAGGCCGATTTGGAGGCCATGGTAGAAATCAGAATATGCAGCAAACTCAAGAAAACTAGTCCTATGGAGGAGGATGTGGTAACTCTAGAGGCAGGGGGAGCCAAAGAGGTCGTGGTGGATGGCAAAGAGGCCAAAATGCAAACAGCAATGTTGAATGCTACTACTGTGGTAAAATGGGTCATATGGCTAAAGACTGCTATAAAAAACAGAATGACATCATGAATGGGAAATTGCAACAAGGGAATTATGCATCTTCTAGTAGACAGGGTGATGACAGAAATGAGCATTTGTTCATGGTGCAGCACATGAACAATTCTGTGACAAGTGCAGAAGAAAGCAACGATGTGTGGTATGTTGACTCAGGTGCATCAAACCACATGACAGGTCATGCAGAATGGATGGAGGATGCAAGGAAAATGGAAAAACCAGGATTTGTGGAGACTGGTGATGATACTGCACATCCTATTGTGCAGATTGGAAAAATTCCTTTGTCTATGCAGGATGGGAAAAAGAAATACCTGTCCGATGTATTTCATGTCCCGAATATCACCAAGAATCTGGTTTCTGTCGGTCAAATGGTTGAGCAGGGCTTGCAGGTCAGATTTAATCCTCATGGATGCTTTGTTGAGGATATGAAAAATAAAGGTCGCTTGATAGCAAAAGGAAAGAAGAAGGGCAGAATGTTTACGTTGGATGCAGACATGTCTGAATTGAGTGCAGCAATGTTTGCACATGGGACCGGTGTAGTTGCAGATATTGATATCTGGCATAAACGCATTGGTCATGTTAATGTACAGCGACTTAAATCAATGCAGGCCCAAAATATTGTTGCTGGATTGCCAAAATTCAAGGTTGCAGAAATGCATAAGGTATGTGAAGCCTGTCAGTTTGGAAAACAGGCAAGGAAACCATTTCCTAGACATGTTCAAGAGAGTGAGAAGCCATTGGAATTAATCCACTCTGATGTGTGTACTAAAGCTGCATCTCTTGGAGGCTGTCATTATTTTGTCACTTTTATTGATGACTATAGCAGAAAAGTTTGGGTGTATTTTATGAAAAAGAAAAGTGAAGTTTTTGGGCATTTCAAAACCCTTAAAGCTATGGCTGAAAAAGAAACAGGTCTGCAAATAAAATGCCTAAGGTCAGATGGAGGGGGAGAGTACCTCTCAAATGAGTTTGCAAAGTTCTTGTAGGAGCATGGCATAAAGCAGCAATATTCATGCAGTCATACCCCACAACAAAATGGAATTACAGAAAGGAAAAACAGGCATATTGGAGAGGTATCTCGTGCCATGCTCAATGAAAAAGACTTGTCAGATTTTTATTGGGCTGAAGCAGTTGCTACAGCAGTCTATATAATGAACATGACTCCCACTGCAGCAATACATGGGATGACTCCAGAGGAGAGGTATACTGGTAGGAAACCAGATATTTCTCATTTGAAAATTTTTGGTTGCATTGTCTATGTACATGTGCCAGATGAGCTGAGATCCAAGTTGGATCCAAAAGCTGAGAAGTGCATCTTTATTAGTTACTCTTTGCAGCAAAAAGGGTATAGATGCTATAACTCTTCTACTCGTAAGTTTACAGTGAGCAGAGATGTTGTTTTTGATGAGATGAGTAGCTGGTATAAACCAATAAATGTGATTGATGATGTAGATGCACAAAATGGTAATGCTGCACAGAATTCACAGCAGCAGTCACAAAATATTAGTGGACCTGGAGCGTCCTCTAGCAGTGGTTCACATTCGTCGCCATGGACAGGCAGATTGAGATCAGGAGAATCTTCTCAAAGCAATGCAGATAGTGGTATGCAGGTATCACGAAAAGGAAAAGAGAAGGTTGATCAGCCCATGTTTGATGTGAATGCAGGTCACTCTTATGTGGATGGTGAATCCAGTGGCTCAGAACAGAGCATTGATGATGAGTTGGGTATTCCTTCTATTGTTACACCTGGAGTAAGGAAGACCAGGGATGTTTTGAGAGCATCTGGGAGTGAACCTACTTTGCGCAGGTCTACGAGAGCTAGGTATCCTGTGGATAGGCTGAAATATGATGGATTTACAGCCATTCACTATGCATATATGGTCAAAGTGATACAGGAACCAGAACCCACTTCTTTTGAGCAAGCCATGGGAAAAGAAAAATGGGAGAAAGCCATGGATGAAGAAATGGATGTCTTGGAAGCAAATGCTACATGGGAATTGGTACCTTTGCCTAAAGGTAAAAATGCAATTGGCTGTAAGTGGGTTTATAAGGTGAAGCACAATGCAGATGGTTCTGTGAATAGATACAAGGCAAGATTAGTAGTCAAGGGGTATGCACAAACATATGGCATTGACTATGAAGAAACATTCAGTCCGGTTGGAAGGATGGCAACCGTAAGAGCAGTCATTGTTATGGCTGCATCAAAGGGATGGTCTTTACATCAGATGGATGTAAAGAATGCCTTCTTGCATGGTGATTTGCAAGAAGAGGTCTATATGGAGCAGCCACCAGGTTATGTGCATGCTGTTCATCCTGAGTTTGTTTGCAGGTTGAAGAAAGCCTTGTATGGCTTAAAGCAAGCACCTAGAGCATGGTCTGACAAGATAGGACAGTATCTTGTCACTATTGGCTTTCAAATTTCCAAGGCAGATTTCTCACTTTATGTGAGAAAAACAGAGAAAGGTATTATGCTACTTGTCATTTATGTTGATGATTTGATTATGACAGGTGACAGTGATGAAGATATCCTTCATGTGAAAATGCTATTGAAGCAAAAGTTTGAGATGAAGGATTTGGGAGAGCTGCGTTATTTCTTGGGCATTGAGGTGATCAGATCACCAAGTGGGATACAGCTCTTGCAGAGGCAGTATGGATTGGACATGCCATCCAAATATGGGATGACAGGCTGTAAGCCTATTTCAGTTCCTTTGGAGCAGAATGTGAAGCTGAGCACAGATACAGGTGAGCTTCTAGAAGACCCTACTATGTACAGACGCATAGTAGGAAGTTTGATTTATATGACTATTACCAGGCCAGATTTGAGCTATGCTGTTGGATTGGTAAGTCAGTTTATGCAGGCTCCAAGGAAACCACATTTGGATGCGGCTAGACGCATACTCAGGTATGTGAAGTCCACATTGCAGTATGGACTATTTTATGAGACTGGGGTTCAGATACAGTTGCATGGATACACTGATGCTGATTGGGCTGATAGTATTTTTGATAGACGATCTACTAGTGGATATGTGTTCTCTTTTGGGAGTGCTGCAGTCACTTGGAGCAGCAAGAAACAGCCTACAGTTGCCTTGTCTAGCACAGAGGCTGAGTACAGGGGTGCAGCAATGGCTGCATGTGAGGTAGCTTGGTTGCATAAGCTACTTTATGATATACATCAGTCTACAGATGGGCCAGTTGTCATTTATTGTGACAACATGAGTAGTATACACTTGGCAAATAACCCAGTCTATCATGCTAGAACAAAGCACATTGAGGTGCATTATCACTATGTGCGAGAGAGGGTTTTACTAGGTCTTATTGATCTAGTTTATGTCAGCACAGAGGATCAGGTAGCTGACATATTTACGAAGGCATTGGGCGCAGAGAAGCTGCGCAAGTTCAGAGACCTGCTCGGTGTGCAGGAATTGGGATTGAGCTCGAGGGGGAGTGTTGAGATATTGAGCTCCACTCGTGATACGCCAGGGTGACCGTTGTGTATTTATGTCACCGACTTGTCAGTTGCAGATGCGGTTGGTACACCGCCCCTGAATAATAGCTACATGATAGCTATCCTTATCTACTCTAGTTCGTGGGTCAGTTAGTATGCCACCTTAGTTAGTTGAGTTTGGTTTGAGACCCATATCTAGGGTTCTTCTATTTCTTTGTACTTGAGTTCTTTTGGCTTCCACAACTAAGAAGAGGAAAACTGTTTTCAGCCTCCACCCTTGTGTGTATTCCCCCATTGTGCAAGCAAGAAAGCTACAAGTGAGACTCCTTCCTTCTCTCCCACAATCTTGACACACCCTAGAGAGGCTAGGGTATCGAACAAAGGGTACATGTCAAGTGCCTAGTGGCCTACCAAGTCCTGCAAAGGTAGATGGGACCATAATGAACTTTGGGTTTAAAGAAAAAGGGGTTTGATAATGATTGTTTTAAAAAGTAGAGGTGGCGGCCGATTTAGTAATGGACTGGAGACTATTAGTGAGACCCAAAGGCTTTCACGAAGTAAACAGGCTATCCCGACTACTATTGGGTATTGATGGCCAAGGAAGAGGTTAGTGGTATGTGAGGCAAATATGGTGGTTATGTGGAGAGGCAAAAAAGATATAGGGAAAGCAAGCTAGCAAGGCCAAGCAAGCAAGGGAGACTTCCATGTGCAATGCCGCAAATATGGTGGATCTAGAATTGATCACTTAGAAAGACTAAAAAGAGATAAATGCGCATGGATATATGTTTACAAGAACAAAGTGCCAATGCATTGGAGTTATGTAAGAGGCAATGTAGGTGTGAAGATACTCGTGCAAAATGTGATGCAATGGTGCCACTTGGACAATGTCCTTGCAAGGGAATGGCAATCGCCAAGAGAAGAAACTTGCCTCCTCTTAAAGTGGAAGGGAAAGTTGTAGGGAATCATCCTCTTTCCATCAATGTCAAGAAGTAGGGGAGGGTGTACCCAAGTTGATCATAGAGAGAAATATATTATAACATTGGCCTATTGACCACCGTGGTCAATATGTGTGCAAAGCCGTTGGATAAAGGTACAAACTCTAGGTGTATGGTGCCTAGCTCAACTTACTCTTTGGTGAAGTGGAAGTGGACCTCCACAACCATGTTTGTGGTGTAAGGATTGGATTGCCTGCAAGAGCAATGACACTCTAGTTGTTGTAGTAGACAATAGTGGGAGAGTCGCATGGAAAGTGAAGTGCCGTTAGTAAGCTTCTCAAATAGATAGTCTTTGTGGTACCATCTAAAAGAGCCTAATACTTGGCCTTAGCCGTCGAAGTTGCCACCCTCTCTTGCTTACGGTTAACTTAAGAGATGGTTACTGTACCCAAGGTAAAGAGATAGCAGCCATGGGAATGTTGGGTTAGGATCTCTTGCCTAGTTAGAGTCAATGTATCCCTACAAACATAAACTGGATCTATAAGTTAGGCCATAAGAATAGGTACATTGCAAATATCTCAGAATATGAAGACATGGAATCCAATGAGATATCCTAGGTGCAATGAAATACTAAGAAAACTAATTGAGTATGCTAAATTTGGTCTAGTGTGAATCAATCAAAGAAGCTTCTCTATCACAGACCTATAGGTGTGCTTTTGTCGAAGGGTTGACCTAGGGTATCCTTAGAAAGATGGATAGTGGGATCAAGAGGCGTGGCCATAGGCCATGTGTGATTTGTGTAATACTAGTCTACTACGTGAAGAGCGTACTTTTGTTGTGACACAAAAATACTATTCCCAAATCGAACTATCTCCGTTCCCAAAAAGTAAGATAACAAATCAAGGTTTGGCATCTCAAAAGTACAACAAAGCTGGGCCTCTAGAGTTTGAGCCAACGAAGTAAATTATCTACGCATAATAGGATATAAGTAACCCCCTTTGAAATAGTACAAATATATAAGTTTGGGTCGTAATGGGTAGAATGGTATATGTGAGTCCTAAAGAACTTATCCATCCTTTGGAATCAAGACCACGGTACTTGCTTCAATCCACAAAGAGCTTTTTGCAAGTGAAAGACTTTATCTTTCCGGTCAGTAGAAGAAAATCTGAGAGGCTGCTCCACATAGACTTCCTTCTTCAAATAATTGTTCAGAAAGGTAATTTTGATGTCCCTTTGATAGATCGGCCAACTATGGTAAGTGGCTAGTGCAACTAGTAGAGGAAATGCTCCATATAGACTTCCTTCTTCAAATAACCATTCAGAAATGTACTTTTGATGTCCCTTTGATAGATCGGCCAAGTGTGGTAAGCGGCTAGTGCAACCAATAGACGAAAGGATATTTAGCTACGTAATAGGAGTAAAGATCTCTTTTTAGTCAATACCTTGCTTGTGTTGAAACCTTGTTGGGAATAAAGGGCCATCATGCCTTTTATATGTGCACGGGTTTGAATACACCCTTAGCACATTTGTACTTTTATATATATTTATCTAAAACCTAAAGGGGTACACACAAAAAAATTATACCCAAGAACGTCGTGCATCTCTCTCTCTGACTCTGACTCTCTACTCTTGCTCACGTTTTGCTCCCTACCGGACATTTTCATCGCAGGACATTAATTGCCATTGCGCATCGCTCACTTCAAACTGGTATCAGAGCTGCGGCTAAGGTGTTCGCGCTTCTCGGAGTCCTTGCAGGTCAGCTCGTCATTGTTCTTTCACTGGACAGGCAGGCGACAGTTCCAAGTTGCATGCAGGTCAAAATCTTCATTTCCTGGTTAGACGCAGTCACGCGCAGGTCACACACTTTAGGTGCAGGTCAAAACATTGTTTTTCAGGTCACGAGCAGGTCACGCGAGTAGGCGACGGGTTGGTCACTGTAAACGGGGCAGATTCGTCACTTTTCTTTTGCAAAATTTTTACTTTTTCAAAGGTTCCCTGCAAGCAAGCCCTTTGCTCACTGATGGGCGTTCGTGCGTGTAAGCACAGTTCAGAATTTTGGGCAGATCTGTGCTAAAAATTTGGGGATCTGACCAGATTTGATGTGAGCAAGACACAACAGTGATATGTCTCGGAAATTGCAGGAATTTGTGACATTTTGCCTCTGACATTTGGGGCTTTTCATGTACATTGGGCTGAAATTTACCCAATTTCTCGACATTGATGCACATTGGACCCCGTGCAATTTGGGGCTTTTGCTGTTTGGGTGAAATTTGTGTGCCATTTGGTCATTTTATGTACATGCGGGTGTAATTCCATGCAATTTGGACACCTAGCACTTGGAAAAATGTGGTGGTTTTGCCGAAATTGCTCTATTTTGGCAAAATTGGCCTATTCTATGCATGTCAGAGATAGTGTAGATGTATGGTTGATGCTTTGAGCACAAAAATTTTAGGGCTTTTGACCGTGCGTGTCAAATTTTGTGCCCGAGGGTGCATGTACAACAGAAATTGCAGCTAAAATTTGGGGCTTCTCATGTAATGTGATGTATTTGTCCTTGGAACAATTGTAATCAGTTGTGGAGTG
This sequence comes from Lygodium microphyllum, assembly GCF_053477565.2. Classification (NCBI taxonomy): domain Eukaryota; kingdom Viridiplantae; phylum Streptophyta; class Polypodiopsida; order Schizaeales; family Lygodiaceae; genus Lygodium; species Lygodium microphyllum. The sequence goes on along the minus strand of NC_141149.1, from coordinate 4,028,603 downwards.
TTGTAGCACAAGGTTTAGTGCTTCTGAAAATTTATTTGCAGATTTGAAATTTCTGCTTTTACATGGTTATTTATTGCTGCTTGGTGCTTGTTTGTACCTTGGTGACTTGTGTGACAGTTTGGGCGTGCATTTGCTAAAATTTTTGGTCACATTTGGGCTGAAAGTCATGGCTGGCAGCAGTGACAGCAGTCATCTCATGCACATTAAGAAGATTGAAGGAGCACATAACTTTGCAGTCTGGCAAAAACATTGCTATAATATCTTGTTGCAGAAGAAGCAAGCAAGGCCGATTAAGACCAAAGGGGCAAAGCTTGCAGATATGGAACATGAAGATTGGGACGAGTTAAATGAGCTTGCACTCTCAACCATCGAGCTATCGATTTCTGATGCCTTGCTGTTTAACATTGAAGGTTTGGATTCTGCCTATGCTATTTGGACTCGACTGGAAGAATTGTATGCCCAAAAGAGTGCTGTAAGAAAAGTTTAGTGGCTGAAAAGCTTATGGATTTGCATATGAAAGAGGGTACAGCAATGTCGGCTCACTTGAGTGAGTTTAACTCCATTTTCAGCTGGTTGATTGCCTTGAAGTTCAAGATTGATGAAGAATTTAAGGCTGTGTTCTTGCTTTGCACTCTGCTAAAGAGTTGGGATACGTTCAGGATTGCTATGAGCAATTCTAATGTGATGCTTTTGTATGCTGATGTAGAGAGTGTTGCACTCATGGAAGAAATGAATCGGCAGAACAATGCATCCAGTAAGTCTTCTAGTGCTTTGTATATTAGGGTAGATCATAGCAGAAAGGCAAATCTGATAGCAAGGGACGCAGTAAATCACGTGGTAAGGATGTTGAATGCCATCATTGTGGCAAGAAGGGTCACTTTAAACGTGGCTGCAACAAATGGAAGAAAGAGAAAGGAAAGGGCAAGAAGATAGATGATAGCAAGGAAGAGAAAAAAGAGAAAAAAATTGAAGAGGTGAATGTAGTCACTCATGACAGTGACAATGGGAATGACGTACCCTTTGTCTCTTCACACTTTAGTACACATGCTTTACTTGCAGATACAGATAATGACATGCACGCTTGGATTTTAGATTCAAATGCTTCGTTTCATGTCACCCCTCATCGTGAGTGGTTTTCTAACTATACACGGGGTCGACATGGTGGTGTTTATCTTGGGACAACTATGTATGTGACATTGCAGGTATTGGCAGTGTGCAGTTGCAGTTTCAGTATGGTTTTGTCTTCACATTTCAGCATGTACGGCATGTACCTCAGCTCAAGAAGAGCTTGATTAGCACAGGGCAGCTAGATGACGATGGATTTCATACCACCTTTGGTGATGGAAAATGGAAGATCTATAAGGGATCTAGAGTAATTGCCAAAGGTTGTAAAAGTGATACCTTGTATCTTGTCCATGTATCTAGTGTGTGTGACCATGTTGTTGCTGTGACCGAGTAGCCAAGTGTTTCTTTGTGGCATGGCCGGTTAGGACACATGAGTCAAACTTGAATGAAAGTGCGTGCTTGTTTGGGTTACTTGCCTTGTTTTCGTTATGTTGATTTTGAGCATTGCGATCATTGTGTTTATGGTAAACATGCATAGACGTGTCATAAGGAGTCTCTTTCGTTGAAATCTTCTCCTCTATAGTTAGTACATTCCGATGTGTGTCAGATGCCAGGGTTATCTTTAGGGGGAAAGAAATACTTTGTTACCTTTGTCGATGATGCTACACGGAAGGTATAGGTTTACCCTATTCGTAGAAAGCACGAAGTGCTTGACAAGTTTCAAAGGGCAAGTTAAAGTTAATAGGAGAAGTTTGAATTTGGTGGAAACAATGGTGTAAAGACCAAGGAATCTCCGAGGCATTTGTTAGTTGGGACGTATTAAAGGATACAGTGCGAAGCCGATATCTCCCACCAGCATACCGCATGTAAAAGATGAAGGAATTCTTTGGTCTAAAGAAACTTGGAATGACACTGGGAGAGGAGGAAGAAGAGAAGAAGAAGAAGAAGAGGAAGAGAGAGAGGGAGGAGGAGGAAGAAGAAGAAGAAGAGAGAAGTATGGTTCATGACCGGAACGAGAGATGTTGCAACAAGACTGGGTCCATTGACTCCCCTTCACAGAAGAAGTGGCTTTGGCTAGATTATGGGATCCCAAGAAAAGGAAAATAATACGTAGTAATGATGTTATCTTCCGGAAAGATTGCATGCATAAATAGCTCGAAAAGACTGAGGAGGTCCGTAGGGTTGTATTCCGGGAAGAAATACCTTTTGGACAGCAAAATGTGCCCGCTGTATAGTAGCAAATACGTGCTGTAAATGAACTTGCAAGTGCAGAAAATAATGCTGGAAATGATCAGCTAACCATTGCTCATAATCATGAGCCATTGGATATGCAGGAAGAACCAGGACAACAAGCTTTTAATGCTGATTTGCAGGCTGAAATGCCAGGACATCAAGTTGAAAATGGAAATTTGCAGGCTCAACAGCTAGCAAACAATGATCATTGGGTTAGGAGATCATCCAGGGCTACTAGACAACTTGATAGATTCGTTCTTGATGCAAACAATGTGGCTGATTATGCCATGTTGACAGACTGTGATGAACCATCTTGCTTTAAGGAAGCAATGGATAAACAACACAGCAAGAAATGGTATAAAGTCATGTTGTTAGAGATGGAATCTCTTGAGAAAAATGGCATTTGGCACTTGGTGCAGTTACCTAAAAGGTAGAAAAACCTTCCGTGCAAATGGGTTTATACGATGAAGGTCACTTCTCGTTCCTCGTCAAAGTACAAAGCAAGATTGGTTGCGAAGGGGTACAAGCAAGAACATGGAGTTGCTTTTGATGAGACGTTCTCTCCTATAGTCAAGATGACTACATTGAGAACCATTTTGAGCTTGGTTACAACTTAAGATATGGAGCTCATACAGATGGATGTAAAGACTACATTCTTACACAGTGATCTGCATGAAGACATATATATGCAGCAACCTAAAGGGTTTGTGGCAAAAGGGAAAGAGAAGATGGTATGTAAACTCAAAAGGAGTTTGTATAGGTTGAAACAAGCACCAAGAGAATGGTATCAGAAGTTTGATACATTTATGCAGTCTCAAGGTTTTCATAGAAGTCAAGTGGATCACTGCTTGTACACCAAGAAGGTAGCAGATGGCAGTCTGATTATCTTGGTTTTGTATGTTGATGACATGCTGATTGTTGGCAGGGGTACTCATGCCTTGAACTCACTGAAGTAAAGTTTTCATAGCAGCTTTGACATGAAGGATCTTGGTGATGCAAATCACATTCTTGGCATGTGAGTACTTAGAGATAGGTCAAAAGGTTTAGTCTATCTATCTCAATAGGAGTATATCTCCAAAGTTTTACAGCGTTTCAATATGGAGGGAGGGGGAAAACAATTGGGGTTCCATTGCCTTCATATGTGAAACTCAGTGCAGAGGACAACCCTACATCTGATGATGAGAAGGCTGAAATGACCAAGATACCATATACTTCAGTTGTTGGCAGTTTGATGTATGCTATGGTTGCTACACGTCCAGACATTGTCTTTGCAGTGGGAGTGGTTAGCAGATACATGGCAAACCTTGGCAAAAAGCATTGGGAAGTAGTGAAAGGTATTATGAGATACCTCAAAGGCACAAAGGATTTGTGCATTTGCTTTGGAAAGCAGAAGACATCTGTCGTTGGCTTTACGGATGCAGACTATGTTGGTCATGTGGACTGCTGAAAGTCCACTTCTGGGTATGTGTTACCTTTACAGGAGGAGCAGTCTCTTGGATCTCCAGGCTACAAAAGTGTGTTGCATTGTCTACTACAGAGGCAGAGTATGTGGTTGCGACTGTGGCTTTATGGCTTTCACGTCTGGCGGGAGAGCTTGGCATTAGAGAGTTACCTATTCTCCATTGTGATAGTCAGAGTGCTATGATGCTAGCACGGAATCTCATCTTTCATGCAAAGACGAAGCACATACATGTGAAGTATCACTTTATTAGAGATGTACTTGACAGCAAGAGCATTGAGCTTTTCAAAGTGCATACAGATAATAATCCTGCAGATCTTCTCACAAAGGCCCTTCGAGCAGAGCGGTTTGCTCATTGCCAATAGATGATGGGAGTTGGATAGGTATATCTATTTCAGCTTTGTACATACCGAGACTTAGCTGATTCTTTTTTCCTCTTAAGGCACATTACCTTTAGGTGGGAGGTTGTTGGGAATAAAGGGCCATCGTGCCTTTTATATATGCACGGGTGTGAACACACCCTTAGCACATTTGTACTTTCATATATATCTATCAAAAACCTAAAGAGATATACACAAAAAAATTGTATCCAAGAACATTGTGCATCTCTCTCTGAGACACTCACTCTCTACTCTTGCTCACGTTTTGCTCTCTACCTGACATTTTCATCGCAGGACATGGCATGGCCACTGCCAAATCTATTCAAAAACAAAGAATGAGCCAATAGATCGATTGATTGGATTCCTTTTTTGTTTCCTTTGACAAAACAGTATCGCTCATTTCAAATCCTTGCACCACAACGCAAGCCTTATACTTGTCTAAAATCCCATCAACCTTTAGATTAGTTTTAAAAACCCACTTTGTTCCGATGACTTTCTTGTGGCTTGGACGATTCACTAAGGTCCAAGTCTCATTTCGGTCAATACTTTCTAGCTCATTTTCCATGGCCTCTCACTATTGGGACCGCTAAAGAGTCTCTTGTTGACTATTTAGGTCAAACTACGCTATGTACTTAGTTGTAAACAATGACACAAATAAAGCTTGAGGTGGAAATTGGGCAGATTTTCTAGGGCTTTCGGAGTGAAATTCAATGGAAGGATCCTCGAATCCCACATGGTTTGCTAGTATTATTGAGGCAATGTGTCTTACAGATGGGGCCTAGGAGTTCAAGAATTTGCGGGTGGATTAGGAGTGGATAGTAGGCTTGGCTTAGAAGGAATAATGTGAGAAAAGGGCTTAGATTCGAGTATATAAGATTGTATAATGTCCCTCTCATCAAACAGTACTTTCCTAATGATTAGCTTGTTTGTTCGAGGATTGAATAGAGGCTTTCGATTCAGAGGAGTATCTTACAAAAATCAAGAGATCAGCTTGGGGTGTAAGCTTGCTTATCCTATCATCGGGGGTGTGCGTGTAAGCACGACTTCTAAATACTCTACGGTGGGAAATGATAGGCTAAGAGCCAAAGAATGCCTCATACGAAGTCTTTGAAGGACTGCTGTAGTCAACGGGTATGGATTGAGGATTTACACCGAAGTGTTAACAACCCTGATCCAAAGGTGCTTAGGGAGCTTTGCTAGGAACAACATAGAGCGTGCCATGTTTATGATGGTCCAGTTTTTATGCTTTACAACTCCATTCTATGAAGGAGAGTGGATAGAGGTAACTTGGCATGAAATACCATGCTCGTGTTAAAACTTGGAAAACTCGTGGAGGTGAACTTGTCTCCATTGTCACTTCTTATATAGCCTACATGAAGGCCAGTGTGTTTATACACCAGCAACACCCAAGCAGAAAAATATGTGAAGGTATCTGACTTATACTTGAGAACACCCACATGTGATAAGAATGATCATCCACATAAAAAAAGTACAATGGGCCTTTCAAGGTGGCGGTGGATGTTAGATCACAAAGATCAACATAAATCAATCTAAAAGGTGCCTTAGCTCTGCGTATATATTGTTGAGAGAATAGGATATGGTACTGCTTCTCGAGTTGACAAGCTTAGGCCATTAATTGTCTTTCGATGTGACAACTCATAAAGAGAGTTGTATTCGAGATATTCTAAACAAAAATGCGAAAGACACTCAATACTTGTAGGCTCTTGTATAGCTAGCAAAGCTTGGAAGTAGTGGAACTCGGGGCGCTCGATTGTTGGCTCAAAAAGAAACTGTCATGTGGTGAGTGGAAAAATTGACTTGATCGCAAGCTTGAATTGTGATCGAGGAGTTGTTTCCAACTCGGACATACCCAGCTGTGAAACTTAGGAAATGAAGATGTCCTCGACAGGGGTTATATGGTGGGAGCTCCATTGTCCATAATCCAAGGAGTAGTTGAAGTGCTTTAATGCGATGAGTGGTCTCTGTAGTCATCTTGTTAGGAGGAAACTTATAGATGTGAATGAGACTCACATCCTCAAATGCCTCTATGAAGATGATATGGGTCTTTGCAGACTAGTCATACAAGCCCTTTGGCGTTAAGATTGTTGTCGACTGCGATGGCTAATTGGTGGCAACATGGGTTTGGTCTCGCCATTGCTCATATTGAGGATTGCCATCACCTTGCCTCCCCTGCTGGGAATTGCTTGATTGAGGGGTGAGGGTTTGAGTCTTAGCTTTTGGTGCTGTGCCGCTTGCCTTTGATCGACACTTGTCGTTAAAGTGGCCAGCCTTCTAACAATGTTGACAATACCGATTTTTCTTTGGTACATTTTGCCACTTGGGTTTTAGAGATGACCGAGAGTTTCCTTGGGTCTCACTAGTTTAATTTTGATTTGGATTTTGAGTTTGTTTTTTATTTTGATTGGAAATTTGATTTTGTTTATCCTTCCCTTGTTGCCCCTTTTGAGAAGAAGCAATGAGAGACCCCTATGTAATACACTCAAACACATAGAAAGTGGACATAATAGGCTATGAGATCATGTGCTCACAGAATGGAAGTATTTTTGTGGTAGCTTGTTTAGAAATAGTGTGACCTGATCGTCCATTAGGAACCGCTGTGGTAGAGAACTTGGCGAAAAGGTATAGATACTCAACCAACTTGACTTTCAAGGCATCCTAGTCAGTGATTTTAAAGTTTTGGAGCTGATGATCCAAATTGATGCGATAGGTGTTATCTCGAGCTACATAGCAGTAAGTCAAGTGTGCCCAACACTTGGGTGCTAAGTCAAAATGCTGAAGATATTAATGAAATCTAGATAATAGACCTTGCATTAGCTTGACAATAGCGGAGGCATTCCTAGCCTTCCATGAGTGGACCACCTCAAATGGAACAAGTATGGGATTAGGTTGGGGTTTTAACCCTCGCACAAGATCCCACAGGTTTTGTGAGTCAAGGACATGTCTCACCAAATTTGGCCAAGTAGTGAAATTCGACCCATTAAAACAAGTCTTATGATGAAAGGCATGCTTGACTGATGAGGAGGAATAGCCATGAGATGTTGGATAAGTGGAATAAGAAAGTAGTGGTAGAGGGAGATAAGTAGGAGCGGGAGTTGGGTAGGCAGAAATAGGTTGATAATATCCAATGGGTGTTGATTGATACGGAGGCATTGTGGAGCATGAATGTTTCCATGAAGTGTTGGTGGAGGTGGAGGCACCGAGACACGTAATCCTTGTCCTGTGGTCAACTAGGGCATAATAAAATGATCAAAATACCCTCTAGGTAATGCCATGGAGGCAAACTGTGGTACCAATTGATCCACACTCGAGGAGGGTTGGGTGGCATTTCCAAGCCGCGGAAAATTAGAAAGGGTGGGGATGGGAGGATGAATCTCTATCATGGAGACACCACTTGGTTGAGGAAAAGATGAGGTCCTAAAAGGCGTTTTTAAGGGTGAAGGATCCCTCGGTATGATGTGTGAAAATATGTAAGGTGCACTTAATGGAGGCTGAAAGGATAGTGCAACGGAACGTGTAGGTGGAATGGGCGGGAGATTCAATGGATTTGTTATTTGTGTAGATGTGGGTAATGTGTTAGGTTCCTTTTGCCCATTAAATGCAAATGATGAAAAAAATGAATCACCAAAATCAAATTGACCATGTAGATGTAAAAGTTGAAGGAAAAAATGGAGTATTTACAATAGATTCTTGCAATTTTTATTTACCTTTTCTTGAGTGCAATTGGAAAAGTTTGAAGAGCTCCTTCATCTTAGGCATCACCGATATCTTACTAAAAAAGAGGAAGTAAAATGAAGTGGTAAGATGCGTACCTGACATATGAGTGAATGAAGGTGGAGAAGTGTGTAAAAGATGAAAGAGGGAAGGATGGAGATGGTGGTGGTAGAGAGGAAAATGGTTTGTACTCGATGCTAGTTTCCATGTTAGGATGGTTGGTCCATTGTGGAGCTTGTGTCCTTTCTGCAAAATGGAGCATTTACAATAGATTCTTGCAATTTTTATTTACCTTTTCTTGAGTGCAATTGGAAAAGTTTGAAGAGTTCCTTCATCTTAGGCATCACCGATATCTTACTAAAAAAGAGGAAGTAAAATGAAGTAGTAAGATGCATACCTGACATATGAGTGAATGAAGGTGGAGAAGTGTGTGTAAAAGATGAAAGAGGGAAGGATGGAGATGGTGGTGGTAGAGAGGAAAATGGCTTGTACTCGATGCTAGTTTCCATGTTAGGATGGTTGGTCCATTGTGGAGCTTGTGTCCTTTCTGCAAAATGGAGTATTTACAATAGATTCTTGCAATTTTTATTTACCTTTTCTTGAGTGCAATTGGAAAAGTTTGAAGAGTTCCTTCATCTTAGGCATCGCCGATATCCTACTAAAAAAAAGGAAGTAAAATGAAGTAGTAAGATGCATATCTGACATATGAGTGAATGAAGGTGGAGAAGTGTGTGTAAAAGACAAAAGAGGGAAGGATGGAGATGGTTGTGGCAGAGAGGAAAATGGTTTGTACTCGATGCTAGTTTCCATGTTAGGATGGTTGGTCCATTGTGGAGCTTGTGTCCTTTCTGCAAAATCATTAGATTAGTGTAGTGAATCTAAAGGGAAAAACTCAAATTTAGCTTTAATCTATTGTTGAGCTCAATACATGAGGATGAGATTTTATTCAACTTGGGAGATTTCGTAAGGTTTGTGGACTCCATGATAGTTTGAAGACTCTGTGGACATGTTGGATGGAGGAGCAAGGTGTGAAGTCCATTGCCTTGCGTGTCTTGATGTGCTAGGATCGGGAGCATCATGATGATGTGGTGAAGATGTGTTTGAAGTCATCTTGCTCTCTTGTTGTTCTTGCTTCTTGCGAAGGGCTATCAAATCAAAGGTCAAGGTTTCATGGAAGAGAACCTTGCTCTGATATCTTGTGAAGAAACACCCTGACGCAGAAACATAAATGAAAGTGTACGACAAAAGTGTAAACTCAAAAGAACATAGTTAGGGTTTGGGTAGCTCAGAGACAATGAATACAATGGAATTTGAATAATGATTGAATACTGACTATACAATGGTTCATACAAACAAATGTGCAAGAATGAAAACGGTACCTTGAACTCTCGTGCCTTGAGGATCGAGTCAAAGGTGTTGAGTAAGAGAGTGTGTCATATTCTTGACAGATCCCAAAACGCAGCAAGGCAGCCTCTAGATGTTAAACAACAGCAAATGTAGTAGTGTGTGGTGTTGGATTAGTTTCTAACAAGAGAAGAGAGAGAGAACTGCAAATGTAGCAAGTTGATGATGATGTGGCAGGCTAACGGCAACAAAAACGTAGGTATAATGATGTGACAGGTTGATGGCAGTAAAAATGTAGGTATGATGATGTGGCAGTTTGAACAACAGTTGCAGATCACAAACACAGCAGTTCAGCAGGTTGCTGACTGTAGACAACGTGGTTGATCAGCAAACCCAACAGAAATTGATGTAGATTGCATGATGGAGGTTGGAAACAGGTGCCTAATGGATGGAGATAATGTTGGGCATCCTTGGTTGAGATGTCCTCTACGAATGTGGTGTGGTCAGTGAAGCTAGAGGGTTTGAAGCTCGCAAAAACGAGATTGGAATGAATAGAGGGCAGCATGCCTATTTATAGAAAATTTCAGAACCTCACACAGTTGTAAAACTCTCTCAAACCGTGCACCATTTAGGGTTTTCATTAGTTAAGCATTTTTGGGGCTGTTTAAGTACTAATTCAGCATGTAATACTTATGTTAGCTCAACAATTCCAACTTGGCTTTCTTCTTAATTAGTAACGTCGCATGTTTTTTTCTTTTTGGTTGCACATACACAACCCCAAATGCCCACAACTGGAGGCACCTCCCACCTAAATATTAGCCATGGACCAATGTGGCCTTCTACTATGGATAATAAAGAAAATCCATGAGCCAAACAAATGATGGGGCTGTTTAAGTGGCTAATTCAGCATGTAAAGCTTATGTTAGCTCAACAATTCCAACTTGGCTTTCTTCTTAATTAGTGATGTCCCATGTTCTTTTTTTTGGTTAGACACACACACACCCAAATGCACACAAGTGGAGGCACCTGCCGTCTAAATATTAGCCATGGACCAATGTGGGCTTCTTCTATGGATAATAAAGAAAATCCATGAGCCAAGCAAATGATGGAGCTTGATTGCAATTGGGATCCTCCTTGTCCTACCCACCAAGGAGGACTGTTCACCCAAGTGTTCAAGGGACAAGGGCCCTGACCACAGGGACACACCATGTGAACATATGTGGCTGTACTCATGATTCTCTTTTGGAGCTTGAACCCACAATCTGTAGGTCATGAAGCACAAGCCTTACTAGTAGGCCATCACATTGGGGACATGTTGCAGGAAATATTAAATTTCAGACCTATTACATTTTTATTTTTATTTGATTGGAATTGCCTAAAAATTTCAACTTGTGAGTTCAGATTTTAAAAGTAATGTGTGGTAGTAGCTGTTGCGAGCATTCAACGTCTGATGGTTCTGTGGTGCATGACAGAAAGAACAAAGAAGAAGAATAAGGAGGGACGCGATTTTAAGAAGCATGATGGGGGTCCATAGCTGCAGGTCAAAATAAACATAACTTCATCTTGGGCGCACTTTGACATCAACTTTTGGGGTTCAGAAGGGGCAGACGATGGGCTGTGTGGGGGCAGCACGGGTGTCGATATGTGTGGGTCAAGTTTGGAGAGATTCCTTTTGTATGCCATGCTGGTCAATGCCTCAGCAAGGTTGCATGGCTTCAAAAGGAAGAGCCCAAATCATGTCAAGTTGAAAAGTACCTTGTCCTAGAGATGTGGTGCAAACACGCCATAGAAGAGTTGGTAGAATCATTTGAATTGATTTGATATTGAACTGTGAGGCTTGAGTGCTCCTTTGCCCACGCTTTCAGGAGGGGGATGTCTGCTGCTCTGTGATGATACCATCCTTTGGTGTGGAACTAGTGAGATAACTTACCTTTTGGCCTATTATCCATCTCAGCTGATGGACAAATGTAAGAAGCTGGGAATAGCAAATAAGTGTTAAAAATGTTGATATTATACCAATGTCAGTGTGACATGGCATAATATCAACATTTTTAACACTTATTTGCTATTCCCAGTGCTGGGAATAGCAAATAAGTGTTAAAAATGTTGATATTATGCCATGTCACACTGACATTGGTATAAAAGGAGAGAAGACGTAATTTCTCGTATCTTTTTGACACATTAATACAATTACAGACTTTCTCTCCCTTCTTGCTCACAGCTTCTATGGCTTTCTCATCTTTCTTGTCTTTCTCTCTCTAAATCTAGTCTTTCTCTCTCCTCGTCACTCTTATTCTCTCTCTTCCTGCAGTCTTTCTCTCTCCTCTGCAGTCTTCTCACTTCTCTTTCTCTCTCCCTGGTTCTCTCTCTGACAAGTGGTATCAGAGCTTGAGTCTTTGATCCATTATTTTCTTCCATTTTCAGTCCCATTTTCCTATTTCAAAACCAATTTCAGACAAAAATGGTACAAGACAGTGACTAGTGGAGTGCTGCAGGACACCTACAGTTAGCAAGAGACAACATCTGGAGATATCCAAGTTCAGATATGGCGGGTAAAGGCTTAAATGGCTGGACGTCATCAAATTTCATGCAAAAATGGAGGTAACTAGGGTAAAGGATGGTTAACCGGGTTTAGTTAGAGACTAAACTACAATTACTTTTCAAAAGAGAGTTTCTCTGCTCTCTCCTTCAAGCTTTTGGCTGAAGCTTTCATGGTGGTTGTCAAGAAAGTCTCAAATATCTCTCTCTACTGAACATCTCTCTCTGTCAAAGCATGGGGCAAAGAATCTATGTTGCATGAGCTTCAAGAGGAGTACCACAGTTGAGGTGTGTTGCAGATTTCAGCCAGACTACAGCCCGAAAATTGCGCTGGATTTCCTGCTCTCTCTTCCCTGCTCAGCTTGCTCCACATCCTCAGCCATTGACCACAACTCTTGAAGGCTTCATCAAGCACTGATTGGCAACAATCTTCAGCCTCTGAAGCATCCTGATCAGTCATTCTCTTGCTCAAACCCTAATACACAGCAGGGCAGCCATAGCCACAGACATGGAAGCTCAAATTTCTCAAAATTTTGGACCTTCCCGACCTCCAAAGCTTCTCTAAAGCTAAGTACAAGCTGGATAGACTCCAAGATTGAAGACATTGAAGAGATTTCAGCCCGTGCATGACATTGGAGCTCAAATGGAAGGATTATTTTGGGGCTTTTCATCAAGGAGCTTGAATCTTTGAGGTTCAAGTGTTCAAGCAAGGCTGGAGCATTGATTCTTCAAGGATTTCATCATATTGAAGCTTGTATGGACTGATTTCATGGAGATCTCAAGCTTTATGATGGATTTATGATGGATTATGAAGAACTTTTGCATCAACAGGGTTGAAGCTGACATCCATCATATTTTTCAAGCTTAATGGAGGTATTTTCCTTTTACTAATCTCTGAAATCTCTCAACAATCCTATTGCTAATGGCCTTTCCACTTGTTGATGAGAGGTTATTGATCAATTAATTCACTGGATTGATCAATAGATCAGAGATTAGTGTTAATTTTCCTCAATTTCAGCCTATTTCATTGAATTTCATTTTGATCCAAACCATTACTCATCATAAGTATCATTTGATCAGCTTGATGCATAACCTTGATTTGTTTTGTTGAATTTCTCTCACCCAAGCTGAAATATTGTAAAAGGGTAAGTACTAGCAATCAGTGAGTCACTGAATTGCATAGGTAAGATCCTTCTCCCATCTCAATTTTTCTTATCTCAATCAATTGCATCTCATGAAAGGCTGAATGAATATTTCTAAATTGCATATCATGCTGATTGCTTAGCACACTAGCCTCTGCCATGTTGATATTCCCACCGAGGAAAAAGGTGGATGCCGGGGGAGATAGTGGGACAAAAGAGAGGTGACCCTCCCTCACTATCGAAGATCCCGAAGGGGTGCAACCAATGGACTCGGGGGGAACTTTGCCCACCTCCTGGTGATTCGGAGCCCATGTAGGGAGCCTGTCATGCCGTTTTATCCCTCACACAGGTACAACGAGTGGAGGATTGAAGATTGAAGACTTTCCAAAGACTCAAGTACCTACAGGACCAAAACAGGGTAAAACAGGGAATTTACAGGTCACTTACAGGGTATTTACAGGTGGATATAGGTACACCCTTCATTGCTGAAGCACAGATGCAGGTACTACAGGGTACCCACAGGTCCTATATACCCCTTTGCAGGGTTTGGTAGCCATTTGGGGTTACTATCTTGCATTACAGGGTCAAAACAGGGCACTTACAGGTCTAGACAGGGTGCAGGACTGGACAGTTCAGACTCTGAAATCCAGCTACAGAATTTTCTGTCCTAAACGTGTTATAGCGTGCTATAGCTCATTTCGAAGAGGGCATTGTTAGCTTCGATTCGCACAAAAAAGTTCTGAAATCGGAGCTTCCTAGCCAAAGTTATAGCCGTTTTACTGACAGGGGGTACTGCATCATTTCGAAGAGGGCATTGTTAGCTTCGATTCGCACAAAAAAGTTCTGAAATCGGAGCTTCCTAGCCAAAGTTATAGCCGTTTTACTGACAGGGGGTACTGCAGGATTGCACTAATATGGCAGGACATAAAGGCAAAAATAAGGTCTAGGAGGATTATGCTCAGCTAATCAGGGATTCCATGATGGATAGCACACTTCAAGAGAACCCCGAAGAGCTTCAACAACAAGGAGAAGTCAGTTTGCTCAACAATACTTTGTGTGCCCATGAACAAAGACATAGGGAACGACATGAGGCCATCTTGTCAAGAATGGAGCAGATGGTTCAATCTACTGATCAGACCAAGGCTTCTATTGATAAGTTGGTAGAATCCAACGAACAACTCATGGCACAAATTGCTAAATTTATGCATTTGCAAATGGCATCAAAGGAAGTTAATGAGAAGGCTTGTTCAAATAGTGGCCCTTCAGTCCCACTTCAGCCATCTAACCAGAATGGTCATGGAAATGGGATTATTGGAAGAAGAGGCATTCCAAATAGTCAGTATGAAGTAGGAGAAGCTTCACAAAGACATGATGACTATTTGGGCAGTTTGAATGGGGCCAATACTCAAGCTTTTGGACTGCATACTCAAAAATTCTAGGGGTACTTTACCAACAGGAAGATTACATGGTAATTCTCAGCCACCTGTTGGAAGATTTCAGTCTCAATTTGGAGGTTCTGTACTTGGAAATCCTGATCAGCCAATTTTGGGACAGCAACCCTTTCATGAAAGAGAATTCAAGGACAAAATTGTTTTAGCCCAAATTCAATGGCCAGTCATCTTCACCATCAGAATTAGAGGAATGGACCTCTAAGATGGAGTCCTACTTTGATATATATCCTAAAACTGATGATATGCAGATTCACTTTGCTTCCTTGCACCTAGAAGGATTTGACCATACTTGGTGGAGGTATATCAAGAAAGAGAATGTACCTATTGAGAATTGGGAAGCTTTCAAGGCACTTATGGCTGAAGTCTTTGTTTCGCCTCTTGAAAAAGAGAAGCTAGCACGAAGATGGTATGGTTTGGAACAAAGGGGCCTAAGTGTAAGAGAATATACAAACCAATTCCTCAACTTGACCATGTATGTGGAAAGCATCAGTGATGAGGCCAAGCTACACAAGTTTATGTATGGTTTAGAACCATCTTTGTCAGCTGATGTTATGGCGCAAAATCCTACTTCACTTTTCAAGGCTATTGAGCTTGCGGAGCGCTATGGAAGAAAGTATAGGAAAGAGTCTTCATTTCAGCCAAGTTATGGACAGCCAAGGACTGTTTTAAAGCAAGGACAAGTTGGTAACATTTATGGCAGCAATCATATGCCTAGTGGGAGCTTACGGATACTAACTTATCCTCCATTCAATGCTTCTAGGTCTCAAAGTAATTTCAGGACAGCAAACAGTCCAAAGGTTGAATTTAAGTAGGGTGACAACAAGCCTAAGTCCACTTCAGCTAATACAAATCCCAAATCTATTCCCATGGATCTTTACAAGGAAAGGAAGGATAAGGGCTTATGCTTCAAGTGTGGAGAAAAGTATACTCCTGACCATGCTTCAAAGTGTGTATACAAAAATGTCAAGCCAAAGCTTCAGAGTATGCTAGTTTTTGAGGACTTTGAAGATGACATAGATGAAGCTAATGCAGTGACAATCAATGCTGAAAATGAAGATTTTGAGGATGACGGTGGACAGGAGTACTTTTATGATCCAGCCGACTCTTTTCCTTTTGATCCAGGCGGAGATGTTCCATTTGATCCTGGTGGATCTTGTGATGAGTCGCTTGCTGCCACTAATTGTTCTATCTCTATGGATGCTTGGACGGGATCTAAGAGCCCTAATACACTTCGTATGAAGGGAAGCATATGTGGAAAGCCAGTGTTCATTCTGATAGATAGTGGCAGTACTCACAGTTTTGTTAATAAGTCCATTATGGACAAGTTGAATTGTGTTCCCACAGACTTACAGCAGCCCATTAGAGTACAAGTGGCTAATGGTGAAGAGGAAATCAGCACACAGATTTGCCCACAGGTTTCTTTGCAGTTGGCTGAAAATTTTGAAGTCAAAGTAAACCTGATCACTTTGGAAATGGGGCCCATAGATATTGTACTTGGTTGTGATTGGTTGATGACATTAGGCAGGATTACTATGGATTTCTCACAGTTATATATGGAGTTTTTCTCCAATTACAGGGAATTCCTAGTAGATCTGATTTTCAGCTTATCACCATTCAACAACTCAAGAGAGAGTACAAGAAGCGCTCACAGATATTTGTTTTGCATTTGAACAAAGAAACACAGGATCAGCCCAATAATTCAGCAAACCATCCAACCTTGACAGCTCTTCTTGAGGAGTATAGAGATTTGTTTGAAGTATCTACTTCATTGCCTCCTAAGAGAGCGGTGGATCACCCCATTGATTTGGAGCCCAACTCAAAGACAATCAATAAGCCACCTTACAGACTATCAAAATGTGAACGAGAGGAAGTAGCCAAGTAAATCAAAGAGCTTCTTGAAATGGGATTTATTGAACCAAGTTCTTCACCTTGTGCATCTCCAGTCCTGTTAGTCAAAAAGAAAGATGGATCTTTCAGAATGTGCATTGACTACAGGGATCTCAATAAGATAACAGTGAAGAACATGTATCCTATACCCAGGATTGATGATTTGCTTGATGAGCTTAAGGGGGCTCAATTCTTCACGAAGATTGATTTGAGATCAGGGTATCATCAGATTCGCATGAGAGAGGGTGATGAAGTCAAGACTGCTTTTAGGACTGATCGTGGGCTCTATCATTTCTTGGTGATGCCATTTGGGCTTACAAACGCTCCAGCTACCTTTCAAAGCCTGATGAATAAGATCTTGCAACCTTTCCTCTTTCAGTTTGTCTTGGTGTTCTTTGATGACATTTTGATCTATAGCAAGACTTTACAAGATCATTTGTCACATATGAGGAGAGAGGCTTTCTTTTGGGATGCTCTTGCAGATAGCAGCTTCAACCAGTTAAAGGAATTACTTACTTTTGCTCCTATCCTAGTATGCCCGGATTTCTCCAAAGAGTTTACTATACAGTGTGATGCTAGTGGCCGTGGCATTGGGGCTGTTTTGCTTCAGGAGCATGGAGTAATTGCATTTGAGAGCCGTAAGCTTACAGATAAGGAGATGGCCATGAATGTTTATGACCAAGAAATGTTGGCTATCCTGCATGCAATCAAGAAATGGCACAGTTACTTATATGGCAGCCGATTCAGAGTACATAGTGATCATCGGGTACTCAAGTATTTCCTTACTCAGTCAAATCTCACTCCAAAGCAACGACGATGGGTAGCTACATTACAGAATTATGACTTTGACATTACTCATACAAGGGGCAAAGATAACATAGTGGCTGATACTCTTTCTCGTATGTGGGCCTGCAAAGTGTCAGCCATGACAGAACTACATAATGATTGGATTAAAGAACTACAGGAGGCCTATCTTTTAGATGAGGAATTCAGCCAAATCTTTCAGAAATTACAGCAAGGTCTTATGGAAGAAAACTCGCATTACCAGCTTAAAAATGGTCTTATTTGGTGGAAGGGCAAGATTGTTATTCCCTCTACTTTTTCTTTCAAGCGGAAAATTATGGAGGAGTTACATTCTTCGCCTTTAGTTGGACACTTGGGAGTTTTCAAGACTTATGACAGGATCAACAAGAGCTTTTATTGGAAAGGACTGTGGAAAGATGTCAAGGACTTCGTTATGAAGTGTATGCCTTGTCAGCAAAATAAGGATAGCACCCATAAGCCAGGAGGTTTGTTACAGCCATTGCCTATTCCTACGGGTAAATGGACTCATATTACTATGGACTTTATCACTTGCTTACCTACTACCAAGAAGGGGTGGAATAGTATTTATGTGGTGGTTGACAGACTCACCAAAGCAGCTCATTTTATCCCAACAAAAATTCAGTTTACTGCTTCTCAAGTGGCCAATCAGTTTATGAAGCATATTTTTAGACTACATGGATTACCGCAGGTGATTGTCCATGATAGGAACTCAAAGTTTATGAGTAACTTCTGGCAAGCGGTATTTACATCTATGGGCACTAAGTTAGCTCCATCTACGGCTTATCATCCCCAAACTGATGGACAGACAGAGAGAGTTAATAAATGGCTGGAGACTTATCTTCGCCATTTTTGCTATGATGTCCAAACCTCATGGGATTCTTGGTTACACCTGGCTGAGTTTGCTTATAACAATTCCACTCATGCGAGTATAGGAGTTTCACCCTTTGAGGCTTTGTATGGTTACAAGGTGCCCTTACCCACAGTCATCTTTAATGAAAAGATCAATCCTCATGGGAAGGAAGAATTGGAAAGAATGCAGACCCTTCTTCAGCAATGCAAGGTGAATTTAAGGAAGGCTCAAGATCAAATGAAGATGTATGCTGATGAGAAGAGGAGGCCTTTAGAGTTTCAAGAAGGAGAGCTGGTTTTGTTGAATATGCCCAAATCCAAGTACTCTACGTTGAAAGATGGATCCAGTAATAAGCTTGCCCACAGGTTTTATGGTCCTTACAGGATCCTTAAACGGATTGGAGATTTGGCATATAAACTAGAGCTTCCCTCTTCTACAAAGATTCATAACGTCTTCCATGTTAGTCAGCTCAAGCCCTATTATGGTGATCCAGTGGATATAGTTGATGAGCTGCCACCTATTGATGAAGATGGTCTTGTTCAGTATATCCTAGAGGCTGTTATAGGTCAGTGCGAAAAGAAGCTTCGATCACGTTCTATTGTGGAATATTTGATCAAATGGAGAGGTTTACCCTCTGAATAGGCTTCTTGGAGACCTGATTCTATATTGTGTTAGATATGATCAATGCCCCACCCTCATTAGGTGCTACCAATGATCCATGGTGCTCAAAGTTGTAAGGCCCCCATTATGAGGAGAAGCCAAATGTGAGCCCGGACATTGGTGGAGTCCTGACTTGTATATCAGATGAGGTCTATGTGACCGGATGGCAAAAAAGGTGACCATTGTGGGTCTAATCTTTGGGTTAGACGGAGAGGTTAAGCTGGTAGTAACGACCTTCGCGGGCTATAAAAGCTAAACCCCTTCGCAGCCATCATACACTCATCTTTCACCCAGTCAGAGTTGTTGTTCCAGCTAGCCTTAAGCTCTTCACCTATCTTCTGTCTAGATCGCTATCTAAGCTTCACACAGTGGAAGCGCACGGGTGGACAAAGCCATCTTTGTATCAAGTGTTTGGAGTTAAAGAATTTACTGATTCTCCTCTTATCTATTGTGTATTCTCTATCTCTTTCTCAGATTCTGTTCGCTGCGCCGTGTATTATTTTACATATTGGATGAGTATCCATACTTGAGGGAGACATTGGTGGCTGAAGCCTATTGCTTATGGAGCTAGTATTGATGCAGACTGGTTCAGGACAGCACGTTGTTTTAGAACAGTTTTTATCGTACCTAATTTTCAGAATTAAGCTATCTACATGGGCTTAAAGTACTCTTTAAGAGCTTTGTTTTGATATATGGTACATCTCATTTGGACACTTCTATCAAAAGTTATGGCAGATTTGGTCCAGCAGGGACTGTTTATTCAGCAAGCTGTCTACTTTGTTCTGGGACTATTTGTTGAAGATTTTATGGCTCCATTTGCTTCTGAAGTACTTCAAATCATGTATATAGTTGGGCCTTACTTCCGTTCTTTAAATTCAGCTCTTGTAATGGTCATTCTTCATTCATTTCCCATTTGTAAAGCTGTAAAACAGAGTAGTACTCTGTTCTATCCATCTCTTCTCTAGTTGTTTCTAGGTTTGTTTTTGAGGACAAAAACTTTTGGGAAGGGATGGATTGTAAGAAGCTGGGAATAGCAAATAAGTGTTAAAAATGTTGATATTATGCCATGTCACACTGACATTGGTATAAAAGGAGAGAAGATGTAATTTCTCATATCTTTTTGACACATTAATACAATTACAGACTTTCTCTCCCTTCTTGCTCACAGCTTCTATGGCTTCCTCATCTTTCTTGTCTTTCTCTCTCTAAATCTAGTCTTTCTCTCTCCTTGTCACTCTTATTCTCTCTCTTCCTGCAGTCTTTCTCTCTCCTCTGCAGTCTTCTCACTCCTCTTTCTCTCTCCCTGGTTCTCTCTCTGACAACAAACTCTTGCAGGTTTTTTGCTTTGCTCTCAACTGAGAATTTATCATCCAGTCATAATCCGTTTCCCACTGAACTGTGTGTAATGGAGCTGGTTCATAGCAAGGTCTTGGATGTTTACATATGTACTAATCGTCGCTTGACCAGCTGCAACAAGAAAAGCTGGGATCTTATGGGATTGGAATGGTGAATAAGGCAAGGTGCCAGCAAGCATAGATAAAAAGAATCAGGGATGGAAGTGGCAATAAAACTTTTTCATTTTCTGTTTTGGGTGGTGGGGCCCGAGGTATGTGTAGAGCAATTTATGTATCATTGAAAGGGATATGTTCTATTTTGTAGTTCGCCTTTGTAAGGGACTTGAACCTTGTTGTAATAAGAAAAAAATTAAGCATGTTTTTGTCACTGACTATTTTGTGGCTTTAAGCTTTTTCTCAGTTTGCGTAAATCTCACTTCAATGATCTTGTTTTTGGTATTTTTGAAGGGAAGGGTGTTAACAATGCCAGGGTGATAACAATCTACGAATGCTTTTATTGCAGCCACTGGTAAATCAGCAGGCTTTGGACAGTTGAAGAATGGTTTTGTTTTTAATTGTTCAACAGGACTTGCACGAGTGTAAGTTTTCTGGTCTATGGTATTCTTTTTGCTGCTGTGTTCCTTGTTTTCTGATTTTCTTGCTCCAATCGTAGGCAATCTGATTAACCTTTTGTGAAATTTAGACATATATTCACCTTAGGAAGCATTGCACAAGCAGGAACGCTGTGTCTAAAGGTTTTTCTTTTTTTGTGCCCTCCTGAAGGAATCCTTTGTAAAGTTGCTTCTGTCTTCATTTTTTTCCCAAGGATATTCCCTTCCTTTTTGAATTTTTCCTTTTCATGTTAACTGCTGTTTTTCCCCAGAAACATGGCAAGAGCATTCATTCACTGCACTCATGTTGTTTCAAGACTCGAAGTACTATGCATTAAATGGATGCATTTAAGATAACTTTGTCTTATGCATTTTAAAGTTCAATAACTGAAGTGGAAGAAGTAAAATCAGTGGGATGTCCAAATGACTTTTGACTAATGGATATGAGAAAGATTACTACAACAATCTTGATGACAAGAACTGGGAAATCAGTGGAATCTCATTTCACATTGAGATATAGAGAGAATGACCTCTTCATGGTCAATCTCACTCAATATAGATTTCCATTAACTTAGTCCTTTTCTCTGAATCACGTTTGCTGGCCCATGTGTGTCTGGTTACCTTCTCCTTTGAGAAAGGTGCAACTGGTTCAGTTCTTGGAGGTTGTCCCATGTTCAGAGTATGCTTAACAGCTGCCAAGATGCCTCAATGAGTTGAGTTGTTTGTGACATTTGCACATTGTGCTCTCTATACCTGGCTGGTTGACAATTGTAACAGTTTATCTGATCTCTCATGAAAAATCACCCATAGGTTTGTGAAACAGCATTAGTATCCGCTTTCAACTGACACTTGCACATTTTCGCTTGTGTTGTACTGAGTTCCACCTTTTGTGCAGCCGTTAAAATCTGTTCACCATATTCACTCTGCTTGCAGCCATTCTGTATATGCTGCTTTGCACGAGTTTGTGTGTGGGGTCGGTAGAGGTCCAAGGGTGATAAGGGGCATCTCATCAGCCACCCTGCATGCTGTGTAGAACCATCACGTATTGTATGTAGCAGACCTGCATCATCTGCTTCCTCACTTTAGACACCCTCACAGATCAGGGTGCAAACCACATCCAAAAATATTATATGAAGTATTCCCCCAGACATCATGGAGGACACACCCTATGCTTCCGATAGATGACAACTCATTAGGGAGTGAAACAATGCAATGTAAACCTCATACAGATCACACAGACTGACCTTTCACCTGATGAGCATTTCGAGAGACAGGTGACAAGATGTCTGATGGTTTGGCTGCCAAAACCTTATTCATCCCTTTTTTTGAGATTTGATAGCCATGCTAGAAGAGAGAGAACTTAGATTTCATAGAGCGACATTTTGAAAAGGATATGTGAGCATGGAGTTGCCATGCTAGATTAGAGAGAACTTTGTGTATTGGATTTCAGAATTCTTTCATTTTCTAAGGAGATAACATTGAGCATAAAGGAAGTAGATCTATGTGATAGGCAGTCCTTGATATCTGAGCAAGTCTCCTGGTTTTTGCCGATAGTTTGCTTTCACAGAAAGAAGGTTTCTTTCAACACTTGTTCTTTAGTATTATGCTGGTTGAGATTTTTAATGTTCTTACATGGTATATGTGGCCGTAAGTCTTCTTTCATGGGGTTTATGGTTCATGCAAATGAATATCTTATTCCACACGAAGCTATAGTCTGGTCCTTTCACATGTTACATAAACAATTTAAGCAATTTGGTCTCCCTCTCTTAGTCTGGTGCAACTTTTCCAGCCACAGGAACATCATTGAACATTTGTCAGCGAGCATTTTGTCTGTGTTCCAATGATGGATTTGTAGGAGTCAAACACCACTTGGGTTTGAAAAACTGATGTGAGACCTCAATGAGCTGATGCAGGCTGCTGAGCAGGCCCACCTGTCCTGTACTCGATGCACTCGGCAAAAGCTTGTCTTTTGAAATTGCTGTGGGATTAAATGGACGAGTCTGGGTAAGAATCTTGATTGCAGGCAATGAGTCTCAAAGTATTTTTCTTAGTTGACTTAGTCTTCATTCTATTTTTACAGGTCAATAGTCCTTCGGTATCTACAGTAATCCTTGTTTCTAATGCCATTATAAATGCTGAGTTCTTGAGTGCTGCTCAACAGCAAGTGATGGTGCAGAAATTGCTACAAAGGGTACAATGATTTTGAACTATTGAAATGCTCGTGTTGCTGGAGATCCACCAGTTTCCTCGTGATCAAAGGTAATTCATCTTCTAGATCTGGGTATGATTTGCATCCTCACCAGTGTTTAGAAGTTAAATTACAGAGGCCCTCATAGAGAATTCTAAGATTTCAGCTTCCAGATTCAGAACCTTCCCTGGTACAGTTATTTGCAAATTATTGTAATTTGCCCAAGGGCAAAGTAGAGTAGTAAGGATTAAAATGTTGTCTGTGATGGTGTTGCTCCACTTGTCCTCGGCCATAAGATGAGCATCACTCCCGCAATACACAAGTAAATATAACAGAATATGTGTGAGGAATGTTTACATACTGTAAAATGCAATAGGTCAAACAGTTTTGTAATCCTTACCCACATTGACGATTCATGTTCAGTTGTATCCCCTTCAATCAATGGACATGAAGGAAACCCTCTATTCATGCTATGTTGCTCATCCTTATAACAAGGAGTTACTCTTTCAAGTTTTTAATGTGTACTCAACATTCAAATTCAGGCTTCATTAATTCCATTGAATGTAGCATCCTTTGCATCTGGGAACAGCTGGAAATCTGCCTTGTAGCGCTGTGCCACATCTTTTTGGACATTAGTAGTTTCTATGGGTGCTCTTGGCACACCATGCCCAATTGTGTTGTTATCACTAGTGTGGACAAGCCTGCAGAGCAATTTTTGTTCAGTGGTTTGACGAATCAAAGTATGTTGGGAACCTACTCTTCAAGAAGTGCATTCATGGGGAGGGGGAACTGAACCAAAACAAGACGGTGCTAAAAGGTAAGTGCAATAGCAAGAGTAGAGATATGCATGTGCTTCATCATAGGATAGAATGCGAGAAGCCTTCACCAAGAGATGAACTGATGTGCAGGTTCTAGTCAGGCATTTGATTTAGTGCCCACCTCTAGCCATTGCTGACATGGGAGAAGCCACAAGGGCATGACAATGGCATATGCGATCCCCAAATATCCAACAGTCTGTTATTTTTGACAGGAGTAAGGTCAAATTGAATGGATATCCATTATGTTATGAAAGATCAGGAATTTGAGACATCGTCTTGCCTAGCTTTTAGGCATCATACACCACTGTTAGAGAGTACCTGGGAATTAAAAGCAGGATTCACCAGAAAACGAAGGAAAATACATGCCAAACAAGAAATGCAAAGATGCCATGTAATCCCAAAAAGAGTATTGATGCTATTTGTCATGAGAGAGCTCATAGATGAAAATGTTCATGAAAAAGGTTGAATTGTTGGACACCAGAGGATCTATACAGTTTGCATTTGAGGCGTTTGGTTAGGACTAACACACCCTAGTAGGTTCAGTTCAAAGATGCTTATATTGGCTTGCATTGGATTGTTCGGTGCTTGAAGAAGGCTCATCAACATTGGTGATTATGGTGAGGCCAATATGACATTATTATTGCTTCACAAAAAAAAGAAAGAATGGTAGAGGATGGGGAGGGTCTCAGTGCAGGGCAAAATTCGCAAAGAAAATTGTCATTGAGATAAGTTGGTTTTACAACAAATCATAGTTAGCAATTGGGAGTTGGTTTTAATGCTTGCATTGCACAGTACATGTGCCTATTTATGGAAGCAAGCAAGCTTAATGAAAGCATTTGACACATTTCCTCGAGGTGAGTGGGATGATGTACCATTGGCATTTCTTTAATAGGATCAAATGCAAGCTTAAAATTGAAGCAACTTTGGTAGGTGAGTCCTTGCAATGCTTGGGGGTGAAACACATGTTCTTGTCTAGCACCTCCATTTCTCGCCCTAGAGCAATGGCGCCATGGGCCATACATTGGCAAGATTACTATATCACTCTTTCGGGACAACATAGAAAGAATGTGCTCGGTGTTGTGCTCTTTGCAGGAACTAAAGTAGCTACCCAAAGTGGTGCACATGTTGCAAGGGTTTTAAGAATCATTGTTATGTTGTACGGAGGAAACGAGCTTTGATCGCCCAATGTATCATAGAGGGATGACAATTTGTTTGCCCAATACGACTACTAAAACACACCATTAGGGGCCACTATGTGCCAAAGCACTTTGTACATTGATCAAGCTAGGTAGTATTGGCTTGAAAATTGAAGTGCCAGAGAAGCATTGAAAAGGTATGAGGCTCTCGGAAACACTTGGGAGAACCAATCCTCAAAAAGATCGCACAAACACAAAAATATGCAAGCATATTTGTATGCTAACTCTTAATAACGATGTCTTGGAAGTCTTTTAAGGACTTTCCACCCAATTCAGTGGAGGGGTCAGAAGGGGTAGGTTTATTAGTATAGTTATGGTCTTCTTACAAGGCCTAAATTTGATCGGATGCCCGATTCAAACTGGCAAGACGGGCCTGTTGACAGAAAGACCGCCATGTTTGAAAGCTCGATGTAGGATTAGGATTGCCGCACGGTTCTCCGCTCGACACCACCATGCACGAGTTGACATGCATCGCATTATTATGCCCCTTGCATGCCATGTTTAATCTATTGGGACATGCTTGATTGAGCTGTTAAAGGTTTGAGCTTCATCTTGAAAGTAGTGCCATCCTGATGTGCAAGATCTCTCTCACATAATGGAAATCTCTTTATTAGCAAGGTAGCCACTCTTGCATACCTTCTTGTTCTCTATTCTGCTAGAACACTCCCCACAAACAAAGGACTTGTTCCCTTGCCATAGCCTCATCACAAGTATAATATTGACATAATGCTAAGAATAGCACCTAGCTTGTCTACACCACCACCATATTACTTTTTAGAAGAGACACGACTGATCTAAAAGCTAGTAGTACATGGAGCTTTTATACTGCTATTCCTAAAAACATTATGCTACCACTATTCAAGGGAATCTGAATTTCATGAAGGAGTGATGGTTGGGTAATGGCAAACAAGATGTAAGCTTATTAGTGTAACATACCGTGCCATGGATTTAACAAATGTTTATCTTGAAGGAAGTCATTTGAACCTTTAATGGATTAGTTGCAATAAAAGCATGAGGACTTGCTTCACTATTGTGGTAATTTATCAAGTTATTTGACAAAGGGCCAGACTCTCAAACAACTAGAATTGATGGGGTAACATACTAAGGTTATGATGGGGTAACCTACTAAGTAACCTTATGTCTACACTTACATTTACAACAATTGGCTACCTTTGAGTGGATAATCTATGGTATTATATTAAATCCTTATGTTGAGATGGCTACGAGGCTTCAATGCCAAGTTTTTGTGGTGCAAGCATTAGGTAAAGATATACACAACACATTTTACGACATATGATATTAATACATCAACAGACAAATGCAATGTGTACACATGTGCATGCGCATGCATATGCACACATGCTCCCGCATGCATGTATGCATGCACACACATGCATATACAATAATTTGCCTAGCTTGCTATAGAGACACAATCATACACAAACTTATAGTTATTACTTAAGTCTTGATATCCAAACTTTTACATGCCTCACCCAAATTCTTTAATTGTGTGCTTTGTTCTTTAAAACTCTCTTCTATGCTTCTCACACATTCATAGTTGTATACACTTTGTGGTGTCTTATAAGCACACCAAATCTTGATTGATCGTACTTGAAAATATACATATATAGGTGGCATGAGGATACAAGAATATAACAACAAATTCAAGCCTTCTCACTTCATCTTAACAAAATTCGCACCTCATCTTGTTCTAGTTACGTAGCATTATGTTAGAGCACCTTCCCACAACCCCTTTTCCCGATGATCTGATGCACCTTGTCTCCACATTCCCATTTAAAAAATGATGCCAAATTTGAAATGAGCATGAATAGTTGGGTAACTTTTTCTTATATGCAAAAGTTACAAAACATACAACAATAGCTATTGTTGCTTTTGGTGCATTTCAAAAAGGGGCAGGGGCAATGTGGGAAAGTCCCCTTAGCTCCTATTTTGTTCAACGTTGCAAACTCCTATATGGATGGCATGGGAATACAATAATTTAGCAACAAATTCAGCCCTTCTCACCTCATCTTAACAAACTTCGCACCTCATCTTGTTCTAGTTACGTAGCATTATGTTAGAGCACCTTCCCACAACCCCTTTTTCCAATGGTGTCTCCTAGCGCTAAGAGTGGCAAGACTACGTGCATTTTTGTGCCCTCCCAGAAGGCATTAACATGTAAGGATTTGGGCCTTGAGTGTAGCATCAAGCTAAGTATCTAAGTCACTACACTATGGTAATGTAGGTCAGTTGCTTCTTGCTCAGTTGGTCCTTCCACCCACTTCTTCAACTCCTGCCACAACATTAGGAGCTGCCGAAGCATGTCTCCTAAGTGCAAAGTCACGGGGGTTGTCACTAGTGTCCTAAGAAGGTTGTCAACTACTTGCTGCCCTCCTAATTCCATGTTTCTTGGCCAATGGCTATGGCTTGTGGCACTTAAGCTTTGTCTATGCGGTCCTACTTGAGGTGCAGATGCATCTCTTCACTTCAGTTGCATAGGTAAAACTGGCATGCTCACACTAGAGAGCTCATCGATTTCATCTTCTAGAATGGGGTCCGTATCCTCCAAGTTCTCTTGGGCTTCTCTCACCCACTCCTTAACCTTATTTATGGCTTCAAGCTAGCGTTTTGGGTTGGGGTACTCCCCAACCTTGGCACTCCCCTTTTCCACAGTCTTCAAAGCAAATGTTTCCACTTCTACATCTGTGACCTTTTTCCTGGTGGTCAAGGTTGGCTACAACGTCTGCCAGAGCGACCTTCAGTGGTGTGCTATCCTTGTTTCCTAGTACAATAGTACAAAATTGAAGGAACCATGACAAACATAATGGCCATGTTCTGTAGTAGCTCACAGACCTCTCATTTATCAGGAGGATTCACCAATAGCTTTTCATTTATTAGAAAAAAAAAGTTCCAATCACTACCTGAGTTGGACTTGGTACTGTTAATGGATCCGCAGTTGCTGCTCCTATTACATGACCATCTGGCCCTGCCAGTTGTTATGCAAGTGTCTCCTTTATTAGTCAAAAGGAAACATCTAGAAAGACCTATACTAACCTAGAAATCCAACAAAAAATATGGTATATATATGAATCTAATGTCAACTAAGTAAATCCAATGTCATCAAATTAACAACATACTAATGCAACAAAAAATATGGTATATATATGAATCTAAAACCATTTAAAATTTCATCACAAAAGTGAAGAATAGACTTAGAGAGAAAAGAGTGCTTACATTATAAGCTTACTTTTGCTTTGTCATATTGAATATGTCATTCGAACAATGCAATACATCATCCCTTGCATCCCAACCTCCAAATAGGTTATAAAACAATCATGCAAGCCCCTTTTCTAAGCCAAAAAAAGGATAATTTCAGATTGTAAATCACTTGCTCTCCCAATGCAAATACAATGCTTCTAGCTTCATTGTGTCTGCTCAGTGTATCCACCAATTACTAGATAACCAAAGACTAAATCTTCTTGAGTTCTGCATTCAGATCCGCTAGTTAAAAAACATGGCTGTTCAAAGAAAATGCTTTACTCAACCATGCCTACATTCAAACCAAGTCTAGTTTCAAATGTGAGAGCAACCATGCTGAAACAATAAAAGCAAACTGTACAACAGGTGCACAAGAACATGAGAATTACTAAGCATGACTTTTGTATGAAGTGGACATCTCAATTAAACCAACATTAATAGGTTGGAGAGCGTGGTGCGAAATTTGGACTCTGAAGCATTTGTAAAATGACAATTGGACTCTGAAGCATTTGTAAAATGACAAATGTAGACCTCAGCACACTCATCTCGCACACAGAAGACTCTAAGTTTTCTAAAATCAGAACCTGTAGTCACCATGCTAGTTGTGACTTGTAAGTGAAGGTCTCCATGCTGTGCGACATCAACTTCAAGGATTTCACCCACATTTTTCAACCGGTCTGCTAGAGTCTATAGTTGGTGTAAATTTGCTAGCCACAAGCTTTTTCAAAATGAAAGCAGAGACAATCAAGTTGCATGAGAATATAATTTAGCATATCAATAAAGTGAATGAGCATGTATCATCCCTTCCATTTCAAGGGTCTATTGATGCAGAGTGCCATTGCTAGACATCATCGCTCTCATTTTGTGATGGTATGCAAGCCCCATTTTTAGCATGTGAATGACACCTGGTCATACATGCTCCATCTAGTCTTAAGGTAGGAGATACCATGGAATGAAATGTAATCAAAATGGAAAACACTGCTCTCAAGAACATGTGCCTATGATGATACAAGCTCAATATACCTTGGTAATGGTAGGAGCGGTATGAAGCAGCCTCCATTTCTTGAGTAGACACAACATCACAACACGAACGTGCATACATTAGCCCTTTGCAGCTAAGTGGCGTGTTGTTTCGCTAGGTGTGCCTGCACATGGTTAAGAGTGTTGCAGTTTTAATAAAATTCTTAAAAACTGTAAAGTTCACAGATTGTTGTGCTCTGTAAAGCAAAGATATGGTAGTGTTGAGGTATGGTGAGCGAGCAAGAGAAAGAGATGACAGCCACATTCCTGACCATATAACTCGATTAATAATTTCCAAGCTCAATATGTAGATGTGACCAATCTCGAATTATGTGAACCTTTATGATACCTCAACTAGGAAAAATGACAATGAGATTGTAAACAATGCATGACAGTAAAAAAAAAATCCCTTGACCAGGCAGTGACACCAAACCTTGCAATAATGATCGATCCCTAAATCTGTTGTGAGTCACAAAACAAATACTGCTGAGCAAGCTATGTACTAAAGGAAAAATGCAGTCTTTCTATAAAGATTCAAGGTTTAACTCACCTACCTAGACAGTGGCTCGATCACAGATTAGCGTCTCTAGCAAAGGACATATAAAGGCCCAGGGGTATGTAGCAGGAGGCATGCAAATGGAGCTCGAATATTTGCACGACACACAGAGATCGACACTCGCGTACGCTGACACTAGCAAATCTTCCAGATGATGATGCCTTCTTTCTTGGAACAACACATGCTATTGAATATGTCTTTGTCATCCTTGCATCCTCCACTTTCACGGACTATGTAGTAGATGTTGTCGATGATGCTCTAGATTTCCTTCACAGAGGCCTTGATCTAGTGCAAGGAGCACACGAAAAGGAAATCTCATATGGAGAAGCAATCACCGCGCGCCGGCTTGTCCTGAACCAATACTCGTAGTCTTGCTTCTGCCCTCTTCAAAATAAAAAGATGCTTCTTTGTGTTTTTTTTTCTATTGTCCTTGCTAATTTTAGCACTATGCTTCTACCAATGCATGATATGGCACAAATCCTTCAAGCTGTGAATATGGACTACAAGCCCTCTACAATACATATTACTTTCCCTATTGTGTATTATGGAGATGTCATATGCGTTGGGTGAAACGATGATGACGAGCTACTTACCTGAGTGCCAAATAATTTATTTGTGCAATAGAAGCCATAACATCTCAAGGAAGTGCAATTCTTCCATTAGTAGTGTCCAAACTAGTAATATAAGGTAGCCTATTTTGGTTCAAATTTTCTTTCCAATCAAAAGTACCCTCAATCCAGGATTCCTCTTGAATAGTGGTTTTCTCTTTTGTTAGCTTGCCATGTGACTTTAGATGCATTGGTACCAATCTATTTTCCCCAGAACAACCCTCTTCTACTTGCGGATTAATCATTCAGATCGGTCCTAGTTTCGATGGCTACAACCCTACTTGTTTTTTGCATGAAATTACTACCGCAACACTTTATAAACCAAATGGAATCAATTTCTATCTTCAAACCTTATGGAGGTGGTTGAGATCAATCATGCTGGTGTAGGTTCAAGCTCTTGGATGAGCGAGTCTTTGCCTAGATGCTCTCTAGAACTCTATTATAGGGTTCTTACAAGGATTTGAGGTCCAACAAGTCAAGGGGGACTAATTGCAATCTTGAGGGACAAACATAATGATATATTTTATCTTTCATGCGATGATCAATGAAGGGACATATTTAGTGAATGTGATGCAAGTTTGAATCATGTCACATCTCACATCTAGAGAGCCATCAACTCGAGGGGAATCAGTACGATGAAATTAAAATCATGCATGATATGAACATCCTATAAAGAGGTTTTTCTCTCATGTTGTTGTTTGTCGATTTTTGTTGGGATTATTTTGCAACTTTCACCAAACATCTTCCAATTGGCACACCACAACTCAAGTGTGAGTAATTGTTGGGAAATTTCTAAGGCAATTATCTTGATTCCATTGTAACTCAAGAGACTCCTCAACATTCAGATTCCATTGTATTTTCATTTCTTTCCCAATTGTTGGGCCATTTCTAAGGCAATAATCTTGACTATAATACCTTTAGCTATTAGGATATCCCAAGATGTTGGGCCTATCCACCACAAACCTACTAAAGTATGGTAGGTCTCCACCCAATTCTTTATAATGATAGCCCATAGTTGTTGTGCATCCAACCTCTTAAGTAGTTGAAACACTAAGGAATATGTTCCCTCTTTTTGTTTCATTAATCCAAGTCCTTTTGACCTCTCAACTATTAAAAACTCCCATGCTACAACATGCCATCGATATTTGTTTCCTTCATGTTCGACTTAGTCTCCATATTAAAATCCATCCTAGCAGACCTACATATTGGAATTTTAAGTTGTCCATACTTGCATTGTCACCCCTCATGCCAATCTCAAGAGCTAGGTGCCTCATTTCTTAAAGAAGTTTTGAACCTCCACATTATGTGCCTCAAAGGAGCATCCCTCTTCTTATATTCCCACATTACAAATGCATAGTTGTTTTGCATCCAACCTCTTAAGTAGTTGAAACACCAAGGAAATAATGATAGCCCATAGTTGTTGTGCATCCAACCTCTGAAGAAGTTGAAACACCAAAAAATATGTTCCCTCTTTTGGTTTCATTAATCCAAGTCCTTCTTTTGACCTCTCAACACTTAAAAACTCCCATGCTACAACCTTCCATCGATATTTGTTTCCTTCATGTTTGAGTTAGTCTCCATTTTCAAAGCCATCCTGGCAGACCTTTATTTGAATTTTAAGGTGTCCATACAAATGGCAAGAGGTTGACAAATTGCTGAAGGTTCAAATAAGAAATATACGCCTCAGCTATCTATATCACTAAAAACATGCAAAAAATTGATTGTTGAATATATTCTATGCAAATCAAGAGCAACCATACTGACAAAATTGCCCACTTCTCATGTCCTTTCTTCCTAAAAAATTAAATTGGATCCAAGAGCACATAATCTACCTTCAATAACCACCAATACCTTTCATGGCTTCATTAGCACATGAAACCCGATGGGATCCATTTTCATCTCCTAACGCTATAATATTGAAGCAATTGAGGCACGCTTCAGAAACCACATAGGCACAAGTCATCCAAAAGCTCACATACCATAACCAGAATCAAACTCTGTTCCTATTTCACACGCATCCATTTTCTCTCTCTGTGATGTATTTTGATTGGTGTAATTCAATTCTCTCTGTGGTATCTTTGATAACTATATTGCATGAGATGTATTCTCATCACCATATTGGGATTGTACTTTTGATAATTGTAAGTTGGATTTAAAGATTTTAGCCCCCACAAGCCAACAAGTGTGATTTATGAATAGACATGGAATGGTGCTTTGTCTAATCTTGGATAGATGTACTAGGTTATGAATAGACTTGGAATGGCACTCTGTTGGTTAAACATACTAGGTTATGGATGTAAAGAGCCAAAGTTGACTTGTGGACCTCATCACCTTGAGGAACATTGTTGGCTTAGGAAGGTTTCATAAACGCCCAAATGAACAAACACCTTAGAATGCATAAACCAAAAGAAATGAAAGGTGGATCAAACATGATTTGGGTGCTCCTGATTTCAAATTTGTCTGGATGCTTGCATGCATTTGATTGGTGGCAATGGCTAGCCACTCCTTTTTGTGTACTATAGAAAACTATCCAGTCACCTCTTGCTTGTCAAATTTAGCATCACTATGATAGTTCTATCCCCCATTGAATAATTGAAACCTCAATTAACAGCTTTGTTGCACACATTTGTCCCCGAATGAATATGAAATGACCCTTAGTTATTCTAGAGTATTGATCCAAATGGCAAAAAATTTTGTCTTAATTTGTATGGTTAGGTCCCTTACGAATTACATGGACGTAGCTCAAAATGGATGTTTTCTAACATAGTCACTCTAGAATGAGTTGTGATAAAGAAGTAAAGTGGAGTTCTTGTCTATGGCTAGGGCGCCATCCAAGCTTATAATGCCACCCTTAAATTCATTTGGAGAATTGTTCTATAAGAATTACTACCAGCCAAGGCATCACAATGGGTTGTTGAACTATGTTGCTTTGTATTTTTTATTTTTCTTTTTTATGGTTTTAATAGTCATAGAGTGTAACTCCTCCTCTCTAGGGACCTCTAAAAGTTAGTCCATAAGGGGCCTTACTAGGAGATCCCAGGGTCTTTGAATTATCTAGAGTATACAACATATGTGTCCTGCTATTTTAAGAACTACTAAAGGAAGATTACGACTCTTGGACACTTGTTATCACTATGGCACTCAAAGGCAAGCGCCATCTTGCTCATTTAAAGAAGTTATACAAATACCAACATTTTCTCCTAACAAGAGTAATAGGATATCTAAAAAAAATTGGATCATTTCAACCATCTAGTCATTAGTTGAAACACTATAGTTATTCAAAATCTTGATGGTTTCTCATCTAAGGCTCATAGGGTGCTAAACCAAGATTATGTTTACATTGGCATGTCCAAGCTTGCAAGGGTGAGTATTTTACTATTGTTCTTAAATTAACCATGATTTGTAGACCAATTCATGTAAGGAGTGCATGAAAACCTATAAGGTTTTTAATCCAAACATTGCCATGCGTGCCATTATACAATATCCTATGTCTGCATGAAGTATTAAAACATGTGCATTAAATGGTTACATCATCCAAAAAAGTTAGAGAAAAGTGAGTAATATTGCACAAAATAGGTATGTAACTACTTGGTTTGAGGCCTCCTTTTTCTGCAACACAGTGGTCATTTTCAACATTTAGTGCTAGGATAAACAAGCCCATGACTATATTTAGATATGGCCTTTTGACTAAAAGTGAAGAGGCTTGCATGTGTGTGTATCTATGTGCATGTGTATGCATGTGCACACATGTTTATGTATGTATGTGTGCATGCATACATGCAGACACATGTGCATACAACATGTTCATATGTGTGTGTAGGGGGGTTAGGAAATCTAGGTTCACCTCCATATGGTTACTTTCAATTTCATTAATTTTTGTGTTGTGTTTACGAGCTAGATTAAAGCTTGACTTTCTTATAATTTCCTATACATAGAATTTTGAGAGAAGGTAGAAAATTCTCTATGTACTTAAAGCTCCCTACTATTACAATTAGGAAGTGGCATTTTTATATAATTCTTTTATATAGGGAATTTTGCGAGAACATAGGAAATCTTCGTAGTGACCTATGTTTCCCTACAAAAATTGCAACATTTCCTACATTTCACAAGATTTCCTATATAGCGATTGATTAAAAGTCCCTTGTGGCTTGGTATAGGCCATTTTACCACACAAAATACATATGAGAGGCTATCCACTAATTGATATCATATATATATATATATATATATATATACATAGATACATACATACATACATACATACATACATACATACCCCACATGGTATAGGCCATTTTACCACACAAAATGCATATGAGAGGCTATCCACTAATTCATTTTTGACATGTTTATCTGTACACGTAACAAAGGAATTCATTGTATTATGATATGCATATTTTTTTGTTTAAGTTTTGATATTTTCTATATTGATGTGAATTTTGGTTTGAGTTAACATTTTTGTTCTATAACATTAGCATTTAATCTTAATTTCCTAGACACTTTCAATCAACCACGAAACATTTTGACAAGCTTTGACTTATTGAAATGGAGTTGGGAAGTTTAATCATGCAAAACTAGCATGGTTTGGTTAGAGTTACATTTTCATTAATAGATTTTCAAAAATTTGAAGGCACCAAATGTTTATTCTTTCATGTTTTTACTCCCCCCAACCCAAACTAACATATACGTTGTGAACATTCTCTATGATGTTTGATGATGGAGAATTTGAAGATATTAAATATTAATGAGTTTTTCTACTAGGTGCGGTAATTTCAAGGGTTCTTCAAGTAAACTAGAGCTCTTAAAACTTACAACCATGGGTGTAAAATCTTATGTTTTTTAGTGTTAGTAAGGTATATATTAACTATGGACACAAAATCAGAATATTTAAAAGCATGTGCATTGTACTATTAGTTCCATTGAGATACTTTAATTGATTTCAGTAGTTGGGGTAAATACACAATTAACAGTTGTATCACTAGTATCATTCAATCTCCCACACTATAAAGATAGATATACAAGGCATTCCAATCTATGCTGCAAATTCAGGAGGGTGTTACCTATCTTCAATGTGGTCTTAATTTGGATGCTTCATATAGCATACATATTTCGTACATCACAATTTGCAACAAGTTGCATTTCAGTAGTGACATTTCATTTGCATTATATCTAGCTATGTACATCTGATGTTTTGAAATTTGGATGCATAAGTGGAGACATTGAAGAGTATTTGTATTTAGCTAGATAGGTAAAATAGCAATGTAGTTCTATCAAAAAACATGTTGGATTGCCATACTCATGTAGATGAAATGGTTGGATAGTAATTATGTTAAAGAACAAATTGGACTCTTCTAATGACAAGGCATATTTGGCTCCATTTAATCTAGCAAGGTACCTCTCTTTACACATGGACTAGATTGTCAGGTTCATATCTAATGCAATTTCCTTATTTTATGAGCAAAGGGAAGTAGCTTCTCTTCCTTTTACTCACAAATAAAGTAAAGAAAGTGGGATACTCTGATACCATGAAAAACTTACACGACATAGTGGATAAAACCTAAGCAAGAACTAGAGAATACATAACAAATATGTGAAGAATATAAACTTCTTTAATGCCAAACAAACTCATACAAAGATGGCACTATCCACTTGTGCACTTTCCATGTGAAGCTTAGATAATGATCTAGATAGATGATAGACAAAGAGATTAAGGCTAGTTCGAAAATCTTTCATAGACCTTGTAAATAACAAACCAAACATAAACCTCGTAAATATGCCATTTAAACATGTTGGCAAATGAGTAAGTAAACCCTTGGAAATTACATAGATCCATAACATAAATATTGTACCCTTCACAACAATCCATTGTGTGCACTTTGGGAAACTCTTGTTATTTACATCTTTTAGCATATAAACAATCGTTTCTTAAACCATGTATCAATTGTGCAACAAGAATATATTTATTGAGTCCTATTATTTAACTGATTACTAATTCTTTATGTTAATGGTGCAATGGCCCCTTACATACTCCATGTATATATAGAAGGAGGGGAGGTTCATTGGTTAAGATCAAAGATTGAGTACGAAAAACATTGCCCACATAAAAACAATTAATGAGCTCAACTAGAACTTAGAGGCTTGAACTTCCAATAGTTATAGCAACACTTCACCTAGCCTAAGCGTGATTGCATGTCATTTTATATAAGGAAAATGTTGTTATAGGACATATAGTTTTTATTATGTCACTAGATGAATGTGCCGTAGTTTGGAAGGGGACCAAATAAGTCTAAAAAATATTTTTTCTTTTGTAATGACTCCACACTCAAGGGGACACTTCAAGGTCTAGATCCATTGAGTTGAAAATTTGATGAGATTCTTACTACTTTTCTTTTACTATGAAAGTAAATATCCACCTTATCAAGAAAACGATATCATATAGCAATTAATCATTGACCTATACATGTGCTCCTCTTATTACTTTCATCTGTATGGAAAGAAAACGTATTCGAAATGTGTATGAACTGTGCCTTAGAGCACATGCACATGGCTATCTAGCTGATGCTTAAGCCTATTTGTTGTAATGTGTATTACCAATAGACTGAATGATATAAGCATGACAAGTTAGATGCTATGTATGAACTCCATTTGATTTACTATACATAGTTATTTAACTAGTTGCAACTAGATTTTTGTATAAGAAAACATGGCTATGTGAGATGTTATATATAAATTCACCTTGCTTTGCTATGGAGACACTTAACTTGTTATAGCTTTGCTCACTATAAGGAAACGAAGACATAACGATGATCACTTTTGACGCCAATTGCCACATAGCAACACATCTATAGAGAGGTGTATACTGATTGTTTTAACGATGAGATGATATTTTTTTAGAGGAATGATTTTGTCACTTCAAGCGTTAATATATAACCCATATCTTGTAGTAGCTTTTATGTAGTGAAATTTCACTTTAAAAATCCCTAATTGCTAAGCAGAAGAATTTGCGCATTTACTAGGTATGGGTCTTAGATTCTAGCCTGGTGTCTTAAGTCCTTGTCTAAAGTCTCCTCCAGAAGTGTTTAATTGGTAGCGCTTAGTAACTCAAAGCGAATTCGTCATAAGCGGCCAAATATGGCTAGAGGTTTTAATTTTGAGCGGGGCCATTAAATCAACGCAGAAGTCGGTACGTGATTATCGTAGCAGCTCAAGCAAGTTCCTCTACTATGCAATTCTTGACAATTACCCTCTACATGACCAACTATACTAGTTGCACCTTAATTTCCACTAGAATATGGAGTACCACGAGACCAGGATAAGTCTAGGGGGTGATAATATTAATCTATTCTAGGAAGGGGTTACAAGAAAGTATGCAAAAGGATGACATAAATTTAAAAACGTAAAGGACAAGAGAAGCGAAAAATAGAGTGATTGTCCAATGCATATAATTTTTAGACAAGAAAAATACTTTAAATTTATATTTGTTAGAGTGATGGGCTCACTCATATAAATTGTAAAATCCGAGTGAGACATGAGATCAATGGATTTCAACCTAAGGAGTCAAAAAACAATTGTAAAATATAAAATAGCATGTGCAAAACGAGAGAATGATCTAAGCTAATACAATATGAGGTTGTTCAAGAAAACTAAGGCCATGCATAAAAACTAGAAAGTGAATGGATAAGCTTGTTCTTGTGGTATGAAATCTTGTGAGCTCTCTTCTTATTTCTTACTTGAGAGAGAGAGAGAGAGAGAGAGAGAGAGAGAGAGAGAGAGAGAGAGAGAGAGAGAGAGAGAGAGAGAGAGAGAGAGAGAGAGAGAGAGAGAGAGAGAGAGAGAGAGAGAGAGAGAGAGAGAGAGAGAGAGAGAGAGAGAGAGAGAGAGAGAGAGAGAGTTATATTAATGTCTTCTAAAGACCAAAACTGGCCTATGAGACAAACTGTGATACAATTGATGAGGTCCAGCTATCCAAAATAAAAGTGCTGAATGAAAAGCTAAAAACTGGAAACTGGAAATACGGTGCTGTGAGTGTGATAAGTGTCGTGTATGTGTATGTGCGTATGTAGCTCTGGTACTCCAGATAATGGCTACAAAAGGGGAACAAATGCCAGCTGTGATAGGGGAACAACTGTCGGCTGTGATAAAGTGGTGCGATGTGTATATGTAACAGATGCAGGGAGATATACTATCCTGGGATGTAGTAGCAGTCGTCGAAGTCGCTAATAGCAGGTGATCCCTCCTGGATACAGGATGTGGTACATCGGCGGTGGAGAAAGAGCAAACTGGAGATCTGAGATCCAATGTGTCGAGTGTCATCGGATCTCAATCTGATGTTGATGTAGATCAAGAATCCTCCGGATCTCCTGTTGGTGTGGCTGTGGGGTCCGAAACCCACGGATCCTCGTGCGGCGTCGGGTACGCTGGTCCTCAGCTTGCTGTAGTGTGAGCCCGAAGGTCTGGTTGGAGGCTGGTACAGTAGCTCTTACTCTGTCTGTCTGAAAGAACTATGTAATAGTCGTCTGGGTGGGCCCCTCTCTGACTGGGACCCGCTGTGTGCTCTGCTCTCTGATGTGCCATGCCTTTCCCAGAAAAGCGCAGGATAAAAGCAGAAGAAGGCGCCTTGACCGGCAACCAATCCCTGAAAAATTCAAATGTTCGGGCACGACCCTCAGAAAGCTTCGGTGTCAGGCCAAGGCAACGAAAGAGAAAAAAGGCGCACCATTAAAATGCGAAAGCGCCCCCGAATCTGTGTAAAAGAGCACCAGGCTCACTCCTGTGCAAAGTGTATGCATTAGTTGGGAATAGGATAAATTAGAATGGTGGGAAATGGGAAAAGGGCCCAGGCCACGGCCGGACATGTAAAAGATAAAAAAGGGGATGACCACCCAAAAAGGATTTAGGGTTTTGTATATAAAGTTGAAAAGTGAATGGAAAGCTCATTCTTTGGTGTGTGGCAAAAGGAGTCTTCTTCTTCCTCTCTTCTTCTCTCCTTCTTGCTTGTGTGATGCTCTTGAGAGAGGGAGTGTGAGAGTGTGAGGGATTGAGTGTGTGCGAGAGTGAGGGATCAAGAGGGTGAAGCTCTTCACCATCTTCTCTCCTCTTCTTCTCTTCTCTCCCCTTCTCTTCTCTTGTGCGCGCGGCTATGGAGGATGGAGCTTGGAGATGGAGGAGGCTTGAGGATGCTTGAGCTAGCATCTAGGATTGTGGAGCTACCGGAGTGCAAGAGAGAGGAGGGTACTCGATCGAGCATCAAGGTAAGCTCACTACACTCGTAGGATCGATGGCGCGTTGGCTAGGTGAGATATAGCCATTAGAGCTCGCTTGAAACGCTTGAAAGAATAAGCAGTCCAAGGGTCTTGGTAGTTGAGCGAAAGCA
This sequence comes from Lygodium microphyllum, assembly GCF_053477565.2. Lineage (NCBI taxonomy): Eukaryota > Viridiplantae > Streptophyta > Polypodiopsida > Schizaeales > Lygodiaceae > Lygodium > Lygodium microphyllum. Next base: position 3,989,075 of record NC_141149.1, on the reverse strand, counting down.
CCCACATTTTGGTTCCGTTGCCGGGACAAACGGATTCAAGCTTGAGCACTTGCGTGCCTCACATCGAGCATCGAAGTAGGGTATTCATCCCCGAAACGGAGCTTGAGATAGGTAGGAAGTTGGGTGCTTTTAATCTTCGGAACAAGTAAGTATTTTGGGATATTTTGGTTGTTTGATGATTGGAAAGCATGGAGGATCTATTCCAGTTTTTTGCCTTCGATTTTTGTTGCATTTAGCGTAGGTTAGAGTTAGGAGATCAAACCGGAAAAGGGTAGGGTTCCCTGTTTCAAAACAGGGTAAAAACAAGGAGAAAATCATGCAAAATGCGCAAAATACTCGCTAATGAGGACTAAGATCGACAAGAGAGTGATCAGGGGCATCAACACCACAGCTGGGAAGGCATATAAGAACCAGGAGGCCAAAAGAGAACTCATTTGTGCCATTTCAGTGTGAGAGAAAGAGAGAGAGAGAGCTAGGAAGCCCCAGGCCGTGTGATTCGATCGCATCACCGACGCACTCACCGACCCATTCAGGTATATGAATCCCTCCCTCAAACCCCCTAGATAGGATCTGGAGGTTTGTGCTTGGAATGGTTGAGTAAATCATAAGAATCGGGTAAGATCAGCATCACACTGTTTCCGTCACGCCGCTTTCGGCCCATCCGAGCGATTGCTTCTGGGCCGAGTCCCAGAATCGGCCTTCGGCCCCTTGCCATTCGGCCACTCGGTTGGAACCCTAGTCGGCACTTAGACCGTCCGAGTCAACCCGTCCGAGTGACCCTACTGGAATCGTCCGAGCCAGAACTTTTTGACCACGTGGCACATTCGGCCTTGTGCCATTCGGCCCGTCCGAGCGACCCGTCCGAGTTCCAAAATCGGAACTCGACCACACCGGGATTCGACCCTCGGCCAACTGCGGTTCGACCCATCCGAATTATCCTTCCGAACCTGCCATTCGGCCCGTCCGAGTAAAAATCGTCCGAGCCAGATTTGGAGATTTGGCCCTTGACCCTGTGCCATTCGGCCCGTTCGAGTGACCCACTCGAACCACTTGGTCCGAATGCAACTTTCTGTCAAAGCTGTCAGAAATTTGACCCGACCCGGCAAATGTGCATTAGCGCAACTTGTCGAAACCCTTCGGGTGTTTAGAACTTGATTCTGGCACACGGGATAAGAGAAATTGTAGTACACAGCCGCTTAGCGGTGGTGGGTAGCAGACAGTTGAGGGATCCAAGGACTAGGACGTGAGCCGCTAAGCCACGAAGACCTGATTGATCAGAAGCAAACAAGGAAACATACAAGGAGTCCTAAACCCTGACTAAACGGCTGGAAAATGGACCTACAAGCCTATCAGGCCAGAAACGAGCGAGAGTGAGTGAGGCACCGAGGAATTACTTGCTACACTCACATTGAATTTTGCACTTGAAGTACACTTAAGGAAACTGAAAGCCTGATTGGGCACAAGTGCACGAGGAACAACACACTCACCGAGTGGCTGTAAATTAAGAATTGTATTCAGTAATTAAGGGAACTCACTCAGATAAATTGCTCAAGGAACCCACCAATAGGAGAGGACCCAAGACGTAGACAAACACGGGAAGCGTAGGAGAGAACCAAGCGAGGAGCGCCAACGACAAGGACCTATCACGACTGGTCAACCTGATCGACAGTACAGCGAGGCGCAAGAATTCGACCATGACGGAGGAAGGCTCAGACCATCGGTTTACCGAGGAGCTTGATGTGAGCGCATTCCCAGACGCTATACATCAGATGGTGAGCAGTTACGATGCGCATGCCCGGTACGAGCACCGTGGCAGGACGACAGATGCAATCATTGCAGACCTAGAGGAGGAGAGAAGGCTAGCCTGCCAGGCATAGCCGAGTATAGTAGGGATTAACAAGCCAGGAGCCTAAGGCAAAGCATGGAGCTGCATGAGGTGCAGCGAGTGCTAAACTTGGCTGGCCGGAACCGAAGAGACCAGGAAAGAGCACTAGAGGGAGGCCTGACGCTGAGCGAGCTCCTCATGAAGCGGCTGCTTGATAACACCGCAGTAGAGCAGAGTGCCACTGCACTAGCGACGTCGCCGCTTGCAGGATTAGGGGCAAACTAGGGCTCAAAGAGCCAGGCCAAAATACCGATTGTTGCCAAGCAACTCGACAAGTACCAACCGCATGACGATCCGTACAACTTCGTTGAGCAGTTTGAGCAAGTCTGCGAAGCCAATGGCCTCAATGACCAGACTCAACGTTCGCAAGCATTTGGACTTTGCTTAAGCAATAAGGGTAGGACGTGGTATACAAGCATGGATGCCGTGGAATGAGCCAACTTCAATAACCTCAAGGATCTCTTCGTCAAGAGGTTCGCCGAGCCCGGATACTCCGACAACCTGCTAGTACGCTTGATGAATGTCAAACAGAAGGAGAAGGAGGGCATCCGCGACTATGTGACCCACGTGAGAAGTCTCTTTAAGAGAATCCCCTTAGGCGAGCGACCGACTAACAGAGCAGTGTCAAATGTATTCATCAGCGGAATTAGAGATAAGGAGTTATATAAGGCATTGGCAGGCAATTCAAGCTTGCAGCGAGATAAGGTGGCTAGAGTTTTTGAGGAAGCCATTAGAGTCGATGACCAGCTGAAAGAGCGGAGCTCTAGGAGCTCAAATCTAGAAGAGACCAACCCACGCAGTTTAAAGAGAACGCCAGCTTCTAGTGAGCGGTCGAACCCATCATCCCAAGATAAGGGGAAAGCCACCGAGACAGACCAAGGCTTGGCGGAGGTCAAGATGGAATTAGCCAAGATACAGGACATGCTGAGATGACCAACGCGCCCACACATCCAGTGCGTGTACTGTGGCGGAAACCACTTGCCGGCCGAGTGTTAAGACCCTAGGTCAAGACCTTGTGCTAACTGCAGGAGGTTCGGCCACGATACCGCACAATGCAAACTACCAAGAAGGTTTCCATACTCGCAACCCTACGGCTAGCCTTATCTAGCTAACAGGCCGTAGCCATTCTTCGAAAGGGGAGCCCCATTGGCTCTACCCGCGCCTAACGATATGAAACCAGCCGTCCCTAGAATGGATATAAATCCCACCGGCATTCCTAGACCGCCTGGTCCTTATGTGACCCACCCACCGAGCGATGCTCCAGTTCATTACGTGGAGGAGCCAAATGATGAAGAGACCTACATATACCCTTACGTCTTGCATGACGACGAGGGTAACACGGTCCTCATGGATTATTGACCCGTGGCGGTGATGCAGGATCCAGTCACTTGTTGGACTTGCGGACACCCCGGTCATGTCTCATCACACTGCCCTGAAAGAGAGCAGCAAAACAGGGACAAGGCTGACCAAAGGTGTGCAGAGTGCGGAATCACCCATCTTTTCATTGATTGCCCAAAGCGGAAGCCGTCCTCTAGCGCAACTAATTTTCCATCCGTCCCATTAGGGCTGTTTGGTGTCGAAAACCCCGATGGGGAGGCCACATCTATTCCCTTACGAGTTATGACCCGAGCCCAAACCAAGCAGGCCGGCATCTCTCTGCCAGGACCTAGCAATCTGGACGCAGCCTCAATAGGATAGAAAAGCTGCAGGCGGAAAAAGAAGAGATCGGACGCTAAGGTCGCATTGAAGACCGAGAGTGCTACGACTTTACCTGCTGGGAAGAAAGTCTCAGACGCGAAGGCAGAGACTTCAGCCCCTAAGACAACCAAAAAGGGAAGCGCTAAGATAGGGGAATACCCGCACCCCAAGCGACAATTGGAGGCCATAGAAAAGGTAAAGGAATGGGTGAGGGAGGCTCAACAGCACCTCAAAGATGCTGAACCCATCACGGAGGACGAGATCGATGATCTCTCCAGCATAAGCATGCCAATTTCACCGCCTCAGCCTAAGTCATCCGAGGCTACTATGCCACAAGCAGTGCCACTGAGACCAAGCCTAGACGTAACAGAGCCGCAGATCAGCCGCGGCCATTGGCCCGGACAGTCTAGGCTAAAGGAAGGACGAGTATTTAACAATCTCCTGACCACACTAGTGACCACCCCTATAACATTTGGCCTGGGAGATCTGCTTAAGTAGCACCCTGCCCTATGGCAAGACCTTAGGCAGTGGGTTGAGGGCTCACAAGAGCAGGTCATGGTAGATCCTCAAGACCAGGATGCAGAAACACAATTGCCCAGTCTAACGCTGCACTCCGTGCCTAAATCTTTGCACGTCAATGCCTTTTGGGAAGGCTCTGAGATGCACGCAGTCCTGCCGGTCCTAGCCCTGGGTGACGCAACAAGGATGGGAATCGTAGACATGGGAGCCGGGGTTAGTGTGCTTAGCAACGCGGTGTTGCAGACTTGGGGAAACCCGCCTGTTGAAGCTGCTAGGTTGAACATCACGCTAGCAAATGGTATGAGAGTGAAACCATTCGGGGTCCAGAAAAATTGGCCAGTGAAGATCGCAGGTGTCCAGTTCTCCGTTGACTTTATAGTCATGAAGGGAGTGGACTACGATGTTCTATTAGGCTGACCCTGGATGCGCAACGCTAGAGTCATCGAAGATTGGGGTAACGGCTTGATCTTCCTTGGCAATAGAACTAATGCCGTAAGAATAGAGATGGACACTTGGAAGACCTCACCAGTCGACCTGGATGCCATCTCTGCTATGCTCAAAGGGAACACTCAGGTCAGGAAGCCCTATGAGTCCTTGACTAAGTATATCCCATACCCAGAGGATGAGCGGGATTGGATGCACGTCCTCGCTACAATTGAACTGCCATTCTCTGACCAGGAGGTGTACGAGCAGGCCATCAAAACGGTCGGCAAGACAAACGGAACACTTCCTACGCCACTCTACATGATGGCAGCAAGCCTCCATGGAGGGCCTAAGCCTGTTACCTTCCAAGTACCTTCCAACAAAAGGGAACTCCAGGGAATACTGGAATACTTAACGGACCAGCTAGCGGGCAACTCAGCCGCCAACCTCAAGCCGCTCCAGGACCTCTTGGAGGATTCCGAGTGGCAGTGGACCAGGGTTCACGAGCTGAACCTCATGTATAACTGGGTCTTGGTTCCCGACCAATGAGACGAGGCAGAGCAAGCCTTGGGAGACGATGAGCAATCAAGTGACAAAGATTCTTGTGATGAATACGAAGACTGCCAATCCTTCGGTGATGAAAGCGAGGGTGAAGTGGATACCATAGAGTACGACACTGAAGGATGAGAAATTGAGCAGATACGGGCAAACGCCAAGCCACAGAAAAAACAGGCCCTTAGAATGGACCAAGGAGTCATGTGCATGAAATGTGATCGTGCTTGGTTGGAATGCATAGGAGCCGTAGACCTTGAGCAAGCCGGCCTAGCCCAACCAAGAACGACATCAATACTTAGAATCGAATCGCCATCTGAACTGCGGCCACTAGGGGAGACCACCTCTTCTAGTGAAAATGGAGGGTTTGACTCTGAATCGGAAGTTACTTTAGATAGCGACCCAGAGATCCCCAGGCCGCCCATGACCAGATGCACCAAGGGGGATTTACCCGTCCACCTGAGGCGCATACGATTAAGGTAGGATAAGGCAAAGCATCCCAAGGATGCACGATCACAGGAACAACGAAAACCGCAAGACCTCCCTAAATGCTTCACTAAATTCAAAAAAGGGGATAGGGTAGTGGTTCTGCTAGGTGCCAAGCGCCAAGGGCAGACAAGCAAACCAATCGAAGGGCCAGCCAAGGTCAAGGAGGTAAACCTAGCCCTGGAAGGGGAAGTACCCCGACCAGTGTTCATTGCCGATGACTTGACTAGTGAAGAAGAGTTGAGTCTTGTCGCTCTCTTGTGGGAGTCCATAGACGTATTTGCTTGGTCCTTAGAAGAGCTATGGGGGGTAGATCCGAGTGTTATGAATCACAGCATACCCATGACGTCGGATGCAACGCCGGTCAAGCAGCGATCGTACCCCATGAATCCAAAGCATGCTCATGCTGTCAAAGAGGAAATCAACAAGCTGATGAGAGCTGCATTCATTTACGAAATTGAGTACGTAGACTGGGTGTCGCCCATAGTCATTGTGATGAAGAAGAACGGAAAAATTCGAGTGTGCGTCAATTACAAGAAGGTGAACGCTGCTACGAAGAGAGACAAATACCCCTTGCCGTACACCGAGCACATGCTTGAGAGGTGGCAGGCAAGAAAGCCTACAGTTTTCTGGATGGCTTCTCAGGGTAAAACCAGGTGCAAGTGCATCCTGTAGACAGGCACAAGACCGCCTTTGCCAGTGAGTGGGGCGTCTTTGCGTACGTAGTCATGCCCTTCGGGTTAACGAATGCCCCCGCTACCTTTCAACGCCTCATCTGCACCATATTCAAGGACATGCTTCGCAAGGAGTTAGAGGTCTTTGTCGATGACCTGTGTGTCCATTAGACCTGGATTGAACACCTAGACAAACTCCGCACGGTCTTTAAACGGTGTCGCTTATATCGTCTCTCCCTAAACCCCTTGAAATGTCAGTTTTGGGTGAAGCACGGATGCATCCTAGGACACGTGGTGTCGAAGAACGGCATTGCCATGGACTTCTCGAAGGTCAGTGTTATCGTTGACCTTCCACCCCCAAGTAATTACAAGGGAGTTCAATGCTTCTTAGGTCACATAGGATACTATCGGCGGTTTGTACTGAACTATGCGCTGATCGCTAGGCCATTGTACAAGCTGCTAATCGTCTTCGAGTGGACCGAAGCCTGCCAACCGGCGTATGAAGAATTGAAAAAGGCTCTAACAACGGCACCGATCCTACGAGCCCCGGACTGGACCATTACCTTCCACGTACACATTGACGCCTCTAAGTTTGCCGTGGGAGCAGTGTTGTGCCAACCTGGTGAGCATAACTTAGACTACCCAGTAAGCTTTGCTAGCAGACAACTCACTGAGACAGAGATGAATTATTCAACAACAGAAAGGGAGGGACTAGCCATGGTGTTTGCCGTGAAGAAATTCTGGCACTATCTATTGGCCACACCTTTCATTTTCTTCGTGGACCATCAAGCCCTGCTCTACTTAGTGAACAAACCTTGTGCTACAGGATGCATAGCTCGATGGCTCCTCCTGCTCCTGGAGTTCGATTTCTCCGTGGTGGTACGAAAGGGAAAATAGCATTACATGGCTGATCACATGTCCCGTATGCCCACAGGAGAAGCAGCTGGACAAGGCATCATTGAGAGTTACCTGACGCCCACTTATTCCACCTGTCCAGAGAGAGAGATCTATTTAAGGCTGATCTGACGCCATACTGGGCAGATGACATAGTCCAAGTGCTCGAGCACGGACTACCTGAGCGACCAATAGAAAAGGCACGACTTAGGCGCTTGATCTTGAAGCTCCAACCCTACCAGCTGATTGCAGGCCAACTCCATAGGTTGGGGCAAGACGGATTGCTGCGTAGGTATGTGTGTGAACATGAGATGCATGATGTGCTCTCAGAAGCGCACAGTGGCATTGCAGGTGGACACTTTAGCGGAGACACAACAGCACGGAAGGTGTTGCAGTCCCAACTATGGTGGCCCACACTTTTCCGCGACGCCAAGCGATTTGTCAAGCATTGTGACGAGTGCCAGCGGGCAAAAGTTTCGATTCGTAAGGATCAAATGGAGTTAACCCCAATTGTTGCTCGCCAACCCTTCGAAAAATGGGGAATTGACTTCATAGGACCAATCAGCCCCACAACACAGTACTCACAAGCCAAGTACATCATGGTGGCCACGGATTACCTCATGAAATGGGCAGAGGCAAGAGCAACATGAAAAAAGGACGCTAGAACGACTGTCAAGTTCTTATGGAAGCAAGTGATCTCGCGCTTCGGTTGCCCCCATCGAACTGGTTAGCGACTAAGGCACACACTTCATCAACGAAGTGATAGCACATCTCCTATCCACCTTTCTTATCATCCATCACAAATCCTTGCCATACTACCCTCAGGCTAATGGCTAGGCCGAATCAACTAACAAAATTCTTATTAACATCCTGACAAAAGTAGTCTCAGCCTCAAGAAGCGACTGGGACAACAAGTTGATGGCATCCTTGTGGGCCTACCGCACAGCTTATAAAACGGTCGTCGGTCAAACCCCCTTTAGGCAGACCTATGGGACTGAGGCAATTCTACCAGTAGAATTTTTCATCCCTAGCCTGAGAATAGCACTCCAAGAATGATGGGAAGGGAATGAAGCATGGATGCAACGCCTATCAGAGACTCGTCTTCTAGCCACCCACGCGCTCATCTGCGAGAAGGCTCGACGAAAGATGTGGTTTGACAAGCATGTTAAGCAGCGAGACTTCGAACAAGGGGATCTTGTTCTGCTATACTCGGTAAAAGGACACAAACAGAAGATGAAGTTCTGAGGACTAGGGCCTTTTAGAGTATGCATGATTGGTAGAACCGGGAATGTTGAGTTGGAGACACTTGACGGTGAAGGAGTGGGCTTATTAACGGCAGCCACGTAAAGAAGTACTATCCTCCTTCCCATCCATTACATGAGCCACCCATGCTAGAAGCCCCACTGAACGTCTGCATGGCAGCTGTAACCGACCTTACAGATCAGGACGAGGAAGCAGTGGCACCGGCGTATCTATGAATCACAGTCACAGCAGGCGCGGTGTATTCTTTCGACGCCTTGATTGATGAAGGGGCCGACTACAACATCTTGATGCATGACCATTGGACATGCATTGGTCAACTGACACTACAACCCACTAATGCCAACCTCACCCCGTTTGGGGGTACTGCCTATTCACTCCTGGGGAAGTGCAAGGTACTCGTTTCCATCGAGACTAAAAGTTTACCAGCCTTCTTGCATGTGTTGCCTAACACTAAAGCAGCCGGTAATGTGTCACTATTGGGTCGTACCTTCAAGAAGCTAACGCACTGTAATGTGGATTACAACCTAAACCGCATTCATCTTGCCATCAGCAACACCCGTATAGTGACGATCTTCAGCAAGGGCTGTCATGATTCCTCCACCATCACGACACCACCGGTAGAAACCCCTAGAACCACACTCCAGCCCCAGTCTAAACTGGAGAAACATGTGGCTTTGTGCCACGCTCTCGACCCCAGGCCCAAATCCACCAAGAATGCTCACAAGGCCAAGGAGTCCAGACTTATGTGGGTGCCAAAATGGCAGAAACCACATTCGGGTACACCACCCAAACTGGATCCTAACCACCAGAAACATTGAAAAATTCTCACAAGAGCTGGATCACTTTAAATGCGTAGAATTCCTCAGAACATACAATTTGGACCAAGAAGGGGGCATTGTAACAATAGGCCGAGGAGAGGGCGCAAAGAAGGTACAGGTTCGGTTGGGCCCAGCCTTGGTGGAAAAAGCTCTGGGATTGGTACCTAGACAAAAAGGCGACAAAAAACGGATGTTTATGCCTTGCTAAACATGAAGAAGGAAGAGGTACTCACGAACGACGGCATAAGCATCGAGGACATCCCTGACATTGACGCCAGGCTGCAGGCCAAGTTAGTGCTGGAACAGAAACTGAAGGCTAGGGATGAGAGGGAGGAACATTGGAGGCAGCTACTCGAAAATGAGACGCAAGAGTTAGTAAACATGCAAAGAGGGCACAAGCTCCTAATAGTGCAGTACCGGGAGCTTGCTGCGAAAGTTGCTAAGGTGGATACACTCAAGGTGGAGCTGAATGCTAGGGATGAAGAAAGCCCACGAGGCATGGAGGAGCAGGAGGAGGAGCTCAAGAGCCTAACAGATTAGCCGACCTCTGAACGACAAGAACAAGAGAGGCTAGTCAGGGAACTAGAGGATTATGGATAGAAAATCATGATACTGACCTTAAGATAAGGGGAGGGCCTGGAAGTGATGAACAAAAGGGCAGAGGAGTGGGCCGCGCACAACGAGAGGAGGGTGAAGATACTGGCACGCCGCCTTGCTTTAACAGAAAAAGAGAAAATCATCGCGGAGAGCAAGGCGGAGGCAGCCAAAGTGGCCTTCAGCGCTCAATAGAAGACCTTCCTAGATACCAACTTGGACACCACCCACACAGCACAAGGAGAGCCGCTGGAAGCAGTGCAGAGAAAGCTCGGCATGGCAAGAAGAGCCCTACACGCTGGACCACTTGGTCCGAATGCAACTTTCTGTCAAAGCTGTCAGAAATTTGACCCGACCCGGAAAACGTGCATTAGCGCAACTTGTCGAAACCCTTCGGGTGTTCAGAACTTGATTCTGGCACACGGGATAAGAGAAATTGTAGTACACAGCCGCTTAGCGGTGGTGGGTAGCAGACAGTTGAGGGATCCAAGGACTAGGACGTGAGCCGCTAAGCCACGAAGACCTGATTGATTAGAAGCAAATAAGGAAACATACAAGGAGTCTTAAACCCTGACTAAACGGCTAGAAAATGGACCTACAAGCCTATCAGGCCAGAAACGAGCGAGAGTGAGTGAGGCGCCGAGGAATTACTTGCTACACTCACATTGAATTTTGCACTTGAAGTACACTTAAGGAAACTGAAAGCCTGATTGGGCACAAGTGCACGAGGAACAACACACTCACCGAGTGGCAGTAAATTAAGAATTGTATTCAGTAATTAAGGAAACTCACTCAGATAAATTGCTTCAGGAACCCACCAATAGGAGAGGACCCAAGACGTAGACAAACACGGGAAGCGTAGGAGAGAACCAAGCGAGGAGCGCCAACGACAAGGACCTATCACGACTGGTCAACCTGATCGACAGTACAGCGAGGCGCAAGAATTCGACCATGACGGAGGAAGGCTCAGACCATCGGTTTACCGAGGAGCTTGATGTGAGCGCATTCCCAGACGCTATACATCAGATGGTGAGCAGTTACGATGCGCATGCCCGGTACGAGCACCGTGGCAGGACGACAGATGAAATCATTGCAGACCTAGAGGAGGAGAGAAGGCTAGCCCGCAAGGCATAGCCGAGTATAGTAGAGATCAACAAGCCAGGAGCCTAAGGCAAAGCATGGAGCTGCATGAGGTGTAGCGAGTGCTAAACTTGGTTGGCCGGAACCGAACAGACCAGGAAAGAGCACTAGAGAGAGGCCTGATGCTGAGCGAGCTCCTCATGAAACGGCTTCTTGATAACACCGCAGTAGAGCAGAGTGCCACTGCACTAGCGACGTCGCCGCTTGCAGGATTAGGGGCAAACTAGGGCTCAAAGAGCCATGCCAAAATACCGATTGTTGCCAAGCAACTTGACAAGTACCAACCGCATGACGATCCGTACAACTTCGTTGAGTAGTTTGAGCAAGTCTGCGAAGCCAATGGCCTCAATGACCAGACTCAATGTTCGCAAGCATTTGGACTTTGCTTAAGCAATAAGGGTAGGACGTGGTATACAAGCATGGATGCCGTGGAATGAGCTAGACTTATGTGGGTGCCAAAATGGCAGAAACCACATTCGGGTACACCACCCAAACTGGATCCTAACTGCCAAAAACATCAGTCGTTCCGGCCTAGGAGGCAGTATAGACGCTATTGCCATAGACAAACAACCACGCTGCGATGGATTCCTAAGGATCTCTTGTGGACGCAAGGATATTACGAGGGCAACCCCTAGATTTGGATGCCTAAAAATGGTCGGCTAAACAGCTCATCTACAAGTGATCTCACCCTAGAGTGGAAGGCTTGCACATGTGGTGCCCAGTACATAATCAGCACGCCATTGCCAGCTGTGGCTAGGAAGCCTCAGCTCATCTATCGACCAAAGCAAATGCCACAAGCCTTAAACTTGCTTAATCCAGAGGGCTTAAAAAACCCTATGACTGCTCATCCAGAACCCAGCACAACCCCCAGGCCCCCAGAGCTTTCTGCAGCACCTCAATGTGCTTCGGAGTGCAAAGCCCAACCTATGACACCGATGAGGGAGTCACCACTATCCAGTCCAACAGCACCATCCCCACCAGCAGGCCTTAAACCTTCATACGTGATACGACCTTTCCTCTCCTTGGCTAAGGACCTTGCCGCAACCTCTGGGGATGACTTAATAACTTGCATCAGGATGTTGGACGATACTTTCACCACATTCGCTAGAAGCTATGAGAGGCTAGACCTAGGTCTTCTTGACAGAACCCTTGCTTTGGAGGTTCGTGCATTACCATGCACTTGGGAGGAATACGAACTTATGACTACTAAATCCTGCAAAATCGTTGCCGAACTAATAGCAAATGATGAAATCTCAAAGGAGCAAGCAACCCTCAGACGCCTAGTCACTTCATATCGAAAGCCTCCCCGTTCTATTCCTGAACACGAGATGCACGAGCTCATGTAGATGGCAAGCTCGCCCTCCACATTCTTACAGCAGTGGTTTGCTCTGAGAATCCAATGGGAGAAAAAAGGTTGCCGAATAATGACCAATGCTGAGCAACACAGGGCAGTTAAAACCATTGAATATGACCCCACTTATGTGGCCATCTCGTTTAGGGTTTTGGCCATCACCCGCAATCAGCAATTGGACGACATGTGCTCGCCCAACCCTATATTGACCAATTTCTCACCAAAGAGGAATTACATGTCGCCATCCGCCTTAATACTCGGGATCTCTTTCATGATGTCTTGACCTACATCTCTCAGGTCTCTATCCAACCGGCTGCTCTTGATTGTCATGCTCAACTGGAATACAACCCAAGATTCTACACGTGGCTTCTTCACACGTAAAGTCCTACCCCAACAGGACCAACGCCACCCTTTAACTCCCAATTCTAGGAAGGATTCTTCTCTCAGCCGGAAGAGGGGTGGGTATGTATGTGGGGTATGTGGTGAAAGGAATGAGATAGGAAATGAATAAAAAGGGGGTATGGTAAAGTAAAAGTAGTGAAAGGCATAAGCATTAGTATGAGAAAAATGGCTTTCAAAAATTCAGTCAAGAGTTTAAAAACAGCAAAGTTCTATGGGGAAAATACTAACGAAGGTTACGAAATATGGTCGGAGCAAGACCACGCTCATCGACTCCCATTCACTGACAAGGAAAGGGAGCTATATTGCATCCAATGGGAGAACCGCGCCTTCGGGCAGCTCAAGTTCCGAACCATCCACAACATCGGAGTCGTGGTGGCGAAGGAGGAGGCAGCCAGGAGGGTAGTGGAAGAATGCAATCTTACAAAGTACATTGAAAAATTCTCACAGGAGCCGGATCACTTTAAATGCGTAGAATTCCTCAGAACATACAATTCGGACCAAGAAGGGGGCATTGTAACAGTAGGCCGAGGAGAGGGCGCAAAGAAGGTACAGGTCCGGTTGGGCCCAGCCTTGGTGGAAAAAGCTTTGGGATTGGTACCTAGACAAAAAGGCGACAAAAAACGGATGTTTATGCCTTGCTGAAAATGAAGAAGGAAGAGGTACTCACGAACGACGGCATAAGCATCCAGGACATCCCTGACACTGACGCCAGGCTGCAGGCCAAGTTGGTGCACGTGCTCTTCTCCAGCCAATGTTACAATTCCTTAATGCATTGGATTAGTATGCCAATGCTGGAGAATGTAGCAGCCCACACCCTAGACGAGGTGGATTGGAATGGCTACGTGCAGAAAACTATTGATCAAGCGGCCAAAGCACTAGCCCTGGGAAGTGCACCAATAGGAGGAGAATCTCCGGCTTCTAAGGTGATGGAAAGGAAGAAAGCCTCCTCCAAGGCCTCTTTCATCGGCTACGGAGGAGTCTTGACTGCACTAATTCAGGAGGCAGTAAAGGCATCACAGGAGTCGGAGGAGGGAGAAGGAGAAACGTCGGAGAAGTCGCCCCCTCGACAGGACAAAGACAAGTCCACCGATAGAACAGAAACAGAAGAAGAAGGGGAGGGACAAACTAGTAAGAAGACAATCAGGACAACAAAGAAGAAGGCGGCGCAGGGGAAGAAAAAGGGTGATGAAGGCAGGAAGAAAGAAAGGGAAGACTTGGAAAGGGCGAAGAAGGAATCCCTGAAAGAAGCAAAAGAGAGAGAGAGAATGAAAAAGCAGGAGGAGCAGAGGGAAAGAGAGGAGTTATAGAAAGCCAAGGAGGCGTCAAAACAAGAAGCTGAAGCGGAGAAAAGAAGGGAAAAAGAACAGAAAGGGAAAAAACAGGAGGAGCAGAAGAAAAGGTAGGAGGAAAGGAAGAGAAAAGCGGAGGAAGAAGAGGAGGAGCTGTGAAGGAAGGAGGGGGAGGACCTTGCGGAGGGCACACGATGGTCCATCGAACAGGAGTGCCGAGCAGACGAACTAAGGAACCTGAGCCGATGCAGAGAAGAGGGGCCCGGATCCAGCACACAAGCGCCAAATTTCGTGCCACCTCCAGTCTCCGAAGGTAAAGGAAAGGCCTCGCTCCATCCGATCCCTACCCTCCTGGTACCTCCCGCGAAACTCATCACTGTCACCGCCAGCATCCCCACTAGCACAGATGTGTCAAATTTCATAGCATGGATGCAGTATTTTATCAACAAAGAAATGGGCCAGGGGCAGAGCACGGAGACTACGGCCACAGGACAGAAAAGGCCAGCCACGGATGCAGAGTCCAGGCAAGAGACCAAAAAGCAAAAAGTCGAAGCCTCCACCTCGCCTATTCACGCAACGATGATGCCACCGGCTAATTACGAAGAATACGTCACCGAGCTGCTCTCCCATTTGGAGAGAGCGAAGGAGGAACGCAAAACAACCGTGGCTGAGTTGGCATCCGAGAAGGAAACCATGGCCGCCTTCCAGTTGGACAAGACAAGAATGATAGCCTTGCAGCAGCGCAAAATTGCAGAGCTGAAACAGAAATTGAAGGCTAGGGATGAGAGGGAGGAACATTGGAGGCAGCTACTCGAAAATGAGACGCAAGAGTTAGTAAACATGCAAAGAGGGCACAAGCTCCTAATAGTGCAGTACCGAAAGCTTGTTGCGAAAGTTGCTAAGGTGGATACACTCAAGGTGGAGATGAATGCTAGGGATGAAGAAAGCCAACGAGGCATGGAGGAGCAGGAGGAGGAGCTCAAGAGCCTAACAGATTAGCCGACCTCTGAACGACAAGAACAAGAGAGGCTAGTCAGGGAACTAGAGGATTATGGATAGAAAATCATGATACTGACCTTAAGACAAGGGGAGGGCCTGGAAGTGATGAACAAAAGGGCAGAGGAGTGGGCCGCGCACAACGAGAGGAGGGTGAAGATACTGGCGCGCCGCCTTGCTTTAACAGAAAAAGAGAAAATCATCGCGGAGAGCAAGGCGGAGGCAGCCAAAGTGGCCTTCAACGCTCAACAGAAGACCTTCCTAGATACCAACTTGGACACCACCCACACAGCACAAGGAGAGCCGCTGGAAGTAGTGCAGAGAAAGCTCGGCATGGCAAGAAGAGCCCTACACGCTGGACTACAGATGCCACCACTACCGGCGGAGGTTAGGCTGGGTCTGGAGGAACAGCGGAAATACTTGATGCGGGCCGATCTAACCCCCCAGGAAATAGATGCCCTCGGGTTCGAGGAAGAAGCAATACACGTAGAACGACAGGGGGAAGAAGCAGAGCTGGATCGATGTGAATCGCTTCAGGGAAGATGTGGTCCCGCAACCCCCCTCGCCACAGGCCCAAGACCCGCTATAAGCAGATCCAGCTGCAGAAAGAAAAGCCATCTCTAAAGAAAGGCGAAAAAAGCTGGTGGAGGAGGCTAGACAGAAGCTGAGAGCCAAACCAACCGTGCTACCATCCGCGCCTCTCCCTCCATGCCCAGATGATCTCCCAGCGGGATTCCACGCAGAACTAGTGGTGTGGGAGGTGCAGAAACTAGGAAAGGAACCATTCTCCTTCAATTTCCTCCTACCCAACAGTCTGCAGAGGGTCTGCCTCTCAAAGTGATGGACGAGCTGATCGCGGTCGATGGCTGGCTGGGGAAAAAATGGCTGGAAGAGCGGGAAACGACCCCAACCTCTTGGGGCACCGAAGCGGCCAACTATTGGCAAGATAAAATTTTTGAAATCCCCCACACTGTACAAAACTATAGGGACCAACCCCTGTGGAGGAGACGAGTATGCGACATAAGCATGCTCGCCTGGATGGCTTTTTGTAATACCCTGCTGTTCGAGCGGAACGACCCTACTTATATGGCGTACCCTCGAAGGGTAGGCGTAGATTTTGATGCCACCCTCCACGGGCGATATGACTTTCCCGTGATTTATAACTCCATTGTAGCATCCTTTGACAAGGCCCTTCTTTTTACCGCAGAAAGCCTAGACGAGTCTATGATGCGCTTCCTTGCAGACTTTTCCTCATGTCCTGACCCCGCTTTTATAACCACCTGTAACTATCTTAGGCTACTTAGGCTACTTCTTAAGCAGGACTCGACTACACAAGAGCGTGGCCTGCCTGCCCTATTCTTCGACCCTAATGCTATAGATAATTGTGCCATGGCTCGTCTCATGATGAGGGCTACTCTCCTTCCCTCTTTTTGCCTAGCCCTCCTAGAGGACATGAACGACAGTCAGTTCACTAGATGCAACCACCCCTTTCTCTCCACTACCTCCCTACATGTCCGCATGAATCTAAAGAATTACATGCAGAGTCGCCAATTTTTGAGCAAGTCTCTCCATCCCCCTTCTCCCCCTCATTCCGACTAAGATACCTAGGCCTA
This sequence comes from Lygodium microphyllum, assembly GCF_053477565.2. Taxonomy (NCBI): domain Eukaryota; kingdom Viridiplantae; phylum Streptophyta; class Polypodiopsida; order Schizaeales; family Lygodiaceae; genus Lygodium; species Lygodium microphyllum. Next base: position 3,972,478 of record NC_141149.1, on the reverse strand, counting down.
TGTCTCATCTCCAGAAAAAAAAAAAGCCTAGGGATCTCCCTAGCCCCCTCCCCCACTTCACGCTTAGGGCACATCAAGGGCAGGACTTCTAGACCTGTCACCCTAAGAGTGCACCGCACCTTCAACGAAGCACGAACTGGGTCCTCAAGTGTGGGACATTACCAAGGGCCTTGCCCAAGGTTAGACCCATCTCCCAGTTCCACTGCCACAACCACCACACATTACACGGCAAGTAGGCACGCCCCTTAGGGAGTGCACAACTTTTCTTGCAGGCTATGTTCGACTCTCAAGAGATGACTATCCGCGGAAGACGATCACCACGGCACCCTTTAATGCCCCACACGTGCCGGCATCCAGCCATCCGCCTGCTGATGGCCACCATGATGGAGCCAGGTCAAGGTAGAATTGCCATTGGCATAGATCTTGGAACTGCATCATCCAACTATCCAGGCCCAATGCTTCAAAGCTCCACGGATCACCCATCGATTCCACAAGCCTGAAGACCTTCAACTCAAAACTTAAGAGCTTCAACTCAACGACAAGGATCTTCAATAGAAACCACGGGTTTTCAAGGGAAAACAACGTTCGAGGGGTTTTCTCCATAATAAATCCCTCCAATACCATCATCCTAAGGGATTTCTTATTGCTTCAAGCGTTTCTCATCCTTAAAGACAAGCGACTACGTAACCAGCGCCACAACTGTGTGGCAGAGGCCGAGTGTCTTCATGGAGCCTAAAGCACGCCGATCCCTCTCCGGGTCATCACCCCTAACCACCCACCTACCCGTTCCACCTAACAGCCGACTTGAATTGCCACCATGTCCCACCGTAGTGCCATGGGACTGGCACTTGGCTAGGAGGGGGGTAATGTTATCGTGTTTTCGTAGCACAAAGGAGCGAAAAATGGAAAAAAGGGAAATAGCAAATAAGGCGCAAGATAAAAGCAGAAGAAGGCGCCTTGACCGGCAACCAATCCTTGAAAAATTCAAATGTTTGGGCACGACCCTCAGAAAGCTTCGGTGTCGGGCCAAGGCAACGAAAGAGAAAAAAGGCGCACCATTAAAATGCGAAAGCGTCCCCGAATCTGTGTAAAAGAGCGCCAGGCTCACTCCTGTGCAAAGTGTATGCATTAGTTGGGAATAGGATAAATTAGAATGGTGGGAAATGGGAAAAAGGGCCCAGGCCACGACCGACCATGTAAAAGAGAAAAAAGGGGATGACCGCCCAAAAAGGATTTAGGGCTTTGTATATAAAGTTGAAAAGTGAATGGAAAGCTCATTCTTTGGTGTGTGGCAAAAGGAGTCTTCTTCTTCCTCTCTTCTTCTCTCCTTCTTGCTTGTGTGTGCTCTTGAGAGAGGGAGTGTGAGAGTGTGAGGGAGTGAGTGTGTGCGAGAGTGAGGGATCGAGAGGGTGAAGCTCTTCACCATCTCCTCTCCTCTTCTTCTCTTCTCTCCCCTTCTCTTCTCTTGCGCGCGTGGCTATGGAGGATGGAGCTTGGAGATGGAGGAGGCTTGAGGATGCTTGAGCTAGCATCTAGGATCGTGGAGCTACCGGAGTGCAAGAGAGAGGAGGGTACTCGATCGAGCATCAAGGTAAGCTCACTACACTCGTAGGATCGACGGCGCGTCGGCTAGGTGAGAGATAGCCATTAGAGCTCGCTTGAAACGCTTGAAAGAATAAGCGGTCCGAGGGTCTTGGCGGTTGAGCGAAAGCACCCACAATTATCTTGATTCCATTGTAACTCAAGAGACTCCTCAACATTCAGATTCCATTGTATTTTCATTTCTTTCCCAATTGTTGGGTCATTTCTAAGGCAATAATCTTGACTATAATACGTTTAGCTATTACGATATCCCAAGATGTTGGGCTTATCCACCACAAACGTACTAAAGTATGGTAGGTTTCCACCCAATTCTTTATAATGATAGCCCATAGTTGTTGTGCATCCAACCTCTTAAGTAGTTGAAACACCAAGGAATATGTTCCCTCTTTTGGTTTCATTTATCCAAGTCCTTTTGACCTCTCAACTATTAAAAACTCCCATGCTACAACATGCCATTGATATTTGTTTCCTTCATGTTTGAGTTAGTCTCCATATTAAAAGCCATCCTAGCAGACCTACCTATTGCCATACTTGCATTGTCACCCCTCATGCCAATCTCAAGAGCTAGGTGCCTCATTTCTTAAAGAAGTTTTGAACATCCACATTATGTGCCTCAAACGAGCATCCCTCTTCTTATATTCCCACATTACAAATGCATAGTTGTTGTGCATCCAACCTCTTAAGTAGTTGAAACACCAAGGAAATAATGATAGCCCATAGTTGTTGTGCATCCAACCTCTGAAGAAGTTGAAACACCAAGGAATATGTTCCCTCTTTTAATTTCATTAATCCAAGTTCTTCTTTTGACCTCTTAACACTTAAAAACTCCCATGCTACAACATTCCATCGATATTTGTTTCCTTCATGTTTGAGTTAGTCTCCATTTTCAAAGCCATCCTGGCAGACCTTTATTTGAATTTTAAGGTGTCCATACAAATGGCAAGAGGTTGACAAATTGCTGAAGGTTCAAATAAGAAATATACGCCTAAGCTATCTATATCACTAAAAATATGCAAAAAATTGATTGTTGAATATATTCTATGCAAATCAAGAGCAACCATACTGACAAAATTGCCCACTTCTCATGTCCTTTCTTCCTAGAAAATTAAATTGGATCCAAGAGCACATAATCTACCTTCAATAACCACCAATACCTTTCATGGCTTCATTAGCACATGAAACCCGATGGGATCCATTTTCATCTCCTAATGCTATAATATTGAAGCAATTGAGGCACGCTTCAGAAACCACATAGGCACAAGTCATCCAAAAGCTCACATACCATAACCAGAATCAAACTCTGTTCCTATTTCACACGCATCCATTTTCTCTCTCTGTGATGTATTTTGATTGGTGTAATTCAATTCTCTCTATGGTATCTTTGATAACTATATTGCATGAGATGTATTCTTATCACCATATTGGGATTGTACTTTTGATAATTGTAAGTTGGATTTAAAGATTTTAGCCCCCACAAGCCAACAAGTGTGATTTATGAATAGACTTGGAATGGTGCTTTGTCTAATCTTGGATAGATGTACTAGGTTATGAATAGACTTGGAATGGCACTCTGTTGGTTAGACATACTAGGTTATGGATGTAAAGAGCCAAAGTTGACTTGTGGACCTCATCACCTTGAGGAACATTGTTGGCTTAGGAAGGTTTCATAAACACCCAAATGAACAAACACCTTAGAATTCATAAACCAAAATAAATGAAAGGTGGATCAAACATGATTTGGGTGCTCCTGATTTCAAATTTGTCTGGATGCTTGCATGCATTTGATTGGTGGCAATGGCTAGCCACTCCTTTTTGTGTACTATAGAAAACTATCCACTCACCTCCTGCTTGTCAAATTTAGCATCACTATGATAGTTCTATCCCCATTGAATAATTGAAACCTCAATTAACAGCTTTGTTACACACATTTGTCCCCGAATGAATATGAAATGACCCTTAGTTATTCTAGAGTATTGATCTAAATGGCAAAAACTTTTTTCTTAATTTGTATGGTTAGGTCCCTTACGAATTACATGGACGTAGCTCAAAATGGATGTTTTCTAACATCGTCACTCTAGAATGAGTTGTGATAAAGAAGTAAAAGTGGAGTTCTTGTCTATGGCTAGGGCGCCATCCAAGCTTATAATGCCACCCTTAAATTCATTTGGAGAACTGTTCTATAAGAATTAGTACCGGCCAAGGCATCACAATGGGTTGTTGAACTATGTTGCTTTGTATTTTGTATTTTTCTTTTTTATGGTTTTAATAGTGATAGAGTGTAACTCCTCCTCTCTAGGGACCTCTAAAAGTTAGTCCATAAGGGGCCTTACTAGGAGATCCCAGGGTCTTTGAATTATCTAGAGTATACAACATATGTGTCCTGCTATTATTATAATAACTACTAAAGGAAGATTACGACTCTTGGACACTTGTTATCACTATGGCACTCAAAGGCAAGCGCCATGTTGCTCATTTAAAGAAGTTATACAAATACCAACATTTTCTCCTAACAAGAATAATAGGATATCTCAAAAAAATTGGATCATTTCAACCATCTAGTCATTAGTTGAAACACTATAACTATTCAAAATCTTGATGGTTTCTCATCCAAGACTCATAGGGTGCTAAACCAAGATTATGTTTACATTGGCATGTCCAAGCTTGCAAGGGTGAGTATTTTACTATTGTTCTTAAATTAACCAGGATTTGTAGACCAATTCATGTAAGGAGTGCATGAAAACCTATAATGTTTTTAATCCAAACATTGCCATGTGTGCCATTATACAATATCCTATGTCTGCATGAAATATTAAAACATGTGCATTAAATGGTTACATCATCCAAAAAAGTTAGAGAAAAGTAAGTAATATTGCACAAAATAGGTATGTAACTACTTGGTTTGAGGCCTCCTTTTTCCACAACACGGTGGTCATTTCCAACATTTAGTGCTCGGATAAACAAGCCCACGACTATATTTAGATATGGCCTTTTGACTAAAAGTGAAGAGGCTTGCATGTGTGTGTATCTATGTGCATGTGTATGCATGTGCACACATGTTTATGTGTGTATGTGTGCACGCATACATGCAGACACATGTGCATGCAACATGTTCATATGTGTGTGTGGGGGGGTTAGAAAATCTAGGTTCACCTCCATATGGTTACTTTCAATTTCATTAATTTTTGTATTGTGTTTACGAGCTAGATTAAAGCTTGAATTTCTTATAATTTCCTATACATAGAATTTTGAGAGAAGGTAGAAAATTCTCTATGTACTTAAAGTTCCCTACTATTACAATTAGGAAGTGGCATTCTTATATAATTCTTTTATATAGGGAATTTTGAGAGAACATAGGAAATCTTCGTAGTGACCTATGTTTCCCTACAAGGAGAAGTAGGGAATTACGTTCATGTATACTCTTATATAGGGAATTTTAAAAGAAGATAGTAAATAGTCTATATTGACCTTTAATTCCCTACTATTAGATGTGGGGAATCTCATTCCCTAGTTTTATATAGGGAATATGTGCATACACACATAGGAAAAATTGCAACATTTCCTACATTTCATAAGATTTCCTATATAGCGATTGATTAAAAGTCCCTTGTGGCTTGGTATAGGCCATTTTACCACACAAAATGCATATGAGAGGCTATCCACTAATTGATATCATTGATATATATATATATATATATATATATATATACACACACACACACACACACACACACACACACACACACACACACATACATACCCCACATGGTATAGGCCATTTTACCACACAAAATGCATATGAGAGGCTATCCACTAATTCATTTTTGACATGTTTATCTGTACACTTAACAAAGGAATTCATTGTATTATGATATGCATATTTTTTTGTTTAAGTTTTGATATTTTCTATATTGATGTGAATTTTGGTTTGAGTTAACATTTTTGTTCTATAACATTAGCATTTAATCTTAATTTCCTAGACACTTTCAATCAACCACGAAACATTTTGACAAGCTTTGACTTATTGAAATGGAGTTGGGAAGTTTAATCATGCAAAACTAGCATGGTTTGGTTAGAGTTACATTTTCATTAATAGATTTTCAAAAATTTTAAGGCACCAAATGTTTATTCTTTAATTTCCTGTTTTTACTCCCCCCAACCCAAACTAACATATATGTTGTGAACATTCTCTATGATGTTTGATGATGGAGAATTTGAAGATATTAAATATTAATGAGTTTTTCTACTAGGTGCGGTAATTTCAAGGGTTCTTCAAGTAAACTAGAGCTCTCAAAACTTACAACCATGGGTGTAAAATCTTATGTTTTTTAGTGTTAATAAGGTATATATTAACTATGGACACAAAATCAAAATATTCAAAAGCATGTGCATTGTAGTATTAGCTCCATTGAGATACTTTAATTGATTTCAGTAGTTGGGGTAAATACACAATTAACAGTTGTATCACTAGTATCATTCAATCTCCCACACTATAAAGATAGATATACAAGGCATTCCAATCTATGTTGCGAATTCAGGAGGGTGTTACCTATCTTCAATGTGGTCTTAATTTGGATGCTTCATATAGCATACATATTCCGTACATCACAATTTGCAACAAGTTGCATTTCAGTAGAGTGACATTTCATTTGCATTATATCTAGCTATGTACATCTGATGTTTTGAAATTTGGATGCATAAGTGGAGACATTGAAGAGTATCTGTATTTAGTTAGATAGGTAAAATAGCAATGTAGTTCTATCAAAAAACATGTTGGATTGCCATACTCATGTAGATGAAATGGTTGGATAGTAATTATGTTAAAGAACAAATTGGACTCTTCTAATGACAAGGCATATTTGGCTCCATTTAATCTAGCAAGGTACCTCTCTTTACACATGGACTAGATTGTCAGGTTCATATCTAATGCAATTTCCTTATTTTATGAGCAAAGGGAAGTAGCTTCTCTTCCTTTTACTCACAAATAAAGTAAAGAAAGTGGGATACTCTGATACCATGAAAAACTTACACGACATAGTGGATAAAACCTAAGCAAGAACTAGAGAATACATAACAAATATGTGAAGAATATAAACTTCTTTAATGCCAAACAAACTCATACAAAGATGGCACTATCCACTTGTGTACTTTCCATGTGAAGCTTAGATAACGATCTAGATAGATGATAGACAAAGAGATTAAGGCTAGTTCGAAAATCTTTCATAGACCTTGTAAATAACAAACCAAACATAAACCTCGTAAATATGCCATTTAAACATGTTGGCAAATGAGTAAGTAAACCCTTGGAAATTACATAGATCCATAACATAAATATTGTACCCTTCACAACAATCCATTGTGTGCACTTTGGGAAACTCTTGTTATTTACGTCTTTTAGCATATAAACAATCGTTTCTTAAACCATGTATCAATTGAGCAACAAGAATATATTTATTGAGTCCTATTATTTAACTGATTACTAATTCTTTATGTTAATGGTGCAATGGCCCCTTACATACTCCATGTATATATAGAAGGAGGGGAGGTTCATTGGTACAAGATCAAAGATTGAGTACGAAAAACATTGCCCTCATAAAAACAATTTATGAGCTCAACTAGAACTTAGAGGCTTGAACTTCCAATACTTATAGCAAGACTTCACCTAGCCTAAGCGTGATTGCATGCTAGTTTATTTAAGGAAAATGTTATTATAGGAGATATAGTTTTTATTATGTCACTAGATCAATGTGCCGTAGTTTGGAAGGGGACCAAATAAGTCTAAAAAATATTTTTTCTTTTGTAATGACTCCACACTCGAGGGGACACTTCAAGGTCTAGATCCATTGAGTTGAAAATTTGATGAGATTCTTACTACTTTTCTTTTACTATGAAAGAAAATATCCACCTTATCAAGAAAACGATATCATATAGCAATTAATCATTGATCTATACACGTGCTCCTCTTATTACTTTCATATGTATGGAAAGAAAATGTATTCGAAATGTATATGAACTGTGCCTTAGAGTACATGCACATGGCTATCTAGCTGATGCTTAAGCCTATTTGTTGTGATGTGTATTACCAATAGATTGAATGAAATAAGCATGACAAGTTAGATTCTATGTATGAACTCCATTTGATTTACTATACATAGTTATTTAACTAGTTGAGAAAACATGGCTATGTGAGATGTTATATAGAAATTCACCTTGCTTTGCTACGGAGACACTTACTTAACTTGTTATAGCTTTGCTCACTACAAGGAAATGAAGACATAATGATGATCACTTTTGACGCGAATTGCCACATAACAACACATCTATAGAGAGGTGTATACTGATTGTTTTAACGACGAGATGATAATTTTTTAGATGAATGATTTTGTCACTTCAAGCGTTAATATATAACCCATATCTTGTAGTAGCTTTTACGTAGGGAAATTTCAATTTAAAAATCCCTAATTGCTAAGCAGAAGAATTTGCGCATTTACTAGGTATGGGTCTTAGATTCTAGCCTGGTATCTTAAGTCCTTGTCTAAAGTCTCCTCCGGAAGTGTTTAATTGGTAGCGATTAGTAACTCAAAGAGAATTCGTCATAAGCGGCCAAATATGGCTAGAGGTTTTCATTTTGAGCGGGTCCATTAAATCAACGCAGAAGTCGGTACGTGATTATCGTAGCACGTATAAGGGGAGTTGCCCCACTTCATCATTGTCATTCGCTGTTCAATAGTATGTCCCTCTGATTACTCCTGACACTCATTTCCAGTACTCTTAAAACCCTGCGTTTGTCCGGCAGCATGCAGAAGAAGTCGTGGGCTGATCTTGGCGAGGAAGAGGATCTGGAGAATGAGATCTTCACCACGCAGAAGAAGTCCTGGACTGACCTTGCTGAGGAGGAGGATATGCAAGATGAGGCCTCGACGACGCCTATTTTACCGCGACTACCGCCGATGTGTGAGGTTGATGTTATCGATCATGCGTCGTTGCAGCTGCAGGAGTCCGAAGTTGATACTAAGAAAGATCGCCATGATGAGATTCTGCATGCCGAGATGGCCTTGGAACAGCTCGGAGTCACCGATCTGGTCGCGGCAGATACTGGCGTCCATAAGGTACTGGAAGACCTTGAATTGAAAAGCACCGGGCTGCAGGTCGACGTCGACGATAAAGCCGACATCCAGTACAAGAAGCAGTTCCCCCCCTCTCTAGATCATGATCAGGAGCTGCAGGCCCGCCAGGGCACTGCCAATAACAGTGATGTAATCGTCATCGGCGAGGTCCTGGTCAAGCTTGGTGTCACGTGTGATACCGGTATTGTCTTTTTGGGTGACGCTTTAAAGAAGGTTCCGGAGAAGCAGACGTCAAACATCGAACTTTCCGCTAGTGGCCTACAGTTGGGTAGCTCTTGCCCGTTCTCGCCAGTAGATTACGATGAGGAGGTTGACTGGCGCGGCACCGAGAATTGCAACATGATGACAATCGGCAGCTTTCCGGTCCAGCTGATTGACATGGATGATATCGTTGAACAAGAGATTAATGAAGACGTTAAGAAGCTGGCCAAAGAACAAGCTGCAGAACGTGAAGACGAGGTTGGATCAAAATTATCATGCAAGAACTTTCCATCCTTAGCAGAGGCATACGGTGGTCAAGGATGTAGCACTAGGATGTTCCCGTCGAGTTCCCGTCGAGGGGCGCTACCGCTATAAATGATGACGTGAAAACGGATGCAGCACTCTCTTTGCCAAATATTGCAGCGGCTACCGTCGAGTTCGAGTATAGGAGGGGCGCTACCGCTATAAATGATGACGTGAAAACGGATGCAGCACTCTCTTTGCCAAATATTGCAGCGGCTAATGCAACTGCTGCCGCGCTCGACACGAAGGAGGACATGAAGTACAGCACCAAGCTGAAGCAAGGGGCCGCAGCCATGCCTACGTCGCCACGTCCTCGCTCACGTCACGATCAGCAATTACGACAATTGTCAGCTAGAGTTATTTCAGAAGGCATTCGTGGCCACCCTTGTAGGCCTACTCCTGAAACTCAAAGGCAATATAGGTGCTGATTCGGAGTTGCAGTTACACAGTCTGGTCCTGACAGGGAGGGAAATCACGGAGATCCGATTCTACCTGCCCCTGCCGTAAAGCCGGATGTGGATGTTGATGAGGACGGCTATAAGAAATATTACCGCGGCCGAAAGCGCAACTAGTACGTCAGTACTAGTAGAGCTCCTGCACCAACTGCGAATGACGAGGAACATGCCGATGATCAGAACGCCAGCAATTCCTCCACCAATACCAAGGAAATCGAGGGTGAGGATCCACAACCGCCTGCCAGGTCTAGTACGTCTACAAGTGAGCCTGGATTCGCCCAACATGACGGGCAACTGGTCAGTGATGAGAATGTCACTGCGCCGACCGATACAATGGAGGAGGAGGAGGATCAACATGCTCTTCATGATGACCACGATTCAATTACCGTAACCACCTCTCTGCCGCGGTCTAGGAACCATCGCCGTAAGCAACTGAAAGCAAAGAGGAGGAAGATAAAAAAGCAGCACTGCATGGATGTGGAACCTGTCGAAGCCTCCGATGTTTCAAACCTATCCATGCTCTGTCGACGTGTTTTCACACTCTTTTGGACGATTCTTGCATGGCCCGCTAAGATTGTGTCTGGACTGTGGTTTAGGAGGCTTTAACTATGACTAGAAATTCAAGCTTATAAGCTCGTATCTGTTGGCTGCGATTCAAGGCCTCGATACAGATTTCATATTGTCAGTTCTGAGATTTGTAAAGCTTATTAAACTTCAAGAATTCACGGGTTTCCGTTCATGATGTGTTTTGTTCACTCAACTACCACCTCTCTTTCTTTTTCTCTCTCTCTCTCTCTCTCTCTCTCTAAGCATTAAGCATTGATTTGGTTGCACAAGACAATAACAAAATTTCCCCGGCCTACTCTATGATGCAAACAAATACTAGGGATTTCCAGAACATTCTCAACTATCCAAATGTCATGCACTTAAGCCTTAAGCTTACATGTTGTATAACACAGCCAAAAATTACAAATTAGCATGCATTGTCATATTCACATGTGTAGAATCAATGAATGGAGAGATATTCACTGGTTTTCTTGAGAAAGGCGTTTCCTTAAGAGTTTCCTAGTTAGAAACTTTTAGGATATCCAAGCAAGGCATATCTACAATTCAACATATCTGCAATCTAAATGATGATCGATGATGATAAAGTGAACTTCTTCTATGCTTAAAATTCATAACATACAAATACATCAAACCTAAACATGAAAAGAACATGAATCAATAATTCAAGAGATACTACATAGATATACTTTTCTTGATTATGTTCTTCTAGAAATTGGTTGTAATCGATCAAGATAGCTTTGATACCATCTTGAGATGTAGAGAGAGAAGATATATAGAGATGAGATAGGGAGAGAAAAGTCACTACCTGTTATAAAAACATCCCATCATGGACCTAGAGGCAACAAGCTCGTGTAAATCCACTAAATCCACTCACTAGCCTAGAACATGTAAGGAGTGCATGCAACCATAGCTATGGAACCTCCTCCATTAGGGTTTCCCCCAAAGATCTATAGGCAGATCTTATGTTGCCATAAAACTTGCAAGGAATCAAAGGCCTTACCCTTATGTATTCATTGCTTGTTCCGAGAGAGAGAGAGAGAGAGAGAGAGAGAGAGAGAGAGAGAGAGAGAGAGAGAGAGAGAGAGAGAGAGAGAGAGTCTTGGTAGGCCTTCATTAACATTGGAATATTATTATATGTTAACATCAAGTGTGATATATAAATTGCAACATACTCATATAATTTCTCATGTTTTTACCATACACGAAACCTATGTTTTTAGCATTCATGGTTCTAGCATCAATCACTTGTTACTATAGTGTTTATTAAGTATCAAAAGGGGATGCTAGAAATAACAAGGCCACTCTATAAAGTGTATTGTGGTTTCTCTCATGAGGGTCATCGATTATATTATTGATACTTTACATTGTGTTGGTACCAACTAAGTGCATCATCTTGTGCTATTGTAAGAAGACACTATGTTCCTCAAGAGAAGAGATTACTAACTAAAGAAGATAGTGGAATAGCTCTCTCTAAACCTAACTAAGTATGATTAAAGCCCTTTCCAATAAATTTGTATTTGATCCATTGTGGAACCTTCTTCTTAGAGGGTATTTGCCCATGAGAAACATGAGAAACAATAGCCATACCTTGAAATACTCAAGACTCACAAGGTGTCTTCATTGAGGATTCATTCATCACCTCAATTTTTTATTTCATTGAATGCTTTGGGATTCAAAGAGGATATATTTGTTATTAATGAAAATATTAAATTGATCTATCAATTCTCTCAAAATGATATAAAATTTTGAGAAACTTGTATAATCACAAGAAATTAACTAGGTATCCTTGTAGCTAATTATTTTTGGATACTCTTGACACATGTGCCTTAAAGAACCAACCCATTTGGCTTGTGGCTTTAATATGTATTACGATTTTTGTTACAATACTTCTAAGCTCAATTATGTTGGATCATAGGCAAGATGGGCAATGTGTCCTTAAACTCTAATGTGATTTGGGATAATGAGAGTAAGTGCAGTAAGCTTATGCATGTGAGAAAATTAAAAACGTCTAACCTTATCAAGATGGAATGCCACATCATTCTTTGTAAGTTTTATATGTTTCGTTGGAGGCCAGTTATGTTAAAGTTTTTCATAGAGGTAGACATGTTGATGCTGAGTTTACGACATTACCCTTATGGAAAAGAGGATCTATGTTATCTCTTTTTGTGATGCACATGCACAAGAAAGATGTGAAAGAATATGCACAAACGGCATATATAATAAGTTCTAATATCCATAAGTATTAAGCTAGGTCACATGGTGCTCAATATTAAATTGTTAATCAATATAATTACCTTGACTGGGCTTGTTGCACCACTAAATAATCTTTAGAGGAGTAAGTGGAAGAGTTTTACCAAATTTTGTAAAAGGGGATGAGAAGAAATGTTTTATTATTGAGTAGCCACTTAATTTAAGTCTAATTTTTTGGGTGACCACTTCCCACAAATTATGGCTTGGTACGACTATTTATAATCTCCAATAAAGTATATATTCTGGATATGGATATTTGTAATTCTCTAGTATGAAATGTGGAAATCGAATTCCCTAGTGTGGCCTACAATTCCCTACTATGCTAGGTGGAAAATGGGATTCCCTAGTTTTATATAAGAAAATCATACATGCATCCCTAGGATTCCCTACCATGAGATGTGGGGAATGTAATTCCCTAGTTATATATATAGGGAATCCATGTATACATACATAGGAAAAATGAGAGAATTTTCTATAGTTCATGAGTTTTCCTACGTAGAAAGTTTTCAAAAGCTCCTTGTGAAAGAAAATGGGGATACATGGTGGAGCATCTCCTCCTTTATATATGCAACCAGCTCATGCAATGAAAGAGAAGAAGAGAGAACATTTGAGTATTGTGCATATTGTGTGCCTTCCCTTTGTAGCCATGGAGTTCCCTGTTTATTATAATCCTACGTAATTATTGTGTCAAATCAGTTTGTACACACCATGATTAGCCCCACATTAAGATTGTTAACAATAATGATCGATGGCTAGAGAAAGACGTTGATCAAAGACAAATACATTATCTATGTAGTTCAAGGGCCTAGAGTAAAACCGTACTTGGTCTATAATTTGACTGCATTTGTATATATTTGTGTTTGACTATGGGTTCATCATTCTACTCTCGTGGAGATATGAGCCACACCCATTTCATACTATGAGATACAATTAAGTGACTCTAAATCTAAAGTTAGAATGCCCTATTGCACAAGCAACTCGGATTGTTGAATGCATTTTTTGAAGTAGTCCAAGGGCTCAATAGCAAGGTAGGAGGCAAGGGCCAAGCTATTGAACATATGTGTTTCAATAATAAATATAATCATTCCCATTTGAGGAAGCTAAGTTCAACAACTAGATAGCCCCTAGTAGGTCACTATTCCTAGTAAACGGATGTCTAGTGCTAGTTTCACAATAGCACATAAAATAATCCTTTGACACTTTTACATCATCTTAGTGACCAACACCTAGAATTATTTTAACATATGGATATTGTGAATTTTTTGGTTTCAATTTTATTGTATATTTCTATTATACTAAGATAATTGGATACATAGTTTACATGTACTGACATTTAGTCTTATCAAAAGTTTCTAAGGCCAAAATCTTACGATAATCATTACTATATTTTGTATGCTAGGAATGCAATAACAAGAAATCATGTATACAACAAAAAAGTCCATACCAGTTTCAAGGGCTTTAAATTATTTGTTTGATAGGCTACATTAGTAGAGATATGCATGTGCTTCATCATAGGATAGAATGCGAGAAGCCTTCACCAAGAGATGAACTGATGTGCAGGTTCTAGTCAGGCATTTGATTTAGTGCCCACCTCTAGCCATTACTGACATGGGAGAAGCCACAAGGGCATGACAATGGCATATGCAATCCCCAAATATCCAACAGTTTGTTATTTTTGACAGGAGTAAGGTCAAATTGAATGGATATCCATTATGTTATGAAAGATCAGGAATTTGAGACATCGTCTTGCCTAGCTTTTAGGCATCATACACCACTGTTAGAGAGTACCTGGGAATTAAAAGTAGGATTCACCAGAAAACGAAGGAAAATACATGCCAAACAAGAAATGCAAAGATGCCATGTAATCCCAAAAAGAGCATTGATGCTATTTGTCATGAGAGAGCTCATAGATGAAAATGTTCATGAAAAAGGTTGAATTGTTGGACACCAGAGGATCTATACAGTTTGCATTTGAGGCATTTGGTTAGGACTAACACACCCTAGTAGGTTCAGTTCAAAGATGCTTATATTGGCTTGCATTGGATTGTTCGGTGCTTGAAGAAGGCTCATCAACATTGGTGATTATGGTGAGGCCAATATGACATTATTATTGCTTCACAAAAAAAAGAAAGAATGGTAGAGGATGGGGAGGGTCTCAGTGCAGGGCAAAATTCGCAAAGAAAATTGTCATTGAGATAAGTTGGTTTTACAACAAATCATAGTTAGCAATTGGGAGTTGGTTTTAATGCTTGCATTGCACAGTACATGTGCCTATTTTTGGAAGCAAGCAAGCTTAATGAAAGCATTTGACACATTTCCTCAAGGTGAGTGGGATGATGTACCATTGGCATTTCTTTAATAGGATCAAATGCAAGCTTAAAATTGAAGCAACTTTGGTAGGTGAGTCCTTGCAATGCTTGGGGGTGAAACACATGTTCTTGTCTAGCACCTCCATTTCTCGCCCTAGAGCAATGGCGCCATGGGCCATACATTGGCAAGATTACTATATCACTCTTTCGGGACAACATAGAAAGAATGTGCTCGATGTTGTGATCTTTGCAGGAACTAAAGTAGCTACCCAAAGTGGTGCACATGTTGCAAGGGTTTTAAGAATCATTGTTATGTTGTACGGAGGAAACGAGCTTTGATCGCCCAATGAATCATAGAGGGATGACAATTTGTTTGCCCAATACGACTACTAAAACACACCATTAGGGGCCACTATGTGCCAAAGCACTTTGTACATTGATCAAGCTAGGTAGTATTGGCTTGAAAATTGAAGTGCCAGAGAAGCATTGGAAAGGTATGAGGCTCTCGGAAACACTTGGGAGAACCAATCCTCAAAAAGATCGCACAAACACAAAAATATGCAAGCATATTTGTATGCTAACTCTTAATAACGATGTCTTGGAAGTCTTTTAAGGACTCTCCACCCAATTCAATGGAGGGGTCAGAAGGGGTAGGTTTATTAGTACAGTTATGGTCTTCTTACAAGGCCTAAATTTGATCGGATGCCCGATTCAAACTGGCAAGACGGGCCTGTTGACAGAAAGACCGCCATGTTTGAAAGCTCGATGTAGGATTAGGATTGCCGCACGGTTCTCCGCTCGACACCACCATGCAAGAGTTGACATGCATCGCATTATTATGCCCCTTGCATGCCATGTTTAATCTATTGGGACATGCTTGATTGAGCTGTTAAAGGTTTGAGCTTCATCTTGAAAGTAGTGCCATCCTGATGTGCGAGATCTCTCTCACATAATGGAAATCTCTTTATTAGCAAGGTAGCCACTCTTGCGTACCTTCTTGTGCTCTATTCTGCTAGAACACTCCCCACAAACAAAGGACTTGTTCCCTTGCCATAGCCTCATCACAAGTATAATATTGACACAATGCTAAGAATAGCACCTAGCTTGTCTACACCACCACCATATTACTTTTTAGAAGAGACACGACTGATCTAAAAGCTAGTAGTACATGGAACTTTTTTACTGCTATTCCTAAAAACATTATGCTACCACTATTCAAGGGAATCTGAATTTCATGAAGGAGTGATGGTTGGGTAATGGCAAACAAGATGTAAGCTTATTAGTGTAACATACCGTGCCATGGATTTAACAAATGTTTATCTTGAAGGAAGTCATTTGAACCTTTAATGGATTAGTTGCAATAAAAGCATGAAGACTTGCTTCACTATTGTGGTAATTTATCAAGTTATTTGACAAAGGGCCAGACTCTCAAACAACTAGAATTGATGGGGTAACATACTAAGGTTATGATGGGGTAACCTACTAAGTAACCTTATGTCTACACCTACATTTACAACAATTGGCTACCTTTGAGTGGATAATCTATGGTATTATATTAAATCCTTATGTTGAGATGGATACGAGCCTTCAATGCCAAGTTTTTGTGGTGCAAGCATTAGGTAAAGATATACACAACACATTTTACGACATATGATATTAATACATCAACAGACAAATGCAATGTGTACACATGTGCATGCACATGCATATGCACACATGCTCCCGCATGCATGTATGCATGCACACACATGCATATACAATAATTTGCCTAGCTTGCTATAGAGACACAATCATACACAAACTTATAGTTATTACTTAAGTCTTGATATCCAAACTTTTACATGCCTCACCCAAATTCTTTAATTGTGTGCTTTGTTCTTTAAAACTCTCTTCTATGCTTCTCACACATTCATAGTTGTATACACTTTGTGGTGTCTTATAAGCACACCAAATCTTGATTGATCGTACTTGAAAATATACATATATAGGTGGCATGAGGATACAAGAATATAACAACAAATTCAAGCCTTCTCACTTCATCTTAACAAAATTCGCACCTCATCTTGTTCTAGTTACGTAGCATTATGTTAGAGCACCTTCCCACAACCCCTTTTCCCGATGATCTGATGCACCTTGTCTCCACATTCCCATTTAAACAATGATGCCAAATTTGAAATGAGCATGAATAGTTGGGTAACTTTTTCTTATATGCAAAAGTTACAAAACATACAACAATAGCTATTGTTGCTTTTGGTGCATTTCAAAAAGGGGCAGGGGCAATGTGGGAAAGTCCCCTTAGCTCCTATTTTGTTCAACGTTGCAAACTCCTATATGGATGGCATGGGAATACAATAATTTAGCAACAAATTCAGCCCTTCTCACCTCATCTTAACAAACTTTGCACCTCATCTTGTTCTAGTTACGTAGCATTATGTTAGAGCACCTTCCCACAACCCCTTTTTCCAATGGTGTCTCCTAGCGCTAAGAGTGGCAAGACTACGTGCATTTTTGTGCCCTCCCAGAAGGCATTAACATGTAAGGACTTGGGCCTTGAGTGTAGCATCAAGCTAGGTATCTAAGTCACTACACTATGGTCATGTAGGTCAGCTGCTTCTTGCTCAGTTGGTCCTTCCACCCACTTCTTCAACTCCTGCCACAACATTAGGAGCTGCCGAAGCATGTCTCCTAAGTGCAAAGTCACAGGGGTTGTCACTAGTGTCCTAAGAAGGTTGTCAACTACTTGCTGCCCTCCTAATTCCATGTTTCTTGGCCAATGGCTATGGCTTGTGGCACTTAAGCTTTGTCTATGCGGTCCTACTCGAGGTGCAGATGCATCTCTTCACTTCAGTTGCATAGGTAAAACTGGCATGCTCACACTAGAGAGCTCATCGATTTCATCTTCTAGAATGGGGTCCGTATCCTCCAAGTTCTCTTGGGCTTCTCTCACCCACTCCTTAACCTTATTTATGGCTTCAAGCTAGCGTTTTGGGTTGGGGTACTCCCCAACCTTGGCACTCCCCTTTTCCACAGTCTTCAAAGCAAATGTTTCCACTTCTACATCTGTGACCTTTTTCCTGGTGGTCAAGGTTGGCTACAACGTCTGCCAGAGCGACCTTCAGTGGTGTGCTATCCTTGTTTGCTAGTACAATAGTACAAAATTGAAGGAACCATGACAAACATAATGGCCATGTTCTATAGTAGCTCACAGACCTCTCATTTATCAGGAGGATTCACCAATAGCTTTTCATTTATTAGAAAAAAAAAGTTCCAATCACTACCTGAGTTGGACTTGGTATTGTTAATGGATCCGCAGTTGCTGCTCCTATTACATGACCATCTGGCCCTGCCAGTTGTTATGCAAGTGTCTCCTTTATTAGTCAAAAGGAAACATCTAGAAAGACCTATACTAACCTAGAAATCCAACAAAAAATATGGTATATATATGAATCTAATGTCAACTAAGTAAATCCAATGTCATCAAATTAACAACATACTAATGCAACAAAAAATATGGTATATATATGAATCTAAAACCATTTAAAATTTCATCACAAAAGTGAAGAATAGACTTAGAGAGAAAAGAGTGCTTACATTATAAGCTTACTTTTGCTTTGTCATATTGAATATGTCATTCGAACAATGCAATACATCATCCCTTGCATCCCAACCTCCAAATAGGTTATAAAACAATCATGCAAGCCCCTTTTCTAAGCCAAAAAAAGGATCATTTCAGATTGTAAATCACTTGCTCTCCCAATGCAAATACAATGCTTCTAGCTTCATTGTGTCTGCTCAGTGTATCCACCAATTACTAGATAACCAAATACTAAATCTTCTTTAGTTCTGCATTTAGATCCGCTAGTTAAAAAACATGGCTGTTCAAAGCAAATGCTTTACTCAACCATGCCTACATTCAAACCAAGTCTAGTTTCAAATGTGAGAGCAACCATGCTGAAACAATAAAAGCAAAATGTACAACAGGTGCACAAGAACATGAGAATTACTAAGCATGACTTTTGTATGAAGTGGACATCTCAATTAAACCAACATTAATAGGTTGGAGAGCGTGGTGCGAAATTTGGACTCTGAAGCATTTGTAAAATGACAAATGTAGACCTCAGCACACTCATCTCGCACACAGAAGACTCTAAGTTTTCTAAAATCAGAACCTGTAGTCACCATGCTAGTTGTGACTTGTAAGTGAAGGTCTCCATGCTGTGCGACATCAACTTCAAGGATTTCACCCACATTTTTCAACCGGTCTGCTAGAGTCTATAGTTGGTGTAAATTTGCTAGCCACAAGCTTTTTCAAAATGAAAGCAGAGACAATCAAGTTGCATGAGAATATAATTTAGCATATCAATAAAGTGAATGAGCATGTATCATCCCTTCCATTTCAAGGGTCTATTGATGCAGAGTGCCATTGCTAGACATCATCGCTCTCATTTTGTGATGGTATGCAAGCCCCATTTTTAGCATGTGAATGACACCTGGTCATACATGCTCCATCTAGTCTTAAGGTAGGAGATACCATGGAATGAAATGTAATCAAAATGGAAAACACTGCTCTCAAGAACATGTGCCTATGATGATACAAGCTCAATATACCTTGGTAATGGTAGGAGCGGTATGAAGCAGCCTCCATTTCTTGAGTAGACACAACATCACAACACGAACGTGCATACATTAGCCCTTTGCAGCTAAGTGGCGTGTTGTTTCGCTAGGTGTGCCTGCACATGGTTAAGAGTGTTGCAGTTTTAATAAAATTCTTAAAAACTGTAAAGTTCACAGATTGTTGTGCTCTGTAAAGCAAAGATATGGTAGTGTTGAGGTATGGTGAGCGAGCAAGAGAAAGAGATGACAGCCACATTCCTGACCATATAACTCAATTAATAATTTCCAAGCTCAATATGTAGATGTGACCAATCTCGAATTATGTGAACCTTTATGATACCTCAACTAGGAAAAATGACAATGAGATTGTAAACAATGCATGACAGTAAAAAAAAAATCCCTTGACCAGGCAGTGACACCAAACCTTGCAATAATGATCGATCCCTAAATCTGTTGTGAGTCACAAAACAAATACTGCTGAGCAAGCTATGTACTAAAGGAAAAATGCAGTCTTTCTATAAAGATTCAAGGTTTAACTCACCTACCTAGACAGTGGCTCGATCACAGATTAGCGTCTCTAGCAAAGGACATATAAAGGCCCAGGGGTATGTAGCAGGAGGCATGCAAATGGAGCTCGAATATTTGCACGACACACAGAGATCGACACTCGCGTACGCTGACACTAGCAAATCTTCCAGATGATGATGCCTTCTTTCTTGGAACAACACATGCTATTGAATATGTCTTTGTCATCCTTGCATCCTCCACTTTCACGGACTATGTAGTAGATGTTGTCGATGATGCTCTAGATTTCCTTCACAGAGGCCTTGATCTAGTGCAAGGAGCACACGAAAAGGAAATCTCATATGGAGAAGCAATCACCGCGCGCCGGCTTGTCCTGAACCAATACTCGTAGTCTTGCTTCTGCCCTCTTCAAAATAAAAAGATGCTTCTTTGTGTTTTTTTTTCTATTGTCCTTGCTAATTTTAGCACTATGCTTCTACCAATGCATGATATGGCACAAATCCTTCAAGCTGTGAATATGGACTACAAGCCCTCTACAATACATATTACTTTCCCTATTGTGTATTATGGAGATGTCATATGCGTTGGGTGAAACGATGATGACGAGCTACTTACCTGAGTGCCAAATAATTTATTTGTGCAATAGAAGCCATAACATCTCAAGGAAGTGCAATTCTTCCATTAGTAGTGTCCAAACTAGTAATATAAGGTAGCCTATTTTGGTTCAAATTTTCTTTCCAATCAAAAGTACCCTCAATCCAGGATTCCTCTTGAATAGTGGTTTTCTCTTTTGTTAGCTTGCCATGTGACTTTAGATGCATTGGTACCAATCTATTTTCCCCAGAACAACCCTCTTCTACTTGCGGATTAATCATTCAGATCGGTCCTAGTTTCGATGGCTACAACCCTACTTGTTTTTTGCATGAAATTACTACCGCAACACTTTATAAACCAAATGGAATCAATTTCTATCTTCAAACCTTATGGAGGTGGTTGAGATCAATCATGCTGGTGTAGGTTCAAGCTCTTGGATGAGCGAGTCTTTGCCTAGATGCTCTCTAGAACTCTATTATAGGGTTCTTACAAGGATTTGAGGTCCAACAAGTCAAGGGGGACTAATTGCAATCTTGAGGGACAAACATAATGATATATTTTATCTTTCATGCGATGATCAATGAAGGGACATATTTAGTGAATGTGATGCAAGTTTGAATCATGTCACATCTCACATCTAGAGAGCCATCAACTCGAGGGGAATCAGTACGATGAAATTAAAATCATGCATGATATGAACATCCTATAAAGAGGTTTTTCTCTCATGTTGTTGTTTGTCGATTTTTGTTGGGATTATTTTGCAACTTTCACCAAACATCTTCCAATTGGCACACCACAACTCAAGTGTGAGTAATTGTTGGGAAATTTCTAAGGCAATTATCTTGATTCCATTGTAACTCAAGAGACTCCTCAACATTCAGATTCCATTGTATTTTCATTTCTTTCCCAATTGTTGGGCCATTTCTAAGGCAATAATCTTGACTATAATACCTTTAGCTATTAGGATATCCCAAGATGTTGGGCCTATCCACCACAAACCTACTAAAGTATGGTAGGTCTCCACCCAATTCTTTATAATGATAGCCCATAGTTGTTGTGCATCCATCCTCTTAAGTAGTTGAAACACTAAGGAATATGTTCCCTCTTTTTGTTTCATTAATCCAAGTCCTTTTGACCTCTCAACTATTAAAAACTCCCATGCTACAACATGCCATCGATATTTGTTTCCTTCATGTTCGACTTAGTCTCCATATTAAAATCCATCCTAGCAGACCTACATATTGGAATTTTAAGTTGTCCATACTTGCATTGTCACCCCTCATGCCAATCTCAAGAGCTAGGTGCCTCATTTCTTAAAGAAGTTTTGAACCTCCACATTATGTGCCTCAAAGGAGCATCCCTCTTCTTATATTCCCACATTACAAATGCATAGTTGTTTTGCATCCAACCTCTTAAGTAGTTGAAACACCAAGGAAATAATGATAGCCCATAGTTGTTGTGCATCCAACCTCTGAAGAAGTTGAAACACCAAAAAATATGTTCCCTCTTTTGGTTTCATTAATCCAAGTCCTTCTTTTGACCTCTCAACACTTAAAAACTCCCATGCTACAACCTTCCATCGATATTTGTTTCCTTCATGTTTGAGTTAGTCTCCATTTTCAAAGCCATCCTGGCAGACCTTTATTTGAATTTTAAGGTGTCCATACAAATGGCAAGAGGTTGACAAATTGCTGAAGGTTCAAATAAGAAATATACGCCTCAGCTATCTATATCACTAAAAACATGCAAAAAATTGATTGTTGAATATATTCTATGCAAATCAAGAGCAACCATACTGACAAAATTGCCCACTTCTCATGTCCTTTCTTCCTAAAAAATTAAATTGGATCCAAGAGCACATAATCTACCTTCAATAACCACCAATACCTTTCATGGCTTCATTAGCACATGAAACCCGATGGGATCCATTTTCATCTCCTAACGCTATAATATTGAAGCAATTGAGGCACGCTTCAGAAACCACATAGGCACAAGTCATCCAAAAGCTCACATACCATAACCAGAATCAAACTCTGTTCCTATTTCACACGCATCCATTTTCTCTCTCTGTGATGTATTTTGATTGGTGTAATTCAATTCTCTCTGTGGTATCTTTGATAACTATATTGCATGAGATGTATTCTCATCACCATATTGGGATTGTACTTTTGATAATTGTAAGTTGGATTTAAAGATTTTAGCCCCCACAAGCCAACAAGTGTGATTTATGAATAGACATGGAATGGTGCTTTGTCTAATCTTGGATAGATGTACTAGGTTATGAATAGACTTGGAATGGCACTCTGTTGGTTAAACATACTAGGTTATGGATGTAAAGAGCCAAAGTTGACTTGTGGACCTCATCACCTTGAGGAACATTGTTGGCTTAGGAAGGTTTCATAAACGCCCAAATGAACAAACACCTTAGAATGCATAAACCAAAAGAAATGAAAGGTGGATCAAACATGATTTGGGTGCTCCTGATTTCAAATTTGTCTGGATGCTTGCATGCATTTGATTGGTGGCAATGGCTAGCCACTCCTTTTTGTGTACTATAGAAAACTATCCAGTCACCTCTTGCTTGTCAAATTTAGCATCACTATGATAGTTCTATCCCCCATTGAATAATTGAAACCTCAATTAACAGCTTTGTTGCACACATTTGTCCCCGAATGAATATGAAATGACCCTTAGTTATTCTAGAGTATTGATCCAAATGGCAAAATTTTTTGTCTTAATTTGTATGGTTAGGTCCCTTACGAATTACATGGACGTAGCTCAAAATGGATGTTTTCTAACATCGTCACTCTAGAATGAGTTGTGATAAAGAAGTAAAGTGGAGTTCTTGTCTATGGCTAGGGCGCCATCCAAGCTTATAATGCCACCCTTAAATTCATTTGGAGAATTGTTCTATAAGAATTACTACCAGCCAAGGCATCACAATGGGTTGTTGAACTATGTTGCTTTGTATTTTTTATTTTTCTTTTTTATGGTTTTAATAGTCATAGAGTGTAACTCCTCCTCTCTAGGGACCTCTAAAAGTTAGTCCATAAGGGGCCTTACTAGGAGATCCCAGGGTCTTTGAATTATCTAGAGTATACAACATATGTGTCCTGCTATTTTAAGAACTACTAAAGGAAGATTACGACTCTTGGACACTTGTTATCACTATGGCACTCAAAGGCAAGCGCCATCTTGCTCATTTAAAGAAGTTATACAAATACCAACATTTTCTCCTAACAAGAGTAATAGGATATCTAAAAAAAATTGGATCATTTCAACCATCTAGTCATTAGTTGAAACACTATAGTTATTCAAAATCTTGATGGTTTCTCATCTAAGGCTCATAGGGTGCTAAACCAAGATTATGTTTACATTGGCATGTCCAAGCTTGCAAGGGTGAGTATTTTACTATTGTTCTTAAATTAACCATGATTTGTAGACCAATTCATGTAAGGAGTGCATGAAAACCTATAAGGTTTTTAATCCAAACATTGCCATGCGTGCCATTATACAATATCCTATGTCTGCATGAAGTATTAAAACATGTGCATTAAATGGTTACATCATCCAAAAAAGTTAGAGAAAAGTGAGTAATATTGCACAAAATAGGTATGTAACTACTTGGTTTGAGGCCTCCTTTTTCTACAACACAGTGGTCATTTTCAACATTTAGTGCTAGGATAAACAAGCCCATGACTATATTTAGATATGGCCTTTTGACTAAAAGTGAAGAGGCTTGCATGTGTGTGTATCTATGTGCATGTGTATGCATGTGCACACATGTTTATGTATGTATGTGTGCATGCATACATGCAGACACATGTGCATACAACATGTTCATATGTGTGTGTAGGGGGGTTAGGAAATCTAGGTTCACCTCCATATGGTTACTTTCAATTTCATTAATTTTTGTGTTGTGTTTACGAGCTAGATTAAAGCTTGACTTTCTTATAATTTCCTATACATAGAATTTTGAGAGAAGGTAGAAAATTCTCTATGTACTTAAAGCTCCCTACTATTACAATTAGGAAGTGGCATTTTTATATAATTCTTTTATATAGGGAATTTTGCGAGAACATAGGAAATCTTCGTAGTGACCTATGTTTCCCTACAAAAATTGCAACATTTCCTACATTTCACAAGATTTCCTATATAGCGATTGATTAAAAGTCCCTTGTGGCTTGGTATAGGCCATTTTACCACACAAAATACATATGAGAGGCTATCCACTAATTGATATCATATATATATATATATATATATATATATATATATATATACATAGATACATACATACATACATACATACATACATACATACCCCACATGGTATAGGCCATTTTACCACACAAAATGCATATGAGAGGCTATCCACTAATTCATTTTTGACATGTTTATCTGTACACGTAACAAAGGAATTCATTGTATTATGATATGCATATTTTTTTGTTTAAGTTTTGATATTTTCTATATTGATGTGAATTTTGGTTTGAGTTAACATTTTTGTTCTATAACATTAGCATTTAATCTTAATTTCCTAGACACTTTCAATCAACCACGAAACATTTTGACAAGCTTTGACTTATTGAAATGGAGTTGGGAAGTTTAATCATGCAAAACTAGCATGGTTTGGTTAGAGTTACATTTTCATTAATAGATTTTCAAAAATTTGAAGGCACCAAATGTTTATTCTTTCATGTTTTTACTCCCCCCAACCCAAACTAACATATACGTTGTGAACATTCTCTATGATGTTTGATGATGGAGAATTTGAAGATATTAAATATTAATGAGTTTTTCTACTAGGTGCGGTAATTTCAAGGGTTCTTCAAGTAAACTAGAGCTCTTAAAACTTACAACCATGGGTGTAAAATCTTATGTTTTTTAGTGTTAGTAAGGTATATATTAACTATGGACACAAAATCAGAATATTTAAAAGCATGTGCATTGTACTATTAGTTCCATTGAGATACTTTAATTGATTTCAGTAGTTGGGGTAAATACACAATTAACAGTTGTATCACTAGTATCATTCAATCTCCCACACTATAAAGATAGATATACAAGGCATTCCAATCTATGCTGCAAATTCAGGAGGGTGTTACCTATCTTCAATGTGGTCTTAATTTGGATGCTTCATATAGCATACATATTTCGTACATCACAATTTGCAACAAGTTGCATTTCAGTAGTGACATTTCATTTGCATTATATCTAGCTATGTACATCTGATGTTTTGAAATTTGGATGCATAAGTGGAGACATTGAAGAGTATTTGTATTTAGCTAGATAGGTAAAATAGCAATGTAGTTCTATCAAAAAACATGTTGGATTGCCATACTCATGTAGATGAAATGGTTGGATAGTAATTATGTTAAAGAACAAATTGGACTCTTCTAATGACAAGGCATATTTGGCTCCATTTAATCTAGCAAGGTACCTCTCTTTACACATGGACTAGATTGTCAGGTTCATATCTAATGCAATTTCCTTATTTTATGAGCAAAGGGAAGTAGCTTCTCTTCCTTTTACTCACAAATAAAGTAAAGAAAGTGGGATACTCTGATACCATGAAAAACTTACACGACATAGTGGATAAAACCTAAGCAAGAACTAGAGAATACATAACAAATATGTGAAGAATATAAACTTCTTTAATGCCAAACAAACTCATACAAAGATGGCACTATCCACTTGTGCACTTTCCATGTGAAGCTTAGATAATGATCTAGATAGATGATAGACAAAGAGATTAAGGCTAGTTCGAAAATCTTTCATAGACCTTGTAAATAACAAACCAAACATAAACCTCGTAAATATGCCATTTAAACATGTTGGCAAATGAGTAAGTAAACCCTTGGAAATTACATAGATCCATAACATAAATATTGTACCCTTCACAACAATCCATTGTGTGCACTTTGGGAAACTCTTGTTATTTACATCTTTTAGCATATAAACAATCGTTTCTTAAACCATGTATCAATTGTGCAACAAGAATATATTTATTGAGTCCTATTATTTAACTGATTACTAATTCTTTATGTTAATGGTGCAATGGCCCCTTACATACTCCATGTATATATAGAAGGAGGGGAGGTTCATTGGTTAAGATCAAAGATTGAGTACGAAAAACATTGCCCACATAAAAACAATTAATGAGCTCAACTAGAACTTAGAGGCTTGAACTTCCAATAGTTATAGCAACACTTCACCTAGCCTAAGCGTGATTGCATGTCATTTTATATAAGGAAAATGTTGTTATAGGACATATAGTTTTTATTATGTCACTAGATGAATGTGCCGTAGTTTGGAAGGGGACCAAATAAGTCTAAAAAATATTTTTTCTTTTGTAATGACTCCACACTCAAGGGGACACTTCAAGGTCTAGATCCATTGAGTTGAAAATTTGATGAGATTCTTACTACTTTTCTTTTACTATGAAAGTAAATATCCACCTTATCAAGAAAACGATATCATATAGCAATTAATCATTGACCTATACATGTGCTCCTCTTATTACTTTCATCTGTATGGAAAGAAAACGTATTCGAAATGTGTATGAACTGTGCCTTAGAGCACATGCACATGGCTATCTAGCTGATGCTTAAGCCTATTTGTTGTAATGTGTATTACCAATAGACTGAATGATATAAGCATGACAAGTTAGATGCTATGTATGAACTCCATTTGATTTACTATACATAGTTATTTAACTAGTTGCAACTAGATTTTTGTATAAGAAAACATGGCTATGTGAGATGTTATATATAAATTCACCTTGCTTTGCTATGGAGACACTTAACTTGTTATAGCTTTGCTCACTATAAGGAAACGAAGACATAACGATGATCACTTTTGACGCCAATTGCCACATAGCAACACATCTATAGAGAGGTGTATACTGATTGTTTTAACGATGAGATGATATTTTTTTAGAGGAATGATTTTGTCACTTCAAGCGTTAATATATAACCCATATCTTGTAGTAGCTTTTATGTAGTGAAATTTCACTTTAAAAATCCCTAATTGCTAAGCAGAAGAATTTGCGCATTTACTAGGTATGGGTCTTAGATTCTAGCCTGGTGTCTTAAGTCCTTGTCTAAAGTCTCCTCCAGAAGTGTTTAATTGGTAGCGCTTAGTAACTCAAAGCGAATTCGTCATAAGCGGCCAAATATGGCTAGAGGTTTTAATTTTGAGCGGGGCCATTAAATCAACGCAGAAGTCGGTACGTGATTATCGTAGCAGCTCAAGCAAGTTCCTCTACTATGCAATTCTTGACAATTACCCTCTAC
This sequence comes from Lygodium microphyllum, assembly GCF_053477565.2. Taxonomy (NCBI): domain Eukaryota; kingdom Viridiplantae; phylum Streptophyta; class Polypodiopsida; order Schizaeales; family Lygodiaceae; genus Lygodium; species Lygodium microphyllum. The sequence goes on along the minus strand of NC_141149.1, from coordinate 3,944,636 downwards.
ATGACCAACTATACTAGTTGCACCTTAATTTCCACTAGAATATGGAGTACCACGAGACCAGGATAAGTCTAGGGGGTGATAATATTAATCTATTCTAGGAAGGGGTTACAAGAAAGTATGCAAAAGGATGACATAAATTTAAAAACGTAAAGGACAAGAGAAGCGAAAAATAGAGTGATTGTCCAATGCATATAATTTTTAGACAAGAAAAATACTTTAAATTTATATTTGTTAGAGTGATGGGCTCACTCATATAAATTGTAAAATCCGAGTGAGACATGAGATCAATGGATTTCAACCTAAGGAGTCAAAAAACAATTGTAAAATATAAAATAGCATGTGCAAAACGAGAGAATGATCTAAGCTAATACAATATGAGGTTGTTCAAGAAAACTAAGGCCATGCATAAAAACTAGAAAGTGAATGGATAAGCTTGTTCTTGTGGTATGAAATCTTGTGAGCTCTCTTCTTATTTCTTACTTGAGAGAGAGAGAGAGAGAGAGAGAGAGAGAGAGAGAGAGAGAGAGAGAGAGAGAGAGAGAGAGAGAGAGAGAGAGAGAGAGAGAGAGAGAGAGAGAGAGTTATATTAATGTCTTCTAAAGACCAAAACTGGCCTATGAGACAAACTGTGATACAATTGATGAGGTCCAGCTATCCAAAATAAAAGTGCTGAATGAAAAGCTAAAAACTGGAAACTGGAAATACGGTGCTGTGAGTGTGATAAGTGTCGTGTATGTGTATGTGCGTATGTAGCTCTGGTACTCCAGATAATGGCTACAAAAGGGGAACAAATGCCAGCTGTGATAGGGGAACAACTGTCGGCTGTGATAAAGTGGTGCGATGTGTATATGTAACAGATGCAGGGAGATATACTATCCTGGGATGTAGTAGCAGTCGTCGAAGTCGCTAATAGCAGGTGATCCCTCCTGGATACAGGATGTGGTACATCGGCGGTGGAGAAAGAGCAAACTGGAGATCTGAGATCCAATGTGTCGAGTGTCATCGGATCTCAATCTGATGTTGATGTAGATCAAGAATCCTCCGGATCTCCTGTTGGTGTGGCTGTGGGGTCCGAAACCCACGGATCCTCGTGCGGCGTCGGGTACGCTGGTCCTCAGCTTGCTGTAGTGTGAGCCCGAAGGTCTGGTTGGAGGCTGGTACAGTAGCTCTTACTCTGTCTGTCTGAAAGAACTATGTAATAGTCGTCTGGGTGGGCCCCTCTCTGACTGGGACCCGCTGTGTGCTCTGCTCTCTGATGTGCCATGCCTTTCCCAGAAAAGCGCAGGATAAAAGCAGAAGAAGGCGCCTTGACCGGCAACCAATCCCTGAAAAATTCAAATGTTCGGGCACGACCCTCAGAAAGCTTCGGTGTCAGGCCAAGGCAACGAAAGAGAAAAAAGGCGCACCATTAAAATGCGAAAGCGCCCCCGAATCTGTGTAAAAGAGCACCAGGCTCACTCCTGTGCAAAGTGTATGCATTAGTTGGGAATAGGATAAATTAGAATGGTGGGAAATGGGAAAAGGGCCCAGGCCACGGCCGGACATGTAAAAGATAAAAAAGGGGATGACCACCCAAAAAGGATTTAGGGTTTTGTATATAAAGTTGAAAAGTGAATGGAAAGCTCATTCTTTGGTGTGTGGCAAAAGGAGTCTTCTTCTTCCTCTCTTCTTCTCTCCTTCTTGCTTGTGTGATGCTCTTGAGAGAGGGAGTGTGAGAGTGTGAGGGATTGAGTGTGTGCGAGAGTGAGGGATCAAGAGGGTGAAGCTCTTCACCATCTTCTCTCCTCTTCTTCTCTTCTCTCCCCTTCTCTTCTCTTGTGCGCGCGGCTATGGAGGATGGAGCTTGGAGATGGAGGAGGCTTGAGGATGCTTGAGCTAGCATCTAGGATTGTGGAGCTACCGGAGTGCAAGAGAGAGGAGGGTACTCGATCGAGCATCAAGGTAAGCTCACTACACTCGTAGGATCGATGGCGCGTTGGCTAGGTGAGATATAGCCATTAGAGCTCGCTTGAAACGCTTGAAAGAATAAGCAGTCCAAGGGTCTTGGTAGTTGAGCGAAAGCACCCACATTTTGGTTCCGTTGCCGGGACAAACGGATTCAAGCTTGAGCACTTGCGTGCCTCACATCGAGCATCGAAGTAGGGTATTCATCCCCGAAACGGAGCTTGAGATAGGTAGGAAGTTGGGTGCTTTTAATCTTCGGAACAAGTAAGTATTTTGGGATATTTTGGTTGTTTGATGATTGGAAAGCATGGAGGATCTATTCCAGTTTTTTGCCTTCGATTTTTGTTGCATTTAGCGTAGGTTAGAGTTAGGAGATCAAACCGGAAAAGGGTAGGGTTCCCTGTTTCAAAACAGGGTAAAAACAAGGAGAAAATCATGCAAAATGCGCAAAATACTCGCTAATGAGGACTAAGATCGACAAGAGAGTGATCAGGGGCATCAACACCACAGCTGGGAAGGCATATAAGAACCAGGAGGCCAAAAGAGAACTCATTTGTGCCATTTCAGTGTGAGAGAAAGAGAGAGAGAGAGCTAGGAAGCCCCAGGCCGTGTGATTCGATCGCATCACCGACGCACTCACCGACCCATTCAGGTATATGAATCCCTCCCTCAAACCCCCTAGATAGGATCTGGAGGTTTGTGCTTGGAATGGTTGAGTAAATCATAAGAATCGGGTAAGATCAGCATCACACTGTTTCCGTCACGCCGCTTTCGGCCCATCCGAGCGATTGCTTCTGGGCCGAGTCCCAGAATCGGCCTTCGGCCCCTTGCCATTCGGCCACTCGGTTGGAACCCTAGTCGGCACTTAGACCGTCCGAGTCAACCCGTCCGAGTGACCCTACTGGAATCGTCCGAGCCAGAACTTTTTGACCACGTGGCACATTCGGCCTTGTGCCATTCGGCCCGTCCGAGCGACCCGTCCGAGTTCCAAAATCGGAACTCGACCACACCGGGATTCGACCCTCGGCCAACTGCGGTTCGACCCATCCGAATTATCCTTCCGAACCTGCCATTCGGCCCGTCCGAGTAAAAATCGTCCGAGCCAGATTTGGAGATTTGGCCCTTGACCCTGTGCCATTCGGCCCGTTCGAGTGACCCACTCGAACCACTTGGTCCGAATGCAACTTTCTGTCAAAGCTGTCAGAAATTTGACCCGACCCGGCAAATGTGCATTAGCGCAACTTGTCGAAACCCTTCGGGTGTTTAGAACTTGATTCTGGCACACGGGATAAGAGAAATTGTAGTACACAGCCGCTTAGCGGTGGTGGGTAGCAGACAGTTGAGGGATCCAAGGACTAGGACGTGAGCCGCTAAGCCACGAAGACCTGATTGATCAGAAGCAAACAAGGAAACATACAAGGAGTCCTAAACCCTGACTAAACGGCTGGAAAATGGACCTACAAGCCTATCAGGCCAGAAACGAGCGAGAGTGAGTGAGGCACCGAGGAATTACTTGCTACACTCACATTGAATTTTGCACTTGAAGTACACTTAAGGAAACTGAAAGCCTGATTGGGCACAAGTGCACGAGGAACAACACACTCACCGAGTGGCTGTAAATTAAGAATTGTATTCAGTAATTAAGGGAACTCACTCAGATAAATTGCTCAAGGAACCCACCAATAGGAGAGGACCCAAGACGTAGACAAACACGGGAAGCGTAGGAGAGAACCAAGCGAGGAGCGCCAACGACAAGGACCTATCACGACTGGTCAACCTGATCGACAGTACAGCGAGGCGCAAGAATTCGACCATGACGGAGGAAGGCTCAGACCATCGGTTTACCGAGGAGCTTGATGTGAGCGCATTCCCAGACGCTATACATCAGATGGTGAGCAGTTACGATGCGCATGCCCGGTACGAGCACCGTGGCAGGACGACAGATGCAATCATTGCAGACCTAGAGGAGGAGAGAAGGCTAGCCTGCCAGGCATAGCCGAGTATAGTAGGGATTAACAAGCCAGGAGCCTAAGGCAAAGCATGGAGCTGCATGAGGTGCAGCGAGTGCTAAACTTGGCTGGCCGGAACCGAAGAGACCAGGAAAGAGCACTAGAGGGAGGCCTGACGCTGAGCGAGCTCCTCATGAAGCGGCTGCTTGATAACACCGCAGTAGAGCAGAGTGCCACTGCACTAGCGACGTCGCCGCTTGCAGGATTAGGGGCAAACTAGGGCTCAAAGAGCCAGGCCAAAATACCGATTGTTGCCAAGCAACTCGACAAGTACCAACCGCATGACGATCCGTACAACTTCGTTGAGCAGTTTGAGCAAGTCTGCGAAGCCAATGGCCTCAATGACCAGACTCAACGTTCGCAAGCATTTGGACTTTGCTTAAGCAATAAGGGTAGGACGTGGTATACAAGCATGGATGCCGTGGAATGAGCCAACTTCAATAACCTCAAGGATCTCTTCGTCAAGAGGTTCGCCGAGCCCGGATACTCCGACAACCTGCTAGTACGCTTGATGAATGTCAAACAGAAGGAGAAGGAGGGCATCCGCGACTATGTGACCCACGTGAGAAGTCTCTTTAAGAGAATCCCCTTAGGCGAGCGACCGACTAACAGAGCAGTGTCAAATGTATTCATCAGCGGAATTAGAGATAAGGAGTTATATAAGGCATTGGCAGGCAATTCAAGCTTGCAGCGAGATAAGGTGGCTAGAGTTTTTGAGGAAGCCATTAGAGTCGATGACCAGCTGAAAGAGCGGAGCTCTAGGAGCTCAAATCTAGAAGAGACCAACCCACGCAGTTTAAAGAGAACGCCAGCTTCTAGTGAGCGGTCGAACCCATCATCCCAAGATAAGGGGAAAGCCACCGAGACAGACCAAGGCTTGGCGGAGGTCAAGATGGAATTAGCCAAGATACAGGACATGCTGAGATGACCAACGCGCCCACACATCCAGTGCGTGTACTGTGGCGGAAACCACTTGCCGGCCGAGTGTTAAGACCCTAGGTCAAGACCTTGTGCTAACTGCAGGAGGTTCGGCCACGATACCGCACAATGCAAACTACCAAGAAGGTTTCCATACTCGCAACCCTACGGCCAGCCTTATCTAGCTAACAGGCCGTAGCCATTCTTCGAAAGGGGAGCCCCATTGGCTCTACCCGCGCCTAACGATATGAAACCAGCCGTCCCTAGAATGGATATAAATCCCACCGGCATTCCTAGACCGCCTGGTCCTTATGTGACCCACCCACCGAGCGATGCTCCAGTTCATTACGTGGAGGAGCCAAATGATGAAGAGACCTACATATACCCTTACGTCTTGCATGACGACGAGGGTAACACGGTCCTCATGGATTATTGACCCGTGGCGGTGATGCAGGATCCAGTCACTTGTTGGACTTGCGGACACCCCGGTCATGTCTCATCACACTGCCCTGAAAGAGAGCAGCAAAACAGGGACAAGGCTGACCAAAGGTGTGCAGAGTGCGGAATCACCCATCTTTTCATTGATTGCCCAAAGCGGAAGCCGTCCTCTAGCGCAACTAATTTTCCATCCGTCCCATTAGGGCTGTTTGGTGTCGAAAACCCCGATGGGGAGGCCACATCTATTCCCTTACGAGTTATGACCCGAGCCCAAACCAAGCAGGCCGGCATCTCTCTGCCAGGACCTAGCAATCTGGACGCAGCCTCAATAGGATAGAAAAGCTGCAGGCGGAAAAAGAAGAGATCGGACGCTAAGGTCGCATTGAAGACCGAGAGTGCTACGACTTTACCTGCTGGGAAGAAAGTCTCAGACGCGAAGGCAGAGACTTCAGCCCCTAAGACAACCAAAAAGGGAAGCGCTAAGATAGGGGAATACCCGCACCCCAAGCGACAATTGGAGGCCATAGAAAAGGTAAAGGAATGGGTGAGGGAGGCTCAACAGCACCTCAAAGATGCTGAACCCATCACGGAGGACGAGATCGATGATCTCTCCAGCATAAGCATGCCAATTTCACCGCCTCAGCCTAAGTCATCCGAGGCTACTATGCCACAAGCAGTGCCACTGAGACCAAGCCTAGACGTAACAGAGCCGCAGATCAGCCGCGGCCATTGGCCCGGACAGTCTAGGCTAAAGGAAGGACGAGTATTTAACAATCTCCTGACCACACTAGTGACCACCCCTATAACATTTGGCCTGGGAGATCTGCTTAAGTAGCACCCTGCCCTATGGCAAGACCTTAGGCAGTGGGTTGAGGGCTCACAAGAGCAGGTCATGGTAGATCCTCAAGACCAGGATGCAGAAACACAATTGCCCAGTCTAACGCTGCACTCCGTGCCTAAATCTTTGCACGTCAATGCCTTTTGGGAAGGCTCTGAGATGCACGCAGTCCTGCCGGTCCTAGCCCTGGGTGACGCAACAAGGATGGGAATCGTAGACATGGGAGCCGGGGTTAGTGTGCTTAGCAACGCGGTGTTGCAGACTTGGGGAAACCCGCCTGTTGAAGCTGCTAGGTTGAACATCACGCTAGCAAATGGTATGAGAGTGAAACCATTCGGGGTCCAGAAAAATTGGCCAGTGAAGATCGCAGGTGTCCAGTTCTCCGTTGACTTTATAGTCATGAAGGGAGTGGACTACGATGTTCTATTAGGCTGACCCTGGATGCGCAACGCTAGAGTCATCGAAGATTGGGGTAACGGCTTGATCTTCCTTGGCAATAGAACTAATGCCGTAAGAATAGAGATGGACACTTGGAAGACCTCACCAGTCGACCTGGATGCCATCTCTGCTATGCTCAAAGGGAACACTCAGGTCAGGAAGCCCTATGAGTCCTTGACTAAGTATATCCCATACCCAGAGGATGAGCGGGATTGGATGCACGTCCTCGCTACAATTGAACTGCCATTCTCTGACCAGGAGGTGTACGAGCAGGCCATCAAAACGGTCGGCAAGACAAACGGAACACTTCCTACGCCACTCTACATGATGGCAGCAAGCCTCCATGGAGGGCCTAAGCCTGTTACCTTCCAAGTACCTTCCAACAAAAGGGAACTCCAGGGAATACTGGAATACTTAACGGACCAGCTAGCGGGCAACTCAGCCGCCAACCTCAAGCCGCTCCAGGACCTCTTGGAGGATTCCGAGTGGCAGTGGACCAGGGTTCACGAGCTGAACCTCATGTATAACTGGGTCTTGGTTCCCGACCAATGAGACGAGGCAGAGCAAGCCTTGGGAGACGATGAGCAATCAAGTGACAAAGATTCTTGTGATGAATACGAAGACTGCCAATCCTTCGGTGATGAAAGCGAGGGTGAAGTGGATACCATAGAGTACGACACTGAAGGATGAGAAATTGAGCAGATACGGGCAAACGCCAAGCCACAGAAAAAACAGGCCCTTAGAATGGACCAAGGAGTCATGTGCATGAAATGTGATCGTGCTTGGTTGGAATGCATAGGAGCCGTAGACCTTGAGCAAGCCGGCCTAGCCCAACCAAGAACGACATCAATACTTAGAATCGAATCGCCATCTGAACTGCGGCCACTAGGGGAGACCACCTCTTCTAGTGAAAATGGAGGGTTTGACTCTGAATCGGAAGTTACTTTAGATAGCGACCCAGAGATCCCCAGGCCGCCCATGACCAGATGCACCAAGGGGGATTTACCCGTCCACCTGAGGCGCATACGATTAAGGTAGGATAAGGCAAAGCATCCCAAGGATGCACGATCACAGGAACAACGAAAACCGCAAGACCTCCCTAAATGCTTCACTAAATTCAAAAAAGGGGATAGGGTAGTGGTTCTGCTAGGTGCCAAGCGCCAAGGGCAGACAAGCAAACCAATCGAAGGGCCAGCCAAGGTCAAGGAGGTAAACCTAGCCCTGGAAGGGGAAGTACCCCGACCAGTGTTCATTGCCGATGACTTGACTAGTGAAGAAGAGTTGAGTCTTGTCGCTCTCTTGTGGGAGTCCATAGACGTATTTGCTTGGTCCTTAGAAGAGCTACGGGGGGTAGATCCGAGTGTTATGAATCACAGCATACCCATGACGTCGGATGCAACGCCGGTCAAGCAGCGATCGTACCCCATGAATCCAAAGCATGCTCATGCTGTCAAAGAGGAAATCAACAAGCTGATGAGAGCTGCATTCATTTACGAAATTGAGTACGTAGACTGGGTGTCGCCCATAGTCATTGTGATGAAGAAGAACGGAAAAATTCGAGTGTGCGTCAATTACAAGAAGGTGAACGCTGCTACGAAGAGAGACAAATACCCCTTGCCGTACACCGAGCACATGCTTGAGAGGTGGCAGGCAAGAAAGCCTACAGTTTTCTGGATGGCTTCTCAGGGTAAAACCAGGTGCAAGTGCATCCTGTAGACAGGCACAAGACCGCCTTTGCCAGTGAGTGGGGCGTCTTTGCGTACGTAGTCATGCCCTTCGGGTTAACGAATGCCCCCGCTACCTTTCAACGCCTCATCTGCACCATATTCAAGGACATGCTTCGCAAGGAGTTAGAGGTCTTTGTCGATGACCTGTGTGTCCATTAGACCTGGATTGAACACCTAGACAAACTCCGCACGGTCTTTAAACGGTGTCGCTTATATCGTCTCTCCCTAAACCCCTTGAAATGTCAGTTTTGGGTGAAGCACGGATGCATCCTAGGACACGTGGTGTCGAAGAACGGCATTGCCATGGACTTCTCGAAGGTCAGTGTTATCGTTGACCTTCCACCCCCAAGTAATTACAAGGGAGTTCAATGCTTCTTAGGTCACATAGGATACTATCGGCGGTTTGTACTGAACTATGCGCTGATCGCTAGGCCATTGTACAAGCTGCTAATCGTCTTCGAGTGGACCGAAGCCTGCCAACCGGCGTATGAAGAATTGAAAAAGGCTCTAACAACGGCACCGATCCTACGAGCCCCGGACTGGACCATTACCTTCCACGTACACATTGACGCCTCTAAGTTTGCCGTGGGAGCAGTGTTGTGCCAACCTGGTGAGCATAACTTAGACTACCCAGTAAGCTTTGCTAGCAGACAACTCACTGAGACGGAGATGAATTATTCAACAACAGAAAGGGAGGGACTAGCCATGGTGTTTGCCGTGAAGAAATTCTGGCACTATCTATTGGCCACACCTTTCATTTTCTTCGTGGACCATCAAGCCCTGCTCTACTTAGTGAACAAACCTTGTGCTACAGGATGCATAGCTCGATGGCTCCTCCTGCTCCTGGAGTTCGATTTCTCCGTGGTGGTACGAAAGGGAAAATAGCATTACATGGCTGATCACATGTCCCGTATGCCCACAGGAGAAGCAGCTGGACAAGGCATCATTGAGAGTTACCTGACGCCCACTTATTCCACCTGTCCAGAGAGAGAGATCTATTTAAGGCTGATCTGACGCCATACTGGGCAGATGACATAGTCCAAGTGCTCGAGCACGGACTACCTGAGCGACCAATAGAAAAGGCACGACTTAGGCGCTTGATCTTGAAGCTCCAACCCTACCAGCTGATTGCAGGCCAACTCCATAGGTTGGGGCAAGACGGATTGCTGCGTAGGTATGTGTGTGAACATGAGATGCATGATGTGCTCTCAGAAGCGCACAGTGGCATTGCAGGTGGACACTTTAGCGGAGACACAACAGCACGGAAGGTGTTGCAGTCCCAACTATGGTGGCCCACACTTTTCCGCGACGCCAAGCGATTTGTCAAGCATTGTGACGAGTGCCAGCGGGCAAAAGTTTCGATTCGTAAGGATCAAATGGAGTTAACCCCAATTGTTGCTCGCCAACCCTTCGAAAAATGGGGAATTGACTTCATAGGACCAATCAGCCCCACAACACAGTACTCACAAGCCAAGTACATCATGGTGGCCACGGATTACCTCATGAAATGGGCAGAGGCAAGAGCAACATGAAAAAAGGACGCTAGAACGACTGTCAAGTTCTTATGGAAGCAAGTGATCTCGCGCTTCGGTTGCCCCCATCGAACTGGTTAGCGACTAAGGCACACACTTCATCAACGAAGTGATAGCACATCTCCTATCCACCTTTCTTATCATCCATCACAAATCCTTGCCATACTACCCTCAGGCTAATGGCTAGGCCGAATCAACTAACAAAATTCTTATTAACATCCTGACAAAAGTAGTCTCAGCCTCAAGAAGCGACTGGGACAACAAGTTGATGGCATCCTTGTGGGCCTACCGCACAGCTTATAAAACGGTCGTCGGTCAAACCCCCTTTAGGCAGACCTATGGGACTGAGGCAATTCTACCAGTAGAATTCTTCATCCCTAGCCTGAGAATAGCACTCCAAGAATGATGGGAAGGGAATGAAGCATGGATGCAACGCCTATCAGAGACTCGTCTTCTAGCCACCCACGCGCTCATCTGCGAGAAGGCTCGACGAAAGATGTGGTTTGACAAGCATGTTAAGCAGCGAGACTTCGAACAAGGGGATCTTGTTCTGCTATACTCGGTAAAAGGACACAAACAGAAGATGAAGTTCTGAGGACTAGGGCCTTTTAGAGTATGCATGATTGGTAGAACCGGGAATGTTGAGTTGGAGACACTTGACGGTGAAGGAGTGGGCTTATTAACGGCAGCCACGTAAAGAAGTACTATCCTCCTTCCCATCCATTACATGAGCCACCCATGCTAGAAGTGTAAAATATTACACGGCGCAGCGAACAGAATCTGAGAAAGAGATAGAGAGTACACAACAGAAAAGAGAAGAATCAGTAAAATTCTTTAACTCCAAACAACTGATACAAAGATGGCTCTGTCCACCCGTGCGCTTCCACTGTGTGAAGCTTAGATGGCGATCTAGACAGAAGATAGGTGAAGAGCTTAAGGCTAGCTGGAACAACAACTCTGTCTGGGTGAAAGATGAGTGTCAGATGGCTGCGAAGGGGTTTAGCTTTTATAGCCCGCGAAGGTCGTTAGGTCGGCCTGCTGACCGACCTACCATATGAGCCTCCACTAGTCGGCCAGGGAATATTCCAGGGAATATTCCCTTTACCATCGGGCCGGGGGCCCCGGACCCCACAATAGGGGCCCCTTTTAACTCCCTTACTACGCAACTCAATGCAATGTGCCTCGAGTTGCTACCAACTTAACCACTCTGTCTAACCCAAAGATTAGACCCACAATGGTCACCTTTTTGCCATCCGGTCACATAGACCTCATCTGATATACAAGTCAGGACTCCACCAATGTCCGGGCTCACACTTGGCTTCTCCTCATAATGGGGGCCTTACAACTTTGAGCACCATGGATCATTGGTAGTACCTAATGAGGGTGGGGCATTGATCATATCTAACACCCCCCCTCAATGTCCACCCATAGGTGAACTATCTCCTCGGCCCAATGCCGAGTCTCTGAAGATGAACTTGAAGCAGATCCTTCGTAAGTGCTTTGGTGAAGATATCTGCTCCATTCTCCTCTGTTGGACAGTAGACCAATTCCACTATCCCATCCTCCATCAAATCACGCACATAGTGATACTGGATCTCTATATGTTTGGTGCGTGCATGAAACACTGGATTTTTGGCAATGGCGATGCAACTCTGATTGTCACATCTCAGCACAGTTGGTTCTTCATCCTGCACTCCCATATGCCATAGAATCCTTCTCAACCATACGGCCTCACATGCAGCAAAACAAGCTGCCTTGTACTCTGCTTCGGTAGAAGACAATGCCACTGTTGGTTGCTTCTTACTAATCCAAGAGAAAATTCCTGAACCCAAAGAGAAACAATAACCAGAAACTGACTTCCTGGAATCAATGTCTCCTGCCCAATCTGAGTCACAGTTCCCCACAAGAGAAGTTCCGAAACTGTATGTGATACCATAGTCAAGAGTTTTCTTCAAGTATCTGAGCACCCGCATCCCAGCCTTCCAATGACTCTCATGAGGTTTGTTTGAGAACCTGCTCAAAACACCAACAGCAAAACTGATATCTGGTCTGGTGTTACACAAGTAGATTAGACTGCCGACCAACCTCCTATACCTCCCAATGTCTGCTAGTGCTGATGTATCCTCAACGGATAACTTTACATTCACCTCCATAGGTGTAGCTATCTCCTTGCACTCGGTCATACCAAATGCCTTCAAGATCTCCCATGCATACTTCTTCTGAGAGATGAAGATCTTTCCTGGCTCTTGCCAGACTTCAATCCCCAAACAATAGTGCAGCAAGCCCAAGTCTGTCATTTCAAACTCAAAACTCAAAGCCTTTCGAGTTTGGTTGATCATATCTTCATAGTCACCTGTAATAAGAAGGTCGTCCACATATAGGACAATCACTGCAGACTTTTTACCATCCCTGTAAACATACAAGTTAGCATCTGAGGCACATCTTTTGAAGTTTAGGTTTAAAAAGAACCTATCTATCCGTTGGTACCATGCTCTGGGGGCTTGTTTCAGCCCATACAATGCCTTCTTCAGTTTACACACTTTGTTCTCAGAATGGGGGGCCTCAAACCCTGGTGGCTGAGCCACGTACACCTCCTCCTTGAGGTCACCATTTAAGAACGCTGACTTAACATCCATTTGGTACACTGGCCACTTCTTGTGGGCAGCCACTGCAAGTACCGTGCGAATAGTGGTCATTCTGGCAGTTGGGGCAAATGACTCTTGAAAATCAAACCCTTCAACTTGTGAAAATCCTTGGGCAACCAGTCTAGCTTTGTACTTTTCTAAGGTACCATCAGCCTTGTACTTTACCTTCCAGATCCACTTGGTGCCAATAATCTTCCGCTTTGCTGGCCGATCCACTAGCTCCCAAGTGTCATTCTTCATTATGCTGTCATACTCCGCCTGCATAGCAGCCTTCCATGATGGATCTGCAAGTGCTTCTTCTAAGTCAGTTGGCTCCTTTACTTCTCTCATAATCTCAACCATCAAGGCCATGTTGACTATGTGAGCAGAAGCCCTCCTTTGCTCCTCTATTCTCTGAGACCTCCTTGGTCCGTCTGCCTTCTCCTCAACAGATGCAGGCATAGGATTATTGTGGTCATAGAGCTGCTTCACCCAGCGCGGCAATGGCTTTTCCGGTGGGGTGATGTCAGGTTGGTGAACTTTTTCCTCATCATCTGAAGATGATGCTTCCTCCTCCTTAAGGATAGGGATAGCTCTCGGGACAGGTTCATAGTGGACTACTTCTTCGCTTGATGATAAAGTGGAAGACCTTGCCTTCTCCTCCTCCACTGTATGCGGCTCCTCCTTGAACACCACATCACGGCTCGCGATGATCTTCTTTGCCTCTTGGTCATATAACTTGTAAGCCTTCTGCTCATCACTATAACCCAAGAAGATACATTTTCTGCTTTTTGGTTGTAACTTGTTTCTCTTCTCATCTGGAACATGTGCATAACATTCACATCCAAAAATTCTGAAATGTGAAACAGATGGTTTCTTACCAGTGTAAGCCTCATGAGGTGTTTTTCCCTTGAGAGCCTTTGTGTAGCTCCGATTTAGAATGTAGACTGCAGTATTAACAGCTTCAGCCCAAAAATGGTTAGGCAATCCCTTGCCCTTTAGCATGCATCTTGCCATCTCCACAATGGTACGATTCCTGCGTTCCACAACACCATTCTGCTGAGGTGTGTGAGGCGTCGTCAATTGACGCTTGATCCCTTTGCTCTTGCAAAAGCCTTCAAACTCCTTTGAGTTGAACTCACCACCACCATCTGTTCTAAATTTCTTCACACTTTTCCCTGTTTCATTCTCAACAAGTATTAGCCATTCTTTAAACTTACCAAAAGCTTGAGCCTTATCACGAAGGAAGTACACCCACATCTTCCTACTGTAGTCATCGACAATCAACATAAAATAAGAAGATCCCCCCAAGGCCTGTGTAGGCATCTTACCACACAAGTCAGCATGCACCAACTCTAGAGGAGCATGTGCTCTATTCTTGCTTTCTTGTGGAAATGCCTTTCTCTGTTGCTTGCCCATCATACAAGCTTCACATGGTTCCTTCAATTCAGTTATTGTAGGTAGGTGAGCAACCATACCTTGCTTTTGCATCTCCTTCAATACTGCAAATCCGATGTGTCCAAACCTTTCATGCCAAAGCTTACTTGTGCCCACTCCAGCGGTGGCTGTAAGAGCACTTAGCTCATACAGGTTGTTCCTTCTTTCTCCTTTGCCAACAATTGTGCCAGCACTATCAATAATTTCTGCACCTGTCTTCTTGAACCTCACTTCATGACCAAGATCAGTTATGGCAGCAACTGATAAGAGATTTCTCCTGATTTCGGGAACATACAACACATTTGAAAGCTTTTTTACTTCACCATTTGCAGCAACAAAAGAAATAGTACCTGTGCCCGCAGCAGGGCATTTAGCATCATTTCCAACCGTCACAGTGATGGATTCTTGTAGAGGCTGCATAGAACTGTATAGACCTTTCTTGTTGGTCATGTGACGGGAGGCCCCACTATCCAACACCCAAGAGTCAGTGGTAGATTCTTCTTGCGCCGAGGAGCACACTTCCTCAATGGTCGCCATGAATAATTCCAACTCTGCTTCAGCCGTATTGGCTGTCTCTTTCCCTTTAGTTTTAAGGGTACCATTCTTTTCATCTGCCTTCTTGACACGACAATCTGCAATTGCATGTCCTTTCTTCTTACAGTAGAAGCACTCTCCTTGAAACCTCTTCTTGCCGCCCTTTTTCTTTTTGTCACCATCATTTTTGGTGGAGGAAACACCTTTGCCTTTTGCATTGGCAGAGAATGCAGCATCTCCATTGTTGCTTCCTTCTCGGGCTTTCAGCCTCAACTCCTCCTCCATTAATAATGCACAAAACTCCTCAAAAGTCAAAGCTTGAGGTCTCACCTGAGTATTAAGGGCAGTTACTAGTCCATCAAACTTTTGTGGACAAATCCGAAGACACCTCCGAGCTAGCTCTTCGCTAGTCTTTTGTATCCCAGCGCCAGCCATCTGGTCGCGCAGATTCTTAATCCGAGTGATGAATGCTTCAACCGTCTCTCCTTCAGCAAACTTCTCCGCTGCTAGTTGATTCTCCAAGTTTTGAATCCTTGTTTGGTTTCGTGTTTCATACTGACTCCTTAGTACATTCCAAGCCTCTGACGCTTTGGTTGTATGCTGAATCAGAGTCAAAACACTGTCAGAACAGCTTGTAACTAAGGCACACAATGCATCTGCATTCCTTCGTTTCCAAGCTCGTAGAAGATCTGCATTCGGAGGAATCATCACACTAGGATTTGATGGGTCGGGGGTAGGCTGTGGTTCTGCGTCAGTCCCCAGCACAGTCTCCAGAAGCTCATAAGAATCAAGGATAGTAGTAATTTTGAACTTCCACAAGGTGTAGTTTGTACCATCTAACTTGCCTTCGCTGAAGGTTGGTGGACGAATCCTCAGTGTTTGAATAGCCGGTACAGCAGCACCACCTCCTGCACCGCTTCCTGATGCGCCAGAACTGCTTCCCGGAGTCGACATCGTTTCTCTTTGCTGTTGAAGCCTTTGCCTCTTGCACTCTCTCCGATCTCTAGAGCCCCCTGGGCTCTGATACCATGTAAAATATTACACGGCGCAGCGAACAGAATCTGAGAAAGAGATAGAGAGTACACAACAGAAAAGAGAAGAATCAGTAAAATTCTTTAACTCCAAACAACTGATACAAAGATGGCTCTGTCCACCCGTGCGCTTCCACTGTGTGAAGCTTAGATGGCGATCTAGACAGAAGATAGGTGAAGAGCTTAAGGCTAGCTGGAACAACAACTCTGTCTGGGTGAAAGATGAGTGTCAGATGGCTGCGAAGGGGTTTAGCTTTTATAGCCCGCGAAGGTCGTTAGGTCGGCCTGCTGACCGACCTACCATATGAGCCTCCACTAGTCGGCCAGGGAATATTCCAGGGAATATTCCCTTTACCATCGGGCCGGGGGCCCCGGACCCCACAATAGGGGCCCCTTTTAACTCCCTTACTACGCAACTCAATGCAATGTGCCTCGAGTTGCTACCAACTTAACCACTCTGTCTAACCCAAAGATTAGACCCACAATGGTCACCTTTTTGCCATCCGGTCACATAGACCTCATCTGATATACAAGTCAGGACTCCACCAATGTCCGGGCTCACACTTGGCTTCTCCTCATAATGGGGGCCTTACAACTTTGAGCACCATGGATCATTGGTAGTACCTAATGAGGGTGGGGCATTGATCATATCTAACAAGAAGCCCCACTGAACGTCTGCATGGCAGCTGTAACCGACCTTACAGATCAGGACGAGGAAGCAGTGGCACCGGCGTATCTATGAATCACAGTCACAGCAGGCGCGGTGTATTCTTTCGACGCCTTGATTGATGAAGGGGCCGACTACAACATCTTGATGCATGACCATTGGACATGCATTGGTCAACTGACACTACAACCCACTAATGCCAACCTCACCCCGTTTGGGGGTACTGCCTATTCACTCCTGGGGAAGTGCAAGGTACTCGTTTCCATCGAGACTAAAAGTTTACCAGCCTTCTTGCATGTGTTGCCTAACACTAAAGCAGCCGGTAATGTGTCACTATTGGGTCGTACCTTCAAGAAGCTAACGCACTGTAATGTGGATTACAACCTAAACCGCATTCATCTTGCCATCAGCAACACCCGTATAGTGACGATCTTCAGCAAGGGCTGTCATGATTCCTCCACCATCACGACACCACCGGTAGAAACCCCTAGAACCACACTCCAGCCCCAGTCTAAACTGGAGAAACATGTGGCTTTGTGCCACGCTCTCGACCCCAGGCCCAAATCCACCAAGAATGCTCACAAGGCCAAGGAGTCCAGACTTATGTGGGTGCCAAAATGGCAGAAACCACATTCGGGTACACCACCCAAACTGGATCCTAACCACCAGAAACATTGAAAAATTCTCACAAGAGCTGGATCACTTTAAATGCGTAGAATTCCTCAGAACATACAATTTGGACCAAGAAGGGGGCATTGTAACAATAGGCCGAGGAGAGGGCGCAAAGAAGGTACAGGTTCGGTTGGGCCCAGCCTTGGTGGAAAAAGCTCTGGGATTGGTACCTAGACAAAAAGGCGACAAAAAACGGATGTTTATGCCTTGCTAAACATGAAGAAGGAAGAGGTACTCACGAACGACGGCATAAGCATCGAGGACATCCCTGACACTGACGCCAGGCTGCAGGCCAAGTTAGTGCTGGAACAGAAACTGAAGGCTAGGGATGAGAGGGAGGAACATTGGAGGCAGCTACTCGAAAATGAGACGCAAGAGTTAGTAAACATGCAAAGAGGGCACAAGCTCCTAATAGTGCAGTACTGGGAGCTTGCTGCGAAAGTTGCTAAGGTGGATACACTCAAGGTGGAGCTGAATGCTAGGGATGAAGAAAGCCCACGAGGCATGGAGGAGCAGGAGGAGGAGCTCAAGAGCCTAACAGATTAGCCGACCTCTGAACGACAAGAACAAGAGAGGCTAGTCAGGGAACTAGAGGATTATGGATAGAAAATCATGATACTGACCTTAAGATAAGGGGAGGGCCTGGAAGTGATGAACAAAAGGGCAGAGGAGTGGGCCGCGCACAACGAGAGGAGGGTGAAGATACTGGCACGCCGCCTTGCTTTAACAGAAAAAGAGAAAATCATCGCGGAGAGCAAGGCGGAGGCAGCCAAAGTGGCCTTCAGCGCTCAATAGAAGACCTTCCTAGATACCAACTTGGACACCACCCACACAGCACAAGGAGAGCCGCTGGAAGCAGTGCAGAGAAAGCTCGGCATGGCAAGAAGAGCCCTACACGCTGGACCACTTGGTCCGAATGCAACTTTCTGTCAAAGCTGTCAGAAATTTGACCCGACCCGGAAAACGTGCATTAGCGCAACTTGTCGAAACCCTTCGGGTGTTCAGAACTTGATTCTGGCACACGGGATAAGAGAAATTGTAGTACACAGCCGCTTAGCGGTGGTGGGTAGCAGACAGTTGAGGGATCCAAGGACTAGGACGTGAGCCGCTAAGCCACGAAGACCTGATTGATTAGAAGCAAATAAGGAAACATACAAGGAGTCTTAAACCCTGACTAAACGGCTAGAAAATGGACCTACAAGCCTATCAGGCCAGAAACGAGCGAGAGTGAGTGAGGCGCCGAGGAATTACTTGCTACACTCACATTGAATTTTGCACTTGAAGTACACTTAAGGAAACTGAAAGCCTGATTGGGCACAAGTGCACGAGGAACAACACACTCACCGAGTGGCAGTAAATTAAGAATTGTATTCAGTAATTAAGGAAACTCACTCAGATAAATTGCTTCAGGAACCCACCAATAGGAGAGGACCCAAGACGTAGACAAACACGGGAAGCGTAGGAGAGAACCAAGCGAGGAGCGCCAACGACAAGGACCTATCACGACTGGTCAACCTGATCGACAGTACAGCGAGGCGCAAGAATTCGACCATGACGGAGGAAGGCTCAGACCATCGGTTTACCGAGGAGCTTGATGTGAGCGCATTCCCAGACGCTATACATCAGATGGTGAGCAGTTACGATGCGCATGCCCGGTACGAGCACCGTGGCAGGACGACAGATGAAATCATTGCAGACCTAGAGGAGGAGAGAAGGCTAGCCCGCAAGGCATAGCCGAGTATAGTAGAGATCAACAAGCCAGGAGCCTAAGGCAAAGCATGGAGCTGCATGAGGTGTAGCGAGTGCTAAACTTGGTTGGCCGGAACCGAACAGACCAGGAAAGAGCACTAGAGAGAGGCCTGATGCTGAGCGAGCTCCTCATGAAACGGCTTCTTGATAACACCGCAGTAGAGCAGAGTGCCACTGCACTAGCGACGTCGCCGCTTGCAGGATTAGGGGCAAACTAGGGCTCAAAGAGCCATGCCAAAATACCGATTGTTGCCAAGCAACTTGACAAGTACCAACCGCATGACGATCCGTACAACTTCGTTGAGTAGTTTGAGCAAGTCTGCGAAGCCAATGGCCTCAATGACCAGACTCAATGTTCGCAAGCATTTGGACTTTGCTTAAGCAATAAGGGTAGGACGTGGTATACAAGCATGGATGCCGTGGAATGAGCTAGACTTATGTGGGTGCCAAAATGGCAGAAACCACATTCGGGTACACCACCCAAACTGGATCCTAACTGCCAAAAACATCAGTCGTTCCGGCCTAGGAGGCAGTATAGATGCTATTGCCATAGACAAACAACCACGCTGCGATGGATTCCTAAGGATCTCTTGTGGACGCAAGGATATTACGAGGGCAACCCCTAGATTTGGATGCCTAAAAATGGTCGGCTAAAAAGCTCATCTACAAGTGATCTCACCCTAGAGTGGAAGGCTTGCACATGTGGTGCCCAGTACATAATCAGCACGCCATTGCCAGCTGTGGCTAGGAAGCCTCAGCTCATCTATCGACCAAAGCAAATGCCACAAGCCTTAAACTTGCTTAATCCAGAGGGCTTAAAAAACCCTATGACTGCTCATCCAGAACCCAGCACAACCCCCAGGCCCCCAGAGCTTTCTGCAGCACCTCAATGTGCTTCGGAGTGCAAAGCCCAACCTATGACACCGATGAGGGAGTCACCACTATCCAGTCCAACAGCACCATCCCCACCAGCAGGCCTTAAACCTTCATACGTGATACGACCTTTCCTCTCCTTGGCTAAGGACCTTGCCGCAACCTCTGGGGATGACTTAATAACTTGCATCAGGATGTTGGACGATACTTTCACCACATTCGCTAGAAGCTATGAGAGGCTAGACCTAGGTCTTCTTGACAGAACCCTTGCTTTGGAGGTTCGTGCATTACCATGCACTTGGGAGGAATACGAACTTATGACTACTAAATCCTGCAAAATCGTTGCCGAACTAATAGCAAATGATGAAATCTCAAAGGAGCAAGCAACCCTCAGACGCCTAGTCACTTCATATCGAAAGCCTCCCCGTTCTATTCCTGAACACGAGATGCACGAGCTCATGTAGATGGCAAGCTCGCCCTCCACATTCTTACAGCAGTGGTTTGCTCTGAGAATCCAATGGGAGAAAAAAGGTTGCCGAATAATGACCAATGCTGAGCAACACAGGGCAGTTAAAACCATTGAATATGACCCCACTTATGTGGCCATCTCGTTTAGGGTTTTGGCCATCACCCGCAATCAGCAATTGGACGACATGTGCTCGCCCAACCCTATATTGACCAATTTCTCACCAAAGAGGAATTACATGTCGCCATCCGCCTTAATACTCGGGATCTCTTTCATGATGTCTTGACCTACATCTCTCAGGTCTCTATCCAACCGGTTGCTCTTGATTGTCATGCTCAACTGGAATACAACCCAAGATTCTACACGTGGCTTCTTCACACGTAAAGTCCTACCCCAACAGGACCAACGCCACCCTTTAACTCCCAATCCTAGGAAGGATTCTTCTCTCAGCCGGAAGAGGGGTGGGTATGTATGTGGGGTATGTGGTGAAAGGAATGAGATAGGAAATGAATAAAAAGGGGGTATGGTAAAGTAAAAGTAGTGAAAGGCATAAGCATTAGTATGAGAAAAATGGCTTTCAAAAATTCAGTCAAGAGTTTAAAAACAGCAAAGTTCTATGGGGAAAATACTAACGAAGGTTACGAAATATGGTCGGAGCAAGACCACGCTCATCGACTCCCATTCACTGACAAGGAAAGGGAGCTATATTGCATCCAATGGGAGAACCGCGCCTTTGGGCAGCTCAAGTTCCGAACCATCCACAACATCGGAGTCGTGGTGGCGAAGGAGGAGGCAGCCAGGAGGGTAGTGGAAGAATGCAATCTTACAAAGTACATTGAAAAATTCTCACAGGAGCCGGATCACTTTAAATGCGTAGAATTCCTCAGAACATACAATTCGGACCAAGAAGGGGGCATTGTAACAGTAGGCCGAGGAGAGGGCGCAAAGAAGGTACAGGTCCGGTTGGGCCCAGCCTTGGTGGAAAAAGCTTTGGGATTGGTACCTAGACAAAAAGGCGACAAAAAACGGATGTTTATGCCTTGCTGAAAATGAAGAAGGAAGAGGTACTCACGAACGACGGCATAAGCATCCAGGACATCCCTGACACTGACGCCAGGCTGCAGGCCAAGTTGGTGCACGTGCTCTTCTCCAGCCAATGTTACAATTCCTTAATGCATTGGATTAGTATGCCAATGCTGGAGAATGTAGCAGCCCACACCCTAGACGAGGTGGATTGGAATGGCTACGTGCAGAAAACTATTGATCAAGCGGCCAAAGCACTAGCCCTGGGAAGTGCACCAATAGGAGGAGAATCTCCGGCTTCTAAGGTGATGGAAAGGAAGAAAGCCTCCTCCAAGGCCTCTTTCATCGGCTACGGAGGAGTCTTGACTGCACTAATTCAGGAGGCAGTAAAGGCATCACAGGAGTCGGAGGAGGGAGAAGGAGAAACGTCGGAGAAGTCGCCCCCTCGACAGGACAAAGACAAGTCCACCGATAGAACAGAAACAGAAGAAGAAGGGGAGGGACAAACTAGTAAGAAGACAATCAGGACAACAAAGAAGAAGGCGGCGCAGGGGAAGAAAAAGGGTGATGAAGGCAGGAAGAAAGAAAGGGAAGACTTGGAAAGGGCGAAGAAGGAATCCCTGAAAGAAGCAAAAGAGAGAGAGAGAATGAAAAAGCAGGAGGAGCAGAGGGAAAGAGAGGAGTTATAGAAAGCCAAGGAGGCGTCAAAACAAGAAGCTGAAGCGGAGAAAAGAAGGGAAAAAGAACAGAAAGGGAAAAAACAGGAGGAGCAGAAGAAAAGGTAGGAGGAAAGGAAGAGAAAAGCGGAGGAAGAAGAGGAGGAGCTGTGAAGGAAGGAGGGGGAGGACCTTGCGGAGGGCACACGATGGTCCATCGAACAGGAGTGCCGAGCAGACGAACTAAGGAACCTGAGCCGATGCAGAGAAGAGGGGCCCGGATCCAGCACACAAGCGCCAAATTTCGTGCCACCTCCAGTCTCCGAAGGTAAAGGAAAGGCCCCGCTCCATCCGATCCCTACCCTCCTGGTACCTCCCGCGAAACTCATCACTGTCACCGCCAGCATCCCCACTAGCACAGATGTGTCAAATTTCATAGCATGGATGCAGTATTTTATCAACAAAGAAATGGGCCAGGGGCAGAGCACGGAGACTACGGCCACAGGACAGAAAAGGCCAGCCACGGATGCAGAGTCCAGGCAAGAGACCAAAAAGCAAAAAGTCGAAGCCTCCACCTCGCCTATTCACGCAACGATGATGCCACCGGCTAATTACGAAGAATACGTCACCGAGCTGCTCTCCCATTTGGAGAGAGCGAAGGAGGAACGCAAAACAACCGTGGCTGAGTTGGCATCCGAGAAGGAAACCATGGCCGCCTTCCAGTTGGACAAGACAAGAATGATAGCCTTGCAGCAGCGCAAAATTGCAGAGCTGAAACAGAAATTGAAGGCTAGGGATGAGAGGGAGGAACATTGGAGGCAGCTACTCGAAAATGAGACGCAAGAGTTAGTAAACATGCAAAGAGGGCACAAGCTCCTAATAGTGCAGTACCGAAAGCTTGTTGCGAAAGTTGCTAAGGTGGATACACTCAAGGTGGAGATGAATGCTAGGGATGAAGAAAGCCAACGAGGCATGGAGGAGCAGGAGGAGGAGCTCAAGAGCCTAACAGATTAGCCGACCTCTGAACGACAAGAACAAGAGAGGCTAGTCAGGGAACTAGAGGATTATGGATAGAAAATCATGATACTGACCTTAAGACAAGGGGAGGGCCTGGAAGTGATGAACAAAAGGGCAGAGGAGTGGGCCGCGCACAACGAGAGGAGGGTGAAGATACTGGCGCGCCGCCTTGCTTTAACAGAAAAAGAGAAAATCATCGCGGAGAGCAAGGCGGAGGCAGCCAAAGTGGCCTTCAACGCTCAACAGAAGACCTTCCTAGATACCAACTTGGACACCACCCACACAGCACAAGGAGAGCCGCTGGAAGTAGTGCAGAGAAAGCTCGGCATGGCAAGAAGAGCCCTACACGCTGGACTACAGATGCCACCACTACCGGCGGAGGTTAGGCTGGGTCTGGAGGAACAGCGGAAATACTTGATGCGGGCCGATCTAACCCCCCAGGAAATAGATGCCCTCGGGTTCGAGGAAGAAGCAATACACGTAGAACGACAGGGGGAAGAAGCAGAGCTGGATCGATGTGAATCGCTTCAGGGAAGATGTGGTCCCGCAACCCCCCTCGCCACAGGCCCAAGACCCGCTATAAGCAGATCCAGCTGCAGAAAGAAAAGCCATCTCTAAAGAAAGGCGAAAAAAGCTGGTGGAGGAGGCTAGACAGAAGCTGAGAGCCAAACCAACCGTGCTACCATCCGCGCCTCTCCCTCCATGCCCAGATGATCTCCCAGCGGGATTCCACGCAGAACTGGTGGTGTGGGAGGTGCAGAAACTAGGAAAGGAACCATTCTCCTTCAATTTCCTCCTACCCAACAGTCTGCAGAGGGTCTGCCTCTCAAAGTGATGGACGAGCTGATCGCGGTCGGTGGCTGGCTGGGGAAAAAATGGCTGGAAGAGCGGGAAACGACCCCAACCTCTTGGGGCACCGAAGCGGCCAACTATTGGCAAGATAAAATTTTTGAAATCCCCCACACTGTACAAAACTATAGGGACCAACCCCTGTGGAGGAGACGAGTATGCGACATAAGCATGCTCGCCTGGATGGCTTTTTGTAATACCCTGCTGTTCGAGCGGAACGACCCTACTTATATGGCGTACCCTCGAAGGGTAGGCGTAGATTTTGATGCCACCCTCCACGGGCGATATGACTTTCCCGTGATTTATAACTCCATTGTAGCATCCTTTGACAAGGCCCTTCTTTTTACCGCAGAAAGCCTAGACGAGTCTATGATGCGCTTCCTTGCAGACTTTTCCTCATGTCCTGACCCCGCTTTTATAACCACCTGTAACTATCTTAGGCTACTTAGGCTACTTCTTAAGCAGGACTCGACTACACAAGAGCGTGGCCTGCCTGCCCTATTCTTCGACCCTAATGCTATAGATAATTGTGCCATGGCTCGTCTCATGATGAGGGCTACTCTCCTTCCCTCTTTTTGCCTAGCCCTCCTAGAGGACATGAACGACAGTCAGTTCACTAGATGCAACCACCCCTTTCTCTCCACTACCTCCCTACATGTCCGCATGAATCTAAAGAATTACATGCAGAGTCGCCAATTTTTGAGCAAGTCTCTCCATCCCCCTTCTCCCCCTCATTCCGACTAAGATACCTAGGCCTATGTCTCATCTCCAGAAAAAAAAAAAACCTAGGGATCTCCCTAGCCCCCTCCCCCACTTCACGCTTAGGGCACATCAAGGGCAGGACTTCTAGACCTGTCACCCTAAGAGTGCACCGCACCTTCAACGAAGCACGAACTGGGTCCTCAAGTGTGGGACATTACCAAGGGCCTTGCCCAAGGTTAGACCCATCTCCCAGTTCCACTGCCACAACCACCACACATTACACGGCAAGTAGGCACGCCCCTTAGGGAGTGCACAACTTTTCTTGCAGGCTATGTTCGACTCTCAAGAGATGACTATCCGCGGAAGACGATCACCACGGCACCCTTTAATGCCCCACACGTGCCGGCATCCAGCCATCCGCCTGCTGATGGCCACCATGATGGAGCCAGGTCAAGGTAGAATTGCCATTGGCATAGATCTTGGAACTGCATCATCCAACTATCCAGGCCCAATGCTTCAAAGCTCCACGGATCACCCATCGATTCCACAAGCCTGAAGACCTTCAACTCAAAACTTAAGAGCTTCAACTCAACGACAAGGATCTTCAATAGAAACCACGGGTTTTCAAGGGAAAACAACGTTCGAGGGGTTTTCTCCATAATAAATCCCTCCAATACCATCATCCTAAGGGATTTCTTATTGCTTCAAGCGTTTCTCATCCTTAAAGACAAGCGACTACGTAACCAGCGCCACAACTGTGTGGCAGAGGCCGAGTGTCTTCATGGAGCCTAAAGCACGCCGATCCCTCTCCGGGTCATCACCCCTAACCACCCACCTACCCGTTCCACCTAACAGCCGACTTGAATTGCCACCATGTCCCACCGTAGTGCCATGGGACTGGCACTTGGCTAGGAGGGGGGTAATGTTATCGTGTTTTCGTAGCACAAAGGAGCGAAAAATGGAAAAAAGGGAAATAGCAAATAAGGCGCAAGATAAAAGCAGAAGAAGGCGCCTTGACCGGCAACCAATCCTTGAAAAATTCAAATGTTTGGGCACGACCCTCAGAAAGCTTCGGTGTCGGGCCAAGGCAACGAAAGAGAAAAAAGGCGCACCATTAAAATGCGAAAGCGTCCCCGAATCTGTGTAAAAGAGCGCCAGGCTCACTCCTGTGCAAAGTGTATGCATTAGTTGGGAATAGGATAAATTAGAATGGTGGGAAATGGGAAAAAGGGCCCAGGCCACGACCGACCATGTAAAAGAGAAAAAAGGGGATGACCGCCCAAAAAGGATTTAGGGCTTTGTATATAAAGTTGAAAAGTGAATGGAAAGCTCATTCTTTGGTGTGTGGCAAAAGGAGTCTTCTTCTTCCTCTCTTCTTCTCTCCTTCTTGCTTGTGTGTGCTCTTGAGAGAGGGAGTGTGAGAGTGTGAGGGAGTGAGTGTGTGCGAGAGTGAGGGATCGAGAGGGTGAAGCTCTTCACCATCTCCTCTCCTCTTCTTCTCTTCTCTCCCCTTCTCTTCTCTTGCGCGCGTGGCTATGGAGGATGGAGCTTGGAGATGGAGGAGGCTTGAGGATGCTTGAGCTAGCATCTAGGATCGTGGAGCTACCGGAGTGCAAGAGAGAGGAGGGTACTCGATCGAGCATCAAGGTAAGCTCACTACACTCGTAGGATCGACGGCGCGTCGGCTAGGTGAGAGATAGCCATTAGAGCTCGCTTGAAACGCTTGAAAGAATAAGCGGTCCGAGGGTCTTGGCGGTTGAGCGAAAGCACCCACAATTATCTTGATTCCATTGTAACTCAAGAGACTCCTCAACATTCAGATTCCATTGTATTTTCATTTCTTTCCCAATTGTTGGGTCATTTCTAAGGCAATAATCTTGACTATAATACGTTTAGCTATTACGATATCCCAAGATGTTGGGCTTATCCACCACAAACGTACTAAAGTATGGTAGGTTTCCACCCAATTCTTTATAATGATAGCCCATAGTTGTTGTGCATCCAACCTCTTAAGTAGTTGAAACACCAAGGAATATGTTCCCTCTTTTGGTTTCATTTATCCAAGTCCTTTTGACCTCTCAACTATTAAAAACTCCCATGCTACAACATGCCATTGATATTTTTTTCCTTCATGTTTGAGTTAGTCTCCATATTAAAAGCCATCCTAGCAGACCTACCTATTGCCATACTTGCATTGTCACCCCTCATGCCAATCTCAAGAGCTAGGTGCCTCATTTCTTAAAGAAGTTTTGAACATCCACATTATGTGCCTCAAACGAGCATCCCTCTTCTTATATTCCCACATTACAAATGCATAGTTGTTGTGCATCCAACCTCTTAAGTAGTTGAAACACCAAGGAAATAATGATAGCCCATAATTGTTGTGCATCCAACCTCTGAAGAAGTTGAAACACCAAGGAATATGTTCCCTCTTTTAATTTCATTAATCCAAGTTCTTCTTTTGACCTCTTAACACTTAAAAACTCCCATGCTACAACATTCCATCGATATTTGTTTCCTTCATGTTTGAGTTAGTCTCCATTTTCAAAGCCATCCTGGCAGACCTTTATTTGAATTTTAAGGTGTCCATACAAATGGCAAGAGGTTGACAAATTGCTGAAGGTTCAAATAAGAAATATACGCCTAAGCTATCTATATCACTAAAAATATGCAAAAAATTGATTGTTGAATATATTCTATGCAAATCAAGAGCAACCATACTGACAAAATTGCCCACTTCTCATGTCCTTTCTTCCTAGAAAATTAAATTGGATCCAAGAGCACATAATCTACCTTCAATAACCACCAATACCTTTCATGGCTTCATTAGCACATGAAACCCGATGGGATCCATTTTCATCTCCTAATGCTATAATATTGAAGCAATTGAGGCACGCTTCAGAAACCACATAGGCACAAGTCATCCAAAAGCTCACATACCATAACCAGAATCAAACTCTGTTCCTATTTCACACGCATCCATTTTCTCTCTCTGTGATGTATTTTGATTGGTGTAATTCAATTCTCTCTATGGTATCTTTGATAACTATATTGCATGAGATGTATTCTTATCACCATATTGGGATTGTACTTTTGATAATTGTAAGTTGGATTTAAAGATTTTAGCCCCCACAAGCCAACAAGTGTGATTTATGAATAGACTTGGAATGGTGCTTTGTCTAATCTTGGATAGATGTACTAGGTTATGAATAGACTTGGAATGGCACTCTGTTGGTTAGACATACTAGGTTATGGATGTAAAGAGCCAAAGTTGACTTGTGGACCTCATCACCTTGAGGAACATTGTTGGCTTAGGAAGGTTTCATAAACACCCAAATGAACAAACACCTTAGAATTCATAAACCAAAATAAATGAAAGGTGGATCAAACATGATTTGGGTGCTCCTGATTTCAAATTTGTCTGGATGCTTGCATGCATTTGATTGGTGGCAATGGCTAGCCACTCCTTTTTGTGTACTATAGAAAACTATCCACTCACCTCCTGCTTGTCAAATTTAGCATCACTATGATAGTTCTATCCCCATTGAATAATTGAAACCTCAATTAACAGCTTTGTTACACACATTTGTCCCCGAATGAATATGAAATGACCCTTAGTTATTCTAGAGTATTGATCTAAATGGCAAAAACTTTTTTCTTAATTTGTATGGTTAGGTCCCTTACGAATTACATGGACGTAGCTCAAAATGGATGTTTTCTAACATCGTCACTCTAGAATGAGTTGTGATAAAGAAGTAAAAGTGGAGTTCTTGTCTATGGCTAGGGCGCCATCCAAGCTTATAATGCCACCCTTAAATTCATTTGGAGAACTGTTCTATAAGAATTAGTACCGGCCAAGGCATCACAATGGGTTGTTGAACTATGTTGCTTTGTATTTTGTATTTTTCTTTTTTATGGTTTTAATAGTGATAGAGTGTAACTCCTCCTCTCTAGGGACCTCTAAAAGTTAGTCCATAAGGGGCCTTACTAGGAGATCCCAGGGTCTTTGAATTATCTAGAGTATACAACATATGTGTCCTGCTATTATTATAATAACTACTAAAGGAAGATTACGACTCTTGGACACTTGTTATCACTATGGCACTCAAAGGCAAGCGCCATGTTGCTCATTTAAAGAAGTTATACAAATACCAACATTTTCTCCTAACAAGAATAATAGGATATCTCAAAAAAATTGGATCATTTCAACCATCTAGTCATTAGTTGAAACACTATAACTATTCAAAATCTTGATGGTTTCTCATCCAAGACTCACAGGGTGCTAAACCAAGATTATGTTTACATTGGCATGTCCAAGCTTGCAAGGGTGAGTATTTTACTATTGTTCTTAAATTAACCAGGATTTGTAGACCAATTCATGTAAGGAGTGCATGAAAACCTATAATGTTTTTAATCCAAACATTGCCATGTGTGCCATTATACAATATCCTATGTCTGCATGAAATATTAAAACATGTGCATTAAATGGTTACATCATCCAAAAAAGTTAGAGAAAAGTAAGTAATATTGCACAAAATAGGTATGTAACTACTTGGTTTGAGGCCTCCTTTTTCCACAACACGGTGGTCATTTCCAACATTTAGTGCTCGGATAAACAAGCCCACGACTATATTTAGATATGGCCTTTTGACTAAAAGTGAAGAGGCTTGCATGTGTGTGTATCTATGTGCATGTGTATGCATGTGCACACATGTTTATGTGTGTATGTGTGCACGCATACATGCAGACACATGTGCATGCAACATGTTCATATGTGTGTGTGGGGGGGTTAGAAAATCTAGGTTCACCTCCATATGGTTACTTTCAATTTCATTAATTTTTGTATTGTGTTTACGAGCTAGATTAAAGCTTGAATTTCTTATAATTTCCTATACATAGAATTTTGAGAGAAGGTAGAAAATTCTCTATGTACTTAAAGTTCCCTACTATTACAATTAGGAAGTGGCATTCTTATATAATTCTTTTATATAGGGAATTTTGAGAGAACATAGGAAATCTTCGTAGTGACCTATGTTTCCCTACAAGGAGAAGTAGGGAATTACGTTCATGTATACTCTTATATAGGGAATTTTAAAAGAAGATAGTAAATAGTCTATATTGACCTTTAATTCCCTACTATTAGATGTGGGGAATCTCATTCCCTAGTTTTATATAGGGAATATGTGCATACACACATAGGAAAAATTGCAACATTTCCTACATTTCATAAGATTTCCTATATAGCGATTGATTAAAAGTCCCTTGTGGCTTGGTATAGGCCATTTTACCACACAAAATGCATATGAGAGGCTATCCACTAATTGATATCATTGATATATATATATATATATATATATATATATATACACACACACACACACACACACACATACATACCCCACATGGTATAGGCCATTTTACCACACAAAATGCATATGAGAGGCTATCCACTAATTCATTTTTGACATGTTTATCTGTACACTTAACAAAGGAATTCATTGTATTATGATATGCATATTTTTTTGTTTAAGTTTTGATATTTTCTATATTGATGTGAATTTTGGTTTGAGTTAACATTTTTGTTCTATAACATTAGCATTTAATCTTAATTTCCTAGACACTTTCAATCAACCACGAAACATTTTGACAAGCTTTGACTTATTGAAATGGAGTTGGGAAGTTTAATCATGCAAAACTAGCATGGTTTGGTTAGAGTTACATTTTCATTAATAGATTTTCAAAAATTTTAAGGCACCAAATGTTTATTCTTTAATTTCCTGTTTTTACTCCCCCCAACCCAAACTAACATATATGTTGTGAACATTCTCTATGATGTTTGATGATGGAGAATTTGAAGATATTAAATATTAATGAGTTTTTCTACTAGGTGCGGTAATTTCAAGGGTTCTTCAAGTAAACTAGAGCTCTCAAAACTTACAACCATGGGTGTAAAATCTTATGTTTTTTAGTGTTAATAAGGTATATATTAACTATGGACACAAAATCAAAATATTTAAAAGCATGTGCATTGTAGTATTAGTTCCATTGAGATACTTTAATTGATTTCAGTAGTTGGGGTAAATACACAATTAACAGTTGTATCACTAGTATCATTCAATCTCCCACACTATAAAGATAGATATACAAGGCATTCCAATCTATGTTGCGAATTCAGGAGGGTGTTACCTATCTTCAATGTGGTCTTAATTTGGATGCTTCATATAGCATACATATTCCGTACATCACAATTTGCAACAAGTTGCATTTCAGTAGAGTGACATTTCATTTGCATTATATCTAGCTATGTACATCTGATGTTTTGAAATTTGGATGCATAAGTGGAGACATTGAAGAGTATCTGTATTTAGTTAGATAGGTAAAATAGCAATGTAGTTCTATCAAAAAACATGTTGGATTGCCATACTCATGTAGATGAAATGGTTGGATAGTAATTATGTTAAAGAACAAATTGGACTCCTCTAATGACAAGGCATATTTGGCTCCATTTAATCTAGCAAGGTACCTCTCTTTACACATGGACTAGATTGTCAGGTTCATATCTAATGCAATTTCCTTATTTTATGAGCAAAGGGAAGTAGCTTCTCTTCCTTTTACTCACAAATAAAGTAAAGAAAGTGGGATACTCTGATACCATGAAAAACTTACACGACATAGTGGATAAAACCTAAGCAAGAACTAGAGAATACATAACAAATATGTGAAGAATATAAACTTCTTTAATGCCAAACAAACTCATACAAAGATGGCACTATCCACTTGTGTACTTTCCATGTGAAGCTTAGATAACGATCTAGATAGATGATAGACAAAGAGATTAAGGCTAGTTCGAAAATCTTTCATAGACCTTGTAAATAACAAACCAAACATAAACCTCGTAAATATGCCATTTAAACATGTTGGCAAATGAGTAAGTAAACCCTTGGAAATTACATAGATCCATAACATAAATATTGTACCCTTCACAACAATCCATTGTGTGCACTTTGGGAAACTCTTGTTATTTACGTCTTTTAGCATATAAACAATCGTTTCTTAAACCATGTATCAATTGAGCAACAAGAATATATTTATTGAGTCCTATTATTTAACTGATTACTAATTCTTTATGTTAATGGTGCAATGGCCCCTTACATACTCCATGTATATATAGAAGGAGGGGAGGTTCATTGGTACAAGATCAAAGATTGAGTACGAAAAACATTGCCCTCATAAAAACAATTTATGAGCTCAACTAGAACTTAGAGGCTTGAACTTCCAATACTTATAGCAAGACTTCACCTAGCCTAAGCGTGATTGCATGCTAGTTTATTTAAGGAAAATGTTATTATAGGAGATATAGTTTTTATTATGTCACTAGATCAATGTGCCGTAGTTTGGAAGGGGACCAAATAAGTCTAAAAAATATTTTTTCTTTTGTAATGACTCCACACTCGAGGGGACACTTCAAGGTCTAGATCCATTGAGTTGAAAATTTGATGAGATTCTTACTACTTTTCTTTTACTATGAAAGAAAATATCCACCTTATCAAGAAAACGATATCATATAGCAATTAATCATTGACCTATACACGTGCTCCTCTTATTACTTTCATATGTATGGAAAGAAAATGTATTCGAAATGTATATGAGCTGTGCCTTAGAGTACATGCACATGGCTATCTAGCTGATGCTTAAGCCTATTTGTTGTGATGTGTATTACCAATAGATTGAATGAAATAAGCATGACAAGTTAGATTCTATGTATGAACTCCATTTGATTTACTATACATAGTTATTTAACTAGTTGAGAAAACATGGCTATGTGAGATGTTATATAGAAATTCACCTTGCTTTGCTACGGAGACACTTACTTAACTTGTTATAGCTTTGCTCACTACAAGGAAATGAAGACATAATGATGATCACTTTTGACGCGAATTGCCACATAACAACACATCTATAGAGAGGTGTATACTGATTGTTTTAACGACGAGATGATAATTTTTTAGATGAATGATTTTGTCACTTCAAGCGTTAATATATAACCCATATCTTGTAGTAGCTTTTACGTAGGGAAATTTCAATTTAAAAATCCCTAATTGCTAAGCAGAAGAATTTGCGCATTTACTAGGTATGGGTCTTAGATTCTAGCCTGGTATCTTAAGTCCTTGTCTAAAGTCTCCTCCGGAAGTGTTTAATTGGTAGCGATTAGTAACTCAAAGAGAATTCGTGATAAGCGGCCAAATATGGCTAGAGGTTTTCATTTTGAGCGGGTCCATTAAATCAACGCAGAAGTCGGTACGTGATTATCGTAGCACGTATAAGGGGAGTTGCCCCACTTCATCATTGTCATTTGCTGTTCAATAGTATGTCCCTCTGATTACTCCTGACACTCATTTCCAGTACTCTTAAAACCCTGCGTTTGTCCGGCAGCATGCAGAAGAAGTCGTGGGCTGATCTTGGCGAGGAAGAGGATCTGGAGAATGAGATCTTCACCACGCAGAAGAAGTCCTGGACTGACCTTGCTGAGGAGGAGGATATGCAAGATGAGGCCTCGACGACGCCTATTTTACCGCGACTACCGCCGATGTGTGAGGTTGATGTTATCGATCATGCGTCGTTGCAGCTGCAGGAGTCCGAAGTTGATACTAAGAAAGATCGTCATGATGAGATTCTGCATGCCGAGATGGCCTTGGAACAGCTCGGAGTCACCGATCTGGTCGCGGCAGATACTGGCGTCCATAAGGTACTGGAAGACCTTGAATTGAAAAGCACCGGGCTGCAGGTCGACGTCGACGATAAAGCCGACATCCAGTACAAGAAGCAGTTCCCCCCCTCTCTAGATCATGATCAGGAGCTGCAGGCCCGCCAGGGCACTGCCAATAACAGTGATGTAATCGTCATCGGCGAGGTCCTGGTCAAGCTTGGTGTCACGTGTGATACCGGTATTGTCTTTTTGGGTGACGCTTTAAAGAAGGTTCCGGAGAAGCAGACGTCAAACATCGAACTTTCCGCTAGTGGCCTACAGTTGGGTAGCTCTTGCCCGTTCTCGCCAGTAGATTACGATGAGGAGGTTGACTGGCGCGGCACCGAGAATTGCAACATGATGACAATCGGCAGCTTTCCGGTCCAGCTGATTGACATGGATGATATCGTTGAACAAGAGATTAATGAAGACGTTAAGAAGCTGGCCAAAGAACAAGCTGCAGAACGTGAAGACGAGGTTGGATCAAAATTATCATGCAAGAACTTTCCATCCTTAGCAGAGGCATACGGTGGTCAAGGATGTAGCACTAGGATGTTCCCGTCGAGTTCCCGTCGAGGGGCGCTACCGCTATAAATGATGACGTGAAAACGGATGCAGCACTCTCTTTGCCAAATATTGCAGCGGCTACCGTCGAGTTCGAGTATAGGAGGGGCGCTACCGCTATAAATGATGACGTGAAAACGGATGCAGCACTCTCTTTGCCAAATATTGCAGCGGCTAATGCAACTGCTGCCGCGCTCGACACGAAGGAGGACATGAAGTACAGCACCAAGCTGAAGCAAGGGGCCGCAGCCATGCCTACGTCGCCACGTCCTCGCTCACGTCACGATCAGCAATTACGACAATTGTCAGCTAGAGTTATTTCAGAAGGCATTCGTGGCCACCCTTGTAGGCCTACTCCTGAAACTCAAAGGCAATATAGGTGCTGATTCGGAGTTGCAGTTACACAGTCTGGTCCTGACAGGGAGGGAAATCACGGAGATCCGATTCTACCTGCCCCTGCCGTAAAGCCGGATGTGGATGTTGATGAGGACGGCTATAAGAAATATTACCGCGGCCGAAAGCGCAACTAGTACGTCAGTACTAGTAGAGCTCCTGCACCAACTACGAATGACGAGGAACATGCCGATGATCAGAACGCCAGCAATTCCTCCACCAATACCAAGGAAATCGAGGGTGAGGATCCACAACCGCCTGCCAGGTCTAGTACGTCTACAAGTGAGCCTGGATTCGCCCAACATGACGGGCAACTGGTCAGTGATGAGAATGTCACTGCGCCGACCGATACAATGGAGGAGGAGGAGGATCAACATGCTCTTCATGATGACCACGATTCAATTACCGTAACCACCTCTCTGCCGCGGTCTAGGAACCATCGCCGTAAGCAACTGAAAGCAAAGAGGAGGAAGATAAAAAAGCAGCACTGCATGGATGTGGAACCTGTCGAAGCCTCCGATGTTTCAAACCTATCCATGCTCTGTCGACGTGTTTTCACACTCTTTTGGACGATTCTTGCATGGCCCGCTAAGATTGTGTCTGGACTGTGGTTTAGGAGGCTTTAATTATGACTAGAAATTCAAGCTTATAAGCTCGTATCTGTTGGCTGCGATTCAAGGCCTCGATACAGATTTCATATTGTCAGTTCTGAGATTTGTAAAGCTTATTAAACTTCAAGAATTCACGGGTTTCCGTTCATGATGTGTTTTGTTCACTCAACTACCACCTCTCTTTCTTTTTCTCTCTCTCTCTCTCTCTCTCTCTCTAAGCATTAAGCATTGATTTGGTTGCACAAGACAATAACAAAATTTCCCCGGCCTACTCTATGATGCAAACAAATACTAGGGATTTCCAGAACATTCTCAACTATCCAAATGTCATGCACTTAAGCCTTAAGCTTACATGTTGTATAACACAGCCAAAAATTACAAATTAGCATGCATTGTCATATTCACATGTGTAGAATCAATGAATGGAGAGATATTCACTGGTTTTCTTGAGAAAGGCGTTTCCTTAAGAGTTTCCTAGTTAGAAACTTTTAGGATATCCAAGCAAGGCATATCTACAATTCAACATATCTGCAATCTAAATGATGATCGATGATGATAAAGTGAACTTCTTCTATGCTTAAAATTCATAACATACAAATACATCAAACCTAAACATGAAAAGAACATGAATCAATAATTCAAGAGATACTACATAGATATACTTTTCTTGATTATGTTCTTCTAGAAATTGGTTGTAATCGATCAAGATAGCTTTGATACCATCTTGAGATGTAGAGAGAGAAGATATATAGAGATGAGATAGGGAGAGAAAAGTCACTACCTGTTATAAAAACATCCCATCATGGACCTAGAGGCAACAAGCTCGTGTAAATCCACTAAATCCACTCACTAGCCTAGAACATGTAAGGAGTGCATGCAACCATAGCTATGGAACCTCCTCCATTAGGGTTTCCCCCAAAGATCTATAGGCAGATCTTATGTTGCCATAAAACTTGCAAGGAATCAAAGGCCTTACCCTTATGTATTCATTGCTTGTTCCTCAAGAGAGAGAGAGAGAGAGAGAGAGAGAGAGAGAGAGTCTTGGTAGGCCTTCATTAACATTGGAATATTATTATATGTTAACATCAAGTGTGATATATAAATTGCAACATACTCATATAATTTCTCATGTTTTTACCATACACGAAACCTATGTTTTTAGCATTCATGGTTCTAGCATCAATCACTTGTTACTATAGTGTTTATTAAGTATCAAAAGGGGATGCTAGAAATAACAAGGCCACTCTATAAAGTGTATTGTGGTTTCTCTCATGAGGGTCATCGATTATATTATTGATACTTTACATTGTGTTGGTACCAACTAAGTGCATCATCTTGTGCTATTGTAAGAAGACACTATGTTCCTCAAGAGAAGAGATTACTAACTAAAGAAGATAGTGGAATAGCTCTCTCTAAACCTAACTAAGTATGATTAAAGCCCTTTCCAATAAATTTGTATTTGATCCATTGTGGAACCTTCTTCTTAGAGGGTATTTGCCCATGAGAAACATGAGAAACAATAGCCATACCTTGAAATACTCAAGACTCACAAGGTGTCTTCATTGAGGATTCATTCATCACCTCAATTTTTTATTTCATTGAATGCTTTGGGATTCAAAGAGGATATATTTGTTATTAATGAAAATATTAAATTGATCTATCAATTCTCTCAAAATGATATAAAATTTTGAGAAACTTGTATAATCACAAGAAATTAACTAGGTATCCTTGTAGCTAATTATTTTTGGATACTCTTGACACATGTGCCTTAAAGAACCAACCCATTTGGCTTGTGGCTTTAATATGTATTACGATTTTTGTTACAATACTTCTAAGCTCAATTATGTTGGATCATAGGCAAGATGGGCAATGTGTCCTTAAACTCTAATGTGATTTGGGATAATGAGAGTAAGTGCAATAAGCTTATGCATGTGAGAAAATTAAAAACGTCTAACCTTATCAAGATGGAATGCCACATCATTCTTTGTAAGTTTTATATGTTTCGTTGGAGGCCAGTTATGTTAAAGTTTTTCATAGAGGTAGACATGTTGATGCTGAGTTTAGGACATTACCCTTATGGAAAAGAGGATCTATGTTATCTCTTTTTGTGATGCACATGCACAAGAAAGATGTGAAAGAATATGCACAAACGGCATATATAATAAGTTCTAATATCCATAAGTATTAAGCTAGGTCACATGGTGCTCAATATTAAATTGTTAATCAATATAATTACCTTGACTGGGCTTGTTGCACCACTAAATAATCTTTAGAGGAGTAAGTGGAAGAGTTTTACCAAATTTTGTAAAAGGGGATGAGAAGAAATGTTTTATTATTGAGTAGCCACTTAATTTAAGTCTAATTTTTTGGGTGACCACTTCCCACAAATTATGGCTTGGTACGACTATTTATAATCTCCAATAAAGTATATATTCTGGATATGGATATTTGTAATTCTCTAGTATGAAATGTGGAAATCGAATTCCCTAGTGTGGCCTACAATTCCCTACTATGCTAGGTGGAAAATGGGATTCCCTAGTTTTATATAAGAAAATCATACATGCATCCCTAGGATTCCCTACCATGAGATGTGGGGAATGTAATTCCCTAGTTATATATATAGGGAATCCATGTATACATACATAGGAAAAATGAGAGAATTTTCTATAGTTCATGAGTTTTCCTACGTAGAAAGTTTTCAAAAGCTCCTTGTGAAAGAAAATGGGGATACATGGTGGAGCATCTCCTCCTTTATATATGCAACCAGCTCATGCAATGAAAGAGAAGAAGAGAGAACATTTGAGTATTGTGCATATTGTGTGCCTTCCCTTTGTAGCCATGGAGTTCCCTGTTTATTATAATCCTACGTAATTATTGTGTCAAATCAGTTTGTACACACCATGATTAGCCCCACATTAAGATTGTTAACAATAATGATCGATGGCTAGAGAAAGACGTTGATCAAAGACAAATACATTATCTATGTAGTTCAAGGGCCTAGAGTAAAACCGTACTTGGTCTATAATTTGACTGCATTTGTATATATTTGTGTTTGACTATGGGTTCATCATTCTACTCTCGTGGAGATATGAGCCACACCCATTTCATACTATGAGATACAATTAAGTGACTCTAAATCTAAAGTTAGAATGCCCTATTGCACAAGCAACTCGGATTGTTGAATGCATTTTTTGAAGTAGTCCAAGGGCTCAATAGCAAGGTAGGAGGCAAGGGCCAAGCTATTGAACATATGTGTTTCAATAATAAATATAATCATTCCCATTTGAGGAAGCTAAGTTCAACAACTAGATAGCCCCTAGTAGGTCACTATTCCTAGTAAACGGATGTCTAGTGCTAGTTTCACAATAGCACATAAAATAATCCTTTGACACTTTTACATCATCTTAGTGACCAACACCTAGAATTATTTTAACATATGGATATTGTGAATTTTTTGGTTTCAATTTTATTGTATATTTCTATTATACTAAGATAATTGGATACATAGTTTACATGTACTGACATTTAGTCTTATCAAAAGTTTCTAAGGCCAAAATCTTACGATAATCATTACTATATTTTGTATGCTAGGAATGCAATAACAAGAAATCATGTATACAACAAAAAAGTCCATACCAGTTTCAAGGGCTTTAAATTATTTGTTTGATAGGCTACATTAGTAGAGATATGCATGTGCTTCATCATAGGATAGAATGCGAGAAGCCTTCACCAAGAGATGAACTGATGTGCAGGTTCTAGTCAGGCATTTGATTTAGTGCCCACCTCTAGCCATTACTGACATGGGAGAAGCCACAAGGGCATGACAATGGCATATGCAATCCCCAAATATCCAACAGTTTGTTATTTTTGATAGGAGTAAGGTCAAATTGAATGGATATCCATTATGTTATGAAAGATCAGGAATTTGAGACATCGTCTTGCCTAGCTTTTAGGCATCATACACCACTGTTAGAGAGTACCTGGGAATTAAAAGTAGGATTCACCAGAAAACGAAGGAAAATACATGCCAAACAAGAAATGCAAAGATGCCATGTAATCCCAAAAAGAGCATTGATGCTATTTGTCATGAGAGAGCTCATAGATGAAAATGTTCATGAAAAAGGTTGAATTGTTGGACACCAGAGGATCTATACAGTTTGCATTTGAGGCATTTGGTTAGGACTAACACACCCTAGTAGGTTCAGTTCAAAGATGCTTATATTGGCTTGCATTGGATTGTTCGGTGCTTGAAGAAGGCTCATCAACATTGGTGATTATGGTGAGGCCAATATGACATTATTATTGCTTCACAAAAAAAAGAAAGAATGGTAGAGGATGGGGAGGGTCTCAGTGCAGGGCAAAATTCGCAAAGAAAATTGTCATTGAGATAAGTTGGTTTTACAACAAATCATAGTTAGCAATTGGGAGTTGGTTTTAATGCTTGCATTGCACAGTACATGTGCCTATTTTTGGAAGCAAGCAAGCTTAATGAAAGCATTTGACACATTTCCTCAAGGTGAGTGGGATGATGTACCATTGGCATTTCTTTAATAGGATCAAATGCAAGCTTAAAATTGAAGCAACTTTGGTAGGTGAGTCCTTGCAATGCTTGGGGGTGAAACACATGTTCTTGTCTAGCACCTCCATTTCTCGCCCTAGAGCAATGGCGCCATGGGCCATACATTGGCAAGATTACTATATCACTCTTTCGGGACAACATAGAAAGAATGTGCTCGATGTTGTGCTCTTTGCAGGAACTAAAGTAGCTACCCAAAGTGGTGCACATGTTGCAAGGGTTTTAAGAATCATTGTTATGTTGTACGGAGGAAACGAGCTTTGATCGCCCAATGAATCATAGAGGGATGACAATTTGTTTGCCCAATACGACTACTAAAACACACCATTAGGGGCCACTATGTGCCAAAGCACTTTGTACATTGATCAAGCTAGGTAGTATTGGCTTGAAAATTGAAGTGCCAGAGAAGCATTGGAAAGGTATGAGGCTCTCGGAAACACTTGGGAGAACCAATCCTCAAAAAGATCGCACAAACACAAAAATATGCAAGCATATTTGTATGCTAACTCTTAATAACGATGTCTTGGAAGTCTTTTAAGGACTCTCCACCCAATTCAATGGAGGGGTCAGAAGGGGTAGGTTTATTAGTACAGTTATGGTCTTCTTACAAGGCCTAAATTTGATCGGATGCCCGATTCAAACTGGCAAGACGGGCCTGTTGACAGAAAGACCGCCATGTTTGAAAGCTCGATGTAGGATTAGGATTGCCGCACGGTTCTCCGCTCGACACCACCATGCAAGAGTTGACATGCATCGCATTATTATGCCCCTTGCATGCCATGTTTAATCTATTGGGACATGCTTGATTGAGCTGTTAAAGGTTTGAGCTTCATCTTGAAAGTAGTGCCATCCTGATGTGCGAGATCTCTCTCACATAATGGAAATCTCTTTATTAGCAAGGTAGCCACTCTTGCGTACCTTCTTGTGCTCTATTCTGCTAGAACACTCCCCACAAACAAAGGACTTGTTCCCTTGCCATAGCCTCATCACAAGTATAATATTGACACAATGCTAAGAATAGCACCTAGCTTGTCTACACCACCACCATATTACTTTTTAGAAGAGACACGACTGATCTAAAAGCTAGTAGTACATGGAACTTTTTCACTGCTATTCCTAAAAACATTATGCTACCACTATTCAAGGGAATCTGAATTTCATGAAGGAGTGATGGTTGGGTAATGGCAAACAAGATGTAAGCTTATTAGTGTAACATACCGTGCCATGGATTTAACAAATGTTTATCTTGAAGGAAGTCATTTGAACCTTTAATGGATTAGTTGCAATAAAAGCATGAAGACTTGCTTCACTATTGTGGTAATTTATCAAGTTATTTGACAAAGGGCCAGACTCTCAAACAACTAGAATTGATGGGGTAACATACTAAGGTTATGATGGGGTAACCTACTAAGTAACCTTATGTCTACACCTACATTTACAACAATTGGCTACCTTTGAGTGGATAATCTATGGTATTATATTAAATCCTTATGTTGAGATGGCTACGAGCCTTCAATGCCAAGTTTTTGTGGTGCAAGCATTAGGTAAAGATATACACAACACATTTTACGACATATGATATTAATACATCAACAGACAAATGCAATGTGTACACATGTGCATGCACATGCATATGCACACATGCTCCCGCATGCATGTATGCATGCACACACATGCATATACAATAATTTGCCTAGCTTGCTATAGAGACACAATCATACACAAACTTATAGTTATTACTTAAGTCTTGATATCCAAACTTTTACATGCCTCACCCAAATTCTTTAATTGTGTGCTTTGTTCTTTAAAACTCTCTTCTATGCTTCTCACACATTCATAGTTGTATACACTTTGTGGTGTCTTATAAGCACACCAAATCTTGATTGATCGTACTTGAAAATATACATATATAGGTGGCATGAGGATACAAGAATATAACAACAAATTCAAGCCTTCTCACTTCATCTTAACAAAATTCACACCTCATCTTGTTCTAGTTACGTAGCATTATGTTAGAGCACCTTCCCACAGCCCCTTTTCCCGATGATCTGATGCACCTTGTCTCCACATTCCCATTTAAACAATGATGCCAAATTTGAAATGAGCATGAATAGTTGGGTAACTTTTTCTTATATGCAAAAGTTACAAAACATACAACAATAGCTATTGTTGCTTTTGGTGCATTTCAAAAAGGGGCAGGGGCAATGTGGGAAAGTCCCCTTAGCTCCTATTTTGTTCAACGTTGCAAACTCCTATATGGATGGCATGGGAATACAATAATTTAGCAACAAATTCAGCCCTTCTCACCTCATCTTAACAAACTTTGCACCTCATCTTGTTCTAGTTACGTAGCATTATGTTAGAGCACCTTCCCACAACCCCTTTTTCCAATGGTGTCTCCTAGCGCTAAGAGTGGCAAGACTACGTGCATTTTTGTGCCCTCCCAGAAGGCATTAACATGTAAGGACTTGGGCCTTGAGTGTAGCATCAAGCTAGGTATCTAAGTCACTACACTATGGTCATGTAGGTCAGCTGCTTCTTGCTCAGTTGGTCCTTCCACCCACTTCTTCAACTCCTGCCACAACATTAGGAGCTGCCGAAGCATGTCTCCTAAGTGCAAAGTCACAGGGGTTGTCACTAGTGTCCTAAGAAGGTTGTCAACTACTTGCTGCCCTCCTAATTCCATGTTTCTTGGCCAATGGCTATGG
Organism: Lygodium microphyllum; assembly: GCF_053477565.2. Lineage (NCBI taxonomy): Eukaryota > Viridiplantae > Streptophyta > Polypodiopsida > Schizaeales > Lygodiaceae > Lygodium > Lygodium microphyllum. The sequence goes on along the minus strand of NC_141149.1, from coordinate 3,902,894 downwards.
CTTGTGGCACTTAAGCTTTGTCTATGCGGTCCTACTCGAGGTGCAGATGCATCTCTTCACTTCAGTTGCATAGGTAAAACTGGCATGCTCACACTAGAGAGCTCATCGATTTCATCTTCTAGAATGGGGTCCGTATCCTCCAAGTTCTCTTGGGCTTCTCTCACCCACTCCTTAACCTTATTTATGGCTTCAAGCTAGCATTTTGGGTTGGGGTACTCCCCAACCTTGGCACTCCCCTTTTCCACAGTCTTCAAAGCAAATGTTTCCACTTCTACATCTGTGACCTTTTTCCTGGTGGTCAAGGTTGGCTACAACGTCTGCCAGAGCGACCTTCAGTGGTGTGCTATCCTTGTTTGCTAGTACAATAGTACAAAATTGAAGGAACCATGACAAACATAATGGCCATGTTCTGTAGTAGCTCACAGACCTCTCATTTATCAGGAGGATTCACCAATAGCTTTTCATTTATTAGAAAAAAAAAGTTCCAATCACTACCTGAGTTGGACTTGGTATTGTTAATGGATCCGCAGTTGCTGCTCCTATTACATGACCATCTGGCCCTGCCAGTTGTTATGCAAGTGTCTCCTTTATTAGTCAAAAGGAAACATCTAGAAAGACCTATACTAACCTAGAAATCCAACAAAAAATATGGTATATATATGAATCTAATGTCAACTAAGTAAATCCAATGTCATCAAATTAACAACATACTAATGCAACAAAAAATATGGTATATATATGAATCTAAAACCATTTAAAATTTCATCACAAAAGTGAAGAATAGACTTAGAGAGAAAAGAGTGCTTACATTATAAGCTTACTTTTGCTTTGTCATATTGAATATGTCATTCGAACAATGCAATACATCATCCCTTGCATCCCAACCTCCAAATAGGTTATAAAACAATCATGCAAGCCCCTTTTCTAAGCCAAAAAAAGGATCATTTCAGATTGTAAATCACTTGCTCTCCCAATGCAAATACAATGCTTCTAGCTTCATTGTGTCTGCTCAGTGTATCCACCAATTACTAGATAACCAAATACTAAATCTTCTTTAGTTCTGCATTTAGATCCGCTAGTTAAAAAACATGGCTGTTCAAAGCAAATGCTTTACTCAACCATGCCTACATTCAAACCAAGTCTAGTTTCAAATGTGAGAGCAACCATGCTGAAACAATAAAAGCAAAATGTACAACAGGTGCACAAGAACATGAGAATTACTAAGCATGACTTTTGTATGAAGTGGACATCTCAATTAAACCAACATTAATAGGTTGGAGAGCGTGGTGCGAAATTTGGACTCTGAAGCATTTGTAAAATGACAAATGTAGACCTCAGCACACTCATCTCGCACACAGAAGACTCTAAGTTTTCTAAAATCAGAACCTGTAGTCACCATGCTAGTTGTGACTTGTAAGTGAAGGTCTCCATGCTGTGCGACATCAACTTCAAGGATTTCACCCACATTTTTCAACCGGTCTGCTAGAGTCTATAGTTGGTGTAAATTTGCTAGCCACAAGCTTTTTCAAAATGAAAGCAGAGACAATCAAGTTGCATGAGAATATAATTTAGCATATCAATAAAGTGAATGAGCATGTATCATCCCTTCCATTTCAAGGGTCTATTGATGCAGAGTGCCATTGCTAGACATCATCGCTCTCATTTTGTGATGGTATGCAAGCCCCATTTTTAGCATGTGAATGACACCTGGTCATACATGCTCCATCTAGTCTTAAGGTAGGAGATACCATGGAATGAAATGTAATCAAAATGGAAAACACTGCTCTCAAGAACATGTGCCTATGATGATACAAGCTCAATATACCTTGGTAATGGTAGGAGCGGTATGAAGCAGCCTCCATTTCTTGAGTAGACACAACATCACAACACGAACGTGCATACATTAGCCCTTTGCAGCTAAGTGGCGTGTTGTTTCGCTAGGTGTGCCTGCACATGGTTAAGAGTGTTGCAGTTTTAATAAAATTCTTAAAAACTGTAAAGTTCACAGATTGTTGTGCTCTGTAAAGCAAAGATATGGTAGTGTTGAGGTATGGTGAGCGAGCAAGAGAAAGAGATGACAGCCACATTCCTGACCATATAACTCGATTAATAATTTCCAAGCTCAATATGTAGATGTGACCAATCTCGAATTATGTGAACCTTTATGATACCTCAACTAGGAAAAATGACAATGAGATTGTAAACAATGCATGACAGTAAAAAAAAAATCCCTTGACCAGGCAGTGACACCAAACCTTGCAATAATGATCGATCCCTAAATCTGTTGTGAGTCACAAAACAAATACTGCTGAGCAAGCTATGTACTAAAGGAAAAATGCAGTCTTTCTATAAAGATTCAAGGTTTAACTCACCTACCTAGACAGTGGCTCGATCACAGATTAGCGTCTCTAGCAAAGGACATATAAAGGCCCAGGGGTATGTAGCAGGAGGCATGCAAATGGAGCTCGAATATTTGCACGACACACAGAGATCGACACTCGCGTACGCTGACACTAGCAAATCTTCCAGATGATGATGCCTTCTTTCTTGGAACAACACATGCTATTGAATATGTCTTTGTCATCCTTGCATCCTCCACTTTCACGGACTATGTAGTAGATGTTGTCGATGATGCTCTAGATTTCCTTCACAGAGGCCTTGATCTAGTGCAAGGAGCACACGAAAAGGAAATCTCATATGGAGAAGCAATCACCGCGCGCCGGCTTGTCCTGAACCAATACTCGTAGTCTTGCTTCTGCCCTCTTCAAAATAAAAAGATGCTTCTTTGTGTTTTTTTTTCTATTGTCCTTGCTAATTTTAGCACTATGCTTCTACCAATGCATGATATGGCACAAATCCTTCAAGCTGTGAATATGGACTACAAGCCCTCTACAATACATATTACTTTCCCTATTGTGTATTATGGAGATGTCATATGCGTTGGGTGAAACGATGATGACGAGCTACTTACCTGAGTGCCAAATAATTTATTTGTGCAATAGAAGCCATAACATCTCAAGGAAGTGCAATTCTTCCATTAGTAGTGTCCAAACTAGTAATATAAGGTAGCCTATTTTGGTTCAAATTTTCTTTCCAATCAAAAGTACCCTCAATCCAGGATTCCTCTTGAATAGTGGTTTTCTCTTTTGTTAGCTTGCCATGTGACTTTAGATGCATTGGTACCAATCTATTTTCCCCAGAACAACCCTCTTCTACTTGCGGATTAATCATTCAGATCGGTCCTAGTTTCGATGGCTACAACCCTACTTGTTTTTTGCATGAAATTACTACCGCAACACTTTATAAACCAAATGGAATCAATTTCTATCTTCAAACCTTATGGAGGTGGTTGAGATCAATCATGCTGGTGTAGGTTCAAGCTCTTGGATGAGCGAGTCTTTGCCTAGATGCTCTCTAGAACTCTATTATAGGGTTCTTACAAGGATTTGAGGTCCAACAAGTCAAGGGGGACTAATTGCAATCTTGAGGGACAAACATAATGATATATTTTATCTTTCATGCGATGATCAATGAAGGGACATATTTAGTGAATGTGATGCAAGTTTGAATCATGTCACATCTCACATCTAGAGAGCCATCAACTCGAGGGGAATCAGTACGATGAAATTAAAATCATGCATGATATGAACATCCTATAAAGAGGTTTTTCTCTCATGTTGTTGTTTGTCGATTTTTGTTGGGATTATTTTGCAACTTTCACCAAACATCTTCCAATTGGCACACCACAACTCAAGTGTGAGTAATTGTTGGGAAATTTCTAAGGCAATTATCTTGATTCCATTGTAACTCAAGAGACTCCTCAACATTCAGATTCCATTGTATTTTCATTTCTTTCCCAATTGTTGGGCCATTTCTAAGGCAATAATCTTGACTATAATACCTTTAGCTATTAGGATATCCCAAGATGTTGGGCCTATCCACCACAAACCTACTAAAGTATGGTAGGTCTCCACCCAATTCTTTATAATGATAGCCCATAGTTGTTGTGCATCCATCCTCTTAAGTAGTTGAAACACTAAGGAATATGTTCCCTCTTTTTGTTTCATTAATCCAAGTCCTTTTGACCTCTCAACTATTAAAAACTCCCATGCTACAACATGCCATCGATATTTGTTTCCTTCATGTTCGACTTAGTCTCCATATTAAAATCCATCCTAGCAGACCTACATATTGGAATTTTAAGTTGTCCATACTTGCATTGTCACCCCTCATGCCAATCTCAAGAGCTAGGTGCCTCATTTCTTAAAGAAGTTTTGAACCTCCACATTATGTGCCTCAAAGGAGCATCCCTCTTCTTATATTCCCACATTACAAATGCATAGTTGTTTTGCATCCAACCTCTTAAGTAGTTGAAACACCAAGGAAATAATGATAGCCCATAGTTGTTGTGCATCCAACCTCTGAAGAAGTTGAAACACCAAAAAATATGTTCCCTCTTTTGGTTTCATTAATCCAAGTCCTTCTTTTGACCTCTCAACACTTAAAAACTCCCATGCTACAACCTTCCATCGATATTTGTTTCCTTCATGTTTGAGTTAGTCTCCATTTTCAAAGCCATCCTGGCAGACCTTTATTTGAATTTTAAGGTGTCCATACAAATGGCAAGAGGTTGACAAATTGCTGAAGGTTCAAATAAGAAATATACGCCTCAGCTATCTATATCACTAAAAACATGCAAAAAATTGATTGTTGAATATATTCTATGCAAATCAAGAGCAACCATACTGACAAAATTGCCCACTTCTCATGTCCTTTCTTCCTAAAAAATTAAATTGGATCCAAGAGCACATAATCTACCTTCAATAACCACCAATACCTTTCATGGCTTCATTAGCACATGAAACCCGATGGGATCCATTTTCATCTCCTAACGCTATAATATTGAAGCAATTGAGGCAAGCTTCAGAAACCACATAGGCACAAGTCATCCAAAAGCTCACATACCATAACCAGAATCAAACTCTGTTCCTATTTCACACGCATCCATTTTCTCTCTCTGTGATGTATTTTGATTGGTGTAATTCAATTCTCTCTGTGGTATCTTTGATAACTATATTGCATGAGATGTATTCTCATCACCATATTGGGATTGTACTTTTGATAATTGTAAGTTGGATTTAAAGATTTTAGCCCCCACAAGCCAACAAGTGTGATTTATGAATAGACATGGAATGGTGCTTTGTCTAATCTTGGATAGATGTACTAGGTTATGAATAGACTTGGAATGGCACTCTGTTGGTTAAACATACTAGGTTATGGATGTAAAGAGCCAAAGTTGACTTGTGGACCTCATCACCTTGAGGAACATTGTTGGCTTAGGAAGGTTTCATAAACGCCCAAATGAACAAACACCTTAGAATGCATAAACCAAAAGAAATGAAAGGTGGATCAAACATGATTTGGGTGCTCCTGATTTCAAATTTGTCTGGATGCTTGCATGCATTTGATTGGTGGCAATGGCTAGCCACTCCTTTTTGTGTACTATAGAAAACTATCCAGTCACCTCTTGCTTGTCAAATTTAGCATCACTATGATAGTTCTATCCCCCATTGAATAATTGAAACCTCAATTAACAGCTTTGTTGCACACATTTGTCCCCGAATGAATATGAAATGACCCTTAGTTATTCTAGAGTATTGATCCAAATGGCAAAATTTTTTGTCTTAATTTGTATGGTTAGGTCCCTTACGAATTACATGGACGTAGCTCAAAATGGATGTTTTCTAACATCGTCACTCTAGAATGAGTTGTGATAAAGAAGTAAAGTGGAGTTCTTGTCTATGGCTAGGGCGCCATCCAAGCTTATAATGCCACCCTTAAATTCATTTGGAGAATTGTTCTATAAGAATTACTACCAGCCAAGGCATCACAATGGGTTGTTGAACTATGTTGCTTTGTATTTTTTATTTTTCTTTTTTATGGTTTTAATAGTCATAGAGTGTAACTCCTCCTCTCTAGGGACCTCTAAAAGTTAGTCCATAAGGGGCCTTACTAGGAGATCCCAGGGTCTTTGAATTATCTAGAGTATACAACATATGTGTCCTGCTATTTTAAGAACTACTAAAGGAAGATTACGACTCTTGGACACTTGTTATCACTATGGCACTCAAAGGCAAGCGCCATCTTGCTCATTTAAAGAAGTTATACAAATACCAACATTTTCTCCTAACAAGAGTAATAGGATATCTAAAAAAAATTGGATCATTTCAACCATCTAGTCATTAGTTGAAACACTATAGTTATTCAAAATCTTGATGGTTTCTCATCTAAGGCTCATAGGGTGCTAAACCAAGATTATGTTTACATTGGCATGTCCAAGCTTGCAAGGGTGAGTATTTTACTATTGTTCTTAAATTAACCATGATTTGTAGACCAATTCATGTAAGGAGTGCATGAAAACCTATAAGGTTTTTAATCCAAACATTGCCATGCGTGCCATTATACAATATCCTATGTCTGCATGAAGTATTAAAACATGTGCATTAAATGGTTACATCATCCAAAAAAGTTAGAGAAAAGTGAGTAATATTGCACAAAATAGGTATGTAACTACTTGGTTTGAGGCCTCCTTTTTCTGCAACACAGTGGTCATTTTCAACATTTAGTGCTAGGATAAACAAGCCCATGACTATATTTAGATATGGCCTTTTGACTAAAAGTGAAGAGGCTTGCATGTGTGTGTATCTATGTGCATGTGTATGCATGTGCACACATGTTTATGTATGTATGTGTGCATGCATACATGCAGACACATGTGCATACAACATGTTCATATGTGTGTGTAGGGGGGTTAGGAAATCTAGGTTCACCTCCATATGGTTACTTTCAATTTCATTAATTTTTGTGTTGTGTTTACGAGCTAGATTAAAGCTTGACTTTCTTATAATTTCCTATACATAGAATTTTGAGAGAAGGTAGAAAATTCTCTATGTACTTAAAGCTCCCTACTATTACAATTAGGAAGTGGCATTTTTATATAATTCTTTTATATAGGGAATTTTGCGAGAACATAGGAAATCTTCGTAGTGACCTATGTTTCCCTACAAAAATTGCAACATTTCCTACATTTCACAAGATTTCCTATATAGCGATTGATTAAAAGTCCCTTGTGGCTACGACTTTACCTGCTGGGAAGAAAGTCTCAGACGCGAAGGCAGAGACTTCAGCCCCTAAGACAACCAAAAAGGGAAGCGCTAAGATAGGGGAATACCCGCACCCCAAGCGACAATTGGAGGCCATAGAAAAGGTAAAGGAATGGGTGAGGGAGGCTCAACAGCACCTCAAAGATGCTGAACCCATCACGGAGGACGAGATCGATGATCTCTCCAGCATAAGCATGCCAATTTCACCGCCTCAGCCTAAGTCATCCGAGGCTACTATGCCACAAGCAGTGCCACTGAGACCAAGCCTAGACGTAACAGAGCCGCAGATCAGCCGCGGCCATTGGCCCGGACAGTCTAGGCTAAAGGAAGGACGAGTATTTAACAATCTCCTGACCACACTAGTGACCACCCCTATAACATTTGGCCTGGGAGATCTGCTTAAGTAGCACCCTGCCCTATGGCAAGACCTTAGGCAGTGGGTTGAGGGCTCACAAGAGCAGGTCATGGTAGATCCTCAAGACCAGGATGCAGAAACACAATTGCCCAGTCTAACGCTGCACTCCGTGCCTAAATCTTTGCACGTCAATGCCTTTTGGGAAGGCTCTGAGATGCACGCAGTCCTGCCGGTCCTAGCCCTGGGTGACGCAACAAGGATGGGAATCGTAGACATGGGAGCCGGGGTTAGTGTGCTTAGCAACGCGGTGTTGCAGACTTGGGGAAACCCGCCTGTTGAAGCTGCTAGGTTGAACATCACGCTAGCAAATGGTATGAGAGTGAAACCATTCGGGGTCCAGAAAAATTGGCCAGTGAAGATCGCAGGTGTCCAGTTCTCCGTTGACTTTATAGTCATGAAGGGAGTGGACTACGATGTTCTATTAGGCTGACCCTGGATGCGCAACGCTAGAGTCATCGAAGATTGGGGTAACGGCTTGATCTTCCTTGGCAATAGAACTAATGCCGTAAGAATAGAGATGGACACTTGGAAGACCTCACCAGTCGACCTGGATGCCATCTCTGCTATGCTCAAAGGGAACACTCAGGTCAGGAAGCCCTATGAGTCCTTGACTAAGTATATCCCATACCCAGAGGATGAGCGGGATTGGATGCACGTCCTCGCTACAATTGAACTGCCATTCTCTGACCAGGAGGTGTACGAGCAGGCCATCAAAACGGTCGGCAAGACAAACGGAACACTTCCTACGCCACTCTACATGATGGCAGCAAGCCTCCATGGAGGGCCTAAGCCTGTTACCTTCCAAGTACCTTCCAACAAAAGGGAACTCCAGGGAATACTGGAATACTTAACGGACCAGCTAGCGGGCAACTCAGCCGCCAACCTCAAGCCGCTCCAGGACCTCTTGGAGGATTCCGAGTGGCAGTGGACCAGGGTTCACGAGCTGAACCTCATGTATAACTGGGTCTTGGTTCCCGACCAATGAGACGAGGCAGAGCAAGCCTTGGGAGACGATGAGCAATCAAGTGACAAAGATTCTTGTGATGAATACGAAGACTGCCAATCCTTCGGTGATGAAAGCGAGGGTGAAGTGGATACCATAGAGTACGACACTGAAGGATGAGAAATTGAGCAGATACGGGCAAACGCCAAGCCACAGAAAAAACAGGCCCTTAGAATGGACCAAGGAGTCATGTGCATGAAATGTGATCGTGCTTGGTTGGAATGCATAGGAGCCGTAGACCTTGAGCAAGCCGGCCTAGCCCAACCAAGAACGACATCAATACTTAGAATCGAATCGCCATCTGAACTGCGGCCACTAGGGGAGACCACCTCTTCTAGTGAAAATGGAGGGTTTGACTCTGAATCGGAAGTTACTTTAGATAGCGACCCAGAGATCCCCAGGCCGCCCATGACCAGATGCACCAAGGGGGATTTACCCGTCCACCTGAGGCGCATACGATTAAGGTAGGATAAGGCAAAGCATCCCAAGGATGCACGATCACAGGAACAACGAAAACCGCAAGACCTCCCTAAATGCTTCACTAAATTCAAAAAAGGGGATAGGGTAGTGGTTCTGCTAGGTGCCAAGCGCCAAGGGCAGACAAGCAAACCAATCGAAGGGCCAGCCAAGGTCAAGGAGGTAAACCTAGCCCTGGAAGGGGAAGTACCCCGACCAGTGTTCATTGCCGATGACTTGACTAGTGAAGAAGAGTTGAGTCTTGTCGCTCTCTTGTGGGAGTCCATAGACGTATTTGCTTGGTCCTTAGAAGAGCTACGGGGGGTAGATCCGAGTGTTATGAATCACAGCATACCCATGACGTCGGATGCAACGCCGGTCAAGCAGCGATCGTACCCCATGAATCCAAAGCATGCTCATGCTGTCAAAGAGGAAATCAACAAGCTGATGAGAGCTGCATTCATTTACGAAATTGAGTACGTAGACTGGGTGTCGCCCATAGTCATTGTGATGAAGAAGAACGGAAAAATTCGAGTGTGCGTCAATTACAAGAAGGTGAACGCTGCTACGAAGAGAGACAAATACCCCTTGCCGTACACCGAGCACATGCTTGAGAGGTGGCAGGCAAGAAAGCCTACAGTTTTCTGGATGGCTTCTCAGGGTAAAACCAGGTGCAAGTGCATCCTGTAGACAGGCACAAGACCGCCTTTGCCAGTGAGTGGGGCGTCTTTGCGTACGTAGTCATGCCCTTCGGGTTAACGAATGCCCCCGCTACCTTTCAACGCCTCATCTGCACCATATTCAAGGACATGCTTCGCAAGGAGTTAGAGGTCTTTGTCGATGACCTGTGTGTCCATTAGACCTGGATTGAACACCTAGACAAACTCCGCACGGTCTTTAAACGGTGTCGCTTATATCGTCTCTCCCTAAACCCCTTGAAATGTCAGTTTTGGGTGAAGCACGGATGCATCCTAGGACACGTGGTGTCGAAGAACGGCATTGCCATGGACTTCTCGAAGGTCAGTGTTATCGTTGACCTTCCACCCCCAAGTAATTACAAGGGAGTTCAATGCTTCTTAGGTCACATAGGATACTATCGGCGGTTTGTACTGAACTATGCGCTGATCGCTAGGCCATTGTACAAGCTGCTAATCGTCTTCGAGTGGACCGAAGCCTGCCAACCGGCGTATGAAGAATTGAAAAAGGCTCTAACAACGGCACCGATCCTACGAGCCCCGGACTGGACCATTACCTTCCACGTACACATTGACGCCTCTAAGTTTGCCGTGGGAGCAGTGTTGTGCCAACCTGGTGAGCATAACTTAGACTACCCAGTAAGCTTTGCTAGCAGACAACTCACTGAGACGGAGATGAATTATTCAACAACAGAAAGGGAGGGACTAGCCATGGTGTTTGCCGTGAAGAAATTCTGGCACTATCTATTGGCCACACCTTTCATTTTCTTCGTGGACCATCAAGCCCTGCTCTACTTAGTGAACAAACCTTGTGCTACAGGATGCATAGCTCGATGGCTCCTCCTGCTCCTGGAGTTCGATTTCTCCGTGGTGGTACGAAAGGGAAAATAGCATTACATGGCTGATCACATGTCCCGTATGCCCACAGGAGAAGCAGCTGGACAAGGCATCATTGAGAGTTACCTGACGCCCACTTATTCCACCTGTCCAGAGAGAGAGATCTATTTAAGGCTGATCTGACGCCATACTGGGCAGATGACATAGTCCAAGTGCTCGAGCACGGACTACCTGAGCGACCAATAGAAAAGGCACGACTTAGGCGCTTGATCTTGAAGCTCCAACCCTACCAGCTGATTGCAGGCCAACTCCATAGGTTGGGGCAAGACGGATTGCTGCGTAGGTATGTGTGTGAACATGAGATGCATGATGTGCTCTCAGAAGCGCACAGTGGCATTGCAGGTGGACACTTTAGCGGAGACACAACAGCACGGAAGGTGTTGCAGTCCCAACTATGGTGGCCCACACTTTTCCGCGACGCCAAGCGATTTGTCAAGCATTGTGACGAGTGCCAGCGGGCAAAAGTTTCGATTCGTAAGGATCAAATGGAGTTAACCCCAATTGTTGCTCGCCAACCCTTCGAAAAATGGGGAATTGACTTCATAGGACCAATCAGCCCCACAACACAGTACTCACAAGCCAAGTACATCATGGTGGCCACGGATTACCTCATGAAATGGGCAGAGGCAAGAGCAACATGAAAAAAGGACGCTAGAACGACTGTCAAGTTCTTATGGAAGCAAGTGATCTCGCGCTTCGGTTGCCCCCATCGAACTGGTTAGCGACTAAGGCACACACTTCATCAACGAAGTGATAGCACATCTCCTATCCACCTTTCTTATCATCCATCACAAATCCTTGCCATACTACCCTCAGGCTAATGGCTAGGCCGAATCAACTAACAAAATTCTTATTAACATCCTGACAAAAGTAGTCTCAGCCTCAAGAAGCGACTGGGACAACAAGTTGATGGCATCCTTGTGGGCCTACCGCACAGCTTATAAAACGGTCGTCGGTCAAACCCCCTTTAGGCAGACCTATGGGACTGAGGCAATTCTACCAGTAGAATTCTTCATCCCTAGCCTGAGAATAGCACTCCAAGAATGATGGGAAGGGAATGAAGCATGGATGCAACGCCTATCAGAGACTCGTCTTCTAGCCACCCACGCGCTCATCTGCGAGAAGGCTCGACGAAAGATGTGGTTTGACAAGCATGTTAAGCAGCGAGACTTCGAACAAGGGGATCTTGTTCTGCTATACTCGGTAAAAGGACACAAACAGAAGATGAAGTTCTGAGGACTAGGGCCTTTTAGAGTATGCATGATTGGTAGAACCGGGAATGTTGAGTTGGAGACACTTGACGGTGAAGGAGTGGGCTTATTAACGGCAGCCACGTAAAGAAGTACTATCCTCCTTCCCATCCATTACATGAGCCACCCATGCTAGAAGCCCCACTGAACGTCTGCATGGCAGCTGTAACCGACCTTACAGATCAGGACGAGGAAGCAGTGGCACCGGCGTATCTATGAATCACAGTCACAGCAGGCGCGGTGTATTCTTTCGACGCCTTGATTGATGAAGGGGCCGACTACAACATCTTGATGCATGACCATTGGACATGCATTGGTCAACTGACACTACAACCCACTAATGCCAACCTCACCCCGTTTGGGGGTACTGCCTATTCACTCCTGGGGAAGTGCAAGGTACTCGTTTCCATCGAGACTAAAAGTTTACCAGCCTTCTTGCATGTGTTGCCTAACACTAAAGCAGCCGGTAATGTGTCACTATTGGGTCGTACCTTCAAGAAGCTAACGCACTGTAATGTGGATTACAACCTAAACCGCATTCATCTTGCCATCAGCAACACCCGTATAGTGACGATCTTCAGCAAGGGCTGTCATGATTCCTCCACCATCACGACACCACCGGTAGAAACCCCTAGAACCACACTCCAGCCCCAGTCTAAACTGGAGAAACATGTGGCTTTGTGCCACGCTCTCGACCCCAGGCCCAAATCCACCAAGAATGCTCACAAGGCCAAGGAGTCCAGACTTATGTGGGTGCCAAAATGGCAGAAACCACATTCGGGTACACCACCCAAACTGGATCCTAACCACCAGAAACATTGAAAAATTCTCACAAGAGCTGGATCACTTTAAATGCGTAGAATTCCTCAGAACATACAATTTGGACCAAGAAGGGGGCATTGTAACAATAGGCCGAGGAGAGGGCGCAAAGAAGGTACAGGTTCGGTTGGGCCCAGCCTTGGTGGAAAAAGCTCTGGGATTGGTACCTAGACAAAAAGGCGACAAAAAACGGATGTTTATGCCTTGCTAAACATGAAGAAGGAAGAGGTACTCACGAACGACGGCATAAGCATCGAGGACATCCCTGACACTGACGCCAGGCTGCAGGCCAAGTTAGTGCTGGAACAGAAACTGAAGGCTAGGGATGAGAGGGAGGAACATTGGAGGCAGCTACTCGAAAATGAGACGCAAGAGTTAGTAAACATGCAAAGAGGGCACAAGCTCCTAATAGTGCAGTACCGGGAGCTTGCTGCGAAAGTTGCTAAGGTGGATACACTCAAGGTGGAGCTGAATGCTAGGGATGAAGAAAGCCCACGAGGCATGGAGGAGCAGGAGGAGGAGCTCAAGAGCCTAACAGATTAGCCGACCTCTGAACGACAAGAACAAGAGAGGCTAGTCAGGGAACTAGAGGATTATGGATAGAAAATCATGATACTGACCTTAAGATAAGGGGAGGGCCTGGAAGTGATGAACAAAAGGGCAGAGGAGTGGGCCGCGCACAACGAGAGGAGGGTGAAGATACTGGCACGCCGCCTTGCTTTAACAGAAAAAGAGAAAATCATCGCGGAGAGCAAGGCGGAGGCAGCCAAAGTGGCCTTCAGCGCTCAATAGAAGACCTTCCTAGATACCAACTTGGACACCACCCACACAGCATAAGGAGAGCCGCTGGAAGCAGTGCAGAGAAAGCTCGGCATGGCAAGAAGAGCCCTACACGCTGGACCACTTGGTCCGAATGCAACTTTCTGTCAAAGCTGTCAGAAATTTGACCCGACCCGGAAAACGTGCATTAGCGCAACTTGTCGAAACCCTTCGGGTGTTCAGAACTTGATTCTGGCACACGGGATAAGAGAAATTGTAGTACACAGCCGCTTAGCGGTGGTGGGTAGCAGACAGTTGAGGGATCCAAGGACTAGGACGTGAGCCGCTAAGCCACGAAGACCTGATTGATTAGAAGCAAATAAGGAAACATACAAGGAGTCTTAAACCCTGACTAAACGGCTAGAAAATGGACCTACAAGCCTATCAGGCCAGAAACGAGCGAGAGTGAGTGAGGCGCCGAGGAATTACTTGCTACACTCACATTGAATTTTGCACTTGAAGTACACTTAAGGAAACTGAAAGCCTGATTGGGCACAAGTGCACGAGGAACAACACACTCACCGAGTGGCAGTAAATTAAGAATTGTATTCAGTAATTAAGGAAACTCACTCAGATAAATTGCTTCAGGAACCCACCAATAGGAGAGGACCCAAGACGTAGACAAACACGGGAAGCGTAGGAGAGAACCAAGCGAGGAGCGCCAACGACAAGGACCTATCACGACTGGTCAACCTGATCGACAGTACAGCGAGGCGCAAGAATTCGACCATGACGGAGGAAGGCTCAGACCATCGGTTTACCGAGGAGCTTGATGTGAGCGCATTCCCAGACGCTATACATCAGATGGTGAGCAGTTACGATGCGCATGCCCGGTACGAGCACCGTGGCAGGACGACAGATGAAATCATTGCAGACCTAGAGGAGGAGAGAAGGCTAGCCCGCAAGGCATAGCCGAGTATAGTAGAGATCAACAAGCCAGGAGCCTAAGGCAAAGCATGGAGCTGCATGAGGTGTAGCGAGTGCTAAACTTGGTTGGCCGGAACCGAACAGACTAGGAAAGAGCACTAGAGAGAGGCCTGATGCTGAGCGAGCTCCTCATGAAACGGCTTCTTGATAACACCGCAGTAGAGCAGAGTGCCACTGCACTAGCGACGTCGCCGCTTGCAGGATTAGGGGCAAACTAGGGCTCAAAGAGCCATGCCAAAATACCGATTGTTGCCAAGCAACTTGACAAGTACCAACCGCATGACGATCCGTACAACTTCGTTGAGTAGTTTGAGCAAGTCTGCGAAGCCAATGGCCTCAATGACCAGACTCAATGTTCGCAAGCATTTGGACTTTGCTTAAGCAATAAGGGTAGGACGTGGTATACAAGCATGGATGCCGTGGAATGAGCTAGACTTATGTGGGTGCCAAAATGGCAGAAACCACATTCGGGTACACCACCCAAACTGGATCCTAACTGCCAAAAACATCAGTCGTTCCGGCCTAGGAGGCAGTATAGACGCTATTGCCATAGACAAACAACCACGCTGCGATGGATTCCTAAGGATCTCTTGTGGACGCAAGGATATTACGAGGGCAACCCCTAGATTTGGATGCCTAAAAATGGTCGGCTAAAAAGCTCATCTACAAGTGATCTCACCCTAGAGTGGAAGGCTTGCACATGTGGTGCCCAGTACATAATCAGCACGCCATTGCCAGCTGTGGCTAGGAAGCCTCAGCTCATCTATCGACCAAAGCAAATGCCACAAGCCTTAAACTTGCTTAATCCAGAGGGCTTAAAAAACCCTATGACTGCTCATCCAGAACCCAGCACAACCCCCAGGCCCCCAGAGCTTTCTGCAGCACCTCAATGTGCTTCGGAGTGCAAAGCCCAACCTATGACACCGATGAGGGAGTCACCACTATCCAGTCCAACAGCACCATCCCCACCAGCAGGCCTTAAACCTTCATACGTGATACGACCTTTCCTCTCCTTGGCTAAGGACCTTGCCGCAACCTCTGGGGATGACTTAATAACTTGCATCAGGATGTTGGACGATACTTTCACCACATTCGCTAGAAGCTATGAGAGGCTAGACCTAGGTCTTCTTGACAGAACCCTTGCTTTGGAGGTTCGTGCATTACCATGCACTTGGGAGGAATACGAACTTATGACTACTAAATCCTGCAAAATCGTTGCCGAACTAATAGCAAATGATGAAATCTCAAAGGAGCAAGCAACCCTCAGACGCCTAGTCACTTCATATCGAAAGCCTCCCCGTTCTATTCCTGAACACGAGATGCACGAGCTCATGTAGATGGCAAGCTCGCCCTCCACATTCTTACAGCAGTGGTTTGCTCTGAGAATCCAATGGGAGAAAAAAGGTTGCCGAATAATGACCAATGCTGAGCAACACAGGGCAGTTAAAACCATTGAATATGACCCCACTTATGTGGCCATCTCGTTTAGGGTTTTGGCCATCACCCGCAATCAGCAATTGGACGACATGTGCTCGCCCAACCCTATATTGACCAATTTCTCACCAAAGAGGAATTACATGTCGCCATCCGCCTTAATACTCGGGATCTCTTTCATGATGTCTTGACCTACATCTCTCAGGTCTCTATCCAACCGGCTGCTCTTGATTGTCATGCTCAACTGGAATACAACCCAAGATTCTACACGTGGCTTCTTCACACGTAAAGTCCTACCCCAACAGGACCAACGCCACCCTTTAACTCCCAATCCTAGGAAGGATTCTTCTCTCAGCCGGAAGAGGGGTGGGTATGTATGTGGGGTATGTGGTGAAAGGAATGAGATAGGAAATGAATAAAAAGGGGGTATGGTAAAGTAAAAGTAGTGAAAGGCATAAGCATTAGTATGAGAAAAATGGCTTTCAAAAATTCAGTCAAGAGTTTAAAAACAGCAAAGTTCTATGGGGAAAACACTAACGAAGGTTACGAAATATGGTCGGAGCAAGACCACGCTCATCGACTCCCATTCACTGACAAGGAAAGGGAGCTATATTGCATCCAATGGGAGAACCGCGCCTTTGGGCAGCTCAAGTTCCGAACCATCCACAACATCGGAGTCGTGGTGGCGAAGGAGGAGGCAGCCAGGAGGGTAGTGGAAGAATGCAATCTTACAAAGTACATTGAAAAATTCTCACAGGAGCCGGATCACTTTAAATGCGTAGAATTCCTCAGAACATACAATTCGGACCAAGAAGGGGGCATTGTAACAGTAGGCCGAGGAGAGGGCGCAAAGAAGGTACAGGTCCGGTTGGGCCCAGCCTTGGTGGAAAAAGCTTTGGGATTGGTACCTAGACAAAAAGGCGACAAAAAACGGATGTTTATGCCTTGCTGAAAATGAAGAAGGAAGAGGTACTCACGAACGACGGCATAAGCATCCAGGACATCCCTGACACTGACGCCAGGCTGCAGGCCAAGTTGGTGCACGTGCTCTTCTCCAGCCAATGTTACAATTCCTTAATGCATTGGATTAGTATGCCAATGCTGGAGAATGTAGCAGCCCACACCCTAGACGAGGTGGATTGGAATGGCTACGTGCAGAAAACTATTGATCAAGCGGCCAAAGCACTAGCCCTGGGAAGTGCACCAATAGGAGGAGAATCTCCGGCTTCTAAGGTGATGGAAAGGAAGAAAGCCTCCTCCAAGGCCTCTTTCATCGGCTACGGAGGAGTCTTGACTGCACTAATTCAGGAGGCAGTAAAGGCATCACAGGAGTCGGAGGAGGGAGAAGGAGAAACGTCGGAGAAGTCGCCCCCTCGACAGGACAAAGACAAGTCCACCGATAGAACAGAAACAGAAGAAGAAGGGGAGGGACAAACTAGTAAGAAGACAATCAGGACAACAAAGAAGAAGGCGGCGCAGGGGAAGAAAAAGGGTGATGAAGGCAGGAAGAAAGAAAGGGAAGACTTGGAAAGGGCGAAGAAGGAATCCCTGAAAGAAGCAAAAGAGAGAGAGAGAATGAAAAAGCAGGAGGAGCAGAGGGAAAGAGAGGAGTTATAGAAAGCCAAGGAGGCGTCAAAACAAGAAGCTGAAGCGGAGAAAAGAAGGGAAAAAGAACAGAAAGGGAAAAAACAGGAGGAGCAGAAGAAAAGGTAGGAGGAAAGGAAGAGAAAAGCGGAGGAAGAAGAGGAGGAGCTGTGAAGGAAGGAGGGGGAGGACCTTGCGGAGGGCACACGATGGTCCATCGAACAGGAGTGCCGAGCAGACGAACTAAGGAACCTGAGCCGATGCAGAGAAGAGGGGCCCGGATCCAGCACACAAGCGCCAAATTTCGTGCCACCTCCAGTCTCCGAAGGTAAAGGAAAGGCCCCGCTCCATCCGATCCCTACCCTCCTGGTACCTCCCGCGAAACTCATCACTGTCACCGCCAGCATCCCCACTAGCACAGATGTGTCAAATTTCATAGCATGGATGCAGTATTTTATCAACAAAGAAATGGGCCAGGGGCAGAGCACGGAGACTACGGCCACAGGACAGAAAAGGCCAGCCACGGATGCAGAGTCCAGGCAAGAGACCAAAAAGCAAAAAGTCGAAGCCTCCACCTCGCCTATTCACGCAACGATGATGCCACCGGCTAATTACGAAGAATACGTCACCGAGCTGCTCTCCCATTTGGAGAGAGCGAAGGAGGAACGCAAAACAACCGTGGCTGAGTTGGCATCCGAGAAGGAAACCATGGCCGCCTTCCAGTTGGACAAGACAAGAATGATAGCCTTGCAGCAGCGCAAAATTGCAGAGCTGAAACAGAAATTGAAGGCTAGGGATGAGAGGGAGGAACATTGGAGGCAGCTACTCGAAAATGAGACGCAAGAGTTAGTAAACATGCAAAGAGGGCACAAGCTCCTAATAGTGCAGTACCGAAAGCTTGTTGCGAAAGTTGCTAAGGTGGATACACTCAAGGTGGAGATGAATGCTAGGGATGAAGAAAGCCAACGAGGCATGGAGGAGCAGGAGGAGGAGCTCAAGAGCCTAACAGATTAGCCGACCTCTGAACGACAAGAACAAGAGAGGCTAGTCAGGGAACTAGAGGATTATGGATAGAAAATCATGATACTGACCTTAAGACAAGGGGAGGGCCTGGAAGTGATGAACAAAAGGGCAGAGGAGTGGGCCGCGCACAACGAGAGGAGGGTGAAGATACTGGCGCGCCGCCTTGCTTTAACAGAAAAAGAGAAAATCATCGCGGAGAGCAAGGCGGAGGCAGCCAAAGTGGCCTTCAACGCTCAACAGAAGACCTTCCTAGATACCAACTTGGACACCACCCACACAGCACAAGGAGAGCCGCTGGAAGTAGTGCAGAGAAAGCTCGGCATGGCAAGAAGAGCCCTACACGCTGGACTACAGATGCCACCACTACCGGCGGAGGTTAGGCTGGGTCTGGAGGAACAGCGGAAATACTTGATGCGGGCCGATCTAACCCCCCAGGAAATAGATGCCCTCGGATTCGAGGAAGAAGCAATACACGTAGAACGACAGGGGGAAGAAGCAGAGCTGGATCGATGTGAATCGCTTCAGGGAAGATGTGGTCCCGCAACCCCCCTCGCCACAGGCCCAAGACCCGCTATAAGCAGATCCAGCTGCAGAAAGAAAAGCCATCTCTAAAGAAAGGCGAAAAAAGCTGGTGGAGGAGGCTAGACAGAAGCTGAGAGCCAAACCAACCGTGCTACCATCCGCGCCTCTCCCTCCATGCCCAGATGATCTCCCAGCGGGATTCCACGCAGAACTAGTGGTGTGGGAGGTGCAGAAACTAGGAAAGGAACCATTCTCCTTCAATTTCCTCCTACCCAACAGTCTGCAGAGGGTCTGCCTCTCAAAGTGATGGACGAGCTGATCGCGGTCGGTGGCTGGCTGGGGAAAAAATGGCTGGAAGAGCGGGAAACGACCCCAACCTCTTGGGGCACCGAAGCGGCCAACTATTGGCAAGATAAAATTTTTGAAATCCCCCACACTGTACAAAACTATAGGGACCAACCCCTGTGGAGGAGACGAGTATGCGACATAAGCATGCTCGCCTGGATGGCTTTTTGTAATACCCTGCTGTTCGAGCGGAACGACCCTACTTATATGGCGTACCCTCGAAGGGTAGGCGTAGATTTTGATGCCACCCTCCACGGGCGATATGACTTTCCCGTGATTTATAACTCCATTGTAGCATCCTTTGACAAGGCCCTTCTTTTTACCGCAGAAAGCCTAGACGAGTCTATGATGCGCTTCCTTGCAGACTTTTCCTCATGTCCTGACCCCGCTTTTATAACCACCTGTAACTATCTTAGGCTACTTAGGCTACTTCTTAAGCAGGACTCGACTACACAAGAGCGTGGCCTGCCTGCCCTATTCTTCGACCCTAATGCTATAGATAATTGTGCCATGGCTCGTCTCATGATGAGGGCTACTCTCCTTCCCTCTTTTTGCCTAGCCCTCCTAGAGGACATGAACGACAGTCAGTTCACTAGATGCAACCACCCCTTTCTCTCCACTACCTCCCTACATGTCCGCATGAATCTAAAGAATTACATGCAGAGTCGCCAATTTTTGAGCAAGTCTCTCCATCCCCCTTCTCCCCCTCATTCCGACTAAGATACCTAGGCCTATGTCTCATCTCCAGAAAAAAAAAAAAACCTAGGGATCTCCCTAGCCCCCTCCCCCACTTCACGCTTAGGGCACATCAAGGGCAGGACTTCTAGACCTGTCACCCTAAGAGTGCACCGCACCTTCAACGAAGCACGAACTGGGTCCTCAAGTGTGGGACATTACCAAGGGCCTTGCCCAAGGTTAGACCCATCTCCCAGTTCCACTGCCACAACCACCACACATTACACGGCAAGTAGGCACGCCCCTTAGGGAGTGCACAACTTTTCTTGCAGGCTATGTTCGACTCTCAAGAGATGACTATCCGCGGAAGACGATCACCACGGCACCCTTTAATGCCCCACACGTGCCGGCATCCAGCCATCCGCCTGCTGATGGCCACCATGATGGAGCCAGGTCAAGGTAGAATTGCCATTGGCATAGATCTTGGAACTGCATCATCCAACTATCCAGGCCCAATGCTTCAAAGCTCCACGGATCACCCATCGATTCCACAAGCCTGAAGACCTTCAACTCAAAACTTAAGAGCTTCAACTCAACGACAAGGATCTTCAATAGAAACCACGGGTTTTCAAGGGAAAACAACGTTCGAGGGGTTTTCTCCATAATAAATCCCTCCAATACCATCATCCTAAGGGATTTCTTATTGCTTCAAGCGTTTCTCATCCTTAAAGACAAGCGACTACGTAACCAGCGCCACAACTGTGTGGCAGAGGCCGAGTGTCTTCATGGAGCCTAAAGCACGCCGATCCCTCTCCGGGTCATCACCCCTAACCACCCACCTACCCGTTCCACCTAACAGCCGACTTGAATTGCCACCATGTCCCACCGTAGTGCCATGGGACTGGCACTTGGCTAGGAGGGGGGTAATGTTATCGTGTTTTCGTAGCACAAAGGAGCGAAAAATGGAAAAAAGGGAAATAGCAAATAAGGCGCAAGATAAAAGCAGAAGAAGGCGCCTTGACCGGCAACCAATCCTTGAAAAATTCAAATGTTTGGGCACGACCCTCAGAAAGCTTCGGTGTCGGGCCAAGGCAACGAAAGAGAAAAAAGGTGCACCATTAAAATGCGAAAGCGTCCCCGAATCTGTGTAAAAGAGCGCCATGCTCACTCCTGTGCAAAGTGTATGCATTAGTTGGGAATAGGATAAATTAGAATGGTGGGAAATGGGAAAAAGGGCCCAGGCCACGACCGACCATGTAAAAGAGAAAAAAGGGGATGACCGCCCAAAAAGGATTTAGGGCTTTGTATATAAAGTTGAAAAGTGAATGGAAAGCTCATTCTTTGGTGTGTGGCAAAAGGAGTCTTCTTCTTCCTCTCTTCTTCTCTCCTTCTTGCTTGTGTGTGCTCTTGAGAGAGGGAGTGTGAGAGTGTGAGGGAGTGAGTGTGTGCGAGAGTGAGGGATCGAGAGGGTGAAGCTCTTCACCATCTCCTCTCCTCTTCTTCTCTTCTCTCCCCTTCTCTTCTCTTGCGCGCGTGGCTATGGAGGATGGAGCTTGGAGATGGAGGAGGCTTGAGGATGCTTGAGCTAGCATCTAGGATCGTGGAGCTACCGGAGTGCAAGAGAGAGGAGGGTACTCGATCGAGCATCAAGGTAAGCTCACTACACTCGTAGGATCGACGGCGCGTCGGCTAGGTGAGAGATAGCCATTAGAGCTCGCTTGAAACGCTTGAAAGAATAAGCGGTCCGAGGGTCTTGGCGGTTGAGCGAAAGCACCCACAATTATCTTGATTCCATTGTAACTCAAGAGACTCCTCAACATTCAGATTCCATTGTATTTTCATTTCTTTCCCAATTGTTGGGTCATTTCTAAGGCAATAATCTTGACTATAATACGTTTAGCTATTACGATATCCCAAGATGTTGGGCTTATCCACCACAAACGTACTAAAGTATGGTAGGTTTCCACCCAATTCTTTATAATGATAGCCCATAGTTGTTGTGCATCCAACCTCTTAAGTAGTTGAAACACCAAGGAATATGTTCCCTCTTTTGGTTTCATTTATCCAAGTCCTTTTGACCTCTCAACTATTAAAAACTCCCATGCTACAACATGCCATTGATATTTGTTTCCTTCATGTTTGAGTTAGTCTCCATATTAAAAGCCATCCTAGCAGACCTACCTATTGCCATACTTGCATTGTCACCCCTCATGCCAATCTCAAGAGCTAGGTGCCTCATTTCTTAAAGAAGTTTTGAACATCCACATTATGTGCCTCAAACGAGCATCCCTCTTCTTATATTCCCACATTACAAATGCATAGTTGTTGTGCATCCAACCTCTTAAGTAGTTGAAACACCAAGGAAATAATGATAGCCCATAGTTGTTGTGCATCCAACCTCTGAAGAAGTTGAAACACCAAGGAATATGTTCCCTCTTTTAATTTCATTAATCCAAGTTCTTCTTTTGACCTCTTAACACTTAAAAACTCCCATGCTACAACATTCCATCGATATTTGTTTCCTTCATGTTTGAGTTAGTCTCCATTTTCAAAGCCATCCTGGCAGACCTTTATTTGAATTTTAAGGTGTCCATACAAATGGCAAGAGGTTGACAAATTGCTGAAGGTTCAAATAAGAAATATACGCCTAAGCTATCTATATCACTAAAAATATGCAAAAAATTGATTGTTGAATATATTCTATGCAAATCAAGAGCAACCATACTGACAAAATTGCCCACTTCTCATGTCCTTTCTTCCTAGAAAATTAAATTGGATCCAAGAGCACATAATCTACCTTCAATAACCACCAATACCTTTCATGGCTTCATTAGCACATGAAACCCGATGGGATCCATTTTCATCTCCTAATGCTATAATATTGAAGCAATTGAGGCACGCTTCAGAAACCACATAGGCACAAGTCATCCAAAAGCTCACATACCATAACCAGAATCAAACTCTGTTCCTATTTCACACGCATCCATTTTCTCTCTCTGTGATGTATTTTGATTGGTGTAATTCAATTCTCTCTATGGTATCTTTGATAACTATATTGCATGAGATGTATTCTTATCACCATATTGGGATTGTACTTTTGATAATTGTAAGTTGGATTTAAAGATTTTAGCCCCCACAAGCCAACAAGTGTGATTTATGAATAGACTTGGAATGGTGCTTTGTCTAATCTTGGATAGATGTACTAGGTTATGAATAGACTTGGAATGGCACTCTGTTGGTTAGACATACTAGGTTATGGATGTAAAGAGCCAAAGTTGACTTGTGGACCTCATCACCTTGAGGAACATTGTTGGCTTAGGAAGGTTTCATAAACACCCAAATGAACAAACACCTTAGAATTCATAAACCAAAATAAATGAAAGGTGGATCAAACATGATTTGGGTGCTCCTGATTTCAAATTTGTCTGGATGCTTGCATGCATTTGATTGGTGGCAATGGCTAGCCACTCCTTTTTGTGTACTATAGAAAACTATCCACTCACCTCCTGCTTGTCAAATTTAGCATCACTATGATAGTTCTATCCCCATTGAATAATTGAAACCTCAATTAACAGCTTTGTTACACACATTTGTCCCCGAATGAATATGAAATGACCCTTAGTTATTCTGGAGTATTGATCTAAATGGCAAAAACTTTTTTCTTAATTTGTATGGTTAGGTCCCTTACGAATTACATGGACGTAGCTCAAAATGGATGTTTTCTAACATCGTCACTCTAGAATGAGTTGTGATAAAGAAGTAAAAGTGGAGTTCTTGTCTATGGCTAGGGCGCCATCCAAGCTTATAATGCCACCCTTAAATTCATTTGGAGAACTGTTCTATAAGAATTAGTACCGGCCAAGGCATCACAATGGGTTGTTGAACTATGTTGCTTTGTATTTTGTATTTTTCTTTTTTATGGTTTTAATAGTGATAGAGTGTAACTCCTCCTCTCTAGGGACCTCTAAAAGTTAGTCCATAAGGGGCCTTACTAGGAGATCCCAGGGTCTTTGAATTATCTAGAGTATACAACATATGTGTCCTGCTATTATTATAATAACTACTAAAGGAAGATTACGACTCTTGGACACTTGTTATCACTATGGCACTCAAAGGCAAGCGCCATGTTGCTCATTTAAAGAAGTTATACAAATACCAACATTTTCTCCTAACAAGAATAATAGGATATCTCAAAAAAATTGGATCATTTCAACCATCTAGTCATTAGTTGAAACACTATAACTATTCAAAATCTTGATGGTTTCTCATCCAAGACTCATAGGGTGCTAAACCAAGATTATGTTTACATTGGCATGTCCAAGCTTGCAAGGGTGAGTATTTTACTATTGTTCTTAAATTAACCAGGATTTGTAGACCAATTCATGTAAGGAGTGCATGAAAACCTATAATGTTTTTAATCCAAACATTGCCATGTGTGCCATTATACAATATCCTATGTCTGCATGAAATATTAAAACATGTGCATTAAATGGTTACATCATCCAAAAAAGTTAGAGAAAAGTAAGTAATATTGCACAAAATAGGTATGTAACTACTTGGTTTGAGGCCTCCTTTTTCCACAACACGGTGGTCATTTCCAACATTTAGTGCTCGGATAAACAAGCCCACGACTATATTTAGATATGGCCTTTTGACTAAAAGTGAAGAGGCTTGCATGTGTGTGTATCTATGTGCATGTGTATGCATGTGCACACATGTTTATGTGTGTATGTGTGCACGCATACATGCAGACACATGTGCATGCAACATGTTCATATGTGTGTGTGGGGGGGTTAGAAAATCTAGGTTCACCTCCATATGGTTACTTTCAATTTCATTAATTTTTGTATTGTGTTTACGAGCTAGATTAAAGCTTGAATTTCTTATAATTTCCTATACATAGAATTTTGAGAGAAGGTAGAAAATTCTCTATGTACTTAAAGTTCCCTACTATTACAATTAGGAAGTGGCATTCTTATATAATTCTTTTATATAGGGAATTTTGAGAGAACATAGGAAATCTTCGTAGTGACCTATGTTTCCCTACAAGGAGAAGTAGGGAATTACGTTCATGTATACTCTTATATAGGGAATTTTAAAAGAAGATAGTAAATAGTCTATATTGACCTTTAATTCCCTACTATTAGATGTGGGGAATCTCATTCCCTAGTTTTATATAGGGAATATGTGCATACACACATAGGAAAAATTGCAACATTTCCTACATTTCATAAGATTTCCTATATAGCGATTGATTAAAAGTCCCTTGTGGCTTGGTATAGGCCATTTTACCACACAAAATGCATATGAGAGGCTATCCACTAATTGATATCATTGATATATATATATATATATATATATATATACACACACACACACACACACACACATACATACCCCACATGGTATAGGCCATTTTACCACACAAAATGCATATGAGAGGCTATCCACTAATTCATTTTTGACATGTTTATCTGTACACTTAACAAAGGAATTCATTGTATTATGATATGCATATTTTTTTGTTTAAGTTTTGATATTTTCTATATTGATGTGAATTTTGGTTTGAGTTAACATTTTTGTTCTATAACATTAGCATTTAATCTTAATTTCCTAGACACTTTCAATCAACCACGAAACATTTTGACAAGCTTTGACTTATTGAAATGGAGTTGGGAAGTTTAATCATGCAAAACTAGCATGGTTTGGTTAGAGTTACATTTTCATTAATAGATTTTCAAAAATTTTAAGGCACCAAATGTTTATTCTTTAATTTCCTGTTTTTACTCCCCCCAACCCAAACTAACATATATGTTGTGAACATTCTCTATGATGTTTGATGATGGAGAATTTGAAGATATTAAATATTAATGAGTTTTTCTACTAGGTGCGGTAATTTCAAGGGTTCTTCAAGTAAACTAGAGCTCTCAAAACTTACAACCATGGGTGTAAAATCTTATGTTTTTTAGTGTTAATAAGGTATATATTAACTATGGACACAAAATCAAAATATTTAAAAGCATGTGCATTGTAGTATTAGTTCCATTGAGATACTTTAATTGATTTCAGTAGTTGGGGTAAATACACAATTAACAGTTGTATCACTAGTATCATTCAATCTCCCACACTATAAAGATAGATATACAAGGCATTCCAATCTATGTTGCGAATTCAGGAGGGTGTTACCTATCTTCAATGTGGTCTTAATTTGGATGCTTCATATAGCATACATATTCCGTACATCACAATTTGCAACAAGTTGCATTTCAGTAGAGTGACATTTCATTTGCATTATATCTAGCTATGTACATCTGATGTTTTGAAATTTGGATGCATAAGTGGAGACATTGAAGAGTATCTGTATTTAGTTAGATAGGTAAAATAGCAATGTAGTTCTATCAAAAAACATGTTGGATTGCCATACTCATGTAGATGAAATGGTTGGATAGTAATTATGTTAAAGAACAAATTGGACTCCTCTAATGACAAGGCATATTTGGCTCCATTTAATCTAGCAAGGTACCTCTCTTTACACATGGACTAGATTGTCAGGTTCATATCTAATGCAATTTCCTTATTTTATGAGCAAAGGGAAGTAGCTTCTCTTCCTTTTACTCACAAATAAAGTAAAGAAAGTGGGATACTCTGATACCATGAAAAACTTACACGACATAGTGGATAAAACCTAAGCAAGAACTAGAGAATACATAACAAATATGTGAAGAATATAAACTTCTTTAATGCCAAACAAACTCATACAAAGATGGCACTATCCACTTGTGTACTTTCCATGTGAAGCTTAGATAACGATCTAGATAGATGATAGACAAAGAGATTAAGGCTAGTTCGAAAATCTTTCATAGACCTTGTAAATAACAAACCAAACATAAACCTCGTAAATATGCCATTTAAACATGTTGGCAAATGAGTAAGTAAACCCTTGGAAATTACATAGATCCATAACATAAATATTGTACCCTTCACAACAATCCATTGTGTGCACTTTGGGAAACTCTTGTTATTTACGTCTTTTAGCATATAAACAATCGTTTCTTAAACCATGTATCAATTGAGCAACAAGAATATATTTATTGAGTCCTATTATTTAACTGATTACTAATTCTTTATGTTAATGGTGCAATGGCCCCTTACATACTCCATGTATATATAGAAGGAGGGGAGGTTCATTGGTACAAGATCAAAGATTGAGTACGAAAAACATTGCCCTCATAAAAACAATTTATGAGCTCAACTAGAACTTAGAGGCTTGAACTTCCAATACTTATAGCAAGACTTCACCTAGCCTAAGCGTGATTGCATGCTAGTTTATTTAAGGAAAATGTTATTATAGGAGATATAGTTTTTATTATGTCACTAGATCAATGTGCCGTAGTTTGGAAGGGGACCAAATAAGTCTAAAAAATATTTTTTCTTTTGTAATGACTCCACACTCGAGGGGACACTTCAAGGTCTAGATCCATTGAGTTGAAAATTTGATGAGATTCTTACTACTTTTCTTTTACTATGAAAGAAAATATCCACCTTATCAAGAAAACGATATCATATAGCAATTAATCATTGACCTATACACGTGCTCCTCTTATTACTTTCATATGTATGGAAAGAAAATGTATTCGAAATGTATATGAGCTGTGCCTTAGAGTACATGCACATGGCTATCTAGCTGATGCTTAAGCCTATTTGTTGTGATGTGTATTACCAATAGATTGAATGAAATAAGCATGACAAGTTAGATTCTATGTATGAACTCCATTTGATTTACTATACATAGTTATTTAACTAGTTGAGAAAACATGGCTATGTGAGATGTTATATAGAAATTCACCTTGCTTTGCTACGGAGACACTTACTTAACTTGTTATAGCTTTGCTCACTACAAGGAAATGAAGACATAATGATGATCACTTTTGACGCGAATTGCCACATAACAACACATCTATAGAGAGGTGTATACTGATTGTTTTAACGACGAGATGATAATTTTTTAGATGAATGATTTTGTCACTTCAAGCGTTAATATATAACCCATATCTTGTAGTAGCTTTTACGTAGGGAAATTTCAATTTAAAAATCCCTAATTGCTAAGCAGAAGAATTTGCGCATTTACTAGGTATGGGTCTTAGATTCTAGCCTGGTATCTTAAGTCCTTGTCTAAAGTCTCCTCCGGAAGTGTTTAATTGGTAGCGATTAGTAACTCAAAGAGAATTCGTCATAAGCGGCCAAATATGGCTAGAGGTTTTCATTTTGAGCGGGTCCATTAAATCAACGCAGAAGTCGGTACGTGATTATCGTAGCACGTATAAGGGGAGTTGCCCCACTTCATCATTGTCATTCGCTGTTCAATAGTATGTCCCTCTGATTACTCCTGACACTCATTTCCAGTACTCTTAAAACCCTGCGTTTGTCCGGCAGCATGCAGAAGAAGTCGTGGGCTGATCTTGGCGAGGAAGAGGATCTGGAGAATGAGATCTTCACCACGCAGAAGAAGTCCTGGACTGACCTTGCTGAGGAGGAGGATATGCAAGATGAGGCCTCGACGACGCCTATTTTACCGCGACTACCGCCGATGTGTGAGGTTGATGTTATCGATCATGCGTCGTTGCAGCTGCAGGAGTCCGAAGTTGATACTAAGAAAGATCGCCATGATGAGATTCTGCATGCCGAGATGGCCTTGGAACAGCTCGGAGTCACCGATCTGGTCGCGGCAGATACTGGCGTCCATAAGGTACTGGAAGACCTTGAATTGAAAAGCACCGGGCTGCAGGTCGACGTCGACGATAAAGCCGACATCCAGTACAAGAAGCAGTTCCCCCCCTCTCTAGATCATGATCAGGAGCTGCAGGCCCGCCAGGGCACTGCCAATAACAGTGATGTAATCGTCATCGGCGAGGTCCTGGTCAAGCTTGGTGTCACGTGTGATACCGGTATTGTCTTTTTGGGTGACGCTTTAAAGAAGGTTCCGGAGAAGCAGACGTCAAACATCGAACTTTCCGCTAGTGGCCTACAGTTGGGTAGCTCTTGCCCGTTCTCGCCAGTAGATTACGATGAGGAGGTTGACTGGCGCGGCACCGAGAATTGCAACATGATGACAATCGGCAGCTTTCCGGTCCAGCTGATTGACATGGATGATATCGTTGAACAAGAGATTAATGAAGACGTTAAGAAGCTGGCCAAAGAACAAGCTGCAGAACGTGAAGACGAGGTTGGATCAAAATTATCATGCAAGAACTTTCCATCCTTAGCAGAGGCATACGGTGGTCAAGGATGTAGCACTAGGATGTTCCCGTCGAGTTCCCGTCGAGGGGCGCTACCGCTATAAATGATGACGTGAAAACGGATGCAGCACTCTCTTTGCCAAATATTGCAGCGGCTACCGTCGAGTTCGAGTATAGGAGGGGCGCTACCGCTATAAATGATGACGTGAAAACGGATGCAGCACTCTCTTTGCCAAATATTGCAGCGGCTAATGCAACTGCTGCCGCGCTCGACACGAAGGAGGACATGAAGTACAGCACCAAGCTGAAGCAAGGGGCCGCAGCCATGCCTACGTCGCCACGTCCTCGCTCACGTCACGATCAGCAATTACGACAATTGTCAGCTAGAGTTATTTCAGAAGGCATTCGTGGCCACCCTTGTAGGCCTACTCCTGAAACTCAAAGGCAATATAGGTGCTGATTCGGAGTTGCAGTTACACAGTCTGGTCCTGACAGGGAGGGAAATCACGGAGATCCGATTCTACCTGCCCCTACCGTAAAGCCGGATGTGGATGTTGATGAGGACGGCTATAAGAAATATTACCGCGGCCGAAAGCGCAACTAGTACGTCAGTACTAGTAGAGCTCCTGCACCAACTGCGAATGACGAGGAACATGCCGATGATCAGAACGCCAGCAATTCCTCCACCAATACCAAGGAAATCGAGGGTGAGGATCCACAACCGCCTGCCAGGTCTAGTACGTCTACAAGTGAGCCTGGATTCGCCCAACATGACGGGCAACTGGTCAGTGATGAGAATGTCACTGCGCCGACCGATACAATGGAGGAGGAGGAGGATCAACATGCTCTTCATGATGACCACGATTCAATTACCGTAACCACCTCTCTGCCGCGGTCTAGGAACCATCGCCGTAAGCAACTGAAAGCAAAGAGGAGGAAGATAAAAAAGCAGCACTGCATGGATGTGGAACCTGTCGAAGCCTCCGATGTTTCAAACCTATCCATGCTCTGTCGACGTGTTTTCACACTCTTTTGGACGATTCTTGCATGGCCCGCTAAGATTGTGTCTGGACTGTGGTTTAGGAGGCTTTAATTATGACTAGAAATTCAAGCTTATAAGCTCGTATCTGTTGGCTGCGATTCAAGGCCTCGATACAGATTTCATATTGTCAGTTCTGAGATTTGTAAAGCTTATTAAACTTCAAGAATTCACGGGTTTCCGTTCATGATGTGTTTTGTTCACTCAACTACCACCTCTCTTTCTTTTTCTCTCTCTCTCTCTCTCTCTCTCTCTAAGCATTAAGCATTGATTTGGTTGCACAAGACAATAACAAAATTTCCCCGGCCTACTCTATGATGCAAACAAATACTAGGGATTTCCAGAACATTCTCAACTATCCAAATGTCATGCACTTAAGCCTTAAGCTTACATGTTGTATAACACAGCCAAAAATTACAAATTAGCATGCATTGTCATATTCACATGTGTAGAATCAATGAATGGAGAGATATTCACTGGTTTTCTTGAGAAAGGCGTTTCCTTAAGAGTTTCCTAGTTAGAAACTTTTAGGATATCCAAGCAAGGCATATCTACAATTCAACATATCTGCAATCTAAATGATGATCGATGATGATAAAGTGAACTTCTTCTATGCTTAAAATTCATAACATACAAATACATCAAACCTAAACATGAAAAGAACATGAATCAATAATTCAAGAGATACTACATAGATATACTTTTCTTGATTATGTTCTTCTAGAAATTGGTTGTAATCGATCAAGATAGCTTTGATACCATCTTGAGATGTAGAGAGAGAAGATATATAGAGATGAGATAGGGAGAGAAAAGTCACTACCTGTTATAAAAACATCCCATCATGGACCTAGAGGCAACAAGCTCGTGTAAATCCACTAAATCCACTCACTAGCCTAGAACATGTAAGGAGTGCATGCAACCATAGCTATGGAACCTCCTCCATTAGGGTTTCCCCCAAAGATCTATAGGCAGATCTTATGTTGCCATAAAACTTGCAAGGAATCAAAGGCCTTACCCTTATGTATTCATTGCTTGTTCCTCAAGAGAGAGAGAGAGAGAGAGAGAGAGAGAGAGAGAGTCTTGGTAGGCCTTCATTAACATTGGAATATTATTATATGTTAACATCAAGTGTGATATATAAATTGCAACATACTCATATAATTTCTCATGTTTTTACCATACACGAAACCTATGTTTTTAGCATTCATGGTTCTAGCATCAATCACTTGTTACTATAGTGTTTATTAAGTATCAAAAGGGGATGCTAGAAATAACAAGGCCACTCTATAAAGTGTATTGTGGTTTCTCTCATGAGGGTCATCGATTATATTATTGATACTTTACATTGTGTTGGTACCAACTAAGTGCATCATCTTGTGCTATTGTAAGAAGACACTATGTTCCTCAAGAGAAGAGATTACTAACTAAAGAAGATAGTGGAATAGCTCTCTCTAAACCTAACTAAGTATGATTAAAGCCCTTTCCAATAAATTTGTATTTGATCCATTGTGGAACCTTCTTCTTAGAGGGTATTTGCCCATGAGAAACATGAGAAACAATAGCCATACCTTGAAATACTCAAGACTCACAAGGTGTCTTCATTGAGGATTCATTCATCACCTCAATTTTTTATTTCATTGAATGCTTTGGGATTCAAAGAGGATATATTTGTTATTAATGAAAATATTAAATTGATCTATCAATTCTCTCAAAATGATATAAAATTTTGAGAAACTTGTATAATCACAAGAAATTAACTAGGTATCCTTGTAGCTAATTATTTTTGGATACTCTTGACACATGTGCCTTAAAGAACCAACCCATTTGGCTTGTGGCTTTAATATGTATTACGATTTTTGTTACAATACTTCTAAGCTCAATTATGTTGGATCATAGGCAAGATGGGCAATGTGTCCTTAAACTCTAATGTGATTTGGGATAATGAGAGTAAGTGCAATAAGCTTATGCATGTGAGAAAATTAAAAACGTCTAACCTTATCAAGATGGAATGCCACATCATTCTTTGTAAGTTTTATATGTTTCGTTGGAGGCCAGTTATGTTAAAGTTTTTCATAGAGGTAGACATGTTGATGCTGAGTTTAGGACATTACCCTTATGGAAAAGAGGATCTATGTTATCTCTTTTTGTGATGCACATGCACAAGAAAGATGTGAAAGAATATGCACAAACGGCATATATAATAAGTTCTAATATCCATAAGTATTAAGCTAGGTCACATGGTGCTCAATATTAAATTGTTAATCAATATAATTACCTTGACTGGGCTTGTTGCACCACTAAATAATCTTTAGAGGAGTAAGTGGAAGAGTTTTACCAAATTTTGTAAAAGGGGATGAGAAGAAATGTTTTATTATTGAGTAGCCACTTAATTTAAGTCTAATTTTTTGGGTGACCACTTCCCACAAATTATGGCTTGGTACGACTATTTATAATCTCCAATAAAGTATATATTCTGGATATGGATATTTGTAATTCTCTAGTATGAAATGTGGAAATCGAATTCCCTAGTGTGGCCTACAATTCCCTACTATGCTAGGTGGAAAATGGGATTCCCTAGTTTTATATAAGAAAATCATACATGCATCCCTAGGATTCCCTACCATGAGATGTGGGGAATGTAATTCCCTAGTTATATATATAGGGAATCCATGTATACATACATAGGAAAAATGAGAGAATTTTCTATAGTTCATGAGTTTTCCTACGTAGAAAGTTTTCAAAAGCTCCTTGTGAAAGAAAATGGGGATACATGGTGGAGCATCTCCTCCTTTATATATGCAACCAGCTCATGCAATGAAAGAGAAGAAGAGAGAACATTTGAGTATTGTGCATATTGTGTGCCTTCCCTTTGTAGCCATGGAGTTCCCTGTTTATTATAATCCTACGTAATTATTGTGTCAAATCAGTTTGTACACACCATGATTAGCCCCACATTAAGATTGTTAACAATAATGATCGATGGCTAGAGAAAGACGTTGATCAAAGACAAATACATTATCTATGTAGTTCAAGGGCCTAGAGTAAAACCGTACTTGGTCTATAATTTGACTGCATTTGTATATATTTGTGTTTGACTATGGGTTCATCATTCTACTCTCGTGGAGATATGAGCCACACCCATTTCATACTATGAGATACAATTAAGTGACTCTAAATCTAAAGTTAGAATGCCCTATTGCACAAGCAACTCGGATTGTTGAATGCATTTTTTGAAGTAGTCCAAGGGCTCAATAGCAAGGTAGGAGGCAAGGGCCAAGCTATTGAACATATGTGTTTCAATAATAAATATAATCATTCCCATTTGAGGAAGCTAAGTTCAACAACTAGATAGCCCCTAGTAGGTCACTATTCCTAGTAAACGGATGTCTAGTGCTAGTTTCACAATAGCACATAAAATAATCCTTTGACACTTTTACATCATCTTAGTGACCAACACCTAGAATTATTTTAACATATGGATATTGTGAATTTTTTGGTTTCAATTTTATTGTATATTTCTATTATACTAAGATAATTGGATACATAGTTTACATGTACTGACATTTAGTCTTATCAAAAGTTTCTAAGGCCAAAATCTTACGATAATCATTACTATATTTTGTATGCTAGGAATGCAATAACAAGAAATCATGTATACAACAAAAAAGTCCATACCAGTTTCAAGGGCTTTAAATTATTTGTTTGATAGGCTACATTAGTAGAGATATGCATGTGCTTCATCATAGGATAGAATGCGAGAAGCCTTCACCAAGAGATGAACTGATGTGCAGGTTCTAGTCAGGCATTTGATTTAGTGCCCACCTCTAGCCATTACTGACATGGGAGAAGCCACAAGGGCATGACAATGGCATATGCAATCCCCAAATATCCAACAGTTTGTTATTTTTGACAGGAGTAAGGTCAAATTGAATGGATATCCATTATGTTATGAAAGATCAGGAATTTGAGACATCGTCTTGCCTAGCTTTTAGGCATCATACACCACTGTTAGAGAGTACCTGGGAATTAAAAGTAGGATTCACCAGAAAACGAAGGAAAATACATGCCAAACAAGAAATGCAAAGATGCCATGTAATCCCAAAAAGAGCATTGATGCTATTTGTCATGAGAGAGCTCATAGATGAAAATGTTCATGAAAAAGGTTGAATTGTTGGACACCAGAGGATCTATACAGTTTGCATTTGAGGCATTTGGTTAGGACTAACACACCCTAGTAGGTTCAGTTCAAAGATGCTTATATTGGCTTGCATTGGATTGTTCGGTGCTTGAAGAAGGCTCATCAACATTGGTGATTATGGTGAGGCCAATATGACATTATTATTGCTTCACAAAAAAAAGAAAGAATGGTAGAGGATGGGGAGGGTCTCAGTGCAGGGCAAAATTCGCAAAGAAAATTGTCATTGAGATAAGTTGGTTTTACAACAAATCATAGTTAGCAATTGGGAGTTGGTTTTAATGCTTGCATTGCACAGTACATGTGCCTATTTTTGGAAGCAAGCAAGCTTAATGAAAGCATTTGACACATTTCCTCAAGGTGAGTGGGATGATGTACCATTGGCATTTCTTTAATAGGATCAAATGCAAGCTTAAAATTGAAGCAACTTTGGTAGGTGAGTCCTTGCAATGCTTGGGGGTGAAACACATGTTCTTGTCTAGCACCTCCATTTCTCGCCCTAGAGCAATGGCGCCATGGGCCATACATTGGCAAGATTACTATATCACTCTTTCGGGACAACATAGAAAGAATGTGCTCGATGTTGTGCTCTTTGCAGGAACTAAAGTAGCTACCCAAAGTGGTGCACATGTTGCAAGGGTTTTAAGAATCATTGTTATGTTGTACGGAGGAAACGAGCTTTGATCGCCCAATGAATCATAGAGGGATGACAATTTGTTTGCCCAATACGACTACTAAAACACACCATTAGGGGCCACTATGTGCCAAAGCACTTTGTACATTGATCAAGCTAGGTAGTATTGGCTTGAAAATTGAAGTGCCAGAGAAGCATTGGAAAGGTATGAGGCTCTCGGAAACACTTGGGAGAACCAATCCTCAAAAAGATCGCACAAACACAAAAATATGCAAGCATATTTGTATGCTAACTCTTAATAACGATGTCTTGGAAGTCTTTTAAGGACTCTCCACCCAATTCAATGGAGGGGTCAGAAGGGGTAGGTTTATTAGTACAGTTATGGTCTTCTTACAAGGCCTAAATTTGATCGGATGCCCGATTCAAACTGGCAAGACGGGCCTGTTGACAGAAAGACCGCCATGTTTGAAAGCTCGATGTAGGATTAGGATTGCCGCACGGTTCTCCGCTCGACACCACCATGCAAGAGTTGACATGCATCGCATTATTATGCCCCTTGCATGCCATGTTTAATCTATTGGGACATGCTTGATTGAGCTGTTAAAGGTTTGAGCTTCATCTTGAAAGTAGTGCCATCCTGATGTGCGAGATCTCTCTCACATAATGGAAATCTCTTTATTAGCAAGGTAGCCACTCTTGCGTACCTTCTTGTGCTCTATTCTGCTAGAACACTCCCCACAAACAAAGGACTTGTTCCCTTGCCATAGCCTCATCACAAGTATAATATTGACACAATGCTAAGAATAGCACCTAGCTTGTCTACACCACCACCATATTACTTTTTAGAAGAGACACGACTGATCTAAAAGCTAGTAGTACATGGAACTTTTTTACTGCTATTCCTAAAAACATTATGCTACCACTATTCAAGGGAATCTGAATTTCATGAAGGAGTGATGGTTGGGTAATGGCAAACAAGATGTAAGCTTATTAGTGTAACATACCGTGCCATGGATTTAACAAATGTTTATCTTGAAGGAAGTCATTTGAACCTTTAATGGATTAGTTGCAATAAAAGCATGAAGACTTGCTTCACTATTGTGGTAATTTATCAAGTTATTTGACAAAGGGCCAGACTCTCAAACAACTAGAATTGATGGGGTAACATACTAAGGTTATGATGGGGTAACCTACTAAGTAACCTTATGTCTACACCTACATTTACAACAATTGGCTACCTTTGAGTGGATAATCTATGGTATTATATTAAATCCTTATGTTGAGATGGCTACGAGCCTTCAATGCCAAGTTTTTGTGGTGCAAGCATTAGGTAAAGATATACACAACACATTTTACGACATATGATATTAATACATCAACAGACAAATGCAATGTGTACACATGTGCATGCACATGCATATGCACACATGCTCCCGCATGCATGTATGCATGCACACACATGCATATACAATAATTTGCCTAGCTTGCTATAGAGACACAATCATACACAAACTTATAGTTATTACTTAAGTCTTGATATCCAAACTTTTACATGCCTCACCCAAATTCTTTAATTGTGTGCTTTGTTCTTTAAAACTCTCTTCTATGCTTCTCACACATTCATAGTTGTATACACTTTGTGGTGTCTTATAAGCACACCAAATCTTGATTGATCGTACTTGAAAATATACATATATAGGTGGCATGAGGATACAAGAATATAACAACAAATTCAAGCCTTCTCACTTCATCTTAACAAAATTCACACCTCATCTTGTTCTAGTTACGTAGCATTATGTTAGAGCACCTTCCCACAGCCCCTTTTCCCGATGATCTGATGCACCTTGTCTCCACATTCCCATTTAAACAATGATGCCAAATTTGAAATGAGCATGAATAGTTGGGTAACTTTTTCTTATATGCAAAAGTTACAAAACATACAACAATAGCTATTGTTGCTTTTGGTGCATTTCAAAAAGGGGCAGGGGCAATGTGGGAAAGTCCCCTTAGCTCCTATTTTGTTCAACATTGCAAACTCCTATATGGATGGCATGGGAATACAATAATTTAGCAACAAATTCAGCCCTTCTCACCTCATCTTAACAAACTTTGCACCTCATCTTGTTCTAGTTACGTAGCATTATGTTAGAGCACCTTCCCACAACCCCTTTTTCCAATGGTGTCTCCTAGTGCTAAGAGTGGCAAGACTACGTGCATTTTTGTGCCCTCCCAGAAGGCATTAACATGTAAGGACTTGGGCCTTGAGTGTAGCATCAAGCTAGGTATCTAAGTCACTACACTATGGTCATGTAGGTCAGCTGCTTCTTGCTCAGTTGGTCCTTCCACCCACTTCTTCAACTCCTGCCACAACATTAGGAGCTGCCGAAGCATGTCTCCTAAGTGCAAAGTCACAGGGGTTGTCACTAGTGTCCTAAGAAGGTTGTCAACTACTTGCTGCCCTCCTAATTCCATGTTTCTTGGCCAATGGCTATGGCTTGTGGCACTTAAGCTTTGTCTATGCGGTCCTACTCGAGGTGCAGATGCATCTCTTCACTTCAGTTGCATAGGTAAAACTGGCATGCTCACACTAGAGAGCTCATCGATTTCATCTTCTAGAATGGGGTCCGTATCCTCCAAGTTCTCTTGGGCTTCTCTCACCCACTCCTTAACCTTATTTATGGCTTCAAGCTAGCGTTTTGGGTTGGGGTACTCCCCAACCTTGGCACTCCCCTTTTCCACAGTCTTCAAAGCAAATGTTTCCACTTCTACATCTGTGACCTTTTTCCTGGTGGTCAAGGTTGGCTACAACGTCTGCCAGAGCGACCTTCAGTGGTGTGCTATCCTTGTTTGCTAGTACAATAGTACAAAATTGAAGGAACCATGACAAACATAATGGCCATGTTCTATAGTAGCTCACAGACCTCTCATTTATCAGGAGGATTCACCAATAGCTTTTCATTTATTAGAAAAAAAAAGTTCCAATCACTACCTGAGTTGGACTTGGTATTGTTAATGGATCCGCAGTTGCTGCTCCTATTACATGACCATCTGGCCCTGCCAGTTGTTATGCAAGTGTCTCCTTTATTAGTCAAAAGGAAACATCTAGAAAGACCTATACTAACCTAGAAATCCAACAAAAAATATGGTATATATATGAATCTAATGTCAACTAAGTAAATCCAATGTCATCAAATTAACAACATACTAATGCAACAAAAAATATGGTATATATATGAATCTAAAACCATTTAAAATTTCATCACAAAAGTGAAGAATAGACTTAGAGAGAAAAGAGTGCTTACATTATAAGCTTACTTTTGCTTTGTCATATTGAATATGTCATTCGAACAATGCAATACATCATCCCTTGCATCCCAACCTCCAAATAGGTTATAAAACAATCATGCAAGCCCCTTTTCTAAGCCAAAAAAAGGATCATTTCAGATTGTAAATCACTTGCTCTCCCAATGCAAATACAATGCTTCTAGCTTCATTGTGTCTGCTCAGTGTATCCACCAATTACTAGATAACCAAATACTAAATCTTCTTTAGTTCTGCATTTAGATCCGCTAGTTAAAAAACATGGCTGTTCAAAGCAAATGCTTTACTCAACCATGCCTACATTCAAACCAAGTCTAGTTTCAAATGTGAGAGCAACCATGCTGAAACAATAAAAGCAAACTGTACAACAGGTGCACAAGAACATGAGAATTACTAAGCATGACTTTTGTATGAAGTGGACATCTCAATTAAACCAACATTAATAGGTTGGAGAGCGTGGTGCGAAATTTGGACTCTGAAGCATTTGTAAAATGACAAATGTAGACCTCAGCACACTCATCTCGCACACAGAAGACTCTAAGTTTTCTAAAATCAGAACCTGTAGTCACCATGCTAGTTGTGACTTGTAAGTGAAGGTCTCCATGCTGTGCGACATCAACTTCAAGGATTTCACCCACATTTTTCAACCGGTCTGCTAGAGTCTATAGTTGGTGTAAATTTGCTAGCCACAAGCTTTTTCAAAATGAAAGCAGAGACAATCAAGTTGCATGAGAATATAATTTAGCATATCAATAAAGTGAATGAGCATGTATCATCCCTTCCATTTCAAGGGTCTATTGATGCAGAGTGCCATTGCTAGACATCATCGCTCTCATTTTGTGATGGTATGCAAGCCCCATTTTTAGCATGTGAATGACACCTGGTCATACATGCTCCATCTAGTCTTAAGGTAGGAGATACCATGGAATGAAATGTAATCAAAATGGAAAACACTGCTCTCAAGAACATGTGCCTATGATGATACAAGCTCAATATACCTTGGTAATGGTAGGAGCGGTATGAAGCAGCCTCCATTTCTTGAGTAGACACAACATCACAACACGAACGTGCATACATTAGCCCTTTGCAGCTAAGTGGCGTGTTGTTTCGCTAGGTGTGCCTGCACATGGTTAAGAGTGTTGCAGTTTTAATAAAATTCTTAAAAACTGTAAAGTTCACAGATTGTTGTGCTCTGTAAAGCAAAGATATGGTAGTGTTGAGGTATGGTGAGCGAGCAAGAGAAAGAGATGACAGCCACATTCCTGACCATATAACTCGATTAATAATTTCCAAGCTCAATATGTAGATGTGACCAATCTCGAATTATGTGAACCTTTATGATACCTCAACTAGGAAAAATGACAATGAGATTGTAAACAATGCATGACAGTAAAAAAAAAATCCCTTGACCAGGCAGTGACACCAAACCTTGCAATAATGATCGATCCCTAAATCTGTTGTGAGTCACAAAACAAATACTGCTGAGCAAGCTATGTACTAAAGGAAAAATGCAGTCTTTCTATAAAGATTCAAGGTTTAACTCACCTACCTAGACAGTGGCTCGATCACAGATTAGCGTCTCTAGCAAAGGACATATAAAGGCCCAGGGGTATGTAGCAGGAGGCATGCAAATGGAGCTCGAATATTTGCACGACACACAGAGATCGACACTCGCGTACGCTGACACTAGCAAATCTTCCAGATGATGATGCCTTCTTTCTTGGAACAACACATGCTATTGAATATGTCTTTGTCATCCTTGCATCCTCCACTTTCACGGACTATGTAGTAGATGTTGTCGATGATGCTCTAGATTTCCTTCACAGAGGCCTTGATCTAGTGCAAGGAGCACACGAAAAGGAAATCTCATATGGAGAAGCAATCACCGCGCGCCGGCTTGTCCTGAACCAATACTCGTAGTCTTGCTTCTGCCCTCTTCAAAATAAAAAGATGCTTCTTTGTGTTTTTTTTTCTATTGTCCTTGCTAATTTTAGCACTATGCTTCTACCAATGCATGATATGGCACAAATCCTTCAAGCTGTGAATATGGACTACAAGCCCTCTACAATACATATTACTTTCCCTATTGTGTATTATGGAGATGTCATATGCGTTGGGTGAAACGATGATGACGAGCTACTTACCTGAGTGCCAAATAATTTATTTGTGCAATAGAAGCCATAACATCTCAAGGAAGTGCAATTCTTCCATTAGTAGTGTCCAAACTAGTAATATAAGGTAGCCTATTTTGGTTCAAATTTTCTTTCCAATCAAAAGTACCCTCAATCCAGGATTCCTCTTGAATAGTGGTTTTCTCTTTTGTTAGCTTGCCATGTGACTTTAGATGCATTGGTACCAATCTATTTTCCCCAGAACAACCCTCTTCTACTTGCGGATTAATCATTCAGATCGGTCCTAGTTTCGATGGCTACAACCCTACTTGTTTTTTGCACGAAATTACTACCGCAACACTTTATAAACCAAATGGAATCAATTTCTATCTTCAAACCTTATGGAGGTGGTTGAGATCAATCATGCTGGTGTAGGTTCAAGCTCTTGGATGAGCGAGTCTTTGCCTAGATGCTCTCTAGAACTCTATTATAGGGTTCTTACAAGGATTTGAGGTCCAACAAGTCAAGGGGGACTAATTGCAATCTTGAGGGACAAACATAATGATATATTTTATCTTTCATGCGATGATCAATGAAGGGACATATTTAGTGAATGTGATGCAAGTTTGAATCATGTCACATCTCACATCTAGAGAGCCATCAACTCGAGGGGAATCAGTACGATGAAATTAAAATCATGCATGATATGAACATCCTATAAAGAGGTTTTTCTCTCATGTTGTTGTTTGTCGATTTTTGTTGGGATTATTTTGCAACTTTCACCAAACATCTTCCAATTGGCACACCACAACTCAAGTGTGAGTAATTGTTGGGAAATTTCTAAGGCAATTATCTTGATTCCATTGTAACTCAAGAGACTCCTCAACATTCAGATTCCATTGTATTTTCATTTCTTTCCCAATTGTTGGGCCATTTCTAAGGCAATAATCTTGACTATAATACCTTTAGCTATTAGGATATCCCAAGATGTTGGGCCTATCCACCACAAACCTACTAAAGTATGGTAGGTCTCCACCCAATTCTTTATAATGATAGCCCATAGTTGTTG
The DNA here is from genome assembly GCF_053477565.2 of Lygodium microphyllum. Classification (NCBI taxonomy): domain Eukaryota; kingdom Viridiplantae; phylum Streptophyta; class Polypodiopsida; order Schizaeales; family Lygodiaceae; genus Lygodium; species Lygodium microphyllum. The sequence continues at coordinate 3,861,262 of NC_141149.1, read as the reverse complement.
TGCATCCATCCTCTTAAGTAGTTGAAACACTAAGGAATATGTTCCCTCTTTTTGTTTCATTAATCCAAGTCCTTTTGACCTCTCAACTATTAAAAACTCCCATGCTACAACATGCCATCGATATTTGTTTCCTTCATGTTCGACTTAGTCTCCATATTAAAATCCATCCTAGCAGACCTACATATTGGAATTTTAAGTTGTCCATACTTGCATTGTCACCCCTCATGCCAATCTCAAGAGCTAGGTGCCTCATTTCTTAAAGAAGTTTTGAACCTCCACATTATGTGCCTCAAAGGAGCATCCCTCTTCTTATATTCCCACATTACAAATGCATAGTTGTTTTGCATCCAACCTCTTAAGTAGTTGAAACACCAAGGAAATAATGATAGCCCATAGTTGTTGTGCATCCAACCTCTGAAGAAGTTGAAACACCAAAAAATATGTTCCCTCTTTTGGTTTCATTAATCCAAGTCCTTCTTTTGACCTCTCAACACTTAAAAACTCCCATGCTACAACCTTCCATCGATATTTGTTTCCTTCATGTTTGAGTTAGTCTCCATTTTCAAAGCCATCCTGGCAGACCTTTATTTGAATTTTAAGGTGTCCATACAAATGGCAAGAGGTTGACAAATTGCTGAAGGTTCAAATAAGAAATATACGCCTCAGCTATCTATATCACTAAAAACATGCAAAAAATTGATTGTTGAATATATTCTATGCAAATCAAGAGCAACCATACTGACAAAATTGCCCACTTCTCATGTCCTTTCTTCCTAAAAAATTAAATTGGATCCAAGAGCACATAATCTACCTTCAATAACCACCAATACCTTTCATGGCTTCATTAGCACATGAAACCCGATGGGATCCATTTTCATCTCCTAACGCTATAATATTGAAGCAATTGAGGCACGCTTCAGAAACCACATAGGCACAAGTCATCCAAAAGCTCACATACCATAACCAGAATCAAACTCTGTTCCTATTTCACACGCATCCATTTTCTCTCTCTGTGATGTATTTTGATTGGTGTAATTCAATTCTCTCTGTGGTATCTTTGATAACTATATTGCATGAGATGTATTCTCATCACCATATTGGGATTGTACTTTTGATAATTGTAAGTTGGATTTAAAGATTTTAGCCCCCACAAGCCAACAAGTGTGATTTATGAATAGACATGGAATGGTGCTTTGTCTAATCTTGGATAGATGTACTAGGTTATGAATAGACTTGGAATGGCACTCTGTTGGTTAAACATACTAGGTTATGGATGTAAAGAGCCAAAGTTGACTTGTGGACCTCATCACCTTGAGGAACATTGTTGGCTTAGGAAGGTTTCATAAACGCCCAAATGAACAAACACCTTAGAATGCATAAACCAAAAGAAATGAAAGGTGGATCAAACATGATTTGGGTGCTCCTGATTTCAAATTTGTCTGGATGCTTGCATGCATTTGATTGGTGGCAATGGCTAGCCACTCCTTTTTGTGTACTATAGAAAACTATCCAGTCACCTCTTGCTTGTCAAATTTAGCATCACTATGATAGTTCTATCCCCCATTGAATAATTGAAACCTCAATTAACAGCTTTGTTGCACACATTTGTCCCCGAATGAATATGAAATGACCCTTAGTTATTCTAGAGTATTGATCCAAATGGCAAAAATTTTTGTCTTAATTTGTATGGTTAGGTCCCTTACGAATTACATGGACGTAGCTCAAAATGGATGTTTTCTAACATCGTCACTCTAGAATGAGTTGTGATAAAGAAGTAAAGTGGAGTTCTTGTCTATGGCTAGGGCGCCATCCAAGCTTATAATGCCACCCTTAAATTCATTTGGAGAATTGTTCTATAAGAATTACTACCAGCCAAGGCATCACAATGGGTTGTTGAACTATGTTGCTTTGTATTTTTTATTTTTCTTTTTTATGGTTTTAATAGTCATAGAGTGTAACTCCTCCTCTCTAGGGACCTCTAAAAGTTAGTCCATAAGGGGCCTTACTAGGAGATCCCAGGGTCTTTGAATTATCTAGAGTATACAACATATGTGTCCTGCTATTTTAAGAACTACTAAAGGAAGATTACGACTCTTGGACACTTGTTATCACTATGGCACTCAAAGGCAAGCGCCATCTTGCTCATTTAAAGAAGTTATACAAATACCAACATTTTCTCCTAACAAGAGTAATAGGATATCTAAAAAAAATTGGATCATTTCAACCATCTAGTCATTAGTTGAAACACTATAGTTATTCAAAATCTTGATGGTTTCTCATCTAAGGCTCATAGGGTGCTAAACCAAGATTATGTTTACATTGGCATGTCCAAGCTTGCAAGGGTGAGTATTTTACTATTGTTCTTAAATTAACCATGATTTGTAGACCAATTCATGTAAGGAGTGCATGAAAACCTATAAGGTTTTTAATCCAAACATTGCCATGCGTGCCATTATACAATATCCTATGTCTGCATGAAGTATTAAAACATGTGCATTAAATGGTTACATCATCCAAAAAAGTTAGAGAAAAGTGAGTAATATTGCACAAAATAGGTATGTAACTACTTGGTTTGAGGCCTCCTTTTTCTGCAACACAGTGGTCATTTTCAACATTTAGTGCTAGGATAAACAAGCCCATGACTATATTTAGATATGGCCTTTTGACTAAAAGTGAAGAGGCTTGCATGTGTGTGTATCTATGTGCATGTGTATGCATGTGCACACATGTTTATGTATGTATGTGTGCATGCATACATGCAGACACATGTGCATACAACATGTTCATATGTGTGTGTAGGGGGGTTAGGAAATCTAGGTTCACCTCCATATGGTTACTTTCAATTTCATTAATTTTTGTGTTGTGTTTACGAGCTAGATTAAAGCTTGACTTTCTTATAATTTCCTATACATAGAATTTTGAGAGAAGGTAGAAAATTCTCTATGTACTTAAAGCTCCCTACTATTACAATTAGGAAGTGGCATTTTTATATAATTCTTTTATATAGGGAATTTTGCGAGAACATAGGAAATCCTACAAAAATTGCAACATTTCCTACATTTCACAAGATTTCCTATATAGCGATTGATTAAAAGTCCCTTGTGGCTTGGTATAGGCCATTTTACCACACAAAATACATATGAGAGGCTATCCACTAATTGATATCATATATATATATATATATATATATACATAGATACATACATACATACATACATACATACATACATACCCCACATGGTATAGGCCATTTTACCACACAAAATGCATATGAGAGGCTATCCACTAATTCATTTTTGACATGTTTATCTGTACACGTAACAAAGGAATTCATTGTATTATGATATGCATATTTTTTTGTTTAAGTTTTGATATTTTCTATATTGATGTGAATTTTGGTTTGAGTTAACATTTTTGTTCTATAACATTAGCATTTAATCTTAATTTCCTAGACACTTTCAATCAACCACGAAACATTTTGACAAGCTTTGACTTATTGAAATGGAGTTGGGAAGTTTAATCATGCAAAACTAGCATGGTTTGGTTAGAGTTACATTTTCATTAATAGATTTTCAAAAATTTGAAGGCACCAAATGTTTATTCTTTCATGTTTTTACTCCCCCCAACCCAAACTAACATATACGTTGTGAACATTCTCTATGATGTTTGATGATGGAGAATTTGAAGATATTAAATATTAATGAGTTTTTCTACTAGGTGCGGTAATTTCAAGGGTTCTTCAAGTAAACTAGAGCTCTTAAAACTTACAACCATGGGTGTAAAATCTTATGTTTTTTAGTGTTAGTAAGGTATATATTAACTATGGACACAAAATCAGAATATTTAAAAGCATGTGCATTGTACTATTAGTTCCATTGAGATACTTTAATTGATTTCAGTAGTTGGGGTAAATACACAATTAACAGTTGTATCACTAGTATCATTCAATCTCCCACACTATAAAGATAGATATACAAGGCATTCCAATCTATGCTGCAAATTCAGGAGGGTGTTACCTATCTTCAATGTGGTCTTAATTTGGATGCTTCATATAGCATACATATTTCGTACATCACAATTTGCAACAAGTTGCATTTCAGTAGTGACATTTCATTTGCATTATATCTAGCTATGTACATCTGATGTTTTGAAATTTGGATGCATAAGTGGAGACATTGAAGAGTATTTGTATTTAGCTAGATAGGTAAAATAGCAATGTAGTTCTATCAAAAAACATGTTGGATTGCCATACTCATGTAGATGAAATGGTTGGATAGTAATTATGTTAAAGAACAAATTGGACTCTTCTAATGACAAGGCATATTTGGCTCCATTTAATCTAGCAAGGTACCTCTCTTTACACATGGACTAGATTGTCAGGTTCATATCTAATGCAATTTCCTTATTTTATGAGCAAAGGGAAGTAGCTTCTCTTCCTTTTACTCACAAATAAAGTAAAGAAAGTGGGATACTCTGATACCATGAAAAACTTACACGACATAGTGGATAAAACCTAAGCAAGAACTAGAGAATACATAACAAATATGTGAAGAATATAAACTTCTTTAATGCCAAACAAACTCATACAAAGATGGCACTATCCACTTGTGCACTTTCCATGTGAAGCTTAGATAATGATCTAGATAGATGATAGACAAAGAGATTAAGGCTAGTTCGAAAATCTTTCATAGACCTTGTAAATAACAAACCAAACATAAACCTCGTAAATATGCCATTTAAACATGTTGGCAAATGAGTAAGTAAACCCTTGGAAATTACATAGATCCATAACATAAATATTGTACCCTTCACAACAATCCATTGTGTGCACTTTGGGAAACTCTTGTTATTTACATCTTTTAGCATATAAACAATCGTTTCTTAAACCATGTATCAATTGTGCAACAAGAATATATTTATTGAGTCCTATTATTTAACTGATTACTAATTCTTTATGTTAATGGTGCAATGGCCCCTTACATACTCCATGTATATATAGAAGGAGGGGAGGTTCATTGGTTAAGATCAAAGATTGAGTACGAAAAACATTGCCCACATAAAAACAATTAATGAGCTCAACTAGAACTTAGAGGCTTGAACTTCCAATAGTTATAGCAACACTTCACCTAGCCTAAGCGTGATTGCATGTCATTTTATATAAGGAAAATGTTGTTATAGGACATATAGTTTTTATTATGTCACTAGATGAATGTGCCGTAGTTTGGAAGGGGACCAAATAAGTCTAAAAAATATTTTTTCTTTTGTAATGACTCCACACTCAAGGGGACACTTCAAGGTCTAGATCCATTGAGTTGAAAATTTGATGAGATTCTTACTACTTTTCTTTTACTATGAAAGTAAATATCCACCTTATCAAGAAAACGATATCATATAGCAATTAATCATTGACCTATACATGTGCTCCTCTTATTACTTTCATCTGTATGGAAAGAAAACGTATTCGAAATGTGTATGAACTGTGCCTTAGAGCACATGCACATGGCTATCTAGCTGATGCTTAAGCCTATTTGTTGTAATGTGTATTACCAATAGACTGAATGATATAAGCATGACAAGTTAGATGCTATGTATGAACTCCATTTGATTTACTATACATAGTTATTTAACTAGTTGCAACTAGATTTTTGTATAAGAAAACATGGCTATGTGAGATGTTATATATAAATTCACCTTGCTTTGCTATGGAGACACTTAACTTGTTATAGCTTTGCTCACTATAAGGAAACGAAGACATAACGATGATCACTTTTGACGCCAATTGCCACATAGCAACACATCTATAGAGAGGTGTATACTGATTGTTTTAACGATGAGATGATAATTTTTTAGAGGAATGATTTTGTCACTTCAAGCGTTAATATATAACCCATATCTTGTAGTAGCTTTTATGTAGTGAAATTTCACTTTAAAAATCCCTAATTGCTAAGCAGAAGAATTTGCGCATTTACTAGGTATGGGTCTTAGATTCTAGCCTGGTGTCTTAAGTCCTTGTCTAAAGTCTCCTCCAGAAGTGTTTAATTGGTAGCGATTAGTAACTCAAAGCGAATTCGTCATAAGCGGCCAAATATGGCTAGAGGTTTTAATTTTGAGCGGGGCCATTAAATCAACGCAGAAGTCGGTACGTGATTATCGTAGCAGCTCAAGCAAGTTCCTCTACTATGCAATTCTTGACAATTACCCTCTACATGACCAACTATACTAGTTGCACCTTAATTTCCACTAGAATATGGAGTACCACGAGACCAGGATAAGTCTAGGGGGTGATAATATTAATCTATTCTAGGAAGGGGTGACAAGAAAGTATGCAAAAGGATGACATAAATTTAAAAACGTAAAGGACAAGAGAAGCGAAAAATAGAGTGATTGTCCAATGCATATAATTTTTAGACAAGAAAAATACTTTAAATTTATATTTGTTAGAGTGATGGGCTCACTCATATAAATTGTAAAATCCGAGTGAGACATGAGATCAATGGATTTCAACCTAAGGAGTCAAAAAACAATTGTAAAATATAAAATAGCATGTGCAAAACGAGAGAATGATCTAAGCTAATACAATATGAGGTTGTTCAAGAAAACTAAGGCCATGCATAAAAACTAGAAAGTGAATGGATAAGCTTGTTCTTGTGGTATGAAATCTTGTGAGCTCTCTTCTTATTTCTTACTTGAGAGAGAGAGAGAGAGAGAGAGAGAGAGAGAGAGAGAGAGAGAGAGAGAGAGAGAGAGAGAGAGAGAGAGAGAGAGAGAGAGAGAGAGAGAGAGAGAGAGAGTTATATTAATGTCTTCTAAAGACCAAAACTGGCCTATGAGACAAACTGTGATACAATTGATGAGGTCCAGCTATCCAAAATAAAAGTGCTGAATGAAAAGCTAAAAACTGGAAACTGGAAATACGGTGCTGTGAGTGTGATAAGTGTCGTGTATGTGTATGTGCGTATGTAGCTCTGGTACTCCAGATAATGGCTACAAAAGGGGAACAAATGCCAACTGTGATAGGGGAACAACTGTCGGCTGTGATAAAGTGGTGCGATGTGTATATGTAACAGATGCAGGGAGATATACTATCCTGGGATGTAGTAGCAGTCGTCGAAGTCGCTAATAGCAGGTGATCCCTCCTGGATACAGGATGTGGTACATCGGCGGTGGAGAAAGAGCAAACTGGAGATCTGAGATCCAATGTGTCGAGTGTCATCGGATCTCAATCTGATGTTGATGTAGATCAAGAATCCTCCGGATCTCCTGTTGGTGTGGCTGTGGGGTCCGAAACCCACGGATCCTCGTGCGGCGTCGGGTACGCTGGTCCTCAGCCTGCTGTAGTGTGAGCCCGAAGGTCTGGTTGGAGGCTGGTACAGTAGCTCTTACTCTGTCTGTCTGAAAGAACTATGTAATAGTCGTCTGGGTGGGCCCCTCTCTGACTGGGACCCGCTGTGTGCTCTGCTCTCTGATGTGCCATGCCTTTCCCAGAAAAGCGCAGGATAAAAGCAGAAGAAGGCGCCTTGACCGGCAACCAATCCCTGAAAAATTCAAATGTTCGGGCACGACCCTCAGAAAGCTTCGGTGTCAGGCCAAGGCAACGAAAGAGAAAAAAGGCGCACCATTAAAATGCGAAAGCCACTACAAGGGACTGGGGCAATAGCGACGCCGATTAGCGACGGCGTTTATCGGCGTCGCTATTGGCGTCGCTATTGGCGTCGCTATTTGCGTCGCTATTTGCGTCGCTATTTGCGACGCAAATAGCGACGCAAATAGCGACGCAAATAGCGACGCATATAGCGACGCATATAGCGACGCCGCAGGAAAAAAAAGCGCGGCCGAAACCAGAGCGCCGTTTTCATTTTGTTTTCTTCGCCTTTTGAGAGCGAGAGCGAGGGAGAGAGCCAAGGCTTTGTGAAAGAAGAGGAGGAAGAGACTTGTTGCCGCCGCCGCCGCCACCGCCACCGTCGTTGTTCGCGAAGGAGAGGAGGAGCCCTCGTTGCAAAGAGAAGCCGCCCACGCTCGCCATATCTCATTGGTGAGTCTCCCTCTCTCTTTCTTTTACTTGTTGAAGGTTTAAATCGTTCTCTTTTGTTTATTTAGGAGAGGAAAAGAAAGAGAAGGAGAGGGAGAGGGAGAGAGAGGGAGAGAAAGAGAGGGAGAGGGAGAGAAAGAGAGTGAGAGTGCATTCTCTCTCTCTCTCTCTCCCTTTTGCTTGTTTAATGTTTAAATTACTTTCTTCTTTGCTTGTTTAGGAGAGGAAACGAGAGAGTAAGAGAGAAAGAGAGGGAGAGGGAGAGGGAAAGGGAAAGAAAGAGAAAGAGAAATAGAGGGAGAGGGAGAGGGAGGGGGAGGAAATAGGAGAGGGAGAGAAAGAAAAAGAGAGGGAGAAGGAGGGAGAGTGCATTCTCTCTCTCCCTCCCTCTCCCTTTTGCTTGTTTAATGTTTGAATCACTTTATTTTTTTCTTGTTTAGGAGAGGAAATGAGAGAGAAAGAGAGTGAGAGGGATAGGAAGGGGAAGGAAATGAGAGAGGGATAGAAAGAGAAAGAGAGGGAGAGTGCATTGTATCTCTCCCTCTCCCTTTTGCTTGGAGGATGTTTAAATCACTTTATTTTTTGCTTGTTTAGGAAATGAGAGAGAAAGAGAGATAGAGAGGGAGAGGGAGAAAAAGAGAGGGAGAGGGAGAGGGAGAGGGAGGGGGAGGGGAAGGAAATGAGAGAGGGAGAGAAAGAGGGAGGGGGAGGGAGAGGGAGAGAGGGAGCGAGGGAGCGAGGGAGAGGGAGAGGGAGAAAGAGGGAGAAAGAGGGAGGGAGAGGGAGAGGGAGGAGGAGGGAGGAAATGAGAGAGGGAGAGAAAGAGAACGAGAGGGTGAGGGAGAGGGTGAGAGAAAGAGAGGGAGAGGGTGAGGGAGAGGGAGAGGGAGAGGGAAGGGAATGAAATTTAAGATAATATACGTATCGATAATGGTATGCAATGTGCTTTGCATACGGCCACGTACTTCATCAAAATTAACCCAAAATTATTGTTATAGAAGTGGAGATCCCTTAAATTGAGTATAGGATAATTTCTCTCAGGTCTTATGACTATGAGTAGAATTGATTGAAATAAATTTTATTACTATAGTTGTAAAATTTCATAGATGGCGCGCATTAATTTTAAAATGGATTACTTATACTCAAAGCCGAGATATAACAAAAAATTATCTACCGGGACAAACAAATCGTTGAGCATGATACAAGGCCGAGATATAACATCGGAAAATCTCTCGACTACTATATACAATGCAAGGTTTATGGTCAACTTGCAAGTTGACGTACATCTCCAAAAAGCTATCCATTTAAGCCTCGTTTGCTGTAATGTAGATAAGATGGCAAACGAAGAAGGTCCTATTGTTCAAGACCGCGAGTCGTATCTTAATCAGCGTGTCCCATGTCCTTGCTCTCAATGCAAGTTGGCAATTAGACGAAAACGTCGATTGTCTATAGAACACGTACGACGATTTGGCGAGTTTCAACCTGAGATTATTGATCAGGCGATTGCAGATTTTCAGCAAACGGTATTTTCAAGTTAGCATTTTTCATGCATTGTACTCTCAAGCTAATTGAAAACCATACACAATAAGATTGGGTCTTGTTGGCAAATTTTGTGTCCAGGGGGGTGATGTCTCGACCCAAGGGGGAGAGCACCCTTTGCGGCCAATTAGAAGAGTTCGTGGACGTGAGATGGATGGATGGCAGGAGCCAATAGACCACTCGCAAGGCCCATCTATATCGTCAATGCCAGAGGAGACAGACAACCTTCCCGACTTGCCTACAATCTTGGAGCCTGAGATGGAGGCAATGATCGATGCATTGATTCCCATGGATGTTGAGACATCTGACCCGCTTAGAGAGGAAGCATCCATACCATTATATGATGGGTGCCGAGTATCTCGGTTGAAGACATTGCTTGCACTCTTAAGTGTGCAAGCGAAATACGGTTGGAGCGATACGAGTGTGACTGAGTTATTCAGGTACCTTGCATACAGACTTCATTGTTTTTTTTTTAAACAGTATTATTGTAAATATGGATGGATTTTTCAAGGTGTTTTATGATGTTTTCAGGTTATTGAAATATCATATATTGCCACCTGCAAACACCATGCCTGAGTCTCGTGATGATGCACGACATGTTTTACGGAAGCTTGGCATGGACTACAATAACATCCATGCATGTATCAACGACTGCATATTGTTTCGAGATGAATACGAGACTATGGAGACATGTCCAAAGTGTGGTGCTCACAGGTATCGACAGGACTTGCAAGGGCAGACCATCCCTCAAAAAGTCCTCAGACACTTTCCGCTCATCCCCCGCATAAACCACATGTTTCGCACGTCTGCCATGGCAAGCTTGACAACGTGGCATGTGCAGAATAGGTCTACGGATGGAGTGCAACGAATATCAGCAGATTCGCGCGCATGGAGCCACATTGACTCTACCTTCCCAGGCTTTGCGCGAGAGCCAAGGAATCTTCGGCTCGGTCTCGCCATGGATGGTGTGAACCCATTCGGTCTGCGCTCGACTTCTTACAGTGTGTGGCCTATAGTGCTTGTCAACTACAACATTCCTCCATGGCTTTCTACGAAGAAAGGACATCTCATCCTTAGCTTGCTCGTCCCGGGCCGCTACAAAGTAAAAAATATGGACGTGTATCTTCGTCCATTAGTCGATGAGCTTAAGATTTTGTGGGAGGAGGGGGTCACGGTGCAAGATATGAGCAGGCGCGATGGTCGGCGGTCAGCCAACATTCGAGCCATTCTCATGTGGACGATGCATGACTTTCCGGGATTGGGAGAGTGCTCAGGTGAGCAGACATTTGTTCACGCCGGTAATATCTATATTTTATTTCATTCAATCAAGTATTCACTAGGTCGTGGATCGCCTTGCAGGTCTCGTTACCTCAGGTTATCATGCATGTCCATTGTGTGGGCCACAGTTAGACGCCCGAAGGTCACGAACCATGAAGAAGATGGTATATCAAGGACACGCCACTTTCTTGCCGGAGGATCATGAACTCAGGGAAGGTTTTCTTGGACGACCTCCAGCACGTATGAACGCTGCAAGCTGGTACGAGCTGAAAATGGTAAACCCGGAATCACATCCAAATGGAATGCGACGGTTCTCAGTTTTCTACGAGTTGCCATATTGGACCCACTTACAGGTCAACCACTTGTTGGATCCCATGCATATTTTCAAAAATGTGGGCAGCTTGCTATGGGACCACATCACAGGAAAGAGAGACACTATAGGGTCACGAATGGATTTAAAGGAGGTAGGTAAGATGGAGGAGCTTTGGCCGCAGTCGAGTGCTGAAGGGGGAGTGCAGCTTCCTCGCGCTCCCTGGGTTTTGTCTACCAAAGAAGAGCGCATTGTGAAGCAAGTAATCAAGTCTATCCGCACTCCGACGGGTATGATGCGTTCTCTCAGGTCCGCATTTTCTAAAGATGACCAAATGTCTGGGCTAAAATCCCATGATTGGCATAAGATATGTCAGGTTTGTGAACAGAACGGATTTTAATAAGCGTGGACATTTTGAAATTTGAAAAGTGACCATTATTCTTAATGCTTTCTCATTTGTGGCAGTTTGTCCTACCGATCGCGATCGCGGGATGCCTAACTCCAGAAATTCGTGGGGCCATTTACAAGCTGTCGACTTTGGTGCAATGGATCTCACAGAAAGAGATTAAGACGTCCTCTATTGAATCCGCAAGGCGGGGAGCAGTTGAGACGGTCTGTCTCTTTGAGAAATACCTGCCCACTAGCATGCTCACGATACAAGTTCACCTTCTTGTGCATCTTGTGGACGAAGTGGAGATTGCCGGACCTGTCCATACGCGATGGATGTTCTTCCTGGAGCGCTTCATGAAAACCCTGAAAGGCTTTGTGCGACAACGAGCTCGTCCGGAAGGTAGCATGGCGGAGGGTTGGTTGGTGTCAGAGGCATTAGTGCATATCTCACAATGGCTACCAACGGTGGAACCAGACAATGAAATGCTATGGACGCTCAAGGACGATGACAGGCTGACTGGAGATGTGGTGGTTGGAAATGGGGTAGAAAAAAGAATGGATGCCTCAATGGAAGAGAAAGTGAATCGCTTTTGTATGTTGCACCATGCCTCCATGGAGACGTGGCTCGCCAAGTACCAGATTGCAAGGCAAGATCGAGAGGAAGCGCGAGCTGAATTCCGACGCAGTACGCGTCACCGACCGATTCGATATCCCGAAGGCATGGAGGAGATGCCGCGGTTTATGTCAACACGATGGTTGCATGGAGCCTTGATCGCAGCATCCAGCGAAGGGGCAGAGGTCTCAATGGAGGAGTGGGAGTTCTCGAGGGGATGTAGTCCAAAGGTAATGAGGGGTTTAGAATGTGTCGTATCTGAATTTGTTTGCTACATCTAATTTGAGTGTTTCAATGTGCAGTACAAAATATATAGTGCAGCGTGGTCGCGCGGACGGCATTTTCGGGTGGAGCGTATTGACAAAATGCGCTCCACAATGGACTGTGGTGTCATGGCAAGGTTTGAGCAAGAGAGCCGGCGACGAGCAACGGATCCGAACACGGTTGTGGATGAGATGGAGTATTTTGGGAATTTGCAAAGTATTATTACGGTGGATTACCGTAGCTTCTCCATGATAATATTCGATGTGCAGTGGTTCAAAGTGGTACTTGGAGGAGCTGGCGCAACGGTTCGACGAGGTCCATCTGGATTTCTCGAAATAGATTCCGAAAAAAATGGATGGATTTGCGCGACACCTTTGTGTTGCCGGCACATTGTGAACAGGTAATCTTCTAGTCATTTGCTTGCTAATTGTAATACGACATGCTTTATGTCACAATGGTTTGAAGACGGTTTGTAAGTGTTTGTGAACAGGTAATCTTCTATCCAAATCCCCGACAACCTCGATGGTGGTATGTTATACCTTCAACTCCTAGAGGTGCGAGAGTATACGATCAAAGCGATGTTCCAGGCATAGATGAAGAATATATGCAAATAGAGGGATCGAAATTACAAGGGGTGGAGGCCACCGCAAGCTTGGAGCCCGCATCGGCTAACAATGATGGAAATACAGAAGTCGTAGAATTTTTTGAGAACGAGGCAGACTCGTTCTTTTGTGGTGACATGTCTATCGACCTTCCAGTGTATGCAGAGTTATGTCAGGAGATTAACATGGGACCATAGAATACTTCATTCTTGGAGAATTGTATTACTCAATTCGTTGTTTAGATCTTCCATAAAGGTAGATAAGATATGCATTTTAAGATGGATTTTTCAAAAATGATTTATATTAATGCGCTTTGTATAGTTTCAATTGATTATTCTAACATTATTTTTTATCTCTGCAGGTATCTTTATTTTCAGGATGAGTCGAGGGATGAGCGATGAGGAGTTTCAGGAGATGATGGCACGTATGTCTCCAGATCAGCTCGCGAGATTCAGAGAGATAGCAGATCAGGAGCTGTCTCGTTCTTCGTCAGGGCGCTCTGCTAGATCAGCTTCAGTGCGATCAGATGCTTCAGCTTCGAGCAGACGATCTCGACGCTCGCGACTTGGGCCAGAGGGAGGGACTGCGACTGCAGGAGGATCAGGGGGGTGCTGCTGTGGAGACACGGACGCGGTGTCTCCGTCTCGTCGTTCAGCTAGAGCTCGGTCACCTCCAGGATTTGTCACACCTGTGGGGACGTCCACTCCAGTTACTCCGGCTTTTGCGCAGCCGTCGGCAGATGTCACGCCTTTTGGTGGCACTCCTTTTGGGGGCACCCCCTCTGGTGGCACTCCTTTTGGTGGCACCCCCTCTGGTGGCACCCCTTTCAGTGGCACTCCGGGAGAGGGTACCCCCGTCGGTACACCGGATGTTCAGGGGTCTCCTGGATATGCCCAGGAGCGTGGACGGAGATGGGAGAGGGCCCATACGAGGCACACTCCTAGGGATTATGGATACCTAGTGGATGGCAGGTCAGGAGCTATCATCATGAATGATGAGGGGAGGAGGGTGATAGCTCGCATGAGGGAGTTGTGCCAACAAGTTTTTCGGCACAACGTCCTGGATCATTGGAGGAACATACCGGAGGGGAGCAAGGAGTACATAGTAGCATCCTTGCATGAGGAGTTCCCGGTGCCAGCCGCAGTGGATAGATTCTCTACGGGCTGGATGATGGATTGCATGCGTGCATACATGTCACATAGACGATCCGACGCACGCAAGGCAATCAAGAGTGGGGCTCCAAAGCCCGAGTGGTTAGATGCAGAGGACTGGCGCCGACTGAGGGAGGAGGCTACAAATTCGCCAGGACGTTGGAGTCAGCAGCGGGAGGCGGCGAGGGCACGAATCGAGGCCGGATCGGTACATCATCTTGGGAGTGGCGGCCACAGGACATATTTGGAGGACTTTGTAAGTTTCTCTTTTGTTTTGCTTATTTGTTTTTTTGAGATATTATTTGTACTGACAATCATATTTCTAACAGTTAGCATTTTGTTTTCTTTGCAGCACTCCATTACAAATCGTGATCCGCAAGGCCTTGAGACTCAATATGCAGAGAGGCACGGTCTCAGATCATTGATCGACCGATTGTACAGACGCGGCGGCCCAGTAAGTCTCTCATCTTTCATGTCCGTAGTTACCATGAGATATTTGAATGCATTATTGTATGGTGGATTGATATGTTGTTTCTTTTTCTGCAGAATCCGTTTGATGCTCCTTTGCAGAGGGACGAGCTTTCGGGGGACGACGATTTGTAGCTCGCCCTCGGATCCTTAGCGCTCACATACCTTTAGTTTTTAGTCGCCCGATCTATGTAGACATTTTCTATGTATTAGTGATATTGTTTTATGATTGTACCAATCGCATTTTATGCGATATCATGTATTTATTTCATCTATCAGTTTTATGATTTCAGTATAGATTCTTTTTGTTTGCAAACGCTTTGTATGCAGCAGTGCAGAAACTATTTTGTATGGCTCTCATACAGCACACAGTGCTATATGTGGCAGGGCAGCTTGCTGCCCTGCCACAAATTTTTTTTTTCCTCTGTTACCGTCGCTATTTGCGTCGCAAATTTACTGCAGGCGTCGCTATTGTCGTCGCTATCAGCGTCGCAAATTCTCTGCAACCGTCGCTATATGCGTCGCTATTTGCGTCGCTATATGCGTCGCATTTGCGACGCATATAGCGACGCAAATAGCGACGCATATAGCGACGCAAATTTGCGACGCATACAGAGACGCAAATAGCGACGCATATAGCGACGCAAATA
The DNA here is from genome assembly GCF_053477565.2 of Lygodium microphyllum. Lineage (NCBI taxonomy): Eukaryota > Viridiplantae > Streptophyta > Polypodiopsida > Schizaeales > Lygodiaceae > Lygodium > Lygodium microphyllum. The sequence goes on along the minus strand of NC_141149.1, from coordinate 3,845,968 downwards.
GCGACGATACCATGGCGTCGTCAATAACGACGCTTTTTCCGACGACGGGGGCAAATTTTGTTGTTTGTATTTTCGTCGCTTTAAACGTCGCTATAAGGTCTATATCTTGTAGTGAGCGCCCCCGAATCTGTGTAAAAGAGCACCAGGCTCACTCCTGTGCAAAGTGTATGCATTAGTTGGGAATAGGATAAATTAGAATGGTGGGAAATGGGAAAAGGGCCCAGGCCACGGCCGGACATGTAAAAGATAAAAAAGGGGATGACCACCCAAAAAGGATTTAGGGTTTTGTATATAAAGTTGAAAAGTGAATGGAAAGCTCATTCTTTGGTGTGTGGCAAAAGGAGTCTTCTTCTTCCTCTCTTCTTCTCTCCTTCTTGCTTGTGTGATGCTCTTGAGAGAGGGAGTGTGAGAGTGTGAGGGATTGAGTGTGTGCGAGAGTGAGGGATCAAGAGGGTGAAGCTCTTCACCATCTTCTCTCCTCTTCTTCTCTTCTCTCCCCTTCTCTTCTCTTGTGCGCGCGGCTATGGAGGATGGAGCTTGGAGATGGAGGAGGCTTGAGGATGCTTGAGCTAGCATCTAGGATTGTGGAGCTACCGGAGTGCAAGAGAGAGGAGGGTACTCGATCGAGCATCAAGGTAAGCTCACTACACTCGTAGGATCGATGGCGCGTTGGCTAGGTGAGATATAGCCATTAGAGCTCGCTTGAAACGCTTGAAAGAATAAGCAGTCCAAGGGTCTTGGTAGTTGAGCGAAAGCACCCACATTTTGGTTCCGTTGCCGGGACAAACGGATTCAAGCTTGAGCACTTGCGTGCCTCACATCGAGCATCGAAGTAGGGTATTCATCCCCGAAACGGAGCTTGAGATAGGTAGGAAGTTGGGTGCTTTTAATCTTCGGAACAAGTAAGTATTTTGGGATATTTTGGTTGTTTGATGATTGGAAAGCATGGAGGATCTATTCCAGTTTTTTGCCTTCGATTTTTGTTGCATTTAGCGTAGGTTAGAGTTAGGAGATCAAACCGGAAAAGGGTAGGGTTCCCTGTTTCAAAACAGGGTAAAAACAAGGAGAAAATCATGCAAAATGCGCAAAATACTCGCTAATGAGGACTAAGATCGACAAGAGAGTGATCAGGGGCATCAACACCACAGCTGGGAAGGCATATAAGAACCAGGAGGCCAAAAGAGAACTCATTTGTGCCATTTCAGTGTGAGAGAAAGAGAGAGAGAGAGCTAGGAAGCCCCAGGCCGTGTGATTCGATCGCATCACCGACGCACTCACCGACCCATTCAGGTATATGAATCCCTCCCTCAAACCCCCTAGATAGGATCTGGAGGTTTGTGCTTGGAATGGTTGAGTAAATCATAAGAATCGGGTAAGATCAGCATCACACTGTTTCCGTCACGCCACTTTCGGCCCATCCGAGCGATTGCTTCTGGGCCGAGTCCCAGAATCGGCCTTCGGCCCCTTGCCATTCGGCCACTCGGTTGGAACCCTAGTCGGCACTTAGACCGTCCGAGTCAACCCGTCCGAGTGACCCTACTGGAATCGTCCGAGCCAGAACTTTTTGACCACGTGGCACATTCGGCCTTGTGCCATTCGGCCCGTCCGAGCGACCCGTCCGAGTTCCAAAATCGGAACTCGACCACACCGGGATTCGACCCTCGGCCAACTGCGGTTCGACCCATCCGAATTATCCTTCCGAACCTGCCATTCGGCCCGTCCGAGTAAAAATCGTCCGAGCCAGATTTGGAGATTTGGCCCTTGACCCTGTGCCATTCGGCCCGTTCGAGTGACCCACTCGAACCACTTGGTCCGAATGCAACTTTCTGTCAAAGCTGTCAGAAATTTGACCCGACCCGGCAAATGTGCATTAGCGCAACTTGTCGAAACCCTTCGGGTGTTTAGAACTTGATTCTGGCACACGGGATAAGAGAAATTGTAGTACACAGCCGCTTAGCGGTGGTGGGTAGCAGACAGTTGAGGGATCCAAGGACTAGGACGTGAGCCGCTAAGCCACGAAGACCTGATTGATCAGAAGCAAACAAGGAAACATACAAGGAGTCCTAAACCCTGACTAAACGGCTGGAAAATGGACCTACAAGCCTATCAGGCCAGAAACGAGCGAGAGTGAGTGAGGCACCGAGGAATTACTTGCTACACTCACATTGAATTTTGCACTTGAAGTACACTTAAGGAAACTGAAAGCCTGATTGGGCACAAGTGCACGAGGAACAACACACTCACCGAGTGGCTGTAAATTAAGAATTGTATTCAGTAATTAAGGGAACTCACTCAGATAAATTGCTCAAGGAACCCACCAATAGGAGAGGACCCAAGACGTAGACAAACACGGGAAGCGTAGGAGAGAACCAAGCGAGGAGCGCCAACGACAAGGACCTATCACGACTGGTCAACCTGATCGACAGTACAGCGAGGCACAAGAATTCGACCATGACGGAGGAAGGCTCAGACCATCGGTTTACCGAGGAGCTTGATGTGAGCGCATTCCTAGACGCTATACATCAGATGGTGAGCAGTTACGATGCGCATGCCCGGTACGAGCACCGTGGCAGGACGACAGATGCAATCATTGCAGACCTAGAGGAGGAGAGAAGGCTAGCCTGCCAGGCATAGCCGAGTATAGTAGGGATTAACAAGCCAGGAGCCTAAGGCAAAGCATGGAGCTGCATGAGGTGCAGCGAGTGCTAAACTTGGCTGGCCGGAACCGAAGAGACCAGGAAAGAGCACTAGAGGGAGGCCTGACGCTGAGCGAGCTCCTCATGAAGCGGCTGCTTGATAACACCGCAGTAGAGCAGAGTGCCACTGCACTAGCGACGTCGCCGCTTGCAGGATTAGGGGCAAACTAGGGCTCAAAGAGCTAGGCCAAAATACCGATTGTTGCCAAGCAACTCGACAAGTACCAACCGCATGACGATCCGTACAACTTCGTTGAGCAGTTTGAGCAAGTCTGCGAAGCCAATGGCCTCAATGACCAGACTCAACGTTCGCAAGCATTTGGACTTTGCTTAAGCAATAAGGGTAGGACGTGGTATACAAGCATGGATGCCGTGGAATGAGCCAACTTCAATAACCTCAAGGATCTCTTCGTCAAGAGGTTCGCCGAGCCCGGATACTCCGACAACCTGCTAGTACGCTTGATGAATGTCAAACAGAAGGAGAAGGAGGGCATCCGCGACTATGTGACCCACGTGAGAAGTCTCTTTAAGAGAATCCCCTTAGGCGAGCGACCGACTAACAGAGCAGTGTCAAATGTATTCATCAGCGGAATTAGAGATAAGGAGTTATATAAGGCATTGGCAGGCAATTCAAGCTTGCAGCGAGATAAGGTGGCTAGAGTTTTTGAGGAAGCCATTAGAGTCGATGACCAGCTGAAAGAGCGGAGCTCTAGGAGCTCAAATCTAGAAGAGACCAACCCACGCAGTTTAAAGAGAACGCCAGCTTCTAGTGAGCGGTCGAACCCATCATCCCAAGATAAGGGGAAAGCCACCGAGACAGACCAAGGCTTGGCGGAGGTCAAGATGGAATTAGCCAAGATACAGGACATGCTGAGATGACCAACGCGCCCACACATCCAGTGCGTGTACTGTGGCGGAAACCACTTGCCGGCCGAGTGTTAAGACCCTAGGTCAAGACCTTGTGCTAACTGCAGGAGGTTCGGCCACGATACCGCACAATGCAAACTACCAAGAAGGTTTCCATACTCGCAACCCTACGGCCAGCCTTATCTAGCTAACAGGCCGTAGCCATTCTTCGAAAGGGGAGCCCCATTGGCTCTACCCGCGCCTAACGATATGAAACCAGCCGTCCCTAGAATGGATATAAATCCCACCGGCATTCCTAGACCGCCTGGTCCTTATGTGACCCACCCACCGAGCGATGCTCCAGTTCATTACGTGGAGGAGCCAAATGATGAAGAGACCTACATATACCCTTACGTCTTGCATGACGACGAGGGTAACACGGTCCTCATGGATTATTGACCCGTGGCGGTGATGCAGGATCCAGTCACTTGTTGGACTTGCGGACACCCCGGTCATGTCTCATCACACTGCCCTGAAAGAGAGCAGCAAAACAGGGACAAGGCTGACCAAAGGTGTGCAGAGTGCGGAATCACCCATCTTTTCATTGATTGCCCAAAGCGGAAGCCGTCCTCTAGCGCAACTAATTTTCCATCCGTCCCATTAGGGCTGTTTGGTGTCGAAAACCCCGATGGGGAGGCCACATCTATTCCCTTACGAGTTATGACCCGAGCCCAAACCAAGCAGGCCGGCATCTCTCTGCCAGGACCTAGCAATCTGGACGCAGCCTCAATAGGATAGAAAAGCTGCAGGCGGAAAAAGAAGAGATCGGACGCTAAGGTCGCATTGAAGACCGAGAGTGCTACGACTTTACCTGCTGGGAAGAAAGTCTCAGACGCGAAGGCAGAGACTTCAGCCCCTAAGACAACCAAAAAGGGAAGCGCTAAGATAGGGGAATACCCGCACCCCAAGCGACAATTGGAGGCCATAGAAAAGGTAAAGGAATGGGTGAGGGAGGCTCAACAGCACCTCAAAGATGCTGAACCCATCACGGAGGACGAGATCGATGATCTCTCCAGCATAAGCATGCCAATTTCACCGCCTCAGCCTAAGTCATCCGAGGCTACTATGCCACAAGCAGTGCCACTGAGACCAAGCCTAGACGTAACAGAGCCGCAGATCAGCCGCGGCCATTGGCCCGGACAGTCTAGGCTAAAGGAAGGACGAGTATTTAACAATCTCCTGACCACACTAGTGACCACCCCTATAACATTTGGCCTGGGAGATCTGCTTAAGTAGCACCCTGCCCTATGGCAAGACCTTAGGCAGTGGGTTGAGGGCTCACAAGAGCAGGTCATGGTAGATCCTCAAGACCAGGATGCAGAAACACAATTGCCCAGTCTAACGCTGCACTCCGTGCCTAAATCTTTGCACGTCAATGCCTTTTGGGAAGGCTCTGAGATGCACGCAGTCCTGCCGGTCCTAGCCCTGGGTGACGCAACAAGGATGGGAATCGTAGACATGGGAGCCGGGGTTAGTGTGCTTAGCAACGCGGTGTTGCAGACTTGGGGAAACCCGCCTGTTGAAGCTGCTAGGTTGAACATCACGCTAGCAAATGGTATGAGAGTGAAACCATTCGGGGTCCAGAAAAATTGGCCAGTGAAGATCGCAGGTGTCCAGTTCTCCGTTGACTTTATAGTCATGAAGGGAGTGGACTACGATGTTCTATTAGGCTGACCCTGGATGCGCAACGCTAGAGTCATCGAAGATTGGGGTAACGGCTTGATCTTCCTTGGCAATAGAACTAATGCCGTAAGAATAGAGATGGACACTTGGAAGACCTCACCAGTCGACCTGGATGCCATCTCTGCTATGCTCAAAGGGAACACTCAGGTCAGGAAGCCCTATGAGTCCTTGACTAAGTATATCCCATACCCAGAGGATGAGCGGGATTGGATGCACGTCCTCGCTACAATTGAACTGCCATTCTCTGACCAGGAGGTGTACGAGCAGGCCATCAAAATGGTCGGCAAGACAAACGGAACACTTCCTACGCCACTCTACATGATGGCAGCAAGCCTCCATGGAGGGCCTAAGCCTGTTACCTTCCAAGTACCTTCCAACAAAAGGGAACTCCAGGGAATACTGGAATACTTAACGGACCAGCTAGCGGGCAACTCAGCCGCCAACCTCAAGCCGCTCCAGGACCTCTTGGAGGATTCCGAGTGGCAGTGGACCAGGGTTCACGAGCTGAACCTCATGTATAACTGGGTCTTGGTTCCCGACCAATGAGACGAGGCAGAGCAAGCCTTGGGAGACGATGAGCAATCAAGTGACAAAGATTCTTGTGATGAATACGAAGACTACCAATCCTTCGGTGATGAAAGCGAGGGTGAAGTGGATACCATAGAGTACGACACTGAAGGATGAGAAATTGAGCAGATACGGGCAAACGCCAAGCCACAGAAAAAACAGGCCCTTAGAATGGACCAAGGAGTCATGTGCATGAAATGTGATCGTGCTTGGTTGGAATGCATAGGAGCCGTAGACCTTGAGCAAGCCGGCCTAGCCCAACCAAGAACGACATCAATACTTAGAATCGAATCGCCATCTGAACTGCGGCCACTAGGGGAGACCACCTCTTCTAGTGAAAATGGAGGGTTTGACTCTGAATCGAAAGTTACTTTAGATAGCGACCCAGAGATCCCCAGGCCGCCCATGACCAGATGCACCAAGGGGGATTTACCCGTCCACCTGAGGCGCATACGATTAAGGTAGGATAAGGCAAAGCATCCCAAGGATGCACGATCACAGGAACAACGAAAACCGCAAGACCTCCCTAAATGCTTCACTAAATTCAAAAAAGGGGATAGGGTAGTGGTTCTGCTAGGTGCCAAGCGCCAAGGGCAGACAAGCAAACCAATCGAAGGGCCAGCCAAGGTCAAGGAGGTAAACCTAGCCCTGGAAGGGGAAGTACCCCGACCAGTGTTCATTGCCGATGACTTGACTAGTGAAGAAGAGTTGAGTCTTGTCGCTCTCTTGTGGGAGTCCATAGACGTATTTGCTTGGTCCTTAGAAGAGCTACGGGGGGTAGATCCGAGTGTTATGAATCACAGCATACCCATGACGTCGGATGCAACGCCGGTCAAGCAGCGATCGTACCCCATGAATCCAAAGCATGCTCATGCTGTCAAAGAGGAAATCAACAAGCTGATGAGAGCTGCATTCATTTACGAAATTGAGTACGTAGACTGGGTGTCGCCCATAGTCATTGTGATGAAGAAGAACGGAAAAATTCGAGTGTGCGTCAATTACAAGAAGGTGAACGCTGCTACGAAGAGAGACAAATACCCCTTGCCGTACACCGAGCACATGCTTGAGAGGTGGCAGGCAAGAAAGCCTACAGTTTTCTGGATGGCTTCTCAGGGTAAAACCAGGTGCAAGTGCATCCTGTAGACAGGCACAAGACCGCCTTTGCCAGTGAGTGGGGCGTCTTTGCGTACGTAGTCATGCCCTTCGGGTTAACGAATGCCCCCGCTACCTTTCAACGCCTCATCTGCACCATATTCAAGGACATGCTTCGCAAGGAGTTAGAGGTCTTTGTCGATGACCTGTGTGTCCATTAGACCTGGATTGAACACCTAGACAAACTCCGCACGGTCTTTAAACGGTGTCGCTTATATCGTCTCTCCCTAAACCCCTTGAAATGTCAGTTTTGGGTGAAGCACGGATGCATCCTAGGACACGTGGTGTCGAAGAACGGCATTGCCATGGACTTCTCGAAGGTCAGTGTTATCGTTGACCTTCCACCCCCAAGTAATTACAAGGGAGTTCAATGCTTCTTAGGTCACATAGGATACTATCGGCGGTTTGTACTGAACTATGCGCTGATCGCTAGGCCATTGTACAAGCTGCTAATCGTCTTCGAGTGGACCGAAGCCTGCCAACCGGCGTATGAAGAATTGAAAAAGGCTCTAACAACGGCACCGATCCTACGAGCCCCGGACTGGACCATTACCTTCCACGTACACATTGACGCCTCTAAGTTTGCCGTGGGAGCAGTGTTGTGCCAACCTGGTGAGCATAACTTAGACTACCCAGTAAGCTTTGCTAGCAGACAACTCACTGAGACGGAGATGAATTATTCAACAACAGAAAGGGAGGGACTAGCCATGGTGTTTGCCGTGAAGAAATTCTGGCACTATCTATTGGCCACACCTTTCATTTTCTTCGTGGACCATCAAGCCCTGCTCTACTTAGTGAACAAACCTTGTGCTACAGGATGCATAGCTCGATGGCTCCTCCTGCTCCTGGAGTTCGATTTCTCCGTGGTGGTACGAAAGGGAAAATAGCATTACATGGCTGATCACATGTCCCGTATGCCCACAGGAGAAGCAGCTGGACAAGGCATCATTGAGAGTTACCTGACGCCCACTTATTCCACCTGTCCAGAGAGAGAGATCTATTTAAGGCTGATCTGACGCCATACTGGGCAGATGACATAGTCCAAGTGCTCGAGCACGGACTACCTGAGCGACCAATAGAAAAGGCACGACTTAGGCGCTTGATCTTGAAGCTCCAACCCTACCAGCTGATTGCAGGACAACTCCATAGGTTGGGGCAAGACGGATTGCTGCGTAGGTATGTGTGTGAACATGAGATGCATGATGTGCTCTCAGAAGCGCACAGTGGCATTGCAGGTGGACACTTTAGCGGAGACACAACAGCACGGAAGGTGTTGCAGTCCCAACTATGGTGGCCCACACTTTTCCGCGACGCCAAGCGATTTGTCAAGCATTGTGACGAGTGCCAGCGGGCAAAAGTTTCGATTCGTAAGGATCAAATGGAGTTAACCCCAATTGTTGCTCGCCAACCCTTCGAAAAATGGGGAATTGACTTCATAGGACCAATCAGCCCCACAACACAGTACTCACAAGCCAAGTACATCATGGTGGCCACGGATTACCTCATGAAATGGGCAGAGGCAAGAGCAACATGAAAAAAGGACGCTAGAACGACTGTCAAGTTCTTATGGAAGCAAGTGATCTCGCGCTTCGGTTGCCCCCATCGAACTGGTTAGCGACTAAGGCACACACTTCATCAACGAAGTGATAGCACATCTCCTATCCACCTTTCTTATCATCCATCACAAATCCTTGCCATACTACCCTCAGGCTAATGGCTAGGCCGAATCAACTAACAAAATTCTTATTAACATCCTGACAAAAGTAGTCTCAGCCTCAAGAAGCGACTGGGACAACAAGTTGATGGCATCCTTGTGGGCCTACCGCACAGCTTATAAAACGGTCGTCGGTCAAACCCCCTTTAGGCAGACCTATGGGACTGAGGCAATTCTACCAGTAGAATTCTTCATCCCTAGCCTGAGAATAGCACTCCAAGAATGATGGGAAGGGAATGAAGCATGGATGCAACGCCTGACCGAGCTGGAACGCCTATCAGAGACTCGTCTTCTAGCCACCCACGCGCTCATCTGCGAGAAGGCTCGACGAAAGATGTGGTTTGACAAGCATGTTAAGCAGCGAGACTTCGAACAAGGGGATCTTGTTCTGCTATACTCGGTAAAAGGACACAAACAGAAGATGAAGTTCTGAGGACTAGGGCCTTTTAGAGTATGCATGATTGGTAGAACCGGGAATGTTGAGTTGGAGACACTTGACGGTGAAGGAGTGGGCTTATTAACGGCAGCCACGTAAAGAAGTACTATCCTCCTTCCCATCCATTACATGAGCCACCCATGCTAGAAGCCCCACTGAACGTCTGCATGGCAGCTGTAACCGACCTTACAGATCAGGACGAGGAAGCAGTGGCACCGGCGTATCTATGAATCACAGTCACAACAGGCGCGGTGTATTCTTTCGACGCCTTGATTGATGAAGGGGCCGACTACAACATCTTGATGCATGACCATTGGACATGCATTGGTCAACTGACACTACAACCCACTAATGCCAACCTCACCCCGTTTGGGGGTACTGCCTATTCACTCCTGGGGAAGTGCAAGGTACTCGTTTCCATCGAGACTAAAAGTTTACCAGCCTTCTTGCATGTGTTGCCTAACACTAAAGCAGCCGGTAATGTGTCACTATTGGGTCGTACCTTCAAGAAGCTAACGCACTGTAATGTGGATTACAACCTAAACCGCATTCATCTTGCCATCAGCAACACCCGTATAGTGACGATCTTCAGCAAGGGCTGTCATGATTCCTCCACCATCACGACACCACCGGTAGAAACCCCTAGAACCACACTCCAGCCCCAGTCTAAACTGGAGAAACATGTGGCTTTGTGCCACGCTCTCGACCCCAGGCCCAAATCCACCAAGAATGCTCACAAGGCCAAGGAGTCCAGACTTATGTGGGTGCCAAAATGGCAGAAACCACATTCGGGTACACCACCCAAACTGGATCCTAACCACCAGAAACATTGAAAAATTCTCACAAGAGCTGGATCACTTTAAATGCGTAGAATTCCTCAGAACATACAATTTGGACCAAGAAGGGGGCATTGTAACAATAGGCCGAGGAGAGGGCGCAAAGAAGGTACAGGTTCGGTTGGGCCCAGCCTTGGTGGAAAAAGCTCTGGGATTGGTACCTAGACAAAAAGGCGACAAAAAACGGATGTTTATGCCTTGCTAAACATGAAGAAGGAAGAGGTACTCACGAACGACGGCATAAGCATCGAGGACATCCCTGACACTGACGCCAGGCTGCAGGCCAAGTTAGTGCTGGAACAGAAACTGAAGGCTAGGGATGAGAGGGAGGAACATTGGAGGCAGCTACTCGAAAATGAGACGCAAGAGTTAGTAAACATGCAAAGAGGGCACAAGCTCCTAATAGTGCAGTACCGGGAGCTTGCTGCGAAAGTTGCTAAGGTGGATACACTCAAGGTGGAGCTGAATGCTAGGGATGAAGAAAGCCCACGAGGCATGGAGGAGCAGGAGGAGGAGCTCAAGAGCCTAACAGATTAGCCGACCTCTGAACGACAAGAACAAGAGAGGCTAGTCAGGGAACTAGAGGATTATGGATAGAAAATCATGATACTGACCTTAAGATAAGGGGAGGGCCTGGAAGTGATGAACAGAAGGGCAGAGGAGTGGGCCGCGCACAACGAGAGGAGGGTGAAGATACTGGCACGCCGCCTTGCTTTAACAGAAAAAGAGAAAATCATCGCGGAGAGCAAGGCGGAGGCAGCCAAAGTGGCCTTCAGCGCTCAATAGAAGACCTTCCTAGATACCAACTTGGACACCACCCACACAGCACAAGGAGAGCCGCTGGAAGTAGTGCAGAGAAAGCTCGGCATGGCAAGAAGAGCCCTACACGCTGGACCACTTGGTCCGAATGCAACTTTCTGTCAAAGCTGTCAGAAATTTGACCCGACCCGGAAAACGTGCATTAGCGCAACTTGTCGAAACCCTTCGGGTGTTCAGAACTTGATTCTGGCACACGGGATAAGAGAAATTGTAGTACACAGCCGCTTAGCGGTGGTGGGTAGCAGACAGTTGAGGGATCCAAGGACTAGGACGTGAGCCGCTAAGCCACGAAGACCTGATTGATTAGAAGCAAATAAGGAAACATACAAGGAGTCTTAAACCCTGACTAAACGGCTAGAAAATGGACCTACAAGCCTATCAGGCCAGAAACGAGCGAGAGTGAGTGAGGCGCCGAGGAATTACTTGCTACACTCACATTGAATTTTGCACTTGAAGTACACTTAAGGAAACTGAAAGCCTGATTGGGCACAAGTGCACGAGGAACAACACACTCACCGAGTGGCAGTAAATTAAGAATTGTATTCAGTAATTAAGGAAACTCACTCAGATAAATTGCTTCAGGAACCCACCAATAGGAGAGGACCCAAGACGTAGACAAACACGGGAAGCGTAGGAGAGAACCAAGCGAGGAGCGCTAACGACAAGGACCTATCACGACTGGTCAACCTGATCGACAGTACAGCGAGGCGCAAGAATTCGACCATGACGGAGGAAGGCTCAGACCATCGGTTTACCGAGGAGCTTGATGTGAGCGCATTCCCAAACGCTATACATCAGATGGTGAGCAGTTACGATGCGCATGCCCGGTACGAGCACCGTGGCAGGACGACAGATGAAATCATTGCAAACCTAGAGGAGGAGAGAAGGCTAGCCCGCAAGGCATAGCCGAGTATAGTAGAGATCAACAAGCCAGGAGCCTAAGGCAAAGCATGGAGCTGCATGAGGTGTAGCGAGTGCTAAACTTGGTTGGCCGGAACCGAACAGACCAGGAAAGAGCACTAGAGAGAGGCCTGATGCTGAGCGAGCTCCTCATGAAACGGCTTCTTGATAACACCGCAGTAGAGCAGAGTGCCACTGCACTAGCGACGTCGCCGCTTGCAGGATTAGGGGCAAACTAGGGCTCAAAGAGCCATGCCAAAATACCGATTGTTGCCAAGCAACTTGACAAGTACCAACCGCATGACGATCCGTACAACTTCGTTGAGTAGTTTGAGCAAGTCTGCGAAGCCAATGGCCTCAATGACCAGACTCAATGTTCGCAAGCATTTGGACTTTGCTTAAGCAATAAGGGTAGGACGTGGTATACAAGCATGGATGCCGTGGAATGAGCTAGACTTATGTGGGTGCCAAAATGGCAGAAACCACATTCGGGTACACCACCCAAACTGGATCCTAACTGCCAAAAACATCAGTCGTTCCGGCCTAGGAGGCAGTATAGACGCTATTGCCATAGACAAACAACCACGCTGCGATGGATTCCTAAGGATCTCTTGTGGACGCAAGGATATTACGAGGGCAACCCCTAGATTTGGATGCCTAAAAATGGTCGGCTAAAAAGCTCATCTACAAGTGATCTCACCCTAGAGTGGAAGGCTTGCACATGTGGTGCCCAGTACATAATCAGCACGCCATTGCCAGCTGTGGCTAGGAAGCCTCAGCTCATCTATCGACCAAAGCAAATGCCACAAGCCTTAAACTTGCTTAATCCAGAGGGCTTAAAAAACCCTATGACTGCTCATCCAGAACCCAGCACAACCCCCAGGCCCCCAGAGCTTTCTGCAGCACCTCAATGTGCTTCGGAGTGCAAAGCCCAACCTATGACACCGATGAGGGAGTCACCACTATCCAGTCCAACAGCACCATCCCCACCAGCAGGCCTTAAACCTTCATACGTGATACGACCTTTCCTCTCCTTGGCTAAGGACCTTGCCGCAACCTCTGGGGATGACTTAATAACTTGCATCAGGATGTTGGACGATACTTTCACCACATTCGCTAGAAGCTATGAGAGGCTAGACCTAGGTCTTCTTGACAGAACCCTTGCTTTGGAGGTTCGTGCATTACCATGCACTTGGGAGGAATACGAACTTATGACTACTAAATCCTACAAAATCGTTGCCGAACTAATAGCAAATGATGAAATCTCAAAGGAGCAAGCAACCCTCAGACGCCTAGTCACTTCATATCGAAAGCCTCCCCGTTCTATTCCTGAACACGAGATGCACGAGCTCATGTAGATGGCAAGCTCGCCCTCCACATTCTTACAGCAGTGGTTTGCTCTGAGAATCCAATGGGAGAAAAAAGGTTGCCGAATAATGACCAATGCTGAGCAACACAGGGCAGTTAAAACCATTGAATATGACCCCACTTATGTGGCCAACTCGTTTAGGGTTTTGGCCATCACCCGCAATCAGCAATTGGACGACATGTGCTCGCCCAACCCTATATTGACCAATTTCTCACCAAAGAGGAATTACATGTCGCCATCCGCCTTAATACTCGGGATCTCTTTCATGATGTCTTGACCTACATCTCTCAGGTCTCTATCCAACCGGCTGCTCTTGATTGTCATGCTCAACTGGAATACAACCCAAGATTCTACACGTGGCTTCTTCACACGTAAAGTCCTACCCCAACAGGACCAACGCCACCCTTTAACTCCCAATCCTAGGAAGGATTCTTCTCTCAGCCGGAAGAGGGGTGGGTATGTATGTGGGGTATGTGGTGAAAGGAATGAGATAGGAAATGAATAAAAAGGGGGTATGGTAAAGTAAAAGTAGTGAAAGGCATAAGCATTAGTATGAGAAAAATGGCTTTCAAAAATTCAGTCAAGAGTTTAAAAACAGCAAAGTTCTATGGGGAAAATACTAACGAAGGTTACGAAATATGGTCGGAGCAAGACCACGCTCATCGACTCCCATTCACTGACAAGGAAAGGGAGCTATATTGCATCCAATGGGAGAACCGCGCCTTTGGGCAGCTCAAGTTCCGAACCATCCACAACATCGGAGTCGTGGTGGCGAAGGAGGAGGCAGCCAGGAGGGTAGTGGAAGAATGCAATCTTACAAAGTACATTGAAAAATTCTCACAGGAGCCGGATCACTTTAAATGCGTAGAATTCCTCAGAACATACAATTCGGACCAAGAAGGGGGCATTGTAACAGTAGGCCGAGGAGAGGGCGCAAAGAAGGTACAGGTCCGGTTGGGCCCAGCCTTGGTGGAAAAAGCTTTGGGATTGGTACCTAGACAAAAAGGCGACAAAAAACGGATGTTTATGCCTTGCTGAAAATGAAGAAGGAAGAGGTACTCACGAACGACGGCATAAGCATCCAGGACATCCCTGACACTGACGCCAGGCTGCAGGCCAAGTTGGTGCACGTGCTCTTCTCCAGCCAACGTTACAATTCCTTAATGCATTGGATTAGTATGCCAATGCTGGAGAATGTAGCAGCCCACACCCTAGACGAGGTGGATTGGAATGGCTACGTGCAGAAAACTATTGATCAAGCGGCCAAAGCACTAGCCCTGGGAAGTGCACCAATAGGAGGAGAATCTCCGGCTTCTAAGGTGATGGAAAGGAAGAAAGCCTCCTCCAAGGCCTCTTTCATCGGCTACGGAGGAGTCTTGACTGCACTAATTCAGGAGGCAGTAAAGGCATCACAGGAGTCGGAGGAGGGAGAAGGAGAAACGTCGGAGAAGTCGCCCCCTCGACAGGACAAAGACAAGTCCACCGATAGAACAGAAACAGAAGAAGAAGGGGAGGGACAAACTAGTAAGAAGACAATCAGGACAACAAAGAAGAAGGCGGCGCAGGGGAAGAAAAAGGGTGATGAAGGCAGGAAGAAAGAAAGGGAAGACTTGGAAAGGGCGAAGAAGGAATCCCTGAAAGAAGCAAAAGAGAGAGAGAGAATGAAAAAGCAGGAGGAGCAGAGGGAAAGAGAGGAGTTATAGAAAGCCAAGGAGGCGTCAAAACAAGAAGCTGAAGCGGAGAAAAGAAGGGAAAAAGAACAGAAAGGGAAAAAACAGGAGGAGCAGAAGAAAAGGTAGGAGGAAAGGAAGAGAAAAGCGGAGGAAGAAGAGGAGGAGCTGTGAAGGAAGGAGGGGGAGGACCTTGCGGAGGGCACACGATGGTCCATCGAACAGGAGTGCCGAGCAGACGAACTAAGGAACCTGAGCCGATGCAGAGAAGAGGGGCCCGGATCCAGCACACAAGCGCCAAATTTCGTGCCACCTCCAGTCTCCGAAGGTAAAGGAAAGGCCCCGCTCCATCCGATCCCTACCCTCCTGGTACCTCCCGCGAAACTCATCACTGTCACCGCCAGCATCCCCACTAGCACAGATGTGTCAAATTTCATAGCATGGATGCAGTATTTTATCAACAAAGAAATGGGCCAGGGGCAGAGCACGGAGACTACGGCCACAGGACAGAAAAGGCCAGCCACGGATGCAGAGTCCAGGCAAGAGACCAAAAAGCAAAAAGTCGAAGCCTCCACCTCGCCTATTCACGCAACGATGATGCCACCGGCTAATTACGAAGAATACGTCACCGAGCTGCTCTCCCATTTGGAGAGAGCGAAGGAGGAACGCAAAACAACCGTGGCTGAGTTGGCATCCGAGAAGGAAACCATGGCCGCCTTCCAGTTGGACAAGACAAGAATGATAGCCTTGCAGCAGCGCAAAATTGCAGAGCTGAAACAGAAATTGAAGGCTAGGGATGAGAGGGAGGAACATTGGAGGCAGCTACTCGAAAATGAGACGCAAGAGTTAGTAAACATGCAAAGAGGGCACAAGCTCCTAATAGTGCAGTACCGAAAGCTTGTTGCGAAAGTTGCTAAGGTGGATACACTCAAGGTGGAGATGAATGCTAGGGATGAAGAAAGCCAACGAGGCATGGAGGAGCAGGAGGAGGAGCTCAAGAGCCTAACAGATTAGCCGACCTCTGAACGACAAGAACAAGAGAGGCTAGTCAGGGAACTAGAGGATTATGGATAGAAAATCATGATACTGACCTTAAGACAAGGGGAGGGCCTGGAAGTGATGAACAAAAGGGCAGAGGAGTGGGCCGCGCACAACGAGAGGAGGGTGAAGATACTGGCGCGCCGCCTTGCTTTAACAGAAAAAGAGAAAATCATCGCGGAGAGCAAGGCGGAGGCAGCCAAAGTGGCCTTCAACGCTCAACAGAAGACCTTCCTAGATACCAACTTGGACACCACCCACACAGCACAAGGAGAGCCGCTGGAAGTAGTGCAGAGAAAGCTCGGCATGGCAAGAAGAGCCCTACACGCTGGACTACAGATGCCACCACTACCGGCGGAGGTTAGGCTGGGTCTGGAGGAACAGCGGAAATACTTGATGCGGGCCGATCTAACCCCCCAGGAAATAGATGCCCTCGGGTTCGAGGAAGAAGCAATACACGTAGAACGACAGGGGGAAGAAGCAGAGCTGGATCGATGTGAATCGCTTCAGGGAAGATGTGGTCCCGCAACCCCCCTCGCCATAGGCCCAAGACCCGCTATAAGCAGATCCAGCTGCAGAAAGAAAAGCCATCTCTAAAGAAAGGCGAAAAAAGCTGGTGGAGGAGGCTAGACAGAAGCTGAGAGCCAAACCAACCGTGCTACCATCCGCGCCTCTCCCTCCATGCCCAGATGATCTCCCAGCGGGATTCCACGCAGAACTAGTGGTGTGGGAGGTGCAGAAACTAGGAAAGGAACCATTCTCCTTCAATTTCCTCCTACCCAACAGTCTGCAGAGGGTCTGCCTCTCAAAGTGATGGACGAGCTGATCGCGGTCGGTGGCTGGCTGGGGAAAAAATGGCTGGAAGAGCGGGAAACGACCCCAACCTCTTGGGGCACCGAAGCGGCCAACTATTGGCAAGATAAAATTTTTGAAATCCCCCACACTGTACAAAACTATAGGGACCAACCCCTGTGGAGGAGACGAGTATGCGACATAAGCATGCTCGCCTGGATGGCTTTTTGTAATACCCTGCTGTTCGAGCGGAACGACCCTACTTATATGGCGTACCCTCGAAGGGTAGGCGTAGATTTTGATGCCACCCTCCACGGGCGATATGACTTTCCCGTGATTTATAACTCCATTGTAGCATCCTTTGACAAGGCCCTTCTTTTTACCGCAGAAAGCCTAGACGAGTCTATGATGCGCTTCCTTGCAGACTTTTCCTCATGTCCTGACCCCGCTTTTATAACCACCTGTAACTATCTTAGGCTACTTAGGCTACTTCTTAAGCAAGACTCGACTACACAAGAGCGTGGCCTGCCTGCCCTATTCTTCGACCCTAATGCTATAGATAATTGTGCCATGGCTCGTCTCATGATGAGGGCTACTCTCCTTCCCTCTTTTTGCCTAGCCCTCCTAGAGGACATGAACGACAGTCAGTTCACTAGATGCAACCACCCCTTTCTCTCCACTACCTCCCTACATGTCCGCATGAATCTAAAGAATTACATGCAGAGTCGCCAATTTTTGAGCAAGTCTCTCCATCCCCCTTCTCCCCCTCATTCCGACTAAGATACCTAGGCCTATGTCTCATCTCCAGAAAAAAAAAAAACCTAGGGATCTCCCTAGCCCCCTCCCCCACTTCACGCTTAGGGCACATCAAGGGCAGGACTTCTAGACCTGTCACCCTAAGAGTGCACCGCACCTTCAACGAAGCACGAACTGGGTCCTCAAGTGTGGGACATTACCAAGGGCCTTGCCCAAGGTTAGACCCATCTCCCAGTTCCACTGCCACAACCACCACACATTACACGGCAAGTAGGCACGCCCCTTAGGGAGTGCACAACTTTTCTTGCAGGCTATGTTCGACTCTCAAGAGATGACTATCCGCGGAAGACGATCACCACGGCACCCTTTAATGCCCCACACGTGCCGGCATCCAGCCATCCGCCTGCTGATGGCCACCATGATGGAGCCAGGTCAAGGTAGAATTGCCATTGGCATAGATCTTGGAACTGCATCATCCAACTATCCAGGCCCAATGCTTCAAAGCTCCACGGATCACCCATCGATTCCACAAGCCTGAAGACCTTCAACTCAAAACTTAAGAGCTTCAACTCAACGACAAGGATCTTCAATAGAAACCACGGGTTTTCAAGGGAAAACAACGTTCGAGGGGTTTTCTCCATAATAAATCCCTCCAATACCATCATCCTAAGGGATTTCTTATTGCTTCAAGCGTTTCTCATCCTTAAAGACAAGCGACTACGTAACCAGCGCCACAACTGTGTGGCAGAGGCCGAGTGTCTTCATGGAGCCTAAAGCACGCCGATCCCTCTCCGGGTCATCACCCCTAACCACCCACCTACCCGTTCCACCTAACAGCCGACTTGAATTGCCACCATGTCCCACCGTAGTGCCATGGGACTGGCACTTGGCTAGGAGGGGGGTAATGTTATCGTGTTTTCGTAGCACAAAGGAGCGAAAAATGGAAAAAAGGGAAATAGCAAATAAGGCGCAAGATAAAAGCAGAAGAAGGCGCCTTGACCGGCAACCAATCCTTGAAAAATTCAAATGTTTGGGCACGACCCTCAGAAAGCTTCGGTGTCGGGCCAAGGCAACGAAAGAGAAAAAAGGTGCACCATTAAAATGCGAAAGCGTCCCCGAATCTGTGTAAAAGAGCGCCAGGCTCACTCCTGTGCAAAGTGTATGCATTAGTTGGGAATAGGATAAATTAGAATGGTGGGAAATGGGAAAAAGGGCCCAGGCCACGACCGACCATGTAAAAGAGAAAAAAGGGGATGACCGCCCAAAAAGGATTTAGGGCTTTGTATATAAAGTTGAAAAGTGAATGGAAAGCTCATTCTTTGGTGTGTGGCAAAAGGAGTCTTCTTCTTCCTCTCTTCGTCTCTCCTTCTTGCTTGTGTGTGCTCTTGAGAGAGGGAGTGTGAGAGTGTGAGGGAGTGAGTGTGTGCGAGAGTGAGGGATCGAGAGGGTGAAGCTCTTCACCATCTCCTCTCCTCTTCTTCTCTTCTCTCCCCTTCTCTTCTCTTGCGCGCGTGGCTATGGAGGATGGAGCTTGGAGATGGAGGAGGCTTGAGGATGCTTGAGCTAGCATCTAGGATCGTGGAGCTACCGGAGTGCAAGAGAGAGGAGGGTACTCGATCGAGCATCAAGGTAAGCTCACTACACTCGTAGGATCGACGGCGCGTCGGCTAGGTGAGAGATAGCCATTAGAGCTCGCTTGAAACGCTTGAAAGAATAAGCGGTCCGAGGGTCTTGGCGGTTGAGCGAAAGCACCCACAATTATCTTGATTCCATTGTAACTCAAGAGACTCCTCAACATTCAGATTCCATTGTATTTTCATTTCTTTCCCAATTGTTGGGTCATTTCTAAGGCAATAATCTTGACTATAATACGTTTAGCTATTACGATATCCCAAGATGTTGGGCTTATCCACCACAAACGTACTAAAGTATGGTAGGTTTCCACCCAATTCTTTATAATGATAGCCCATAGTTGTTGTGCATCCAACCTCTTAAGTAGTTGAAACACCAAGGAATATGTTCCCTCTTTTGGTTTCATTTATCCAAGTCCTTTTGACCTCTCAACTATTAAAAACTCCCATGCTACAACATGCCATTGATATTTGTTTCCTTCATGTTTGAGTTAGTCTCCATATTAAAAGCCATCCTAGCAGACCTACCTATTGCCATACTTGCATTGTCACCCCTCATGCCAATCTCAAGAGCTAGGTGCCTCATTTCTTAAAGAAGTTTTGAACATCCACATTATGTGCCTCAAACGAGCATCCCTCTTCTTATATTCCCACATTACAAATGCATAGTTGTTGTGCATCCAACCTCTTAAGTAGTTGAAACACCAAGGAAATAATGATAGCCCATAGTTGTTGTGCATCCAACCTCTTTAGAAGTTGAAACACCAAGGAATATGTTCCCTCTTTTAATTTCATTAATCCAAGTTCTTCTTTTGACCTCTTAACACTTAAAAACTCCCATGCTACAACATTCCATCGATATTTGTTTCCTTCATGTTTGAGTTAGTCTCCATTTTCAAAGCCATCCTGGCAGACCTTTATTTGAATTTTAAGGTGTCCATACAAATGGCAAGAGGTTGACAAATTGCTGAAGGTTCAAATAAGAAATATACGCCTAAGCTATCTATATCACTAAAAATATGCAAAAAATTGATTGTTGAATATATTCTATGCAAATCAAGAGCAACCATACTGACAAAATTGCCCACTTCTCATGTCCTTTCTTCCTAGAAAATTAAATTGGATCCAAGAGCACATAATCTACCTTCAATAACCACCAATACCTTTCATGGCTTCATTAGCACATGAAACCCGATGGGATCCATTTTCATCTCCTAATGCTATAATATTGAAGCAATTGAGGCACGCTTCAGAAACCACATAGGCACAAGTCATCCAAAAGCTCACATACCATAACCAGAATCAAACTCTGTTCCTATTTCACACGCATCCATTTTCTCTCTCTGTGATGTATTTTGATTGGTGTAATTCAATTCTCTCTATGGTATCTTTGATAACTATATTGCATGAGATGTATTCTTATCACCATATTGGGATTGTACTTTTGATAATTGTAAGTTGGATTTAAAGATTTTAGCCCCCACAAGCCAACAAGTGTGATTTATGAATAGACTTGGAATGGTGCTTTGTCTAATCTTGGATAGATGTACTAGGTTATGAATAGACTTGGAATGGCACTCTGTTGGTTAGACATACTAGGTTATGGATGTAAAGAGCCAAAGTTGACTTGTGGACCTCATCACCTTGAGGAACATTGTTGGCTTAGGAAGGTTTCATAAACACCCAAATGAACAAACACCTTAGAATTCATAAACCAAAATAAATGAAAGGTGGATCAAACATGATTTGGGTGCTCCTGATTTCAAATTTGTCTGGATGCTTGCATGCATTTGATTGGTGGCAATGGCTAGCCACTCCTTTTTGTGTACTATAGAAAACTATCCACTCACCTCCTGCTTGTCAAATTTAGCATCACTATGATAGTTCTATCCCCATTGAATAATTGAAACCTCAATTAACAGCTTTGTTACACACATTTGTCCCCGAATGAATATGAAATGACCCTTAGTTATTCTAGAGTATTGATCTAAATGGCAAAAACTTTTTTCTTAATTTGTATGGTTAGGTCCCTTACGAATTACATGGACGTAGCTCAAAATGGATGTTTTCTAACATCGTCACTCTAGAATGAGTTGTGATAAAGAAGTAAAAGTGGAGTTCTTGTCTATGGCTAGGGCGCCATCCAAGCTTATAATGCCACCCTTAAATTCATTTGGAGAACTGTTCTATAAGAATTAGTACCGGCCAAGGCATCACAATGGGTTGTTGAACTATGTTGCTTTGTATTTTGTATTTTTCTTTTTTATGGTTTTAATAGTGATAGAGTGTAACTCCTCCTCTCTAGGGACCTCTAAAAGTTAGTCCATAAGGGGCCTTACTAGGAGATCCCAGGGTCTTTGAATTATCTAGAGTATACAACATATGTGTCCTGCTATTATTATAATAACTACTAAAGGAAGATTACGACTCTTGGACACTTGTTATCACTATGGCACTCAAAGGCAAGCGCCATGTTGCTCATTTAAAGAAGTTATACAAATACCAACATTTTCTCCTAACAAGAATAATAGGATATCTCAAAAAAATTGGATCATTTCAACCATCTAGTCATTAGTTGAAACACTATAACTATTCAAAATCTTGATGGTTTCTCATCCAAGACTCACAAGGTGCTAAACCAAGATTATGTTTACATTGGCATGTCCAAGCTTGCAAGGGTGAGTATTTTACTATTGTTCTTAAATTAACCAGGATTTGTAGACCAATTCATGTAAGGAGTGCATGAAAACCTATAATGTTTTTAATCCAAACATTGCCATGTGTGCCATTATACAATATCCTATGTCTGCATGAAATATTAAAACATGTGCATTAAATGGTTACATCATCCAAAAAAGTTAGAGAAAAGTAAGTAATATTGCACAAAATAGGTATGTAACTACTTGGTTTGAGGCCTCCTTTTTCCACAACACGGTGGTCATTTCCAACATTTAGTGCTCGGATAAACAAGCCCACGACTATATTTAGATATGGCCTTTTGACTAAAAGTGAAGAGGCTTGCATGTGTGTGTATCTATGTGCATGTGTATGCATGTGCACACATGTTTATGTGTGTATGTGTGCACGCATACACGCAGACACATGTGCATGCAACATGTTCATATGTGTGTGTGGGGGGGTTAGAAAATCTAGGTTCACCTCCATATGGTTACTTTCAATTTCATTAATTTTTGTATTGTGTTTACGAGCTAGATTAAAGCTTGAATTTCTTATAATTTCCTATACATAGAATTTTGAGAGAAGGTAGAAAATTCTCTATGTACTTAAAGTTCCCTACTATTACAATTAGGAAGTGGCATTCTTATATAATTCTTTTATATAGGGAATTTTGAGAGAACATAGGAAATCTTCGTAGTGACCTATGTTTCCCTACAAGGAGAAGTAGGGAATTACGTTCATGTATACTCTTATATAGGGAATTTTAAAAGAAGATAGTAAATAGTCTATATTGACCTTTAATTCCCTACTATTAGATGTGGGGAATCTCATTCCCTAGTTTTATATAGGGAATATGTGCATACACACATAGGAAAAACTGCAACATTTCCTACATTTCATAAGATTTCCTATATAGCGATTGATTAAAAGTCCCTTGTGGCTTGGTATAGGCCATTTTACCACACAAAATGCATATGAGAGGCTATCCACTAATTGATATCATTGATATATATATATATATATATATATATATATATATATATATATATATACACACACACACACACACACACACACACATACATACCCCACATGGTATAGGCCATTTTACCACACAAAATGCATATGAGAGGCTATCCACTAATTCATTTTTGACATGTTTATCTGTACACTTAACAAAGGAATTCATTGTATTATGATATGCATATTTTTTTGTTTAAGTTTTGATATTTTCTATATTGATGTGAATTTTGGTTTGAGTTAACATTTTTGTTCTATAACATTAGCATTTAATCTTAATTTCCTAGACACTTTCAATCAACCACGAAACATTTTGACAAGCTTTGACTTATTGAAATGGAGTTGGGAAGTTTAATCATGCAAAACTAGCATGGTTTGGTTAGAGTTACATTTTCATTAATAGATTTTCAAAAATTTTAAGGCACCAAATGTTTATTCTTTAATTTCCTGTTTTTACTCCCCCCAACCCAAACTAACATATATGTTGTGAACATTCTCTATGATGTTTGATGATGGAGAATTTGAAGATATTAAATATTAATGAGTTTTTCTACTAGGTGCGGTAATTTCAAGGGTTCTTCAAGTAAACTAGAGCTCTCAAAACTTACAACCATGGGTGTAAAATCTTATGTTTTTTAGTGTTAATAAGGTATATATTAACTATGGACACAAAATCAAAATATTTAAAAGCATGTGCATTGTAGTATTAGTTCCATTGAGATACTTTAATTGATTTCAGTAGTTGGGGTAAATACACAATTAACAGTTGTATCACTAGTATCATTCAATCTCCCACACTATAAAGATAGATATACAAGGCATTCCAATCTATGTTGCGAATTCAGGAGGGTGTTACCTATCTTCAATGTGGTCTTAATTTGGATGCTTCATATAGCATACATATTCCGTACATCACAATTTGCAACAAGTTGCATTTCAGTAGAGTGACATTTCATTTGCATTATATCTAGCTATGTACATCTGATGTTTTGAAATTTGGATGCATAAGTGGAGACATTGAAGAGTATCTGTATTTAGTTAGATAGGTAAAATAGCAATGTAGTTCTATCAAAAAACATGTTGGATTGCCATACTCATGTAGATGAAATGGTTGGATAGTAATTATGTTAAAGAACAAATTGGACTCCTCTAATGACAAGGCATATTTGGCTCCATTTAATCTAGCAAGGTACCTCTCTTTACACATGGACTAGATTGTCAGGTTCATATCTAATGCAATTTCCTTATTTTATGAGCAAAGGGAAGTAGCTTCTCTTCCTTTTACTCACAAATAAAGTAAAGAAAGTGGGATACTCTGATACCATGAAAAACTTACACGACATAGTGGATAAAACCTAAGCAAGAACTAGAGAATACATAACAAATATGTGAAGAATATAAACTTCTTTAATGCCAAACAAACTCATACAAAGATGGCACTATCCACTTGTGTACTTTCCATGTGAAGCTTAGATAACGATCTAGATAGATGATAGACAAAGAGATTAAGGCTAGTTCGAAAATCTTTCATAGACCTTGTAAATAACAAACCAAACATAAACCTCGTAAATATGCCATTTAAACATGTTGGCAAATGAGTAAGTAAACCCTTGGAAATTACATAGATCCATAACATAAATATTGTACCCTTCACAACAATCCATTGTGTGCACTTTGGGAAACTCTTGTTATTTACGTCTTTTAGCATATAAACAATCGTTTCTTAAACCATGTATCAATTGAGCAACAAGAATATATTTATTGAGTCCTATTATTTAACTGATTACTAATTCTTTATGTTAATGGTGCAATGGCCCCTTACATACTCCATGTATATATAGAAGGAGGGGAGGTTCATTGGTACAAGATCAAAGATTGAGTACGAAAAACATTGCCCTCATAAAAACAATTTATGAGCTCAACTAGAACTTAGAGGCTTGAACTTCCAATACTTATAGCAAGACTTCACCTAGCCTAAGCGTGATTGCATGCTAGTTTATTTAAGGAAAATGTTATTATAGGAGATATAGTTTTTATTATGTCACTAGATCAATGTGCCGTAGTTTGGAAGGGGACCAAATAAGTCTAAAAAATATTTTTTCTTTTGTAATGACTCCACACTCGAGGGGACACTTCAAGGTCTAGATCCATTGAGTTGAAAATTTGATGAGATTCTTACTACTTTTCTTTTACTATGAAAGAAAATATCCACCTTATCAAGAAAACGATATCATATAGCAATTAATCATTGACCTATACACGTGCTCCTCTTATTACTTTCATATGTATGGAAAGAAAATGTATTCGAAATGTATATGAGCTGTGCCTTAGAGTACATGCACATGGCTATCTAGCTGATGCTTAAGCCTATTTGTTGTGATGTGTATTACCAATAGATTGAATGAAATAAGCATGACAAGTTAGATTCTATGTATGAACTCCATTTGATTTACTATACATAGTTATTTAACTAGTTGAGAAAACATGGCTATGTGAGATGTTATATAGAAATTCACCTTGCTTTGCTACGGAGACACTTACTTAACTTGTTATAGCTTTGCTCACTACAAGGAAATGAAGACATAATGATGATCACTTTTGACGCGAATTGCCACATAACAACACATCTATAGAGAGGTGTATACTGATTGTTTTAACGACGAGATGATAATTTTTTAGATGAATGATTTTGTCACTTCAAGCGTTAATATATAACCCATATCTTGTAGTAGCTTTTACGTAGGGAAATTTCAATTTAAAAATCCCTAATTGCTAAGCAGAAGAATTTGCGCATTTACTAGGTATGGGTCTTAGATTCTAGCCTGGTATCTTAAGTCCTTGTCTAAAGTCTCCTCCGGAAGTGTTTAATTGGTAGCGATTAGTAACTCAAAGAGAATTCGTCATAAGCGGCCAAATATGGCTAGAGGTTTTCATTTTGAGCGGGTCCATTAAATCAACGCAGAAGTCGGTACGTGATTATCGTAGCACGTATAAGGGGAGTTGCCCCACTTCATCATTGTCATTCGCTGTTCAATAGTATGTCCCTCTGATTACTCCTGACACTCATTTCCAGTACTCTTAAAACCCTGCGTTTGTCCGGCAGCATGCAGAAGAAGTCGTGGGCTGATCTTGGCGAGGAAGAGGATCTGGAGAATGAGATCTTCACCACGCAGAAGAAGTCCTGGACTGACCTTGCTGAGGAGGAGGATATGCAAGATGAGGCCTCGACGACGCCTATTTTACCGCGACTACCGCCGATGTGTGAGGTTGATGTTATCGATCATGCGTCGTTGCAGCTGCAGGAGTCCGAAGTTGATACTAAGAAAGATCGCCATGATGAGATTCTGCATGCCGAGATGGCCTTGGAACAGCTCGGAGTCACCGATCTGGTCGCGGCAGATACTGGCGTCCATAAGGTACTGGAAGACCTTGAATTGAAAAGCACCGGGCTGCAGGTCGACGTCGACGATAAAGCCGACATCCAGTACAAGAAGCAGTTCCCCCCCTCTCTAGATCATGATCAGGAGCTGCAGGCCCGCCAGGGCACTGCCAATAACAGTGATGTAATCGTCATCGGCGAGGTCCTGGTCAAGCTTGGTGTCACGTGTGATACCGGTATTGTCTTTTTGGGTGACGCTTTAAAGAAGGTTCCGGAGAAGCAGACGTCAAACATCGAACTTTCCGCTAGTGGCCTACAGTTGGGTAGCTCTTGCCCGTTCTCGCCAGTAGATTACGATGAGGAGGTTGACTGGCGCGGCACCGAGAATTGCAACATGATGACAATCGGCAGCTTTCCGGTCCAGCTGATTGACATGGATGATATCGTTGAACAAGAGATTAATGAAGACGTTAAGAAGCTGGCCAAAGAACAAGCTGCAGAACGTGAAGACGAGGTTGGATCAAAATTATCATGCAAGAACTTTCCATCCTTAGCAGAGGCATACGGTGGTCAAGGATGTAGCACTAGGATGTTCCCGTCGAGTTCCCGTCGAGGGGCGCTACCGCTATAAATGATGACGTGAAAACGGATGCAGCACTCTCTTTGCCAAATATTGCAGCGGCTACCGTCGAGTTCGAGTATAGGAGGGGCGCTACCGCTATAAATGATGACGTGAAAACGGATGCAGCACTCTCTTTGCCAAATATTGCAGCGGCTAATGCAACTGCTGCCGCGCTCGACACGAAGGAGGACATGAAGTACAGCACCAAGCTGAAGCAAGGGGCCGCAGCCATGCCTACGTCGCCACGTCCTCGCTCACGTCACGATCAGCAATTACGACAATTGTCAGCTAGAGTTATTTCAGAAGGCATTCGTGGCCACCCTTGTAGGCCTACTCCTGAAACTCAAAGGCAATATAGGTGCTGATTCGGAGTTGCAGTTACACAGTCTGGTCCTGACAGGGAGGGAAATCACGGAGATCCGATTCTACCTGCCCCTACCGTAAAGCCGGATGTGGATGTTGATGAGGACGGCTATAAGAAATATTACCGCGGCCGAAAGCGCAACTAGTACGTCAGTACTAGTAGAGCTCCTGCACCAACTGCGAATGACGAGGAACATGCCGATGATCAGAACGCCAGCAATTCCTCCACCAATACCAAGGAAATCGAGGGTGAGGATCCACAACCGCCTGCCAGGTCTAGTACGTCTACAAGTGAGCCTGGATTCGCCCAACATGACGGGCAACTGGTCAGTGATGAGAATGTCACTGCGCCGACCGATACAATGGAGGAGGAGGAGGATCAACATGCTCTTCATGATGACCACGATTCAATTACCGTAACCACCTCTCTGCCGCGGTCTAGGAACCATCGCCGTAAGCAACTGAAAGCAAAGAGGAGGAAGATAAAAAAGCAGCACTGCATGGATGTGGAACCTGTCGAAGCCTCCGATGTTTCAAACCTATCCATGCTCTGTCGACGTGTTTTCACACTCTTTTGGACGATTCTTGCATGGCCCGCTAAGATTGTGTCTGGACTGTGGTTTAGGAGGCTTTAATTATGACTAGAAATTCAAGCTTATAAGCTCGTATCTGTTGGCTGCGATTCAAGGCCTCGATACAGATTTCATATTGTCAGTTCTGAGATTTGTAAAGCTTATTAAACTTCAAGAATTCACGGGTTTCCGTTCATGATGTGTTTTGTTCACTCAACTACCACCTCTCTTTCTTTTTCTCTCTCTCTCTCTCTCTCTCTCTCTAAGCATTAAGCATTGATTTGGTTGCACAAGACAATAACAAAATTTCCCCGGCCTACTCTATGATGCAAACAAATACTAGGGATTTCCAGAACATTCTCAACTATCCAAATGTCATGCACTTAAGCCTTAAGCTTACATGTTGTATAACACAGCCAAAAATTACAAATTAGCATGCATTGTCATATTCACATGTGTAGAATCAATGAATGGAGAGATATTCACTGGTTTTCTTGAGAAAGGCGTTTCCTTAAGAGTTTCCTAGTTAGAAACTTTTAGGATATCCAAGCAAGGCATATCTACAATTCAACATATCTGCAATCTAAATGATGATCGATGATGATAAAGTGAACTTCTTCTATGCTTAAAATTCATAACATACAAATACATCAAACCTAAACATGAAAAGAACATGAATCAATAATTCAAGAGATACTACATAGATATACTTTTCTTGATTATGTTCTTCTAGAAATTGGTTGTAATCGATCAAGATAGCTTTGATACCATCTTGAGATGTAGAGAGAGAAGATATATAGAGATGAGATAGGGAGAGAAAAGTCACTACCTGTTATAAAAACATCCCATCATGGACCTAGAGGCAACTGTAAAATATTACACGGCGCAGCGAACAGAATCTGAGAAAGAGATAGAGAGTACACAACAGATAAGAGGAGAATCAGTAAAATTCTTTAACTCCAAACAACTGATACAAAGATGGCTCTGTCCACCCGTGCGCTTCCAATGAATGAAGCTTAGATGGCGATCTAGACAGAAGATAGGTGAAGAGCTTAAGGCTAGCTGGAACAACAACTCTGACTGGGTGAAAGATGAGTGTAAGATGGCTGCGAAGGGGTTTAGCTTTTATAGCCCGCGAAGGTCGTTAGGTCGGCCTGCTGACCGACCTACCATATGAGCCTCCACTAGTCGGCCAGGGAATATTCCAGGGAATATTCCCTTTACCATCGGGCCGGGGGCGCTGCCCCCGGACCCCCGCCAGGGGGGCCGCTGGCCCCCCTGGGACCCCCCAGCCAGGGGCCGCTTCCGCGGCCCCCGGACCCCACAATAGGGGCCCCTTTTAACTCCCTTACCACGCAACTCAATGCAATGTGCCTCGAGTTGCTACCAGCTTAACCACTCCGTCTAACCCAAAGATTAGACCCACAACAGTCACCTTTTTGCCATCCGGTCACATAGACCTCATCTGATATACAAGTCAGGACTCAACCAATGTCCGGGCTCACATTTGGCTTCTCCTCATAATGGGGGCCTTACAACTTTGAGCACCATGGATCATTGGTAGCACCTAATGAGGGTGGGGCATTGATCATATCTAACACCCCCCCTCAATGTCCACCCATAGGTGAACTATCTCCTCGGCCCAATGCCGAGTCTCTGAAGATGAACTTGAAGCAGATCCTTCGTAAGTGCTTTGGTGAAGATATCTGCTCCATTCTCCTCTGTTGGACAGTAGACCAATTCCACTATCCCATCCTCCATCAAATCACGCACATAGTGATACTGGATCTCTATATGTTTGGTGCGTGCATGAAACACTGGATTTTTGGCAATGGCGATGCAACTCTGATTGTCACATCTCAGCACAGTTGGTTCTTCATCCTGCACTCCCATATGCCATAGAATCCTTCTCAACCATACGGCCTCACATGCAGCAAAACAAGCTGCCTTGTACTCTGCTTCGGTAGAAGACAATGCCACTGTTGGTTGCTTCTTACTAATCCAAGAGAAAATTCCTGAACCCAAAGAGAAACAATAACCAGAAACTGACTTCCTGGAATCAATGTCTCCTGCCCAATCTGAGTCACAGTTCCCCACAAGATAAGTTCCGAAACTGTATGTGATACCATAGTCAAGAGTTTTCTTCAAGTATCTAAGCACCCGCATCCCAGCCTTCCAATGACTCTCATGAGGTTTGTTTGAGAACCTGCTCAAAACACCAACAGCAAAACTGATATCTGGTCTGGTGTTACACAAGTAGATTAGACTGCCGACCAACCTCCTATACCTCCCAATGTCTGCTAGTGCTGATGTATCCTCAACGGATAACTTTACATTCACCTCCATAGGTGTAGCTATCTCCTTGCACTCGGTCATGCCAAATGCCTTCAAGATCTCCCATGCATACTTCTTCTGAGAGATGAAGATCTTTCCTGGCTCTTGCCAGACTTCAATCCCCAAACAATAGTGCAGCAAGCCCAAGTCTGTCATTTCAAACTCAAAACTCAAAGCCTTTCGAGTTTGGTTGATCATATCTTCATAGTCACCTGTAATAAGAAGGTCGTCCACATATAGGACAATCACTACAGACTTTTTACCATCCCTGTAAACATACAAGTTAGCATCTGAGGCACATCTTTTGAAGTTTAGGTTTAAAAAGAACCTATCTATCCGCTGGTACCATGCTCTGGGGGCTTGTTTCAGCCCATACAATGCCTTCTTCAGTTTACACACTTTGTTCTCAGAATGGGGGGCCTCAAACCCTGGTGGCTGAGCCACGTACACCTCCTCCTTGAGGTCACCATTTAAGAACGCTGACTTAACATCCATTTGGTACACTGGCCACTTCTTGTGGGCAGCCACTGCAAGTACCGTGCGAATAGTGGTCATTCTGGCAGTTGGGGCAAATGACTCTTGAAAATCAAACCCTTCAACTTGTGAAAATCCTTGGGCAACCAGTCTAGCTTTGTACTTTTCTAAGGTACCATCAGCCTTGTACTTTACCTTCCAGATCCACTTGGTGCCAATAATCTTCCGCTTTGCTGGCCGATCCACTAGCTCCCAAGTGTCATTCTTCATTATGCTGTCATACTCCGCCTGCATAGCAGCCTTCCATGATGGATCTGCAAGTGCTTCTTCTAAGTCAGTTGGCTCCTTTACTTGTCTCATAATCTCAACCATCAAGGCCATGTTGACTGTGTGAGCAGAAGCCCTCCTTTGCTCCTCTATTCTCTGAGACCTCCTTGGTCCGTCTGCCTTCTCCTCAACAGATGCAGGCATAGGATTATTGTGGTCATAGAGCTGCTTCACCCAGCGCGGCAATGGCTTTTCCGGTGGGGTGATGTCAGGTTGGTGAGCTTTTTCCTCATCATCTGAAGATGATGCTTCCTCCTCCTTAAGGATAGGGATAGCTCTCGGGACAGGTTCATAGTGGACTACTTCTTCGCTTGATGATAAAGTGGAAGACCTTGCCTTCTCCTCCTCCACTGTATGCGGCTCCTCCTTGAACACCACATCACGGCTCGCGATGATCTTCTTTGCCTCTTGGTCATATAACTTGTAAGCCTTCTGCTCATCACTATAACCCAAGAAGATACATTTTCTGCTTTTTGGTTGTAACTTGTTTCTCTTCTCATCTGGAACATGTGCATAACATTCACATCCAAAAATTCTGAAATGTGAAACAGATGGTTTCTTACCAGTGTAAGCCTCATGAGGTGTTTTTCCCTTGAGAGCCTTTGTGTAGCTCCGATTTAGAATGTAGACTGCAGTATTAACAGCTTCAGCCCAAAAATGGTTAGGCAATCCCTTGCCCTTTAGCATGCATCTTGCCATCTCCACAATGGTACGATTCCTGCGTTCCACAACACCATTCTGCTGAGGTGTGTGAGGCGTCGTCAATTGACGCTTGATCCCTTTGCTCTTGCAAAAGCCTTCAAACTCCTTTGAGTTGAACTCACCACCACCATCTGTTCTAAATTTCTTCACACTTTTCCCTGTTTCATTCTCAACAAGTATTAGCCATTCTTTAAACTTACCAAAAGCTTGAGCCTTATCACGAAGGAAGTACACCCACATCTTCCTACTGTAGTCGTCGACAATCAACATAAAATAAGAAGATCCCCCCAAGGCCTGTGTAGGCATCTTACCACACAAGTCAGCATGCACCAACTCTAGAGGAGCATGTGCTCTATTCTTGCTTTCTTGTGGAAATGCCTTTCTCTGTTGCTTGCCCATCATACAAGCTTCACATGGTTCCTTCAATTCAGTTATTGTAGGTAGGTGAGCAACCATACCTTGCTTTTGCATCTCCTTCAATACTGCAAATCCGATGTGTCCAAACCTTTCATGCCAAAGCTTACTTGTGCCCACTCCAGCGGTGGCTGTAAGAGCACTTAGCTCATACAGGTTGTTCCTTCTTTCTCCTTTGCCAACAATTGTGCCAGCACTATCAATAATTTCTGCACCTGTCTTCTTGAACCTCACTTCATGACCAAGATCAGTTATGGCAGCAACTGATAAGAGATTTCTCCTGATTTCGGGAACATACAACACATTTGAAAGCTTTTTGACTTCACCATTTGCAGCAACAAAAGAAATAGTACCTGTGCCCGCAGCAGGGCATTTAGCATCATTTCCAACCGTCACAGTGATGGATTCTTGTAGAGGCTGCATAGAACTGTATAGACCTTTCTTGTTGGTCATGTGACGGGAGGCCCCACTATCCAACACCCAAGAGTCAGTGGTAGATTCTTCTTGCGCCGAGGAGCACACTTCCTCAACGGTCGCCATGAATAATTCCAACTCTGCTTCAGCCGTATTGGCTGTCTCTTTCCCTTTAGTTTTAAGGGTACCATTCTTTTCATCTGCCTTCTTGACACGACAATCTGCAATTGCATGTCCTTTCTTCTTACAGTAGAAGCACTCTCCTTGAAACTTCTTCTTGCCGCCCTTTTTCTTTTTGTCACCATCATTTTTGGTGGAGGAAACACCTTTGCCTTTTGCATTGGCAGAGAATGCAGCATCTCCATTGTTGCTTCCTTCTCGGGCTTTCAGCCTCAACTCCTCCTCCATTAATAATGCACAAAACTCCTCAAAAGTCAAAGCTTGAGGTCTCACCTGAGTATTAAGGGCAGTTACTAGTCCATCAAACTTTTGTGGACAAATCCGAAGACACCTCCGAGCTAGCTCTTCGCTAGTCTTTTGTATCCCAGCGCCAGCCATCTGGTCGCGCAGATTCTTAATCCGAGTGATGAATGCTTCAACCGTCTCTCCTTCAGCAAACTTCTCCGCTGCTAGTTGATTCTCCAAGTTTTGAATCCTTGTTTGGTTTCGTGTTTCATACTGACTCCTTAGTACATTCCAAGCCTCTGACGCTTTGGTTGTATGCTGAATCAGAGTCAAAACACTGTCAGAACAGCTTGTAACTAAGGCACACAATGCATCTGCATTCCTTCGTTTCCAAGCTCGTAGAAGATCTGCATTCGGAGGAATCATCACACTAGGATTTGATGGGTCGGGGGTAGGCTGTGGTTCTGCGTCAGTCCCCAGCACAGTCTCCAGAAGCTCATAAGAATCAAGGATAGTTGTAATTTTGAACTTCCACAAGGTGTAGTTTGTACCATCTAACTTGCCTTCGCTGAAGGTTGGTGGACGAATCCTCAGTGTTTGAATAGCCGGTACAGCAGCACCACCTCCTGCACCGCTTCCTGATGCGCCAGAACTGCTTCCCGGAGTCGACATCGTTTCTCTTTGCTGTTGAAGCCTTTGCCTCTTGCACGCTCTCCGATCTCTAGAGCCCCCTGGGCTCTGATACCATGTAAAATATTACACGGCGCAGCGAACAGAATCTGAGAAAGAGATAGAGAGTACACAACAGATAAGAGGAGAATCAGTAAAATTCTTTAACTCCAAACAACTGATACAAAGATGGCTCTGTCCACCCGTGCGCTTCCAATGAATGAAGCTTAGATGGCGATCTAGACAGAAGATAGGTGAAGAGCTTAAGGCTAGCTGGAACAACAACTCTGACTGGGTGAAAGATGAGTGTAAGATGGCTGCGAAGGGGTTTAGCTTTTATAGCCCGCGAAGGTCGTTAGGTCGGCCTGCTGACCGACCTACCATATGAGCCTCCACTAGTCGGCCAGGGAATATTCCAGGGAATATTCCCTTTACCATCGGGCCGGGGGCGCTGCCCCCGGACCCCCGCCAGGGGGGCCGCTGGCCCCCCTGGGACCCCCCAGCCAGGGGCCGCTTCCGCGGCCCCCGGACCCCACAATAGGGGCCCCTTTTAACTCCCTTACCACGCAACTCAATGCAATGTGCCTCGAGTTGCTACCAGCTTAACCACTCCGTCTAACCCAAAGATTAGACCCACAACAGTCACCTTTTTGCCATCCGGTCACATAGACCTCATCTGATATACAAGTCAGGACTCAACCAATGTCCGGGCTCACATTTGGCTTCTCCTCATAATGGGGGCCTTACAACTTTGAGCACCATGGATCATTGGTAGCACCTAATGAGGGTGGGGCATTGATCATATCTAACAGCAACAAGCTCGTGTAAATCCACTAAATCCACTCACTAGCCTAGAACATGTAAGGAGTGCATGCAACCATAGCTATGGAACCTCCTCCATTAGGGTTTCCCCCAAAGATCTATAGGCAGATCTTATGTTGCCATAAAACTTGCAAGGAATCAAAGGCCTTACCCTTATGTATTCATTGCTTGTTCATAAAGTATGAGTAGGCCTTCATTAACATTGGAATATTATTATATGTTAACATCAAGTGTGATATATAAATTGCAACATACTCATATAATTTCTCATGTTTTTACCATACACGAAACCTATGTTTTTAGCATTCATGGTTCTAGCATCAATCACTTGTTACTATAGTGTTTATTAAGTATCAAAAGGGGATGCTAGAAATAACAAGGCCACTCTATAAAGTGTATTGTGGTTTCTCTCATGAGGGTCATCGATTATATTATTGATACTTTACATTGTGTTGGTACCAACTAAGTGCATCATCTTGTGCTATTGTAAGAAGACACTATGTTCCTCAAGAGAAGAGATTACTAACTAAAGAAGATAGTGGAATAGCTCTCTCTAAACCTAACTAAGTATGATTAAAGCCCTTTCCAATAAATTTGTATTTGATCCATTGTGGAACCTTCTTCTTAGAGGGTATTTGCCCATGAGAAACATGAGAAACAATAGCCATACCTTGAAATACTCAAGACTCACAAGGTGTCTTCATTGAGGATTCATTCATCACCTCAATTTTTTATTTCATTGAATGCTTTGGGATTCAAAGAGGATATATTTGTTATTAATGAAAATATTAAATTGATCTATCAATTCTCTCAAAATGATATAAAATTTTGAGAAACTTGTATAATCACAAGAAATTAACTAGGTATCCTTGTAGCTAATTATTTTTGGATACTCTTGACACATGTGCCTTAAAGAACCAACCCATTTGGCTTGTGGCTTTAATATGTATTACGATTTTTGTTACAATACTTCTAAGCTCAATTATGTTGGATCATAGGCAAGATGGGCAATGTGTCCTTAAACTCTAATGTGATTTGGGATAATGAGAGTAAGTGCAATAAGCTTATGCATGTGAGAAAATTAAAAACGTCTAACCTTATCAAGATGGAATGCCACATCATTCTTTGTAAGTTTTATATGTTTCGTTGGAGGCCAGTTATGTTAAAGTTTTTCATAGAGGTAGACATGTTGATGCTGAGTTTAGGACATTACCCTTATGGAAAAGAGGATCTATGTTATCTCTTTTTGTGATGCACATGCACAAGAAAGATGTGAAAGAATATGCACAAACGGCATATATAATAAGTTCTAATATCCATAAGTATTAAGCTAGGTCACATGGTGCTCAATATTAAATTGTTAATCAATATAATTACCTTGACTGGGCTTGTTGCACCACTAAATAATCTTTAGAGGAGTAAGTGGAAGAGTTTTACCAAATTTTGTAAAAGGGGATGAGAAGAAATGTTTTATTATTGAGTAGCCACTTAATTTAAGTCTAATTTTTTGGGTGACCACTTCCCACAAATTATGGCTTGGTACGACTATTTATAATCTCCAATAAAGTATATATTCTGGATATGGATATTTGTAATTCTCTAGTATGAAATGTGGAAATCGAATTCCCTAGTGTGGCCTACAATTCCCTACTATGCTAGGTGGAAAATGGGATTCCCTAGTTTTATATAAGAAAATCATACATGCATCCCTAGGATTCCCTACCATGAGATGTGGGGAATGTAATTCCCTAGTTATATATATAGGGAATCCATGTATACATACATAGGAAAAATGAGAGAATTTTCTATAGTTCATGAGTTTTCCTACGTAGAAAGTTTTCAAAAGCTCCTTGTGAAAGAAAATGGGGATACATGGTGGAGCATCTCCTCCTTTATATATGCAACCAGCTCATGCAATGAAAGAGAAGAAGAGAGAACATTTGAGTATTGTGCATATTGTGTGCCTTCCCTTTGTAGCCATGGAGTTCCCTGTTTATTATAATCCTACGTAATTATTGTGTCAAATCAGTTTGTACACACCATGATTAGCCCCACATTAAGATTGTTAACAATAATGATCGATGGCTAGAGAAAGACGTTGATCAAAGACAAATACATTATCTATGTAGTTCAAGGGCCTAGAGTAAAACCGTACTTGGTCTATAATTTGACTGCATTTGTATATATTTGTGTTTGACTATGGGTTCATCATTCTACTCTCGTGGAGATATGAGCCACACCCATTTCATACTATGAGATACAATTAAGTGACTCTAAATCTAAAGTTAGAATGCCCTATTGCACAAGCAACTCGGATTGTTGAATGCATTTTTTGAAGTAGTCCAAGGGCTCAATAGCAAGGTAGGAGGCAAGGGCCAAGCTATTGAACATATGTGTTTCAATAATAAATATAATCATTCCCATTTGAGGAAGCTAAGTTCAACAACTAGATAGCCCCTAGTAGGTCACTATTCCTAGTAAACGGATGTCTAGTGCTAGTTTCACAATAGCACATAAAATAATCCTTTGACACTTTTACATCATCTTAGTGACCAACACCTAGAATTATTTTAACATATGGATATTGTGAATTTTTTGGTTTCAATTTTATTGTATATTTCTATTATACTAAGATAATTGGATACATAGTTTACATGTACTGACATTTAGTCTTATCAAAAGTTTCTAAGGCCAAAATCTTACGATAATCATTACTATATTTTGTATGCTAGGAATGCAATAACAAGAAATCATGTATACAACAAAAAAGTCCATACCAGTTTCAAGGGCTTTAAATTATTTGTTTGATAGGCTACATTAGTAGAGATATGCATGTGCTTCATCATAGGATAGAATGCGAGAAGCCTTCACCAAGAGATGAACTGATGTGCAGGTTCTAGTCAGGCATTTGATTTAGTGCCCACCTCTAGCCATTACTGACATGGGAGAAGCCACAAGGGCATGACAATGGCATATGCAATCCCCAAATATCCAACAGTTTGTTATTTTTGACAGGAGTAAGGTCAAATTGAATGGATATCCATTATGTTATGAAAGATCAGGAATTTGAGACATCGTCTTGCCTAGCTTTTAGGCATCATACACCACTGTTAGAGAGTACCTGGGAATTAAAAGTAGGATTCACCAGAAAACGAAGGAAAATACATGCCAAACAAGAAATGCAAAGATGCCATGTAATCCCAAAAAGAGCATTGATGCTATTTGTCATGAGAGAGCTCATAGATGAAAATGTTCATGAAAAAGGTTGAATTGTTGGACACCAGAGGATCTATACAGTTTGCATTTGAGGCATTTGGTTAGGACTAACACACCCTAGTAGGTTCAGTTCAAAGATGCTTATATTGGCTTGCATTGGATTGTTCGGTGCTTGAAGAAGGCTCATCAACATTGGTGATTATGGTGAGGCCAATATGACATTATTATTGCTTCACAAAAAAAAGAAAGAATGGTAGAGGATGGGGAGGGTCTCAGTGCAGGGCAAAATTCGCAAAGAAAATTGTCATTGAGATAAGTTGGTTTTACAACAAATCATAGTTAGCAATTGGGAGTTGGTTTTAATGCTTGCATTGCACAGTACATGTGCCTATTTTTGGAAGCAAGCAAGCTTAATGAAAGCATTTGACACATTTCCTCAAGGTGAGTGGGATGATGTACCATTGGCATTTCTTTAATAGGATCAAATGCAAGCTTAAAATTGAAGCAACTTTGGTAGGTGAGTCCTTGCAATGCTTGGGGGTGAAACACATGTTCTTGTCTAGCACCTCCATTTCTCGCCCTAGAGCAATGGCGCCATGGGCCATACATTGGCAAGATTACTATATCACTCTTTCGGGACAACATAGAAAGAATGTGCTCGATGTTGTGCTCTTTGCAGGAACTAAAGTAGCTACCCAAAGTGGTGCACATGTTGCAAGGGTTTTAAGAATCATTGTTATGTTGTACGGAGGAAACGAGCTTTGATCGCCCAATGAATCATAGAGGGATGACAATTTGTTTGCCCAATACGACTACTAAAACACACCATTAGGGGCCACTATGTGCCAAAGCACTTTGTACATTGATCAAGCTAGGTAGTATTGGCTTGAAAATTGAAGTGCCAGAGAAGCATTGGAAAGGTATGAGGCTCTCGGAAACACTTGGGAGAACCAATCCTCAAAAAGATCGCACAAACACAAAAATATGCAAGCATATTTGTATGCTAACTCTTAATAACGATGTCTTGGAAGTCTTTTAAGGACTCTCCACCCAATTCAATGGAGGGGTCAGAAGGGGTAGGTTTATTAGTACAGTTATGGTCTTCTTACAAGGCCTAAATTTGATCGGATGCCCGATTCAAACTGGCAAGACGGGCCTGTTGACAGAAAGACCGCCATGTTTGAAAGCTCGATGTAGGATTAGGATTGCCGCACGGTTCTCCGCTCGACACCACCATGCAAGAGTTGACATGCATCGCATTATTATGCCCCTTGCATGCCATGTTTAATCTATTGGGACATGCTTGATTGAGCTGTTAAAGGTTTGAGCTTCATCTTGAAAGTAGTGCCATCCTGATGTGCGAGATCTCTCTCACATAATGGAAATCTCTTTATTAGCAAGGTAGCCACTCTTGCGTACCTTCTTGTGCTCTATTCTGCTAGAACACTCCCCACAAACAAAGGACTTGTTCCCTTGCCATAGCCTCATCACAAGTATAATATTGACACAATGCTAAGAATAGCACCTAGCTTGTCTACACCACCACCATATTACTTTTTAGAAGAGACACGACTGATCTAAAAGCTAGTAGTACATGGAACTTTTTTACTGCTATTCCTAAAAACATTATGCTACCACTATTCAAGGGAATCTGAATTTCATGAAGGAGTGATGGTTGGGTAATGGCAAACAAGATGTAAGCTTATTAGTGTAACATACCGTGCCATGGATTTAACAAATGTTTATCTTGAAGGAAGTCATTTGAACCTTTAATGGATTAGTTGCAATAAAAGCATGAAGACTTGCTTCACTATTGTGGTAATTTATCAAGTTATTTGACAAAGGGCCAGACTCTCAAACAACTAGAATTGATGGGGTAACATACTAAGGTTATGATGGGGTAACCTACTAAGTAACCTTATGTCTACACCTACATTTACAACAATTGGCTACCTTTGAGTGGATAATCTATGGTATTATATTAAATCCTTATGTTGAGATGGCTACGAGCCTTCAATGCCAAGTTTTTGTGGTGCAAGCATTAGGTAAAGATATACACAACACATTTTACGACATATGATATTAATACATCAACAGACAAATGCAATGTGTACACATGTGCATGCACATGCATATGCACACATGCTCCCGCATGCATGTATGCATGCACACACATGCATATACAATAATTTGCCTAGCTTGCTATAGAGACACAATCATACACAAACTTATAGTTATTACTTAAGTCTTGATATCCAAACTTTTACATGCCTCACCCAAATTCTTTAATTGTGTGCTTTGTTCTTTAAAACTCTCTTCTATGCTTCTCACACATTCATAGTTGTATACACTTTGTGGTGTCTTATAAGCACACCAAATCTTGATTGATCGTACTTGAAAATATACATATATAGGTGGCATGAGGATACAAGAATATAACAACAAATTCAAGCCTTCTCACTTCATCTTAACAAAATTCGCACCTCATCTTGTTCTAGTTACGTAGCATTATGTTAGAGCACCTTCCCACAACCCCTTTTCCCGATGATCTGATGCACCTTGTCTCCACATTCCCATTTAAACAATGATGCCAAATTTGAAATGAGCATGAATAGTTGGGTAACTTTTTCTTATATGCAAAAGTTACAAAACATACAACAATAGCTATTGTTGCTTTTGGTGCATTTCAAAAAGGGGCAGGGGCAATGTGGGAAAGTCCCCTTAGCTCCTATTTTGTTCAACGTTGCAAACTCCTATATGGATGGCATGGGAATACAATAATTTAGCAACAAATTCAGCCCTTCTCACCTCATCTTAACAAACTTTGCACCTCATCTTGTTCTAGTTACGTAGCATTATGTTAGAGCACCTTCCCACAACCCCTTTTTCCAATGGTGTCTCCTAGCGCTAAGAGTGGCAAGACTACGTGCATTTTTGTGCCCTCCCAGAAGGCATTAACATGTAAGGACTTGGGCCTTGAGTGTAGCATCAAGCTAGGTATCTAAGTCACTACACTATGGTCATGTAGGTCAGCTGCTTCTTGCTCAGTTGGTCCTTCCACCCACTTCTTCAACTCTTGCCACAACATTAGGAGCTGCCGAAGCATGTCTCCTAAGTGCAAAGTCACAGGGGTTGTCACTAGTGTCCTAAGAAGGTTGTCAACTACTTGCTGCCCTCCTAATTCCATGTTTCTTGGCCAATGGCTATGGCTTGTGGCACTTAAGCTTTGTCTATGCGGTCCTACTCGAGGTGCAGATGCATCTCTTCACTTCAGTTGCATAGGTAAAACTGGCATGCTCACACTAGAGAGCTCATCGATTTCATCTTCTAGAATGGGGTCCGTATCCTCCAAGTTCTCTTGGGCTTCTCTCACCCACTCCTTAACCTTATTTATGGCTTCAAGCTAGCGTTTTGGGTTGGGGTACTCCCCAACCTTGGCACTCCCCTTTTCCACAGTCTTCAAAGCAAATGTTTCCACTTCTACATCTGTGACCTTTTTCCTGGTGGTCAAGGTTGGCTACAACGTCTGCCAGAGCGACCTTCAGTGGTGTGCTATCCTTGTTTGCTAGTACAATAGTACAAAATTGAAGGAACCATGACAAACATAATGGCCATGTTCTGTAGTAGCTCACAGACCTCTCATTTATCAGGAGGATTCACCAATAGCTTTTCATTTATTAGAAAAAAAAAGTTCCAATCACTACCTGAGTTGGACTTGGTATTGTTAATGGATCCGCAGTTGCTGCTCCTATTACATGACCATCTGGCCCTGCCAGTTGTTATGCAAGTGTCTCCTTTATTAGTCAAAAGGAAACATCTAGAAAGACCTATACTAACCTAGAAATCCAACAAAAAATATGGTATATATATGAATCTAATGTCAACTAAGTAAATCCAATGTCATCAAATTAACAACATACTAATGCAACAAAAAATATGGTATATATATGAATCTAAAACCATTTAAAATTTCATCACAAAAGTGAAGAATAGACTTAGAGAGAAAAGAGTGCTTACATTATAAGCTTACTTTTGCTTTGTCATATTGAATATGTCATTCGAACAATGCAATACATCATCCCTTGCATCCCAACCTCCAAATAGGTTATAAAACAATCATGCAAGCCCCTTTTCTAAGCCAAAAAAAGGATCATTTCAGATTGTAAATCACTTGCTCTCCCAATGCAAATACAATGCTTCTAGCTTCATTGTGTCTGCTCAGTGTATCCACCAATTACTAGATAACCAAATACTAAATCTTCTTTAGTTCTGCATTTAGATCCGCTAGTTAAAAAACATGGCTGTTCAAAGCAAATGCTTTACTCAACCATGCCTACATTCAAACCAAGTCTAGTTTCAAATGTGAGAGCAACCATGCTGAAACAATAAAAGCAAACTGTACAACAGGTGCACAAGAACATGAGAATTACTAAGCATGACTTTTGTATGAAGTGGACATCTCAATTAAACCAACATTAATAGGTTGGAGAGCGTGGTGCGAAATTTGGACTCTGAAGCATTTGTAAAATGACAAATGTAGACCTCAGCACACTCATCTCGCACACAGAAGACTCTAAGTTTTCTAAAATCAGAACCTGTAGTCACCATGCTAGTTGTGACTTGTAAGTGAAGGTCTCCATGCTGTGCGACATCAACTTCAAGGATTTCACCCACATTTTTCAACCGGTCTGCTAGAGTCTATAGTTGGTGTAAATTTGCTAGCCACAAGCTTTTTCAAAATGAAAGCAGAGACAATCAAGTTGCATGAGAATATAATTTAGCATATCAATAAAGTGAATGAGCATGTATCATCCCTTCCATTTCAAGGGTCTATTGATGCAGAGTGCCATTGCTAGACATCATCGCTCTCATTTTGTGATGGTATGCAAGCCCCATTTTTAGCATGTGAATGACACCTGGTCATACATGCTCCATCTAGTCTTAAGGTAGGAGATACCATGGAATGAAATGTAATCAAAATGGAAAACACTGCTCTCAAGAACATGTGCCTATGATGATACAAGCTCAATATACCTTGGTAATGGTAGGAGCGGTATGAAGCAGCCTCCATTTCTTGAGTAGACACAACATCACAACACGAACGTGCATACATTAGCCCTTTGCAGCTAAGTGGCGTGTTGTTTCGCTAGGTGTGCCTGCACATGGTTAAGAGTGTTGCAGTTTTAATAAAATTCTTAAAAACTGTAAAGTTCACAGATTGTTGTGCTCTGTAAAGCAAAGATATGGTAGTGTTGAGGTATGGTGAGCGAGCAAGAGAAAGAGATGACAGCCACATTCCTGACCATATAACTCGATTAATAATTTCCAAGCTCAATATGTAGATGTGACCAATCTCGAATTATGTGAACCTTTATGATACCTCAACTAGGAAAAATGACAATGAGATTGTAAACAATGCATGACAGTAAAAAAAAAATCCCTTGACCAGGCAGTGACACCAAACCTTGCAATAATGATCGATCCCTAAATCTGTTGTGAGTCACAAAACAAATACTGCTGAGCAAGCTATGTACTAAAGGAAAAATGCAGTCTTTCTATAAAGATTCAAGGTTTAACTCACCTACCTAGATAGTGGCTCGATCACAGATTAGCGTCTCTAGCAAAGGACATATAAAGGCCCAGGGGTATGTAGCAGGAGGCATGCAAATGGAGCTCGAATATTTGCACGACACACAGAGATCGACACTCGCGTACGCTGACACTAGCAAATCTTCCAGATGATGATGCCTTCTTTCTTGGAACAACACATGCTATTGAATATGTCTTTGTCATCCTTGCATCCTCCACTTTCACGGACTATGTAGTAGATGTTGTCGATGATGCTCTAGATTTCCTTCACAGAGGCCTTGATCTAGTGCAAGGAGCACACGAAAAGGAAATCTCATATGGAGAAGCAATCACCGCGCGCCGGCTTGTCCTGAACCAATACTCGTAGTCTTGCTTCTGCCCTCTTCAAAATAAAAAGATGCTTCTTTGTGTTTTTTTTTCTATTGTCCTTGCTAATTTTAGCACTATGCTTCTACCAATGCATGATATGGCACAAATCCTTCAAGCTGTGAATATGGACTACAAGCCCTCTACAATACATATTACTTTCCCTATTGTGTATTATGGAGATGTCATATGCGTTGGGTGAAACGATGATGACGAGCTACTTACCTGAGTGCCAAATAATTTATTTGTGCAATAGAAGCCATAACATCTCAAGGAAGTGCAATTCTTCCATTAGTAGTGTCCAAACTAGTAATATAAGGTAGCCTATTTTGGTTCAAATTTTCTTTCCAATCAAAAGTACCCTCAATCCAGGATTCCTCTTGAATAGTGGTTTTCTCTTTTGTTAGCTTGCCATGTGACTTTAGATGCATTGGTACCAATCTATTTTCCCCAGAACAACCCTCTTCTACTTGCGGATTAATCATTCAGATCGGTCCTAGTTTCGATGGCTACAACCCTACTTGTTTTTTGCACGAAATTACTACCGCAACACTTTATAAACCAAATGGAATCAATTTCTATCTTCAAACCTTATGGAGGTGGTTGAGATCAATCATGCTGGTGTAGGTTCAAGCTCTTGGATGAGCGAGTCTTTGCCTAGATGCTCTCTAGAACTCTATTATAGGGTTCTTACAAGGATTTGAGGTCCAACAAGTCAAGGGGGACTAATTGCAATCTTGAGGGACAAACATAATGATATATTTTATCTTTCATGCGATGATCAATGAAGGGACATATTTAGTGAATGTGATGCAAGTTTGAATCATGTCACATCTCACATCTAGAGAGCCATCAACTCGAGGGGAATCAGTACGATGAAATTAAAATCATGCATGATATGAACATCCTATAAAGAGGTTTTTCTCTCATGTTGTTGTTTGTCGATTTTTGTTGGGATTA
Organism: Lygodium microphyllum; assembly: GCF_053477565.2. Taxonomy (NCBI): domain Eukaryota; kingdom Viridiplantae; phylum Streptophyta; class Polypodiopsida; order Schizaeales; family Lygodiaceae; genus Lygodium; species Lygodium microphyllum. The sequence continues at coordinate 3,801,676 of NC_141149.1, read as the reverse complement.
TTTTGCAACTTTCACCAAACATCTTCCAATTGGCACACCACAACTCAAGTGTGAGTAATTGTTGGGAAATTTCTAAGGCAATTATCTTGATTCCATTGTAACTCAAGAGACTCCTCAACATTCAGATTCCATTGTATTTTCATTTCTTTCCCAATTGTTGGGCCATTTCTAAGGCAATAATCTTGACTATAATACCTTTAGCTATTAGGATATCCCAAGATGTTGGGCCTATCCACCACAAACCTACTAAAGTATGGTAGGTCTCCACCCAATTCTTTATAATGATAGCCCATAGTTGTTGTGCATCCATCCTCTTAAGTAGTTGAAACACTAAGGAATATGTTCCCTCTTTTTGTTTCATTAATCCAAGTCCTTTTGACCTCTCAACTATTAAAAACTCCCATGCTACAACATGCCATCGATATTTGTTTCCTTCATGTTCGACTTAGTCTCCATATTAAAATCCATCCTAGCAGACCTACATATTGGAATTTTAAGTTGTCCATACTTGCATTGTCACCCCTCATGCCAATCTCAAGAGCTAGGTGCCTCATTTCTTAAAGAAGTTTTGAACCTCCACATTATGTGCCTCAAAGGAGCATCCCTCTTCTTATATTCCCACATTACAAATGCATAGTTGTTTTGCATCCAACCTCTTAAGTAGTTGAAACACCAAGGAAATAATGATAGCCCATAGTTGTTGTGCATCCAACCTCTGAAGAAGTTGAAACACCAAAAAATATGTTCCCTCTTTTGGTTTCATTAATCCAAGTCCTTCTTTTGACCTCTCAACACTTAAAAACTCCCATGCTACAACCTTCCATCGATATTTGTTTCCTTCATGTTTGAGTTAGTCTCCATTTTCAAAGCCATCCTGGCAGACCTTTATTTGAATTTTAAGGTGTCCATACAAATGGCAAGAGGTTGACAAATTGCTGAAGGTTCAAATAAGAAATATACGCCTCAGCTATCTATATCACTAAAAACATGCAAAAAATTGATTGTTGAATATATTCTATGCAAATCAAGAGCAACCATACTGACAAAATTGCCCACTTCTCATGTCCTTTCTTCCTAAAAAATTAAATTGGATCCAAGAGCACATAATCTACCTTCAATAACCACCAATACCTTTCATGGCTTCATTAGCACATGAAACCCGATGGGATCCATTTTCATCTCCTAACGCTATAATATTGAAGCAATTGAGGCACGCTTCAGAAACCACATAGGCACAAGTCATCCAAAAGCTCACATACCATAACCAGAATCAAACTCTGTTCCTATTTCACACGCATCCATTTTCTCTCTCTGTGATGTATTTTGATTGGTGTAATTCAATTCTCTCTGTGGTATCTTTGATAACTATATTGCATGAGATGTATTCTCATCACCATATTGGGATTGTACTTTTGATAATTGTAAGTTGGATTTAAAGATTTTAGCCCCCACAAGCCAACAAGTGTGATTTATGAATAGACATGGAATGGTGCTTTGTCTAATCTTGGATAGATGTACTAGGTTATGAATAGACTTGGAATGGCACTCTGTTGGTTAAACATACTAGGTTATGGATGTAAAGAGCCAAAGTTGACTTGTGGACCTCATCACCTTGAGGAACATTGTTGGCTTAGGAAGGTTTCATAAACGCCCAAATGAACAAACACCTTAGAATGCATAAACCAAAAGAAATGAAAGGTGGATCAAACATGATTTGGGTGCTCCTGATTTCAAATTTGTCTGGATGCTTGCATGCATTTGATTGGTGGCAATGGCTAGCCACTCCTTTTTGTGTACTATAGAAAACTATCCAGTCACCTCTTGCTTGTCAAATTTAGCATCACTATGATAGTTCTATCCCCCATTGAATAATTGAAACCTCAATTAACAGCTTTGTTGCACACATTTGTCCCCGAATGAATATGAAATGACCCTTAGTTATTCTAGAGTATTGATCCAAATGGCAAAAATTTTTGTCTTAATTTGTATGGTTAGGTCCCTTACGAATTACATGGACGTAGCTCAAAATGGATGTTTTCTAACATCGTCACTCTAGAATGAGTTGTGATAAAGAAGTAAAGTGGAGTTCTTGTCTATGGCTAGGGCGCCATCCAAGCTTATAATGCCACCCTTAAATTCATTTGGAGAATTGTTCTATAAGAATTACTACCAGCCAAGGCATCACAATGGGTTGTTGAACTATGTTGCTTTGTATTTTTTATTTTTCTTTTTTATGGTTTTAATAGTCATAGAGTGTAACTCCTCCTCTCTAGGGACCTCTAAAAGTTAGTCCATAAGGGGCCTTACTAGGAGATCCCAGGGTCTTTGAATTATCTAGAGTATACAACATATGTGTCCTGCTATTTTAAGAACTACTAAAGGAAGATTACGACTCTTGGACACTTGTTATCACTATGGCACTCAAAGGCAAGCGCCATCTTGCTCATTTAAAGAAGTTATACAAATACCAACATTTTCTCCTAACAAGAGTAATAGGATATCTAAAAAAAATTGGATCATTTCAACCATCTAGTCATTAGTTGAAACACTATAGTTATTCAAAATCTTGATGGTTTCTCATCTAAGGCTCATAGGGTGCTAAACCAAGATTATGTTTACATTGGCATGTCCAAGCTTGCAAGGGTGAGTATTTTACTATTGTTCTTAAATTAACCATGATTTGTAGACCAATTCATGTAAGGAGTGCATGAAAACCTATAAGGTTTTTAATCCAAACATTGCCATGCGTGCCATTATACAATATCCTATGTCTGCATGAAGTATTAAAACATGTGCATTAAATGGTTACATCATCCAAAAAAGTTAGAGAAAAGTGAGTAATATTGCACAAAATAGGTATGTAACTACTTGGTTTGAGGCCTCCTTTTTCTGCAACACAGTGGTCATTTTCAACATTTAGTGCTAGGATAAACAAGCCCATGACTATATTTAGATATGGCCTTTTGACTAAAAGTGAAGAGGCTTGCATGTGTGTGTATCTATGTGCATGTGTATGCATGTGCACACATGTTTATGTATGTATGTGTGCATGCATACATGCAGACACATGTGCATACAACATGTTCATATGTGTGTGTAGGGGGGTTAGGAAATCTAGGTTCACCTCCATATGGTTACTTTCAATTTCATTAATTTTTGTGTTGTGTTTACGAGCTAGATTAAAGCTTGACTTTCTTATAATTTCCTATACATAGAATTTTGAGAGAAGGTAGAAAATTCTCTATGTACTTAAAGCTCCCTACTATTACAATTAGGAAGTGGCATTTTTATATAATTCTTTTATATAGGGAATTTTGCGAGAACATAGGAAATCTTCGTAGTGACCTATGTTTCCCTACAAAAATTGCAACATTTCCTACATTTCACAAGATTTCCTATATAGCGATTGATTAAAAGTCCCTTGTGGCTTGGTATAGGCCATTTTACCACACAAAATACATATGAGAGGCTATCCACTAATTGATATCATATATATATATATATATACATAGATACATACATACATACATACATACATACATACATACCCCACATGGTATAGGCCATTTTACCACACAAAATGCATATGAGAGGCTATCCACTAATTCATTTTTGACATGTTTATCTGTACACGTAACAAAGGAATTCATTGTATTATGATATGCATATTTTTTTGTTTAAGTTTTGATATTTTCTATATTGATGTGAATTTTGGTTTGAGTTAACATTTTTGTTCTATAACATTAGCATTTAATCTTAATTTCCTAGACACTTTCAATCAACCACGAAACATTTTGACAAGCTTTGACTTATTGAAATGGAGTTGGGAAGTTTAATCATGCAAAACTAGCATGGTTTGGTTAGAGTTACATTTTCATTAATAGATTTTCAAAAATTTGAAGGCACCAAATGTTTATTCTTTCATGTTTTTACTCCCCCCAACCCAAACTAACATATACGTTGTGAACATTCTCTATGATGTTTGATGATGGAGAATTTGAAGATATTAAATATTAATGAGTTTTTCTACTAGGTGCGGTAATTTCAAGGGTTCTTCAAGTAAACTAGAGCTCTTAAAACTTACAACCATGGGTGTAAAATCTTATGTTTTTTAGTGTTAGTAAGGTATATATTAACTATGGACACAAAATCAGAATATTTAAAAGCATGTGCATTGTACTATTAGTTCCATTGAGATACTTTAATTGATTTCAGTAGTTGGGGTAAATACACAATTAACAGTTGTATCACTAGTATCATTCAATCTCCCACACTATAAAGATAGATATACAAGGCATTCCAATCTATGCTGCAAATTCAGGAGGGTGTTACCTATCTTCAATGTGGTCTTAATTTGGATGCTTCATATAGCATACATATTTCGTACATCACAATTTGCAACAAGTTGCATTTCAGTAGTGACATTTCATTTGCATTATATCTAGCTATGTACATCTGATGTTTTGAAATTTGGATGCATAAGTGGAGACATTGAAGAGTATTTGTATTTAGCTAGATAGGTAAAATAGCAATGTAGTTCTATCAAAAAACATGTTGGATTGCCATACTCATGTAGATGAAATGGTTGGATAGTAATTATGTTAAAGAACAAATTGGACTCTTCTAATGACAAGGCATATTTGGCTCCATTTAATCTAGCAAGGTACCTCTCTTTACACATGGACTAGATTGTCAGGTTCATATCTAATGCAATTTCCTTATTTTATGAGCAAAGGGAAGTAGCTTCTCTTCCTTTTACTCACAAATAAAGTAAAGAAAGTGGGATACTCTGATACCATGAAAAACTTACACGACATAGTGGATAAAACCTAAGCAAGAACTAGAGAATACATAACAAATATGTGAAGAATATAAACTTCTTTAATGCCAAACAAACTCATACAAAGATGGCACTATCCACTTGTGCACTTTCCATGTGAAGCTTAGATAATGATCTAGATAGATGATAGACAAAGAGATTAAGGCTAGTTCGAAAATCTTTCATAGACCTTGTAAATAACAAACCAAACATAAACCTCGTAAATATGCCATTTAAACATGTTGGCAAATGAGTAAGTAAACCCTTGGAAATTACATAGATCCATAACATAAATATTGTACCCTTCACAACAATCCATTGTGTGCACTTTGGGAAACTCTTGTTATTTACATCTTTTAGCATATAAACAATCGTTTCTTAAACCATGTATCAATTGTGCAACAAGAATATATTTATTGAGTCCTATTATTTAACTGATTACTAATTCTTTATGTTAATGGTGCAATGGCCCCTTACATACTCCATGTATATATAGAAGGAGGGGAGGTTCATTGGTTAAGATCAAAGATTGAGTACGAAAAACATTGCCCACATAAAAACAATTAATGAGCTCAACTAGAACTTAGAGGCTTGAACTTCCAATAGTTATAGCAACACTTCACCTAGCCTAAGCGTGATTGGATGTCATTTTATATAAGGAAAATGTTGTTATAGGACATATAGTTTTTATTATGTCACTAGATGAATGTGCCGTAGTTTGGAAGGGGACCAAATAAGTCTAAAAAATATTTTTTCTTTTGTAATGACTCCACACTCAAGGGGACACTTCAAGGTCTAGATCCATTGAGTTGAAAATTTGATGAGATTCTTACTACTTTTCTTTTACTATGAAAGTAAATATCCACCTTATCAAGAAAACGATATCATATAGCAATTAATCATTGACCTATACATGTGCTCCTCTTATTACTTTCATCTGTATGGAAAGAAAACGTATTCGAAATGTGTATGAACTGTGCCTTAGAGCACATGCACATGGCTATCTAGCTGATGCTTAAGCCTATTTGTTGTAATGTGTATTACCAATAGACTGAATGATATAAGCATGACAAGTTAGATGCTATGTATGAACTCCATTTGATTTACTATACATAGTTATTTAACTAGTTGCAACTAGATTTTTGTATAAGAAAACATGGCTATGTGAGATGTTATATATAAATTCACCTTGCTTTGCTATGGAGACACTTAACTTGTTATAGCTTTGCTCACTATAAGGAAACGAAGACATAACGATGATCACTTTTGACGCCAATTGCCACATAGCAACACATCTACAGAGAGGTGTATACTGATTGTTTTAACGATGAGATGATAATTTTTTAGAGGAATGATTTTGTCACTTCAAGCGTTAATATATAACCCATATCTTGTAGTAGCTTTTATGTAGTGAAATTTCACTTTAAAAATCCCTAATTGCTAAGCAGAAGAATTTGCGCATTTACTAGGTATGGGTCTTAGATTCTAGCCTGGTGTCTTAAGTCCTTGTCTAAAGTCTCCTCCAGAAGTGTTTAATTGGTAGCGATTAGTAACTCAAAGCGAATTCGTCATAAGCGGCCAAATATGGCTAGAGGTTTTAATTTTGAGCGGGGCCATTAAATCAACGCAGAAGTCGGTACGTGATTATCGTAGCAGCTCAAGCAAGTTCCTCTACTATGCAATTCTTGACAATTACCCTCTACATGACCAACTATACTAGTTGCACCTTAATTTCCACTAGAATATGGAGTACCACGAGACCAGGATAAGTCTAGGGGGTGATAATATTAATCTATTCTAGGAAGGGGTGACAAGAAAGTATGCAAAAGGATGACATAAATTTAAAAACGTAAAGGACAAGAGAAGCGAAAAATAGAGTGATTGTCCAATGCATATAATTTTTAGACAAGAAAAATACTTTAAATTTATATTTGTTAGAGTGATGGGCTCACTCATATAAATTGTAAAATCCGAGTGAGACATGAGATCAATGGATTTCAACCTAAGGAGTCAAAAAACAATTGTAAAATATAAAATAGCATGTGCAAAACGAGAGAATGATCTAAGCTAATACAATATGAGGTTGTTCAAGAAAACTAAGGCCATGCATAAAAACTAGAAAGTGAATGGATAAGCTTGTTCTTGTGGTATGAAATCTTGTGAGCTCTCTTCTTATTTCTTACTTGAGAGAGAGAGAGAGAGAGAGAGAGAGAGAGAGAGAGAGAGAGAGAGAGAGAGAGAGAGTTATATTAATGTCTTCTAAAGACCAAAACTGGCCTATGAGACAAACTGTGATACAATTGATGAGGTCCAGCTATCCAAAATAAAAGTGCTGAATGAAAAGCTAAAAACTGGAAACTGGAAATACGGTGCTGTGAGTGTGATAAGTGTCGTGTATGTGTATGTGCGTATGTAGCTCTGGTACTCCAGATAATGGCTACAAAAGGGGAACAAATGCCAGCTGTGATAGGGGAACAACTGTCGGCTGTGATAAAGTGGTGCGATGTGTATATGTAACAGATGCAGGGAGATATACTATCCTGGGATGTAGTAGCAGTCGTCGAAGTCGCTAATAGCAGGTGATCCCTCCTGGATACAGGATGTGGTACATCGGCGGTGGAGAAAGAGCAAACTGGAGATCTGAGATCCAATGTGTCGAGTGTCATCGGATCTCAATCTGATGTTGATGTAGATCAAGAATCCTCCGGATCTCCTGTTGGTGTGGCTGTGGGGTCCGAAACCCACGGATCCTCGTGCGGCGTCGGGTACGCTGGTCCTCAGCCTGCTGTAGTGTGAGCCCGAAGGTCTGGTTGGAGGCTGGTACAGTAGCTCTTACTCTGTCTGTCTGAAAGAACTATGTAATAGTCGTCTGGGTGGGCCCCTCTCTGACTGGGACCCGCTGTGTGCTCTGCTCTCTAATGTGCCATGCCTTTCCCAGAAAAGCGCAGGATAAAAGCAGAAGAAGGCGCCTTGACCGGCAACCAATCCCTGAAAAATTCAAATGTTCGGGCACGACCCTCAGAAAGCTTCGGTGTCAGGCCAAGGCAACGAAAGAGAAAAAAGGCGCACCATTAAAATGCGAAAGCGCCCCCGAATCTGTGTAAAAGAGCGCCAGGCTCACTCCTGTGCAAAGTGTATGCATTAGTTGGGAATAGGATAAATTAGAATGGTGGGAAATGGGAAAAGGGCCCAGGCCACGGCCGGACATGTAAAAGATAAAAAAGGGGATGACCACCCAAAAAGGATTTAGGGTTTTGTATATAAAGTTGAAAAGTGAATGGAAAGCTCATTCTTTGGTGTGTGGCAAAAGGAGTCTTCTTCTTCCTCTCTTCTTCTCTCCTTCTTGCTTGTGTGATGCTCTTGAGAGAGGGAGTGTGAGAGTGTGAGGGATTGAGTGTGTGCGAGAGTGAGGGATCAAGAGGGTGAAGCTCTTCACCATCTTCTCTCCTCTTCTTCTCTTCTCTCCCCTTCTCTTCTCTTGTGCGCGCGGCTATGGAGGATGGAGCTTGGAGATGGAGGAGGCTTGAGGATGCTTGAGCTAGCATCTAGGATTGTGGAGCTACCGGAGTGCAAGAGAGAGGAGGGTACTCGATCGAGCATCAAGGTAAGCTCACTACACTCGTAGGATCGATGGCGCGTTGGCTAGGTGAGATATAGCCATTAGAGCTCGCTTGAAACGCTTGAAAGAATAAGCAGTCCAAGGGTCTTGGTAGTTGAGCGAAAGCACCCACATTTTGGTTCCGTTGCCGGGACAAACGGATTCAAGCTTGAGCACTTGCGTGCCTCACATCGAGCATCGAAGTAGGGTATTCATCCCCGAAACGGAGCTTGAGATAGGTAGGAAGTTGGGTGCTTTTAATCTTCGGAACAAGTAAGTATTTTGGGATATTTTGGTTGTTTGATGATTGGAAAGCATGGAGGATCTATTCCAGTTTTTTGCCTTCGATTTTTGTTGCATTTAGCGTAGGTTAGAGTTAGGAGATCAAACCGGAAAAGGGTAGGGTTCCCTGTTTCAAAACAGGGTAAAAACAAGGAGAAAATCATGCAAAATGCGCAAAATACTCGCTAATGAGGACTAAGATCGACAAGAGAGTGATCAGGGGCATCAACACCACAGCTGGGAAGGCATATAAGAACCAGGAGGCCAAAAGAGAACTCATTTGTGCCATTTCAGTGTGAGAGAAAGAGAGAGAGAGAGCTAGGAAGCCCCAGGCCGTGTGATTCGATCGCATCACCGACGCACTCACCGACCCATTCAGGTATATGAATCCCTCCCTCAAACCCCCTAGATAGGATCTGGAGGTTTGTGCTTGGAATGGTTGAGTAAATCATAAGAATCGGGTAAGATCAGCATCACACTGTTTCCGTCACGCCGCTTTCGGCCCATCCGAGCGATTGCTTCTGGGCCGAGTCCCAGAATCGGCCTTCGGCCCCTTGCCATTCGGCCACTCGGTTGGAACCCTAGTCGGCACTTAGACCGTCCGAGTCAACCCGTCCGAGTGACCCTACTGGAATCGTCCGAGCCAGAACTTTTTGACCACGTGGCACATTCGGCCTTGTGCCATTCGGCCCGTCCGAGCGACCCGTCCGAGTTCCAAAATCGGAACTCGACCACACCGGGATTCGACCCTCGGCCAACTGCGGTTCGACCCATCCGAATTATCCTTCCGAACCTGCCATTCGGCCCGTCCGAGTAAAAATCGTCCGAGCCAGATTTGGAGATTTGGCCCTTGACCCTGTGCCATTCGGCCCGTTCGAGTGACCCACTCGAACCACTTGGTCCGAATGCAACTTTCTGTCAAAGCTGTCAGAAATTTGACCCGACCCGGCAAATGTGCATTAGCGCAACTTGTCGAAACCCTTCGGGTGTTTAGAACTTGATTCTGGCACACGGGATAAGAGAAATTGTAGTACACAGCCGCTTAGCGGTGGTGGGTAGCAGACAGTTGAGGGATCCAAGGACTAGGACGTGAGCCGCTAAGCCACGAAGACCTGATTGATCAGAAGCAAACAAGGAAACATACAAGGAGTCCTAAACCCTGACTAAACGGCTGGAAAATGGACCTACAAGCCTATCAGGCCAGAAACGAGCGAGAGTGAGTGAGGCACCGAGGAATTACTTGCTACACTCACATTGAATTTTGCACTTGAAGTACACTTAAGGAAACTGAAAGCCTGATTGGGCACAAGTGCACGAGGAACAACACACTCACCGAGTGGCTGTAAATTAAGAATTGTATTCAGTAATTAAGGGAACTCACTCAGATAAATTGCTCAAGGAACCCACCAATAGGAGAGGACCCAAGACGTAGACAAACACGGGAAGCGTAGGAGAGAACCAAGCGAGGAGCGCCAACGACAAGGACCTATCACGACTGGTCAACCTGATCGACAGTACAGCGAGGCGCAAGAATTCGACCATGACGGAGGAAGGCTCAGACCATCGGTTTACCGAGGAGCTTGATGTGAGCGCATTCCCAGACGCTATACATCAGATGGTGAGCAGTTACGATGCGCATGCCCGGTACGAGCACCGTGGCAGGACGACAGATGCAATCATTGCAGACCTAGAGGAGGAGAGAAGGCTAGCCTGCCAGGCATAGCCGAGTATAGTAGGGATTAACAAGCCAGGAGCCTAAGGCAAAGCATGGAGCTGCATGAGGTGCAGCGAGTGCTAAACTTGGCTGGCCGGAACCGAAGAGACCAGGAAAGAGCACTAGAGGGAGGCCTGACGCTGAGCGAGCTCCTCATGAAGCGGCTGCTTGATAACACCGCAGTAGAGCAGAGTGCCACTGCACTAGCGACGTCGCCGCTTGCAGGATTAGGGGCAAACTAGGGCTCAAAGAGCCAGGCCAAAATACCGATTGTTGCCAAGCAACTCGACAAGTACCAACCGCATGACGATCCGTACAACTTCGTTGAGCAGTTTGAGCAAGTCTGCGAAGCCAATGGCCTCAATGACCAGACTCAACGTTCGCAAGCATTTGGACTTTGCTTAAGCAATAAGGGTAGGACGTGGTATACAAGCATGGATGCCGTGGAATGAGCCAACTTCAATAACCTCAAGGATCTCTTCGTCAAGAGGTTCGCCGAGCCCGGATACTCCGACAACCTGCTAGTACGCTTGATGAATGTCAAACAGAAGGAGAAGGAGGGCATCCGCGACTATGTGACCCACGTGAGAAGTCTCTTTAAGAGAATCCCCTTAGGCGAGCGACCGACTAACAGAGCAGTGTCAAATGTATTCATCAGCGGAATTAGAGATAAGGAGTTATATAAGGCATTGGCAGGCAATTCAAGCTTGCAGCGAGATAAGGTGGCTAGAGTTTTTGAGGAAGCCATTAGAGTCGATGACCAGCTGAAAGAGCGGAGCTCTAGGAGCTCAAATCTAGAAGAGACCAACCCACGCAGTTTAAAGAGAACGCCAGCTTCTAGTGAGCGGTCGAACCCATCATCCCAAGATAAGGGGAAAGCCACCGAGACAGACCAAGGCTTGGCGGAGGTCAAGATGGAATTAGCCAAGATACAGGACATGCTGAGATGACCAACGCGCCCACACATCCAGTGCGTGTACTGTGGCGGAAACCACTTGCCGGCCGAGTGTTAAGACCCTAGGTCAAGACCTTGTGCTAACTGCAGGAGGTTCGGCCACGATACCGCACAATGCAAACTACCAAGAAGGTTTCCATACTCGCAACCCTACGGCCAGCCTTATCTAGCTAACAGGCCGTAGCCATTCTTCGAAAGGGGAGCCCCATTGGCTCTACCCGCGCCTAACGATATGAAACCAGCCGTCCCTAGAATGGATATAAATCCCACCGGCATTCCTAGACCGCCTGGTCCTTATGTGACCCACCCACCGAGCGATGCTCCAGTTCATTACGTGGAGGAGCCAAATGATGAAGAGACCTACATATACCCTTACGTCTTGCATGACGACGAGGGTAACACGTTCCTCATGGATTATTGACCCGTGGCGGTGATGCAGGATCCAGTCACTTGTTGGACTTGCGGACACCCCGGTCATGTCTCATCACACTGCCCTGAAAGAGAGCAGCAAAACAGGGACAAGGCTGACCAAAGGTGTGCAGAGTGCGGAATCACCCATCTTTTCATTGATTGCCCAAAGCGGAAGCCGTCCTCTAGCGCAACTAATTTTCCATCCGTCCCATTAGGGCTGTTTGGTGTCGAAAACCCCGATGGGGAGGCCACATCTATTCCCTTACGAGTTATGACTCGAGCCCAAACCAAGCAGGCCGGCATCTCTCTGCCAGGACCTAGCAATCTGGACGCAGCCTCAATAGGATAGAAAAGCTGCAGGCGGAAAAAGAAGAGATCGGACGCTAAGGTCGCATTGAAGACCGAGAGTGCTACGACTTTACCTGCTGGGAAGAAAGTCTCAGACGCGAAGGCAGAGACTTCAGCCCCTAAGACAACCAAAAAGGGAAGCGCTAAGATAGGGGAATACCCGCACCCCAAGCGACAATTGGAGGCCATAGAAAAGGTAAAGGAATGGGTGAGGGAGGCTCAACAGCACCTCAAAGATGCTGAACCCATCACGGAGGACGAGATCGATGATCTCTCCAGCATAAGCATGCCAATTTCACCGCCTCAGCCTAAGTCATCCGAGGCTACTATGCCACAAGCAGTGCCACTGAGACCAAGCCTAGACGTAACAGAGCCGCAGATCAGCCGCGGCCATTGGCCCGGACAGTCTAGGCTAAAGGAAGGACGAGTATTTAACAATCTCCTGACCACACTAGTGACCACCCCTATAACATTTGGCCTGGGAGATCTGCTTAAGTAGCACCCTGCCCTATGGCAAGACCTTAGGCAGTGGGTTGAGGGCTCACAAGAGCAGGTCATGGTAGATCCTCAAGACCAGGATGCAGAAACACAATTGCCCAGTCTAACGCTGCACTCCGTGCCTAAATCTTTGCACGTCAATGCCTTTTGGGAAGGCTCTGAGATGCACGCAGTCCTGCCGGTCCTAGCCCTGGGTGACGCAACAAGGATGGGAATCGTAGACATGGGAGCCGGGGTTAGTGTGCTTAGCAACGCGGTGTTGCAGACTTGGGGAAACCCGCCTGTTGAAGCTGCTAGGTTGAACATCACGCTAGCAAATGGTATGAGAGTGAAACCATTCGGGGTCCAGAAAAATTGGCCAGTGAAGATCGCAGGTGTCCAGTTCTCCGTTGACTTTATAGTCATGAAGGGAGTGGACTACGATGTTCTATTAGGCTGACCCTGGATGCGCAACGCTAGAGTCATCGAAGATTGGGGTAACGGCTTGATCTTCCTTGGCAATAGAACTAATGCCGTAAGAATAGAGATGGACACTTGGAAGACCTCACCAGTCGACCTGGATGCCATCTCTGCTATGCTCAAAGGGAACACTCAGGTCAGGAAGCCCTATGAGTCCTTGACTAAGTATATCCCATACCCAGAGGATGAGCGGGATTGGATGCACGTCCTCGCTACAATTGAACTGCCATTCTCTGACCAGGAGGTGTACGAGCAGGCCATCAAAACGGTCGGCAAGACAAACGGAACACTTCCTACGCCACTCTACATGATGGCAGCAAGCCTCCATGGAGGGCCTAAGCCTGTTACCTTCCAAGTACCTTCCAACAAAAGGGAACTCCAGGGAATACTGGAATACTTAACGGACCAGCTAGCGGGCAACTCAGCCGCCAACCTCAAGCCGCTCCAGGACCTCTTGGAGGATTCCGAGTGGCAGTGGACCAGGGTTCACGAGCTGAACCTCATGTATAACTGGGTCTTGGTTCCCGACCAATGAGACGAGGCAGAGCAAGCCTTGGGAGACGATGAGAAATCAAGTGACAAAGATTCTTGTGATGAATACGAAGACTGCCAATCCTTCGGTGATGAAAGCGAGGGTGAAGTGGATACCATAGAGTACGACACTGAAGGATGAGAAATTGAGCAGATACGGGCAAACGCCAAGCCACAGAAAAAACAGGCCCTTAGAATGGACCAAGGAGTCATGTGCATGAAATGTGATCGTGCTTGGTTGGAATGCATAGGAGCCGTAGACCTTGAGCAAGCCGGCCTAGCCCAACCAAGAACGACATCAATACTTAGAATCGAATCGCCATCTGAACTGCGGCCACTAGGGGAGACCACCTCTTCTAGTGAAAATGGAGGGTTTGACTCTGAATCGGAAGTTACTTTAGATAGCGACCCAGAGATCCCCAGGCCGCCCATGACCAGATGCACCAAGGGGGATTTACCCGTCCACCTGAGGCGCATACGATTAAGGTAGGATAAGGCAAAGCATCCCAAGGATGCACGATCACAGGAACAACGAAAACCGCAAGACCTCCCTAAATGCTTCACTAAATTCAAAAAAGGGGATAGGGTAGTGGTTCTGCTAGGTGCCAAGCGCCAAGGGCAGACAAGCAAACCAATCGAAGGGCCAGCCAAGGTCAAGGAGGTAAACCTAGCCCTGGAAGGGGAAGTACCCCGACCAATGTTCATTGCCGATGACTTGACTAGTGAAGAAGAGTTGAGTCTTGTCGCTCTCTTGTGGGAGTCCATAGACGTATTTGCTTGGTCCTTAGAAGAGCTACGGGGGGTAGATCCGAGTGTTATGAATCACAGCATACCCATGACGTCGGATGCAACGCTGGTCAAGCAGCGATCGTACCCCATGAATCCAAAGCATGCTCATGCTGTCAAAGAGGAAATCAACAAGCTGATGAGAGCTGCATTCATTTACGAAATTGAGTACGTAGACTGGGTGTCGCCCATAGTCATTGTGATGAAGAAGAACGGAAAAATTCGAGTGTGCGTCAATTACAAGAAGGTGAACGCTGCTACGAAGAGAGACAAATACCCCTTGCCGTACACCGAGCACATGCTTGAGAGGTGGCAGGCAAGAAAGCCTACAGTTTTCTGGATGGCTTCTCAGGGTAAAACCAGGTGCAAGTGCATCCTGTAGACAGGCACAAGACCGCCTTTGCTAGTGAGTGGGGCGTCTTTGCGTACGTAGTCATGCCCTTCGGGTTAACGAATGCCCCCGCTACCTTTCAACGCCTCATCTGCACCATATTCAAGGACATGCTTCGCAAGGAGTTAGAGGTCTTTGTCGATGACCTGTGTGTCCATTAGACCTGGATTGAACACCTAGACAAACTCCGCACGGTCTTTAAACGGTGTCGCTTATATCGTCTCTCCCTAAACCCCTTGAAATGTCAGTTTTGGGTGAAGCACGGATGCATCCTAGGACACGTGGTGTCGAAGAACGGCATTGCCATGGACTTCTCGAAGGTCAGTGTTATCGTTGACCTCCCACCCCCAAGTAATTACAAGGGAGTTCAATGCTTCTTAGGTCACATAGGATACTATCGGCGGTTTGTACTGAACTATGCGCTGATCGCTAGGCCATTGTACAAGCTGCTAATCGTCTTTGAGTGGACCGAAGCCTGCCAACCGGCGTATGAAGAATTGAAAAAGGCTCTAACAACGGCACCGATCCTACGAGCCCCGGACTGGACCATTACCTTCCACGTACACATTGACGCCTCTAAGTTTGCCGTGGGAGCAGTGTTGTGCCAACCTGGTGAGCATAACGTAGACTACCCAGTAAGCTTTGCTAGCAGACAACTCACTGAGACGGAGATGAATTATTCAACAACAGAAAGGGAGGGACTAGCCATGGTGTTTGCCGTGAAGAAATTCTGGCACTATCTATTGGCCACACCTTTCATTTTCTTCGTGGACCATCAAGCCCTGCTCTACTTAGTGAACAAACCTTGTGCTACAGGATGCATAGCTCGATGGCTCCTCCTGCTCCTGGAGTTCGATTTCTCCGTGGTGGTACGAAAGGGAAAATAGCATTACATGGCTGATCACATGTCCCGTATACCCACAGGAGAAGCAGCTGGACAAGGCATCATTGAGAGTTACCTGACGCCCACTTATTCCACCTGTCCAGAGAGAGAGATCTATTTAAGGCTGATCTGACGCCATACTGGGCAGATGACATAGTCCAAGTGCTCGAGCACGGACTACCTGAGCGACCAATAGAAAAGGCACGACTTAGGCGCTTGATCTTGAAGCTCCAACCCTACCAGCTGATTGCAGGCCAACTCCATAGGTTGGGGCAAGACGGATTGCTGCGTAGGTATGTGTGTGAACATGAGATGCATGATGTGCTCTCAGAAGCGCACAGTGGCATTGCAGGTGGACACTTTAGCGGAGACACAACAGCACGGAAGGTGTTGCAGTCCCAACTATGGTGGCCCACACTTTTCCGCGACGCCAAGCGATTTGTCAAGCATTGTGACGAGTGCCAGCGGGAAAAAGTTTCGATTCGTAAGGATCAAATGGAGTTAACCCCAATTGTTGCTCCCCAACCCTTCAAAAAATGGGGAATTGACTTCATAGGACCAATCAGCCCCACAACACAGTACTCACAAGCCAAGTACATCATGGTGGCCACGGATTACCTCATGAAATGGGCAGAGGCAAGAGCAACATGAAAAAAGGACGCTAGAACGACTGTCAAGTTCTTATGGAAGCAAGTGATCTCGCGCTTCGGTTGCCCCCATCGAACTGGTTAGCGACTAAGGCACACACTTCATCAACGAAGTGATAGCACATCTCCTATCCACCTTTCTTATCATCCATCACAAATCCTTGCCATACTACCCTCAGGCTAATGGCTAGGCCGAATCAACTAACAAAATTCTTATTAACATCCTGACAAAAGTAGTCTCAGCCTCAAGAAGCGACTGGGACAACAAGTTGATGGCATCCTTGTGGGCCTACCGCACAGCTTATAAAACGGTCGTCGGTCAAACCCCCTTTAGGCAGACCTATGGGACTGAGGCAATTCTACCAGTAGAATTCTTCATCCCTAGCCTGAGAATAGCACTCCAAGAATGATGGGAAGGGAATGAAGCATGGATGCAATGCCTGACCGAGCTGGAACGCCTATCAGAGACTCGTCTTCTAGCCACCCACGCGCTCATCTGCGAGAAGGCTCGACGAAAGATGTGGTTTGACAAGCATGTTAAGCAGCGAGACTTCGAACAAGGGGATCTTGTTCTGCTATACTCGGTAAAAGGACACAAACAGAAGATGAAGTTCTGAGGACTAGGGCCTTTTAGAGTATGCATGATTGGTAGAACCGGGAATGTTGAGTTGGAGACACTTGACGGTGAAGGAGTGGGCTTATTAACGGCAGCCACGTAAAGAAGTACTATCCTCCTTCCCATCCATTACATGAGCCACCCATGCTAGAAGCCCCACTGAACGTCTGCATGGCAGCTGTAACCGACCTTACAGATCAGGACGAGAAAGCAGTGGCACCGGCGTATCTATGAATCACAGTCACAGCAGGCGCGGTGTATTCTTTCGACGCCTTGATTGATGAAGGGGCCGACTACAACATCTTGATGCATGACCATTGGACATGCATTGGTCAACTGACACTACAACCCACTAATGCCAACCTCACCCCGTTTGGGGGTACTGCCTATTCACTCCTGGGGAAGTGCAAGGTACTCGTTTCCATCGAGACTAAAAGTTTACCAGCCTTCTTGCATGTGTTGCCTAACACTAAAGCAGCCGGTAATGTGTCACTATTGGGTCGTACCTTCAAGAAGCTAACGCACTGTAATGTGGATTACAACCTAAACCGCATTCATCTTGCCATCAGCAACACCCGTATAGTGACGATCTTCAGCAAGGGCTGTCATGATTTCTCCACCATCACGACACCACCGGTAGAAACCCCTAGAACCACACTCCAGCCCCAGTCTAAACTGGAGAAACATGTGGCTTTGTGCCACGCTCTCGACCCCACGCCCAAATCCACCAAGAATGCTCACAAGGCCAAGGAGTCCAGACTTATGTGGGTGCCAAAATGGCAGAAACCACATTCGGGTACACCACCCAAACTGGATCCTAACCACCAGAAACATTGAAAAATTCTCACAAGAGCTGGATCACTTTAAATGCGTAGAATTCCTCAGAACATACAATTTGGACCAAGAAGGGGGCATTGTAACAATAGGCCGACGAGAGGGCGCAAAGAAGGTACAGGTTCGGTTGGGCCCAGCCTTGGTGGAAAAAGCTCTGGGATTGGTACCTAGACAAAAAGGCGACAAAAAACGGATGTTTATGCCTTGCTAAACATGAAGAAGGAAGAGGTACTCACGAACGACGGCATAAGCATCGAGGACATCCCTGACACTGACGCCAGGCTGCAGGCCAAGTTAGTGCTGGAACAGAAACTGAAGGCTAGGGATGAGAGGGAGGAACATTGGAGGCAGCTACTCGAAAATGAGACGCAAGAGTTAGTAAACATGCAAAGAGGGCACAAGCTCCTAATAGTGCAGTACCGGGAGCTTGCTGCGAAAGTTGCTAAGGTGGATACACTCAAGGTGGAGCTGAATGCTAGGGATGAAGAAAGCCCACGAGGCATGGAGGAGCAGGAGGAGGAGCTCAAGAGCCTAACAGATTAGCCGACCTCTGAACGACAAGAACAAGAGAGGCTAGTCAGGGAACTAGAGGATTATGGATAGAAAATCATGATACTGACCTTAAGATAAGGGGAGGGCCTGGAAGTGATGAACAAAAGGGCAGAGGAGTGGGCCGCGCACAACGAGAGGAGGGTGAAGATACTGGCACGCCGCCTTGCTTTAACAGAAAAAGAGAAAATCATCGCGGAGAGCAAGGCGGAGGCAGCCAAAGTGGCCTTCAGCGCTCAATAGAAGACCTTCCTAGATACCAACTTGGACACCACCCACACAGCACAAGGAGAGCCGCTGAAAGCAGTGCAGAGAAAGCTCGGCATGGCAAGAAGAGCCCTACACGCTGGACCACTTGGTCCGAATGCAACTTTCTGTCAAAGCTGTCAGAAATTTGACCCGACCCGGAAAACGTGCATTAGCGCAACTTGTCGAAACCCTTCGGGTGTTCAGAACTTGATTCTGGCACACGGGATAAGAGAAATTGTAGTAGACAGCCGCTTAGCGGTGGTGGGTAGCAGACAGTTGAGGGATCCAAGGACTAGGACGTGAGCCGCTAAGCCACGAAGACCTGATTGATTAGAAGCAAATAAGGAAACATACAAGGAGTCTTAAACCCTGACTAAACGGCTAGAAAATGGACCTACAAGCCTATCAGGCCAGAAACGAGCGAGAGTGAGTGAGGCGCCGAGGAATTACTTGCTACACTCACATTGAATTTTGCACTTGAAGTACACTTAAGGAAACTGAAAGCCTGATTGGGCACAAGTGCACGAGGAACAACACACTCACCGAGTGGCTGTAAATTAAGAATTGTATTCAGTAATTAAGGAAACTCACTCAGATAAATTGCTTCAGGAACCCACCAATAGGAGAGGACCCAAGACGTAGACAAACACGGGAAGCGTAGGAGAGAACCAAGCGAGGAGCGCCAACGACAAGGACCTATCACGACTGGTCAACCTGATCGACAGTACAGCGAGGCGCAAGAATTCGACCATGACGGAGGAAGGCTCAGACCATCGGTTTACCGAGGAGCTTGATGTGAGCGCATTCCCAGACGCTATACATCAGATGGTGAGCAGTTACGATGCGCATGCCCGGTACGAGCACCGTGGCAGGACGACAGATGAAATCATTGCAGACCTAGAGGAGGAGAGAAGGCTAGCCCGCAAGGCATAGCCGAGTATAGTAGAGATCAACAAGCCAGGAGCCTAAGGCAAAGCATGGAGCTGCATGAGGTGTAGCGAGTGCTAAACTTGGTTGGCCAGAACCGAACAGACCAGGAAAGAGCACTAGAGAGAGGCCTGATGCTGAGCGAGCTCCTCATGAAACGGCTTCTTGATAACACCGTAGTAGAGCAGAGTGCCACTGCACTAGCAACGTCGCCGCTTGCAGGATTAGGGGCAAACTAGGGCTCAAAGAGCCATGCCAAAATACCGATTGTTGCCAAGCAACTTGACAAGTACCAACCGCATGACGATCCGTACAACTTCATTGAGTAGTTTGAGCAAGTCTGCGAAGCCAATGGCCTCAATGACCAGACTCAATGTTCGCAAGCATTTGGACTTTGCTTAAGCAATAAGGGTAGGACGTGGTATACAAGCATGGATGCCGTGGAATGAGCTAGACTTATGTGGGTGCCAAAATGGCAGAAACCACATTCGGGTACACCACCCAAACTGGATCCTAACTGCCAAAAACATCAGTCGTTCCGGCCTAGGAGGCAGTATAGACGCTATTGCCATAGACAAACAACCACGCTGCGATGGATTCCTAAGGATCTCTTGTGGACGCAAGGATATTACGAGGGCAACCCCTAGATTTGGATGCCTAAAAATGGTCGGCTAAAAAGCTCATCTACAAGTGATCTCACCCTAGAGTGGAAGGCTTGCACATGTGGTGCCCAGTACATAATCAGCACGCCATTGCCAGCTGTGGCTAGGAAGCCTCAGCTCATCTATCGACCAAAGCAAATGCCACAAGCCTTAAACTTGCTTAATCCAGAGGGCTTAAAAAAACCTATGACTGCTCATCCAGAACCCAGCACAACCCCCAGGCCCCCAGAGCTTTCTGCAGCACCTCAATGTGCTTCGGAGTGCAAAGCCCAACCTATGACACCGATGAGGGAGTCACCACTATCCAGTCCAACAGCACCATCCCCACCAGCAGGCCTTAAACCTTCATACGTGATACGACCTTTCCTCTCCTTGGCTAAGGACCTTGCCGCAACCTCTGGGGATGACTTAATAACTTGCATCAGGATGTTGGACGATACTTTCACCACATTCGCTAGAAGCTATGAGAGGCTAGACCTAGGTCTTCTTGACAGAACCCTTGCTTCGGAGGTTCGTGCATTACCATGCACTTGGGAGGAATACGAACTTATGACTACTAAATCCCGCAAAATCGTTGCCGAACTAATAGCAAATGATGAAATCTCAAAGGAGCAAGCAACCCTCAGACGCCTAGTCACTTCATATCGAAAGCCTCCCCGTTCTATTCCTGAACACGAGATGCACGAGCTCATGTAGATGGCAAGCTCGCCCTCCACATTCTTACAGCAGTGGTTTGCTCTGAGAATCCAATGGGAGAAAAAAGGTTGCCGAATAATGACCAATGCTGAGCAACACAGGGCAGTTAAAACCATTGAATATGACCCCACTTATGTGGCCATCTCGTTTAGGGTTTTGGCCATCACCCGCAATCAGCAATTGGACGACATGTGCTCGCCCAACCCTATATTGACCAATTTCTCACCAAAGAGGAATTACATGTCGCCATCCGCCTTAATACTCGGGATCTCTTTCATGATGTCTTGACCTACATCTCTCAGGTCTCTATCCAACCGGCTGCTCTTGATTGTCATGCTCAACTGGAATACAACCCAAGATTCTACACGTGGCTTCTTCACACGTAAAGTCCTACCCCAACAGGACCAACGCCACCCTTTAACTCCCAATCCTAGGAAGGATTCTTCTCTCAGCCGGAAGAGGGGTGGGTATGTATGTGGGGTATGTGGTGAAAGGAATGAGATAGGAAATGAATAAAAAGGGGGTATGGTAAAGTAAAAGTAGTGAAAGGCATAAGCATTAGTATGAGAAAAATGGCTTTCAAAAATTCAGTCAAGAGTTTAAAAACAGCAAAGTTCTATGGGGAAAATACTAACGAAGGTTACGAAATATGGTCGGAGCAAGACCACGCTCATCGACTCCCATTCACTGACAAGGAAAGGGAGCTATATTGCATCCAATGGGAGAACCGCGCCTTCGGGCAGCTCAAGTTCCGAACCATCCACAACATCGGAGTCGTGGTGGCGAAGGAGGAGGCAGCCAGGAGGGTAGTGGAAGAATGCAATCTTACAAAGTACATTGAAAAATTCTCACAGGAGCCGGATCACTTTAAATGCGTAGAATTCCTCAGAACATACAATTCGGACCAAGAAGGGGGCATTGTAACAGTAGGCCGAGGAGAGGGCGCAAAGAAGGTACAGGTCCGGTTGGGCCCAGCCTTGGTGGAAAAAGCTTTGGGATTGGTACCTAGACAAAAAGGCGACAAAAAACGGATGTTTATGCCTTGCTGAAAATGAAGAAGGAAGAGGTACTCACGAACGACGGCATAAGCATCCAGAACATCCCTGACACTGACGCCAGGCTGCAGGCCAAGTTGGTGCACGTGCTCTTCTCCAGCCAACGTTACAATTCCTTAATGCATTGGATTAGTATGCCAATGCTGGAGAATGTAGCAGCCCACACCCTAGACGAGGTGGATTGGAATGGCTACGTGCAGAAAACTATTGATCAAGCGGCCAAAGCACTAGCCCTGGGAAGTGCACCAATAGGAGGAGAATCTCCGGCTTCTAAGGTGATGGAAAGGAAGAAAGCCTCCTCCAAGGCCTCTTTCATCGGCTACGGAGGAGTCTTGACTGCACTAATTCAGGAGGCAGTAAAGGCATCACAGGAGTCGGAGGAGGGAGAAGGAGAAACGTCGGAGAAGTCGCCCCCTCGACAGGACAAAGACAAGTCCACCGATAGAACAAAAACAGAAGAAGAAGGGGAGGGACAAACTAGTAAGAAGACAATCAGGACAACAAAGAAGAAGGCGGCGCAGGGGAAGAAAAAGGGTGATGAAGGCAGGAAGAAGGAAAGGGAAGACTTGGAAAGGGCGAAGAAGGAATCCTTGAAAGAAGCAAAAGAGAGAGAGAGAATGAAAAAGCAGGAGGAGCAGAGGGAAAGAGAGGAGTTATAGAAAGCCAAGGAGGCGTCAAAACAAGAAGCTGAAGCGGAGAAAAGAAGGGAAAAAGAACAGAAAGGGAAAAAATAGGAGGAGCAGAAGAAAAGGTAGGAGGAAAGGAAGAGAAAAGCGGAGGAAGAAGAGGAGGAGCTGTGAAGGAAGGAGGGGGAGGACCTTGCGGAGGGCACACGATGGTCCATCGAACAGGAGTGCCGAGCAGACGAACTAAGGAACCTGAGCCGATGCAGAGAAGAGGGGCCCGGATCCAGCACACAAGTGCCAAATTTCGTGCCACCTCCAGTCTCCGAAGGTAAAGGAAAGGCCCCGCTCCATCCGATCCCTACCCTCCTGGTACCTCCCGCGAAACTCATCACTGTCACCGCCAGCATCCCCACTAGCACAGATGTGTCAAATTTCATAGCATGGATGCAGTATTTTATCAACAAAGAAATGGGCCAGGGGCAGAGCACGGAGACTACGGCCACAGGACAGAAAAGGCCAGCCACGGATGCAGAGTCCAGGCAAGAGAACAAAAAGCAAAAAGTCGAAGCCTCCACCTCGCCTATTCACGCAACGATGATGCCACCGGCTAATTACGAAGAATACGTCACCGAGCTGCTCTCCCATTTGGAGAGAGCGAAGGAGGAACGCAAAACAACCGTGGCTGAGTTGGCATCCGAGAAGGAAACCATGGCCGCCTTCCAGTTGGACAAGACAAGAATGATAGCCTTGCAGCAGCGCAAAATTGCAGAGCTGAAACAGAAATTGAAGGCTAGGGATGAGAGGGAGGAACATTGGAGGCAGCTACTCGAAAATGAGACGCAAGAGTTAGTAAACATGCAAAGAGGGCACAAGCTCCTAATAGTGCAGTACCGAAAGCTTGTTGCGAAAGTTGCTAAGGTGGATACACTCAAGGTGGAGATGAATGCTAGGGATGAAGAAAGCCAACGAGGCATGGAGGAGCAGGAGGAGGAGCTCAAGAGCCTAACAGATTAGCCGACCTCTGAACGACAAGAACAAGAGAGGCTAGTCAGGGAACTAGAGGATTATGGATAGAAAATCATGATACTGACCTTAAGACAAGGGGAGGGCCTGGAAGTGATGAACAAAAGGGCAGAGGAGTGGGCCGCGCACAACGAGAGGAGGGTGAAGATACTGGCGCGCCGCCTTGCTTTAACAGAAAAAGAGAAAATCATCGCGGAGAGCAAGGCGGAGGCAGCCAAAGTGGCCTTCAACGCTCAACAGAAGACCTTCCTAGATACCAACTTGGACACCACCCACACAGCACAAGGAGAGCCGCTGGAAGTAGTGCAGAGAAAGCTCGGCATGGCAAGAAGAGCCCTACACGCTGGACTACAGATGCCACCACTACCGGCGGAGGTTAGGCTGGGTCTGGAGGAACAGCGGAAATACTTGATGCGGGCCGATCTAACCCCCCAGGAAATAGATGCCCTCGGGTTCGAGGAAGAAGCAATACACGTAGAACGACAGGGGGAAGAAGCAGAGCTGGATCGATGTGAATCGCTTCAGGGAAGATGTGGTCCCGCAACCCCCCTCACCACAGGCCCAAGACCCGCTATAAGCAGATCCAGCTGCAGAAAGAAAAGCCATCTCTAAAGAAAGGCGAAAAAAGCTGGTGGAGGAGGCTAGACAGAAGCTGAGAGCCAAACCAACCGTGCTACCATCCGCGCCTCTCCCTCCATGCCCAGATGATCTCCCAGCGGGATTCCACGCAGAACTAGTGGTGTGGGAGGTGCAGAAACTAGGAAAGGAACCATTCTCCTTCAATTTCCTCCTACCCAACAGTCTGCAGAGGGTCTGCCTCTCAAAGTGATGGACGAGCTGATCGCGGTCGGTGGCTGGCTGGGGAAAAAATGGCTGGAAGAGCGGGAAACGACCCCAACCTCTTGGGGCACCGAAGCGGCCAACTATTGGCAAGATAAAATTTTTGAAATCCCCCACACTGTACAAAACTATAGGGACCAACCCCTGTGGAGAAGACGAGTATGCGACATAAGCATGCTCGCCTGGATGGCTTTTTGTAATACCCTGCTGTTCGAGCGGAACGACCCTACTTATATGGCGTACCCTCGAAGGGTAGGCGTAGATTTTGATGCCACCCTCCACGGGCGATATGACTTTCCCGTGATTTATAACTCCATTGTAGCATCCTTTGACAAGGCCCTTCTTTTTACCGCAGAAAGCCTAGACGAGTCTATGATGCGCTTCCTTGCAGACTTTTCCTCATGTCCTGACCCCGCTTTTATAACCACCTGTAACTATCTTAGGCTACTTAGGCTACTTCTTAAGCAGGACTCGACTACACAAGAGCGTGGCCTGCCTGCCCTATTCTTCGACCCTAATGCTATAGATAATTGTGCCATGGCTCGTCTCATGATGAGGGCTACTCTCCTTCCCTCTTTTTGCCTAGCCCTCCTAGAGGACATGAACGACAGTCCGTTCACTAGATGCAACCACCCCTTTCTCTCCACTACCTCCCTACATGTCCGCATGAATCTAAAGAATTACATGCAGAGTCGCCAATTTTTGAGCAAGTCTCTCCATCCCCCTTCTCCCCCTCATTCCGACTAAGATACCTAGGCCTATGTCTCATCTCCAGAAAAAAAAAAAACCTAGGGATCTCCCTAGCCCCCTCCCCCACTTCACGCTTAGGGCACATCAAGGGCAGGACTTCTAGACCTGTCACCCTAAGAGTGCACCGCACCTTCAACGAAGCACGAACTGGGTCCTCAAGTGTGGGACATTACCAAGGGCCTTGCCCAAGGTTAGACCCATCTCCCAGTTCCACTGCCACAACCACCACACATTACACGGCAAGTAGGCACGCCCCTTAGGGAGTGCACAACTTTTCTTGCAGGCTATGTTCGACTCTCAAGAGATGACTATCCGCGGAAGACGATCACCACGGCACCCTTTAATGCCCCACACGTGCCGGCATCCAGCCATCCGCCTGCTGATGGCCACCATGATGGAGCCAGGTCAAGGTAGAATTGCCATTGGCATAGATCTTGGAACTGCATCATCCAACTATCCAGGCCCAATGCTTCAAAGCTCCACGGATCACCCATCGATTCCACAAGCCTGAAGACCTTCAACTCAAAACTTAAGAGCTTCAACTCAACGACAAGGATCTTCAATAGAAACCACGGGTTTTCAAGGGAAAACAACGTTCGAGGGGTTTTCTCCATAATAAATCCCTCCAATACCATCATCCTAAGGGATTTCTTATTGCTTCAAGCGTTTCTCATCCTTAAAGACAAGCGACTACGTAACCAGCGCCACAACTGTGTGGCAGAGGCCGAGTGTCTTCATGGAGCCTAAAGCACGCCGATCCCTCTCCGGGTCATCACCCCTAACCACCCACCTACCCGTTCCACCTAACAGCCGACTTGAATTGCCACCATGTCCCACCGTAGTGCCATGGGACTGGCACTTGGCTAGGAGGGGGGTAATGTTATCGTGTTTTCGTAGCACAAAGGAGCGAAAAATGGAAAAAAGGGAAATAGCAAATAAGGCGCAAGATAAAAGCAGAAGAAGGAGCCTTGACCGGCAACCAATCCTTGAAAAATTCAAATG
Organism: Lygodium microphyllum; assembly: GCF_053477565.2. NCBI lineage: Eukaryota > Viridiplantae > Streptophyta > Polypodiopsida > Schizaeales > Lygodiaceae > Lygodium > Lygodium microphyllum. The sequence continues at coordinate 3,775,525 of NC_141149.1, read as the reverse complement.
TTTGGGCACGACCCTCAGAAAGCTTCGGTGTCGGGCCAAGGCAACGAAAGAGAAAAAAGGCGCACCATTAAAATGCGAAAGCGTCCCCGAATCTGTGTAAAAGAGCGCCAGGCTCACTCCTGTGCAAAGTGTATGCATTAGTTGGGAATAGGATAAATTAGAATGGTGGGAAATGGGAAAAAGGGCCCAGGCCACGACCGACCATGTAAAAGAGAAAAAAGGGGATGACCGCCCAAAAAGGATTTAGGGCTTTGTATATAAAGTTGAAAAGTGAATGGAAAGCTCATTCTTTGGTGTGTGGCAAAAGGAGTCTTCTTCTTCCTCTCTTCTTCTCTCCTTCTTGCTTGTGTGTGCTCTTGAGAGAGGGAGTGTGAGAGTGTGAGGGAGTGAGTGTGTGCGAGAGTGAGGGATCGAGAGGGTGAAGCTCTTCACCATCTCCTCTCCTCTTCTTCTCTTCTCTCCCCTTCTCTTCTCTTGCGCGCGTGGCTATGGAGGATGGAGCTTGGAGATGGAGGAGGCTTGAGGATGCTTGAGCTAGCATCTAGGATCGTGGAGCTACCGAAGTGCAAGAGAGAGGAGGGTACTCGATCGAGCATCAAGGTAAGCTCACTACACTCGTAGGATCGACGGCGCGTCGGCTAGGTGAGAGATAGCCATTAGAGCTCGCTTGAAACACTTGAAAGAATAAGCGGTCCGAGGGTCTTGGCGGTTGAGCGAAAGCACCCACAATTATCTTGATTCCATTGTAACTCAAGAGACTCCTCAACATTCAGATTCCATTGTATTTTCATTTCTTTCCCAATTGTTGGGTCATTTCTAAGGCAATAATCTTGACTATAATACGTTTAGCTATTACGATATCCCAAGATGTTGGGCTTATCCACCACAAACGTACTAAAGTATGGTAGGTTTCCACCCAATTCTTTATAATGATAGCCCATAGTTGTTGTGCATCCAACCTCTTAAGTAGTTGAAACACCAAGGAATATGTTCCCTCTTTTGGTTTCATTTATCCAAGTCCTTTTGACCTCTCAACTATTAAAAACTCCCATGCTACAACATGCCATTGATATTTGTTTCCTTCATGTTTGAGTTAGTCTCCATATTAAAAGCCATCCTAGCAGACCTACCTATTGCCATACTTGCATTGTCACCCCTCATGCCAATCTCAAGAGCTAGGTGCCTCATTTCTTAAAGATGTTTTGAACATCCACATTATGTGCCTCAAACGAGCATCCCTCTTCTTATATTCCCACATTACAAATGCATAGTTGTTGTGCATCCAACCTCTTAAGTAGTTGAAACACCAAGGAAATAATGATAGCCCATAGTTGTTGTGCATCCAACCTCTGAAGAAGTTGAAACACCAAGGAATATGTTCCCTCTTTTAATTTCATTAATCCAAGTTCTTCTTTTGACCTCTTAACACTTAAAAACTCCCATGCTACAACATTCCATCGATATTTGTTTCCTTCATGTTTGAGTTAGTCTCCATTTTCAAAGCCATCCTGGCAGACCTTTATTTGAATTTTAAGGTGTCCATACAAATGGCAAGAGGTTGACAAATTGCTGAAGGTTCAAATAAGAAATATACGCCTAAGCTATCTATATCACTAAAAATATGCAAAAAATTGATTGTTGAATATATTCTATGCAAATCAAGAGCAACCATACTGACAAAATTGCCCACTTCTCATGTCCTTTCTTCCTAGAAAATTAAATTGGATCCAAGAGCACATAATCTACCTTCAATAACCACCAATACCTTTCATGGCTTCATTAGCACATGAAACCCGATGGGATCCATTTTCATCTCCTAATGCTATAATATTGAAGCAATTGAGGCACGCTTCAGAAACCACATAGGCACAAGTCATCCAAAAGCTCACATACCATAACCAGAATCAAACTCTGTTCCTATTTCACACGCATCCATTTTCTCTCTCTGTGATGTATTTTGATTGGTGTAATTCAATTCTCTCTATGGTATCTTTGATAACTATATTGCATGAGATGTATTCTTATCACCATATTGGGATTGTACTTTTGATAATTGTAAGTTGGATTTAAAGATTTTAGCCCCCACAAGCCAACAAGTGTGATTTATGAATAGACTTGGAATGGTGCTTTGTCTAATCTTGGATAGATGTACTAGGTTATGAATAGACTTGGAATGGCACTCTGTTGGTTAGACATACTAGGTTATGGATGTAAAGAGCCAAAGTTGACTTGTGGACCTCATCACCTTGAGGAACATTGTTGGCTTAGGAAGGTTTCATAAACACCCAAATGAACAAACACCTTAGAATTCATAAACCAAAATAAATGAAAGGTGGATCAAACATGATTTGGGTGCTCCTGATTTCAAATTTGTCTGGATGCTTGCATGCATTTGATTGGTGGCAATGGCTAGCCACTCCTTTTTGTGTACTATAGAAAACTATCCACTCACCTCCTGCTTGTCAAATTTAGCATCACTATGATAGTTCTATCCCCATTGAATAATTGAAACCTCAATTAACAGCTTTGTTACACACATTTGTCCCCGAATGAATATGAAATGACCCTTAGTTATTCTGGAGTATTGATCTAAATGGCAAAAACTTTTTTCTTAATTTGTATGGTTAGGTCCCTTACGAATTACATGGACGTAGCTCAAAATGGATGTTTTCTAACATCGTCACTCTAGAATGAGTTGTGATAAAGAAGTAAAAGTGGAGTTCTTGTCTATGGCTAGGGCGCCATCCAAGCTTATAATGCCACCCTTAAATTCATTTGGAGAACTGTTCTATAAGAATTAGTACCGGCCAAGGCATCACAATGGGTTGTTGAACTATGTTGCTTTGTATTTTGTATTTTTCTTTTTTATGGTTTTAATAGTGATAGAGTGTAACTCCTCCTCTCTAGGGACCTCTAAAAGTTAGTCCATAAGGGGCCTTACTAGGAGATCCCAGGGTCTTTGAATTATCTAGAGTATACAACATATGTGTCCTGCTATTATTATAATAACTACTAAAGGAAGATTACGACTCTTGGACACTTGTTATCACTATGGCACTCAAAGGCAAGCGCCATGTTGCTCATTTAAAGAAGTTATACAAATACCAACATTTTCTCCTAACAAGAATAATAGGATATCTCAAAAAAATTGGATCATTTCAACCATCTAGTCATTAGTTGAAACACTATAACTATTCAAAATCTTGATGGTTTCTCATCCAAGACTCATAGGGTGCTAAACCAAGATTATGTTTACATTGGCATGTCCAAGCTTGCAAGGGTGAGTATTTTACTATTGTTCTTAAATTAACCAGGATTTGTAGACCAATTCATGTAAGGAGTGCATGAAAACCTATAATGTTTTTAATCCAAACATTGCCATGTGTGCCATTATACAATATCCTATGTCTGCATGAAATATTAAAACATGTGCATTAAATGGTTACATCATCCAAAAAAGTTAGAGAAAAGTAAGTAATATTGCACAAAATAGGTATGTAACTACTTGGTTTGAGGCCTCCTTTTTCCACAACACGGTGGTCATTTCCAACATTTAGTGCTCGGATAAACAAGCCCACGACTATATTTAGATATGGCCTTTTGACTAAAAGTGAAGAGGCTTGCATGTGTGTGTATCTATGTGCATGTGTATGCATGTGCACACATGTTTATGTGTGTATGTGTGCACGCATACATGCAGACACATGTGCATGCAACATGTTCATATGTGTGTGTGGGGGGGTTAGAAAATCTAGGTTCACCTCCATATGGTTACTTTCAATTTCATTAATTTTTGTATTGTGTTTACGAGCTAGATTAAAGCTTGAATTTCTTATAATTTCCTATACATAGAATTTTGAGAGAAGGTAGAAAATTCTCTATGTACTTAAAGTTCCCTACTATTACAATTAGGAAGTGGCATTCTTATATAATTCTTTTATATAGGGAATTTTGAGAGAACATAGGAAATCTTCGTAGTGACCTATGTTTCCCTACAAGGAGAAGTAGGGAATTACGTTCATGTATACTCTTATATAGGGAATTTTAAAAGAAGATAGTAAATAGTCTATATTGACCTTTAATTCCCTACTATTAGATGTGGGGAATCTCATTCCCTAGTTTTATATAGGGAATATGTGCATACACACATAGGAAAAACTGCAACATTTCCTACATTTCATAAGATTTCCTATATAGCGATTGATTAAAAGTCCCTTGTGGCTTGGTATAGGCCATTTTACCACACAAAATGCATATGAGAGGCTATCCACTAATTGATATCATTGATATATATATATACACACACACACACACACACACACACATACATACCCCACATGGTATAGGCCATTTTACCACACAAAATGCATATGAGAGGCTATCCACTAATTCATTTTTGACATGTTTATCTGTACACTTAACAAAGGAATTCATTGTATTATGATATGCATATTTTTTTGTTTAAGTTTTGATATTTTCTATATTGATGTGAATTTTGGTTTGAGTTAACATTTTTGTTCTATAACATTAGCATTTAATCTTAATTTCCTAGACACTTTCAATCAACCACGAAACATTTTGACAAGCTTTGACTTATTGAAATGGAGTTGGGAAGTTTAATCATGCAAAACTAGCATGGTTTGGTTAGAGTTACATTTTCATTAATAGATTTTCAAAAATTTTAAGGCACCAAATGTTTATTCTTTAATTTCCTGTTTTTACTCCCCCCAACCCAAACTAACATATATGTTGTGAACATTCTCTATGATGTTTGATGATGGAGAATTTGAAGATATTAAATATTAATGAGTTTTTCTACTAGGTGCGGTAATTTCAAGGGTTCTTCAAGTAAACTAGAGCTCTCAAAACTTACAACCATGGGTGTAAAATCTTATGTTTTTTAGTGTTAATAAGGTATATATTAACTATGGACACAAAATCAAAATATTTAAAAGCATGTGCATTGTAGTATTAGTTCCATTGAGATACTTTAATTGATTTCAGTAGTTGGGGTAAATACACAATTAACAGTTGTATCACTAGTATCATTCAATCTCCCACACTATAAAGATAGATATACAAGGCATTCCAATCTATGTTGCGAATTCAGGAGGGTGTTACCTATCTTCAATGTGGTCTTAATTTGGATGCTTCATATAGCATACATATTCCGTACATCACAATTTGCAACAAGTTGCATTTCAGTAGAGTGACATTTCATTTGCATTATATCTAGCTATGTACATCTGATGTTTTGAAATTTGGATGCATAAGTGGAGACATTGAAGAGTATCTGTATTTAGTTAGATAGGTAAAATAGCAATGTAGTTCTATCAAAAAACATGTTGGATTGCCATACTCATGTAGATGAAATGGTTGGATAGTAATTATGTTAAAGAACAAATTGGACTCTTCTAATGACAAGGCATATTTGGCTCCATTTAATCTAGCAAGGTACCTCTCTTTACACATGGACTAGATTGTCAGGTTCATATCTAATGCAATTTCCTTATTTTATGAGCAAAGGGAAGTAGCTTCTCTTCCTTTTACTCACAAATAAAGTAAAGAAAGTGGGATACTCTGATACCATGAAAAACTTACACGACATAGTGGATAAAACCTAAGCAAGAACTAGAGAATACATAACAAATATGTGAAGAATATAAACTTCTTTAATGCCAAACAAACTCATACAAAGATGGCACTATCCACTTGTGCACTTTCCATGTGAAGCTTAGATAACGATCTAGATAGATGATAGACAAAGAGATTAAGGCTAGTTCGAAAATCTTTCATAGACCTTGTAAATAACAAACCAAACATAAACCTCGTAAATATGCCATTTAAACATGTTGGCAAATGAGTAAGTAAACCCTTGGAAATTACATAGATCCATAACATAAATATTGTACCCTTCACAACAATCCATTGTGTGCACTTTGGGAAACTCTTGTTATTTACGTCTTTTAGCATATAAACAATCGTTTCTTAAACCATGTATCAATTGAGCAACAAGAATATATTTATTGAGTCCTATTATTTAACTGATTACTAATTCTTTATGTTAATGGTGCAATGGCCCCTTACATACTCCATGTATATATAGAAGGAGGGGAGGTTCATTGGTACAAGATCAAAGATTGAGTACGAAAAACATTGCCCTCATAAAAACAATTTATGAGCTCAACTAGAACTTAGAGGCTTGAACTTCCAATACTTATAGCAAGACTTCACCTAGCCTAAGCGTGATTGCATGCTAGTTTATTTAAGGAAAATGTTATTATAGGAGATATAGTTTTTATTATGTCACTAGATCAATGTGCCGTAGTTTGGAAGGGGACCAAATAAGTCTAAAAAATATTTTTTCTTTTGTAATGACTCCACACTCGAGGGGACACTTCAAGGTCTAGATCCATTGAGTTGAAAATTTGATGAGATTCTTACTACTTTTCTTTTACTATGAAAGAAAATATCCACCTTATCAAGAAAACGATATCATATAGCAATTAATCATTGACCTATACACGTGCTCCTCTTATTACTTTCATATGTATGGAAAGAAAATGTATTCGAAATGTATATGAACTGTGCCTTAGAGTACATGCACATGGCTATCTAGCTGATGCTTAAGCCTATTTGTTGTGATGTGTATTACCAATAGATTGAATGAAATAAGCATGACAAGTTAGATTCTATGTATGAACTCCATTTGATTTACTATACATAGTTATTTAACTAGTTGAGAAAACATGGCTATGTGAGATGTTATATAGAAATTCACCTTGCTTTGCTACGGAGACACTTACTTAACTTGTTATAGCTTTGCTCACTACAAGGAAATGAAGACATAATGATGATCACTTTTGACGCGAATTGCCACATAACAACACATCTATAGAGAGGTGTATACTGATTGTTTTAACGACGAGATGATAATTTTTTAGATGAATGATTTTGTCACTTCAAGCGTTAATATATAACCCATATCTTGTAGTAGCTTTTACGTAGGGAAATTTCAATTTAAAAATCCCTAATTGCTAAGCAGAAGAATTTGCGCATTTACTAGGTATGGGTCTTAGATTCTAGCCTGGTATCTTAAGTCCTTGTCTAAAGTCTCCTCCGGAAGTGTTTAATTGGTAGCGATTAGTAACTCAAAGAGAATTCGTCATAAGCGGCCAAATATGGCTAGAGGTTTTCATTTTGAGCGGGTCCATTAAATCAACGCAGAAGTCGGTACGTGATTATCGTAGCACGTATAAGGGGAGTTGCCCCACTTCATCATTGTCATTCGCTGTTCAATAGTATGTCCCTCTGATTACTCCTGACACTCATTTCCAGTACTCTTAAAACCCTGCGTTTGTCCGGCAGCATGCAGAAGAAGTCGTGGGCTGATCTTGGCGAGGAAGAGGATCTGGAGAATGAGATCTTCACCACGCAGAAGAAGTCCTGGACTGACCTTGCTGAGGAGGAGGATATGCAAGATGAGGCCTCGACGACGCCTATTTTACCGCGACTACCGCCGATGTGTGAGGTTGATGTTATCGATCATGCGTCGTTGCAGCTGCAGGAGTCCGAAGTTGATACTAAGAAAGATCGCCATGATGAGATTCTGCATGCCGAGATGGCCTTGGAACAGCTCGGAGTCACCGATCTGGTCGCGGCAGATACTGGCGTCCATAAGGTACTGGAAGACCTTGAATTGAAAAGCACCGGGCTGCAGATCGACGTCGACGATAAAGCCGACATCCAGTACAAGAAGCAGTTCCCCCCCTCTCTAGATCATGATCAGGAGCTGCAGGCCCGCCAGGGCACTGCCAATAACAGTGATGTAATCGTCATCGGCGAGGTCCTGGTCAAGCTTGGTGTCACGTGTGATACCGGTATTGTCTTTTTGGGTGACGCTTTAAAGAAGGTTCCGGAGAAGCAGACGTCAAACATCGAACTTTCCGCTAGTGGCCTACAGTTGGGTAGCTCTTGCCCGTTCTCGCCAGTAGATTACGATGAGGAGGTTGACTGGCGCGGCACCGAGAATTGCAACATGATGACAATCGGCAGCTTTCCGGTCCAGCTGATTGACATGGATGATATCGTTGAACAAGAGATTAATGAAGACGTTAAGAAGCTGGCCAAAGAACAAGCTGCAGAACGTGAAGACGAGGTTGGATCAAAATTATCATGCAAGAACTTTCCATCCTTAGCAGAGGCATACGGTGGTCAAGGATGTAGCACTAGGATGTTCCCGTCGAGTTCCCGTCGAGGGGCGCTACCGCTATAAATGATGACGTGAAAACGGATGCAGCACTCTCTTTGCCAAATATTGCAGCGGCTACCGTCGAGTTCGAGTATAGGAGGGGCGCTACCGCTATAAATGATGACGTGAAAACGGATGCAGCACTCTCTTTGCCAAATATTGCAGCGGCTAATGCAACTGCTGCCGCGCTCGACACGAAGGAGGACATGAAGTACAGCACCAAGCTGAAGCAAGGGGCCGCAGCCATGCCTACGTCGCCACGTCCTCGCTCACGTCACGATCAGCAATTACGACAATTGTCAGCTAGAGTTATTTCAGAAGGCATTCGTGGCCACCCTTGTAGGCCTACTCCTGAAACTCAAAGGCAATATAGGTGCTGATTCGGAGTTGCAGTTACACAGTCTGGTCCTGACAGGGAGGGAAATCACGGAGATCCGATTCTACCTGCCCCTGCCGTAAAGCCGGATGTGGATGTTGATGAGGACGGCTATAAGAAATATTACCGCGGCCGAAAGCGCAACTAGTACGTCAGTACTAGTAGAGCTCCTGCACCAACTGCGAATGACGAGGAACATGCCGATGATCAGAACGCCAGCAATTCCTCCACCAATACCAAGGAAATCGAGGGTGAGGATCCACAACCGCCTGCCAGGTCTAGTACGTCTACAAGTGAGCCTGGATTCGCCCAACATGACGGGCAACTGGTCAGTGATGAGAATGTCACTGCGCCGACCGATACAATGGAGGAGGAGGAGGATCAACATGCTCTTCATGATGACCACGATTCAATTACCGTAACCACCTCTCTGCCGCGGTCTAGGAACCATCGCCGTAAGCAACTGAAAGCAAAGAGGAGGAAGATAAAAAAGCAGCACTGCATGGATGTGGAACCTGTCGAAGCCTCCGATGTTTCAAACCTATCCATGCTCTGTCGACGTGTTTTCACACTCTTTTGGACGATTCTTGCATGGCCCGCTAAGATTGTGTCTGGACTGTGGTTTAGGAGGCTTTAACTATGACTAGAAATTCAAGCTTATAAGCTCGTATCTGTTGGCTGCGATTCAAGGCCTCGATACAGATTTCATATTGTCAGTTCTGAGATTTGTAAAGCTTATTAAACTTCAAGAATTCACGGGTTTCCGTTCATGATGTGTTTTGTTCACTCAACTACCACCTCTCTTTCTTTTTCTCTCTCTCTCTCTCTCTCTCTCTCTAAGCATTAAGCATTGATTTGGTTGCACAAGACAATAACAAAATTTCCCCGGCCTACTCTATGATGCAAACAAATACTAGGGATTTCCAGAACATTCTCAACTATCCAAATGTCATGCACTTAAGCCTTAAGCTTACATGTTGTATAACACAGCCAAAAATTACAAATTAGCATGCATTGTCATATTCACATGTGTAGAATCAATGAATGGAGAGATATTCACTGGTTTTCTTGAGAAAGGCGTTTCCTTAAGAGTTTCCTAGTTAGAAACTTTTAGGATATCCAAGCAAGGCATATCTACAATTCAACATATCTGCAATCTAAATGATGATCGATGATGATAAAGTGAACTTCTTCTATGCTTAAAATTCATAACATACAAATACATCAAACCTAAACATGAAAAGAACATGAATCAATAATTCAAGAGATACTACATAGATATACTTTTCTTGATTATGTTCTTCTAGAAATTGGTTGTAATCGATCAAGATAGCTTTGATACCATCTTGAGATGTAGAGAGAGAAGATATATAGAGATGAGATAGGGAGAGAAAAGTCACTACCTGTTATAAAAACATCCCATCATGGACCTAGAGGCAACAAGCTCGTGTAAATCCACTAAATCCACTCACTAGCCTAGAACATGTAAGGAGTGCATGCAACCATAGCTATGGAACCTCCTCCATTAGGGTTTCCCCCAAAGATCTATAGGCAGATCTTATGTTGCCATAAAACTTGCAAGGAATCAAAGGCCTTACCCTTATGTATTCATTGCTTGTTCCTCAAGAGAGAGAGAGAGAGAGAGAGAGAGAGAGAGAGAGAGAGAGTCTTGGTAGGCCTTCATTAACATTGGAATATTATTATATGTTAACATCAAGTGTGATATATAAATTGCAACATACTCATATAATTTCTCATGTTTTTACCATACACGAAACCTATGTTTTTAGCATTCATGGTTCTAGCATCAATCACTTGTTACTATAGTGTTTATTAAGTATCAAAAGGGGATGCTAGAAATAACAAGGCCACTCTATAAAGTGTATTGTGGTTTCTCTCATGAGGGTCATCGATTATATTATTGATACTTTACATTGTGTTGGTACCAACTAAGTGCATCATCTTGTGCTATTGTAAGAAGACACTATGTTCCTCAAGAGAAGAGATTACTAACTAAAGAAGATAGTGGAATAGCTCTCTCTAAACCTAACTAAGTATGATTAAAGCCCTTTCCAATAAATTTGTATTTGATCCATTGTGGAACCTTCTTCTTAGAGGGTATTTGCCCATGAGAAACATGAGAAACAATAGCCATACCTTGAAATACTCAAGACTCACAAGGTGTCTTCATTGAGGATTCATTCATCACCTCAATTTTTTATTTCATTGAATGCTTTGGGATTCAAAGAGGATATATTTGTTATTAATGAAAATATTAAATTGATCTATCAATTCTCTCAAAATGATATAAAATTTTGAGAAACTTGTATAATCACAAGAAATTAACTAGGTATCCTTGTAGCTAATTATTTTTGGATACTCTTGACACATGTGCCTTAAAGAACCAACCCATTTGGCTTGTGGCTTTAATATGTATTACGATTTTTGTTACAATACTTCTAAGCTCAATTATGTTGGATCATAGGCAAGATGGGCAATGTGTCCTTAAACTCTAATGTGATTTGGGATAATGAGAGTAAGTGCAATAAGCTTATGCATGTGAGAAAATTAAAAACGTCTAACCTTATCAAGATGGAATGCCACATCATTCTTTGTAAGTTTTATATGTTTCGTTGGAGGCCAGTTATGTTAAAGTTTTTCATAGAGGTAGACATGTTGATGCTGAGTTTAGGACATTACCCTTATGGAAAAGAGGATCTATGTTATCTCTTTTTGTGATGCACATGCACAAGAAAGATGTGAAAGAATATGCACAAACGGCATATATAATAAGTTCTAATATCCATAAGTATTAAGCTAGGTCACATGGTGCTCAATATTAAATTGTTAATCAATATAATTACCTTGACTGGGCTTGTTGCACCACTAAATAATCTTTAGAGGAGTAAGTGGAAGAGTTTTACCAAATTTTGTAAAAGGGGATGAGAAGAAATGTTTTATTATTGAGTAGCCACTTAATTTAAGTCTAATTTTTTGGGTGACCACTTCCCACAAATTATGGCTTGGTACGACTATTTATAATCTCCAATAAAGTATATATTCTGGATATGGATATTTGTAATTCTCTAGTATGAAATGTGGAAATCGAATTCCCTAGTGTGGCCTACAATTCCCTACTATGCTAGGTGGAAAATGGGATTCCCTAGTTTTATATAAGAAAATCATACATGCATCCCTAGGATTCCCTACCATGAGATGTGGGGAATGTAATTCCCTAGTTATATATATAGGGAATCCATGTATACATACATAGGAAAAATGAGAGAATTTTCTATAGTTCATGAGTTTTCCTACGTAGAAAGTTTTCAAAAGCTCCTTGTGAAAGAAAATGGGGATACATGGTGGAGCATCTCCTCCTTTATATATGCAACCAGCTCATGCAATGAAAGAGAAGAAGAGAGAACATTTGAGTATTGTGCATATTGTGTGCCTTCCCTTTGTAGCCATGGAGTTCCCTGTTTATTATAATCCTACGTAATTATTGTGTCAAATCAGTTTGTACACACCATGATTAGCCCCACATTAAGATTGTTAACAATAATGATCGATGGCTAGAGAAAGACGTTGATCAAAGACAAATACATTATCTATGTAGTTCAAGGGCCTAGAGTAAAACCGTACTTGGTCTATAATTTGACTGCATTTGTATATATTTGTGTTTGACTATGGGTTCATCATTCTACTCTCGTGGAGATATGAGCCACACCCATTTCATACTATGAGATACAATTAAGTGACTCTAAATCTAAAGTTAGAATGCCCTATTGCACAAGCAACTCGGATTGTTGAATGCATTTTTTGAAGTAGTCCAAGGGCTCAATAGCAAGGTAGGAGGCAAGGGCCAAGCTATTGAACATATGTGTTTCAATAATAAATATAATCATTCCCATTTGAGGAAGCTAAGTTCAACAACTAGATAGCCCCTAGTAGGTCACTATTCCTAGTAAACGGATGTCTAGTGCTAGTTTCACAATAGCACATAAAATAATCCTTTGACACTTTTACATCATCTTAGTGACCAACACCTAGAATTATTTTAACATATGGATATTGTGAATTTTTTGGTTTCAATTTTATTGTATATTTCTATTATACTAAGATAATTGGATACATAGTTTACATGTACTGACATTTAGTCTTATCAAAAGTTTCTAAGGCCAAAATCTTACGATAATCATTACTATATTTTGTATGCTAGGAATGCAATAACAAGAAATCATGTATACAACAAAAAAGTCCATACCAGTTTCAAGGGCTTTAAATTATTTGTTTGATAGGCTACATTAGTAGAGATATGCATGTGCTTCATCATAGGATAGAATGCGAGAAGCCTTCACCAAGAGATGAACTGATGTGCAGGTTCTAGTCAGGCATTTGATTTAGTGCCCACCTCTAGCCATTACTGACATGGGAGAAGCCACAAGGGCATGACAATGGCATATGCAATCCCCAAATATCCAACAGTTTGTTATTTTTGACAGGAGTAAGGTCAAATTGAATGGATATCCATTATGTTATGAAAGATCAGGAATTTGAGACATCGTCTTGCCTAGCTTTTAGGCATCATACACCACTGTTAGAGAGTACCTGGGAATTAAAAGTAGGATTCACCAGAAAACGAAGGAAAATACATGCCAAACAAGAAATGCAAAGATGCCATGTAATCCCAAAAAGAGCATTGATGCTATTTGTCATGAGAGAGCTCATAGATGAAAATGTTCATGAAAAAGGTTGAATTGTTGGACACCAGAGGATCTATACAGTTTGCATTTGAGGCATTTGGTTAGGACTAACACACCCTAGTAGGTTCAGTTCAAAGATGCTTATATTGGCTTGCATTGGATTGTTCGGTGCTTGAAGAAGGCTCATCAACATTGGTGATTATGGTGAGGCCAATATGACATTATTATTGCTTCACAAAAAAAAGAAAGAATGGTAGAGGATGGGGAGGGTCTCAGTGCAGGGCAAAATTCGCAAAGAAAATTGTCATTGAGATAAGTTGGTTTTACAACAAATCATAGTTAGCAATTGGGAGTTGGTTTTAATGCTTGCATTGCACAGTACATGTGCCTATTTTTGGAAGCAAGCAAGCTTAATGAAAGCATTTGACACATTTCCTCAAGGTGAGTGGGATGATGTACCATTGGCATTTCTTTAATAGGATCAAATGCAAGCTTAAAATTGAAGCAACTTTGGTAGGTGAGTCCTTGCAATGCTTGGGGGTGAAACACATGTTCTTGTCTAGCACCTCCATTTCTCGCCCTAGAGCAATGGCGCCATGGGCCATACATTGGCAAGATTACTATATCACTCTTTCGGGACAACATAGAAAGAATGTGCTCGATGTTGTGCTCTTTGCAGGAACTAAAGTAGCTACCCAAAGTGGTGCACATGTTGCAAGGGTTTTAAGAATCATTGTTATGTTGTACGGAGGAAACGAGCTTTGATCGCCCAATGAATCATAGAGGGATGACAATTTGTTTGCCCAATACGACTACTAAAACACACCATTAGGGGCCACTATGTGCCAAAGCACTTTGTACATTGATCAAGCTAGGTAGTATTGGCTTGAAAATTGAAGTGCCAGAGAAGCATTGGAAAGGTATGAGGCTCTCGGAAACACTTGGGAGAACCAATCCTCAAAAAGATCGCACAAACACAAAAATATGCAAGCATATTTGTATGCTAACTCTTAATAACGATGTCTTGGAAGTCTTTTAAGGACTCTCCACCCAATTCAATGGAGGGGTCAGAAGGGGTAGGTTTATTAGTACAGTTATGGTCTTCTTACAAGGCCTAAATTTGATCGGATGCCCGATTCAAACTGGCAAGACGGGCCTGTTGACAGAAAGACCGCCATGTTTGAAAGCTCGATGTAGGATTAGGATTGCCGCACGGTTCTCCGCTCGACACCACCATGCAAGAGTTGACATGCATCGCATTATTATGCCCCTTGCATGCCATGTTTAATCTATTGGGACATGCTTGATTGAGCTGTTAAAGGTTTGAGCTTCATCTTGAAAGTAGTGCCATCCTGATGTGCGAGATCTCTCTCACATAATGGAAATCTCTTTATTAGCAAGGTAGCCACTCTTGCGTACCTTCTTGTGCTCTATTCTGCTAGAACACTCCCCACAAACAAAGGACTTGTTCCCTTGCCATAGCCTCATCACAAGTATAATATTGACACAATGCTAAGAATAGCACCTAGCTTGTCTACACCACCACCATATTACTTTTTAGAAGAGACACGACTGATCTAAAAGCTAGTAGTACATGGAACTTTTTTACTGCTATTCCTAAAAACATTATGCTACCACTATTCAAGGGAATCTGAATTTCATGAAGGAGTGATGGTTGGGTAATGGCAAACAAGATGTAAGCTTATTAGTGTAACATACCGTGCCATGGATTTAACAAATGTTTATCTTGAAGGAAGTCATTTGAACCTTTAATGGATTAGTTGCAATAAAAGCATGAAGACTTGCTTCACTATTGTGGTAATTTATCAAGTTATTTGACAAAGGGCCAGACTCTCAAACAACTAGAATTGATGGGGTAACATACTAAGGTTATGATGGGGTAACCTACTAAGTAACCTTATGTCTACACCTACATTTACAACAATTGGCTACCTTTGAGTGGATAATCTATGGTATTATATTAAATCCTTATGTTGAGATGGCTACGAGCCTTCAATGCCAAGTTTTTGTGGTGCAAGCATTAGGTAAAGATATACACAACACATTTTACGACATATGATATTAATACATCAACAGACAAATGCAATGTGTACACATGTGCATGCACATGCATATGCACACATGCTCCCGCATGCATGTATGCATGCACACACATGAATATACAATAATTTGCCTAGCTTGCTATAGAGACACAATCATACACAAACTTATAGTTATTACTTAAGTCTTGATATCCAAACTTTTACATGCCTCACCCAAATTCTTTAATTGTGTGCTTTGTTCTTTAAAACTCTCTTCTATGCTTCTCACACATTCATAGTTGTATACACTTTGTGGTGTCTTATAAGCACACCAAATCTTGATTGATCGTACTTGAAAATATACATATATAGGTGGCATGAGGATACAAGAATATAACAACAAATTCAAGCCTTCTCACTTCATCTTAACAAAATTCGCACCTCATCTTGTTCTAGTTACGTAGCATTATGTTAGAGCACCTTCCCACAACCCCTTTTCCCGATGATCTGATGCACCTTGTCTCCACATTCCCATTTAAACAATGATGCCAAATTTGAAATGAGCATGAATAGTTGGGTAACTTTTTCTTATATGCAAAAGTTACAAAACATACAACAATAGCTATTGTTGCTTTTGGTGCATTTCAAAAAGGGGCAGGGGCAATGTGGGAAAGTCCCCTTAGCTCCTATTTTGTTCAACGTTGCAAACTCCTATATGGATGGCATGGGAATACAATAATTTAGCAACAAATTCAGCCCTTCTCACCTCATCTTAACAAACTTTGCACCTCATCTTGTTCTAGTTACGTAGCATTATGTTAGAGCACCTTCCCACAACCCCTTTTTCCAATGGTGTCTCCTAGCGCTAAGAGTGGCAAGACTACGTGCATTTTTGTGCCCTCCCAGAAGGCATTAACATGTAAGGACTTGGGCCTTGAGTGTAGCATCAAGCTAGGTATCTAAGTCACTACACTATGGTCATGTAGGTCAGCTGCTTCTTGCTCAGTTGGTCCTTCCACCCACTTCTTCAACTCCTGCCACAACATTAGGAGCTGCCGAAGCATGTCTCCTAAGTGCAAAGTCACAGGGGTTGTCACTAGTGTCCTAAGAAGGTTGTCAACTACTTGCTGCCCTCCTAATTCCATGTTTCTTGGCCAATGGCTATGGCTTGTGGCACTTAAGCTTTGTCTATGCGGTCCTACTCGAGGTGCAGATGCATCTCTTCACTTCAGTTGCATAGGTAAAACTGGCATGCTCACACTAGAGAGCTCATCGATTTCATCTTCTAGAATGGGGTCCGTATCCTCCAAGTTCTCTTGGGCTTCTCTCACCCACTCCTTAACCTTATTTATGGCTTCAAGCTAGCGTTTTGGGTTGGGGTACTCCCCAACCTTGGCACTCCCCTTTTCCACAGTCTTCAAAGCAAATGTTTCCACTTCTACATCTGTGACCTTTTTCCTGGTGGTCAAGGTTGGCTACAACGTCTGCCAGAGCGACCTTCAGTGGTGTGCTATCCTTGTTTGCTAGTACAATAGTACAAAATTGAAGGAACCATGACAAACATAATGGCCATGTTCTGTAGTAGCTCACAGACCTCTCATTTATCAGGAGGATTCACCAATAGCTTTTCATTTATTAGAAAAAAAAAGTTCCAATCACTACCTGAGTTGGACTTGGTATTGTTAATGGATCCGCAGTTGCTGCTCCTATTACATGACCATCTGGCCCTGCCAGTTGTTATGCAAGTGTCTCCTTTATTAGTCAAAAGGAAACATCTAGAAAGACCTATACTAACCTAGAAATCCAACAAAAAATATGGTATATATATGAATCTAATGTCAACTAAGTAAATCCAATGTCATCAAATTAACAACATACTAATGCAACAAAAAATATGGTATATATATGAATCTAAAACCATTTAAAATTTCATCACAAAAGTGAAGAATAGACTTAGAGAGAAAAGAGTGCTTACATTATAAGCTTACTTTTGCTTTGTCATATTGAATATGTCATTCGAACAATGCAATACATCATCCCTTGCATCCCAACCTCCAAATAGGTTATAAAACAATCATGCAAGCCCCTTTTCTAAGCCAAAAAAAGGATCATTTCAGATTGTAAATCACTTGCTCTCCCAATGCAAATACAATGCTTCTAGCTTCATTGTGTCTGCTCAGTGTATCCACCAATTACTAGATAACCAAATACTAAATCTTCTTTAGTTCTGCATTTAGATCCGCTAGTTAAAAAACATGGCTGTTCAAAGCAAATGCTTTACTCAACCATGCCTACATTCAAACCAAGTCTAGTTTCAAATGTGAGAGCAACCATGCTGAAACAATAAAAGCAAAATGTACAACAGGTGCACAAGAACATGAGAATTACTAAGCATGACTTTTGTATGAAGTGGACATCTCAATTAAACCAACATTAATAGGTTGGAGAGCGTGGTGCGAAATTTGGACTCTGAAGCATTTGTAAAATGACAAATGTAGACCTCAGCACACTCATCTCGCACACAGAAGACTCTAAGTTTTCTAAAATCAGAACCTGTAGTCACCATGCTAGTTGTGACTTGTAAGTGAAGGTCTCCATGCTGTGCGACATCAACTTCAAGGATTTCACCCACATTTTTCAACCGGTCTGCTAGAGTCTATAGTTGGTGTAAATTTGCTAGCCACAAGCTTTTTCAAAATGAAAGCAGAGACAATCAAGTTGCATGAGAATATAATTTAGCATATCAATAAAGTGAATGAGCATGTATCATCCCTTCCATTTCAAGGGTCTATTGATGCAGAGTGCCATTGCTAGACATCATCGCTCTCATTTTGTGATGGTATGCAAGCCCCATTTTTAGCATGTGAATGACACCTGGTCATACATGCTCCATCTAGTCTTAAGGTAGGAGATACCATGGAATGAAATGTAATCAAAATGGAAAACACTGCTCTCAAGAACATGTGCCTATGATGATACAAGCTCAATATACCTTGGTAATGGTAGGAGCGGTATGAAGCAGCCTCCATTTCTTGAGTAGACACAACATCACAACACGAACGTGCATACATTAGCCCTTTGCAGCTAAGTGGCGTGTTGTTTCGCTAGGTGTGCCTGCACATGGTTAAGAGTGTTGCAGTTTTAATAAAATTCTTAAAAACTGTAAAGTTCACAGATTGTTGTGCTCTGTAAAGCAAAGATATGGTAGTGTTGAGGTATGGTGAGCGAGCAAGAGAAAGAGATGACAGCCACATTCCTGACCATATAACTCGATTAATAATTTCCAAGCTCAATATGTAGATGTGACCAATCTCGAATTATGTGAACCTTTATGATACCTCAACTAGGAAAAATGACAATGAGATTGTAAACAATGCATGACAGTAAAAAAAAAATCCCTTGACCAGGCAGTGACACCAAACCTTGCAATAATGATCGATCCCTAAATCTGTTGTGAGTCACAAAACAAATACTGCTGAGCAAGCTATGTACTAAAGGAAAAATGCAGTCTTTCTATAAAGATTCAAGGTTTAACTCACCTACCTAGACAGTGGCTCGATCACAGATTAGCGTCTCTAGCAAAGGACATATAAAGGCCCAGGGGTATGTAGCAGGAGGCATGCAAATGGAGCTCGAATATTTGCACGACACACAGAGATCGACACTCGCGTACGCTGACACTAGCAAATCTTCCAGATGATGATGCCTTCTTTCTTGGAACAACACATGCTATTGAATATGTCTTTGTCATCCTTGCATCCTCCACTTTCACGGACTATGTAGTAGATGTTGTCGATGATGCTCTAGATTTCCTTCACAGAGGCCTTGATCTAGTGCAAGGAGCACACGAAAAGGAAATCTCATATGGAGAAGCAATCACCGCGCGCCGGCTTGTCCTGAACCAATACTCGTAGTCTTGCTTCTGCCCTCTTCAAAATAAAAAGATGCTTCTTTGTGTTTTTTTTTCTATTGTCCTTGCTAATTTTAGCACTATGCTTCTACCAATGCATGATATGGCACAAATCCTTCAAGCTGTGAATATGGACTACAAGCCCTCTACAATACATATTACTTTCCCTATTGTGTATTATGGAGATGTCATATGCGTTGGGTGAAACGATGATGACGAGCTACTTACCTGAGTGCCAAATAATTTATTTGTGCAATAGAAGCCATAACATCTCAAGGAAGTGCAATTCTTCCATTAGTAGTGTCCAAACTAGTAATATAAGGTAGCCTATTTTGGTTCAAATTTTCTTTCCAATCAAAAGTACCCTCAATCCAGGATTCCTCTTGAATAGTGGTTTTCTCTTTTGTTAGCTTGCCATGTGACTTTAGATGCATTGGTACCAATCTATTTTCCCCAGAACAACCCTCTTCTACTTGCGGATTAATCATTCAGATCGGTCCTAGTTTCGATGGCTACAACCCTACTTGTTTTTTGCATGAAATTACTACCGCAACACTTTATAAACCAAATGGAATCAATTTCTATCTTCAAACCTTATGGAGGTGGTTGAGATCAATCATGCTGGTGTAGGTTCAAGCTCTTGGATGAGCGAGTCTTTGCCTAGATGCTCTCTAGAACTCTATTATAGGGTTCTTACAAGGATTTGAGGTCCAACAAGTCAAGGGGGACTAATTGCAATCTTGAGGGACAAACATAATGATATATTTTATCTTTCATGCGATGATCAATGAAGGGACATATTTAGTGAATGTGATGCAAGTTTGAATCATGTCACATCTCACATCTAGAGAGCCATCAACTCGAGGGGAATCAGTACGATGAAATTAAAATCATGCATGATATGAACATCCTATAAAGAGGTTTTTCTCTCATGTTGTTGTTTGTCGATTTTTGTTGGGATTATTTTGCAACTTTCACCAAACATCTTCCAATTGGCACACCACAACTCAAGTGTGAGTAATTGTTGGGAAATTTCTAAGGCAATTATCTTGATTCCATTGTAACTCAAGAGACTCCTCAACATTCAGATTCCATTGTATTTTCATTTCTTTCCCAATTGTTGGGCCATTTCTAAGGCAATAATCTTGACTATAATACCTTTAGCTATTAGGATATCCCAAGATGTTGGGCCTATCCACCACAAACCTACTAAAGTATGGTAGGTCTCCACCCAATTCTTTATAATGATAGCCCATAGTTGTTGTGCATCCAACCTCTTAAGTAGTTGAAACACTAAGGAATATGTTCCCTCTTTTTGTTTCATTAATCCAAGTCCTTTTGACCTCTCAACTATTAAAAACTCCCATGCTACAACATGCCATCGATATTTGTTTCCTTCATGTTCGA
The DNA here is from genome assembly GCF_053477565.2 of Lygodium microphyllum. Lineage (NCBI taxonomy): Eukaryota > Viridiplantae > Streptophyta > Polypodiopsida > Schizaeales > Lygodiaceae > Lygodium > Lygodium microphyllum. Next base: position 3,754,836 of record NC_141149.1, on the reverse strand, counting down.
CTTAGTCTCCATATTAAAATCCATCCTAGCAGACCTACATATTGGAATTTTAAGTTGTCCATACTTGCATTGTCACCCCTCATGCCAATCTCAAGAGCTAGGTGCCTCATTTCTTAAAGAAGTTTTGAACCTCCACATTATGTGCCTCAAAGGAGCATCCCTCTTCTTATATTCCCACATTACAAATGCATAGTTGTTTTGCATCCAACCTCTTAAGTAGTTGAAACACCAAGGAAATAATGATAGCCCATAGTTGTTGTGCATCCAACCTCTGAAGAAGTTGAAACACCAAAAAATATGTTCCCTCTTTTGGTTTCATTAATCCAAGTCCTTCTTTTGACCTCTCAACACTTAAAAACTCCCATGCTACAACCTTCCATCGATATTTGTTTCCTTCATGTTTGAGTTAGTCTCCATTTTCAAAGCCATCCTGGCAGACCTTTATTTGAATTTTAAGGTGTCCATACAAATGGCAAGAGGTTGACAAATTGCTGAAGGTTCAAATAAGAAATATACGCCTCAGCTATCTATATCACTAAAAACATGCAAAAAATTGATTGTTGAATATATTCTATGCAAATCAAGAGCAACCATACTGACAAAATTGCCCACTTCTCATGTCCTTTCTTCCTAAAAAATTAAATTGGATCCAAGAGCACATAATCTACCTTCAATAACCACCAATACCTTTCATGGCTTCATTAGCACATGAAACCCGATGGGATCCATTTTCATCTCCTAACGCTATAATATTGAAGCAATTGAGGCACGCTTCAGAAACCACATAGGCACAAGTCATCCAAAAGCTCACATACCATAACCAGAATCAAACTCTGTTCCTATTTCACACGCATCCATTTTCTCTCTCTGTGATGTATTTTGATTGGTGTAATTCAATTCTCTCTGTGGTATCTTTGATAACTATATTGCATGAGATGTATTCTCATCACCATATTGGGATTGTACTTTTGATAATTGTAAGTTGGATTTAAAGATTTTAGCCCCCACAAGCCAACAAGTGTGATTTATGAATAGACATGGAATGGTGCTTTGTCTAATCTTGGATAGATGTACTAGGTTATGAATAGACTTGGAATGGCACTCTGTTGGTTAAACATACTAGGTTATGGATGTAAAGAGCCAAAGTTGACTTGTGGACCTCATCACCTTGAGGAACATTGTTGGCTTAGGAAGGTTTCATAAACGCCCAAATGAACAAACACCTTAGAATGCATAAACCAAAAGAAATGAAAGGTGGATCAAACATGATTTGGGTGCTCCTGATTTCAAATTTGTCTGGATGCTTGCATGCATTTGATTGGTGGCAATGGCTAGCCACTCCTTTTTGTGTACTATAGAAAACTATCCAGTCACCTCTTGCTTGTCAAATTTAGCATCACTATGATAGTTCTATCCCCCATTGAATAATTGAAACCTCAATTAACAGCTTTGTTGCACACATTTGTCCCCGAATGAATATGAAATGACCCTTAGTTATTCTAGAGTATTGATCCAAATGGCAAAAAATTTTGTCTTAATTTGTATGGTTAGGTCCCTTACGAATTACATGGACGTAGCTCAAAATGGATGTTTTCTAACATAGTCACTCTAGAATGAGTTGTGATAAAGAAGTAAAGTGGAGTTCTTGTCTATGGCTAGGGCGCCATCCAAGCTTATAATGCCACCCTTAAATTCATTTGGAGAATTGTTCTATAAGAATTACTACCAGCCAAGGCATCACAATGGGTTGTTGAACTATGTTGCTTTGTATTTTTTATTTTTCTTTTTTATGGTTTTAATAGTCATAGAGTGTAACTCCTCCTCTCTAGGGACCTCTAAAAGTTAGTCCATAAGGGGCCTTACTAGGAGATCCCAGGGTCTTTGAATTATCTAGAGTATACAACATATGTGTCCTGCTATTTTAAGAACTACTAAAGGAAGATTACGACTCTTGGACACTTGTTATCACTATGGCACTCAAAGGCAAGCGCCATCTTGCTCATTTAAAGAAGTTATACAAATACCAACATTTTCTCCTAACAAGAGTAATAGGATATCTAAAAAAAATTGGATCATTTCAACCATCTAGTCATTAGTTGAAACACTATAGTTATTCAAAATCTTGATGGTTTCTCATCTAAGGCTCATAGGGTGCTAAACCAAGATTATGTTTACATTGGCATGTCCAAGCTTGCAAGGGTGAGTATTTTACTATTGTTCTTAAATTAACCATGATTTGTAGACCAATTCATGTAAGGAGTGCATGAAAACCTATAAGGTTTTTAATCCAAACATTGCCATGCGTGCCATTATACAATATCCTATGTCTGCATGAAGTATTAAAACATGTGCATTAAATGGTTACATCATCCAAAAAAGTTAGAGAAAAGTGAGTAATATTGCACAAAATAGGTATGTAACTACTTGGTTTGAGGCCTCCTTTTTCTGCAACACAGTGGTCATTTTCAACATTTAGTGCTAGGATAAACAAGCCCATGACTATATTTAGATATGGCCTTTTGACTAAAAGTGAAGAGGCTTGCATGTGTGTGTATCTATGTGCATGTGTATGCATGTGCACACATGTTTATGTATGTATGTGTGCATGCATACATGCAGACACATGTGCATACAACATGTTCATATGTGTGTGTAGGGGGGTTAGGAAATCTAGGTTCACCTCCATATGGTTACTTTCAATTTCATTAATTTTTGTGTTGTGTTTACGAGCTAGATTAAAGCTTGACTTTCTTATAATTTCCTATACATAGAATTTTGAGAGAAGGTAGAAAATTCTCTATGTACTTAAAGCTCCCTACTATTACAATTAGGAAGTGGCATTTTTATATAATTCTTTTATATAGGGAATTTTGCGAGAACATAGGAAATCTTCGTAGTGACCTATGTTTCCCTACAAAAATTGCAACATTTCCTACATTTCACAAGATTTCCTATATAGCGATTGATTAAAAGTCCCTTGTGGCTTGGTATAGGCCATTTTACCACACAAAATACATATGAGAGGCTATCCACTAATTGATATCATATATATATATATATATACATAGATACATACATACATACATACATACATACATACATACCCCACATGGTATAGGCCATTTTACCACACAAAATGCATATGAGAGGCTATCCACTAATTCATTTTTGACATGTTTATCTGTACACGTAACAAAGGAATTCATTGTATTATGATATGCATATTTTTTTGTTTAAGTTTTGATATTTTCTATATTGATGTGAATTTTGGTTTGAGTTAACATTTTTGTTCTATAACATTAGCATTTAATCTTAATTTCCTAGACACTTTCAATCAACCACGAAACATTTTGACAAGCTTTGACTTATTGAAATGGAGTTGGGAAGTTTAATCATGCAAAACTAGCATGGTTTGGTTAGAGTTACATTTTCATTAATAGATTTTCAAAAATTTGAAGGCACCAAATGTTTATTCTTTCATGTTTTTACTCCCCCCAACCCAAACTAACATATACGTTGTGAACATTCTCTATGATGTTTGATGATGGAGAATTTGAAGATATTAAATATTAATGAGTTTTTCTACTAGGTGCGGTAATTTCAAGGGTTCTTCAAGTAAACTAGAGCTCTTAAAACTTACAACCATGGGTGTAAAATCTTATGTTTTTTAGTGTTAGTAAGGTATATATTAACTATGGACACAAAATCAGAATATTTAAAAGCATGTGCATTGTACTATTAGTTCCATTGAGATACTTTAATTGATTTCAGTAGTTGGGGTAAATACACAATTAACAGTTGTATCACTAGTATCATTCAATCTCCCACACTATAAAGATAGATATACAAGGCATTCCAATCTATGCTGCAAATTCAGGAGGGTGTTACCTATCTTCAATGTGGTCTTAATTTGGATGCTTCATATAGCATACATATTTCGTACATCACAATTTGCAACAAGTTGCATTTCAGTAGTGACATTTCATTTGCATTATATCTAGCTATGTACATCTGATGTTTTGAAATTTGGATGCATAAGTGGAGACATTGAAGAGTATTTGTATTTAGCTAGATAGGTAAAATAGCAATGTAGTTCTATCAAAAAACATGTTGGATTGCCATACTCATGTAGATGAAATGGTTGGATAGTAATTATGTTAAAGAACAAATTGGACTCTTCTAATGACAAGGCATATTTGGCTCCATTTAATCTAGCAAGGTACCTCTCTTTACACATGGACTAGATTGTCAGGTTCATATCTAATGCAATTTCCTTATTTTATGAGCAAAGGGAAGTAGCTTCTCTTCCTTTTACTCACAAATAAAGTAAAGAAAGTGGGATACTCTGATACCATGAAAAACTTACACGACATAGTGGATAAAACCTAAGCAAGAACTAGAGAATACATAACAAATATGTGAAGAATATAAACTTCTTTAATGCCAAACAAACTCATACAAAGATGGCACTATCCACTTGTGCACTTTCCATGTGAAGCTTAGATAATGATCTAGATAGATGATAGACAAAGAGATTAAGGCTAGTTCGAAAATCTTTCATAGACCTTGTAAATAACAAACCAAACATAAACCTCGTAAATATGCCATTTAAACATGTTGGCAAATGAGTAAGTAAACCCTTGGAAATTACATAGATCCATAACATAAATATTGTACCCTTCACAACAATCCATTGTGTGCACTTTGGGAAACTCTTGTTATTTACATCTTTTAGCATATAAACAATCGTTTCTTAAACCATGTATCAATTGTGCAACAAGAATATATTTATTGAGTCCTATTATTTAACTGATTACTAATTCTTTATGTTAATGGTGCAATGGCCCCTTACATACTCCATGTATATATAGAAGGAGGGGAGGTTCATTGGTTAAGATCAAAGATTGAGTACGAAAAACATTGCCCACATAAAAACAATTAATGAGCTCAACTAGAACTTAGAGGCTTGAACTTCCAATAGTTATAGCAACACTTCACCTAGCCTAAGCGTGATTGGATGTCATTTTATATAAGGAAAATGTTGTTATAGGACATATAGTTTTTATTATGTCACTAGATGAATGTGCCGTAGTTTGGAAGGGGACCAAATAAGTCTAAAAAATATTTTTTCTTTTGTAATGACTCCACACTCAAGGGGACACTTCAAGGTCTAGATCCATTGAGTTGAAAATTTGATGAGATTCTTACTACTTTTCTTTTACTATGAAAGTAAATATCCACCTTATCAAGAAAACGATATCATATAGCAATTAATCATTGACCTATACATGTGCTCCTCTTATTACTTTCATCTGTATGGAAAGAAAACGTATTCGAAATGTGTATGAACTATGCCTTAGAGCACATGCACATGGCTATCTAGCTGATGCTTAAGCCTATTTGTTGTAATGTGTATTACCAATAGACTGAATGATATAAGCATGACAAGTTAGATGCTATGTATGAACTCCATTTGATTTACTATACATAGTTATTTAACTAGTTGCAACTAGATTTTTGTATAAGAAAACATGGCTATGTGAGATGTTATATATAAATTCACCTTGCTTTGCTATGGAGACACTTAACTTGTTATAGCTTTGCTCACTATAAGGAAACGAAGACATAACGATGATCACTTTTGACGCCAATTGCCACATAGCAACACATCTACAGAGAGGTGTATACTGATTGTTTTAACGATGAGATGATAATTTTTTAGAGGAATGATTTTGTCACTTCAAGCGTTAATATATAACCCATATCTTGTAGTAGCTTTTATGTAGTGAAATTTCACTTTAAAAATCCCTAATTGCTAAGCAGAAGAATTTGCGCATTTACTAGGTATGGGTCTTAGATTCTAGCCTGGTGTCTTAAGTCCTTGTCTAAAGTCTCCTCCAGAAGTGTTTAATTGGTAGCGATTAGTAACTCAAAGCGAATTCGTCATAAGCGGCCAAATATGGCTAGAGGTTTTAATTTTGAGCGGGGCCATTAAATCAACGCAGAAGTCGGTACGTGATTATCGTAGCAGCTCAAGCAAGTTCCTCTACTATGCAATTCTTGACAATTACCCTCTACATGACCAACTATACTAGTTGCACCTTAATTTCCACTAGAATATGGAGTACCACGAGACCAGGATAAGTCTAGGGGGTGATAATATTAATCTATTCTAGGAAGGGGTGACAAGAAAGTATGCAAAAGGATGACATAAATTTAAAAACGTAAAGGACAAGAGAAGCGAAAAATAGAGTGATTGTCCAATGCATATAATTTTTAGACAAGAAAAATACTTTAAATTTATATTTGTTAGAGTGATGGGCTCACTCATATAAATTGTAAAATCCGAGTGAGACATGAGATCAATGGATTTCAACCTAAGGAGTCAAAAAACAATTGTAAAATATAAAATAGCATGTGCAAAACGAGAGAATGATCTAAGCTAATACAATATGAGGTTGTTCAAGAAAACTAAGGCCATGCATAAAAACTAGAAAGTGAATGGATAAGCTTGTTCTTGTGGTATGAAATCTTGTGAGCTCTCTTCTTATTTCTTACTTGAGAGAGAGAGAGAGAGAGAGAGAGAGAGAGAGAGAGAGAGAGAGAGAGAGAGAGAGAGAGAGAGAGAGAGAGAGAGAGAGAGAGAGAGAGAGAGAGAGAGTTATATTAATGTCTTCTAAAGACCAAAACTGGCCTATGAGACAAACTGTGATACAATTGATGAGGTCCAGCTATCCAAAATAAAAGTGCTGAATGAAAAGCTAAAAACTGGAAACTGGAAATACGGTGCTGTGAGTGTGATAAGTGTCGTGTATGTGTATGTGCGTATGTAGCTCTGGTACTCCAGATAATGGCTACAAAAGGGGAACAAATGCCAGCTGTGATAGGGGAACAACTGTCGGCTGTGATAAAGTGGTGCAATGTGTATATGTAACAGATGCAGGGAGATATACTATCCTGGGATGTAGTAGCAGTCGTCGAAGTCGCTAATAGCAGGTGATCCCTCCTGGATACAGGATGTGGTACATCGGCGGTGGAGAAAGAGCAAACTGGAGATCTGAGATCCAATGTGTCGAGTGTCATCGGATCTCAATCTGATGTTGATGTAGATCAAGAATCCTCCGGATCTCCTGCTGGTGTGGCTGTGGGGTCCGAAACCCACGGATCCTCGTGCGGCGTCGGGTACGCTGGTCCTCAGCCTGCTGTAGTGTGAGCCCGAAGGTCTGGTTGGAGGCTGGTACAGTAGCTCTTACTCTGTCTGTCTGAAAGAACTATGTAATAGTCGTCTGGGTGGGCCCCTCTCTGACTGGGACCCGCTGTGTGCTCTGCTCTCTGATGTGCCATGCCTTTCCCAGAAAAGCGCAGGATAAAAGCAGAAGAAGGCGCCTTGACCGGCAACCAATCCCTGAAAAATTCAAATGTTCGGGCACGACCCTCAGAAAGCTTCGGTGTCAGGCCAAGGCAACGAAAGAGAAAAAAGGCGCACCATTAAAATGCGAAAGCGCCCCCGAATCTGTGTAAAAGAGCACCAGGCTCACTCCTGTGCAAAGTGTATGCATTAGTTGGGAATAGGATAAATTAGAATGGTGGGAAATGGGAAAAGGGCCCAGGCCACGGCCGGACATGTAAAAGATAAAAAAGGGGATGACCACCCAAAAAGGATTTAGGGTTTTGTATATAAAGTTGAAAAGTGAATGGAAAGCTCATTCTTTGGTGTGTGGCAAAAGGAGTCTTCTTCTTCCTCTCTTCTTCTCTCCTTCTTGCTTGTGTGATGCTCTTGAGAGAGGGAGTGTGAGAGTGTGAGGGATTGAGTGTGTGTGAGAGTGAGGGATCAAGAGGGTGAAGCTCTTCACCATCTTCTCTCCTCTTCTTCTCTTCTCTCCCCTTCTCTTCTCTTGTGCGCGCGGCTATGGAGGATGGAGCTTGGAGATGGAGGAGGCTTGAGGATGCTTGAGCTAGCATCTAGGATTGTGGAGCTACCGGAGTGCAAGAGAGAGGAGGGTACTCGATCGAGCATCAAGGTAAGCTCACTACACTCGTAGGATCGATGGCGCGTTGGCTAGGTGAGATATAGCCATTAGAGCTCGCTTGAAACGCTTGAAAGAATAAGCAGTCCAAGGGTCTTGGTAGTTGAGCGAAAGCACCCACATTTTGGTTCCGTTGCCGGGACAAACGGATTCAAGCTTGAGCACTTGCGTGCCTCACATCGAGCATCGAAGTAGGGTATTCATCCCCGAAACGGAGCTTGAGATAGGTAGGAAGTTGGGTGCTTTTAATCTTCGGAACAAGTAAGTATTTTGGGATATTTTGGTTGTTTGATGATTGGAAAGCATGGAGGATCTATTCCAGTTTTTTGCCTTCGATTTTTGTTGCATTTAGCGTAGGTTAGAGTTAGGAGATCAAACCGGAAAAGGGTAGGGTTCCCTGTTTCAAAACAGGGTAAAAACAAGGAGAAAATCATGCAAAATGCGCAAAATACTCGCTAATGAGGACTAAGATCGACAAGAGAGTGATCAGGGGCATCAACACCACAGCTGGGAAGGCATATAAGAACCAGGAGGCCAAAAGAGAACTCATTTGTGCCATTTCAGTGTGAGAGAAAGAGAGAGAGAGAGCTAGGAAGCCCCAGGCCGTGTGATTCGATCGCATCACCGACGCACTCACCGACCCATTCAGGTATATGAATCCCTCCCTCAAACCCCCTAGATAGGATCTGGAGGTTTGTGCTTGGAATGGTTGAGTAAATCATAAGAATCGGGTAAGATCAGCATCACACTGTTTCCGTCACGCCGCTTTCGGCCCATCCAAGCGATTGCTTCTGGGCCGAGTCCCAGAATCGGCCTTCGGCCCCTTGCCATTCGGCCACTCGGTTGGAACCCTAGTCGGCACTTAGACCGTCCGAGTCAACCCGTCCGAGTGACCCTACTGGAATCGTCCGAGCCAGAACTTTTTGACCACGTGGCACATTCGGCCTTGTGCCATTCGGCCCGTCCGAGCGACCCGTCCGAGTTCCAAAATCGGAACTCGACCACACCGGGATTCGACCCTCGGCCAACTGCGGTTCGACCCATCCGAATTATCCTTCCGAACCTGCCATTCGGCCCGTCCGAGTAAAAATCGTCCGAGCCAGATTTGGAGATTTGGCCCTTGACCCTGTGCCATTCGGCCCGTTCGAGTGACCCACTCGAACCACTTGGTCCGAATGCAACTTTCTGTCAAAGCTGTCAGAAATTTGACCCGACCCGGCAAATGTGCATTAGCGCAACTTGTCGAAACCCTTCGGGTGTTTAGAACTTGATTCTGGCACACGGGATAAGAGAAATTGTAGTACACAGCCGCTTAGCGGTGGTGGGTAGCAGACAGTTGAGGGATCCAAGGACTAGGACGTGAGTCGCTAAGCCACGAAGACCTGATTGATCAGAAGCAAACAAGGAAACATACAAGGAGTCCTAAACCCTGACTAAACGGCTGGAAAATGGACCTACAAGCCTATCAGGCCAGAAACGAGCGAGAGTGAGTGAGGCACCGAGGAATTACTTGCTACACTCACATTGAATTTTGCACTTGAAGTACACTTAAGGAAACTGAAAGCCTGATTGGGCACAAGTGCACGAGGAACAACACACTCACCGAGTGGCTGTAAATTAAGAATTGTATTCAGTAATTAAGGGAACTCACTCAGATAAATTGCTCAAGGAACCCACCAATAGGAGAGGACCCAAGACGTAGACAAACACGGGAAGCGTAGGAGAGAACCAAGCGAGGAGCGCCAACGACAAGGACCTATCACGACTGGTCAACCTGATCGACAGTACAGCGAGGCGCAAGAATTCGACCATGACGGAGGAAGGCTCAGACCATCGGTTTACCAAGGAGCTTGATGTGAGCGCATTCCCAGACGCTATACATGAGATGGTGAGCAGTTACGATGCGCATGCCCGGTACGAGCACCGTGGCAGGACAACAGATGCAATCATTGCAGACCTAGAGGAGGAGAGAAGGCTAGCCTGCCAGGCATAGCCGAGTATAGTAGGGATTAACAAGCCAGGAGCCTAAGGCAAAGCATGGAGCTGCATGAGGTGCAGCGAGTGCTAAACTTGGCTGGCCGGAACCGAAGAGACCAGGAAAGAGCACTAGAGGGAGGCCTGACGCTGAGCGAGCTCCTCATGAAGCGGCTGCTTGATAACACCGCAGTAGAGCAGAGTGCCACTGCACTAGCGACGTCGCCGCTTGCAGGATTAGGGGCAAACTAGGGCTCAAAGAGCCAGGCCAAAATACCGATTGTTGCCAAGCAACTCGACAAGTACCAACCGCATGACGATCCGTACAACTTCGTTGAGCAGTTTGAGCAAGTCTGCGAAGCCAATGGCCTCAATGACCAGACTCAACGTTCGCAAGCATTTGGACTTTGCTTAAGCAATAAGGGTAGGACGTGGTATACAAGCATGGATGCCGTGGAATGAGCCAACTTCAATAACCTCAAGGATCTCTTCGTCAAGAGGTTCGCCGAGCCCGGATACTCCGACAACCTGCTAGTACGCTTGATGAATGTCAAACAGAAGGAGAAGGAGGGCATCCGCGACTATGTGACCCACGTGAGAAGTCTCTTTAAGAGAATCCCCTTAGGCGAGCGACCGACTAACAGAGCAGTGTCAAATGTATTCATCAGCGGAATTAGAGATAAGGAGTTATATAAGGCATTGGCAGGCAATTCAAGCTTGCAGCGAGATAAGGTGGCTAGAGTTTTTGAGGAAGCCATTAGAGTCGATGACCAGCTGAAAGAGCGGAGCTCTAGGAGCTCAAATCTAGAAGAGACCAACCCACGCAGTTTAAAGAGAACGCCAGCTTCTAGTGAGCGGTCGAACCCATCATCCCAAGATAAGGGGAAAGCCACCGAGACAGACCAAGGCTTGGCGGAGGTCAAGATGGAATTAGCCAAGATACAGGACATGCTGAGATGACCAACGCGCCCACACATCCAGTGCGTGTACTGTGGCGGAAACCACTTGCCGGCCGAGTGTTAAGACCCTAGGTCAAGACCTTGTGCTAACTGCAGGAGGTTCGGCCACGATACCGCACAATGCAAACTACCAAGAAGGTTTCCATACTCGCAACCCTACGGCCAGCCTTATCTAGCTAACAGGCCGTAGCCATTCTTCGAAAGGGGAGCCCCATTGGCTCTACCCGCGCCTAACGATATGAAACCAGCCGTCCCTAGAATGGATATAAATCCCACCGGCATTCCTAGACCGCCTGGTCCTTATGTGACCCACCCACCGAGCGATGCTCCAGTTCATTACGTGGAGGAGCCAAATGATGAAGAGACCTACATATACCCTTACGTCTTGCATGACGACGAGGGTAACACGGTCCTCATGGATTATTGACCCGTGGCGGTGATGCAGGATCCAGTCACTTGTTGGACTTGCGGACACCCCGGTCATGTCTCATCACACTGCCCTGAAAGAGAGCAGCAAAACAGGGACAAGGCTGACCAAAGGTGTGCAGAGTGCGGAATCACCCATCTTTTCATTGATTGCCCAAAGCGGAAGCCGTCCTCTAGCGCAACTAATTTTCCATCCGTCCCATTAGGGCTGTTTGGTGTCGAAAACCCCGATGGGGAGGCCACATCTATTCCCTTACGAGTTATGACCCGAGCCCAAACCAAGCAGGCCGGCATCTCTCTGCCAGGACCTAGCAATCTGGACGCAGCCTCAATAGGATAGAAAAGCTGCAGGCGGAAAAAGAAGAGATCGGACGCTAAGGTCGCATTGAAGACCGAGAGTGCTACGACTTTACCTGCTGGGAAGAAAGTCTCAGACGCGAAGGCAGAGACTTCAGCCCCTAAGACAACCAAAAAGGGAAGCGCTAAGATAGGGGAATACCCGCACCCCAAGCGACAATTGGAGGCCATAGAAAAGGTAAAGGAATGGGTGAGGGAGGCTCAACGGCACCTCAAAGATGCTGAACCCATCACGGAGGACGAGATCGATGATCTCTCCAGCATAAGCATGCCAATTTCACCGCCTCAGCCTAAGTCATCCGAGGCTACTATGCCACAAGCAGTGCCACTGAGACCAAGCCTAGACGTAACAGAGCCGCAGATCAGCCGCGGCCATTGGCCCGGACAGTCTAGGCTAAAGGAAGGACGAGTATTTAACAATCTCGTGACCACACTAGTGACCACCCCTATAACATTTGGCCTGGGAGATCTGCTTAAGTAGCACCCTGCCCTATGGCAAGACCTTAGGCAGTGGGTTGAGGGCTCACAAGAGCAGGTCATGGTAGATCCTCAAGACCAGGATGCAGAAACACAATTGCCCAGTCTAACGCTGCACTCCGTGCCTAAATCTTTGCACGTCAATGCCTTTTGGGAAGGCTCTGAGATGCACGCAGTCCTGCCGGTCCTAGCCCTGGGTGACGCAACAAGGATGGGAATCGTAGACATGGGAGCCGGGGTTAGTGTGCTTAGCAACGCGGTGTTGCAGACTTGGGGAAACCCGCCTGTTGAAGCTGCTAGGTTGAACATCACGCTAGCAAATGGTATGAGAGTGAAACCATTCGGGGTCCAGAAAAATTGGCCAGTGAAGATCGCAGGTGTCCAGTTCTCCGTTGACTTTATAGTCATGAAGGGAGTGGACTACGATGTTCTATTAGGCTGACCCTGGATGCGCAACGCTAGAGTCATCGAAGATTGGGGTAACGGCTTGATCTTCCTTGGCAATAGAACTAATGCCGTAAGAATAGAGATGGACACTTGGAAGACCTCACCAGTCGACCTGGATGCCATCTCTGCTATGCTCAAAGGGAACACTCAGGTCAGGAAGCCCTATGAGTCCTTGACTAAGTATATCCCATACCCAGAGGATGAGCGGGATTGGATGCACGTCCTCGCTACAATTGAACTGCCATTCTCTGACCAGGAGGTGTACGAGCAGGCCATCAAAACGGTCGGCAAGACAAACGGAACACTTCCTACGCCACTCTACATGATGGCAGCAAGCCTCCATGGAGGGCCTAAGCCTGTTACCTTCCAAGTACCTTCCAACAAAAGGGAACTCCAGGGAATACTGGAATACTTAACGGACCAGCTAGCGGGCAACTCAGCCGCCAACCTCAAGCCGCTCCAGGACCTCTTGGAGGATTCCGAGTGGCAGTGGACCAGGGTTCACGAGCTGAACCTCATGTATAACTGGGTCTTGGTTCCCGACCAATGAGACGAGGCAGAGCAAGCCTTGGGAGACGATGAGCAATCAAGTGACAAAGATTCTTGTGATGAATACGAAGACTGCCAATCCTTCGGTGATGAAAGCGAGGGTGAAGTGGATACCATAGAGTACGACACTGAAGGATGAGAAATTGAGCAGATACGGGCAAACGCCAAGCCACAGAAAAAACAGGCCCTTAGAATGGACCAAGGAGTCATGTGCATGAAATGTGATCGTGCTTGGTTGGAATGCATAGGAGCCGTAGACCTTGAGCAAGCCGGCCTAGCCCAACCAAGAACGACATCAATACTTAGAATCGAATCGCCATCTGAACTGCGGCCACTAGGGGAGACCACCTCTTCTAGTGAAAATGGAGGGTTTGACTCTGAATCGGAAGTTACTTTAGATAGCGACCCAGAGATCCCCAGGCCGCCCATGACCAGATGCACCAAGGGGGATTTACCCGTCCACCTGAGGCGCATACGATTAAGGTAGGATAAGGCAAAGCATCCCAAGGATGCACGATCACAGGAACAACGAAAACCGCAAGACCTCCCTAAATGCTTCACTAAATTCAAAAAAGGGGATAGGGTAGTGGTTCTGCTAGGTGCCAAGCGCCAAGGGCAGACAAGCAAACCAATCGAAGGGCCAGCCAAGGTCAAGGAGGTAAACCTAGCCCTGGAAGGGGAAGTACCCCGACCAGTGTTCATTGCCGATGACTTGACTAGTGAAGAAGAGTTGAGTCTTGTCGCTCTCTTGTGGGAGTCCATAGACGTATTTGCTTGGTCCTTAGAAGAGCTACGGGGGGTAGATCCGAGTGTTATGAATCACAGCATACCCATGACGTCGGATGCAACGCCGGTCAAGCAGCGATCGTACCCCATGAATCCAAAGCATGCTCATGCTGTCAAAGAGGAAATCAACAAGCTGATGAGAGCTGCATTCATTTACGAAATTGAGTACGTAGACTGGGTGTCGCCCATAGTCATTGTGATGAAGAAGAACGGAAAAATTCGAGTGTGCGTCAATTACAAGAAGGTGAACGCTGCTACGAAGAGAGACAAATACCCCTTGCCGTACACCGAGCACATGCTTGAGAGGTGGCAGGCAAGAAAGCCTACAGTTTTCTGGATGGCTTCTCAGGGTAAAACCAGGTGCAAGTGCATCCTGTAGACAGGCACAAGACCGCCTTTGCCAGTGAGTGGGGCGTCTTTGCGTACGTAGTCATGCCCTTCGGGTTAACGAATGCCCCCGCTACCTTTCAACGCCTCATCTGCACCATATTCAAGGACATGCTTCGCAAGGAGTTAGAGGTCTTTGTCGATGACCTGTGTGTCCATTAGACCTGGATTGAACACCTAGACAAACTCCGCACGGTCTTTAAACGGTGTCGCTTATATCGTCTCTCCCTAAACCCCTTGAAATGTCAGTTTTGGGTGAAGCACGGATGCATCCTAGGACACGTGGTGTCGAAGAACGGCATTGCCATGGACTTCTCGAAGGTCAGTGTTATCGTTGACCTTCCACCCCCAAGTAATTACAAGGGAGTTCAATGCTTCTTAGGTCACATAGGATACTATCGGCGGTTTGTACTGAACTATGCGCTGATCGCTAGGCCATTGTACAAGCTGCTAATCGTCTTCGAGTGGACCGAAGCCTGCCAACCGGCGTATGAAGAATTGAAAAAGGCTCTAACAACGGCACCGATCCTACGAGCCCCGGACTGGACCATTACCTTCCACGTACACATTGACGCCTCTAAGTTTGCCGTGGGAGCAGTGTTGTGCCAACCTGGTGAGCATAACTTAGACTACCCAGTAAGCTTTGCTAGCAGACAACTCACTGAGACGGAGATGAATTATTCAACAACAGAAAGGGAGGGACTAGCCATGGTGTTTGCCGTGAAGAAATTCTGGCACTATCTATTGGCCACACCTTTCATTTTCTTCGTGGACCATCAAGCCCTGCTCTACTTAGTGAACAAACCTTGTGCTACAGGATGCATAGCTCGATGGCTCCTCCTGCTCCTGGAGTTCGATTTCTCCGTGGTGGTACGAAAGGGAAAATAGCATTACATGGCTGATCACATGTCCCGTATACCCACAGGAGAAGTAGCTGGACAAGGCATCATTGAGAGTTACCTGATGCCCACTTATTCCACCTGTCCAGAGAGAGAGATCTATTTAAGGCTGATCTGACGCCATACTGGGCAGATGACATAGTCCAAGTGCTCGAGCACGGACTACCTGAGCGACCAATAGAAAAGGCACGACTTAGGCGCTTGATCTTGAAGCTCCAACCCTACCAGCTGATTGCAGGCCAACTCCATAGGTTGGGGCAAGACGGATTGCTGCGTAGGTATGTGTGTGAACATGAGATGCATGATGTGCTCTCAGAAGCGCACAGTGGCATTGCAGGTGGACACTTTAGCGGAGACACAACAGCACGGAAGGTGTTGCAGTCCCAACTATGGTGGCCCACACTTTTCCGCGACGCCAAGCGATTTGTCAAGCATTGTGACGAGTGCCAGTGGGCAAAAGTTTCGATTCGTAAGGATCAAATGGAGTTAACCCCAATTGTTGCTCGCCAACCCTTCGAAAAATGGGGAATTGACTTCATAGGACCAATCAGCCCCACAACACAGTACTCACAAGCCAAGTACATCATGGTGGCCACGGATTACCTCATGAAATGGGCAGAGGCAAGAGCAACATGAAAAAAGGACGCTAGAATGACTGTCAAGTTCTTATGGAAGCAAGTGATCTCGCGCTTCGGTTGCCCCCATCGAACTGGTTAGCGACTAAGGCACACACTTCATCAACGAAGTGATAGCACATCTCCTATCCACCTTTCTTATCATCCATCACAAATCCTTGCCATACTACCCTCAGGCTAATGGCTAGGCCGAATCAACTAACAAAATTCTTATTAACATCCTGACAAAAGTAGTCTCAGCCTCAAGAAGCGACTGGGACAACAAGTTGATGGCATCCTTGTGGGCCTACCGCACAGCTTATAAAACGGTCGTCGGTCAAACCCCCTTTAGGCAGACCTATGGGACTGAGGCAATTCTACCAGTAGAATTCTTCATCCCTAGCCTGAGAATAGCACTCCAAGAATGATGGGAAGGGAATGAAGCATGGATGCAACGCCTGACCGAGCTGGAACGCCTATCAGAGACTCGTCTTCTAGCCACCCACGCGCTCATCTGCGAGAAGGCTCGACGAAAGATGTGGTTTGACAAGCATGTTAAGCAGCGAGACTTCGAACAAGGGGATCTTGTTCTGCTATACTCGGTAAAAGGACACAAACAGAAGATGAAGTTCTGAGGACTAGGGCCTTTTAGAGTATGCATGATTGGTAGAACCGGGAATGTTGAGTTGGAGACACTTGACGGTGAAGGAGTGGGCTTATTAACAGCAGCCACGTAAAGAAGTACTATCCTCCTTCCCATCCATTACATGAGCCACCCATGCTAGAAGCCCCACTGAACGTCTGCATGGCAGCTGTAACCGACCTTACAGATCAGGACGAGGAAGCAGTGGCACCGGCGTATCTATGAATCACAGTCACAGCAGGCGCGGTGTATTCTTTCGACGCCTTGATTGATGAAGGGGCCGACTACAACATCTTGATGCATGACCATTGGACATGCATTGGTCAACTGACACTACAACCCACTAATGCCAACCTCACCCCGTTTGGGGGTACTGCCTATTCACTCCTGGGGAAGTGCAAGGTACTCGTTTCCATCGAGACTAAAAGTTTACCAGCCTTCTTGCATGTGTTGCCTAACACTAAAGCAGCCGGTAATGTGTCACTATTGGGTCGTACCTTCAAGAAGCTAACGCACTGTAATGTGGATTACAACCTAAACCGCATTCATCTTGCCATCAGCAACACCCGTATAGTGACGATCTTCAGCAAGGGCTGTCATGATTCCTCCACCATCACGACACCACCGGTAGAAACCCCTAGAACCACACTCCAGCCCCAGTCTAAACTGGAGAAACATGTGGCTTTGTGCCACGCTCTCGACCCCAGGCCCAAATCCACCAAGAATGCTCACAAGGCCAAGGAGTCCAGACTTATGTGGGTGCCAAAATGGCAGAAACCACATTCGGGTACACCACCCAAACTGGATCCTAACCACCAGAAACATTGAAAAATTCTCACAAGAGCTGGATCACTTTAAATGCGTAGAATTCCTCAGAACATACAATTTGGACCAAGAAGGGGGCATTGTAACAATAGGCCGAGGAGAGGGCGCAAAGAAGGTACAGGTTCGGTTGGGCCCAGCCTTGGTGGAAAAAGCTCTGGGATTGGTACCTAGACAAAAAGGCGACAAAAAACGGATGTTTATGCCTTGCTAAACATGAAGAAGGAAGAGGTACTCACGAACGACGGCATAAGCATCGAGGACATCCCTGACACTGACGCCAGGCTGCAGGCCAAGTTAGTGCTGGAACAGAAACTGAAGGCTAGGGATGAGAGGGAGGAACATTGGAGGCAGCTACTCGAAAATGAGACGCAAGAGTTAGTAAACATGCAAAGAGGGCACAAGCTCCTAATAGTGCAGTACCGGGAGCTTGCTGCGAAAGTTGCTAAGGTGGATACACTCAAGGTGGAGCTGAATGCTAGGGATGAAGAAAGCCCACGAGGCATGGAGGAGCAGGAGGAGGAGCTCAAGAGCCTAACAGATTAGCCGACCTCTGAACGACAAGAACAAGAGAGGCTAGTCAGGGAACTAGAGGATTATGGATAGAAAATCATGATACTGACCTTAAGATAAGGGGAGGGCCTGGAAGTGATGAACAAAAGGGCAGAGGAGTGGGCCGCGCACAACGAGAGGAGGGTGAAGATACTGGCACGCCGCCTTGCTTTAACAGAAAAAGAGAAAATCATCGCGGAGAGCAAGGCGGAGGCAGCCAAAGTGGCCTTCAGCGCTCAATAGAAGACCTTCCTAGATACCAACTTGGACACCACCCACACAGCACAAGGAGAGCCGCTGGAAGCAGTGCAGAGAAAGCTCGGCATGGCAAGAAGAGCCCTACACGCTGGACCACTTGGTCCGAATGCAACTTTCTGTCAAAGCTGTCAGAAATTTGACCCGACCCGGAAAACGTGCATTAGCGCAACTTGTCGAAACCCTTCGGGTGTTCAGAACTTGATTCTGGCACACGGGATAAGAGAAATTGTAGTAGACAGCCGCTTAGCGGTGGTGGGTAGCAGACAGTTGAGGGATCCAAGGACTAGGACGTGAGCCGCTAAGCCACGAAGACCTGATTGATTAGAAGCAAATAAGGAAACATACAAGGAGTCTTAAACCCTGACTAAACGGCTAGAAAATGGACCTACAAGCCTATCAGGCCAGAAACGAGCGAGAGTGAGTGAGGCGCCGAGGAATTACTTGCTACACTCACATTGAATTTTGCACTTGAAGTACACTTAAGGAAACTGAAAGCCTGATTGGGCACAAGTGCACGAGGAACAACACACTCACCGAGTGGCTGTAAATTAAGAATTGTATTCAGTAATTAAGGAAACTCACTCAGATAAATTGCTTCAGGAACCCACCAATAGGAGAGGACCCAAGACGTAGACAAACACGGGAAGCGTAGGAGAGAACCAAGCGAGGAGCGCCAACGACAAGGACCTATCACGACTGGTCAACCTGATCGACAGTACAGCGAGGCGCAAGAATTCGACCATGACGGAGGAAGGCTCAGACCATCAGTTTACCGAGGAGCTTGATGTGAGCGCATTCCCAGACGCTATACATCAGATGGTGAGCAGTTACGATGCGCATGCCCGGTACGAGCACCGTGGCAGGACGACAGATGAAATCATTGCAGACCTAGAGGAGGAGAGAAGGCTAGCCCGCAAGGCATAGCCGAGTATAGTAGAGATCAACAAGCCAGGAGCCTAAGGCAAAGCATGGAGCTGCATGAGGTGTAGCGAGTGCTAAACTTGGTTGGCCGGAACCGAACAGACCAGGAAAGAGCACTAGAGAGAGGCCTGATGCTGAGCGAGCTCCTCATGAAACGGCTTCTTGATAACACCGCAGTAGAGCAGAGTGCCACTGCACTAGCGACGTCGCCGCTTGCAGGATTAGGGGCAAACTAGGGCTCAAAGAGCCATGCCAAAATACCGATTGTTGCCAAGCAACTTGACAAGTACCAACCGCATGACGATCTGTACAACTTCGTTGAGTAGTTTGAGCAAGTCTGCGAAGCCAATGGCCTCAATGACCAGACTCAATGTTCGCAAGCATTTGGACTTTGCTTAAGCAATAAGGGTAGGACGTGGTATACAAGCATGGATGCCGTGGAATGAGCTAGACTTATGTGGGTGCCAAAATGGCAGAAACCACATTCGGGTACACCAGCCAAACTGGATCCTAGTTACGTAGCATTATGTTAGAGCACCTTCCCACAACCCCTTTTTCCAATGGTGTGTCCTAGCGCTAAGAGTGGCAAGACTACGTGCATTTTTGTGCCCTCCCAGAAGGCATTAACATGTAAGGACTTGGGCCTTGAGTGTAGCATCAAGCTAGGTATCTAAGTCACTACACTATGGTCATGTAGGTCAGCTGCTTCTTGCTCAGTTGGTCCTTCCACCCACTTCTTCAACTCCTGCCACAACATTAGGAGCTGCCGAAGCATGTCTCCTAAGTGCAAAGTCACAGGGGTTGTCACTAGTGTCCTAAGAAGGTTGTCAACTACTTGCTGCCCTCCTAATTCCATGTTTCTTGGCCAATGGCTATGGCTTGTGGCACTTAAGCTTTGTCTATGCGGTCCTACTCGAGGTGCAGATGCATCTCTTCACTTCAGTTGCATAGGTAAAACTGGCATGCTCACACTAGAGAGCTCATCGATTTCATCTTCTAGAATGGGGTCCGTATCCTCCAAGTTCTCTTGGGCTTCTCTCACCCACTCCTTAACCTTATTTATGGCTTCAAGCTAGCGTTTTGGGTTGGGGTACTCCCCAACCTTGGCACTCCCCTTTTCCACAGTCTTCAAAGCAAATGTTTCCACTTCTACATCTGTGACCTTTTTCCTGGTGGTCAAGGTTGGCTACAACGTCTGCCAGAGCGACCTTCAGTGGTGTGCTATCCTTGTTTGCTAGTACAATAGTACAAAATTGAAGGAACCATGACAAACATAATGGCCATGTTCTGTAGTAGCTCACAGACCTCTCATTTATCAGGAGGATTCACCAATAGCTTTTCATTTATTAGAAAAAAAAAGTTCCAATCACTACCTGAGTTGGACTTGGTATTGTTAATGGATCCGCAGTTGCTGCTCCTATTACATGACCATCTGGCCCTGCCAGTTGTTATGCAAGTGTCTCCTTTATTAGTCAAAAGGAAACATCTAGAAAGACCTATACTAACCTAGAAATCCAACAAAAAATATGGTATATATATGAATCTAATGTCAACTAAGTAAATCCAATGTCATCAAATTAACAACATACTAATGCAACAAAAAATATGGTATATATATGAATCTAAAACCATTTAAAATTTCATCACAAAAGTGAAGAATAGACTTAGAGAGAAAAGAGTGCTTACATTATAAGCTTACTTTTGCTTTGTCATATTGAATATGTCATTCGAACAATGCAATACATCATCCCTTGCATCCCAACCTCCAAATAGGTTATAAAACAATCATGCAAGCCCCTTTTCTAAGCCAAAAAAAGGATCATTTCAGATTGTAAATCACTTGCTCTCCCAATGCAAATACAATGCTTCTAGCTTCATTGTGTCTGCTCAGTGTATCCACCAATTACTAGATAACCAAATACTAAATCTTCTTTAGTTCTGCATTTAGATCCGCTAGTTAAAAAACATGGCTGTTCAAAGCAAATGCTTTACTCAACCATGCCTACATTCAAACCAAGTCTAGTTTCAAATGTGAGAGCAACCATGCTGAAACAATAAAAGCAAACTGTACAACAGGTGCACAAGAACATGAGAATTACTAAGCATGACTTTTGTATGAAGTGGACATCTCAATTAAACCAACATTAATAGGTTGGAGAGCGTGGTGCGAAATTTGGACTCTGAAGCATTTGTAAAATGACAAATGTAGACCTCAGCACACTCATCTCGCACACAGAAGACTCTAAGTTTTCTAAAATCAGAACCTATAGTCACCATGCTAGTTGTGACTTGTAAGTGAAGGTCTCCATGCTGTGCGACATCAACTTCAAGGATTTCACCCACATTTTTCAACCGGTCTGCTAGAGTCTATAGTTGGTGTAAATTTGCTAGCCACAAGCTTTTTCAAAATGAAAGCAGAGACAATCAAGTTGCATGAGAATATAATTTAGCATATCAATAAAGTGAATGAGCATGTATCATCCCTTCCATTTCAAGGGTCTATTGATGCAGAGTGCCATTGCTAGACATCATCGCTCTCATTTTGTGATGGTATGCAAGCCCCATTTTTAGCATGTGAATGACACCTGGTCATACATGCTCCATCTAGTCTTAAGGTAGGAGATACCATGGAATGAAATGTAATCAAAATGGAAAACACTGCTCTCAAGAACATGTGCCTATGATGATACAAGCTCAATATACCTTGGTAATGGTAGGAGCGGTATGAAGCAGCCTCCATTTCTTGAGTAGACACAACATCACAACACGAACGTGCATACATTAGCCCTTTGCAGCTAAGTGGCGTGTTGTTTCGCTAGGTGTGCCTGCACATGGTTAAGAGTGTTGCAGTTTTAATAAAATTCTTAAAAACTGTAAAGTTCACAGATTGTTGTGCTCTGTAAAGCAAAGATATGGTAGTGTTGAGGTATGGTGAGCGAGCAAGAGAAAGAGATGACAGCCACATTCCTGACCATATAACTCGATTAATAATTTCCAAGCTCAATATGTAGATGTGACCAATCTCGAATTATGTGAACCTTTATGATACCTCAACTAGGAAAAATGACAATGAGATTGTAAACAATGCATGACAGTAAAAAAAAAATCCCTTGACCAGGCAGTGACACCAAACCTTGCAATAATGATCGATCCCTAAATCTGTTGTGAGTCACAAAACAAATACTGCTGAGCAAGCTATGTACTAAAGGAAAAATGCAGTCTTTCTATAAAGATTCAAGGTTTAACTCACCTACCTAGACAGTGGCTCGATCACAGATTAGCGTCTCTAGCAAAGGACATATAAAGGCCCAGGGGTATGTAGCAGGAGGCATGCAAATGGAGCTCGAATATTTGCACGACACACAGAGATCGACACTCGCGTACGCTGACACTAGCAAATCTTCCAGATGATGATGCCTTCTTTCTTGGAACAACACATGCTATTGAATATGTCTTTGTCATCCTTGCATCCTCCACTTTCACGGACTATGTAGTAGATGTTGTCGATGATGCTCTAGATTTCCTTCACAGAGGCCTTGATCTAGTGCAAGGAGCACACGAAAAGGAAATCTCATATGGAGAAGCAATCACCGCGCGCCGGCTTGTCCTGAACCAATACTCGTAGTCTTGCTTCTGCCCTCTTCAAAATAAAAAGATGCTTCTTTGTGTTTTTTTTTCTATTGTCCTTGCTAATTTTAGCACTATGCTTCTACCAATGCATGATATGGCACAAATCCTTCAAGCTGTGAATATGGACTACAAGCCCTCTACAATACATATTACTTTCCCTATTGTGTATTATGGAGATGTCATATGCGTTGGGTGAAACGATGATGACGAGCTACTTACCTGAGTGCCA
This sequence comes from Lygodium microphyllum, assembly GCF_053477565.2. Classification (NCBI taxonomy): domain Eukaryota; kingdom Viridiplantae; phylum Streptophyta; class Polypodiopsida; order Schizaeales; family Lygodiaceae; genus Lygodium; species Lygodium microphyllum. Next base: position 3,731,879 of record NC_141149.1, on the reverse strand, counting down.
AATAATTTATTTGTGCAATAGAAGCCATAACATCTCAAGGAAGTGCAATTCTTCCATTAGTAGTGTCCAAACTAGTAATATAAGGTAGCCTATTTTGGTTCAAATTTTCTTTCCAATCAAAAGTACCCTCAATCCAGGATTCCTCTTGAATAGTGGTTTTCTCTTTTGTTAGCTTGCCATGTGACTTTAGATGCATTGGTACCAATCTATTTTCCCCAGAACAACCCTCTTCTACTTGCGGATTAATCATTCAGATCGGTCCTAGTTTCGATGGCTACAACCCTACTTGTTTTTTGCATGAAATTACTACCGCAACACTTTATAAACCAAATGGAATCAATTTCTATCTTCAAACCTTATGGAGGTGGTTGAGATCAATCATGCTAGTGTAGGTTCAAGCTCTTGGATGAGCGAGTCTTTGCCTAGATGCTCTCTAGAACTCTATTATAGGGTTCTTACAAGGATTTGAGGTCCAACAAGTCAAGGGGGACTAATTGCAATCTTGAGGGACAAACATAATGATATATTTTATCTTTCATGCGATGATCAATGAAGGGACATATTTAGTGAATGTGATGCAAGTTTGAATCATGTCACATCTCACATCTAGAGAGCCATCAACTCGAGGGGAATCAGTACGATGAAATTAAAATCATGCATGATATGAACATCCTATAAAGAGGTTTTTCTCTCATGTTGTTGTTTGTCGATTTTTGTTGGGATTATTTTGCAACTTTCACCAAACATCTTCCAATTGGCACACCACAACTCAAGTGTGAGTAATTGTTGGGAAATTTCTAAGGCAATTATCTTGATTCCATTGTAACTCAAGAGACTCCTCAACATTCAGATTCCATTGTATTTTCATTTCTTTCCCAATTGTTGGGCCATTTCTAAGGCAATAATCTTGACTATAATACCTTTAGCTATTAGGATATCCCAAGATGTTGGGCCTATCCACCACAAACCTACTAAAGTATGGTAGGTCTCCACCCAATTCTTTATAATGATAGCCCATAGTTGTTGTGCATCCATCCTCTTAAGTAGTTGAAACACTAAGGAATATGTTCCCTCTTTTTGTTTCATTAATCCAAGTCCTTTTGACCTCTCAACTATTAAAAACTCCCATGCTACAACATGCCATCGATATTTGTTTCCTTCATGTTCGACTTAGTCTCCATATTAAAATCCATCCTAGCAGACCTACATATTGGAATTTTAAGTTGTCCATACTTGCATTGTCACCCCTCATGCCAATCTCAAGAGCTAGGTGCCTCATTTCTTAAAGAAGTTTTGAACCTCCACATTATGTGCCTCAAAGGAGCATCCCTCTTCTTATATTCCCACATTACAAATGCATAGTTGTTTTGCATCCAACCTCTTAAGTAGTTGAAACACTAAGGAAATAATGATAGCCCATAGTTGTTGTGCATCCAACCTCTGAAGAAGTTGAAACACCAAAAAATATGTTCCCTCTTTTGGTTTCATTAATCCAAGTCCTTCTTTTGACCTCTCAACACTTAAAAACTCCCATGCTACAACCTTCCATCGATATTTGTTTCCTTCATGTTTGAGTTAGTCTCCATTTTCAAAGCCATCCTGGCAGACCTTTATTTGAATTTTAAGGTGTCCATACAAATGGCAAGAGGTTGACAAATTGCTGAAGGTTCAAATAAGAAATATACGCCTCAGCTATCTATATCACTAAAAACATGCAAAAAATTGATTGTTGAATATATTCTATGCAAATCAAGAGCAACCATACTGACAAAATTGCCCACTTCTCATGTCCTTTCTTCCTAAAAAATTAAATTGGATCCAAGAGCACATAATCTACCTTCAATAACCACCAATACCTTTCATGGCTTCATTAGCACATGAAACCCGATGGGATCCATTTTCATCTCCTAACGCTATAATATTGAAGCAATTGAGGCACGCTTCAGAAACCACATAGGCACAAGTCATCCAAAAGCTCACATACCATAACCAGAATCAAACTCTGTTCCTATTTCACACGCATCCATTTTCTCTCTCTGTGATGTATTTTGATTGGTGTAATTCAATTCTCTCTGTGGTATCTTTGATAACTATATTGCATGAGATGTATTCTCATCACCATATTGGGATTGTACTTTTGATAATTGTAAGTTGGATTTAAAGATTTTAGCCCCCACAAGCCAACAAGTGTGATTTATGAATAGACATGGAATGGTGCTTTGTCTAATCTTGGATAGATGTACTAGGTTATGAATAGACTTGGAATGGCACTCTGTTGGTTAAACATACTAGGTTATGGATGTAAAGAGCCAAAGTTGACTTGTGGACCTCATCACCTTGAGGAACATTGTTGGCTTAGGAAGGTTTCATAAACGCCCAAATGAACAAACACCTTAGAATGCATAAACCAAAAGAAATGAAAGGTGGATCAAACATGATTTGGGTGCTCCTGATTTCAAATTTGTCTGGATGCTTGCATGCATTTGATTGGTGGCAATGGCTAGCCACTCCTTTTTGTGTACTATAGAAAACTATCCAGTCACCTCTTGCTTGTCAAATTTAGCATCACTATGATAGTTCTATCCCCCATTGAATAATTGAAACCTCAATTAACAGCTTTGTTGCACACATTTGTCCCCGAATGAATATGAAATGACCCTTAGTTATTCTAGAGTATTGATCCAAATGGCAAAAATTTTTGTCTTAATTTGTATGGTTAGGTCCCTTACGAATTACATGGACGTAGCTCAAAATGGATGTTTTCTAACATCGTCACTCTAGAATGAGTTGTGATAAAGAAGTAAAGTGGAGTTCTTGTCTATGGCTAGGGCGCCATCCAAGCTTATAATGCCACCCTTAAATTCATTTGGAGAATTGTTCTATAAGAATTACTACCAGCCAAGGCATCACAATGGGTTGTTGAACTATGTTGCTTTGTATTTTTTATTTATCTTTTTTATGGTTTTAATAGTCATAGAGTGTAACTCCTCCTCTCTAGGGACCTCTAAAAGTTAGTCCATAAGGGGCCTTACTAGGAGATCCCAGGGTCTTTGAATTATCTAGAGTATACAACATATGTGTCCTGCTATTTTAAGAACTACTAAAGGAAGATTACGACTCTTGGACACTTGTTATCACTATGGCACTCAAAGGCAAGCGCCATCTTGCTCATTTAAAGAAGTTATACAAATACCAACATTTTCTCCTAACAAGAGTAATAGGATATCTAAAAAAAATTGGATCATTTCAACCATCTAGTCATTAGTTGAAACACTATAGTTATTCAAAATCTTGATGGTTTCTCATCTAAGGCTCATAGGGTGCTAAACCAAGATTATGTTTACATTGGCATGTCCAAGCTTGCAAGGGTGAGTATTTTACTATTGTTCTTAAATTAACCATGATTTGTAGACCAATTCATGTAAGGAGTGCATGAAAACCTATAAGGTTTTTAATCCAAACATTGCCATGCGTGCCATTATACAATATCCTATGTCTGCATGAAGTATTAAAACATGTGCATTAAATGGTTACATCATCCAAAAAAGTTAGAGAAAAGTGAGTAATATTGCACAAAATAGGTATGTAACTACTTGGTTTGAGGCCTCCTTTTTCTGCAACACAGTGGTCATTTTCAACATTTAGTGCTAGGATAAACAAGCCCATGACTATATTTAGATATGGCCTTTTGACTAAAAGTGAAGAGGCTTGCATGTGTGTGTATCTATGTGCATGTGTATGCATGTGCACACATGTTTATGTATGTATGTGTGCATGCATACATGCAGACACATGTGCATACAACATGTTCATATGTGTGTGTAGGGGGGTTAGGAAATCTAGGTTCACCTCCATATGGTTACTTTCAATTTCATTAATTTTTGTGTTGTGTTTACGAGCTAGATTAAAGCTTGACTTTCTTATAATTTCCTATACATAGAATTTTGAGAGAAGGTAGAAAATTCTCTATGTACTTAAAGCTCCCTACTATTACAATTAGGAAGTGGCATTTTTATATAATTCTTTTATATAGGGAATTTTGCGAGAACATAGGAAATCTTCGTAGTGACCTATGTTTCCCTACAAAAATTGCAACATTTCCTACATTTCACAAGATTTCCTATATAGCGATTGATTAAAAGTCCCTTGTGGCTTGGTATAGGCCATTTTACCACACAAAATACATATGAGAGGCTATCCACTAATTGATATCATATATATATATATATATATATATAACATAGATACATACATACATACATACATACATACATACATACCCCACATGGTATAGGCCATTTTACCACACAAAATGCATATGAGAGGCTATCCACTAATTCATTTTTGACATGTTTATCTGTACACGTAACAAAGGAATTCATTGTATTATGATATGCATATTTTTTTGTTTAAGTTTTGATATTTTCTATATTGATGTGAATTTTGGTTTGAGTTAACATTTTTGTTCTATAACATTAGCATTTAATCTTAATTTCCTAGACACTTTCAATCAACCACGAAACATTTTGACAAGCTTTGACTTATTGAAATGGAGTTGGGAAGTTTAATCATGCAAAACTAGCATGGTTTGGTTAGAGTTACATTTTCATTAATAGATTTTCAAAAATTTGAAGGCACCAAATGTTTATTCTTTCATGTTTTTACTCCCCCCAACCCAAACTAACATATACGTTGTGAACATTCTCTATGATGTTTGATGATGGAGAATTTGAAGATATTAAATATTAATGAGTTTTTCTACTAGGTGCGGTAATTTCAAGGGTTCTTCAAGTAAACTAGAGCTCTTAAAACTTACAACCATGGGTGTAAAATCTTATGTTTTTTAGTGTTAGTAAGGTATATATTAACTATGGACACAAAATCAGAATATTTAAAAGCATGTGCATTGTACTATTAGTTCCATTGAGATACTTTAATTGATTTCAGTAGTTGGGGTAAATACACAATTAACAGTTGTATCACTAGTATCATTCAATCTCCCACACTATAAAGATAGATATACAAGGCATTCCAATCTATGCTGCAAATTCAGGAGGGTGTTACCTATCTTCAATGTGGTCTTAATTTGGATGCTTCATATAGCATACATATTTCGTACATCACAATTTGCAACAAGTTGCATTTCAGTAGTGACATTTCATTTGCATTATATCTAGCTATGTACATCTGATGTTTTGAAATTTGGATGCATAAGTGGAGACATTGAAGAGTATTTGTATTTAGCTAGATAGGTAAAATAGCAATGTAGTTCTATCAAAAAACATGTTGGATTGCCATACTCATGTAGATGAAATGGTTGGATAGTAATTATGTTAAAGAACAAATTGGACTCTTCTAATGACAAGGCATATTTGGCTCCATTTAATCTAGCAAGGTACCTCTCTTTACACATGGACTAGATTGTCAGGTTCATATCTAATGCAATTTCCTTATTTTATGAGCAAAGGGAAGTAGCTTCTCTTCCTTTTACTCACAAATAAAGTAAAGAAAGTGGGATACTCTGATACCATGAAAAACTTACACGACATAGTGGATAAAACCTAAGCAAGAACTAGAGAATACATAACAAATATGTGAAGAATATAAACTTCTTTAATGCCAAACAAACTCATACAAAGATGGCACTATCCACTTGTGCACTTTCCATGTGAAGCTTAGATAATGATCTAGATAGATGATAGACAAAGAGATTAAGGCTAGTTCGAAAATCTTTCATAGACCTTGTAAATAACAAACCAAACATAAACCTCGTAAATATGCCATTTAAACATGTTGGCAAATGAGTAAGTAAACCCTTGGAAATTACATAGATCCATAACATAAATATTGTACCCTTCACAACAATCCATTGTGTGCACTTTGGGAAACTCTTGTTATTTACATCTTTTAGCATATAAACAATCGTTTCTTAAACCATGTATCAATTGTGCAACAAGAATATATTTATTGAGTCCTATTATTTAACTGATTACTAATTCTTTATGTTAATGGTGCAATGGCCCCTTACATACTCCATGTATATATAGAAGGAGGGGAGGTTCATTGGTTAAGATCAAAGATTGAGTACGAAAAACATTGCCCACATAAAAACAATTAATGAGCTCAACTAGAACTTAGAGGCTTGAACTTCCAATAGTTATAGCAACACTTCACCTAGCCTAAGCGTGATTGCATGTCATTTTATATAAGGAAAATGTTGTTATAGGACATATAGTTTTTATTATGTCACTAGATGAATGTGCTGTAGTTTGGAAGGGGACCAAATAAGTCTAAAAAATATTTTTTCTTTTGTAATGACTCCACACTCAAGGGGACACTTCAAGGTCTAGATCCATTGAGTTGAAAATTTGATGAGATTCTTACTACTTTTCTTTTACTATGAAAGTAAATATCCACCTTATCAAGAAAACGATATCATATAGCAATTAATCATTGACCTATACATGTGCTCCTCTTATTACTTTCATCTGTATGGAAAGAAAACGTATTCGAAATGTGTATGAACTGTGCCTTAGAGCACATGCACATGGCTATCTAGCTGATGCTTAAGCCTATTTGTTGTAATGTGTATTACCAATAGACTGAATGATATAAGCATGACAAGTTAGATGCTATGTATGAACTCCATTTGATTTACTATACATAGTTATTTAACTAGTTGCAACTAGATTTTTGTATAAGAAAACATGGCTATGTGAGATGTTATATATAAATTCACCTTGCTTTGCTATGGAGACACTTAACTTGTTATAGCTTTGCTCACTATAAGGAAACGAAGACATAACGATGATCACTTTTGACGCCAATTGCCACATAGCAACACATCTATAGAGAGGTGTATACTGATTGTTTTAACGATGAGATGATAATTTTTTAGAGGAATGATTTTGTCACTTCAAGCGTTAATATATAACCCATATCTTGTAGTAGCTTTTATGTAGTGAAATTTCACTTTAAAAATCCCTAATTGCTAAGCAGAAGAATTTGCGCATTTACTAGGTATGGGTCTTAGATTCTAGCCTGGTGTCTTAAGTCCTTGTCTAAAGTCTCCTCCAGAAGTGTTTAATTGGTAGCGATTAGTAACTCAAAGCGAATTCGTCATAAGCGGCCAAATATGGCTAGAGGTTTTAATTTTGAGCGGGGCCATTAAATCAACGCAGAAGTCGGTACGTGATTATCGTAGCAGCTCAAGCAAGTTCCTCTACTATGCAATTCTTGACAATTACCCTCTACATGACCAACTATACTAGTTGCACCTTAATTTCCACTAGAATATGGAGTACCACGAGACCAGGATAAGTCTAGGGGGTGATAATATTAATCTATTCTAGGAAGGGGTGACAAGAAAGTATGCAAAAGGATGACATAAATTTAAAAACGTAAAGGACAAGAGAAGCGAAAAATAGAGTGATTGTCCAATGCATATAATTTTTAGACAAGAAAAATACTTTAAATTTATATTTGTTAGAGTGATGGGCTCACTCATATAAATTGTAAAATCCGAGTGAGACATGAGATCAATGGATTTCAACCTAAGGAGTCAAAAAACAATTGTAAAATATAAAATAGCATGTGCAAAACGAGAGAATGATCTAAGCTAATACAATATGAGGTTGTTCAAGAAAACTAAGGCCATGCATAAAAACTAGAAAGTGAATGGATAAGCTTGTTCTTGTGGTATGAAATCTTGTGAGCTCTCTTCTTATTTCTTACTTGAGAGAGAGAGAGAGAGAGAGAGAGAGAGAGAGAGAGAGAGAGAGAGAGAGAGAGAGAGAGAGAGAGAGTTATATTAATGTCTTCTAAAGACCAAAACTGGCCTATGAGACAAACTGTGATACAATTGATGAGGTCCAGCTATCCAAAATAAAAGTGCTGAATGAAAAGCTAAAAACTGGAAACTGGAAATACGGTGCTGTGAGTGTGATAAGTGTCGTGTATGTGTATGTGCGTATGTAGCTCTGGTACTCCAGATAATGGCTACAAAAGGGGAACAAATGCCAGCTGTGATAGGGGAACAACTGTCGGCTGTGATAAAGTGGTGCGATGTGTATATGTAACAGATGCAGGGAGATATACTATCCTGGGATGTAGTAGCAGTCGTCGAAGTCGCTAATAGCAGGTGATCCCTCCTGGATACAGGATGTGGTACATCGGCGGTGGAGAAAGAGCAAACTGGAGATCTGAGATCCAATGTGTCGAGTGTCATCGGATCTCAATCTGATGTTGATGTAGATCAAGAATCCTCCGGATCTCCTGTTGGTGTGGCTGTGGGGTCCGAAACCCACGGATCCTCGTGCGGCGTCGGGTACGCTGGTCCTCAGCCTGCTGTAGTGTGAGCCCGAAGGTCTGGTTGGAGGCTGGTACAGTAGCTCTTACTCTGTCTGTCTGAAAGAACTATGTAATAGTCGTCTGGGTGGGCCCCTCTCTGACTGGGACCCGCTGTGTGCTCTGCTCTCTGATGTGCCATGCCTTTCCCAGAAAAGCGCAGGATAAAAGCAGAAGAAGGCGCCTTGACCGGCAACCAATCCCTGAAAAATTCAAATGTTCGGGCACGACCCTCAGAAAGCTTCGGTGTCAGGCCAAGGCAACGAAAGAGAAAAAAGGCGCACCATTAAAATGCGAAAGCGCCCCCGAATCTGTGTAAAAGAGCACCAGGCTCACTCCTGTGCAAAGTGTATGCATTAGTTGGGAATAGGATAAATTAGAATGGTGGGAAATGGGAAAAGGGCCCAGGCCACGGCCGGACATGTAAAAGATAAAAAAGGGGATGACCACCCAAAAAGGATTTAGGGTTTTGTATATAAAGTTGAAAAGTGAATGGAAAGCTCATTCTTTGGTGTGTGGCAAAAGGAGTCTTCTTCTTCCTCTCTTCTTCTCTCCTTCTTGCTTGTGTGATGCTCTTGAGAGAGGGAGTGTGAGAGTGTGAGGGATTGAGTGTGTGCGAGAGTGAGGGATCAAGAGGGTGAAGCTCTTCACCATCTTCTCTCCTCTTCTTCTCTTCTCTCCCCTTCTCTTCTCTTGTGCGCGCGGCTATGGAGGATGGAGCTTGGAGATGGAGGAGGCTTGAGGATGCTTGAGCTAGCATCTAGGATTGTGGAGCTACCGGAGTGCAAGAGAGAGGAGGGTACTCGATCGAGCATCAAGGTAAGCTCACTACACTCGTAGGATCGATGGCGCGTTGGCTAGGTGAGATATAGCCATTAGAGCTCGCTTGAAACGCTTGAAAGAATAAGCAGTCCAAGGGTCTTGGTAGTTGAGCGAAAGCACCCACATTTTGGTTCCGTTGCCGGGACAAACGGATTCAAGCTTGAGCACTTGCGTGCCTCACATCGAGCATCGAAGTAGGGTATTCATCCCCGAAACGGAGCTTGAGATAGGTAGGAAGTTGGGTGCTTTTAATCTTCGGAACAAGTAAGTATTTTGGGATATTTTGGTTGTTTGATGATTGGAAAGCATGGAGGATCTATTCCAGTTTTTTGCCTTCGATTTTTGTTGCATTTAGCGTAGGTTAGAGTTAGGAGATCAAACCGGAAAAGGGTAGGGTTCCCTGTTTCAAAACAGGGTAAAAACAAGGAGAAAATCATGCAAAATGCGCAAAATACTCGCTAATGAGGACTAAGATCGACAAGAGAGTGATCAGGGGCATCAACACCACAGCTGGGAAGGCATATAAGAACCAGGAGGCCAAAAGAGAACTCATTTGTGCCATTTCAGTGTGAGAGAAAGAGAGAGAGAGAGCTAGGAAGCCCCAGGCCGTGTGATTCGATCGCATCACCGACGCACTCACCGACCCATTCAGGTATATGAATCCCTCCCTCAAACCCCCTAGATAGGATCTGGAGGTTTGTGCTTGGAATGGTTGAGTAAATCATAAGAATCGGGTAAGATCAGCATCACACTGTTTCCGTCACGCCGCTTTCGGCCCATCCGAGCGATTGCTTCTGGGCCGAGTCCCAGAATCGGCCTTCGGCCCCTTGCCATTCGGCCACTCGGTTGGAACCCTAGTCGGCACTTAGACCGTCCGAGTCAACCCGTCCGAGTGACCCTACTGGAATCGTCCGAGCCAGAACTTTTTGACCACGTGGCACATTCGGCCTTGTGCCATTCGGCCCGTCCGAGCGACCCGTCCGAGTTCCAAAATCGGAACTCGACCACACCGGGATTCGACCCTCGGCCAACTGCGGTTCGACCCATCCGAATTATCCTTCCGAACCTGCCATTCGGCCCGTCCGAGTAAAAATCGTCCGAGCCAGATTTGGAGATTTGGCCCTTGACCATGTGCCATTCGGCCCGTTCGAGTGACCCACTCGAACCACTTGGTCCGAATGCAACTTTCTGTCAAAGCTGTCAGAAATTTGACCCGACCCGGCAAATGTGCATTAGCGCAACTTGTCGAAACCCTTCGGGTGTTTAGAACTTGATTCTGGCACACGGGATAAGAGAAATTGTAGTACACAGCCGCTTAGCGGTGGTGGGTAGCAGACAGTTGAGGGATCCAAGGACTAGGACGTGAGCCGCTAAGCCACGAAGACCTGATTGATCAGAAGCAAACAAGGAAACATACAAGGAGTCCTAAACCCTGACTAAACGGCTGGAAAATGGACCTACAAGCCTATCAGGCCAGAAACGAGCGAGAGTGAGTGAGGCACCGAGGAATTACTTGCTACACTCACATTGAATTTTGCACTTGAAGTACACTTAAGGAAACTGAAAGCCTGATTGGGCACAAGTACACGAGGAACAACACACTCACCGAGTGGCTGTAAATTAAGAATTGTATTCAGTAATTAAGGGAACTCACTCAGATAAATTGCTCAAGGAACCCACCAATAGGAGAGGACCCAAGACGTAGACAAACACGGGAAGCGTAGGAGAGAACCAAGCGAGGAGCGCCAACGACAAGGACCTATCACGACTGGTCAACCTGATCGACAGTACAGCGAGGCGCAAGAATTCGACCATGACGGAGGAAGGCTCAGACCATCGGTTTACCGAGGAGCTTGATGTGAGCGCATTCCCAGACGCTATACATCAGATGGTGAGCAGTTACGATGCGCATGCCCGGTACGAGCACCGTGGCAGGACGACAGATGCAATCATTGCAGACCTAGAGGAGGAGAGAAGGCTAGCCTGCCAGGCATAGCCGAGTATAGTAGGGATTAACAAGCCAGGAGCCTAAGGCAAAGCATGGAGCTGCATGAGGTGCAGCGAGTGCTAAACTTGGCTGGCCGGAACCGAAGAGACCAGGAAAGAGCACTAGAGGGAGGCCTGACGCTGAGCGAGCTCCTCATGAAGCGGCTGCTTGATAACACCGCAGTAGAGCAGAGTGCCACTGCACTAGCGACGTCGCCGCTTGCAGGATTAGGGGCAAACTAGGGCTCAAAGAGCCAGGCCAAAATACCGATTGTTGCCAAGCAACTCGACAAGTACCAACCGCATGACGATCCGTACAACTTCGTTGAGCAGTTTGAGCAAGTCTGCGAAGCCAATGGCCTCAATGACCAGACTCAACGTTCGCAAGCATTTGGACTTTGCTTAAGCAATAAGGGTAGGACGTGGTATACAAGCATGGATGCCGTGGAATGAGCCAACTTCAATAACCTCAAGGATCTCTTCGTCAAGAGGTTCGCCGAGCCCGGATACTCCGACAACCTGCTAGTACGCTTGATGAATGTCAAACAGAAGGAGAAGGAGGGCATCCGCGACTATGTGACCCACGTGAGAAGTCTCTTTAAGAGAATCCCCTTAGGCGAGCGACCGACTAACAGAGCAGTGTCAAATGTATTCATCAGCGGAATTAGAGATAAGGAGTTATATAAGGCATTGGCAGGCAATTCAAGCTTGCAGCGAGATAAGGTGGCTAGAGTTTTTGAGGAAGCCATTAGAGTCGATGACCAGTTGAAAGAGCGGAGCTCTAGGAGCTCAAATCTAGAAGAGACCAACCCACGCAGTTTAAAGAGAACGCCAGCTTCTAGTGAGCGGTCGAACCCATCATCCCAAGATAAGGGGAAAGCCACCGAGACAGACCAAGGCTTGGCGGAGGTCAAGATGGAATTAGCCAAGATACAGGACATGCTGAGATGACCAACGCGCCCACACATCCAGTGCGTGTACTGTGGCGGAAACCACTTGCCGGCCGAGTGTTAAGACCCTAGGTCAAGACCTTGTGCTAACTGCAGGAGGTTCGGCCACGATACCGCACAATGCAAACTACCAAGAAGGTTTCCATACTCGCAACCCTACGGCCAGCCTTATCTAGCTAACAGGCCGTAGCCATTCTTCGAAAGGGGAGCCCCATTGGCTCTACCCGCGCCTAACGATATGAAACCAGCCGTCCCTAGAATGGATATAAATCCCACCGGCATTCCTAGACCGCCTGGTCCTTATGTGACCCACCCACCGAGCGATGCTCCAGTTCATTACGTGGAGGAGCCAAATGATGAAGAGACCTACATATACCCTTACGTCTTGCATGACGACGAGGGTAACACGGTCCTCATGGATTATTGACCCGTGGCGGTGATGCAGGATCCAGTCACTTGTTGGACTTGCGGACACCCCGGTCATGTCTCATCACACTGCCCTGAAAGAGAGCAGCAAAACAGGGACAAGGCTGACCAAAGGTGTGCAGAGTGCGGAATCACCCATCTTTTCATTGATTGCCCAAAGCGGAAGCCGTCCTCTAGCGCAACTAATTTTCCATCCGTCCCATTAGGGCTGTTTGGTGTCGAAAACCCCGATGGGGAGGCCACATCTATTCCCTTACGAGTTATGACCCGAGCCCAAACCAAGCAAGCCGGCATCTCTCTGCCAGGACCTAGCAATCTGGACGCAGCCTCAATAGGATAGAAAAGCTGCAGGCGGAAAAAGAAGAGATCGGACGCTAAGGTCGCATTGAAGACCGAGAGTGCTACGACTTTACCTGCTGGGAAGAAAGTCTCAGACGCGAAGGCAGAGACTTCAGCCCCTAAGACAACCAAAAAGGGAAGCGCTAAGATAGGGGAATACCCGCACCCCAAGCGACAATTGGAGGCCATAGAAAAGGTAAAGGAATGGGTGAGGGAGGCTCAACGGCACCTCAAAGATGCTGAACCCATCACGGAGGACGAGATCGATGATCTCTCCAGCATAAGCATGCCAATTTCACCGCCTCAGCCTAAGTCATCCGAGGCTACTATGCCACAAGCAGTGCCACTGAGACCAAGCCTAGACGTAACAGAGCCGCAGATCAGCCGCGGCCATTGGCCCGGACAGTCTAGGCTAAAGGAAGGACGAGTATTTAACAATCTCGTGACCACACTAGTGACCACCCCTATAACATTTGGCCTGGGAGATCTGCTTAAGTAGCACCCTGCCCTATGGCAAGACCTTAGGCAGTGGGTTGAGGGCTCACAAGAGCAGGTCATGGTAGATCCTCAAGACCAGGATGCAGAAACACAATTGCCCAGTCTAACGCTGCACTCCGTGCCTAAATCTTTGCACGTCAATGCCTTTTGGGAAGGCTCTGAGATGCACGCAGTCCTGCCGGTCCTAGCCCTGGGTGACGCAACAAGGATGGGAATCGTAGACATGGGAGCCGGGGTTAGTGTGCTTAGCAACGCGGTGTTGCAGACTTGGGGAAACCCGCCTGTTGAAGCTGCTAGGTTGAACATCACGCTAGCAAATGGTATGAGAGTGAAACCATTCGGGGTCCAGAAAAATTGGCCAGTGAAGATCGCAGGTGTCCAGTTCTCCGTTGACTTTATAGTCATGAAGGGAGTGGACTACGATGTTCTATTAGGCTGACCCTGGATGCGCAACGCTAGAGTCATCGAAGATTGGGGTAACGGCTTGATCTTCCTTGGCAATAGAACTAATGCCGTAAGAATAGAGATGGACACTTGGAAGACCTCACCAGTCGACCTGGATGCCATCTCTGCTATGCTCAAAGGGAACACTCAGGTCAGGAAGCCCTATGAGTCCTTGACTAAGTATATCCCATACCCAGAGGATGAGCGGGATTGGATGCACGTCCTCGCTACAATTGAACTGCCATTCTCTGACCAGGAGGTGTACGAGCAGGCCATCAAAACGGTCGGCAAGACAAACGGAACACTTCCTACGCCACTCTACATGATGGCAGCAAGCCTCCATGGAGGGCCTAAGCCTGTTACCTTCCAAGTACCTTCCAACAAAAGGGAACTCCAGGGAATACTGGAATACTTAACGGACCAGCTAGCGGGCAACTCAGCCGCCAACCTCAAGCCGCTCCAGGACCTCTTGGAGGATTCCGAGTGGCAGTGGACCAGGGTTCACGAGCTGAACCTCATGTATAACTGGGTCTTGGTTCCCGACCAATGAGACGAGGCAGAGCAAGCCTTGGGAGACGATGAGCAATCAAGTGACAAAGATTCTTGTGATGAATACGAAGACTGCCAATCCTTCGGTGATGAAAGCGAGGGTGAAGTGGATACCATAGAGTACGACACTGAAGGATGAGAAATTGAGCAGATACGGGCAAACGCCAAGCCACAGAAAAAACAGGCCCTTAGAATGGACCAAGGAGTCATGTGCATGAAATGTGATCGTGCTTGGTTGGAATGCATAGGAGCCGTAGACCTTGAGCAAGCCGGCCTAGCCCAACCAAGAACGACATCAATACTTAGAATCGAATCGCCATCTGAACTGCGGCCACTAGGGGAGACCACCTCTTCTAGTGAAAATGGAGGGTTTGACTCTGAATCGGAAGTTACTTTAGATAGCGACCCAGAGATCCCCAGGCCGCCCATGACCAGATGCACCAAGGGGGATTTACCCGTCCACCTGAGGCGCATACGATTAAGGTAGGATAAGGCAAAGCATCCCAAGGATGCACGATCACAGGAACAACGAAAACCGCAAGACCTCCCTAAATGCTTCACTAAATTCAAAAAAGGGGATAGGGTAGTGGTTCTGCTAGGTGCCAAGCGCCAAGGGCAGACAAGCAAACCAATCGAAGGGCCAGCCAAGGTCAAGGAGGTAAACCTAGCCCTGGAAGGGGAAGTACCCCGACCAATGTTCATTGCCGATGACTTGACTAGTGAAGAAGAGTTGAGTCTTGTCGCTCTCTTGTGGGAGTCCATAGACGTATTTGCTTGGTCCTTAGAAGAGCTACGGGGGGTAGATCCGAGTGTTATGAATCACAGCATACCCATGACGTCGGATGCAACGCCGGTCAAGCAGCGATCGTACCCCATGAATCCAAAGCATGCTCATGCTGTCAAAGAGGAAATCAACAAGCTGATGAGAGCTGCATTCATTTACGAAATTGAGTACGTAGACTGGGTGTCGCCCATAGTCATTGTGATGAAGAAGAACGGAAAAATTCGAGTGTGCGTCAATTACAAGAAGGTGAACGCTGCTACGAAGAGAGACAAATACCCCTTGCCGTACACCGAGCACATGCTTGAGAGGTGGCAGGCAAGAAAGCCTACAGTTTTCTGGATGGCTTCTCAGGGTAAAACCAGGTGCAAGTGCATCCTGTAGACAGGCACAAGACCGCCTTTGCTAGTGAGTGGGGCGTCTTTGCGTACGTAGTCATGCCCTTCGGGTTAACGAATGCCCCCGCTACCTTTCAACGCCTCATCTGCACCATATTCAAGGACATGCTTCGCAAGGAGTTAGAGGTCTTTGTCGATGACCTGTGTGTCCATTAGACCTGGATTGAACACCTAGACAAACTCCGCACGGTCTTTAAACGGTGTCGCTTATATCGTCTCTCCCTAAACCCCTTGAAATGTCAGTTTTGGGTGAAGCACGGATGCATCCTAGGACACGTGGTGTCGAAGAAGGGCATTGCCATGGACTTCTCGAAGGTCAGTGTTATCGTTGACCTTCCACCCCCAAGTAATTACAAGGGAGTTCAATGCTTCTTAGGTCACATAGGATACTATCGGCGGTTTGTACTGAACTATGCGCTGATCGCTAGGCCATTGTACAAGCTGCTAATCGTCTTCGAGTGGACCGAAGCCTGCCAACCGGCGTATGAAGAATTGAAAAAGGCTCTAACAACGGCACCGATCCTACGAGCCCCGGACTGGACCATTACCTTCCACGTACACATTGACGCCTCTAAGTTTGCCGTGGGAGCAGTGTTGTGCCAACCTGGTGAGCATAACTTAGACTACCCAGTAAGCTTTGCTAGCAGACAACTCACTGAGACGGAGATGAATTATTCAACAACAGAAAGGGAGGGACTAGCCATGGTGTTTGCCGTGAAGAAATTCTGGCACTATCTATTGGCCACACCTTTCATTTTCTTCGTGGACCATCAAGCCCTGCTCTACTTAGTGAACAAACCTTGTGCTACAGGATGCATAGCTCGATGGCTCCTCCTGCTCCTGGAGTTCGATTTCTCCGTGGTGGTACGAAAGGGAAAATAGCATTACATGGCTGATCACATGTCCCGTATACCCACAGGAGAAGCAGCTGGACAAGGCATCATTGAGAGTTACCTGACGCCCACTTATTCCACCTGTCCAGAGAGAGAGATCTATTTAAGGCTGATCTGACGCCATACTGGGCAGATGACATAGTCCAAGTGCTCGAGCACGGACTACCTGAGCGACCAATAGAAAAGGCACGACTTAGGCGCTTGATCTTGAAGCTCCAACCCTACCAGCTGATTGCAGGCCAACTCCATAGGTTGGGGCAAGACAGATTGCTGCGTAGGTATGTGTGTGAACATGAGATGCATGATGTGCTCTCAGAAGCGCACAGTGGCATTGCAGGTGGACACTTTAGCGGAGACACAACAGCACGGAAGGTGTTGCAGTCCCAACTATGGTGGCCCACACTTTTCCGCGACGCCAAGCGATTTGTCAAGCATTGTGACGAGTGCCAGCGGGCAAAAGTTTCGATTCGTAAGGATCAAATGGAGTTAACCCCAATTGTTGCTCGCCAACCCTTCAAAAAATGGGGAATTGACTTCATAGGACCAATCAGCCCCACAACACAGTACTCACAAGCCAAGTACATCATGGTGGCCACGGATTACCTCATGAAATGGGCAGAGGCAAGAGCAACATGAAAAAAGGACGCTAGAACGACTGTCAAGTTCTTATGGAAGCAAGTGATCTCGCGCTTCGGTTGCCCCCATCGAACTGGTTAGCGACTAAGGCACACACTTCATCAACGAAGTGATAGCACATCTCCTATCCACCTTTCTTATCATCCATCACAAATCCTTGCCATACTACCCTCAGGCTAATGGCTAGGCCGAATCAACTAACAAAATTCTTATTAACATCCTGACAAAAGTAGTCTCAGCCTCAAGAAGCGACTGGGACAACAAGTTGATGGCATCCTTGTGGGCCTACCGCACAGCTTATAAAACGGTCGTCGGTCAAACCCCCTTTAGGCAGACCTATGGGACTGAGGCAATTCTACCAGTAGAATTCTTCATCCCTAGCCTGAGAATAGCACTCCAAGAATGATGGGAAGGGAATGAAGCATGGATGCAACGCCTGACCGAGCTGGAACGCCTATCAGAGACTCGTCTTCTAGCCACCCACGCGCTCATCTGCGAGAAGGCTCGACGAAAGATGTGGTTTGACAAGCATGTTAAGCAGCGAGACTTCGAACAAGGGGATCTTGTTCTGCTATACTCGGTAAAAGGACACAAACAGAAGATGAAGTTCTGAGGACTAGGGCCTTTTAGAGTATGCATGATTGGTAGAACCGGGAATGTTGAGTTGGAGACACTTGACGGTGAAGGAGTGGGCTTATTAACGGCAGCCACGTAAAGAAGTACTATCCTCCTTCCCATCCATTACATGAGCCACCCATGCTAGAAGCCCCACTGAACGTCTGCATGGCAGCTGTAACCGACCTTACAGATCAGGACGAGGAAGCAGTGGCACCGGCGTATCTATGAATCACAGTCACAGCAGGCGCGGTGTATTCTTTCGACGCCTTGATTGATGAAGGGGCCGACTACAACATCTTGATGCATGACCATTGGACATGCATTGGTCAACTGACACTACAACCCACTAATGCCAACCTCACCCCGTTTGGGGGTACTGCCTATTCACTCCTGGGGAAGTGCAAGGTACTCGTTTCCATCGAGACTAAAAGTTTACCAGCCTTCTTGCATGTGTTGCCTAACACTAAAGCAGCCGGTAATGTGTCACTATTGGGTCGTACCTTCAAGAAGCTAACGCACTGTAATGTGGATTACAACCTAAACCGCATTCATCTTGCCATCAGCAACACCCGTATAGTGACGATCTTCAGCAAGGGCTGTCATGATTCCTCCACCATCACGACACCACCGGTAGAAACCCCTAGAACCACACTCCAGCCCCAGTCTAAACTGGAGAAACATGTGGCTTTGTGCCACGCTCTCGACCCCAGGCCCAAATCCACCAAGAATGCTCACAAGGCCAAGGAGTCCAGACTTATGTGGGTGCCAAAATGGCAGAAACCACATTCGGGTACACCACCCAAACTGGATCCTAACCACCAGAAACATTGAAAAATTCTCACAAGAGCTGGATCACTTTAAATGCGTAGAATTCCTCAGAACATACAATTTGGACCAAGAAGGGGGCATTGTAACAATAGGCCGAGGAGAGGGCGCAAAGAAGGTACAGGTTCGGTTGGGCCCAGCCTTGGTGGAAAAAGCTCTGGGATTGGTACCTAGACAAAAAGGCGACAAAAAACGGATGTTTATGCCTTGCTAAACATGAAGAAGGAAGAGGTACTCACGAACGACGGCATAAGCATCGAGGACATCCCTGACACTGACGCCAGGCTGCAGGCCAAGTTAGTGCTGGAACAGAAACTGAAGGCTAGGGATGAGAGGGAGGAACATTGGAGGCAGCTACTCGAAAATGAGACGCAAGAGTTAGTAAACATGCAAAGAGGGCACAAGCTCCTAATAGTGCAGTACCGGGAGCTTGCTGCGAAAGTTGCTAAGGTGGATACACTCAAGGTGGAGCTGAATGCTAGGGATGAAGAAAGCCCACGAGGCATGGAGGAGCAGGAGGAGGAGCTCAAGAGCCTAACAGATTAGCCGACCTCTGAACGACAAGAACAAGAGAGGCTAGTCAGGGAACTAGAGGATTATGGATAGAAAATCATGATACTGACCTTAAGATAAGGGGAGGGCCTGGAAGTGATGAACAAAAGGGCAGAGGAGTGGGCCGCGCACAACGAGAGGAGGGTGAAGATACTGGCACGCCGCCTTGCTTTAACAGAAAAAGAGAAAATCATCGCGGAGAGCAAGGCGGAGGCAGCCAAAGTGGCCTTCAGCGCTCAATAGAAGACCTTCCTAGATACCAACTTGGACACCACCCACACAGCACAAGGAGAGCCGCTGGAAGCAGTGCAGAGAAAGCTCGGCATGGCAAGAAGAGCCCTACACGCTGGACCACTTGGTCCGAATGCAACTTTCTGTCAAAGCTGTCAGAAATTTGACCCGACCCGGAAAACGTGCATTAGCGCAACTTGTCGAAACCCTTCGGGTGTTCAGAACTTGATTCTGGCACACGGGATAAGAGAAATTGTAGTAGACAGCCGCTTAGCGGTGGTGGGTAGCAGACAGTTGAGGGATCCAAGGACTAGGACGTGAGCCGCTAAGCCACGAAGACCTGATTGATTAGAAGCAAATAAGGAAACATACAAGGAGTCTTAAACCCTGACTAAACGGCTAGAAAATGGACCTACAAGCCTATCAGGCCAGAAACGAGCGAGAGTGAGTGAGGCGCCGAGGAATTACTTGCTACACTCACATTGAATTTTGCACTTGAAGTACACTTAAGGAAACTGAAAGCCTGATTGGGCACAAGTGCACGAGGAACAACACACTCACCGAGTGGCTGTAAATTAAGAATTGTATTCAGTAATTAAGGAAACTCACTCAGATAAATTGCTTCAGGAACTCACCAATAGGAGAGGACCCAAGACGTAGACAAACACGGCAAGCGTAGGAGAGAACCAAGCGAGGAGCGCCAACGACAAGGACCTATCACGACTGGTCAACCTGATCGACAGTACAGCGAGGCGCAAGAATTCGACCATGACGGAGGAAGGCTCAGACCATCGGTTTACCGAGGAGCTTGATGTGAGCGCATTCCCAGACGCTATACATCAGATGGTGAGCAGTTACGATGCGCATGCCCGGTACGAGCACCGTGGCAGGACGACAGATGAAATCATTGCAGACCTAGAGGAGGAGAGAAGGCTAGCCCGCAAGGCATAGCCGAGTATAGTAGAGATCAACAAGCCAGGAGCCTAAGGCAAAGCATGGAGCTGCATGAGGTGTAGCGAGTGCTAAACTTGGTTGGCCAGAACCGAACAGACCAGGAAAGAGCACTAGAGAGAGGCCTGATGCTGAGCGAGCTCCTCATGAAACGGCTTGTTGATAACACCGCAGTAGAGCAGAGTGCCACTGCACTAGCAACGTCGCCGCTTGCAGGATTAGGGGCAAACTAGGGCTCAAAGAGCCATGCCAAAATACCGATTGTTGCCAAGCAACTTGACAAGTACCAACCGCATGACGATCCGTACAACTTCGTTGAGTAGTTTGAGCAAGTCTGCGAAGCCAATGGCCTCAATGACCAGACTCAATGTTCGCAAGCATTTGGACTTTGCTTAAGCAATAAGGGTAGGACGTGGTATACAAGCATGGATGCCGTGGAATGAGCTAGACTTATGTGGGTGCCAAAATGGCAGAAACCACATTCGGGTACACCACCCAAACTGGATCCTAACTGCCAAAAACATCAGTCGTTCCGGCCTAGGAGGCAGTATAGACGCTATTGCCATAGACAAACAACCACGCTGCGATGGATTCCTAAGGATCTCTTGTGGACGCAAGGATATTACGAGGGCAACCCCTAGATTTGGATGCCTAAAAATGGTCGGCTAAAAAGCTCATCTACAAGTGATCTCACCCTAGAGTGGAAGGCTTGCACATGTGGTGCCCAGTAGATAATCAGCACGCCATTGCCAGCTGTGGCTAGGAAGCCTCAGCTCATCTATCGACCAAAGCAAATGCCACAAGCCTTAAACTTGCTTAATCCAGAGGGCTTAAAAAACCCTATGACTGCTCATCCAGAACCCAGCACAACCCCCAGGCCCCCAGAGCTTTCTGCAGCACCTCAATGTGCTTCGGAGTGCAAAGCCCAACCTATGACACCGATGAGGGAGTCACCACTATCCAGTCCAACAGCACCATCCCCACCAGCAGGCCTTAAACCTTCATACGTGATACGACCTTTCCTCTCCTTGGCTAAGGACCTTGCCGCAACCTCTGGGGATGACTTAATAACTTGCATCAGGATGTTGGACGATACTTTCACCACATTCGCTAGAAGCTATGAGAGGCTAGACCTAGGTCTTCTTGACAGAACCCTTGCTTCGGAGGTTCGTGCATTACCATGCACTTGGGAGGAATACGAACTTATGACTACTAAATCCCGCAAAATCGTTGCCGAACTAATAGCAAATGATGAAATCTCAAAGGAGCAAGCAACCCTCAGACGCCTAGTCACTTCATATCGAAAGCCTCCCCGTTCTATTCCTGAACACGAGATGCACGAGCTCATGTAGATGGCAAGCTCGCCCTCCACATTCTTACAGCAGTGGTTTGCTCTGAGAATCCAATGGGAGAAAAAAGGTTGCCGAATAATGACCAATGCTGAGCAACACAGGGCAGTTAAAACCATTGAATATGACCCCACTTATGTGGCCATCTCGTTTAGGGTTTTGGCCATCACCCGCAATCAGCAATTGGACGACATGTGCTCGCCCAACCCTATATTGACCAATTTCTCACCAAAGAGGAATTACATGTCGCCATCCGCCTTAATACTCGGGATCTCTTTCATGATGTCTTGACCTACATCTCTCAGGTCTCTATCCAACCGGCTGCTCTTGATTGTCATGCTCAACTGGAATACAACCCAAGATTCTACACGTGGCTTCTTCACACGTAAAGTCCTACCCCAACAGGACCAACGCCACCCTTTAACTCCCAATCCTAGGAAGGATTCTTCTCTCAGCCGGAAGAGGGGTGGGTATGTATGTGGGGTATGTGGTGAAAGGAATGAGATAGGAAATGAATAAAAAGGGGGTATGGTAAAGTAAAAGTAGTGAAAGGCATAAGCATTAGTATGAGAAAAATGGCTTTCAAAAATTCAGTCAAGAGTTTAAAAACAGCAAAGTTCTATGGGGAAAATACTAACGAAGGTTACGAAATATGGTCGGAGCAAGACCACGCTCATCGACTCCCATTCACTGACAAGGAAAGGGAGCTATATTGCATCCAATGGGAGAACCGCGCCTTCGGGCAGCTCAAGTTCCGAACCATCCACAACATCGGAGTCGTGGTGGCGAAGGAGGAGGCAGCCAGGAGGGTAGTGGAAGAATGCAATCTTACAAAGTACATTGAAAAATTCTCACAGGAGCCGGATCACTTTAAATGCGTAGAATTCCTCAGAACATACAATTCGGACCAAGAAGGGGGCATTGTAACAGTAGGCCGAGGAGAGGGCGCAAAGAAGGTACAGGTCCGGTTGGGCCCAGCCTTGGTGGAAAAAGCTTTGGGATTGGTACCTAGACAAAAAGGCGACAAAAAACGGATGTTTATGCCTTGCTGAAAATGAAGAAGGAAGAGGTACTCACAAACGACGGCATAAGCATCCAGGACATCCCTGACACTGACGCCAGGCTGCAGGCCAAGTTGGTGCACGTGCTCTTCTCCAGCCAACGTTACAATTCCTTAATGCATTGGATTAGTATGCCAATGCTGGAGAATGTAGCAGCCCACACCCTAGACGAGGTGGATTGGAATGGCTACGTGCAGAAAACTATTGATCAAGCGGCCAAAGCACTAGCCCTGGGAAGTGCACCAATAGGAGGAGAATCTCCGGCTTCTAAGGTGATGGAAAGGAAGAAAGCCTCCTCCAAGGCCTCTTTCATCGGCTACGGAGGAGTCTTGACTGCACTAATTCAGGAGGCAGTAAAGGCATCACAGGAGTCGGAGGAGGGAGAAGGAGAAACGTCGGAGAAGTCGCCCCCTCGACAGGACAAAGACAAGTCCACCGATAGAACAGAAACAGAAGAAGAAGGGGAGGGACAAACTAGTAAGAAGACAATCAGGACAACAAAGAAGAAGGCGGCGCAGGGGAAGAAAAAGGGTGATGAAGGTAGGAAGAAGGAAAGGGAAGACTTGGAAAGGGCGAAGAAGGAATCCCTGAAAGAAGCAAAAGAGAGAGAGAGAATGAAAAAGCAGGAGGAGCAGAGGGAAAGAGAGGAGTTATAGAAAGCCAAGGAGGCGTCAAAACAAGAAGCTGAAGCGGAGAAAAGAAGGGAAAAAGAACAGAAAGGGAAAAAACAGGAGGAGCAGAAGAAAAGGTAGGAGGAAAGGAAGAGAAAAGCGGAGGAAGAAGAGGAGGAGCTGTGAAGGAAGGAGGGGGAGGACCTTGCGGAGGGCACACGATGGTCCATCGAACAGGAGTGCCGAGCAGACGAACTAAGGAACCTGAGCCGATGCAGAGAAGAGGGGCCCGGATCCAGCACACAAGCGCCAAATTTCGTGCCACCTCCAGTCTCCGAAGGTAAAGGAAAGGCCCCGCTCCATCCGATCCCTACCCTCCTGGTACCTCCCGCGAAACTCATCACTGTCACCGCCAGCATCCCCACTAGCACAGATGTGTCAAATTTCATAGCATGGATGCAGTATTTTATCAACAAAGAAATGGGCCAGGGGCAGAGCACGGAGACTACGGCCACAGGACAGAAAAGGCCAGCCACGGATGCAGAGTCCAGGCAAGAGACCAAAAAGCAAAAAGTCGAAGCCTCCACCTCGCCTATTCACGCAACGATGATGCCACCGGCTAATTACGAAGAATACGTCACCGAGCTGCTCTCCCATTTGGAGAGAGCGAAGGAGGAACGCAAAACAACCGTGGCTGAGTTGGCATCCGAGAAGGAAACCATGGCCGCCTTCCAGTTGGACAAGACAAGAATGATAGCCTTGCAGCAGCGCAAAATTGCAGAGCTGAAACAGAAATTGAAGGCTAGGGATGAGAGGGAGGAACATTGGAGGCAGCTACTCGAAAATGAGACGCAAGAGTTAGTAAACATGCAAAGAGGGCACAAGCTCCTAATAGTGCAGTACCGAAAGCTTGTTGCGAAAGTTGCTAAGGTGGATACACTCAAGGTGGAGATGAATGCTAGGGATGAAGAAAGCCAACGAGGCATGGAGGAGCAGGAGGAGGAGCTCAAGAGCCTAACAGATTAGCCGACCTCTGAACGACAAGAACAAGAGAGGCTAGTCAGGGAACTAGAGGATTATGGATAGAAAATCATGATACTGACCTTAAGACAAGGGGAGGGCCTGGAAGTGATGAACAAAAGGGCAGAGGAGTGGGCCGCGCACAACGAGAGGAGGGTGAAGATACTGGCGCGCCGCCTTGCTTTAACAGAAAAAGAGAAAATCATCGCGGAGAGCAAGGCGGAGGCAGCCAAAGTGGCCTTCAACGCTCAACAGAAGACCTTCCTAGATACCAACTTGGACACCACCCACACAGCACAAGGAGAGCCGCTGGAAGTAGTGCAGAGAAAGCTCGGCATGGCAAGAAGAGCCCTACACGCTGGACTACAGATGCCACCACTATCGGCGGAGGTTAGGCTGGGTCTGGAGGAACAGCGGAAATACTTGATGCGGGCCGATCTAACCCCCCAGGAAATAGATGCCCTCGGGTTCGAGGAAGAAGCAATACACGTAGAACGACAGGGGGAAGAAGCAGAGCTGGATCGATGTGAATCGCTTCAGGGAAGATGTGGTCCCGCAACCCCCCTCACCACAGGCCCAAGACCCGCTATAAGCAGATCCAGCTGCAGAAAGAAAAGCCATCTCTAAAGAAAGGCGAAAAAAGCTGGTGGAGGAGGCTAGACAGAAGCTGAGAGCCAAACCAACCGTGCTACCATCCGCGCCTCTCCCTCCATGCCCAGATGATCTCCCAGCGGGATTCCACGCAGAACTAGTGGTGTGGGAGGTGCAGAAACTAGGAAAGGAACCATTCTCCTTCAATTTCCTCCTACCCAACAGTCTGCAGAGGGTCTGCCTCTCAAAGTGATGGACGAGCTGATCGCGGTCGGTGGCTGGCTGGGGAAAAAATGGCTGGAAGAGCGGGAAACGACCCCAACCTCTTGGGGCACCGAAGCGGCCAACTATTGGCAAGATAAAATTTTTGAAATCCCCCACACTGTACAAAACTATAGGGACCAACCCCTGTGGAGAAGACGAGTATGCGACATAAGCATGCTCGCCTGGATGGCTTTTTGTAATACCCTGCTGTTCGAGCGGAACGACCCTACTTATATGGCGTACCCTCGAAGGGTAGGCGTAGATTTTGATGCCACCCTCCACGGGCGATATGACTTTCCCGTGATTTATAACTCCATTGTAGCATCCTTTGACAAGGCCCTTCTTTTTACCGCAGAAAGCCTAGACGAGTCTATGATGCGCTTCCTTGCAGACTTTTCCTCATGTCCTGACCCCGCTTTTATAACCACCTGTAACTATCTTAGGCTACTTAGGCTACTTCTTAAGCAGGACTCGACTACACAAGAGCGTGGCCTGCCTGCCCTATTCTTCGACCCTAATGCTATAGATAATTGTGCCATGGCTCGTCTCATGATGAGGGCTACTCTCCTTCCCTCTTTTTGCCTAGCCCTCCTAGAGGACATGAACGACAGTCCGTTCACTAGATGCAACCACCCCTTTCTCTCCACTACCTCCCTACATGTCCGCATGAATCTAAAGAATTACATGCAGAGTCGCCAATTTTTGAGCAAGTCTCTCCATCCCCCTTCTCCCCCTCATTCCGACTAAGATACCTAGGCCTATGTCTCATCTCCAGAAAAAAAAAAAACCTAGGGATCTCCCTAGCCCCCTCCCCCACTTCACGCTTAGGGCACATCAAGGGCAGGACTTCTAGACCTGTCACCCTAAGAGTGCACCGCACCTTCAACAAAGCACGAACTGGGTCCTCAAGTGTGGGACATTACCAAGGGCCTTGCCCAAGGTTAGACCCATCTCCCAGTTCCACTGCCACAACCACCACACATTACACGGCAAGTAGGCACGCCCCTTAGGGAGTGCACAACTTTTCTTGCAGGCTATGTTCGACTCTCAAGAGATGACTATCCGCGGAAGACGATCACCACGGCACCCTTTAATGCCCCACACGTGCCGGCATCCAGCCATCCGCCTGCTGATGGCCACCATGATGGAGCCAGGTCAAGGTAGAATTGCCATTGGCATAGATCTTGGAACTGCATCATCCAACTATCCAGGCCCAATGCTTCAAAGCTCCACGGATCACCCATCGATTCCACAAGCCTGAAGACCTTCAACTCAAAACTTAAGAGCTTCAACTCAACGACAAGGATCTTCAATAGAAACCACGGGTTTTCAAGGGAAAACAACGTTCGAGGGGTTTTCTCCATAATAAATCCCTCCAATACCATCATCCTAAGGGATTTCTTATTGCTTCAAGCGTTTCTCATCCTTAAAGACAAGCGACTACGTAACCAGCGCCACAACTGTGTGGCAGAGGCCGAGTGTCTTCATGGAGCCTAAAGCACGCCGATCCCTCTCCGGGTCATCACCCCTAACCACCCACCTACCCGTTCCACCTAACAGCCGACTTGAATTGCCACCATGTCCCACCGTAGTGCCATGGGACTGGCACTTGGCTAGGAGGGGGGTAATGTTATCGTGTTTTCGTAGCACAAAGGAGCAAAAAATGGAAAAAAGGGAAATAGCAAATAAGGCGCAAGATAAAAGCAGAAGAAGGCGCCTTGACCGGCAACCAATCCTTGAAAAATTCAAATGTTTGGGCACGACCCTCAGAAAGCTTCGGTGTCGGGCCAAGGCAACGAAAGAGAAAAAAGGCGCACCATTAAAATGCGAAAGCGTCCCCGAATCTGTGTAAAAGAGCGCCAGGCTCACTCCTGTGCAAAGTGTATGCATTAGTTGGGAATAGGATAAATTAGAATGGTGGGAAATGGGAAAAAGGGCCCAGGCCACGACCGACCATGTAAAAGAGAAAAAAGGGGATGACCGCCCAAAAAGGATTTAGGGCTTTGTATATAAAGTTGAAAAGTGAATGGAAAGCTCATTCTTTGGTGTGTGGCAAAAGGAGTCTTCTTCTTCCTCTCTTCTTCTCTCCTTCTTGCTTGTGTGTGCTCTTGAGAGAGGGAGTGTGAGAGTGTGAGGGAGTGAGTGTGTGCGAGAGTGAGGGATCGAGAGGGTGAAGCTCTTCACCATCTCCTCTCCTCTTCTTCTCTTCTCTCCCCTTCTCTTCTCTTGCGCGCGTGGCTATGGAGGATGGAGCTTGGAGATGGAGGAGGCTTGAGGATGCTTGAGCTAGCATCTAGGATCGTGGAGCTACCGAAGTGCAAGAGAGAGGAGGGTACTCGATCGAGCATCAAGGTAAGCTCACTACACTCGTAGGATCGACGGCGCGTCGGCTAGGTGAGAGATAGCCATTAGAGCTCGCTTGAAACGCTTGAAAGAATAAGCGGTCCGAGGGTCTTGGCGGTTGAGCGAAAGCACCCACAATTATCTTGATTCCATTGTAACTCAAGAGACTCCTCAACATTCAGATTCCATTGTATTTTCATTTCTTTCCCAATTGTTGGGTCATTTCTAAGGCAATAATCTTGACTATAATACGTTTAGCTATTACGATATCCCAAGATGTTGGGCTTATCCACCACAAACGTACTAAAGTATGGTAGGTTTCCACCCAATTCTTTATAATGATAGCCCATAGTTGTTGTGCATCCAACCTCTTAAGTAGTTGAAACACCAAGGAATATGTTCCCTCTTTTGGTTTCATTTATCCAAGTCCTTTTGACCTCTCAACTATTAAAAACTCCCATGCTACAACATGCCATTGATATTTGTTTCCTTCATGTTTGAGTTAGTCTCCATATTAAAAGCCATCCTAGCAGACCTACCTATTGCCATACTTGCATTGTCACCCCTCATGCCAATCTCAAGAGCTAGGTGCCTCATTTCTTAAAGAAGTTTTGAACATCCACATTATGTGCCTCAAACGAGCATCCCTCTTCTTATATTCCCACATTACAAATGCATAGTTGTTGTGCATCCAACCTCTTAAGTAGTTGAAACACCAAGGAAATAATGATAGCCCATAGTTGTTGTGCATCCAACCTCTGAAGAAGTTGAAACACCAAGGAATATGTTCCCTCTTTTAATTTCATTAATCCAAGTTCTTCTTTTGACCTCTTAACACTTAAAAACTCCCATGCTACAACATTCCATCGATATTTGTTTCCTTCATGTTTGAGTTAGTCTCCATTTTCAAAGCCATCCTGGCAGACCTTTATTTGAATTTTAAGGTGTCCATACAAATGGCAAGAGGTTGACAAATTGCTGAAGGTTCAAATAAGAAATATACGCCTAAGCTATCTATATCACTAAAAATATGCAAAAAATTGATTGTTGAATATATTCTATGCAAATCAAGAGCAACCATACTGACAAAATTGCCCACTTCTCATGTCCTTTCTTCCTAGAAAATTAAATTGGATCCAAGAGCACATAATCTACCTTCAATAACCACCAATACCTTTCATGGCTTCATTAGCACATGAAACCCGATGGGATCCATTTTCATCTCCTAATGCTATAATATTGAAGCAATTGAGGCACGCTTCAGAAACCACATAGGCACAAGTCATCCAAAAGCTCACATACCATAACCAGAATCAAACTCTGTTCCTATTTCACACGCATCCATTTTCTCTCTCTGTGATGTATTTTGATTGGTGTAATTCAATTCTCTCTATGGTATCTTTGATAACTATATTGCATGAGATGTATTCTTATCACCATATTGGGATTGTACTTTTGATAATTGTAAGTTGGATTTAAAGATTTTAGCCCCCACAAGCCAACAAGTGTGATTTATGAATAGACTTGGAATGGTGCTTTGTCTAATCTTGGATAGATGTACTAGGTTATGAATAGACTTGGAATGGCACTCTGTTGGTTAGACATACTAGGTTATGGATGTAAAGAGCCAAAGTTGACTTGTGGACCTCATCACCTTGAGGAACATTGTTGGCTTAGGAAGGTTTCATAAACACCCAAATGAACAAACACCTTAGAATTCATAAACCAAAATAAATGAAAGGTGGATCAAACATGATTTGGGTGCTCCTGATTTCAAATTTGTCTGGATGCTTGCATGCATTTGATTGGTGGCAATGGCTAGCCACTCCTTTTTGTGTACTATAGAAAACTATCCACTCACCTCCTGCTTGTCAAATTTAGCATCACTATGATAGTTCTATCCCCATTGAATAATTGAAACCTCAATTAACAGCTTTGTTACACACATTTGTCCCCGAATGAATATGAAATGACCCTTAGTTATTCTGGAGTATTGATCTAAATGGCAAAAACTTTTTTCTTAATTTGTATGGTTAGGTCCCTTACGAATTACATGGACGTAGCTCAAAATGGATGTTTTCTAACATCGTCACTCTAGAATGAGTTGTGATAAAGAAGTAAAAGTGGAGTTCTTGTCTATGGCTAGGGCGCCATCCAAGCTTATAATGCCACCCTTAAATTCATTTGGAGAACTGTTCTATAAGAATTAGTACCGGCCAAGGCATCACAATGGGTTGTTGAACTATGTTGCTTTGTATTTTGTATTTTTCTTTTTTATGGTTTTAATAGTGATAGAGTGTAACTCCTCCTCTCTAGGGACCTCTAAAAGTTAGTCCATAAGGGGCCTTACTAGGAGATCCCAGGGTCTTTGAATTATCTAGAGTATACAACATATGTGTCCTGCTATTATTATAATAACTACTAAAGGAAGATTACGACTCTTGGACACTTGTTATCACTATGGCACTCAAAGGCAAGCGCCATGTTGCTCATTTAAAGAAGTTATACAAATACCAACATTTTCTCCTAACAAGAATAATAGGATATCTCAAAAAAATTGGATCATTTCAACCATCTAGTCATTAGTTGAAACACTATAACTATTCAAAATCTTGATGGTTTCTCATCCAAGACTCATAGGGTGCTAAACCAAGATTATGTTTACATTGGCATGTCCAAGCTTGCAAGGGTGAGTATTTTACTATTGTTCTTAAATTAACCAGGATTTGTAGACCAATTCATGTAAGGAGTGCATGAAAACCTATAATGTTTTTAATCCAAACATTGCCATGTGTGCCATTATACAATATCCTATGTCTGCATGAAATATTAAAACATGTGCATTAAATGGTTACATCATCCAAAAAAGTTAGAGAAAAGTAAGTAATATTGCACAAAATAGGTATGTAACTACTTGGTTTGAGGCCTCCTTTTTCCACAACACGGTGGTCATTTCCAACATTGAGTGCTCGGATAAACAAGCCCACGACTATATTTAGATATGGCCTTTTGACTAAAAGTGAAGAGGCTTGCATGTGTGTGTATCTATGTGCATGTGTATGCATGTGCACACATGTTTATGTGTGTATGTGTGCACGCATACATGCAGACACATGTGCATGCAACATGTTCATATGTGTGTGTGGGGGGGTTAGAAAATCTAGGTTCACCTCCATATGGTTACTTTCAATTTCATTAATTTTTGTATTGTGTTTACGAGCTAGATTAAAGCTTGAATTTCTTATAATTTCCTATACATAGAATTTTGAGAGAAGGTAGAAAATTCTCTATGTACTTAAAGTTCCCTACTATTACAATTAGGAAGTGGCATTCTTATATAATTCTTTTATATAGGGAATTTTGAGAGAACATAGGAAATCTTCGTAGTGACCTATGTTTCCCTACAAGGAGAAGTAGGGAATTACGTTCATGTATACTCTTATATAGGGAATTTTAAAAGAAGATAGTAAATAGTCTATATTGACCTTTAATTCCCTACTATTAGATGTGGGGAATCTCATTCCCTAGTTTTATATAGGGAATATGTGCATACACACATAGGAAAAACTGCAACATTTCCTACATTTCATAAGATTTCCTATATAGCGATTGATTAAAAGTCCCTTGTGGCTTGGTATAGGCCATTTTACCACACAAAATGCATATGAGAGGCTATCCACTAATTGATATCATTGATATATATATATATATATATATATATATATATATATATATATACACACACACACACACACACACACATACATACCCCACATGGTATAGGCCATTTTACCACACAAAATGCATATGAGAGGCTATCCACTAATTCATTTTTGACATGTTTATCTGTACACTTAACAAAGGAATTCATTGTATTATGATATGCATATTTTTTTGTTTAAGTTTTGATATTTTCTATATTGATGTGAATTTTGGTTTGAGTTAACATTTTTGTTCTATAACATTAGCATTTAATCTTAATTTCCTAGACACTTTCAATCAACCACGAAACATTTTGACAAGCTTTGACTTATTGAAATGGAGTTGGGAAGTTTAATCATGCAAAACTAGCATGGTTTGGTTAGAGTTACATTTTCATTAATAGATTTTCAAAAATTTTAAGGCACCAAATGTTTATTCTTTAATTTCCTGTTTTTACTCCCCCCAACCCAAACTAACATATATGTTGTGAACATTCTCTATGATGTTTGATGATGGAGAATTTGAAGATATTAAATATTAATGAGTTTTTCTACTAGGTGCGGTAATTTCAAGGGTTCTTCAAGTAAACTAGAGCTCTCAAAACTTACAACCATGGGTGTAAAATCTTATGTTTTTTAGTGTTAATAAGGTATATATTAACTATGGACACAAAATCAAAATATTTAAAAGCATGTGCATTGTAGTATTAGTTCCATTGAGATACTTTAATTGATTTCAGTAGTTGGGGTAAATACACAATTAACAGTTGTATCACTAGTATCATTCAATCTCCCACACTATAAAGATAGATATACAAGGCATTCCAATCTATGTTGCGAATTCAGGAGGGTGTTACCTATCTTCAATGTGGTCTTAATTTGGATGCTTCATATAGCATACATATTCCGTACATCACAATTTGCAACAAGTTGCATTTCAGTAGAGTGACATTTCATTTGCATTATATCTAGCTATGTACATCTGATGTTTTGAAATTTGGATGCATAAGTGGAGACGTTGAAGAGTATCTGTATTTAGTTAGATAGGTAAAATAGCAATGTAGTTCTATCAAAAAACATGTTGGATTGCCATACTCATGTAGATGAAATGGTTGGATAGTAATTATGTT
The DNA here is from genome assembly GCF_053477565.2 of Lygodium microphyllum. Lineage (NCBI taxonomy): Eukaryota > Viridiplantae > Streptophyta > Polypodiopsida > Schizaeales > Lygodiaceae > Lygodium > Lygodium microphyllum. The sequence continues at coordinate 3,699,564 of NC_141149.1, read as the reverse complement.
AAAGAACAAATTGGACTCTTCTAATGACAAGGCATATTTGGCTCCATTTAATCTAGCAAGGTACCTCTCTTTACACATGGACTAGATTGTCAGGTTCATATCTAATGCAATTTCCTTATTTTATGAGCAAAGGGAAGTAGCTTCTCTTCCTTTTACTCACAAATAAAGTAAAGAAAGTGGGATACTCTGATACCATGAAAAACTTACACGACATAGTGGATAAAACCTAAGCAAGAACTAGAGAATACATAACAAATATGTGAAGAATATAAACTTCTTTAATGCCAAACAAACTCATACAAAGATGGCACTATCCACTTGTGCACTTTCCATGTGAAGCTTAGATAACGATCTAGATAGATGATAGACAAAGAGATTAAGGCTAGTTCGAAAATCTTTCATAGACCTTGTAAATAACAAACCAAACATAAACCTCGTAAATATGCCATTTAAACATGTTGGCAAATGAGTAAGTAAACCCTTGGAAATTACATAGATCCATAACATAAATATTGTACCCTTCACAACAATCCATTGTGTGCACTTTGGGAAACTCTTGTTATTTACGTCTTTTAGCATATAAACAATCGTTTCTTAAACCATGTATCAATTGAGCAACAAGAATATATTTATTGAGTCCTATTATTTAACTGATTACTAATTCTTTATGTTAATGGTGCAATGGCCCCTTACATACTCCATGTATATATAGGAGGAGGGGAGGTTCATTGGTACAAGATCAAAGATTGAGTACGAAAAACATTGCCCTCATAAAAACAATTTATGAGCTCAACTAGAACTTAGAGGCTTGAACTTCCAATACTTATAGCAAGACTTCACCTAGCCTAAGCGTGATTGCATGCTAGTTTATTTAAGGAAAATGTTATTATAGGAGATATAGTTTTTATTATGTCACTAGATCAATGTGCCGTAGTTTGGAAGGGGACCAAATAAGTCTAAAAAATATTTTTTCTTTTGTAATGACTCCACACTCGAGGGGACACTTCAAGGTCTAGATCCATTGAGTTGAAAATTTGATGAGATTCTTACTACTTTTCTTTTACTATGAAAGAAAATATCCACCTTATCAAGAAAACGATATCATATAGCAATTAATCATTGACCTATACACGTGCTCCTCTTATTACTTTCATATGTATGGAAAGAAAATGTATTCGAAATGTATATGAACTGTGCCTTAGAGTACATGCACATGGCTATCTAGCTGATGCTTAAGCCTATTTGTTGTGATGTGTATTACCAATAGATTGAATGAAATAAGCATGACAAGTTAGATTCTATGTATGAACTCCATTTGATTTACTATACATAGTTATTTAACTAGTTGAGAAAACATGGCTATGTGAGATGTTATATAGAAATTCACCTTGCTTTGCTACGGAGACACTTACTTAACTTGTTATAGCTTTGCTCACTACAAGGAAATGAAGACATAATGATGATCACTTTTGACGCGAATTGCCACATAACAACACATCTATAGAGAGGTGTATACTGATTGTTTTAACGACGAGATGATAATTTTTTAGATGAATGATTTTGTCACTTCAAGCGTTAATATATAACCCATATCTTGTAGTAGCTTTTACGTAGGGAAATTTCAATTTAAAAATCCCTAATTGCTAAGCAGAAGAATTTGCGCATTTACTAGGTATGGGTCTTAGATTCTAGCCTGGTATCTTAAGTCCTTGTCTAAAGTCTCCTCCGGAAGTGTTTAATTGGTAGCGATTAGTAACTCAAAGAGAATTCGTCATAAGCGGCCAAATATGGCTAGAGGTTTTCATTTTGAGCGGGTCCATTAAATCAACGCAGAAGTCGGTACGTGATTATCGTAGCACGTATAAGGGGAGTTGCCCCACTTCATCATTGTCATTCGCTGTTCAATAGTATGTCCCTCTGATTACTCCTGACACTCATTTCCAGTACTCTTAAAACCCTGCGTTTGTCCGGCAGCATGCAGAAGAAGTCGTGGGCTGATCTTGGCGAGGAAGAGGATCTGGAGAATGAGATCTTCACCACGCAGAAGAAGTCCTGGACTGACCTTGCTGAGGAGGAGGATATGCAAGATGAGGCCTCGACGACGCCTATTTTACCGCGACTACCGCCGATGTGTGAGGTTGATGTTATCGATCATGCGTCGTTGCAGCTGCAGGAGTCCGAAGTTGATACTAAGAAAGATCGCCATGATGAGATTCTGCATGCCGAGATGGCCTTGGAACAGCTCGGAGTCACCGATCTGGTCGCGGCAGATACTGGCGTCCATAAGGTACTGGAAGACCTTGAATTGAAAAGCACCGGGCTGCAGGTCGACGTCGACGATAAAGCCGACATCCAGTACAAGAAGCAGTTCCCCCCCTCTCTAGATCATGATCAGGAGCTGCAGGCCCGCCAGGGCACTGCCAATAACAGTGATGTAATCGTCATCGGCGAGGTCCTGGTCAAGCTTGGTGTCACGTGTGATACCGGTATTGTCTTTTTGGGTGACGCTTTAAAGAAGGTTCCGGAGAAGCAGACGTCAAACATCGAACTTTCCGCTAGTGGCCTACAGTTGGGTAGCTCTTGCCCGTTCTCGCCAGTAGATTACGATGAGGAGGTTGACTGGCGCGGCACCGAGAATTGCAACATGATGACAATCGGCAGCTTTCCGGTCCAGCTGATTGACATGGATGATATCGTTGAACAAGAGATTAATGAAGACGTTAAGAAGCTGGCCAAAGAACAAGCTGCAGAACGTGAAGACGAGGTTGGATCAAAATTATCATGCAAGAACTTTCCATCCTTAGCAGAGGCATACGGTGGTCAAGGATGTAGCACTAGGATGTTCCCGTCGAGTTCCCGTCGAGGGGCGCTACCGCTATAAATGATGACGTGAAAACGGATGCAGCACTCTCTTTGCCAAATATTGCAGCGGCTACCGTCGAGTTCGAGTATAGGAGGGGCGCTACCGCTATAAATGATGACGTGAAAACGGATGCAGCACTCTCTTTGCCAAATATTGCAGCGGCTAATGCAACTGCTGCCGCGCTCGACACGAAGGAGGACATGAAGTACAGCACCAAGCTGAAGCAAGGGGCCGCAGCCATGCCTACGTCGCCACGTCCTCGCTCACGTCACGATCAGCAATTACGACAATTGTCAGCTAGAGTTATTTCAGAAGGCATTCGTGGCCACCCTTGTAGGCCTACTCCTGAAACTCAAAGGCAATATAGGTGCTGATTCGGAGTTGCAGTTACACAGTCTGGTCCTGACAGGGAGGGAAATCACGGAGATCCGATTCTACCTGCCCCTGCCGTAAAGCCGGATGTGGATGTTGATGAGGACGGCTATAAGAAATATTACCGCGGCCGAAAGCGCAACTAGTACGTCAGTACTAGTAGAGCTCCTGCACCAACTGCGAATGACGAGGAACATGCCGATGATCAGAACGCCAGCAATTCCTCCACCAATACCAAGGAAATCGAGGGTGAGGATCCACAACCGCCTGCCAGGTCTAGTACGTCTACAAGTGAGCCTGGATTCGCCCAACATGACGGGCAACTGGTCAGTGATGAGAATGTCACTGCGCCGACCGATACAATGGAGGAGGAGGAGGATCAACATGCTCTTCATGATGACCACGATTCAATTACCGTAACCACCTCTCTGCCGCGGTCTAGGAACCATCGCCGTAAGCAACTGAAAGCAAAGAGGAGGAAGATAAAAAAGCAGCACTGCATGGATGTGGAACCTGTCGAAGCCTCCGATGTTTCAAACCTATCCATGCTCTGTCGACGTGTTTTCACACTCTTTTGGACGATTCTTGCATGGCCCGCTAAGATTGTGTCTGGACTGTGGTTTAGGAGGCTTTAACTATGACTAGAAATTCAAGCTTATAAGCTCGTATCTGTTGGCTGCGATTCAAGGCCTCGATACAGATTTCATATTGTCAGTTCTGAGATTTGTAAAGCTTATTAAACTTCAAGAATTCACGGGTTTCCGTTCATGATGTGTTTTGTTCACTCAACTACCACCTCTCTTTCTTTTCTCTCTCTCTCTCTCTCTCTCTCTCTAAGCATTAAGCATTGATTTGGTTGCACAAGACAATAACAAAATTTCCCCGGCCTACTCTATGATGCAAACAAATACTAGGGATTTCCAGAACATTCTCAACTATCCAAATGTCATGCACTTAAGCCTTAAGCTTACATGTTGTATAACACAGCCAAAAATTACAAATTAGCATGCATTGTCATATTCACATGTGTAGAATCAATGAATGGAGAGATATTCACTGGTTTTCTTGAGAAAGGCGTTTCCTTAAGAGTTTCCTAGTTAGAAACTTTTAGGATATCCAAGCAAGGCATATCTACAATTCAACATATCTGCAATCTAAATGATGATCGATGATGATAAAGTGAACTTCTTCTATGCTTAAAATTCATAACATACAAATACATCAAACCTAAACATGAAAAGAACATGAATCAATAATTCAAGAGATACTACATAGATATACTTTTCTTGATTATGTTCTTCTAGAAATTGGTTGTAATCGATCAAGATAGCTTTGATACCATCTTGAGATGTAGAGAGAGAAGATATATAGAGATGAGATAGGGAGAGAAAAGTCACTACCTGTTATAAAAACATCCCATCATGGACCTAGAGGCAACAAGCTCGTGTAAATCCACTAAATCCACTCACTAGCCTAGAACATGTAAGGAGTGCATGCAACCATAGCTATGGAACCTCCTCCATTAGGGTTTCCCCCAAAGATCTATAGGCAGATCTTATGTTGCCATAAAACTTGCAAGGAATCAAAGGCCTTACCCTTATGTATTCATTGCTTGTTCCTCAAGAGAGAGAGAGAGAGAGAGAGAGAGAGAGAGAGAGAGAGAGAGAGAGAGAGAGAGTCTTGGTAGGCCTTCATTAACATTGGAATATTATTATATGTTAACATCAAGTGTGATATATAAATTGCAACATACTCATATAATTTCTCATGTTTTTACCATACACGAAACCTATGTTTTTAGCATTCATGGTTCTACCATCAATCACTTGTTACTATAGTGTTTATTAAGTATCAAAAGGGGATGCTAGAAATAACAAGGCCACTCTATAAAGTGTATTGTGGTTTCTCTCATGAGGGTCATCGATTATATTATTGATACTTTACATTGTGTTGGTACCAACTAAGTGCATCATCTTGTGCTATTGTAAGAAGACACTATGTTCCTCAAGAGAAGAGATTACTAACTAAAGAAGATAGTGGAATAGCTCTCTCTAAACCTAACTAAGTATGATTAAAGCCCTTTCCAATAAATTTGTATTTGATCCATTGTGGAACCTTCTTCTTAGAGGGTATTTGCCCATGAGAAACATGAGAAACAATAGCCATACCTTGAAATACTCAAGACTCACAAGGTGTCTTCATTGAGGATTCATTCATCACCTCAATTTTTTATTTCATTGAATGCTTTGGGATTCAAAGAGGATATATTTGTTATTAATGAAAATATTAAATTGATCTATCAATTCTCTCAAAATGATATAAAATTTTGAGAAACTTGTATAATCACAAGAAATTAACTAGGTATCCTTGTAGCTAATTATTTTTGGATACTCTTGACACATGTGCCTTAAAGAACCAACCCATTTGGCTTGTGGCTTTAATATGTATTACGATTTTTGTTACAATACTTCTAAGCTCAATTATGTTGGATCATAGGCAAGATGGGCAATGTGTCCTTAAACTCTAATGTGATTTGGGATAATGAGAGTAAGTGCAATAAGCTTATGCATGTGAGAAAATTAAAAACGTCTAACCTTATCAAGATGGAATGCCACATCATTCTTTGTAAGTTTTATATGTTTCGTTGGAGGCCAGTTATGTTAAAGTTTTTCATAGAGGTAGACATGTTGATGCTGAGTTTAGGACATTACCCTTATGGAAAAGAGGATCTATGTTATCTCTTTTTGTGATGCACATGCACAAGAAAGATGTGAAAGAATATGCACAAACGGCATATATAATAAGTTCTAATATCCATAAGTATTAAGCTAGGTCACATGGTGCTCAATATTAAATTGTTAATCAATATAATTACCTTGACTGGGCTTGTTGCACCACTAAATAATCTTTAGAGGAGTAAGTGGAAGAGTTTTACCAAATTTTGTAAAAGGGGATGAGAAGAAATGTTTTATTATTGAGTAGCCACTTAATTTAAGTCTAATTTTTTGGGTGACCACTTCCCACAAATTATGGCTTGGTACGACTATTTATAATCTCCAATAAAGTATATATTCTGGATATGGATATTTGTAATTCTCTAGTATGAAATGTGGAAATCGAATTCCCTAGTGTGGCCTACAATTCCCTACTATGCTAGGTGGAAAATGGGATTCCCTAGTTTTATATAAGAAAATCATACATGCATCCCTAGGATTCCCTACCATGAGATGTGGGGAATGTAATTCCCTAGTTATATATATAGGGAATCCATGTATACATACATAGGAAAAATGAGAGAATTTTCTATAGTTCATGAGTTTTCCTACGTAGAAAGTTTTCAAAAGCTCCTTGTGAAAGAAAATGGGGATACATGGTGGAGCATCTCCTCCTTTATATATGCAACCAGCTCATGCAATGAAAGAGAAGAAGAGAGAACATTTGAGTATTGTGCATATTGTGTGCCTTCCCTTTGTAGCCATGGAGTTCCCTGTTTATTATAATCCTACGTAATTATTGTGTCAAATCAGTTTGTACACACCATGATTAGCCCCACATTAAGATTGTTAACAATAATGATCGATGGCTAGAGAAAGACGTTGATCAAAGACAAATACATTATCTATGTAGTTCAAGGGCCTAGAGTAAAACCGTACTTGGTCTATAATTTGACTGCATTTGTATATATTTGTGTTTGACTATGGGTTCATCATTCTACTCTCGTGGAGATATGAGCCACACCCATTTCATACTATGAGATACAATTAAGTGACTCTAAATCTAAAGTTAGAATGCCCTATTGCACAAGCAACTCGGATTGTTGAATGCATTTTTTGAAGTAGTCCAAGGGCTCAATAGCAAGGTAGGAGGCAAGGGCCAAGCTATTGAACATATGTGTTTCAATAATAAATATAATCATTCCCATTTGAGGAAGCTAAGTTCAACAACTAGATAGCCCCTAGTAGGTCACTATTCCTAGTAAACGGATGTCTAGTGCTAGTTTCACAATAGCACATAAAATAATCCTTTGACACTTTTACATCATCTTAGTGACCAACACCTAGAATTATTTTAACATATGGATATTGTGAATTTTTTGGTTTCAATTTTATTGTATATTTCTATTATACTAAGATAATTGGATACATAGTTTACATGTACTGACATTTAGTCTTATCAAAAGTTTCTAAGGCCAAAATCTTACGATAATCATTACTATATTTTGTATGCTAGGAATGCAATAACAAGAAATCATGTATACAACAAAAAAGTCCATACCAGTTTCAAGGGCTTTAAATTATTTGTTTGATAGGCTACATTAGTAGAGATATGCATGTGCTTCATCATAGGATAGAATGCGAGAAGCCTTCACCAAGAGATGAACTGATGTGCAGGTTCTAGTCAGGCATTTGATTTAGTGCCCACCTCTAGCCATTACTGACATGGGAGAAGCCACAAGGGCATGACAATGGCATATGCAATCCCCAAATATCCAACAGTTTGTTATTTTTGACAGGAGTAAGGTCAAATTGAATGGATATCCATTATGTTATGAAAGATCAGGAATTTGAGACATCGTCTTGCCTAGCTTTTAGGCATCATACACCACTGTTAGAGAGTACCTGGGAATTAAAAGTAGGATTCACCAGAAAACGAAGGAAAATACATGCCAAACAAGAAATGCAAAGATGCCATGTAATCCCAAAAAGAGCATTGATGCTATTTGTCATGAGAGAGCTCATAGATGAAAATGTTCATGAAAAAGGTTGAATTGTTGGACACCAGAGGATCTATACAGTTTGCATTTGAGGCATTTGGTTAGGACTAACACACCCTAGTAGGTTCAGTTCAAAGATGCTTATATTGGCTTGCATTGGATTGTTCGGTGCTTGAAGAAGGCTCATCAACATTGGTGATTATGGTGAGGCCAATATGACATTATTATTGCTTCACAAAAAAAAGAAAGAATGGTAGAGGATGGGGAGGGTCTCAGTGCAGGGCAAAATTCGCAAAGAAATTTGTCATTGAGATAAGTTGGTTTTACAACAAATCATAGTTAGCAATTGGGAGTTGGTTTTAATGCTTGCATTGCACAGTACATGTGCCTATTTTTGGAAGCAAGCAAGCTTAATGAAAGCATTTGACACATTTCCTCAAGGTGAGTGGGATGATGTACCATTGGCATTTCTTTAATAGGATCAAATGCAAGCTTAAAATTGAAGCAACTTTGGTAGGTGAGTCCTTGCAATGCTTGGGGGTGAAACACATGTTCTTGTCTAGCACCTCCATTTCTCGCCCTAGAGCAATGGCGCCATGGGCCATACATTGGCAAGATTACTATATCACTCTTTCGGGACAACATAGAAAGAATGTGCTCGATGTTGTGCTCTTTGCAGGAACTAAAGTAGCTACCCAAAGTGGTGCACATGTTGCAAGGGTTTTAAGAATCATTGTTATGTTGTACGGAGGAAACGAGCTTTGATCGCCCAATGAATCATAGAGGGATGACAATTTGTTTGCCCAATACGACTACTAAAACACACCATTAGGGGGCCACTATGTGCCAAAGCACTTTGTACATTGATCAAGCTAGGTAGTATTGGCTTGAAAATTGAAGTGCCAGAGAAGCATTGGAAAGGTATGAGGCTCTCGGAAACACTTGGGAGAACCAATCCTCAAAAAGATCGCACAAACACAAAAATATGCAAGCATATTTGTATGCTAACTCTTAATAACGATGTCTTGGAAGTCTTTTAAGGACTCTCCACCCAATTCAATGGAGGGGTCAGAAGGGGTAGGTTTATTAGTACAGTTATGGTCTTCTTACAAGGCCTAAATTTGATCGGATGCCCGATTCAAACTGGCAAGACGGGCCTGTTGACAGAAAGACCGCCATGTTTGAAAGCTCGATGTAGGATTAGGATTGCCGCACGGTTCTCCGCTCGACACCACCATGCAAGAGTTGACATGCATCGCATTATTATGCCCCTTGCATGCCATGTTTAATCTATTGGGACATGCTTGATTGAGCTGTTAAAGGTTTGAGCTTCATCTTGAAAGTAGTGCCATCCTGATGTGCGAGATCTCTCTCACATAATGGAAATCTCTTTATTAGCAAGGTAGCCACTCTTGCGTACCTTCTTGTGCTCTATTCTGCTAGAACACTCCCCACAAACAAAGGACTTGTTCCCTTGCCATAGCCTCATCACAAGTATAATATTGACACAATGCTAAGAATAGCACCTAGCTTGTCTACACCACCACCATATTACTTTTTAGAAGAGACACGACTGATCTAAAAGCTAGTAGTACATGGAACTTTTTTACTGCTATTCCTAAAAACATTATGCTACCACTATTCAAGGGAATCTGAATTTCATGAAGGAGTGATGGTTGGGTAATGGCAAACAAGATGTAAGCTTATTAGTGTAACATACCGTGCCATGGATTTAACAAATGTTTATCTTGAAGGAAGTCATTTGAACCTTTAATGGATTAGTTGCAATAAAAGCATGAAGACTTGCTTCACTATTGTGGTAATTTATCAAGTTATTTGACAAAGGGCCAGACTCTCAAACAACTAGAATTGATGGGGTAACATACTAAGGTTATGATGGGGTAACCTACTAAGTAACCTTATGTCTACACCTACATTTACAACAATTGGCTACCTTTGAGTGGATAATCTATGGTATTATATTAAATCCTTATGTTGAGATGGCTACGAGCCTTCAATGCCAAGTTTTTGTGGTGCAAGCATTAGGTAAAGATATACACAACACATTTTACGACATATGATATTAATACATCAACAGACAAATGCAATGTGTACACATGTGCATGCACATGCATATGCACACATGCTCCCGCATGCATGTATGCATGCACACACATGCATATACAATAATTTGCCTAGCTTGCTATAGAGACACAATCATACACAAACTTATAGTTATTACTTAAGTCTTGATATCCAAACTTTTACATGCCTCACCCAAATTCTTTAATTGTGTGCTTTGTTCTTTAAAACTCTCTTCTATGCTTCTCACACATTCATAGTTGTATACACTTTGTGGTGTCTTATAAGCACACCAAATCTTGATTGATCGTACTTGAAAATATACATATATAGGTGGCATGAGGATACAAGAATATAACAACAAATTCAAGCCTTCTCACTTCATCTTAACAAAATTCGCACCTCATCTTGTTCTAGTTACGTAGCATTATGTTAGAGCACCTTCCCACAACCCCTTTTCCCGATGATCTGATGCACCTTGTCTCCACATTCCCATTTAAACAATGATGCCAAATTTGAAATGAGCATGAATAGTTGGGTAACTTTTTCTTATATGCAAAAGTTACAAAACATACAACAATAGCTATTGTTGCTTTTGGTGCATTTCAAAAAGGGGCAGGGGCAATGTGGGAAAGTCCCCTTAGCTCCTATTTTGTTCAACGTTGCAAACTCCTATATGGATGGCATGGGAATACAATAATTTAGCAACAAATTCAGCCCTTCTCACCTCATCTTAACAAACTTTGCACCTCATCTTGTTCTAGTTACGTAGCATTATGTTAGAGCACCTTCCCACAACCCCTTTTTCCAATGGTGTCTCCTAGCGCTAAGAGTGGCAAGACTACGTGCATTTTTGTGCCCTCCCAGAAGGCATTAACATGTAAGGACTTGGGCCTTGAGTGTAGCATCAAGCTAGGTATCTAAGTCACTACACTATGGTCATGTAGGTCAGCTGCTTCTTGCTCAGTTGGTCCTTCCACCCACTTCTTCAACTCCTGCCACAACATTAGGAGCTGCCGAAGCATGTCTCCTAAGTGCAAAGTCACAGGGGTTGTCACTAGTGTCCTAAGAAGGTTGTCAACTACTTGCTGCCCTCCTAATTCCATGTTTCTTGGCCAATGGCTATGGCTTGTGGCACTTAAGCTTTGTCTATGCGGTCCTACTCGAGGTGCAGATGCATCTCTTCACTTCAGTTGCATAGGTAAAACTGGCATGCTCACACTAGAGAGCTCATCGATTTCATCTTCTAGAATGGGGTCCGTATCCTCCAAGTTCTCTTGGGCTTCTCTCACCCACTCCTTAACCTTATTTATGGCTTCAAGCTAGCGTTTTGGGTTGGGGTACTCCCCAACCTTGGCACTCCCCTTTTCCACAGTCTTCAAAGCAAATGTTTCCACTTCTACATCTGTGACCTTTTTCCTGGTGGTCAAGGTTGGCTACAACGTCTGCCAGAGCGACCTTCAGTGGTGTGCTATCCTTGTTTGCTAGTACAATAGTACAAAATTGAAGGAACCATGACAAACATAATGGCCATGTTCTGTAGTAGCTCACAGACCTCTCATTTATCAGGAGGATTCACCAATAGCTTTTCATTTATTAGAAAAAAAAAGTTCCAATCACTACCTGAGTTGGACTTGGTATTGTTAATGGATCCGCAGTTGCTGCTCCTATTACATGACCATCTGGCCCTGCCAGTTGTTATGCAAGTGTCTCCTTTATTAGTCAAAAGGAAACATCTAGAAAGACCTATACTAACCTAGAAATCCAACAAAAAATATGGTATATATATGAATCTAATGTCAACTAAGTAAATCCAATGTCATCAAATTAACAACATACTAATGCAACAAAAAATATGGTATATATATGAATCTAAAACCATTTAAAATTTCATCACAAAAGTGAAGAATAGACTTAGAGAGAAAAGAGTGCTTACATTATAAGCTTACTTTTGCTTTGTCATATTGAATATGTCATTCGAACAATGCAATACATCATCCCTTGCATCCCAACCTCCAAATAGGTTATAAAACAATCATGCAAGCCCCTTTTCTAAGCCAAAAAAAGGATCATTTCAGATTGTAAATCACTTGCTCTCCCAATGCAAATACAATGCTTCTAGCTTCATTGTGTCTGCTCAGTGTATCCACCAATTACTAGATAACCAAATACTAAATCTTCTTTAGTTCTGCATTTAGATCCGCTAGTTAAAAAACATGGCTGTTCAAAGCAAATGCTTTACTCAACCATGCCTACATTCAAACCAAGTCTAGTTTCAAATGTGAGAGCAACCATGCTGAAACAATAAAAGCAAACTGTACAACAGGTGCACAAGAACATGAGAATTACTAAGCATGACTTTTGTATGAAGTGGACATCTCAATTAAACCAACATTAATAGGTTGGAGAGCGTGGTGCGAAATTTGGACTCTGAAGCATTTGTAAAATGACAAATGTAGACCTCAGCACACTCATCTCGCACACAGAAGACTCTAAGTTTTCTAAAATCAGAACCTGTAGTCACCATGCTAGTTGTGACTTGTAAGTGAAGGTCTCCATGCTGTGCGACATCAACTTCAAGGATTTCACCCACATTTTTCAACCGGTCTGCTAGAGTCTATAGTTGGTGCAAATTTGCTAGCCACAAGCTTTTTCAAAATGAAAGCAGAGACAATCAAGTTGCATGAGAATATAATTTAGCATATCAATAAAGTGAATGAGCATGTATCATCCCTTCCATTTCAAGGGTCTATTGATGCAGAGTGCCATTGCTAGACATCATCGCTCTCATTTTGTGATGGTATGCAAGCCCCATTTTTAGCATGTGAATGACACCTGGTCATACATGCTCCATCTAGTCTTAAGGTAGGAGATACCATGGAATGAAATGTAATCAAAATGGAAAACACTGCTCTCAAGAACATGTGCCTATGATGATACAAGCTCAATATACCTTGGTAATGGTACGAGCGGTATGAAGCAGCCTCCATTTCTTGAGTAGACACAACATCACAACACGAACGTGCATACATTAGCCCTTTGCAGCTAAGTGGCGTGTTGTTTCGCTAGGTGTGCCTGCACATGGTTAAGAGTGTTGCAATTTTAATAAAATTCTTAAAAACTGTAAAGTTCACAGATTGTTGTGCTCTGTAAAGCAAAGATATGGTAGTGTTGAGGTATGGTGAGCGAGCAAGAGAAAGAGATGACAGCCACATTCCTGACCATATAACTCGATTAATAATTTCCAAGCTCAATATGTAGATGTGACCAATCTCGAATTATGTGAACCTTTATGATACCTCAACTAGGAAAAATGACAATGAGATTGTAAACAATGCATGACAGTAAAAAAAAAATCCCTTGACCAGGCAGTGACACCAAACCTTGCAATAATGATCGATCCCTGAATCTGTTGTGAGTCACAAAACAAATACTGCTGAGCAAGCTATGTACTAAAGGAAAAATGCAGTCTTTCTATAAAGATTCAAGGTTTAACTCACCTACCTAGACAGTGGCTCGATCACAGATTAGCGTCTCTAGCAAAGGACATATAAAGGCCCAGGGGTATGTAGCAGGAGGCATGCAAATGGAGCTCGAATATTTGCACGACACACAGAGATCGACACTCGCGTACGCTGACACTAGCAAATCTTCCAGATGATGATGCCTTCTTTCTTGGAACAACACATGCTATTGAATATGTCTTTGTCATCCTTGCATCCTCCACTTTCACGGACTATGTAGTAGATGTTGTCGATGATGCTCTAGATTTCCTTCACAGAGGCCTTGATCTAGTGCAAGGAGCACACGAAAAGGAAATCTCATATGGAGAAGCAATCACCGCGCGCCGGCTTGTCCTGAACCAATACTCGTAGTCTTGCTTCTGCCCTCTTCAAAATAAAAAGATGCTTCTTTGTGTTTTTTTTTCTATTGTCCTTGCTAATTTTAGCACTATGCTTCTACCAATGCATGATATGGCACAAATCCTTCAAGCTGTGAATATGGACTACAAGCCCTCTACAATACATATTACTTTCCCTATTGTGTATTATGGAGATGTCATATGCGTTGGGTGAAACGATGATGACGAGCTACTTACCTGAGTGCCAAATAATTTATTTGTGCAATAGAAGCCATAACATCTCAAGGAAGTGCAATTCTTCCATTAGTAGTGTCCAAACTAGTAATATAAGGTAGCCTATTTTGGTTCAAATTTTCTTTCCAATCAAAAGTACCCTCAATCCAGGATTCCTCTTGAATAGTGGTTTTCTCTTTTGTTAGCTTGCCATGTGACTTTAGATGCATTGGTACCAATCTATTTTCCCCAGAACAACCCTCTTCTACTTGCGGATTAATCATTCAGATCGGTCCTAGTTTCGATGGCTACAACCCTACTTGTTTTTTGCACGAAATTACTACCGCAACACTTTATAAACCAAATGGAATCAATTTCTATCTTCAAACCTTATGGAGGTGGTTGAGATCAATCATGCTGGTGTAGGTTCAAGCTCTTGGATGAGCGAGTCTTTGCCTAGATGCTCTCTAGAACTCTATTATAGGGTTCTTACAAGGATTTGAGGTCCAACAAGTCAAGGGGGACTAATTGCAATCTTGAGGGACAAACATAATGATATATTTTATCTTTCATGCGATGATCAATGAAGGGACATATTTAGTGAATGTGATGCAAGTTTGAATCATGTCACATCTCACATCTAGAGAGCCATCAACTCGAGGGGAATCAGTACGATGAAATTAAAATCATGCATGATATGAACATCCTATAAAGAGGTTTTTCTCTCATGTTGTTGTTTGTCGATTTTTGTTGGGATTATTTTGCAACTTTCACCAAACATCTTCCAATTGGCACACCACAACTCAAGTGTGAGTAATTGTTGGGAAATTTCTAAGGCAATTATCTTGATTCCATTGTAACTCAAGAGACTCCTCAACATTCAGATTCCATTGTATTTTCATTTCTTTCCCAATTGTTGGGCCATTTCTAAGGCAATAATCTTGACTATAATACCTTTAGCTATTAGGATATCCCAAGATGTTGGGCCTATCCACCACAAACCTACTAAAGTATGGTAGGTCTCCACCCAATTCTTTATAATGATAGCCCATAGTTGTTGTGCATCCAACCTCTTAAGTAGTTGAAACACTAAGGAATATGTTCCCTCTTTTTGTTTCATTAATCCAAGTCCTTTTGACCTCTCAACTATTAAAAACTCCCATGCTACAACATGCCATCGATATTTGTTTCCTTCATGTTCGACTTAGTCTCCATATTAAAATCCATCCTAGCAGACCTACATATTGGAATTTTAAGTTGTCCATACTTGCATTGTCACCCCTCATGCCAATCTCAAGAGCTAGGTGCCTCATTTCTTAAAGAAGTTTTGAACCTCCACATTATGTGCCTCAAAGGAGCATCCCTCTTCTTATATTCCCACATTACAAATGCATAGTTGTTTTGCATCCAACCTCTTAAGTAGTTGAAACACCAAGGAAATAATGATAGCCCATAGTTGTTGTGCATCCAACCTCTGAAGAAGTTGAAACACCAAAAAATATGTTCCCTCTTTTGGTTTCATTAATCCAAGTCCTTCTTTTGACCTCTCAACACTTAAAAACTCCCATGCTACAACCTTCCATCGATATTTGTTTCCTTCATGTTTGAGTTAGTCTCCATTTTCAAAGCCATCCTGGCAGACCTTTATTTGAATTTTAAGGTGTCCATACAAATGGCAAGAGGTTGACAAATTGCTGAAGGTTCAAATAAGAAATATACGCCTCAGCTATCTATATCACTAAAAACATGCAAAAAATTGATTGCTGAATATATTCTATGCAAATCAAGAGCAACCATACTGACAAAATTGCCCACTTCTCATGTCCTTTCTTCCTAAAAAATTAAATTGGATCCAAGAGCACATAATCTACCTTCAATAACCACCAATACCTTTCATGGCTTCATTAGCACATGAAACCCGATGGGATCCATTTTCATCTCCTAACGCTATAATATTGAAGCAATTGAGGCACGCTTCAGAAACCACATAGGCACAAGTCATCCAAAAGCTCACATACCATAACCAGAATCAAACTCTGTTCCTATTTCACACGCATCCATTTTCTCTCTCTGTGATGTATTTTGATTGGTGTAATTCAATTCTCTCTGTGGTATCTTTGATAACTATATTGCATGAGATGTATTCTCATCACCATATTGGGATTGTACTTTTGATAATTGTAAGTTGGATTTAAAGATTTTAGCCCCCACAAGCCAACAAGTGTGATTTATGAATAGACATGGAATGGTGCTTTGTCTAATCTTGGATAGATGTACTAGGTTATGAATAGACTTGGAATGGCACTCTGTTGGTTAAACATACTAGGTTATGGATGTAAAGAGCCAAAGTTGACTTGTGGCCCTCATCACCTTGAGGAACATTGTTGGCTTAGGAAGGTTTCATAAACGCCCAAATGAACAAACACCTTAGAATGCATAAACCAAAAGAAATGAAAGGTGGATCAAACATGATTTGGGTGCTCCTGATTTCAAATTTGTCTGGATGCTTGCATGCATTTGATTGGTGGCAATGGCTAGCCACTCCTTTTTGTGTACTATAGAAAACTATCCAGTCACCTCTTGCTTGTCAAATTTAGCATCACTATGATAGTTCTATCCCCCATTGAATAATTGAAACCTCAATTAACAGCTTTGTTGCACACATTTGTCCCCGAATGAATATGAAATGACCCTTAGTTATTCTAGAGTATTGATCCAAATGGCAAAAATTTTTGTCTTAATTTGTATGGTTAGGTCCCTTACGAATTACATGGACGTAGCTCAAAATGGATGTTTTCTAACATCGTCACTCTAGAATGAGTTGTGATAAAGAAGTAAAGTGGAGTTCTTGTCTATGGCTAGGGCGCCATCCAAGCTTATAATGCCACCCTTAAATTCATTTGGAGAATTGTTCTATAAGAATTACTACCAGCCAAGGCATCACAATGGGTTGTTGAACTATGTTGCTTTGTATTTTTTATTTTTCTTTTTTATGGTTTTAATAGTCATAGAGTGTAACTCCTCCTCTCTAGGGACCTCTAAAAGTTAGTCCATAAGGGGCCTTACTAGGAGATCCCAGGGTCTTTGAATTATCTAGAGTATACAACATATGTGTCCTGCTATTTTAAGAACTACTAAAGGAAGATTACGACTCTTGGACACTTGTTATCACTATGGCACTCAAAGGCAAGCGCCATCTTGCTCATTTAAAGAAGTTATACAAATACCAACATTTTCTCCTAACAAGAGTAATAGGATATCTAAAAAAAATTGGATCATTTCAACCATCTAGTCATTAGTTGAAACACTATAGTTATTCAAAATCTTGATGGTTTCTCATCTAAGGCTCATAGGGTGCTAAACCAAGATTATGTTTACATTGGCATGTCCAAGCTTGCAAGGGTGAGTATTTTACTATTGTTCTTAAATTAACCATGATTTGTAGACCAATTCATGTAAGGAGTGCATGAAAACCTATAAGGTTTTTAATCCAAACATTGCCATGCGTGCCATTATACAATATCCTATGTCTGCATGAAGTATTAAAACATGTGCATTAAATGGTTACATCATCCAAAAAAGTTAGAGAAAAGTGAGTAATATTGCACAAAATAGGTATGTAACTACTTGGTTTGAGGCCTCCTTTTTCTGCAACACAGTGGTCATTTTCAACATTTAGTGCTAGGATAAACAAGCCCATGACTATATTTAGATATGGCCTTTTGACTAAAAGTGAAGAGGCTTGCATGTGTGTGTATCTATGTGCATGTGTATGCATGTGCACACATGTTTATGTATGTATGTGTGCATGCATACATGCAGACACATGTGCATACAACATGTTCATATGTGTGTGTAGGGGGGTTAGGAAATCTAGGTTCACCTCCATATGGTTACTTTCAATTTCATTAATTTTTGTGTTGTGTTTACGAGCTAGATTAAAGCTTGACTTTCTTATAATTTCCTATACATAGAATTTTGAGAGAAGGTAGAAAATTCTCTATGTACTTAAAGCTCCCTACTATTACAATTAGGAAGTGGCATTTTTATATAATTCTTTTATATAGGGAATTTTGCGAGAACATAGGAAATCTTCGTAGTGACCTATGTTTCCCTACAAAAATTGCAACATTTCCTACATTTCACAAGATTTCCTATATAGCGATTGATTAAAAGTCCCTTGTGGCTTGGTATAGGCCATTTTACCACACAAAATACATATGAGAGGCTATCCACTAATTGATATCATATATATATATATATATACATAGATACATACATACATACATACATACATACATACATACCCCACATGGTATAGGCCATTTTACCACACAAAATGCATATGAGAGGCTATCCACTAATTCATTTTTGACATGTTTATCTGTACACGTAACAAAGGAATTCATTGTATTATGATATGCATATTTTTTTGTTTAAGTTTTGATATTTTCTATATTGATGTGAATTTTGGTTTGAGTTAACATTTTTGTTCTATAACATTAGCATTTAATCTTAATTTCCTAGACACTTTCAATCAACCACGAAACATTTTGACAAGCTTTGACTTATTGAAATGGAGTTGGGAAGTTTAATCATGCAAAACTAGCATGGTTTGGTTAGAGTTACATTTTCATTAATAGATTTTCAAAAATTTGAAGGCACCAAATGTTTATTCTTTCATGTTTTTACTCCCCCCAACCCAAACTAACATATACGTTGTGAACATTCTCTATGATGTTTGATGATGGAGAATTTGAAGATATTAAATATTAATGAGTTTTTCTACTAGGTGCGGTAATTTCAAGGGTTCTTCAAGTAAACTAGAGCTCTTAAAACTTACAACCATGGGTGTAAAATCTTATGTTTTTTAGTGTTAGTAAGGTATATATTAACTATGGACACAAAATCAGAATATTTAAAAGCATGTGCATTGTACTATTAGTTCCATTGAGATACTTTAATTGATTTCAGTAGTTGGGGTAAATACACAATTAACAGTTGTATCACTAGTATCATTCAATCTCCCACACTATAAAGATAGATATACAAGGCATTCCAATCTATGCTGCAAATTCAGGAGGGTGTTACCTATCTTCAATGTGGTCTTAATTTGGATGCTTCATATAGCATACATATTTCGTACATCACAATTTGCAACAAGTTGCATTTCAGTAGTGACATTTCATTTGCATTATATCTAGCTATGTACATCTGATGTTTTGAAATTTGGATGCATAAGTGGAGACATTGAAGAGTATCTGTATTTAGCTAGATCGGTAAAATAGCAATGTAGTTCTATCAAAAAACATGTTGGATTGCCATACTCATGTAGATGAAATGGTTGGATAGTAATTATGTTAAAGAACAAATTGGACTCTTCTAATGACAAGGCATATTTGGCTCCATTTAATCTAGCAAGGTACCTCTCTTTACACATGGACTAGATTGTCAGGTTCATATCTAATGCAATTTCCTTATTTTATGAGCAAAGGGAAGTAGCTTCTCTTCCTTTTACTCACAAATAAAGTAAAGAAAGTGGGATACTCTGATACCATGAAAAACTTACACGACATAGTGGATAAAACCTAAGCAAGAACTAGAGAATACATAACAAATATGTGAAGAATATAAACTTCTTTAATGCCAAACAAACTCATACAAAGATGGCACTATCCACTTGTGCACTTTCCATGTGAAGCTTAGATAATGATCTAGATAGATGATAGACAAAGAGATTAAGGCTAGTTCGAAAATCTTTCATAGACCTTGTAAATAACAAACCAAACATAAACCTCGTAAATATGCCATTTAAACATGTTGGCAAATGAGTAAGTAAACCCTTGGAAATTACATAGATCCATAACATAAATATTGTACCCTTCACAACAATCCATTGTGTGCACTTTGGGAAACTCTTGTTATTTACATCTTTTAGCATATAAACAATCGTTTCTTAAACCATGTATCAATTGTGCAACAAGAATATATTTATTGAGTCCTATTATTTAACTGATTACTAATTCTTTATGTTAATGGTGCAATGGCCCCTTACATACTCCATGTATATATAGAAGGAGGGGAGGTTCATTGGTTAAGATCAAAGATTGAGTACGAAAAACATTGCCCACATAAAAACAATTAATGAGCTCAACTAGAACTTAGAGGCTTGAACTTCCAATAGTTATAGCAACACTTCACCTAGCCTAAGCGTGATTGCATGTCATTTTATATAAGGAAAATGTTGTTATAGGACATATAGTTTTTATTATGTCACTAGATGAATGTGCCGTAGTTTGGAAGGGGACCAAATAAGTCTAAAAAATATTTTTTCTTTTGTAATGACTCCACACTCAAGGGGACACTTCAAGGTCTAGATCCATTGAGTTGAAAATTTGATGAGATTCTTACTACTTTTCTTTTACTATGAAAGTAAATATCCACCTTATCAAGAAAACGATATCATATAGCAATTAATCATTGACCTATACATGTGCTCCTCTTATTACTTTCATCTGTATGGAAAGAAAACGTATTCGAAATGTGTATGAACTGTGCCTTAGAGCACATGCACATGGCTATCTAGCTGATGCTTAAGCCTATTTGTTGTAATGTGTATTACCAATAGACTGAATGATATAAGCATGACAAGTTAGATGCTATGTATGAACTCCATTTGATTTACTATACATAGTTATTTAACTAGTTGCAACTAGATTTTTGTATAAGAAAACATGGCTATGTGAGATGTTATATATAAATTCACCTTGCTTTGCTATGGAGACACTTAACTTGTTATAGCTTTGCTCACTATAAGGAAACGAAGACATAACGATGATCACTTTTGACGCCAATTGCCACATAGCAACACATCTATAGAGAGGTGTATACTGATTGTTTTAACGATGAGATGATAATTTTTTAGAGGAATGATTTTGTCACTTCAAGCGTTAATATATAACCCATATCTTGTAGTAGCTTTTATGTAGTGAAATTTCACTTTAAAAATCCCTAATTGCTAAGCAGAAGAATTTGCGCATTTACTAGGTATGGGTCTTAGATTCTAGCCTGGTGTCTTAAGTCCTTGTCTAAAGTCTCCTCCAGAAGTGTTTAATTGGTAGCGATTAGTAACTCAAAGCGAATTCGTCATAAGCGGCCAAATATGGCTAGAGGTTTTAATTTTGAGCGGGGCCATTAAATCAACGCAGAAGTCGGTACGTGATTATCGTAGCAGCTCAAGCAAGTTCTTCTACTATGCAATTCTTGACAATTACCCTCTACATGACCAACTATACTAGTTGCACCTTAATTTCCACTAGAATATGGAGTACCACGAGACCAGGATAAGTCTAGGGGGTGATAATATTAATCTATTCTAGGAAGGGGTGACAAGAAAGTATGCAAAAGGATGACATAAATTTAAAAACGTAAAGGACAAGAGAAGCGAAAAATAGAGTGATTGTCCAATGCATATAATTTTTAGACAAGAAAAATACTTTAAATTTATATTTGTTAGAGTGATGGGCTCACTCATATAAATTGTAAAATCCGAGTGAGACATGAGATCAATGGATTTCAACCTAAGGAGTCAAAAAACAATTGTAAAATATAAAATAGCATGTGCAAAACGAGAGAATGATCTAAGCTAATACAATATGAGGTTGTTCAAGAAAACTAAGGCCATGCATAAAAACTAGAAAGTGAATGGATAAGCTTGTTCTTGTGGTATGAAATCTTGTGAGCTCTCTTCTTATTTCTTACTTGAGAGAGAGAGAGAGAGAGAGAGAGAGAGAGAGAGAGAGAGAGAGAGTTATATTAATGTCTTCTAAAGACCAAAACTGGCCTATGAGACAAACTGTGATACAATTGATGAGGTCCAGCTATCCAAAATAAAAGTGCTGAATGAAAAGCTAAAAACTGGAAACTGGAAATACGGTGCTGTGAGTGTGATAAGTGTCGTGTATGTGTATGTGCGTATGTAGCTCTGGTACTCCAGATAATGGCTACAAAAGGGGAACAAATGCCAGCTGTGATAGGGGAACAACTGTCGGCTGTGATAAAGTGGTGCGATGTGTATATGTAACAGATGCAGGGAGATATACTATCCTGGGATGTAGTAGCAGTCGTCGAAGTCGCTAATAGCAGGTGATCCCTCCTGGATACAGGATGTGGTACATCGGCGGTGGAGAAAGAGCAAACTGGAGATC
The DNA here is from genome assembly GCF_053477565.2 of Lygodium microphyllum. Lineage (NCBI taxonomy): Eukaryota > Viridiplantae > Streptophyta > Polypodiopsida > Schizaeales > Lygodiaceae > Lygodium > Lygodium microphyllum. The sequence continues at coordinate 3,677,251 of NC_141149.1, read as the reverse complement.
TGAGATCCAATGTGTCGAGTGTCATCGGATCTCAATCTGATGTTGATGTAGATCAAGAATCCTCCGGATCTCCTGTTGGTGTGGCTGTGGGGTCCGAAACCCACGGATCCTCGTGCGGCGTCGGGTACGCTGGTCCTCAGCCTGCTGTAGTGTGAGCCCGAAGGTCTGGTTGGAGGCTGGTACAGTAGCTCTTACTCTGTCTGTCTGAAAGAACTATGTAATAGTCGTCTGGGTGGGCCCCTCTCTGACTGGGACCCGCTGTGTGCTCTGCTCTCTGATGTGCCATGCCTTTCCCAGAAAAGCGCAGGATAAAAGCAGAAGAAGGCGCCTTGACCGGCAACCAATCCCTGAAAAATTCAAATGTTCGGGCACGACCCTCAGAAAGCTTCGGTGTCAGGCCAAGGCAACGAAAGAGAAAAAAGGCGCACCATTAAAATGCGAAAGCGCCCCCGAATCTGTGTAAAAGAGCACCAGGCTCACTCCTGTGCAAAGTGTATGCATTAGTTGGGAATAGGATAAATTAGAATGGTGGGAAATGGGAAAAGGGCCCAGGCCACGGCCGGACATGTAAAAGATAAAAAAGGGGATGACCACCCAAAAAGGATTTAGGGTTTTGTATATAAAGTTGAAAAGTGAATGGAAAGCTCATTCTTTGGTGTGTGGCAAAAGGAGTCTTCTTCTTCCTCTCTTCTTCTCTCCTTCTTGCTTGTGTGATGCTCTTGAGAGAGGGAGTGTGAGAGTGTGAGGGATTGAGTGTGTGCGAGAGTGAGGGATCAAGAGGGTGAAGCTCTTCACCATCTTCTCTCCTCTTCTTCTCTTCTCTCCCCTTCTCTTCTCTTGTGCGCGCGGCTATGGAGGATGGAGCTTGGAGATGGAGGAGGCTTGAGGATGCTTGAGCTAGCATCTAGGATTGTGGAGCTACCGTAGTGCAAGAGAGAGGAGGGTACTCGATCGAGCATCAAGGTAAGCTCACTACACTCGTAGGATCGATGGCGCGTTGGCTAGGTGAGATATAGCCATTAGAGCTCGCTTGAAACGCTTGAAAGAATAAGCAGTCCAAGGGTCTTGGTAGTTGAGCGAAAGCACCCACATTCTGGTTCCGTTGCCGGGACAAACGGATTCAAGCTTGAGCACTTGCGTGCCTCACATCGAGCATCGAAGTAGGGTATTCATCCCCGAAACGGAGCTTGAGATAGGTAGGAAGTTGGGTGCTTTTAATCTTCGGAACAAGTAAGTATTTTGGGATATTTTGGTTGTTTGATGATTGGAAAGCATGGAGGATCTATTCCAGTTTTTTGCCTTCGATTTTTGTTGCATTTAGCGTAGGTTAGAGTTAGGAGATCAAACCGGAAAAGGGTAGGGTTCCCTGTTTCAAAACAGGGTAAAAACAAGGAGAAAATCATGCAAAATGCGCAAAATACTCGCTAATGAGGACTAAGATCGACAAGAGAGTGATCAGGGGCATCAACACCACAGCTGGGAAGGCATATAAGAACCAGGAGGCCAAAAGAGAACTCATTTGTGCCATTTCAGTGTGAGAGAAAGAGAGAGAGAGAGCTAGGAAGCCCCAGGCCGTGTGATTCGATCGCATCACCGACGCACTCACCGACCCATTCAGGTATATGAATCCCTCCCTCAAACCCCCTAGATAGGATCTGGAGGTTTGTGCTTGGAATGGTTGAGTAAATCATAAGAATCGGGTAAGATCAGCATCACACTGTTTCCGTCACGCCGCTTTCGGCCCATCCGAGCGATTGCTTCTGGGCCGAGTCCCAGAATCGGCCTTCGGCCCCTTGCCATTCGGCCACTCGGTTGGAACCCTAGTCGGCACTTAGATCGTCCGAGTCAACCCGTCCGAGTGACCCTACTGGAATCGTCCGAGCCAGAACTTTTTGACCACGTGGCACATTCGGCCTTGTGCCATTCGGCCCGTCCGAGCGACCCGTCCGAGTTCCAAAATCGGAACTCGACCACACCGGGATTCGACCCTCGGCCAACTGCGGTTCGACCCATCCGAATTATCCTTCCGAACCTGCCATTCAGCCTGTCCGAGTAAAAATCGTCCGAGCCAGATTTGGAGATTTGGCCCTTGACCTTGTGCCATTCGGCCCGTTCGAGTGACCCACTCGAACCACTTGGTCCGAATGCAACTTTCTGTCAAAGCTGTCAGAAATTTGACCCGACCCGGCAAATGTGCATTAGCGCAACTTGTCGAAACCCTTCGGGTGTTTAGAACTTGATTCTGGCACACGGGATAAGAGAAATTGTAGTACACAGCCGCTTAGCGGTGGTGGGTAGCAGACAGTTGAGGGATCCAAGGACTAGGACGTGAGTCGCTAAGCCACGAAGACCTGATTGATCAGAAGCAAACAAGGAAACATACAAGGAGTCCTAAACCCTGACTAAACGGCTGGAAAATGGACCTACAAGCCTATCAGGCCAGAAACGAGCGAGAGTGAGTGAGGCACCGAGGAATTACTTGCTACACTCACATTGAATTTTGCACTTGAAGTACACTTAAGGAAACAGAAAGCCTGATTGGGCACAAGTGCACGAGGAACAACACACTCACCGAGTGGCTGTAAATTAAGAATTGTATTCAGTAATTAAGGGAACTCACTCAGATAAATTGCTCAAGGAACCCACCAATAGGAGAGGACCCAAGACGTAGACAAACACGGGAAGCGTAGGAGAGAACCAAGCGAGGAGCGCCAACGACAAGGACCTATCACGACTGGTCAACCTGATCGACAGTACAGCGAGGCGCAAGAATTCGACCATGACGGAGGAAGGCTCAGACCATCGGTTTACCGAGGAGCTTGATGTGAGCGCATTCCCAGACGCTATACATCAGATGGTGAGCAGTTACGATGCGCATGCTCGGTACGAGCACCGTGGCAGGACGACAGATGCAATCATTGCAGACCTAGAGGAGGAGAGAAGGCTAGCCTGCCAGGCATAGCCGAGTATAGTAGGGATTAACAAGTCAGGAGCCTAAGGCAAAGCATGGAGCTGCATGAGGTGCAGCGAGTGCTAAACTTGGCTGGCCGGAACCGAAGAGACCAGGAAAGAGCACTAGAGGGAGGCCTGACGCTGAGCGAGCTCCTCATGAAGCGGCTGCTTGATAACACCGCAGTAGAGCAGAGTGCCACTGCACTAGCGACGTCGCCGCTTGCAGGATTAGGGGCAAACTAGGGCTCAAAGAGCCAGGCCAAAATACCGATTGTTGCCAAGCAACTCGACAAGTACCAACCGCATGACGATCCGTACAACTTCGTTGAGCAGTTTGAGCAAGTCTGCGAAGCCAATGGCCTCAATGACCAGACTCAACGTTCGCAAGCATTTGGACTTTGCTTAAGCAATAAGGGTAGGACGTGGTATACAAGCATGGATGCCGTGGAATGAGCCAACTTCAATAACCTCAAGGATCTCTTCGTCAAGAGGTTCGCCGAGCCCGGATACTCCGACAACCTGCTAGTACGCTTGATGAATGTCAAACAGAAGGAGAAGGAGGGCATCCGCGACTATGTGACCCACGTGAGAAGTCTCTTTAAGAGAATCCCCTTAGGCGAGCGACCGACTAACAGAGCAGTGTCAAATGTATTCATCAGCGGAATTAGAGATAAGGAGTTATATAAGGCATTGGCAGGCAATTCAAGCTTGCAGCGAGATAAGGTGGCTAGAGTTTTTGAGGAAGCCATTAGAGTCGATGACCAGCTGAAAGAGCGGAGCTCTAGGAGCTCAAATCTAGAAGAGACCAACCCACGCAGTTTAAAGAGAACGCCAGCTTCTAGTGAGCGGTCGAACCCATCATCCCAAGATAAGGGGAAAGCCACCGAGACAGACCAAGGCTTGGCGGAGGTCAAGATGGAATTAGCCAAGATACAGGACATGCTGAGATGACCAACGCGCCCACACATCCAGTGCGTGTACTGTGGCGGAAACCACTTGCCGGCCGAGTGTTAAGACCCTAGGTTAAGACCTTGTGCTAACTGCAGGAGGTTCGGCCACGATACCGCACAATGCAAACTACCAAGAAGGTTTCCATACTCGCAACCCTATGGCCAGCCTTATCTAGCTAACAGGCCGTAGCCATTCTTCGAAAGGGGAGCCCCATTGGCTCTACCCGCGCCTAACGATATGAAACCAGCCGTCCCTAGAATGGATATAAATCCCACCGGCATTCCTAGACCGCCTGGTCCTTATGTGACCCACCCACCGAGCGATGCTCCAGTTCATTACGTGGAGGAGCCAAATGATGAAGAGACCTACATATACCCTTACGTCTTGCATGACGACGAGGGTAACACGGTCCTCATGGATTATTGACCCGTGGCGGTGATGCAGGATCCAATCACTTGTTGGACTTGCGAACACCCCGGTCATGTCTCATCACACTGCCCTGAAAGAGAGCAGCAAAACAGGGACAAGGCTGACCAAAGGTGTGCAGAGTGCGGAATCACCCATCTTTTCATTGATTGCCCAAAGCGGAAGCCGTCCTCTAGCGCAACTAATTTTCCATCCGTCCCATTAGGGCTGTTTGGTGTCGAAAACCCCGATGGGGAGGCCACATCTATTCCCTTACGAGTTATGACCCGAGCCCAAACCAAGCAGGCCGGCATCTCTCTGCCAGGACCTAGCAATCTGGACGCAGCCTCAATAGGATAGAAAAGCTGCAGGCGGAAAAAGAAGAGATCGGACGCTAAGGTCGCATTGAAGACCGAGAGTGCTACGACTTTACCTGCTGGGAAGAAAGTCTCAGACGCGAAGGCAGAGACTTCAGCCCCTAAGACAACCAAAAAGGGAAGCGCTAAGATAGGGGAATACCCGCACCCCAAGCGACAATTGGAGGCCATAGAAAAGGTAAAGGAATGGGTGAGGGAGGCTCAACAGCACCTCAAAGATGCTGAACCCATCACGGAGGACGAGATCGATGATCTCTCCAGCATAAGCATGCCAATTTTACCGCCTCAGCCTAAGTCATCCGAGGCTACTATGCCACAAGCAGTGCCACTGAGACCAAGCCTAGACGTAACAGAGCCGCAGATCAGCCGCGGCCATTGGCCCGGACAGTCTAGGCTAAAGGAAGGACGAGTATTTAACAATCTCCTGACCACACTAGTGACCACCCCTATAACATTTGGCCTGGGAGATCTGCTTAAGTAGCACCCTGCCCTATGGCAAGACCTTAGGCAGTGGGTTGAGGGCTCACAAGAGCAGGTCATGGTAGATCCTCAAGACCAGGATGCAGAAACACAATTGCCCAGTCTAACGCTGCACTCCGTGCCTAAATCTTTGCACGTCAATGCCTTTTGGGAAGGCTCTGAGATGCACGCAGTCCTGCCGGTCCTAGCCCTGGGTGACGCAACAAGGATGGGAATCGTAGACATGGGAGCCGGGGTTAGTGTGCTTAGCAACGCGGTGTTGCAGACTTGGGGAAACCCGCCTGTTGAAGCTGCTAGGTTGAACATCACGCTAGCAAATGGTATGAGAGTGAAACCATTCGGGGTCCAGAAAAATTGGCCAGTGAAGATCGCAGGTGTCCAGTTCTCCGTTGACTTTATAGTCATGAAGGGAGTGGACTACGATGTTCTATTAGGCTGACCCTGGATGCGCAACGCTAGAGTCATCGAAGATTGGGGTAACGGCTTGATCTTCCTTGGCAATAGAACTAATGCCGTAAGAATAGAGATGGACACTTGGAAGACCTCACCAGTCGACCTGGATGCCATCTCTGCTATGCTCAAAGGGAACACTCAGGTCAAGAAGCCCTATGAGTCCTTGACTAAGTATATCCCATACCCAGAGGATGAGCGGGATTGGATGCACGTCCTCGCTACAATTGAACTGCCATTCTCTGACCAGGAGGTGTACGAGCAGGCCATCAAAACGGTCGGCAAGACAAACGGAACACTTCCTACGCCACTCTACATGATGGCAGCAAGCCTCCATGGAGGGCCTAAGCCTGTTACCTTCCAAGTACCTTCCAACAAAAGGGAACTCCAGGGAATACTGGAATACTTAACGGACCAGCTAGCGGGCAACTCAGCCGCCAACCTCAAGCCGCTCCAGGACCTCTTGGAGGATTCCGAGTGGCAGTGGACTAGGGTTCACGAGCTGAACCTCATGTATAACTGGGTCTTGGTTCCCGACCAATGAGACGAGGCAGAGCAAGCCTTGGGAGACGATGAGCAATCAAGTGACAAAGATTCTTGTGATGAATACGAAGACTGCCAATCCTTCGGTGATGAAAGCGAGGGTGAAGTGGATACCATAGAGTACGACACTGAAGGATGAGAAATTGAGCAGATACGGGCAAACGCCAAGCCACAGAAAAAACAGGCCCTTAGAATGGACCAAGGAGTCATGTGCATGAAATGTGATCGTGCTTGGTTGGAATGCATAGGAGCCGTAGACCTTGAGCAAGCCGGCCTAGCCCAACCAAGAACGACATCAATACTTAGAATCGAATCGCCATCTGAACTGCGGCCACTAGGGGAGACCACCTCTTCTAGTGAAAATGGAGGGTTTGACTCTGAATCGGAAGTTACTTTAGATAGCGACCCAGAGATCCCCAGGCCGCCCATGACCAGATGCACCAAGGGGGATTTACCCGTCCACCTGAGGCGCATACGATTAAGGTAGGATAAGGCAAAGCATCCCAAGGATGCACGATCACAGGAACAACGAAAACCGCAAGACCTCCCTAAATGCTTCACTAAATTCAAAAAAGGGGATAGGGTAGTGGTTCTGCTAGGTGCCAAGCGCCAAGGGCAGACAAGCAAACCAATCGAAGGGCCAGCCAAGGTCAAGGAGGTAAACCTAGCCCTGGAAGGGGAAGTACCCCGACCAGTGTTCATTGCCGATGACTTGACTAGTGAAGAAGAGTTGAGTCTTGTCGCTCTCTTGTGGGAGTCCATAGACGTATTTGCTTGGTCCTTAGAAGAGCTACGGGGGGTAGATCCGAGTGTTATGAATCACAGCATACCCATGACGTCGGATGCAACGCCGGTCAAGCAGCGATCGTACCCCATGAATCCAAAGCATGCTCATGCTGTCAAAGAGGAAATCAACAAGCTGATGAGAGCTGCATTCATTTACGAAATTGAGTACGTAGACTGGGTGTCGCCCATAGTCATTGTGATGAAGAAGAACGGAAAAATTCGAGTGTGCGTCAATTACAAGAAGGTGAACGCTGCTACGAAGAGAGACAAATACCCCTTGCTGTACACCGAGCACATGCTTGAGAGGTGGCAGGCAAGAAAGCCTACAGTTTTCTGGATGGCTTCTCAGGGTAAAACCAGGTGCAAGTGCATCCTGTAGACAGGCACAAGACCGCCTTTGCCAGTGAGTGGGGCGTCTTTGCGTACGTAGTCATGCCCTTCGGGTTAACGAATGCCCCCGCTACCTTTCAACGCCTCATCTGCACCATATTCAAGGACATGCTTCGCAAGGAGTTAGAGGTCTTTGTCGATGACCTGTGTGTCCATTAGACCTGGATTGAACACCTAGACAAACTCCGCACGGTCTTTAAACGGTGTCGCTTATATCGTCTCTCCCTAAACCCCTTGAAATGTCAGTTTTGGGTGAAGCACGGATGCATCCTAGGACACGTGGTGTCGAAGAACGGCATTGCCATGGACTTCTCGAAGGTCAGTGTTATCGTTGACCTTCCACCCCCAAGTAATTACAAGGGAGTTCAATGCTTCTTAGGTCACATAGGATACTATCGACGGTTTGTACTGAACTATGCGCTGATCGCTAGGCCATTGTACAAGCTGCTAATCGTCTTCGAGTGGACCGAAGCCTGCCAACCGGCGTATGAAGAATTGAAAAAGGCTCTAACAACGGCACCGATCCTACGAGCCCCGGACTGGACCATTACCTTCCACGTACACATTGACGCCTCTAAGTTTGCCGTGGGAGCAGTGTTGTGCCAACCTGGTGAGCATAACTTAGACTACCCAGTAAGCTTTGCTAGCAGACAACTCACTGAGACGGAGATGAATTATTCAACAACAGAAAGGGAGGGACTAGCCATGGTGTTTGCCATGAAGAAATTCTGGCACTATCTATTGGCCACACCTTTCATTTTCTTCGTGGACCATCAAGCCCTGCTCTACTTAGTGAACAAACCTTGTGCTACAGGATGCATAGCTCGATGGCTCCTCCTGCTCCTGGAGTTCGATTTCTCCGTGGTGGTACGAAAGGGAAAATAGCATTACATGGCTGATCACATGTCCCGTATACCCACAGGAGAAGCAGCTGGACAAGGCATCATTGAGAGTTACCTGACGCCCACTTATTCCACCTGTCCAGAGAGAGAGATCTATTTAAGGCTGATCTGACGCCATACTGGGCAGATGACATAGTCCAAGTGCTCGAGCACGGACTACCTGAGCGACCAATAGAAAAGGCACGACTTAGGCGCTTGATCTTGAAGCTCCAACCCTACCAGCTGATTGCAGGCCAACTCCATAGGTTGGGGCAAGACGGATTGCTGCGTAGGTATGTGTGTGAACATGAGATGCATGATGTGCTCTCAGAAGCGCACAGTGGCATTGCAGGTGGACACTTTAGCGGAGACACAACAGCACGGAAGGTGTTGCAGTCCCAACTATGGTGGCCCACACTTTTCCGCGACGCCAAGCGATTTGTCAAGCATTGTGACGAGTGCCAGCGGGCAAAAGTTTCGATTCGTAAGGATCAAATGGAGTTAACCCCAATTGTTGCTCGCCAACCCTTCGAAAAATGGGGAATTGACTTCATAGGACCAATCAGCCCCACAACACAGTACTCACAAGCCAAGTACATCATGGTGGCCACGGATTACCTCATGAAATGGGCAGAGGCAAGAGCAACATGAAAAAAGGACGCTAGAACGACTGTCAAGTTCTTATGGAAGCAAGTGATCTCGCGCTTCGGTTGCCCCCATCGAACTGGTTAGCGACTAAGGCACACACTTCATCAACGAAGTGATAGCACATCTCCTATCCACCTTTCTTATCATCCATCACAAATCCTTGCCATACTACCCTCAGGCTAATGGCTAGGCCGAATCAACTAACAAAATTCTTATTAACATCCTGACAAAAGTAGTCTCAACCTCAAGAAGCGACTGGGACAACAAGTTGATGGCATCCTTGTGGGCCTACCGCACAGCTTATAAAACGGTCGTCGGTCAAACCCCCTTTAGGCAGACCTATGGGACTGAGGCAATTCTACCAGTAGAATTCTTCATCCCTAGCCTGAGAATAGCACTCCAAGAATGATGGGAAGGGAATGAAGCATGGATGCAACGCCTGACCGAGCTGGAACGCCTATCAGAGACTCGTCTTCTAGCCACCCACGCGCTCATCTGCGAGAAGGCTCGACGAAAGATGTGGTTTGACAAGCATGTTAAGCAGCGAGACTTCGAACAAGGGGATCTTGTTCTGCTATACTCGGTAAAAGGACACAAACAGAAGATGAAGTTCTGAGGACTAGGGCCTTTTAGAGTATGCATGATTGGTAGAACCGGGAATGTTGAGTTGGAGACACTTGACGGTGAAGGAGTGGGCTTATTAACGGCAGCCACGTAAAGAAGTACTATCCTCCTTCCCATCCATTACATGAGCCACCCATGCTAGAAGCCCCACTGAACGTCTGCATGGCAGCTGTAACCGACCTTACAGATCAGGACGAGGAAGCAGTGGCACCGGCGTATCTATGAATCACAGTCACAGCAGGCGCGGTGTATTCTTTCGACGCCTTGATTGATGAAGGGGCCGACTACAACATCTTGATGCATGACCATTGGACATGCATTGGTCAACTGACACTACAACCCACTAATGCCAACCTCACCCCGTTTGGGGGTACTGCCTATTCACTCCTGGGGAAGTGCAAGGTACTCGTTTCCATCGAGACTAAAAGTTTACCAGCCTTCTTGCATGTGTTGCCTAACACTAAAGCAGCCGGTAATGTGTCACTATTGGGTCGTACCTTCAAGAAGCTAACGCACTGTAATGTGGATTACAACCTAAACCGCATTCATCTTGCCATCAGCAACACCCGTATAGTGACGATCTTCAGCAAGGGCTGTCATGATTCCTCCACCATCACGACACCACCGGTAGAAACCCCTAGAACCACACTCCAGCCCCAGTCTAAACTGGAGAAACATGTGGCTTTGTGCCACGCTCTCAACCCCAGGCCCAAATCCACCAAGAATGCTCACAAGGCCAAGGAGTCCAGACTTATGTGGGTGCCAAAATGGCAGAAACCACATTCGGGTACACCACCCAAACTGGATCCTAACCACCAGAAACATTGAAAAATTCTCACAAGAGCTGGATCACTTTAAATGCGTAGAATTCCTCAGAACATACAATTTGGACCAAGAAGGGGGCATTGTAACAATAGGCCGAGGAGAGGGCGCAAAGAAGGTACAGGTTCGGTTGGGCCCAGCCTTGGTGGAAAAAGCTCTGGGATTGGTACCTAGACAAAAAGGCGACAAAAAACGGATGTTTATGCCTTGCTAAACATGAAGAAGGAAGAGGTACTCACGAATGACGGCATAAGCATCGAGGACATCCCTGACACTGACGCCAGGCTGCAGGCCAAGTTAGTGCTGGAACAGAAACTGAAGGCTAGGGATGAGAGGGAGGAACATTGGAGGCAGCTACTCGAAAATGAGACGCAAGAGTTAGTAAACATGCAAAGAGGGCACAAGCTCCTAATAGTGCAGTACCGGGAGCTTGCTGCGAAAGTTGCTAAGGTGGATACACTCAAGGTGGAGCTGAATGCTAGGGATGAAGAAAGCCCACGAGGCATGGAGGAGCAGGAGGAGGAGCTCAAGAGCCTAACAGATTAGCCGACCTCTGAACGACAAGAACAAGAGAGGCTAGTCAGGGAACTAGAGGATTATGGATAGAAAATCATGATACTGACCTTAAGATAAGGGGAGGGCCTGGAAGTGATGAACAAAAGGGCAGAGGAGTGGGCCGCGCACAACGAGAGGAGGGTGAAGATACTGGCACGCCGCCTTGCTTTAACAGAAAAAGAGAAAATCATCGCGGAGAGCAAGGCGGAGGCAGCCAAAGTGGCCTTCAGCGCTCAATAGAAGACCTTCCTAGATACCAACTTGGACACCACCCACACAGCACAAGGAGAGCCGCTGGAAGCAGTGCAGAGAAAGCTCGGCATGGCAAGAAGAGCCCTACACGCTGGACCACTTGGTCCGAATGCAACTTTCTGTCAAAGCTGTCAGAAATTTGACCCGACCCGGAAAACGTGCATTAGCGCAACTTGTCGAAACCCTTCGGGTGTTCAGAACTTGATTCTGGCACACGGGATAAGAGAAATTGTAGTAGACAGCCGCTTAGCGGTGGTGGGTAGCAGACAGTTGAGGGATCCAAGGACTAGGACGTGAGCCGCTAAGCCACGAAGACCTGATTGATTAGAAGCAAATAAGGAAACATACAAGGAGTCTTAAACCCTGACTAAACGGCTAGAAAATGGACCTACAAGCCTATCAGGCCAGAAACGAGCGAGAGTGAGTGAGGCGCCGAGGAATTACTTGCTACACTCACATTGAATTTTGCACTTGAAGTACACTTAAGGAAACTGAAAGCCTGATTGGGCACAAGTGCACGAGGAACAACACACTCACCGAGTGGCTGTAAATTAAGAATTGTATTCAGTAATTAAGGAAACTCACTCAGATAAATTGCTTCAGGAACCCACCAATAGGAGAGGACCCAAGACGTAGACAAACACGGGAAGCGTAGGAGAGAACCAAGCGAGGAGCGCCAACGACAAGGACCTATCACGACTGGTCAACCTGATCGACAGTACAGCGAGGCGCAAGAATTCGACCATGACGGAGGAAGGCTCAGACCATCGGTTTACCGAGGAGCTTGATGTGAGCGCATTCCCAGACGCTATACATCAGATGGTGAGCAGTTACGATGCGCATGCCCGGTACGAGCACCGTGGCAGGACGACAGATGAAATCATTGCAGACCTAGAGGAGGAGAGAAGGCTAGCCCGCAAGGCATAGCCGAGTATAGTAGAGATCAACAAGCCAGGAGCCTAAGGCAAAGCATGGAGCTGCATGAGGTGTAGCGAGTGCTAAACTTGGTTGGCCAGAACCGAACAGACCAGGAAAGAGCACTAGAGAGAGGCCTGATGCTGAGCGAGCTCCTCATGAAACGGCTTCTTGATAACACCGCAGTAGAGCAGAGTGCCACTGCACTAGCAACGTCGCCGCTTGCAGGATTAGGGGCAAACTAGGGCTCAAAGAGCCATGCCAAAATACCGATTGTTGCCAAGCAACTTGACAAGTACCAACCGCATGACGATCCGTACAACTTCGTTGAGTAGTTTGAGCAAGTCTGCGAAGCCAATGGCCTCAATGACCAGACTCAATGTTCGCAAGCATTTGGACTTTGCTTAAGCAATAAGGGTAGGACGTGGTATACAAGCATGGATGCCGTGGAATGAGCTAGACTTATGTGGGTGCCAAAATGGCAGAAACCACATTCGGGTACACCACCCAAACTGGATCCTAACTGCCAAAAACATCAGTCGTTCCGGCCTAGGAGGCAGTATAGACGCTATTGCCATAGACAAACAACCACGCTGCGATGGATTCCTAAGGATCTCTTGTGGACGCAAGGATATTACGAGGGCAACCCCTAGATTTGGATGCCTAAAAATGGTCGGCTAAAAAGCTCATCTACAAGTGATCTCACCCTAGAGTGGAAGGCTTGCACATGTGGTGCCCAGTATCTAATCAGCACGCCATTGCCAGCTGTGGCTAGGAAGCCTCAGCTCATCTATCGACCAAAGCAAATGCCACAAGCCTTAAACTTGCTTAATCCAGAGGGCTTAAAAAACCCTATGACTGCTCATCCAGAACCCAGCACAACCCCCAGGCCCCCAGAGCTTTCTGCAGCACCTCAATGTGCTTCGGAGTGCAAAGCCCAACCTATGACACCGATGAGGGAGTCACCACTATCCAGTCCAACAGCACCATCCCCACCAGCAGGCCTTAAACCTTCATACGTGATACGACCTTTTCTCTCCTTGGCTAAGGACCTTGCCGCAACCTCTGGGGATGACTTAATAACTTGCATCAGGATGTTGGACGATACTTTCACCACATTCGCTAGAAGCTATGAGAGGCTAGACCTAGGTCTTCTTGACAGAACCCTTGCTTCGGAGGTTCGTGCATTACCATGCACTTGGGAGGAATACGAACTTATGACTACTAAATCCCGCAAAATCGTTGCCGAACTAATAGCAAATGATGAAATCTCAAAGGAGCAAGCAACCCTCAGACGCCTAGTCACTTCATATCGAAAGCCTCCCCGTTCTATTCCTGAACACGAGATGCACGAGCTCATGTAGATGGCAAGCTCGCCCTCCACATTCTTACAGCAGTGGTTTGCTCTGAGAATCCAATGGGAGAAAAAAGGTTGCCGAATAATGACCAATGCTGAGCAACACAGGGCAGTTAAAACCATTGAATATGACCCCACTTATGTGGCCATCTCGTTTAGGGTTTTGGCCATCACCCGCAATCAGCAATTGGACGACATGTGCTCGCCCAACCCTATATTGACCAATTTCTCACCAAAGAGGAATTACATGTCGCCATCCGCCTTAATACTCGGGATCTCTTTCATGATGTCTTGACCTACATCTCTCAGGTCTCTATCCAACCGGCTGCTCTTGATTGTCATGCTCAACTGGAATACAACCCAAGATTCTACACGTGGCTTCTTCACACGTAAAGTCCTACCCCAACAGGACCAACGCCACCCTTTAACTCCCAATCCTAGGAAGGATTCTTCTCTCAGCCGGAAGAGGGGTGGGTATGTATGTGGGGTATGTGGTGAAAGGAATGAGATAGGAAATGAATAAAAAGGGGGTATGGTAAAGTAAAAGTAGTGAAAGGCATAAGCATTAGTATGAGAAAAATGGCTTTCAAAAATTCAGTCAAGAGTTTAAAAACAGCAAAGTTCTATGGGGAAAATACTAACGAAGGTTACGAAATATGGTCGGAGCAAGACCACGCTCATCGACTCCCATTCACTGACAAGGAAAGGGAGCTATATTGCATCCAATGGGAGAACCGCGCCTTCGGGCAGCTCAAGTTCCGAACCATCCACAACATCGGAGTCGTGGTGGCGAAGGAGGAGGCAGCCAGGAGGGTAGTGGAAGAATGCAATCTTACAAAGTACATTGAAAAATTCTCACAGGAGCCGGATCACTTTAAATGCGTAGAATTCCTCAGAACATACAATTCGGACCAAGAAGGGGGCATTGTAACAGTAGGCCGAGGAGAGGGCGCAAAGAAGGTACAGGTCCGGTTGGGCCCAGCCTTGGTGGAAAAAGCTTTGGGATTGGTACCTAGACAAAAAGGCGACAAAAAACGGATGTTTATGCCTTGCTGAAAATGAAGAAGGAAGAGGTACTCACGAACGACGGCATAAGCATCCAGGACATCCCTGACACTGACGCCAGGCTGCAGGCCAAGTTGGTGCACGTGCTCTTCTCCAGCCAACGTTACAATTTCTTAATGCATTGGATTAGTATGCCAATGCTGGAGAATGTAGCAGCCCACACCCTAGACGAGGTGGATTGGAATGGCTACGTGCAGAAAACTATTGATCAAGCGGCCAAAGCACTAGCCCTGGGAAGTGCACCAATAGGAGGAGAATCTCCGGCTTCTAAGGTGATGGAAAGGAAGAAAGCCTCCTCCAAGGCCTCTTTCATCGGCTACGGAGGAGTCTTGACTGCACTAATTCAGGAGGCAGTAAAGGCATCACAGGAGTCGGAGGAGGGAGAAGGAGAAACGTCGGAGAAGTCGCCCCCTCGACAGGACAAAGACAAGTCCACCGATAGAACAGAAACAGAAGAAGAAGGGGAGGGACAAACTAGAAAGAAGACAATCAGGACAACAAAGAAGAAGGCGGCGCAGGGGAAGAAAAAGGGTGATGAAGGCAGGAAGAAGGAAAGGGAAGACTTGGAAAGGGCGAAGAAGGAATCCCTGAAAGAAGCAAAAGAGAGAGAGAGAATGAAAAAGCAGGAGGAGCAGAGGGAAAGAGAGGAGTTATAGAAAGCCAAGGAGGCGTCAAAACAAGAAGCTGAAGCGGAGAAAAGAAGGGAAAAAGAACAGAAAGGGAAAAAACAGGAGGAGCAGAAGAAAAGGTAGGAGGAAAGGAAGAGAAAAGCGGAGGAAGAAGAGGAGGAGCTGTGAAGGAAGGAGGGGGAGGACCTTGCGGAGGGCACACGATGGTCCATCGAACAGGAGTGCCGAGCAGACGAACTAAGGAACCTGAGCCGATGCAGAGAAGAGGGGCCCGGATCCAGCACACAAGCGCCAAATTTCGTGCCACCTCCAGTCTCCGAAGGTAAAGGAAAGGCCCCGCTCCATCCGATCCCTACCCTCCTGGTACCTCCCGCGAAACTCATCACTGTCACCGCCAGCATCCCCACTAGCACAGATGTGTCAAATTTCATAGCATGGATGCAGTATTTTATCAACAAAGAAATGGGCCAGGGGCAGAGCACGGAGACTACGGCCACAGGACAGAAAAGGCCAGCCACGGATGCAGAGTCCAGGCAAGAGACCAAAAAGCAAAAAGTCGAAGCCTCCACCTCGCCTATTCACGCAACGATGATGCCACCGGCTAATTACGAAGAATACGTCACCGAGCTGCTCTCCCATTTGGAGAGAGCGAAGGAGGAACGCAAAACAACCGTGGCTGAGTTGGCATCCGAGAAGGAAACCATGGCCGCCTTCCAGTTGGACAAGACAAGAATGATAGCCTTGCAGCAGCGCAAAATTGCAGAGCTGAAACAGAAATTGAAGGCTAGGGATGAGAGGGAGGAACATTGGAGGCAGCTACTCGAAAATGAGACGCAAGAGTTAGTAAACATGCAAAGAGGGCACAAGCTCCTAATAGTGCAGTACCGAAAGCTTGTTGCGAAAGTTGCTAAGGTGGATACACTCAAGGTGGAGATGAATGCTAGGGATGAAGAAAGCCAACGAGGCATGGAGGAGCAGGAGGAGGAGCTCAAGAGCCTAACAGATTAGCCGACCTCTGAACGACAAGAACAAGAGAGGCTAGTCAGGGAACTAGAGGATTATGGATAGAAAATCATGATACTGACCTTAAGACAAGGGGAGGGCCTGGAAGTGATGAACAAAAGGGCAGAGGAGTGGGCCGCGCACAACGAGAGGAGGGTGAAGATACTGGCGCGCCGCCTTGCTTTAACAGAAAAAGAGAAAATCATCGCGGAGAGCAAGGCGGAGGCAGCCAAAGTGGCCTTCAACGCTCAACAGAAGACCTTCCTAGATACCAACTTGGACACCACCCACACAGCACAAGGAGAGCCGCTGGAAGTAGTGCAGAGAAAGCTCGGCATGGCAAGAAGAGCCCTACACGCTGGACTACAGATGCCACCACTACCGGCGGAGGTTAGGCTGGGTTTGGAGGAACAGCGGAAATACTTGATGCGGGCCGATCTAACCCCCCAGGAAATAGATGCCCTCGGGTTCGAGGAAGAAGCAATACACGTAGAACGACAGGGGGAAGAAGCAGAGCTGGATCGATGTGAATCGCTTCAGGGAAGATGTGGTCCCGCAACCCCCCTCGCCACAGGCCCAAGACCCGCTATAAGCAGATCCAGCTGCAGAAAGAAAAGCCATCTCTAAAGAAAGGCAAAAAAAGCTGGTGGAGGAGGCTAGACAGAAGCTGAGAGCCAAACCAACCGTGCTACCATCCGCGCCTCTCCCTCCATGCCCAGATGATCTCCCAGCGGGATTCCACGCAGAACTAGTGGTGTGGGAGGTGCAGAAACTAGGAAAGGAACCATTCTCCTTCAATTTCCTCCTACCCAACAGTCTGCAGAGGGTCTGCCTCTCAAAGTGATGGACGAGCTGATCGCGGTCGGTGGCTGGCTGGGGAAAAAATGGCTGGAAGAGCGGGAAACGACCCCAACCTCTTGGGGCACCGAAGCGGCCAACTATTGGCAAGATAAAATTTTTGAAATCCCCCACACTGTACAAAACTATAGGGACCAACCCCTGTGGAGGAGACGAGTATGCGACATAAGCATGCTCGCCTGGATGGCTTTTTGTAATACCCTGCTGTTCGAGCGGAACGACCCTACTTATATGGCGTACCCTCGAAGGGTAGGCGTAGATTTTGATGCCACCCTCCACGGGCGATATGACTTTCCCATGATTTATAACTCCATTGTAGCATCCTTTGACAAGGCCCTTCTTTTTACCGCAGAAAGCCTAGACGAGTCTATGATGCGCTTCCTTGCAGACTTTTCCTCATGTCCTGACCCCGCTTTTATAACCACCTGTAACTATCTTAGGCTACTTAGGCTACTTCTTAAGCAGGACTCGACTACACAAGAGCGTGGCCTGCCTGCCCTATTCTTCGACCCTAATGCTATAGATAATTGTGCCATGGCTCGTCTCATGATGAGGGCTACTCTCCTTCCCTCTTTTTGCCTAGCCCTCCTAGAGGACATGAACGACAGTCAGTTCACTAGATGCAACCACCCCTTTCTCTCCACTACCTCCCTACATGTCCGCATGAATCTAAAGAATTACATGCAGAGTCGCCAATTTTTGAGCAAGTCTCTCCATCCCCCTTCTCCCCCTCATTCCGACTAAGATACCTAGGCCTATGTCTCATCTCCAGAAAAAAAAAAAACCTAGGGATCTCCCTAGCCCCCTCCCCCACTTCACGCTTAGGGCACATCAAGGGCAGGACTTCTAGACCTGTCACCCTAAGAGTGCACCGCACCTTCAACGAAGCACGAATTGGGTCCTCAAGTGTGGGACATTACCAAGGGCCTTGCCCAAGGTTAGACCCATCTCCCAGTTCCACTGCCACAACCACCACACATTACACGGCAAGTAGGCACGCCCCTTAGGGAGTGCACAACTTTTCTTGCAGGCTATGTTCGACTCTCAAGAGATGACTATCCGCGGAAGACGATCACCACGGCACCCTTTAATGCCCCACACGTGCCGGCATCCAGCCATCCGCCTGCTGATGGCCACCATGATGGAGCCAGGTCAAGGTAGAATTGCCATTGGCATAGATCTTGGAACTGCATCATCCAACTATCCAGGCCCAATGCTTCAAAGCTCCACGGATCACCCATCGATTCCACAAGCCTGAAGACCTTCAACTCAAAACTTAAGAGCTTCAACTCAACGACAAGGATCTTCAATAGAAACCACGGGTTTTCAAGGGAAAACAACGTTCGAGGGGTTTTCTCCATAATAAATCCCTCCAATACCATCATCCTAAGGGATTTCTTATTGCTTCAAGCGTTTCTCATCCTTAAAGACAAGCGACTACGTAACCAGCGCCACAACTGTGTGGCAGAGGCCGAGTGTCTTCATGGAGCCTAAAGCACGCCGATCCCTCTCCGGGTCATCACCCCTAACCACCCACCTACCCGTTCCACCTAACAGCCGACTTGAATTGCCACCATGTCCCACCGTAGTGCCATGGGACTGGCACTTGGCTAGGAGGGGGGTAATGTTATCGTGTTTTCGTAGCACAAAGGAGCGAAAAATGGAAAAAAGGGAAATAGCAAATAAGGCGCAAGATAAAAGCAGAAGAAGGCGCCTTGACCGGCAACCAATCCTTGAAAAATTCAAATGTTTGGGCACGACCCTCAGAAAGCTTCGGTGTCGGGCCAAGGCAACGAAAGAGAAAAAAGGTGCACCATTAAAATGCGAAAGCGTCCCCGAATCTGTGTAAAAGAGCGCCAGGCTCACTCCTGTGCAAAGTGTATGCATTAGTTGGGAATAGGATAAATTAGAATGGTGGGAAATGGGAAAAAGGGCCCAGGCCACGACCGACCATGTAAAAGAGAAAAAAGGGGATGACCGCCCAAAAAGGATTTAGGGCTTTGTATATAAAGTTGAAAAGTGAATGGAAAGCTCATTCTTTGGTGTGTGGCAAAAGGAGTCTTCTTCTTCCTCTCTTCGTCTCTCCTTCTTGCTTGTGTGTGCTCTTGAGAGAGGGAGTGTGAGAGTGTGAGGGAGTGAGTGTGTGCGAGAGTGAGGGATCGAGAGGGTGAAGCTCTTCACCATCTCCTCTCCTCTTCTTCTCTTCTCTCCCCTTCTCTTCTCTTGCGCGCGTGGCTATGGAGGATGGAGCTTGGAGATGGAGGAGGCTTGAGGATGCTTGAGCTAGCATCTAGGATCGTGGAGCTACCGGAGTGCAAGAGAGAGGAGGGTACTCGATCGAGCATCAAGGTAAGCTCACTACACTCGTAGGATCGACGGCGCGTCGGCTAGGTGAGAGATAGCCATTAGAGCTCGCTTGAAACGCTTGAAAGAATAAGCGGTCCGAGGGTCTTGGCGGTTGAGCGAAAGCACCCACAATTATCTTGATTCCATTGTAACTCAAGAGACTCCTCAACATTCAGATTCCATTGTATTTTCATTTCTTTCCCAATTGTTGGGTCATTTCTAAGGCAATAATCTTGACTATAATACGTTTAGCTATTACGATATCCCAAGATGTTGGGCTTATCCACCACAAACGTACTAAAGTATGGTAGGTTTCCACCCAATTCTTTATAATGATAGCCCATAGTTGTTGTGCATCCAACCTCTTAAGTAGTTGAAACACCAAGGAATATGTTCCCTCTTTTGGTTTCATTTATCCAAGTCCTTTTGACCTCTCAACTATTAAAAACTCCCATGCTACAACATGCCATTGATATTTGTTTCCTTCATGTTTGAGTTAGTCTCCATATTAAAAGCCATCCTAGCAGACCTACCTATTGCCATACTTGCATTGTCACCCCTCATGCCAATCTCAAGAGCTAGGTGCCTCATTTCTTAAAGAAGTTTTGAACATCCACATTATGTGCCTCAAACGAGCATCCCTCTTCTTATATTCCCACATTACAAATGCATAGTTGTTGTGCATCCAACCTCTTAAGTAGTTGAAACACCAAGGAAATAATGATAGCCCATAGTTGTTGTGCATCCAACCTCTGAAGAAGTTGAAACACCAAGGAATATGTTCCCTCTTTTAATTTCATTAATCCAAGTTCTTCTTTTGACCTCTTAACACTTAAAAACTCCCATGCTACAACATTCCATCGATATTTGTTTCCTTCATGTTTGAGTTAGTCTCCATTTTCAAAGCCATCCTGGCAGACCTTTATTTGAATTTTAAGGTGTCCATACAAATGGCAAGAGGTTGACAAATTGCTGAAGGTTCAAATAAGAAATATACGCCTAAGCTATCTATATCACTAAAAATATGCAAAAAATTGATTGTTGAATATATTCTATGCAAATCAAGAGCAACCATACTGACAAAATTGCCCACTTCTCATGTCCTTTCTTCCTAGAAAATTAAATTGGATCCAAGAGCACATAATCTACCTTCAATAACCACCAATACCTTTCATGGCTTCATTAGCACATGAAACCCGATGGGATCCATTTTCATCTCCTAATGCTATAATATTGAAGCAATTGAGGCACGCTTCAGAAACCACATAGGCACAAGTCATCCAAAAGCTCACATACCATAACCAGAATCAAACTCTGTTCCTATTTCACACGCATCCATTTTCTCTCTCTGTGATGTATTTTGATTGGTGTAATTCAATTCTCTCTATGGTATCTTTGATAACTATATTGCATGAGATGTATTCTTATCACCATATTGGGATTGTACTTTTGATAATTGTAAGTTGGATTTAAAGATTTTAGCCCCCACAAGCCAACAAGTGTGATTTATGAATAGACTTGGAATGGTGCTTTGTCTAATCTTGGATAGATGTACTAGGTTATGAATAGACTTGGAATGGCACTCTGTTGGTTAGACATACTAGGTTATGGATGTAAAGAGCCAAAGTTGACTTGTGGACCTCATCACCTTGAGGAACATTGTTGGCTTAGGAAGGTTTCATAAACACCCAAATGAACAAACACCTTAGAATTCATAAACCAAAATAAATGAAAGGTGGATCAAACATGATTTGGGTGCTCCTGATTTCAAATTTGTCTGGATGCTTGCATGCATTTGATTGGTGGCAATGGCTAGCCACTCCTTTTTGTGTACTATAGAAAACTATCCACTCACCTCCTGCTTGTCAAATTTAGCATCACTATGATAGTTCTATCCCCATTGAATAATTGAAACCTCAATTAACAGCTTTGTTACACACATTTGTCCCCGAATGAATATGAAATGACCCTTAGTTATTCTAGAGTATTGATCTAAATGGCAAAAACTTTTTTCTTAATTTGTATGGTTAGGTCCCTTACGAATTACATGGACGTAGCTCAAAATGGATGTTTTCTAACATCGTCACTCTAGAATGAGTTGTGATAAAGAAGTAAAAGTGGAGTTCTTGTCTATGGCTAGAGCGCCATCCAAGCTTATAATGCCACCCTTAAATTCATTTGGAGAACTATTCTATAAGAATTAGTACCGGCCAAGGCATCACAATGGGTTGTTGAACTATGTTGCTTTGTATTTTGTATTTTTCTTTTTTATGGTTTTAATAGTGATAGAGTGTAACTCCTCCTCTCTAGGGACCTCTAAAAGTTAGTCCATAAGGGGCCTTACTAGGAGATCCCAGGGTCTTTGAATTATCTAGAGTATACAACATATGTGTCCTGCTATTATTATAATAACTACTAAAGGAAGATTACGACTCTTGGACACTTGTTATCACTATGGCACTCAAAGGCAAGCGCCATGTTGCTCATTTAAAGAAGTTATACAAATACCAACATTTTCTCCTAACAAGAATAATAGGATATCTCAAAAAAATTGGATCATTTCAACCATCTAGTCATTAGTTGAAACACTATAACTATTCAAAATCTTGATGGTTTCTCATCCAAGACTCATAGGGTGCTAAACCAAGATTATGTTTACATTGGCATGTCCAAGCTTGCAAGGGTGAGTATTTTACTATTGTTCTTAAATTAACCAGGATTTGTAGACCAATTCATGTAAGGAGTGCATGAAAACCTATAATGTTTTTAATCCAAACATTGCCATGTGTGCCATTATACAATATCCTATGTCTGCATGAAATATTAAAACATGTGCATTAAATGGTTACATCATCCAAAAAAGTTAGAGAAAAGTAAGTAATATTGCACAAAATAGGTATGTAACTACTTGGTTTGAGGCCTCCTTTTTCCACAACACGGTGGTCATTTCCAACATTTAGTGCTCGGATAAACAAGCCCACGACTATATTTAGATATGGCCTTTTGACTAAAAGTGAAGAGGCTTGCATGTGTGTGTATCTATGTGCATGTGTATGCATGTGCACACATGTTTATGTGTGTATGTGTGCACGCATACATGCAGACACATGTGCATGCAACATGTTCATATGTGTGTGTGGGGGGGTTAGAAAATCTAGGTTCACCTCCATATGGTTACTTTCAATTTCATTAATTTTTGTATTGTGTTTACGAGCTAGATTAAAGCTTGAATTTCTTATAATTTCCTATACATAGAATTTTGAGAGAAGGTAGAAAATTCTCTATGTACTTAAAGTTCCCTACTATTACAATTAGGAAGTGGCATTCTTATATAATTCTTTTATATAGGGAATTTTGAGAGAACATAGGAAATCTTCGTAGTGACCTATGTTTCCCTACAAGGAGAAGTAGGGAATTACGTTCATGTATACTCTTATATAGGGAATTTTAAAAGAAGATAGTAAATAGTCTATATTGACCTTTAATTCCCTACTATTAGATGTGGGGAATCTCATTCCCTAGTTTTATATAGGGAATATGTGCATACACACATAGGAAAAATTGCAACATTTCCTACATTTCATAAGATTTCCTATATAGCGATTGATTAAAAGTCCCTTGTGGCTTGGTATAGGCCATTTTACCACACAAAATGCATATGAGAGGCTATCCACTAATTGATATCATTGATATATATATATATATATATATATATATATATATATATATATATATATATATATATATATATATATATATACACACACACACACACACACACACACACACATACATACCCCACATGGTATAGGCCATTTTACCACACAAAATGCATATGAGAGGCTATCCACTAATTCATTTTTGACATGTTTATCTGTACACTTAACAAAGGAATTCATTGTATTATGATATGCATATTTTTTTGTTTAAGTTTTGATATTTTCTATATTGATGTGAATTTTGGTTTGAGTTAACATTTTTGTTCTATAACATTAGCATTTAATCTTAATTTCCTAGACACTTTCAATCAACCACGAAACATTTTGACAAGCTTTGACTTATTGAAATGGAGTTGGGAAGTTTAATCATGCAAAACTAGCATGGTTTGGTTAGAGTTACATTTTCATTAATAGATTTTCAAAAATTTTAAGGCACCAAATGTTTATTCTTTAATTTCCTGTTTTTACTCCCCCCAACCCAAACTAACATATATGTTGTGAACATTCTCTATGATGTTTGATGATGGAGAATTTGAAGATATTAAATATTAATGAGTTTTTCTACTAGGTGCGGTAATTTCAAGGGTTCTTCAAGTAAACTAGAGCTCTCAAAACTTACAACCATGGGTGTAAAATCTTATGTTTTTTAGTGTTAATAAGGTATATATTAACTATGGACACAAAATCAAAATATTTAAAAGCATGTGCATTGTAGGATTAGTTCCATTGAGATACTTTAATTGATTTCAGTAGTTGGGGTAAATACACAATTAACAGTTGTATCACTAGTATCATTCAATCTCCCACACTATAAAGATAGATATACAAGGCATTCCAATCTATGTTGCGAATTCAGGAGGGTGTTACCTATCTTCAATATGGTCTTAATTTGGATGCTTCATATAGCATACATATTCCGTACATCACAATTTGCAACAAGTTGCATTTCAGTAGAGTGACATTTCATTTGCATTATATCTAGCTATGTACATCTGATGTTTTGAAATTTGGATGCATAAGTGGAGACATTGAAGAGTATCTGTATTTAGTTAGATAGGTAAAATAGCAATGTAGTTCTATCAAAAAACATGTTGGATTGCCATACTCATGTAGATGAAATGGTTGGATAGTAATTATGTTAAAGAACAAATTGGACTCTTCTAATGACAAGGCATATTTGGCTCCATTTAATCTAGCAAGGTACCTCTCTTTACACATGGACTAGATTGTCAGGTTCATATCTAATGCAATTTCCTTATTTTATGAGCAAAGGGAAGTAG
This sequence comes from Lygodium microphyllum, assembly GCF_053477565.2. Classification (NCBI taxonomy): domain Eukaryota; kingdom Viridiplantae; phylum Streptophyta; class Polypodiopsida; order Schizaeales; family Lygodiaceae; genus Lygodium; species Lygodium microphyllum. The sequence goes on along the minus strand of NC_141149.1, from coordinate 3,652,964 downwards.
CTTCTCTTCCTTTTACTCACAAATAAAGTAAAGAAAGTGGGATACTCTGATACCATGAAAAACTTACACGACATAGTGGATAAAACCTAAGCAAGAACTAGAGAATACATAACAAATATGTGAAGAATATAAACTTCTTTAATGCCAAACAAACTCATACAAAGATGGCACTATCCACTTGTGCACTTTCCATGTGAAGCTTAGATAACGATCTAGATAGATGATAGACAAAGAGATTAAGGCTAGTTCGAAAATCTTTCATAGACCTTGTAAATAACAAACCAAACATAAACCTCGTAAATATGCCATTTAAACATGTTGGCAAATGAGTAAGTAAACCCTTGGAAATTACATAGATCCATAACATAAATATTGTACCCTTCACAACAATCCATTGTGTGCACTTTGGGAAACTCTTGTTATTTACGTCTTTTAGCATATAAACAATCGTTTCTTAAACCATGTATCAATTGAGCAACAAGAATATATTTATTGAGTCCTATTATTTAACTGATTACTAATTCTTTATGTTAATGGTGCAATGGCCCCTTACATACTCCATGTATATATAGAAGGAGGGGAGGTTCATTGGTACAAGATCAAAGATTGAGTACGAAAAACATTGCCCTCATAAAAACAATTTATGAGCTCAACTAGAACTTAGAGGCTTGAACTTCCAATACTTATAGCAAGACTTCACCTAGCCTAAGCGTGATTGCATGCTAGTTTATTTAAGGAAAATGTTATTATAGGAGATATAGTTTTTATTATGTCACTAGATCAATGTGCCGTAGTTTGGAAGGGGACCAAATAAGTCTAAAAAATATTTTTTCTTTTGTAATGACTCCACACTCGAGGGGACACTTCAAGGTCTAGATCCATTGAGTTGAAAATTTGATGAGATTCTTACTACTTTTCTTTTACTATGAAAGAAAATATCCACCTTATCAAGAAAACGATATCATATAGCAATTAATCATTGACCTATACACGTGCTCCTCTTATTACTTTCATATGTATGGAAAGAAAATGTATTCGAAATGTATATGAACTGTGCCTTAGAGTACATGCACATGGCTATCTAGCTGATGCTTAAGCCTATTTGTTGTGATGTGTATTACCAATAGATTGAATGAAATAAGCATGACAAGTTAGATTCTATGTATGAACTCCATTTGATTTACTATACATAGTTATTTAACTAGTTGAGAAAACATGGCTATGTGAGATGTTATATAGAAATTCACCTTGCTTTGCTACGGAGACACTTACTTAACTTGTTATAGCTTTGCTCACTACAAGGAAATGAAGACATAATGATGATCACTTTTGACGCGAATTGCCACATAACAACACATCTATAGAGAGGTGTATACTGATTGTTTTAACGACGAGATGATAATTTTTTAGATGAATGATTTTGTCACTTCAAGCGTTAATATATAACCCATATCTTGTAGTAGCTTTTACGTAGGGAAATTTCAATTTAAAAATCCCCAATTGCTAAGCAGAAGAATTTGCGCATTTACTAGGTATGGGTCTTAGATTCTAGCCTGGTATCTTAAGTCCTTGTCTAAAGTCTCCTCCGGAAGTGTTTAATTGGTAGCGATTAGTAACTCAAAGAGAATTCGTCATAAGCGGCCAAATATGGCTAGAGGTTTTCATTTTGAGCGGGTCCATTAAATCAACGCAGAAGTCGGTACGTGATTATCGTAGCACGTATAAGGGGAGTTGCCCCACTTCATCATTGTCATTCGCTGTTCAATAGTATGTCCCTCTGATTACTCCTGACACTCATTTCCAGTACTCTTAAAACCCTGCGTTTGTCCGGCAGCATGCAGAAGAAGTCGTGGGCTGATCTTGGCGAGGAAGAGGATCTGGAAAATGAGATCTTCACCACGCAGAAGAAGTCCTGGACTGACCTTGCTGAGGAGGAGGATATGCAAGATGAGGCCTCGACGACGCCTATTTTACCGCGACTACCGCCGATGTGTGAGGTTGATGTTATCGATCATGCGTCGTTGCAGCTGCAGGAGTCCGAAGTTGATACTAAGAAAGATCGCCATGATGAGATTCTGCATGCCGAGATGGCCTTGGAACAGCTCGGAGTCACCGATCTGGTCGCGGCAGATACTGGCGTCCATAAGGTACTGGAAGACCTTGAATTGAAAAGCACCGGGCTGCAGGTCGACGTCGACGATAAAGCCGACATCCAGTACAAGAAGCAGTTCCCCCCCTCTCTAGATCATGATCAGGAGCTGCAGGCCCGCCAGGGCACTGCCAATAACAGTGATGTAATCGTCATCGGCGAGGTCCTGGTCAAGCTTGGTGTCACGTGTGATACCGGTATTGTCTTTTTGGGTGACGCTTTAAAGAAGGTTCCGGAGAAGCAGACGTCAAACATCTAACTTTCCGCTAGTGGCCTACAGTTGGGTAGCTCTTGCCCGTTCTCGCCAGTAGATTACGATGAGGAGGTTGACTGGCGCGGCACCGAGAATTGCAACATGATGACAATCGGCAGCTTTCCGGTCCAGCTGATTGACATGGATGATATCGTTGAACAAGAGATTAATGAAGACGTTAAGAAGCTGGCCAAAGAACAAGCTGCAGAACGTGAAGACGAGGTTGGATCAAAATTATCATGCAAGAACTTTCCATCCTTAGCAGAGGCATACGGTGGTCAAGGATGTAGCACTAGGATGTTTCCGTCGAGTTCCCGTCGAGGGGCGCTACCGCTATAAATGATGACGTGAAAACGGATGCAGCACTCTCTTTGCCAAATATTGCAGCGGCTAATGCAACTGCTGCCGCGCTCGACACGAAGGAGGACATGAAGTACAGCACCAAGCTGAAGCAAGGGGCCGCAGCCATGCCTACGTCGCCACGTCCTCGCTCACGTCACGATCAGCAATTACGACAATTGTCAGCTAGAGTTATTTCAGAAGGCATTCGTGGCCACCCTTGTAGGCCTACTCCTGAAACTCAAAGGCAATATAGGTGCTGATTCGGAGTTGCAGTTACACAGTCTGGTCCTGACAGGGAGGGAAATCACGGAGATCCGATTCTACCTGCCCCTGCCGTAAAGCCGGATGTGGATGTTGATGAGGACGGCTATAAGAAATATTACCGCGGCCGAAAGCGCAACTAGTACGTCAGTACTAGTAGAGCTCCTGCACCAACTGCGAATGACGAGGAACATGCCGATGATCAGAACGCCAGCAATTCCTCCGCCAATACCAAGGAAATCGAGGGTGAGGATCCACAACCGCCTGCCAGGTCTAGTACGTCTACAAGTGAGCCTGGATTCGCCCAACATGACGGGCAACTGGTCAGTGATGAGAATGTCACTGCGCCGACCGATACAATGGAGGAGGAGGAGGATCAACATGCTCTTCATGATGACCACGATTCAATTACCGTAACCACCTCTCTGCCGCGGTCTAGGAACCATCGCCGTAAGCAACTGAAAGCAAAGAGGAGGAAGATAAAAAAGCAGCACTGCATGGATGTGGAACCTGTCGAAGCCTCCGATGTTTCAAACCTATCCATGCTCTGTCGACGTGTTTTCACACTCTTTTGGACGATTCTTGCATGGCCCGCTAAGATTGTGTCTGGACTGTGGTTTAGGAGGCTTTAACTATGACTAGAAATTCAAGCTTATAAGCTCGTATCTGTTGGCTGCGATTCAAGGCCTCGATACAGATTTCATATTGTCAGTTCTGAGATTTGTAAAGCTTATTAAACTTCAAGAATTCACGGGTTTCCGTTTATGATGTGTTTTGTTCACTCAACTACCACCTCTCTTTCTTTTTCTCTCTCTCTCTCTCTCTCTCTCTCTAAGCATTAAGCATTGATTTGGTTGCACAAGACAATAACAAAATTTCCCCGGCCTACTCTATGATGCAAACAAATACTAGGGATTTCCAGAACATTCTCAACTATCCAAATGTCATGCACTTAAGCCTTAAGCTTACATGTTGTATAACACAACCAAAAATTACAAATTAGCATGCATTGTCATATTCACATGTGTAGAATCAATGAATGGAGAGATATTCACTGGTTTTCTTGAGAAAGGCGTTTCCTTAAGAGTTTCCTAGTTAGAAACTTTTAGGATATCCAAGCAAGGCATATCTACAATTCAACATATCTGCAATCTAAATGATGATCGATGATGATAAAGTGAACTTCTTCTATGCTTAAAATTCATAACATACAAATACATCAAACCTAAACATGAAAAGAACATGAATCAATAATTCAAGAGATACTACATAGATATACTTTTCTTGATTATGTTCTTCTAGAAATTGGTTGTAATCGATCAAGATAGCTTTGATACCATCTTGAGATGTAGAGAGAGAAGATATATAGAGATGAGATAGGGAGAGAAAAGTCACTACCTGTTATAAAAACATCCCATCATGGACCTAGAGGCAACAAGCTCGTGTAAATCCACTAAATCCACTCACTAGCCTAGAACATGTAAGGAGTGCATGCAACCATAGCTATGGAACCTCCTCCATTAGGGTTTCCCCCAAAGATCTATAGGCAGATCTTATGTTGACATAAAACTTGCAAGGAATCAAAGGCCTTACCCTTATGTATTCATTGCTTGTTCCTCAAGAGAGAGAGAGAGAGAGAGAGAGAGAGAGAGAGAGAGAGTCTTGGTAGGCCTTCATTAACATTGGAATATTATTATATGTTAACATCAAGTGTGATATATAAATTGCAACATACTCATATAATTTCTCATGTTTTTACCATACACGAAACCTATGTTTTTAGCATTCATGGTTCTACCATCAATCACTTGTTACTATAGTGTTTATTAAGTATCAAAAGGGGATGCTAGAAATAACAAGGCCACTCTATAAAGTGTATTGTGGTTTCTCTCATGAGGGTCATCGATTATATTATTGATACTTTACATTGTGTTGGTACCAACTAAGTGCATCATCTTGTGCTATTGTAAGAAGACACTATGTTCCTCAAGAGAAGAGATTACTAACTAAAGAAGATAGTGGAATAGCTCTCTCTAAACTAACTAAGTATGATTAAAGCCCTTTCCAATAAATTTGTATTTGATCCATTGTGGAACCTTCTTCTTAGAGGGTATTTGCCCATGAGAAACATGAGAAACAATAGCCATACCTTGAAATACTCAAGACTCACAAGGTGTCTTCATTGAGGATTCATTCATCACCTCAATTTTTTATTTCATTGAATGCTTTGGGATTCAAAGAGGATATATTTGTTATTAATGAAAATATTAAATTGATCTATCAATTCTCTCAAAATGATATAAAATTTTGAGAAACTTGTATAATCACAAGAAATTAACTAGGTATCCTTGTAGCTAATTATTTTTGGATACTCTTGACACATGTGCCTTAAAGAACCAACCCATTTGGCTTGTGGCTTTAATATGTATTACGATTTTTGTTACAATACTTCTAAGCTCAATTATGTTGGATCATAGGCAAGATGGGCAATGTGTCCTTAAACTCTAATGTGATTTGGGATAATGAGAGTAAGTGCAATAAGCTTATGCATGTGAGAAAATTAAAAACGTCTAACCTTATCAAGATGGAATGCCACATCATTCTTTGTAAGTTTTATATGTTTCGTTGGAGGCCAGTTATGTTAAAGTTTTTCATAGAGGTAGACATGTTGATGCTGAGTTTAGGACATTACCCTTATGGAAAAGAGGATCTATGTTATCTCTTTTTGTGATGCACATGCACAAGAAAGATGTGAAAGAATATGCACAAACGGCATATATAATAAGTTCTAATATCCATAAGTATTAAGCTAGGTCACATGGTGCTCAATATTAAATTGTTAATCAATATAATTACCTTGACTGGGCTTGTTGCACCACTAAATAATCTTTAGAGGAGTAAGTGGAAGAGTTTTACCAAATTTTGTAAAAGGGGATGAGAAGAAATGTTTTATTATTGAGTAGCCACTTAATTTAAGTCTAATTTTTTGGGTGACCACTTCCCACAAATTATGGCTTGGTACGACTATTTATAATCTCCAATAAAGTATATATTCTGGATATGGATATTTGTAATTCTCTAGTATGAAATGTGGAAATCGAATTCCCTAGTGTGGCCTACAATTCCCTACTATGCTAGGTGGAAAATGGGATTCCCTAGTTTTATATAAGAAAATCATACATGCATCCCTAGGATTCCCTACCATGAGATGTGGGGAATGTAATTCCCTAGTTATATATATAGGGAATCCATGTATACATACATAGGAAAAATGAGAGAATTTTCTATAGTTCATGAGTTTTCCTACGTAGAAAGTTTTCAAAAGCTCCTTGTGAAAGAAAATGGGGATACATGGTGGAGCATCTCCTCCTTTATATATGCAACCAGCTCATGCAATGAAAGAGAAGAAGAGAGAACATTTGAGTATTGTGCATATTGTGTGCCTTCCCTTTGTAGCCATGGAGTTCCCTGTTTATTATAATCCTACGTAATTATTGTGTCAAATCAGTTTGTACACACCATGATTAGCCCCACATTAAGATTGTTAACAATAATGATCGATGGCTAGAGAAAGACGTTGATCAAAGACAAATACATTATCTATGTAGTTCAAGGGCCTAGAGTAAAACCGTACTTGGTCTATAATTTGACTGCATTTGTATATATTTGTGTTTGACTATGGGTTCATCATTCTACTCTCGTGGAGATATGAGCCACACCCATTTCATACTATGAGATACAATTAAGTGACTCTAAATCTAAAGTTAGAATGCCCTATTGCACAAGCAACTCGGATTGTTGAATGCATTTTTTGAAGTAGTCCAAGGGCTCAATAGCAAGGTAGGAGGCAAGGGCCAAGCTATTGAACATATGTGTTTCAATAATAAATATAATCATTCCCATTTGAGGAAGCTAAGTTCAACAACTAGATAGCCCCTAGTAGGTCACTATTCCTAGTAAACGGATGTCTAGTGTTAGTTTCACAATAGCACATAAAATAATCCTTTGACACTTTTACATCATCTTAGTGACCAACACCTAGAATTATTTTAACATATGGATATTGTGAATTTTTTGGTTTCAATTTTATTGTATATTTCTATTATACTAAGATAATTGGATACATAGTTTACATGTACTGACATTTAGTCTTATCAAAAGTTTCTAAGGCCAAAATCTTACGATAATCATTACTATATTTTGTATGCTAGGAATGCAATAACAAGAAATCATGTATACAACAAAAAAGTCCATACCAGTTTCAAGGGCTTTAAATTATTTGTTTGATAGGCTACATTAGTAGAGATATGCATGTGCTTCATCATAGGATAGAATGCGAGAAGCCTTCACCAAGAGATGAACTGATGTGCAGGTTCTAGTCAGGCATTTGATTTAGTGCCCACCTCTAGCCATTACTGACATGGGAGAAGCCACAAGGGCATGACAATGGCATATGCAATCCCCAAATATCCAACAGTTTGTTATTTTTGACAGGAGTAAGGTCAAATTGAATGGATATCCATTATGTTATGAAAGATCAGGAATTTGAGACATCGTCTTGCCTAGCTTTTAGGCATCATACACCACTGTTAGAGAGTACCTGGGAATTAAAAGTAGGATTCACCAGAAAACGAAGGAAAATACATGCCAAACAAGAAATGCAAAGATGCCATGTAATCCCAAAAAGAGCATTGATGCTATTTGTCATGAGAGAGCTCATAGATGAAAATGTTCATGAAAAAGGTTGAATTGTTGGACACCAGAGGATCTATACAGTTTGCATTTGAGGCATTTGGTTAGGACTAACACACCCTAGTAGGTTCAGTTCAAAGATGCTTATATTGGCTTGCATTGGATTGTTCGGTGCTTGAAGAAGGCTCATCAACATTGGTGATTATGGTGAGGCCAATATGACATTATTATTGCTTCACAAAAAAAAGAAAGAATGGTAGAGGATGGGGAGGGTCTCAGTGCAGGGCAAAATTCGCAAAGAAAATTGTCATTGAGATAAGTTGGTTTTACAACAAATCATAGTTAGCAATTGGGAGTTGGTTTTAATGCTTGCATTGCACAGTACATGTGCCTATTTTTGGAAGCAAGCAAGCTTAATGAAAGCATTTGACACATTTCCTCAAGGTGAGTGGGATGATGTACCATTGGCATTTCTTTAATAGGATCAAATGCAAGCTTAAAATTGAAGCAACTTTGGTAGGTGAGTCCTTGCAATGCTTGGGGGTGAAACACATGTTCTTGTCTAGCACCTCCATTTCTCGCCCTAGAGCAATGGCGCCATGGGCCATACATTGGCAAGATTACTATATCACTCTTTCGGGACAACATAGAAAGAATGTGCTCGATGTTGTGCTCTTTGCAGGAACTAAAGTAGCTACCCAAAGTGGTGCACATGTTGCAAGGGTTTTAAGAATCATTGTTATGTTGTACGGAGGAAACGAGCTTTGATCGCCCAATGAATCATAGAGGGATGACAATTTGTTTGCCCAATACGACTACTAAAACACACCATTAGGGGCCACTATGTGCCAAAGCACTTTGTACATTGATCAAGCTAGGTAGTATTGGCTTGAAAATTGAAGTGCCAGAGAAGCATTGGAAAGGTATGAGGCTCTCGGAAACACTTGGGAGAACCAATCCTCAAAAAGATCGCACAAACACAAAAATATGCAAGCATATTTGTATGCTAACTCTTAATAACGATGTCTTGGAAGTCTTTTAAGGACTCTCCACCCAATTCAATGGAGGGGTCAGAAGGGGTAGGTTTATTAGTACAGTTATGGTCTTCTTACAAGGCCTAAATTTGATCGGATGCCCGATTCAAACTGGCAAGACGGGCCTGTTGACAGAAAGACCGCCATGTTTGAAAGCTCGATGTAGGATTAGGATTGCCGCACGGTTCTCCGCTCGACACCACCATGCAAGAGTTGACATGCATCGCATTATTATGCCCCTTGCATGCCATGTTTAATCTATTGGGACATGCTTGATTGAGCTGTTAAAGGTTTGAGCTTCATCTTGAAAGTAGTGCCATCCTGATGTGCGAGATCTCTCTCACATAATGGAAATCTCTTTATTAGCAAGGTAGCCACTCTTGCGTACCTTCTTGTGCTCTATTCTGCTAGAACACTCCCCACAAACAAAGGACTTGTTCCCTTGCCATAGCCTCATCACAAGTATAATATTGACACAATGCTAATGTATTGCTCTAGCTTGTCTACACCACCACCATATTACTTTTTAGAAGAGACACGACTGATCTAAAAGCTAGTAGTACATGGAACTTTTTTACTGCTATTCCTAAAAACATTATGCTACCACTATTCAAGGGAATCTGAATTTCATGAAGGAGTGATGGTTGGGTAATGGCAAACAAGATGTAAGCTTATTAGTGTAACATACCGTGCCATGGATTTAACAAATGTTTATCTTGAAGGAAGTCATTTGAACCTTTAATGGATTAGTTGCAATAAAAGCATGAAGACTTGCTTCACTATTGTGGTAATTTATCAAGTTATTTGACAAAGGGCCAGACTCTCAAACAACTAGAATTGATGGGGTAACATACTAAGGTTATGATGGGGTAACCTACTAAGTAACCTTATGTCTACACCTACATTTACAACAATTGGCTACCTTTGAGTGGATAATCTATGGTATTATATTAAATCCTTATGTTGAGATGGCTACGAGCCTTCAATGCCAAGTTTTTGTGGTGCAAGCATTAGGTAAAGATATACACAACACATTTTACGACATATGATATTAATACATCAACAGACAAATGCAATGTGTACACATGTGCATGCACATGCATATGCACACATGCTCCCGCATGCATGTATGCATGCACACACATGCATATACAATAATTTGCCTAGCTTGCTATAGAGACACAATCATACACAAACTTATAGTTATTACTTAAGTCTTGATATCCAAACTTTTACATGCCTCACCCAAATTCTTTAATTGTGTGCTTTGTTCTTTAAAACTCTCTTCTATGCTTCTCACACATTCATAGTTGTATACACTTTGTGGTGTCTTATAAGCACACCAAATCTTGATTGATCGTACTTGAAAATATACATATATAGGTGGCATGAGGATACAAGAATATAACAACAAATTCAAGCCTTCTCACTTCATCTTAACAAAATTCGCACCTCATCTTGTTCTAGTTACGTAGCATTATGTTAGAGCACCTTCCCACAACCCCTTTTCCCGATGATCTGATGCACCTTGTCTCCACATTCCCATTTAAACAATGATGCCAAATTTGAAATGAGCATGAATAGTTGGGTAACTTTTTCTTATATGCAAAAGTTACAAAACATACAACAATAGCTATTGTTGCTTTTGGTGCATTTCAAAAAGGGGCAGGGGCAATGTGGGAAAGTCCCCTTAGCTCCTATTTTGTTCAACGTTGCAAACTCCTATATGGATGGCATGGGAATACAATAATTTAGCAACAAATTCAGCCCTTCTCACCTCATCTTAACAAACTTTGCACCTCATCTTGTTCTAGTTACGTAGCATTATGTTAGAGCACCTTCCCACAACCCCTTTTTCCAATGGTGTCTCCTAGCGCTAAGAGTGGCAAGACTACGTGCATTTTTGTGCCCTCCCAGAAGGCATTAACATGTAAGGACTTGGGCCTTGAGTGTAGCATCAAGCTAGGTATCTAAGTCACTACACTATGGTCATGTAGGTCAGCTGCTTCTTGCTCAGTTGGTCCTTCCACCCACTTCTTCAACTCCTGCCACAACATTAGGAGCTGCCGAAGCATGTCTCCTAAGTGCAAAGTCACAGGGGTTGTCACTAGTGTCCTAAGAAGGTTGTCAACTACTTGCTGCCCTCCTAATTCCATGTTTCTTGGCCAATGGCTATGGCTTGTGGCACTTAAGCTTTGTCTATGCGGTCCTACTCGAGGTGCAGATGCATCTCTTCACTTCAGTTGCATAGGTAAAACTGGCATGCTCACACTAGAGAGCTCATCGATTTCATCTTCTAGAATGGGGTCCGTATCCTCCAAGTTCTCTTGGGCTTCTCTCACCCACTCCTTAACCTTATTTATGGCTTCAAGCTAGCGTTTTGGGTTGGGGTACTCCCCAACCTTGGCACTCCCCTTTTCCACAGTCTTCAAAGCAAATGTTTCCACTTCTACATCTGTGACCTTTTTCCTGGTGGTCAAGGTTGGCTACAACGTCTGCCAGAGCGACCTTCAGTGGTGTGCTATCCTTGTTTGCTAGTACAATAGTATAAAATTGAAGGAACCATGACAAACATAATGGCCATGTTCTGTAGTAGCTCACAGACCTCTCATTTATCAGGAGGATTCACCAATAGCTTTTCATTTATTAGAAAAAAAAAGTTCCAATCACTACCTGAGTTGGACTTGGTATTGTTAATGGATCTGCAGTTGCTGCTCCTATTACATGACCATCTGGCCCTGCCAGTTGTTATGCAAGTGTCTCCTTTATTAGTCAAAAGGAAACATCTAGAAAGACCTATACTAACCTAGAAATCCAACAAAAAATATGGTATATATATGAATCTAATGTCAACTAAGTAAATCCAATGTCATCAAATTAACAACATACTAATGCAACAAAAAATATGGTATATATATGAATCTAAAACCATTTAAAATTTCATCACAAAAGTGAAGAATAGACTTAGAGAGAAAAGAGTGCTTACATTATAAGCTTACTTTTGCTTTGTCATATTGAATATGTCATTCGAACAATGCAATACATCATCCCTTGCATCCCAACCTCCAAATAGGTTATAAAACAATCATGCAAGCCCCTTTTCTAAGCCAAAAAAAGGATCATTTCAGATTGTAAATCACTTGCTCTCCCAATGCAAATACAATGCTTCTAGCTTCATTGTGTCTGCTCAGTGTATCCACCAATTACTAGATAACCAAATACTAAATCTTCTTTAGTTCTGCATTTAGATCCGCTAGTTAAAAAACATGGCTGTTCAAAGCAAATGCTTTACTCAACCATGCCTACATTCAAACCAAGTCTAGTTTCAAATGTGAGAGCAACCATGCTGAAACAATAAAAGCAAACTGTACAACAGGTGCACAAGAACATGAGAATTACTAAGCATGACTTTTGTATGAAGTGGACATCTCAATTAAACCAACATTAATAGGTTGGAGAGCGTGGTGCGAAATTTGGACTCTGAAGCATTTGTAAAATGACAAATGTAGACCTCAGCACACTCATCTCGCACACAGAAGACTCTAAGTTTTCTAAAATCAGAACCTGTAGTCACCATGCTAGTTGTGACTTGTAAGTGAAGGTCTCCATGCTGTGCGACATCAACTTCAAGGATTTCACCCACATTTTTCAACCGGTCTGCTAGAGTCTATAGTTGGTGCAAATTTGCTAGCCACAAGCTTTTTCAAAATGAAAGCAGAGACAATCAAGTTGCATGAGAATATAATTTAGCATATCAATAAAGTGAATGAGCATGTATCATCCCTTCCATTTCAAGGGTCTATTGATGCAGAGTGCCATTGCTAGACATCATCGCTCTCATTTTGTGATGGTATGCAAGCCCCATTTTTAGCATGTGAATGACACCTGGTCATACATGCTCCATCTAGTCTTAAGGTAGGAGATACCATGGAATGAAATGTAATCAAAATGGAAAACACTGCTCTCAAGAACATGTGCCTATGATGATACAAGCTCAATATACCTTGGTAATGGTACGAGCGGTATGAAGCAGCCTCCATTTCTTGAGTAGACACAACATCACAACACGAACGTGCATACATTAGCCCTTTGCAGCTAAGTGGCGTGTTGTTTCGCTAGGTGTGCCTGCACATGGTTAAGAGTGTTGCAATTTTAATAAAATTCTTAAAAACTGTAAAGTTCACAGATTGTTGTGCTCTGTAAAGCAAAGATATGGTAGTGTTGAGGTATGGTGAGCGAGCAAGAGAAAGAGATGACAGCCACATTCCTGACCATATAACTCGATTAATAATTTCCAAGCTCAATATGTAGATGTGACCAATCTCGAATTATGTGAACCTTTATGATACCTCAACTAGGAAAAATGACAATGAGATTGTAAACAATGCATGACAGTAAAAAAAAAATCCCTTGACCAGGCAGTGACACCAAACCTTGCAATAATGATCGATCCCTGAATCTGTTGTGAGTCACAAAACAAATACTGCTGAGCAAGCTATGTACTAAAGGAAAAATGCAGTCTTTCTATAAAGATTCAAGGTTTAACTCACCTACCTAGACAGTGGCTCGATCACAGATTAGCGTCTCTAGCAAAGGACATATAAAGGCCCAGGGGTATGTAGCAGGAGGCATGCAAATGGAGCTCGAATATTTGCACGACACACAGAGATCGACACTCGCGTACGCTGACACTAGCAAATCTTCCAGATGATGATGCCTTCTTTCTTGGAACAACACATGCTATTGAATATGTCTTTGTCATCCTTGCATCCTCCACTTTCACGGACTATGTAGTAGATGTTGTCGATGATGCTCTAGATTTCCTTCACAGAGGCCTTGATCTAGTGCAAGGAGCACACGAAAAGGAAATCTCATATGGAGAAGCAATCACCGCGCGCCGGCTTGTCCTGAACCAATACTCGTAGTCTTGCTTCTGCCCTCTTCAAAATAAAAAGATGCTTCTTTGTGTTTTTTTTTCTATTGTCCTTGCTAATTTTAGCACTATGCTTCTACCAATGCATGATATGGCACAAATCCTTCAAGCTGTGAATATGGACTACAAGCCCTCTACAATACATATTACTTTCCCTATTGTGTATTATGGAGATGTCATATGCGTTGGGTGAAACGATGATGACGAGCTACTTACCTGAGTGCCAAATAATTTATTTGTGCAATAGAAGCCATAACATCTCAAGGAAGTGCAATTCTTCCATTAGTAGTGTCCAAACTAGTAATATAAGGTAGCCTATTTTGGTTCAAATTTTCTTTCCAATCAAAAGTACCCTCAATCCAGGATTCCTCTTGAATAGTGGTTTTCTCTTTTGTTAGCTTGCCATGTGACTTTAGATGCATTGGTACCAATCTATTTTCCCCAGAACAACCCTCTTCTACTTGCGGATTAATCATTCAGATCGGTCCTAGTTTCGATGGCTACAACCCTACTTGTTTTTTGCACGAAATTACTACCGCAACACTTTATAAACCAAATGGAATCAATTTCTATCTTCAAACCTTATGGAGGTGGTTGAGATCAATCATGCTGGTGTAGGTTCAAGCTCTTGGATGAGCGAGTCTTTGCCTAGATGCTCTCTAGAACTCTATTATAGGGTTCTTACAAGGATTTGAGGTCCAACAAGTCAAGGGGGACTAATTGCAATCTTGAGGGACAAACATAATGATATATTTTATCTTTCATGCGATGATCAATGAAGGGACATATTTAGTGAATGTGATGCAAGTTTGAATCATGTCACATCTCACATCTAGAGAGCCATCAACTCGAGGGGAATCAGTACGATGAAATTAAAATCATGCATGATATGAACATCCTATAAAGAGGTTTTTCTCTCATGTTGTTGTTTGTCGATTTTTGTTGGGATTATTTTGCAACTTTCACCAAACATCTTCCAATTGGCACACCACAACTCAAGTGTGAGTAATTGTTGGGAAATTTCTAAGGCAATTATCTTGATTCCATTGTAACTCAAGAGACTCCTCAACATTCAGATTCCATTGTATTTTCATTTCTTTCCCAATTGTTGGGCCATTTCTAAGGCAATAATCTTGACTATAATACCTTTAGCTATTAGGATATCCCAAGATGTTGGGCCTATCCACCACAAACCTACTAAAGTATGGTAGGTCTCCACCCAATTCTTTATAATGATAGCCCATAGTTGTTGTGCATCCAACCTCTTAAGTAGTTGAAACACTAAGGAATATGTTCCCTCTTTTTGTTTCATTAATCCAAGTCCTTTTGACCTCTCAACTATTAAAAACTCCCATGCTACAACATGCCATCGATATTTGTTTCCTTCATGTTCGACTTAGTCTCCATATTAAAATCCATCCTAGCAGACCTACATATTGGAATTTTAAGTTGTCCATACTTGCATTGTCACCCCTCATGCCAATCTCAAGAGCTAGGTGCCTCATTTCTTAAAGAAGTTTTGAACCTCCACATTATGTGCCTCAAAGGAGCATCCCTCTTCTTATATTCCCACATTACAAATGCATAGTTGTTTTGCATCCAACCTCTTAAGTAGTTGAAACACCAAGGAAATAATGATAGCCCATAGTTGTTGTGCATCCAACCTCTGAAGAAGTTGAAACACCAAAAAATATGTTCCCTCTTTTGGTTTCATTAATCCAAGTCCTTCTTTTGACCTCTCAACACTTAAAAACTCCCATGCTACAACCTTCCATCGATATTTGTTTCCTTCATGTTTGAGTTAGTCTCCATTTTCAAAGCCATCCTGGCAGACCTTTATTTGAATTTTAAGGTGTCCATACAAATGGCAAGAGGTTGACAAATTGCTGAAGGTTCAAATAAGAAATATACGCCTCAGCTATCTATATCACTAAAAACATGCAAAAAATTGATTGCTGAATATATTCTATGCAAATCAAGAGCAACCATACTGACAAAATTGCCCACTTCTCATGTCCTTTCTTCCTAAAAAATTAAATTGGATCCAAGAGCACATAATCTACCTTCAATAACCACCAATACCTTTCATGGCTTCATTAGCACATGAAACCCGATGGGATCCATTTTCATCTCCTAACGCTATAATATTGAAGCAATTGAGGCACGCTTCAGAAACCACATAGGCACAAGTCATCCAAAAGCTCACATACCATAACCAGAATCAAACTCTGTTCCTATTTCACACGCATCCATTTTCTCTCTCTGTGATGTATTTTGATTGGTGTAATTCAATTCTCTCTGTGGTATCTTTGATAACTATATTGCATGAGATGTATTCTCATCACCATATTGGGATTGTACTTTTGATAATTGTAAGTTGGATTTAAAGATTTTAGCCCCCACAAGCCAACAAGTGTGATTTATGAATAGACATGGAATGGTGCTTTGTCTAATCTTGGATAGATGTACTAGGTTATGAATAGACTTGGAATGGCACTCTGTTGGTTAAACATACTAGGTTATGGATGTAAAGAGCCAAAGTTGACTTGTGGACCTCATCACCTTGAGGAACATTGTTGGCTTAGGAAGGTTTCATAAACGCCCAAATGAACAAACACCTTAGAATGCATAAACCAAAAGAAATGAAAGGTGGATCAAACATGATTTGGGTGCTCCTGATTTCAAATTTGTCTGGATGCTTGCATGCATTTGATTGGTGGCAATGGCTAGCCACTCCTTTTTGTGTACTATAGAAAACTATCCAGTCACCTCTTGCTTGTCAAATTTAGCATCACTATGATAGTTCTATCCCCCATTGAATAATTGAAACCTCAATTAACAGCTTTGTTGCACACATTTGTCCCCGAATGAATATGAAATGACCCTTAGTTATTCTAGAGTATTGATCCAAATGGCAAAAATTTTTGTCTTAATTTGTATGGTTAGGTCCCTTACGAATTACATGGACGTAGCTCAAAATGGATGTTTTCTAACATCGTCACTCTAGAATGAGTTGTGATAAAGAAGTAAAGTGGAGTTCTTGTCTATGGCTAGGGCGCCATCCAAGCTTATAATGCCACCCTTAAATTCATTTGGAGAATTGTTCTATAAGAATTACTACCAGCCAAGGCATCACAATGGGTTGTTGAACTATGTTGCTTTGTATTTTTTATTTTTCTTTTTTATGGTTTTAATAGTCATAGAGTGTAACTCCTCCTCTCTAGGGACCTCTAAAAGTTAGTCCATAAGGGGCCTTACTAGGAGATCCCAGGGTCTTTGAATTATCTAGAGTATACAACATATGTGTCCTGCTATTTTAAGAACTACTAAAGGAAGATTACGACTCTTGGACACTTGTTATCACTATGGCACTCAAAGGCAAGCGCCATCTTGCTCATTTAAAGAAGTTATACAAATACCAACATTTTCTCCTAACAAGAGTAATAGGATATCTAAAGAAAATTGGATCATTTCAACCATCTAGTCATTAGTTGAAACACTATAGTTATTCAAAATCTTGATGGTTTCTCATCTAAGGCTCATAGGGTGCTAAACCAAGATTATGTTTACATTGGCATGTCCAAGCTTGCAAGGGTGAGTATTTTACTATTGTTCTTAAATTAACCATGATTTGTAGACCAATTCATGTAAGGAGTGCATGAAAACCTATAAGGTTTTTAATCCAAACATTGCCATGCGTGCCATTATACAATATCCTATGTCTGCATGAAGTATTAAAACATGTGCATTAAATGGTTACATCATCCAAAAAAGTTAGAGAAAAGTGAGTAATATTGCACAAAATAGGTATGTAACTACTTGGTTTGAGGCCTCCTTTTTCTGCAACACGGTGGTCATTTTCAACATTTAGTGCTAGGATAAACAAGCCCATGACTATATTTAGATATGGCCTTTTGACTAAAAGTGAAGAGGCTTGCATGTGTGTGTATCTATGTGCATGTGTATGCATGTGCACACATGTTTATGTATGTATGTGTGCATGCATACATGCAGACACATGTGCATACAACATGTTCATATGTGTGTGTAGGGGGGTTAGGAAATCTAGGTTCACCTCCATATGGTTACTTTCAATTTCATTAATTTTTGTGTTGTGTTTACGAGCTAGATTAAAGCTTGACTTTCTTATAATTTCCTATACATAGAATTTTGAGAGAAGGTAGAAAATTCTCTATGTACTTAAAGCTCCCTACTATTACAATTAGGAAGTGGCATTTTTATATAATTCTTTTATATAGGGAATTTTGCGAGAACATAGGAAATCTTCGTAGTGACCTATGTTTCCCTACAAAAATTGCAACATTTCCTACATTTCACAAGATTTCCTATATAGCAATTGATTAAAAGTCCCTTGTGGCTTGGTATAGGCCATTTTACCACACAAAATACATATGAGAGGCTATCCACTAATTGATATCATATATATATATATATACATAGATACATACATACATACATACATACATACATACATACCCCACATGGTATAGGCCATTTTACCACACAAAATGCATATGAGAGGCTATCCACTAATTCATTTTTGACATGTTTATCTGTACACGTAACAAAGGAATTCATTGTATTATGATATGCATATTTTTTTGTTTAAGTTTTGATATTTTCTATATTGATGTGAATTTTGGTTTGAGTTAACATTTTTGTTCTATAACATTAGCATTTAATCTTAATTTCCTAGACACTTTCAATCAACCACGAAACATTTTGACAAGCTTTGACTTATTGAAATGGAGTTGGGAAGTTTAATCATGCAAAACTAGCATGGTTTGGTTAGAGTTACATTTTCATTAATAGATTTTCAAAAATTTGAAGGCACCAAATGTTTATTCTTTCATGTTTTTACTCCCCCCAACCCAAACTAACATATACGTTGTGAACATTCTCTATGATGTTTGATGATGGAGAATTTGAAGATATTAAATATTAATGAGTTTTTCTACTAGGTGCGGTAATTTCAAGGGTTCTTCAAGTAAACTAGAGCTCTTAAAACTTACAACCATGGGTGTAAAATCTTATGTTTTTTAGTGTTAGTAAGGTATATATTAACTATGGACACAAAATCAGAATATTTAAAAGCATGTGCATTGTACTATTAGTTCCATTGAGATACTTTAATTGATTTCAGTAGTTGGGGTAAATACACAATTAACAGTTGTATCACTAGTATCATTCAATCTCCCACACTATAAAGATAGATATACAAGGCATTCCAATCTATGCTGCAAATTCAGGAGGGTGTTACCTATCTTCAATGTGGTCTTAATTTGGATGCTTCATATAGCATACATATTTCGTACATCACAATTTGCAACAAGTTGCATTTCAGTAGTGACATTTCATTTGCATTATATCTAGCTATGTACATCTGATGTTTTGAAATTTGGATGCATAAGTGGAGACATTGAAGAGTATTTGTATTTAGCTAGATAGGTAAAATAGCAATGTAGTTCTATCAAAAAACATGTTGGATTGCCATACTCATGTAGATGAAATGGTTGGATAGTAATTATGTTAAAGAACAAATTGGACTCTTCTAATGACAAGGCATATTTGGCTCCATTTAATCTAGCAAGGTACCTCTCTTTACACATGGACTAGATTGTCAGGTTCATATCTAATGCAATTTCCTTATTTTATGAGCAAAGGGAAGTAGCTTCTCTTCCTTTTACTCACAAATAAAGTAAAGAAAGTGGGATACTCTGATACCATGAAAAACTTACACGACATAGTGGATAAAACCTAAGCAAGAACTAGAGAATACATAACAAATATGTGAAGAATATAAACTTCTTTAATGCCAAACAAACTCATACAAAGATGGCACTATCCACTTGTGCACTTTCCATGTGAAGCTTAGATAATGATCTAGATAGATGATAGACAAAGAGATTAAGGCTAGTTCGAAAATCTTTCATAGACCTTGTAAATAACAAACCAAACATAAACCTCGTAAATATGCCATTTAAACATGTTGGCAAATGAGTAAGTAAACCCTTGGAAATTACATAGATCCATAACATAAATATTGTACCCTTCACAACAATCCATTGTGTGCACTTTGGGAAACTCTTGTTATTTACATCTTTTAGCATATAAACAATCGTTTCTTAAACCATGTATCAATTGTGCAACAAGAATATATTTATTGAGTCCTATTATTTAACTGATTACTAATTCTTTATGTTAATGGTGCAATGGCCCCTTACATACTCCATGTATATATAGAAGGAGGGGAGGTTCATTGGTTAAGATCAAAGATTGAGTACGAAAAACATTGCCCACATAAAAACAATTAATGAGCTCAACTAGAACTTAGAGGCTTGAACTTCCAATAGTTATAGCAACACTTCACCTAGCCTAAGCGTGATTGCATGTCATTTTATATAAGGAAAATGTTGTTATAGGACATATAGTTTTTATTATGTCACTAGATGAATGTGCCGTAGTTTGGAAGGGGACCAAATAAGTCTAAAAAATATTTTTTCTTTTGTAATGACTCCACACTCAAGGGGACACTTCAAGGTCTAGATCCATTGAGTTGAAAATTTGATGAGATTCTTACTAGTTTTCTTTTACTATGAAAGTAAATATCCACCTTATCAAGAAAACGATATCATATAGCAATTAATCATTGACCTATACATGTGCTCCTCTTATTACTTTCATCTGTATGGAAAGAAAACGTATTCGAAATGTGTATGAACTGTGCCTTAGAGCACATGCACATGGCTATCTAGCTGATGCTTAAGCCTATTTGTTGTAATGTGTATTACCAATAGACTGAATGATATAAGCATGACAAGTTAGATGCTATGTATGAACTCCATTTGATTTACTATACATAGTTATTTAACTAGTTGCAACTAGATTTTTGTATAAGAAAACATGGCTATGTGAGATGTTATATATAAATTCACCTTGCTTTGCTATGGAGACACTTAACTTGTTATAGCTTTGCTCACTATAAGGAAACGAAGACATAACGATGATCACTTTTGACGCCAATTGCCACATAGCAACACATCT
Organism: Lygodium microphyllum; assembly: GCF_053477565.2. Classification (NCBI taxonomy): domain Eukaryota; kingdom Viridiplantae; phylum Streptophyta; class Polypodiopsida; order Schizaeales; family Lygodiaceae; genus Lygodium; species Lygodium microphyllum. The sequence goes on along the minus strand of NC_141149.1, from coordinate 3,632,235 downwards.
ATAGAGAGGTGTATACTGATTGTTTTAACGATGAGATGATAATTTTTTAGAGGAATGATTTTGTCACTTCAAGCGTTAATATATAACCCATATCTTGTAGTAGCTTTTATGTAGTGAAATTTCACTTTAAAAATCCCTAATTGCTAAGCAGAAGAATTTGCGCATTTACTAGGTATGGGTCTTAGATTCTAGCCTGGTGTCTTAAGTCCTTGTCTAAAGTCTCCTCCAGAAGTGTTTAATTGGTAGCGATTAGTAACTCAAAGCGAATTCGTCATAAGCGGCCAAATATGGCTAGAGGTTTTAATTTTGAGCGGGGCCATTAAATCAACGCAGAAGTCGGTACGTGATTATCGTAGCAGCTCAAGCAAGTTCCTCTACTATGCAATTCTTGACAATTACCCTCTACATGACCAACTATACTAGTTGCACCTTAATTTCCACTAGAATATGGAGTACCACGAGACCAGGATAAGTCTAGGGGGTGATAATATTAATCTATTCTAGGAAGGGGTGACAAGAAAGTATGCAAAAGGATGACATAAATTTAAAAACGTAAAGGACAAGAGAAGCGAAAAATAGAGTGATTGTCCAATGCATATAATTTTTAGACAAGAAAAATACTTTAAATTTATATTTGTTAGAGTGATGGGCTCACTCATATAAATTGTAAAATCCGAGTGAGACATGAGATCAATGGATTTCAACCTAAGGAGTCAAAAAACAATTGTAAAATATAAAATAGCATGTGCAAAACGAGAGAATGATCTAAGCTAATACAATATGAGGTTGTTCAAGAAAACTAAGGCCATGCATAAAAACTAGAAAGTGAATGGATAAGCTTGTTCTTGTGGTATGAAATCTTGTGAGCTCTCTTCTTATTTCTTACTTGAGAGAGAGAGAGAGAGAGAGAGAGAGAGAGAGAGAGAGAGAGAGAGTTATATTAATGTCTTCTAAAGACCAAAACTGGCCTATGAGACAAACTGTGATACAATTGATGAGGTCCAGCTATCCAAAATAAAAGTGCTGAATGAAAAGCTAAAAACTGGAAACTGGAAATACGGTGCTGTGAGTGTGATAAGTGTCGTGTATGTGTATGTGCGTATGTAGCTCTGGTACTCCAGATAATGGCTACAAAAGGGGAACAAATGCCAGCTGTGATAGGGGAACAACTGTCGGCTGTGATAAAGTGGTGCGATGTGTATATGTAACAGATGCAGGGAGATATACTATCCTGGGATGTAGTAGCAGTCGTCGAAGTCGCTAATAGCAGGTGATCCCTCCTGGATACAGGATGTGGTACATCGGCGGTGGAGAAAGAGCAAACTGGAGATCTGAGATCCAATGTGTCGAGTGTCATCGGATCTCAATCTGATGTTGATGTAGATCAAGAATCCTCCGGATCTCCTGTTGGTGTGGCTGTGGGGTCCGAAACCCACGGATCCTCGTGCGGCGTCGGGTACGCTGGTCCTCAGCCTGCTGTAGTGTGAGCCCGAAGGTCTGGTTGGAGGCTGGTACAGTAGCTCTTACTCTGTCTGTCTGAAAGAACTATGTAATAGTCGTCTGGGTGGGCCCCTCTCTGACTGGGACCCGCTGTGTGCTCGGCTCTCTGATGTGCCATGCCTTTCCCAGAAAAGCGCAGGATAAAAGCAGAAGAAGGCGCCTTGACCGGCAACCAATCCCTGAAAAATTCAAATGTTCGGGCACGACCCTCAGAAAGCTTCGGTGTCAGGCCAAGGCAACGAAAGAGAAAAAAGGCGCACCATTAAAATGCGAAAGCGCCCCCGAATCTGTGTAAAAGAGCACCAGGCTCACTCCTGTGCAAAGTGTATGCATTAGTTGGGAATAGGATAAATTAGAATGGTGGGAAATGGGAAAAGGGCCCAGGCCACGGCCGGACATGTAAAAGATAAAAAAGGGGATGACCACCCAAAAAGGATTTAGGGTTTTGTATATAAAGTTGAAAAGTGAATGGAAAGCTCATTCTTTGGTGTGTGGCAAAAGGAGTCTTCTTCTTCCTCTCTTCTTCTCTCCTTCTTGCTTGTGTGATGCTCTTGAGAGAGGGAGTGTGAGAGTGTGAGGGATTGAGTGTGTGCGAGAGTGAGGGATCAAGAGGGTGAAGCTCTTCACCATCTTCTCTCCTCTTCTTCTCTTCTCTCCCCTTCTCTTCTCTTGTGCGCGCGGCTATGGAGGATGGAGCTTGGAGATGGAGGAGGCTTGAGGATGCTTGAGCTAGCATCTAGGATTGTGGAGCTACCGGAGTGCAAGAGAGAGGAGGGTACTCGATCGAGCATCAAGGTAAGCTCACTACACTCGTAGGATCGATGGCGCGTTGGCTAGGTGAGATATAGCCATTAGAGCTCGCTTGAAACGCTTGAAAGAATAAGCAGTCCAAGGGTCTTGGTAGTTGAGCGAAAGCACCCACATTTTGGTTCCGTTGCCGGGACAAACGGATTCAAGCTTGAGCACTTGCGTGCCTCACATCGAGCATCGAAGTAGGGTATTCATCCCCGAAACGGAGCTTGAGATAGGTAGGAAGTTGGGTGCTTTTAATCTTCGGAACAAGTAAGTATTTTGGGATATTTTGGTTGTTTGATGATTGGAAAGCATGGAGGATCTATTCCAGTTTTTTGCCTTCGATTTTTGTTGCATTTAGCGTAGGTTAGAGTTAGGAGATCAAACCGGAAAAGGGTAGGGTTCCCTGTTTCAAAACAGGGTAAAAACAAGGAGAAAATCATGCAAAATGCGCAAAATACTCGCTAATGAGGACTAAGATCGACAAGAGAGTGATCAGGGGCATCAACACCACAGCTGGGAAGGCATATAAGAACCAGGAGGCCAAAAGAGAACTCATTTGTGCCATTTCAGTGTGAGAGAAAGAGAGAGAGAGAGCTAGGAAGCCCCAGGCCGTGTGATTCGATCGCATCACCGACGCACTCACCGACCCATTCAGGTATATGAATCCCTCCCTCAAACCCCCTAGATAGGATCTGGAGGTTTGTGCTTGGAATGGTTGAGTAAATCATAAGAATCGGGTAAGATCAGCATCACACTGTTTCCGTCACGCCGCTTTCGGCCCATCCGAGCGATTGCTTCTGGGCCGAGTCCCAGAATCGGCCTTCGGCCCCTTGCCATTCGGCCACTCGGTTGGAACCCTAGTCGGCACTTAGATCGTCCGAGTCAACCCGTCCGAGTGACCCTACTGGAATCGTCCGAGCCAGAACTTTTTGACCACGTGGCACATTCGGCCTTGTGCCATTCGGCCCGTCCGAGCGACCCGTCCGAGTTCCAAAATCGGAACTCGACCACACTGGGATTCGACCCTCGGCCAACTGCGGTTCGACCCATCCGAATTATCCTTCCGAACCTGCCATTCAGCCTGTCCGAGTAAAAATCGTCCGAGCCAGATTTGGAGATTTGGCCCTTGACCTTGTGCCATTCGGCCCGTTCGAGTGACCCACTCGAACCACTTGGTCCGAATGCAACTTTCTGTCAAAGCTGTCAGAAATTTGACCCGACCCGGCAAATGTGCATTAGCGCAACTTGTCGAAACCCTTCGGGTGTTTAGAACTTGATTCTGGCACACGGGATAAGAGAAATTGTAGTACACAGCCGCTTAGCGGTGGTGGGTAGCAGACAGTTGAGGGATCCAAGGACTAGGACGTGAGTCGCTAAGCCACGAAGACCTGATTGATCAGAAGCAAACAAGGAAACATACAAGGAGTCCTAAACCCTGACTAAACGGCTGGAAAATGGACCTACAAGCCTATCAGGCCAGAAACGAGCGAGAGTGAGTGAGGCACCGAGGAATTACTTGCTACACTCACATTGAATTTTGCACTTGAAGTACACTTAAGGAAACAGAAAGCCTGATTGGGCACAAGTGCACGAGGAACAACACACTCACCGAGTGGCTGTAAATTAAGAATTGTATTCAGTAATTAAGGGAACTCACTCAGATAAATTGCTCAAGGAACCCACCAATAGGAGAGGACCCAAGACGTAGACAAACACGGGAAGCGTAGGAGAGAACCAAGCGAGGAGCGCCAACGACAAGGACCTATCACGACTGGTCAACCTGATCGACAGTACAGCGAGGCGCAAGAATTCGACCATGACGGAGGAAGGCTCAGACCATCGGTTTACCGAGGAGCTTGATGTGAGCGCATTCCCAGACGCTATACATCAGATGGTGAGCAGTTACGATGCGCATGCTCGGTACGAGCACCGTGGTAGGACGACAGATGCAATCATTGCAGACCTAGAGGAGGAGAGAAGGCTAGCCTGCCAGGCATAGCCGAGTATAGTAGGGATTAACAAGTCAGGAGCCTAAGGCAAAGCATGGAGCTGCATGAGGTGCAGCGAGTGCTAAACTTGGCTGGCCGGAACCGAAGAGACCAGGAAAGAGCACTAGAGGGAGGCCTGACGCTGAGCGAGCTCCTCATGAAGCGGCTGCTTGATAACACCGCAGTAGAGCAGAGTGCCACTGCACTAGCGACGTCGCCGCTTGCAGGATTAGGGGCAAACTAGGGCTCAAAGAGCCAGGCCAAAATACCGATTGTTGCCAAGCAACTCGACAAGTACCAACCGCATGACGATCCGTACAACTTCGTTGAGCAGTTTGAGCAAGTCTGCGAAGCCAATGGCCTCAATGACCAGACTCAACGTTCGCAAGCATTTGGACTTTGCTTAAGCAATAAGGGTAGGACGTGGTATACAAGCATGGATGCCGTGGAATGAGCCAACTTCAATAACCTCAAGGATCTCTTCGTCAAGAGGTTCGCCGAGCCCGGATACTCCGACAACCTGCTAGTACGCTTGATGAATGTCAAACAGAAGGAGAAGGAGGGCATCCGCGACTATGTGACCCACGTGAGAAGTCTCTTTAAGAGAATCCCCTTAGGCGAGCGACCGACTAACAGAGCAGTGTCAAATGTATTCATCAGCGGAATTAGAGATAAGGAGTTATATAAGGCATTGGCAGGCAATTCAAGCTTGCAGCGAGATAAGGTGGCTAGAGTTTTTGAGGAAGCCATTAGAGTCGATGACCAGCTGAAAGAGCGGAGCTCTAGGAGCTCAAATCTAGAAGAGACCAACCCACGCAGTTTAAAGAGAACGCCAGCTTCTAGTGAGCGGTCGAACCCATCATCCCAAGATAAGGGGAAAGCCACCGAGACAGACCAAGGCTTGGCGGAGGTCAAGATGGAATTAGCCAAGATACAGGACATGCTGAGATGACCAACGCGCCCACACATCCAGTGCGTGTACTGTGGCGGAAACCACTTGCCGGCCGAGTGTTAAGACCCTAGGTTAAGACCTTGTGCTAACTGCAGGAGGTTCGGCCACGATACCGCACAATGCAAACTACCAAGAAGGTTTCCATACTCGCAACCCTATGGCCAGCCTTATCTAGCTAACAGGCCGTAGCCATTCTTCGAAAGGGGAGCCCCATTGGCTCTACCCGCGCCTAACGATATGAAACCAGCCGTCCCTAGAATGGATATAAATCCCACCGGCATTCCTAGACCGCCTGGTCCTTATGTGACCCACCCACCGAGCGATGCTCCAGTTCATTACGTGGAGGAGCCAAATGATGAAGAGACCTACATATACCCTTACGTCTTGCATGACGACGAGGGTAACACGGTCCTCATGGATTATTGACCCGTGGCGGTGATGCAGGATCCAGTCACTTGTTGGACTTGCGGACACCCCGGTCATGTCTCATCACACTGCCCTGAAAGAGAGCAGCAAAACAGGGACAAGGCTGACCAAAGGTGTGCAGAGTGCGGAATCACCCATCTTTTCATTGATTGCCCAAAGCGGAAGCCGTCCTCTAGCGCAACTAATTTTCCATCCGTCCCATTAGGGCTGTTTGGTGTCGAAAACCCCGATGGGGAGGCCACATCTATTCCCTTACGAGTTATGACCCGAGCCCAAACCAAGCAGGCCGGCATCTCTCTGCCAGGACCTAGCAATCTGGACGCAGCCTCAATAGGATAGAAAAGCTGCAGGCGGAAAAAGAAGAGATCGGACGCTAAGGTCGCATTGAAGACCGAGAGTGCTACGACTTTACCTGCTGGGAAGAAAGTCTCAGACGCGAAGGCAGAGACTTCAGCCCCTAAGACAACCAAAAAGGGAAGCGCTAAGATAGGGGAATACCCGCACCCCAAGCGACAATTGGAGGCCATAGAAAAGGTAAAGGAATGGGTGAGGGAGGCTCAACAGCACCTCAAAGATGCTGAACCCATCACGGAGGACGAGATCGATGATCTCTCCAGCATAAGCATGCCAATTTCACCGCCTCAGCCTAAGTCATCCGAGGCTACTATGCCACAAGCAGTGCCACTGAGACCAAGCCTAGACGTAACAGAGCCGCAGATCAGCCGCGGCCATTGGCCCGGACAGTCTAGGCTAAAGGAAGGACGAGTATTTAACAATCTCCTGACCACACTAGTGACCACCCCTATAACATTTGGCCTGGGAGATCTGCTTAAGTAGCACCCTGCCCTATGGCAAGACCTTAGGCAGTGGGTTGAGGGCTCACAAGAGCAGGTCATGGTAGATCCTCAAGACCAGGATGCAGAAACACAATTGCCCAGTCTAACGCTGCACTCCGTGCCTAAATCTTTGCACGTCAATGCCTTTTGGGAAGGCTCTGAGATGCACGCAGTCCTGCCGGTCCTAGCCCTGGGTGACGCAACAAGGATGGGAATCGTAGACATGGGAGCCGGGGTTAGTGTGCTTAGCAACGCGGTGTTGCAGACTTGGGGAAACCCGCCTGTTGAAGCTGCTAGGTTGAACATCACGCTAGCAAATGGTATGAGAGTGAAACCATTCGGGGTCCAGAAAAATTGGCCAGTGAAGATCGCAGGTGTCCAGTTCTCCGTTGACTTTATAGTCATGAAGGGAGTGGACTACGATGTTCTATTAGGCTGACCCTGGATGCGCAACGCTAGAGTCATCGAAGATTGGGGTAACGGCTTGATCTTCCTTGGCAATAGAACTAATGCCGTAAGAATAGAGATGGACACTTGGAAGACCTCACCAGTCGACCTGGATGCCATCTCTGCTATGCTCAAAGGGAACACTCAGGTCAGGAAGCCCTATGAGTCCTTGACTAAGTATATCCCATACCCAGAGGATGAGCGGGATTGGATGCACGTCCTCGCTACAATTGAACTGCCATTCTCTGACCAGGAGGTGTACGAGCAGGCCATCAAAACGGTCGGCAAGACAAACGGAACACTTCCTACGCCACTCTACATGATGGCAGCAAGCCTCCATGGAGGGCCTAAGCCTGTTACCTTCCAAGTACCTTCCAACAAAAGGGAACTCCAGGGAATACTGGAATACTTAACGGACCAGCTAGCGGGCAACTCAGCCGCCAACCTCAAGCCGCTCCAGGACCTCTTGGAGGATTCCGAGTGGCAGTGGACCAGGGTTCACGAGCTGAACCTCATGTATAACTGGGTCTTGGTTCCCGACCAATGAGACGAGGCAGAGCAAGCCTTGGGAGACGATGAGCAATCAAGTGACAAAGATTCTTGTGATGAATACGAAGACTGCCAATCCTTCGGTGATGAAAGCGAGGGTGAAGTGGATACCATAGAGTACGACACTGAAGAATGAGAAATTGAGCAGATACGGGCAAACGCCAAGCCACAGAAAAAACAGGCCCTTAGAATGGACCAAGGAGTCATGTGCATGAAATGTGATCGTGCTTGGTTGGAATGCATAGGAGCCGTAGACCTTGAGCAAGCCGGCCTAGCCCAACCAAGAACGACATCAATACTTAGAATCGAATCGCCATCTGAACTGCGGCCACTAGGGGAGACCACCTCTTCTAGTGAAAATGGAGGGTTTGACTCTGAATCGGAAGTTACTTTAGATAGCGACCCAGAGATCCCCAGGCCGCCCATGACCAGATGCACCAAGGGGGATTTACCCGTCCACCTGAGGCGCATACGATTAAGGTAGGATAAGGCAAAGCATCCCAAGGATGCACGATCACAGGAACAACGAAAACCGCAAGACCTCCCTAAATGCTTCACTAAATTCAAAAAAGGGGATAGGGTAGTGGTTCTGCTAGGTGCCAAGCGCCAAGGGCAGACAAGCAAACCAATCGAAGGGCCAGCCAAGGTCAAGGAGGTAAACCTAGCCCTGGAAGGGGAAGTACCCCGACCAGTGTTCATTGCCGATGACTTGACTAGTGAAGAAGAGTTGAGTCTTGTCGCTCTCTTGTGGGAGTCCATAGACGTATTTGCTTGGTCCTTAGAAGAGCTACGGGGGGTAGATCCGAGTGTTATGAATCACAGCATACCCATGACGTCGGATGCAACGCCGGTCAAGCAGCGATCGTACCCCATGAATCCAAAGCATGCTCATGCTGTCAAAGAGGAAATCAACAAGCTGATGAGAGCTGCATTCATTTACGAAATTGAGTACGTAGACTGGGTGTCGCCCATAGTCATTGTGATGAAGAAGAACGGAAAAATTCGAGTGTGCGTCAATTACAAGAAGGTGAACGCTGCTACGAAGAGAGACAAATACCCCTTGCTGTACACCGAGCACATGCTTGAGAGGTGGCAGGCAAGAAAGCCTACAGTTTTCTGGATGGCTTCTCAGGGTAAAACCAGGTGCAAGTGCATCCTGTAGACAGGCACAAGACCGCCTTTGCCAGTGAGTGGGGCGTCTTTGCGTACGTAGTCATGCCCTTCGGGTTAACGAATGCCCCCGCTACCTTTCAACGCCTCATCTGCACCATATTCAAGGACATGCTTCGCAAGGAGTTAGAGGTCTTTGTCGATGACCTGTGTGTCCATTAGACCTGGATTGAACACCTAGACAAACTCCGCACGGTCTTTAAACGGTGTCGCTTATATCGTCTCTCCCTAAACCCCTTGAAATGTCAGTTTTGGGTGAAGCACGGATGCATCCTAGGACACGTGGTGTCGAAGAACGGCATTGCCATGGACTTCTCGAAGGTCAGTGTTATCGTTGACCTTCCACCCCCAAGTAATTACAAGGGAGTTCAATGCTTCTTAGGTCACATAGGATACTATCGACGGTTTGTACTGAACTATGCGCTGATCGCTAGGCCATTGTACAAGCTGCTAATCGTCTTCGAGTGGACCGAAGCCTGCCAACCGGCGTATGAAGAATTGAAAAAGGCTCTAACAACGGCACCGATCCTACGAGCCCCGGACTGGACCATTACCTTCCACGTACACATTGACGCCTCTAAGTTTGCCGTGGGAGCAGTGTTGTGCCAACCTGGTGAGCATAACTTAGACTACCCAGTAAGCTTTGCTAGCAGACAACTCACTGAGACGGAGATGAATTATTCAACAACAGAAAGGGAGGGACTAGCCATGGTGTTTGCCGTGAAGAAATTCTGGCACTATCTATTGGCCACACCTTTCATTTTCTTCGTGGACCATCAAGCCCTGCTCTACTTAGTGAACAAACCTTGTGCTACAGGATGCATAGCTCGATGGCTCCTCCTGCTCCTGGAGTTCGATTTCTCCGTGGTGGTACGAAAGGGAAAATAGCATTACATGGCTGATCACATGTCCCGTATACCCACAGGAGAAGCAGCTGGACAAGGCATCATTGAGAGTTACCTGACGCCCACTTATTCCACCTGTCCAGAGAGAGAGATCTATTTAAGGCTGATCTGACGCCATACTGGGCAGATGACATAGTCCAAGTGCTCGAGCACGGACTACCTGAGCGACCAATAGAAAAGGCACGACTTAGGCGCTTGATCTTGAAGCTCCAACCCTACCAGCTGATTGCAGGCCAACTCCATAGGTTGGGGCAAGACGGATTGCTGCGTAGGTATGTGTGTGAACATGAGATGCATGATGTGCTCTCAGAAGCGCACAGTGGCATTGCAGGTGGACACTTTAGCGGAGACACAACAGCACGGAAGGTGTTGCAGTCCCAACTATGGTGGCCCACACTTTTCCGCGACGCCAAGCGATTTGTCAAGCATTGTGACGAGTGCCAGCGGGCAAAAGTTTCGATTCGTAAGGATCAAATGGAGTTAACCCCAATTGTTGCTCGCCAACCCTTCGAAAAATGGGGAATTGACTTCATAGGACCAATCAGCCCCACAACACAGTACTCACAAGCCAAGTACATCATGGTGGCCACGGATTACCTCATGAAATGGGCAGAGGCAAGAGCAACATGAAAAAAGGACGCTAGAACGACTGTCAAGTTCTTATGGAAGCAAGTGATCTCGCGCTTCGGTTGCCCCCATCGAACTGGTTAGCGACTAAGGCACACACTTCATCAACGAAGTGATAGCACATCTCCTATCCACCTTTCTTATCATCCATCACAAATCCTTGCCATACTACCCTCAGGCTAATGGCTAGGCCGAATCAACTAACAAAATTCTTATTAACATCCTGACAAAAGTAGTCTCAACCTCAAGAAGCGACTGGGACAACAAGTTGATGGCATCCTTGTGGGCCTACCGCACAGCTTATAAAACGGTCGTCGGTCAAACCCCCTTTAGGCAGACCTATGGGACTGAGGCAATTCTACCAGTAGAATTCTTCATCCCTAGCCTGAGAATAGCACTCCAAGAATGATGGGAAGGGAATGAAGCATGGATGCAACGCCTGACCGAGCTGGAACGCCTATCAGAGACTCGTCTTCTAGCCACCCACGCGCTCATCTGCGAGAAGGCTCGACGAAAGATGTGGTTTGACAAGCATGTTAAGCAGCGAGACTTCGAACAAGGGGATCTTGTTCTGCTATACTCGGTAAAAGGACACAAACAGAAGATGAAGTTCTGAGGACTAGGGCCTTTTAGAGTATGCATGATTGGTAGAACCGGGAATGTTGAGTTGGAGACACTTGACGGTGAAGGAGTGGGCTTATTAACGGCAGCCACGTAAAGAAGTACTATCCTCCTTCCCATCCATTACATGAGCCACCCATGCTAGAAGCCCCACTGAACGTCTGCATGGCAGCTGTAACCGACCTTACAGATCAGGACGAGGAAGCAGTGGCACCGGCGTATCTATGAATCACAGTCACAGCAGGCGCGGTGTATTCTTTCGACGCCTTGATTGATGAAGGGGCCGACTACAACATCTTGATGCATGACCATTGGACATGCATTGGTCAACTGACACTACAACCCACTAATGCCAACCTCACCCCGTTTGGGGGTACTGCCTATTCACTCCTGGGGAAGTGCAAGGTACTCGTTTCCATCGAGACTAAAAGTTTACCAGCCTTCTTGCATGTGTTGCCTAACACTAAAGCAGCCGGTAATGTGTCACTATTGGGTCGTACCTTCAAGAAGCTAACGCACTGTAATGTGGATTACAACCTAAACCGCATTCATCTTGCCATCAGCAACACCCGTATAGTGACGATCTTCAGCAAGGGCTGTCATGATTCCTCCACCATCACGACACCACCGGTAGAAACCCCTAGAACCACACTCCAGCCCCAGTCTAAACTGGAGAAACATGTGGCTTTGTGCCACGCTCTCGACCCCAGGCCCAAATCCACCAAGAATGCTCACAAGGCCAAGGAGTCCAGACTTATGTGGGTGCCAAAATGGCAGAAACCACATTCGGGTACACCACCCAAACTGGATCCTAACCACCAGAAACATTGAAAAATTCTCACAAGAGCTGGATCACTTTAAATGCGTAGAATTCCTCAGAACATACAATTTGGACCAAGAAGGGGGCATTGTAACAATAGGCCGAGGAGAGGGCGCAAAGAAGGTACAGGTTCGGTTGGGCCCAGCCTTGGTGGAAAAAGCTCTGGGATTGGTACCTAGACAAAAAGGCGACAAAAAACGGATGTTTATGCCTTGCTAAACATGAAGAAGGAAGAGGTACTCACGAATGACGGCATAAGCATCGAGGACATCCCTGACACTGACGCCAGGCTGCAGGCCAAGTTAGTGCTGGAACAGAAACTGAAGGCTAGGGATGAGAGGGAGGAACATTGGAGGCAGCTACTCGAAAATGAGACGCAAGAGTTAGTAAACATGCAAAGAGGGCACAAGCTCCTAATAGTGCAGTACCGGGAGCTTGCTGCGAAAGTTGCTAAGGTGGATACACTCAAGGTGGAGCTGAATGCTAGGGATGAAGAAAGCCCACGAGGCATGGAGGAGCAGGAGGAGGAGCTCAAGAGCCTAACAGATTAGCCGACCTCTGAACGACAAGAACAAGAGAGGCTAGTCAGGGAACTAGAGGATTATGGATAGAAAATCATGATACTGACCTTAAGATAAGGGGAGGGCCTGGAAGTGATGAACAAAAGGGCAGAGGAGTGGGCCGCGCACAACGAGAGGAGGGTGAAGATACTGGCACGCCGCCTTGCTTTAACAGAAAAAGAGAAAATCATCGCGGAGAGCAAGGCGGAGGCAGCCAAAGTGGCCTTCAGCGCTCAATAGAAGACCTTCCTAGATACCAACTTGGACACCACCCACACAGCACAAGGAGAGCCGCTGGAAGCAGTGCAGAGAAAGCTCGGCATGGCAAGAAGAGCCCTACACGCTGGACCACTTGGTCCGAATGCAACTTTCTGTCAAAGCTGTCAGAAATTTGACCCGACCCGGAAAACGTGCATTAGCGCAACTTGTCGAAACCCTTCGGGTGTTCAGAACTTGATTCTGGCACACGGGATAAGAGAAATTGTAGTAGACAGCCGCTTAGCGGTGGTGGGTAGCAGACAGTTGAGGGATCCAAGGACTAGGACGTGAGCCGCTAAGCCACGAAGACCTGATTGATTAGAAGCAAATAAGGAAACATACAAGGAGTCTTAAACCCTGACTAAACGGCTAGAAAATGGACCTACAAGCCTATCAGGCCAGAAACGAGCGAGAGTGAGTGAGGCGCCGAGGAATTACTTGCTACACTCACATTGAATTTTGCACTTGAAGTACACTTAAGGAAACTGAAAGCCTGATTGGGCACAAGTGCACGAGGAACAACACACTCACCGAGTGGCTGTAAATTAAGAATTGTATTCAGTAATTAAGGAAACTCACTCAGATAAATTGCTTCAGGAACCCGCCAATAGGAGAGGACCCAAGACGTAGACAAACACGGGAAGCGTAGGAGAGAACCAAGCGAGGAGCGCCAACGACAAGGACCTATCACGACTGGTCAACCTGATCGACAGTACAGCGAGGCGCAAGAATTCGACCATGACGGAGGAAGGCTCAGACCATCGGTTTACCGAGGAGCTTGATGTGAGCGCATTCCCAGACGCTATACATCAGATGGTGAGCAGTTACGATGCGCATGCCCGGTACGAGCACTGTGGCAGGACGACAGATGAAATCATTGCAGACCTAGAGGAGGAGAGAAGGCTAGCCCGCAAGGCATAGCCGAGTATAGTAGAGATCAACAAGCCAGGAGCCTAAGGCAAAGCATGGAGCTGCATGAGGTGTAGCGAGTGCTAAACTTGGTTGGCCAGAACTGAACAGACCAGGAAAGAGCACTAGAGAGAGGCCTGATGCTGAGCGAGCTCCTCATGAAACGGCTTCTTGATAACACCGCAGTAGAGCAGAGTGCCACTGCACTAGCAACGTCGCCGCTTGCAGGATTAGGGGCAAACTAGGGCTCAAAGAGCCATGCCAAAATACCGATTGTTGCCAAGCAACTTGACAAGTACCAACCGCATGACGATCCGTACAACTTCGTTGAGTAGTTTGAGCAAGTCTGCGAAGCCAATGGCCTCAATGACCAGACTCAATGTTCGCAAGCATTTGGACTTTGCTTAAGCAATAAGGGTAGGACGTGGTATACAAGCATGGATGCCGTGGAATGAGCTAGACTTATGTGGGTGCCAAAATGGCAGAAACCACATTCGGGTACACCACCCAAACTGGATCCTAACTGCCAAAAACATCAGTCGTTCCGGCCTAGGAGGCAGTATAGACGCTATTGCCATAGACAAACAACCACGCTGCGATGGATTCCTAAGGATCTCTTGTGGACGCAAGGATATTACGAGGGCAACCCCTAGATTTGGATGCCTAAAAATGGTCGGCTAAAAAGCTCATCTACAAGTGATCTCACCCTAGAGTGGAAGGCTTGCACATGTGGTGCCCAGTATCTAATCAGCACGCCATTGCCAGCTGTGGCTAGGAAGCCTCAGCTCATCTATCGACCAAAGCAAATGCCACAAGCCTTAAACTTGCTTAATCCAGAGGGCTTAAAAAACCCTATGACTGCTCATCCAGAACCCAGCACAACCCCCAGGCCCCCAGAGCTTTCTGCAGCACCTCAATGTGCTTCGGAGTGCAAAGCCCAACCTATGACACCGATGAGGGAGTCACCACTATCCAGTCCAACAGCACCATCCCCACCAGCAGGCCTTAAACCTTCATACGTGATACGACCTTTTCTCTCCTTGGCTAAGGACCTTGCCGCAACCTCTGGGGATGACTTAATAACTTGCATCAGGATGTTGGACGATACTTTCACCACATTCGCTAGAAGCTATGAGAGGCTAGACCTAGGTCTTCTTGACAGAACCCTTGCTTCGGAGGTTCGTGCATTACCATGCACTTGGGAGGAATACGAACTTATGACTACTAAATCCCGCAAAATCGTTGCCGAACTAATAGCAAATGATGAAATCTCAAAGGAGCAAGCAACCCTCAGACGCCTAGTCACTTCATATCGAAAGCCTCCCCGTTCTATTCCTGAACACGAGATGCACGAGCTCATGTAGATGGCAAGCTCGCCCTCCACATTCTTACAGCAGTGGTTTGCTCTGAGAATCCAATGGGAGAAAAAAGGTTGCCGAATAATGACCAATGCTGAGCAACACAGGGCAGTTAAAACCATTGAATATGACCCCACTTATGTGGCCATCTCGTTTAGGGTTTTGGCCATCACCCGCAATCAGCAATTGGACGACATGTGCTCGCCCAACCCTATATTGACCAATTTCTCACCAAAGAGGAATTACATGTCGCCATCCGCCTTAATACTCGGGATCTCTTTCATGATGTCTTGACCTACATCTCTCAGGTCTCTATCCAACCGGCTGCTCTTGATTGTCATGCTCAACTGGAATACAACCCAAGATTCTACACGTGGCTTCTTCACACGTAAAGTCCTACCCCAACAGGACCAACGCCACCCTTTAACTCCCAATCCTAGGAAGGATTCTTCTCTCAGCCGGAAGAGGGGTGGGTATGTATGTGGGGTATGTGGTGAAAGGAATGAGATAGGAAATGAATAAAAAGGGGGTATGGTAAAGTAAAAGTAGTGAAAGGCATAAGCATTAGTATGAGAAAAATGGCTTTCAAAAATTCAGTCAAGAGTTTAAAAACAGCAAAGTTCTATGGGGAAAATACTAACGAAGGTTACGAAATATGGTCGGAGCAAGACCACGCTCATCGACTCCCATTCACTGACAAGGAAAGGGAGCTATATTGCATCCAATGGGAGAACCGCGCCTTCGGGCAGCTCAAGTTCCGAACCATCCACAACATCGGAGTCGTGGTGGCGAAGGAGGAGGCAGCCAGGAGGGTAGTGGAAGAATGCAATCTTACAAAGTACATTGAAAAATTCTCACAGGAGCCGGATCACTTTAAATGCGTAGAATTCCTCAGAACATACAATTCGGACCAAGAAGGGGGCATTGTAACAGTAGGCCGAGGAGAGGGCGCAAAGAAGGTACAGGTCCGGTTGGGCCCAGCCTTGGTGGAAAAAGCTTTGGGATTGGTACCTAGACAAAAAGGCGACAAAAAACGGATGTTTATGCCTTGCTGAAAATGAAGAAGGAAGAGGTACTCACGAACGACGGCATAAGCATCCAGGACATCCCTGACACTGACGCCAGGCTGCAGGCCAAGTTGGTGCACGTGCTCTTCTCCAGCCAACGTTACAATTCCTTAATGCATTGGATTAGTATGCCAATGCTGGAGAATGTAGCAGCCCACACCCTAGACGAGGTGGATTGGAATGGCTACGTGCAGAAAACTATTGATCAAGCGGCCAAAGCACTAGCCCTGGGAAGTGCACCAATAGGAGGAGAATCTCCGGCTTCTAAGGTGATGGAAAGGAAGAAAGCCTCCTCCAAGGCCTCTTTCATCGGCTACGGAGGAGTCTTGACTGCACTAATTCAGGAGGCAGTAAAGGCATCACAGGAGTCGGAGGAGGGAGAAGGAGAAACGTCGGAGAAGTCGCCCCCTCGACAGGACAAAGACAAGTCCACCGATAGAACAGAAACAGAAGAAGAAGGGGAGGGACAAACTAGTAAGAAGACAATCAGGACAACAAAGAAGAAGGCTCCTGTAGGCAGGAAGAAGGAAAGGGAAGACTTGGAAAGGGCGAAGAAGGAATCCCTGAAAGAAGCAAAAGAGAGAGAGAGAATGAAAAAGCAGGAGGAGCAGAGGGAAAGAGAGGAGTTATAGAAAGCCAAGGAGGCGTCAAAACAAGAAGCTGAAGCGGAGAAAAGAAGGGAAAAAGAACAGAAAGGGAAAAAACAGGAGGAGCAGAAGAAAAGGTAGGAGGAAAGGAAGAGAAAAGCGGAGGAAGAAGAGGAGGAGCTGTGAAGGAAGGAGGGGGAGGACCTTGCGGAGGGCACACGATGGTCCATCGAACAGGAGTGCCGAGCAGACGAACTAAGGAACCTGAGCCGATGCAGAGAAGAGGGGCCCGGATCCAGCACACAAGCGCCAAATTTCGTGCCACCTCCAGTCTCCGAAGGTAAAGGAAAGGCCCCGCTCCATCCGATCCCTACCCTCCTGGTACCTCCCGCGAAACTCATCACTGTCACCGCCAGCATCCCCACTAGCACAGATGTGTCAAATTTCATAGCATGGATGCAGTATTTTATCAACAAAGAAATGGGCCAGGGGCAGAGCACGGAGACTACGGCCACAGGACAGAAAAGGCCAGCCACGGATGCAGAGTCCAGGCAAGAGACCAAAAAGCAAAAAGTCGAAGCCTCCACCTCGCCTATTCACGCAACGATGATGCCACCGGCTAATTACGAAGAATACGTCACCGAGCTGCTCTCCCATTTGGAGAGAGCGAAGGAGGAACGCAAAACAACCGTGGCTGAGTTGGCATCCGAGAAGGAAACCATGGCCGCCTTCCAGTTGGACAAGACAAGAATGATAGCCTTGCAGCAGCGCAAAATTGCAGAGCTGAAACAGAAATTGAAGGCTAGGGATGAGAGGGAGGAACATTGGAGGCAGCTACTCGAAAATGAGACGCAAGAGTTAGTAAACATGCAAAGAGGGCACAAGCTCCTAATAGTGCAGTACCGAAAGCTTGTTGCGAAAGTTGCTAAGGTGGATACACTCAAGGTGGAGATGAATGCTAGGGATGAAGAAAGCCAACGAGGCATGGAGGAGCAGGAGGAGGAGCTCAAGAGCCTAACAGATTAGCCGACCTCTGAACGACAAGAACAAGAGAGGCTAGTCAGGGAACTAGAGGATTATGGATAGAAAATCATGATACTGACCTTAAGACAAGGGGAGGGCCTGGAAGTGATGAACAAAAGGGCAGAGGAGTGGGCCGCGCACAACGAGAGGAGGGTGAAGATACTGGCGCGCCGCCTTGCTTTAACAGAAAAAGAGAAAATCATCGCGGAGAGCAAGGCGGAGGCAGCCAAAGTGGCCTTCAACGCTCAACAGAAGACCTTCCTAGATACCAACTTGGACACCACCCACACAGCACAAGGAGAGCCGCTGGAAGTAGTGCAGAGAAAGCTCGGCATGGCAAGAAGAGCCCTACACGCTGGACTACAGATGCCACCACTACCGGCGGAGGTTAGGCTGGGTCTGGAGGAACAGCGGAAATACTTGATGCGGGCCGATCTAACCCCCCAGGAAATAGATGCCCTCGGGTTCGAGGAAGAAGCAATACATGTAGAACGACAGGGGGAAGAAGCAGAGCTGGATCGATGTGAATCGCTTCAGGGAAGATGTGGTCCCGCAACCCCCCTCGCCACAGGCCCAAGACCCGCTATAAGCAGATCCAGCTGCAGAAAGAAAAGCCATCTCTAAAGAAAGGCAAAAAAAGCTGGTGGAGGAGGCTAGACAGAAGCTGAGAGCCAAACCAACCGTGCTACCATCCGCGCCTCTCCCTCCATGCCCAGATGATCTCCCAGCGGGATTCCACGCAGAACTAGTGGTGTGGGAGGTGCAGAAACTAGGAAAGGAACCATTCTCCTTCAATTTCCTCCTACCCAACAGTCTGCAGAGGGTCTGCCTCTCAAAGTGATGGACGAGCTGATCGCGGTCGGTGGCTGGCTGGGGAAAAAATGGCTGGAAGAGCGGGAAACGACCCCAACCTCTTGGGGCACCGAAGCGGCCAACTATTGGCAAGATAAAATTTTTGAAATCCCCCACACTGTACAAAACTATAGGGACCAACCCCTGTGGAGGAGACGAGTATGCGACATAAGCATGCTCGCCTGGATGGCTTTTTGTAATACCCTGCTGTTCGAGCGGAACGACCCTACTTATATGGCGTACCCTCGAAGGGTAGGCGTAGATTTTGATGCCACCCTCCACGGGCGATATGACTTTCCCATGATTTATAACTCCATTGTAGCATCCTTTGACAAGGCCCTTCTTTTTACCGCAGAAAGCCTAGACGAGTCTATGATGCGCTTCCTTGCAGACTTTTCCTCATGTCCTGACCCCGCTTTTATAACCACCTGTAACTATCTTAGGCTACT
Source organism: Lygodium microphyllum (assembly GCF_053477565.2). Classification (NCBI taxonomy): domain Eukaryota; kingdom Viridiplantae; phylum Streptophyta; class Polypodiopsida; order Schizaeales; family Lygodiaceae; genus Lygodium; species Lygodium microphyllum. The sequence continues at coordinate 3,613,536 of NC_141149.1, read as the reverse complement.
TAGGCTACTTCTTAAGCAGGACTCGACTACACAAGAGCGTGGCCTGCCTGCCCTATTCTTCGACCCTAATGCTATAGATAATTGTGCCATGGCTCGTCTCATGATGAGGGCTACTCTCCTTCCCTCTTTTTGCCTAGCCCTCCTAGAGGACATGAACGACAGTCAGTTCACTAGATGCAACCACCCCTTTCTCTCCACTACCTCCCTACATGTCCGCATGAATCTAAAGAATTACATGCAGAGTCGCCAATTTTTGAGCAAGTCTCTCCATCCCCCTTCTCCCCCTCATTCCGACTAAGATACCTAGGCCTATGTCTCATCTCCAGAAAAAAAAAAAACCTAGGGATCTCCCTAGCCCCCTCCCCCACTTCACGCTTAGGGCACATCAAGGGCAGGACTTCTAGACCTGTCACCCTAAGAGTGCACCGCACCTTCAACGAAGCACGAATTGGGTCCTCAAGTGTGGGACATTACCAAGGGCCTTGCCCAAGGTTAGACCCATCTCCCAGTTCCACTGCCACAACCACCACACATTACACGGCAAGTAGGCACGCCCCTTAGGGAGTGCACAACTTTTCTTGCAGGCTATGTTCGACTCTCAAGAGATGACTATCCGCGGAAGACGATCACCACGGCACCCTTTAATGCCCCACACGTGCCGGCATCCAGCCATCCGCCTGCTGATGGCCACCATGATGGAGCCAGGTCAAGGTAGAATTGCCATTGGCATAGATCTTGGAACTGCATCATCCAACTATCCAGGCCCAATGCTTCAAAGCTCCACGGATCACCCATCGATTCCACAAGCCTGAAGACCTTCAACTCAAAACTTAAGAGCTTCAACTCAACGACAAGGATCTTCAATAGAAACCACGGGTTTTCAAGGGAAAACAACGTTCGAGGGGTTTTCTCCATAATAAATCCCTCCAATACCATCATCCTAAGGGATTTCTTATTGCTTCAAGCGTTTCTCATCCTTAAAGACAAGCGACTACGTAACCAGCGCCACAACTGTGTGGCAGAGGCCGAGTGTCTTCATGGAGCCTAAAGCACGCCGATCCCTCTCCGGGTCATCACCCCTAACCACCCACCTACCCGTTCCACCTAACAGCCGACTTGAATTGCCACCATGTCCCACCGTAGTGCCATGGGACTGGCACTTGGCTAGGAGGGGGGTAATGTTATCGTGTTTTCGTAGCACAAAGGAGCGAAAAATGGAAAAAAGGGAAATAGCAAATAAGGCGCAAGATAAAAGCAGAAGAAGGCGCCTTGACCGGCAACCAATCCTTGAAAAATTCAAATGTTTGGGCACGACCCTCAGAAAGCTTCGGTGTCGGGCCAAGGCAACGAAAGAGAAAAAAGGTGCACCATTAAAATGCGAAAGCGTCCCCGAATCTGTGTAAAAGAGCGCCAGGCTCACTCCTGTGCAAAGTGTATGCATTAGTTGGGAATAGGATAAATTAGAATGGTGGGAAATGGGAAAAAGGGCCCAGGCCACGACCGACCATGTAAAAGAGAAAAAAGGGGATGACCGCCCAAAAAGGATTTAGGGCTTTGTATATAAAGTTGAAAAGTGAATGGAAAGCTCATTCTTTGGTGTGTGGCAAAAGGAGTCTTCTTCTTCCTCTCTTCGTCTCTCCTTCTTGCTTGTGTGTGCTCTTGAGAGAGGGAGTGTGAGAGTGTGAGGGAGTGAGTGTGTGCGAGAGTGAGGGATCGAGAGGGTGAAGCTCTTCACCATCTCCTCTCCTCTTCTTCTCTTCTCTCCCCTTCTCTTCTCTTGCGCGCGTGGCTATGGAGGATGGAGCTTGGAGATGGAGGAGGCTTGAGGATGCTTGAGCTAGCATCTAGGATCGTGGAGCTACCGGAGTGCAAGAGAGAGGAGGGTACTCGATCGAGCATCAAGGTAAGCTCACTACACTCGTAGGATCGACGGCGCGTCGGCTAGGTGAGAGATAGCCATTAGAGCTCGCTTGAAACGCTTGAAAGAATAAGCGGTCCGAGGGTCTTGGCGGTTGAGCGAAAGCACCCACAATTATCTTGATTCCATTGTAACTCAAGAGACTCCTCAACATTCAGATTCCATTGTATTTTCATTTCTTTCCCAATTGTTGGGTCATTTCTAAGGCAATAATCTTGACTATAATACGTTTAGCTATTACGATATCCCAAGATGTTGGGCTTATCCACCACAAACGTACTAAAGTATGGTAGGTTTCCACCCAATTCTTTATAATGATAGCCCATAGTTGTTGTGCATCCAACCTCTTAAGTAGTTGAAACACCAAGGAATATGTTCCCTCTTTTGGTTTCATTTATCCAAGTCCTTTTGACCTCTCAACTATTAAAAACTCCCATGCTACAACATGCCATTGATATTTGTTTCCTTCATGTTTGAGTTAGTCTCCATATTAAAAGCCATCCTAGCAGACCTACCTATTGCCATACTTGCATTGTCACCCCTCATGCCAATCTCAAGAGCTAGGTGCCTCATTTCTTAAAGAAGTTTTGAACATCCACATTATGTGCCTCAAACGAGCATCCCTCTTCTTATATTCCCACATTACAAATGCATAGTTGTTGTGCATCCAACCTCTTAAGTAGTTGAAACACCAAGGAAATAATGATAGCCCATAGTTGTTGTGCATCCAACCTCTTTAGAAGTTGAAACACCAAGGAATATGTTCCCTCTTTTAATTTCATTAATCCAAGTTCTTCTTTTGACCTCTTAACACTTAAAAACTCCCATGCTACAACATTCCATCGATATTTGTTTCCTTCATGTTTGAGTTAGTCTCCATTTTCAAAGCCATCCTGGCAGACCTTTATTTGAATTTTAAGGTGTCCATACAAATGGCAAGAGGTTGACAAATTGCTGAAGGTTCAAATAAGAAATATACGCCTAAGCTATCTATATCACTAAAAATATGCAAAAAATTGATTGTTGAATATATTCTATGCAAATCAAGAGCAACCATACTGACAAAATTGCCCACTTCTCATGTCCTTTCTTCCTAGAAAATTAAATTGGATCCAAGAGCACATAATCTACCTTCAATAACCACCAATACCTTTCATGGCTTCATTAGCACATGAAACCCGATGGGATCCATTTTCATCTCCTAATGCTATAATATTGAAGCAATTGAGGCACGCTTCAGAAACCACATAGGCACAAGTCATCCAAAAGCTCACATACCATAACCAGAATCAAACTCTGTTCCTATTTCACACGCATCCATTTTCTCTCTCTGTGATGTATTTTGATTGGTGTAATTCAATTCTCTCTATGGTATCTTTGATAACTATATTGCATGAGATGTATTCTTATCACCATATTGGGATTGTACTTTTGATAATTGTAAGTTGGATTTAAAGATTTTAGCCCCCACAAGCTAACAAGTGTGATTTATGAATAGACTTGGAATGGTGCTTTGTCTAATCTTGGATAGATGTACTAGGTTATGAATAGACTTGGAATGGCACTCTGTTGGTTAGACATACTAGGTTATGGATGTAAAGAGCCAAAGTTGACTTGTGGACCTCATCACCTTGAGGAACATTGTTGGCTTAGGAAGGTTTCATAAACACCCAAATGAACAAACACCTTAGAATTCATAAACCAAAATAAATGAAAGGTGGATCAAACATGATTTGGGTGCTCCTGATTTCAAATTTGTCTGGATGCTTGCATGCATTTGATTGGTGGCAATGGCTAGCCACTCCTTTTTGTGTACTATAGAAAACTATCCACTCACCTCCTGCTTGTCAAATTTAGCATCACTATGATAGTTCTATCCCCATTGAATAATTGAAACCTCAATTAACAGCTTTGTTACACACATTTGTCCCCGAATGAATATGAAATGACCCTTAGTTATTCTAGAGTATTGATCTAAATGGCAAAAACTTTTTTCTTAATTTGTATGGTTAGGTCCCTTACGAATTACATGGACGTAGCTCAAAATGGATGTTTTCTAACATCGTCACTCTAGAATGAGTTGTGATAAAGAAGTAAAAGTGGAGTTCTTGTCTATGGCTAGGGCGCCATCCAAGCTTATAATGCCACCCTTAAATTCATTTGGAGAACTGTTCTATAAGAATTAGTACCGGCCAAGGCATCACAATGGGTTGTTGAACTATGTTGCTTTGTATTTTGTATTTTTCTTTTTTATGGTTTTAATAGTGATAGAGTGTAACTCCTCCTCTCTAGGGACCTCTAAAAGTTAGTCCATAAGGGGCCTTACTAGGAGATCCCAGGGTCTTTGAATTTTCTAGAGTATACAACATATGTGTCCTGCTATTATTATAATAACTACTAAAGGAAGATTACGACTCTTGGACACTTGTTATCACTATGGCACTCAAAGGCAAGCGCCATGTTGCTCATTTAAAGAAGTTATACAAATACCAACATTTTCTCCTAACAAGAATAATAGGATATCTCAAAAAAATTGGATCATTTCAACCATCTAGTCATTAGTTGAAACACTATAACTATTCAAAATCTTGATGGTTTCTCATCCAAGACTCATAGGGTGCTAAACCAAGATTATGTTTACATTGGCATGTCCAAGCTTGCAAGGGTGAGTATTTTACTATTGTTCTTAAATTAACCAGGATTTGTAGACCAATTCATGTAAGGAGTGCATGAAAACCTATAATGTTTTTAATCCAAACATTGCCATGTGTGCCATTATACAATATCCTATGTCTGCATGAAATATTAAAACATGTGCATTAAATGGTTACATCATCCAAAAAAGTTAGAGAAAAGTAAGTAATATTGCACAAAATAGGTATGTAACTACTTGGTTTGAGGCCTCCTTTTTCCACAACACGGTGGTCATTTCCAACATTTAGTGCTCGGATAAACAAGCCCACGACTATATTTAGATATGGCCTTTTGACTAAAAGTGAAGAGGCTTGCATGTGTGTGTATCTATGTGCATGTGTATGCATGTGCACACATGTTTATGTGTGTATGTGTGCACGCATACATGCAGACACATGTGCATGCAACATGTTCATATGTGTGTGTGGGGGGGTTAGAAAATCTAGGTTCACCTCCATATGGTTACTTTCAATTTCATTAATTTTTGTATTGTGTTTACGAGCTAGATTAAAGCTTGAATTTCTTATAATTTCCTATACATAGAATTTTGAGAGAAGGTAGAAAATTCTCTATGTACTTAAAGTTCCCTACTATTACAATTAGGAAGTGGCATTCTTATATAATTCTTTTATATAGGGAATTTTGAGAGAACATAGGAAATCTTCGTAGTGACCTATGTTTCCCTACAAGGAGAAGTAGGGAATTACGTTCATGTATACTCTTATATAGGGAATTTTAAAAGAAGATAGTAAATAGTCTATATTGACCTTTAATTCCCTACTATTAGATGTGGGGAATCTCATTCCCTAGTTTTATATAGGGAATATGTGCATACACACATAGGAAAAATTGCAACATTTCCTACATTTCATAAGATTTCCTATATAGCGATTGATTAAAAGTCCCTTGTGGCTTGGTATAGGCCATTTTACCACACAAAATGCATATGAGAGGCTATCCACTAATTGATATCATTGATATATATATATATATATATATATATATATATATATACACACACACACACACACACACACACACACATACATACCCCACATGGTATAGGCCATTTTACCACACAAAATGCATATGAGAGGCTATCCACTAATTCATTTTTGACATGTTTATCTGTACACTTAACAAAGGAATTCATTGTATTATGATATGCATATTTTTTTGTTTAAGTTTTGATATTTTCTATATTGATGTGAATTTTGGTTTGAGTTAACATTTTTGTTCTATAACATTAGCATTTAATCTTAATTTCCTAGACACTTTCAATCAACCACGAAACATTTTGACAAGCTTTGACTTATTGAAATGGAGTTGGGAAGTTTAATCATGCAAAACTAGCATGGTTTGGTTAGAGTTACATTTTCATTAATAGATTTTCAAAAATTTTAAGGCACCAAATGTTTATTCTTTAATTTCCTGTTTTTACTCCCCCCAACCCAAACTAACATATATGTTGTGAACATTCTCTATGATGTTTGATGATGGAGAATTTGAAGATATTAAATATTAATGAGTTTTTCTACTAGGTGCGGTAATTTCAAGGGTTCTTCAAGTAAACTAGAGCTCTCAAAACTTACAACCATGGGTGTAAAATCTTATGTTTTTTAGTGTTAATAAGGTATATATTAACTATGGACACAAAATCAAAATATTTAAAAGCATGTGCATTGTAGTATTAGTTCCATTGAGATACTTTAATTGATTTCAGTAGTTGGGGTAAATACACAATTAACAGTTGTATCACTAGTATCATTCAATCTCCCACACTATAAAGATAGATATACAAGGCATTCCAATCTATGTTGCGAATTCAGGAGGGTGTTACCTATCTTCAATGTGGTCTTAATTTGGATGCTTCATATAGCATACATATTCCGTACATCACAATTTGCAACAAGTTGCATTTCAGTAGAGTGACATTTCATTTGCATTATATCTAGCTATGTACATCTGATGTTTTGAAATTTGGATGCATAAGTGGAGACGTTGAAGAGTATCTGTATTTAGTTAGATAGGTAAAATAGCAATGTAGTTCTATCAAAAAACATGTTGGATTGCCATACTCATGTAGATGAAATGGTTGGATAGTAATTATGTTAAAGAACAAATTGGACTCTTCTAATGACAAGGCATATTTGGCTCCATTTAATCTAGCAAGGTACCTCTCTTTACACATGGACTAGATTGTCAGGTTCATATCTAATGCAATTTCCTTATTTTATGAGCAAAGGGAAGTAGCTTCTCTTCCTTTTACTCACAAATAAAGTAAAGAAAGTGGGATACTCTGATACCATGAAAAACTTACACGACATAGTGGATAAAACCTAAGCAAGAACTAGAGAATACATAACAAATATGTGAAGAATATAAACTTCTTTAATGCCAAACAAACTCATACAAAGATGGCACTATCCACTTGTGCACTTTCCATGTGAAGCTTAGATAACGATCTAGATAGATGATAGACAAAGAGATTAAGGCTAGTTCGAAAATCTTTCATAGACCTTGTAAATAACAAACCAAACATAAACCTCGTAAATATGCCATTTAAACATGTTGGCAAATGAGTAAGTAAACCCTTGGAAATTACATAGATCCATAACATAAATATTGTACCCTTCACAACAATCCATTGTGTGCACTTTGGGAAACTCTTGTTATTTACGTCTTTTAGCATATAAACAATCGTTTCTTAAACCATGTATCAATTGAGCAACAAGAATATATTTATTGAGTCCTATTATTTAACTGATTACTAATTCTTTATGTTAATGGTGCAATGGCCCCTTACATACTCCATGTATATATAGGAGGAGGGGAGGTTCATTGGTACAAGATCAAAGATTGAGTACGAAAAACATTGCCCTCATAAAAACAATTTATGAGCTCAACTAGAACTTAGAGGCTTGAACTTCCAATACTTATAGCAAGACTTCACCTAGCCTAAGCGTGATTGCATGCTAGTTTATTTAAGGAAAATGTTATTATAGGAGATATAGTTTTTATTATGTCACTAGATCAATGTGCCGTAGTTTGGAAGGGGACCAAATAAGTCTAAAAAATATTTTTTCTTTTGTAATGACTCCACACTCGAGGGGACACTTCAAGGTCTAGATCCATTGAGTTGAAAATTTGATGAGATTCTTACTACTTTTCTTTTACTATGAAAGAAAATATCCACCTTATCAAGAAAACGATATCATATAGCAATTAATCATTGACCTATACACGTGCTCCTCTTATTACTTTCATATGTATGGAAAGAAAATGTATTCGAAATGTATATGAACTGTGCCTTAGAGTACATGCACATGGCTATCTAGCTGATGCTTAAGCCTATTTGTTGTGATGTGTATTACCAATAGATTGAATGAAATAAGCATGACAAGTTAGATTCTATGTATGAACTCCATTTGATTTACTATACATAGTTATTTAACTAGTTGAGAAAACATGGCTATGTGAGATGTTATATAGAAATTCACCTTGCTTTGCTACGGAGACACTTACTTAACTTGTTATAGCTTTGCTCACTACAAGGAAATGAAGACATAATGATGATCACTTTTGACGCGAATTGCCACATAACAACACATCTATAGAGAGGTGTATACTGATTGTTTTAACGACGAGATGATAATTTTTTAGATGAATGATTTTGTCACTTCAAGCGTTAATATATAACCCATATCTTGTAGTAGCTTTTACGTAGGGAAATTTCAATTTAAAAATCCCTAATTGCTAAGCAGAAGAATTTGCGCATTTACTAGGTATGGGTCTTAGATTCTAGCCTGGTATCTTAAGTCCTTGTCTAAAGTCTCCTCCGGAAGTGTTTAATTGGTAGCGATTAGTAACTCAAAGAGAATTCGTCATAAGCGGCCAAATATGGCTAGAGGTTTTCATTTTGAGCGGGTCCATTAAATCAACGCAGAAGTCGGTACGTGATTATCGTAGCACGTATAAGGGGAGTTGCCCCACTTCATCATTGTCATTCGCTGTTCAATAGTATGTCCCTCTGATTACTCCTGACACTCATTTCCAGTACTCTTAAAACCCTGCGTTTGTCCGGCAGCATGCAGAAGAAGTCGTGGGCTGATCTTGGCGAGGAAGAGGATCTGGAGAATGAGATCTTCACCACGCAGAAGAAGTCCTGGACTGACCTTGCTGAGGAGGAGGATATGCAAGATGAGGCCTCGACGACGCCTATTTTACCGCGACTACCGCCGATGTGTGAGGTTGATGTTATCGATCATGCGTCGTTGCAGCTGCAGGAGTCCGAAGTTGATACTAAGAAAGATCGCCATGATGAGATTCTGCATGCCGAGATGGCCTTGGAACAGCTCGGAGTCACCGATCTGGTCGCGGCAGATACTGGCGTCCATAAGGTACTGGAAGACCTTGAATTGAAAAGCACCGGGCTGCAGGTCGACGTCGACGATAAAGCCGACATCCAGTACAAGAAGCAGTTCCCCCCCTCTCTAGATCATGATCAGGAGCTGCAGGCCCGCCAGGGCACTGCCAATAACAGTGATGTAATCGTCATCGGCGAGGTCCTGGTCAAGCTTGGTGTCACGTGTGATACCGGTATTGTCTTTTTGGGTGACGCTTTAAAGAAGGTTCCGGAGAAGCAGACGTCAAACATCGAACTTTCCGCTAGTGGCCTACAGTTGGGTAGCTCTTGCCCGTTCTCGCCAGTAGATTACGATGAGGAGGTTGACTGGCGCGGCACCGAGAATTGCAACATGATGACAATCGGCAGCTTTCCGGTCCAGCTGATTGACATGGATGATATCGTTGAACAAGAGATTAATGAAGACGTTAAGAAGCTGGCCAAAGAACAAGCTGCAGAACGTGAAGACGAGGTTGGATCAAAATTATCATGCAAGAACTTTCCATCCTTAGCAGAGGCATACGGTGGTCAAGGATGTAGCACTAGGATGTTCCCGTCGAGTTCCCGTCGAGGGGCGCTACCGCTATAAATGATGACGTGAAAACGGATGCAGCACTCTCTTTGCCAAATATTGCAGCGGCTACCGTCGAGTTCGAGTATAGGAGGGGCGCTACCGCTATAAATGATGACGTGAAAACGGATGCAGCACTCTCTTTGCCAAATATTGCAGCGGCTAATGCAACTGCTGCCGCGCTCGACACGAAGGAGGACATGAAGTACAGCACCAAGCTGAAGCAAGGGGCCGCAGCCATGCCTACGTCGCCACGTCCTCGCTCACGTCACGATCAGCAATTACGACAATTGTCAGCTAGAGTTATTTCAGAAGGCATTCGTGGCCACCCTTGTAGGCCTACTCCTGAAACTCAAAGGCAATATAGGTGCTGATTCGGAGTTGCAGTTACACAGTCTGGTCCTGACAGGGAGGGAAATCACGGAGATCCGATTCTACCTGCCCCTGCCGTAAAGCCGGATGTGGATGTTGATGAGGACGGCTATAAGAAATATTACCGCGGCCGAAAGCGCAACTAGTACGTCAGTACTAGTAGAGCTCCTGCACCAACTGCGAATGACGAGGAACATGCCGATGATCAGAACGCCAGCAATTCCTCCACCAATACCAAGGAAATCGAGGGTGAGGATCCACAACCGCCTGCCAGGTCTAGTACGTCTACAAGTGAGCCTGGATTCGCCCAACATGACGGGCAACTGGTCAGTGATGAGAATGTCACTGCGCCGACCGATACAATGGAGGAGGAGGAGGATCAACATGCTCTTCATGATGACCACGATTCAATTACCGTAACCACCTCTCTGCCGCGGTCTAGGAACCATCGCCGTAAGCAACTGAAAGCAAAGAGGAGGAAGATAAAAAAGCAGCACTGCATGGATGTGGAACCTGTCGAAGCCTCCGATGTTTCAAACCTATCCATGCTCTGTCGACGTGTTTTCACACTCTTTTGGACGATTCTTGCATGGCCCGCTAAGATTGTGTCTGGACTGTGGTTTAGGAGGCTTTAACTATGACTAGAAATTCAAGCTTATAAGCTCGTATCTGTTGGCTGCGATTCAAGGCCTCGATACAGATTTCATATTGTCAGTTCTGAGATTTGTAAAGCTTATTAAACTTCAAGAATTCACGGGTTTCCGTTCATGATGTGTTTTGTTCACTCAACTACCACCTCTCTTTCTTTTTCTCTCTCTCTCTCTCTCTCTCTCTCTAAGCATTAAGCATTGATTTGGTTGCACAAGACAATAACAAAATTTCCCCGGCCTACTCTATGATGCAAACAAATACTAGGGATTTCCAGAACATTCTCAACTATCCAAATGTCATGCACTTAAGCCTTAAGCTTACATGTTGTATAACACAGCCAAAAATTACAAATTAGCATGCATTGTCATATTCACATGTGTAGAATCAATGAATGGAGAGATATTCACTGGTTTTCTTGAGAAAGGCGTTTCCTTAAGAGTTTCCTAGTTAGAAACTTTTAGGATATCCAAGCAAGGCATATCTACAATTCAACATATCTGCAATCTAAATGATGATCGATGATGATAAAGTGAACTTCTTCTATGCTTAAAATTCATAACATACAAATACATCAAACCTAAACATGAAAAGAACATGAATCAATAATTCAAGAGATACTACATAGATATACTTTTCTTGATTATGTTCTTCTAGAAATTGGTTGTAATCGATCAAGATAGCTTTGATACCATCTTGAGATGTAGAGAGAGAAGATATATAGAGATGAGATAGGGAGAGAAAAGTCACTACCTGTTATAAAAACATCCCATCATGGACCTAGAGGCAACAAGCTCGTGTAAATCCACTAAATCCACTCACTAGCCTAGAACATGTAAGGAGTGCATGCAACCATAGCTATGGAACCTCCTCCATTAGGGTTTCCCCCAAAGATCTATAGGCAGATCTTATGTTGCCATAAAACTTGCAAGGAATCAAAGGCCTTACCCTTATGTATTCATTGCTTGTTCCTCAAGAGAGAGAGAGAGAGAGAGAGAGAGAGAGAGAGAGAGAGAGAGAGAGAGAGAGAGTCTTGGTAGGCCTTCATTAACATTGGAATATTATTATATGTTAACATCAAGTGTGATATATAAATTGCAACATACTCATATAATTTCTCATGTTTTTACCATACACGAAACCTATGTTTTTAGCATTCATGGTTCTACCATCAATCACTTGTTACTATAGTGTTTATTAAGTATCAAAAGGGGATGCTAGAAATAACAAGGCCACTCTATAAAGTGTATTGTGGTTTCTCTCATGAGGGTCATCGATTATATTATTGATACTTTACATTGTGTTGGTACCAACTAAGTGCATCATCTTGTGCTATTGTAAGAAGACACTATGTTCCTCAAGAGAAGAGATTACTAACTAAAGAAGATAGTGGAATAGCTCTCTCTAAACCTAACTAAGTATGATTAAAGCCCTTTCCAATAAATTTGTATTTGATCCATTGTGGAACCTTCTTCTTAGAGGGTATTTGCCCATGAGAAACATGAGAAACAATAGCCATACCTTGAAATACTCAAGACTCACAAGGTGTCTTCATTGAGGATTCATTCATCACCTCAATTTTTTATTTCATTGAATGCTTTGGGATTCAAAGAGGATATATTTGTTATTAATGAAAATATTAAATTGATCTATCAATTCTCTCAAAATGATATAAAATTTTGAGAAACTTGTATAATCACAAGAAATTAACTAGGTATCCTTGTAGCTAATTATTTTTGGATACTCTTGACACATGTGCCTTAAAGAACCAACCCATTTGGCTTGTGGCTTTAATATGTATTACGATTTTTGTTACAATACTTCTAAGCTCAATTATGTTGGATCATAGGCAAGATGGGCAATGTGTCCTTAAACTCTAATGTGATTTGGGATAATGAGAGTAAGTGCAATAAGCTTATGCATGTGAGAAAATTAAAAACGTCTAACCTTATCAAGATGGAATGCCACATCATTCTTTGTAAGTTTTATATGTTTCGTTGGAGGCCAGTTATGTTAAAGTTTTTCATAGAGGTAGACATGTTGATGCTGAGTTTAGGACATTACCCTTATGGAAAAGAGGATCTATGTTATCTCTTTTTGTGATGCACATGCACAAGAAAGATGTGAAAGAATATGCACAAACGGCATATATAATAAGTTCTAATATCCATAAGTATTAAGCTAGGTCACATGGTGCTCAATATTAAATTGTTAATCAATATAATTACCTTGACTGGGCTTGTTGCACCACTAAATAATCTTTAGAGGAGTAAGTGGAAGAGTTTTACCAAATTTTGTAAAAGGGGATGAGAAGAAATGTTTTATTATTGAGTAGCCACTTAATTTAAGTCTAATTTTTTGGGTGACCACTTCCCACAAATTATGGCTTGGTACGACTATTTATAATCTCCAATAAAGTATATATTCTGGATATGGATATTTGTAATTCTCTAGTATGAAATGTGGAAATCGAATTCCCTAGTGTGGCCTACAATTCCCTACTATGCTAGGTGGAAAATGGGATTCCCTAGTTTTATATAAGAAAATCATACATGCATCCCTAGGATTCCCTACCATGAGATGTGGGGAATGTAATTCCCTAGTTATATATATAGGGAATCCATGTATACATACATAGGAAAAATGAGAGAATTTTCTATAGTTCATGAGTTTTCCTACGTAGAAAGTTTTCAAAAGCTCCTTGTGAAAGAAAATGGGGATACATGGTGGAGCATCTCCTCCTTTATATATGCAACCAGCTCATGCAATGAAAGAGAAGAAGAGAGAACATTTGAGTATTGTGCATATTGTGTGCCTTCCCTTTGTAGCCATGGAGTTCCCTGTTTATTATAATCCTACGTAATTATTGTGTCAAATCAGTTTGTACACACCATGATTAGCCCCACATTAAGATTGTTAACAATAATGATCGATGGCTAGAGAAAGACGTTGATCAAAGACAAATACATTATCTATGTAGTTCAAGGGCCTAGAGTAAAACCGTACTTGGTCTATAATTTGACTGCATTTGTATATATTTGTGTTTGACTATGGGTTCATCATTCTACTCTCGTGGAGATATGAGCCACACCCATTTCATACTATGAGATACAATTAAGTGACTCTAAATCTAAAGTTAGAATGCCCTATTGCACAAGCAACTCGGATTGTTGAATGCATTTTTTGAAGTAGTCCAAGGGCTCAATAGCAAGGTAGGAGGCAAGGGCCAAGCTATTGAACATATGTGTTTCAATAATAAATATAATCATTCCCATTTGAGGAAGCTAAGTTCAACAACTAGATAGCCCCTAGTAGGTCACTATTCCTAGTAAACGGATGTCTAGTGCTAGTTTCACAATAGCACATAAAATAATCCTTTGACACTTTTACATCATCTTAGTGACCAACACCTAGAATTATTTTAACATATGGATATTGTGAATTTTTTGGTTTCAATTTTATTGTATATTTCTATTATACTAAGATAATTGGATACATAGTTTACATGTACTGACATTTAGTCTTATCAAAAGTTTCTAAGGCCAAAATCTTACGATAATCATTACTATATTTTGTATGCTAGGAATGCAATAACAAGAAATCATGTATACAACAAAAAAGTCCATACCAGTTTCAAGGGCTTTAAATTATTTGTTTGATAGGCTACATTAGTAGAGATATGCATGTGCTTCATCATAGGATAGAATGCGAGAAGCCTTCACCAAGAGATGAACTGATGTGCAGGTTCTAGTCAGGCATTTGATTTAGTGCCCACCTCTAGCCATTACTGACATGGGAGAAGCCACAAGGGCATGACAATGGCATATGCAATCCCCAAATATCCAACAGTTTGTTATTTTTGACAGGAGTAAGGTCAAATTGAATGGATATCCATTATGTTATGAAAGATCAGGAATTTGAGACATCGTCTTGCCTAGCTTTTAGGCATCATACACCACTGTTAGAGAGTACCTGGGAATTAAAAGTAGGATTCACCAGAAAACGAAGGAAAATACATGCCAAACAAGAAATGCAAAGATGCCATGTAATCCCAAAAAGAGCATTGATGCTATTTGTCATGAGAGAGCTCATAGATGAAAATGTTCATGAAAAAGGTTGAATTGTTGGACACCAGAGGATCTATACAGTTTGCATTTGAGGCATTTGGTTAGGACTAACACACCCTAGTAGGTTCAGTTCAAAGATGCTTATATTGGCTTGCATTGGATTGTTCGGTGCTTGAAGAAGGCTCATCAACATTGGTGATTATGGTGAGGCCAATATGACATTATTATTGCTTCACAAAAAAAAGAAAGAATGGTAGAGGATGGGGAGGGTCTCAGTGCAGGGCAAAATTCGCAAAGAAAATTGTCATTGAGATAAGTTGGTTTTACAACAAATCATAGTTAGCAATTGGGAGTTGGTTTTAATGCTTGCATTGCACAGTACATGTGCCTATTTTTGGAAGCAAGCAAGCTTAATGAAAGCATTTGACACATTTCCTCAAGGTGAGTGGGATGATGTACCATTGGCATTTCTTTAATAGGATCAAATGCAAGCTTAAAATTGAAGCAACTTTGGTAGGTGAGTCCTTGCAATGCTTGGGGGTGAAACACATGTTCTTGTCTAGCACCTCCATTTCTTGCCCTAGAGCAATGGCGCCATGGGCCATACATTGGCAAGATTACTATATCACTCTTTCGGGACAACATAGAAAGAATGTGCTCGATGTTGTGCTCTTTGCAGGAACTAAAGTAGCTACCCAAAGTGGTGCACATGTTGCAAGGGTTTTAAGAATCATTGTTATGTTGTACGGAGGAAACGAGCTTTGATCGCCCAATGAATCATAGAGGGATGACAATTTGTTTGCCCAATACGACTACTAAAACACACCATTAGGGGGCCACTATGTGCCAAAGCACTTTGTACATTGATCAAGCTAGGTAGTATTGGCTTGAAAATTGAAGTGCCAGAGAAGCATTGGAAAGGTATGAGGCTCTCGGAAACACTTGGGAGAACCAATCCTCAAAAAGATCGCACAAACACAAAAATATGCAAGCATATTTGTATGCTAACTCTTAATAACGATGTCTTGGAAGTCTTTTAAGGACTCTCCACCCAATTCAATGGAGGGGTCAGAAGGGGTAGGTTTATTAGTACAGTTATGGTCTTCTTACAAGGCCTAAATTTGATCGGATGCCCGATTCAAACTGGCAAGACGGGCCTGTTGACAGAAAGACCGCCATGTTTGAAAGCTCGATGTAGGATTAGGATTGCCGCACGGTTCTCCGCTCGACACCACCATGCAAGAGTTGACATGCATCGCATTATTATGCCCCTTGCATGCCATGTTTAATCTATTGGGACATGCTTGATTGAGCTGTTAAAGGTTTGAGCTTCATCTTGAAAGTAGTGCCATCCTGATGTGCGAGATCTCTCTCACATAATGGAAATCTCTTTATTAGCAAGGTAGCCACTCTTGCGTACCTTCTTGTGCTCTATTCTGCTAGAACACTCCCCACAAACAAAGGACTTGTTCCCTTGCCATAGCCTCATCACAAGTATAATATTGACACAATGCTAAGAATAGCACCTAGCTTGTCTACACCACCACCATATTACTTTTTAGAAGAGACACGACTGATCTAAAAGCTAGTAGTACATGGAACTTTTTTACTGCTATTCCTAAAAACATTATGCTACCACTATTCAAGGGAATCTGAATTTCATGAAGGAGTGATGGTTGGGTAATGGCAAACAAGATGTAAGCTTATTAGTGTAACATACCGTGCCATGGATTTAACAAATGTTTATCTTGAAGGAAGTCATTTGAACCTTTAATGGATTAGTTGCAATAAAAGCATGAAGACTTGCTTCACTATTGTGGTAATTTATCAAGTTATTTGACAAAGGGCCAGACTCTCAAACAACTAGAATTGATGGGGTAACATACTAAGGTTATGATGGGGTAACCTACTAAGTAACCTTATGTCTACACCTACATTTACAACAATTGGCTACCTTTGAGTGGATAATCTATGGTATTATATTAAATCCTTATGTTGAGATGGCTACGAGCCTTCAATGCCAAGTTTTTGTGGTGCAAGCATTAGGTAAAGATATACACAACACATTTTACGACATATGATATTAATACATCAACAGACAAATGCAATGTGTACACATGTGCATGCACATGCATATGCACACATGCTCCCGCATGCATGTATGCATGCACACACATGCATATACAATAATTTGCCTAGCTTGCTATAGAGACACAATCATACACAAACTTATAGTTATTACTTAAGTCTTGATATCCAAACTTTTACATGCCTCACCCAAATTCTTTAATTGTGTGCTTTGTTCTTTAAAACTCTCTTCTATGCTTCTCACACATTCATAGTTGTATACACTTTGTGGTGTCTTATAAGCACACCAAATCTTGATTGATCGTACTTGAAAATATACATATATAGGTGGCATGAGGATACAAGAATATAACAACAAATTCAAGCCTTCTCACTTCATCTTAACAAAATTCGCACCTCATCTTGTTCTAGTTACGTAGCATTATGTTAGAGCACCTTCCCACAACCCCTTTTCCCGATGATCTGATGCACCTTGTCTCCACATTCCCATTTAAACAATGATGCCAAATTTGAAATGAGCATGAATAGTTGGGTAACTTTTTCTTATATGCAAAAGTTACAAAACATACAACAATAGCTATTGTTGCTTTTGGTGCATTTCAAAAAGGGGCAGGGGCAATGTGGGAAAGTCCCCTTAGCTCCTATTTTGTTCAACGTTGCAAACTCCTATATGGATGGCATGGGAATACAATAATTTAGCAACAAATTCAGCCCTTCTCACCTCATCTTAACAAACTTTGCACCCCATCTTGTTCTAGTTACGTAGCATTATGTTAGAGCACCTTCCCACAACCCCTTTTTCCAATGGTGTCTCCTAGCGCTAAGAGTGGCAAGACTACGTGCATTTTTGTGCCCTCCCAGAAGGCATTAACATGTAAGGACTTGGGCCTTGAGTGTAGCATCAAGCTAGGTATCTAAGTCACTACACTATGGTCATGTAGGTCAGCTGCTTCTTGCTCAGTTGGTCCTTCCACCCACTTCTTCAACTCCTGCCACAACATTAGGAGCTGCCGAAGCATGTCTCCTAAGTGCAAAGTCACAGGGGTTGTCACTAGTGTCCTAAGAAGGTTGTCAACTACTTGCTGCCCTCCTAATTCCATGTTTCTTGGCCAATGGCTATGGCTTGTGGCACTTAAGCTTTGTCTATGCGGTCCTACTCGAGGTGCAGATGCATCTCTTCACTTCAGTTGCATAGGTAAAACTGGCATGCTCACACTAGAGAGCTCATCGATTTCATCTTCTAGAATGGGGTCCGTATCCTCCAAGTTCTCTTGGGCTTCTCTCACCCACTCCTTAACCTTATTTATGGCTTCAAGCTAGCGTTTTGGGTTGGGGTACTCCCCAACCTTGGCACTCCCCTTTTCCACAGTCTTCAAAGCAAATGTTTCCACTTCTACATCTGTGACCTTTTTCCTGGTGGTCAAGGTTGGCTACAACGTCTGCCAGAGCGACCTTCAGTGGTGTGCTATCCTTGTTTGCTAGTACAATAGTACAAAATTGAAGGAACCATGACAAACATAATGGCCATGTTCTGTAGTAGCTCACAGACCTCTCATTTATCAGGAGGATTCACCAATAGCTTTTCATTTATTAGAAAAAAAAAGTTCCAATCACTACCTGAGTTGGACTTGGTATTGTTAATGGATCCGCAGTTGCTGCTCCTATTACATGACCATCTGGCCCTGCCAGTTGTTATGCAAGTGTCTCCTTTATTAGTCAAAAGGAAACATCTAGAAAGACCTATACTAACCTAGAAATCCAACAAAAAATATGGTATATATATGAATCTAATGTCAACTAAGTAAATCCAATGTCATCAAATTAACAACATACTAATGCAACAAAAAATATGGTATATATATGAATCTAAAACCATTTAAAATTTCATCACAAAAGTGAAGAATAGACTTAGAGAGAAAAGAGTGCTTACATTATAAGCTTACTTTTGCTTTGTCATATTGAATATGTCATTCGAACAATGCAATACATCATCCCTTGCATCCCAACCTCCAAATAGGTTATAAAACAATCATGCAAGCCCCTTTTCTAAGCCAAAAAAAGGATCATTTCAGATTGTAAATCACTTGCTCTCCCAATGCAAATACAATGCTTCTAGCTTCATTGTGTCTGCTCAGTGTATCCACCAATTACTAGATAACCAAATACTAAATCTTCTTTAGTTCTGCATTTAGATCCGCTAGTTAAAAAACATGGCTGTTCAAAGCAAATGCTTTACTCAACCATGCCTACATTCAAACCAAGTCTAGTTTCAAATGTGAGAGCAACCATGCTGAAACAATAAAAGCAAACTGTACAACAGGTGCACAAGAACATGAGAATTACTAAGCATGACTTTTGTATGAAGTGGACATCTCAATTAAACCAACATTAATAGGTTGGAGAGCGTGGTGCGAAATTTGGACTCTGAAGCATTTGTAAAATGACAAATGTAGACCTCAGCACACTCATCTCGCACACAGAAGACTCTAAGTTTTCTAAAATCAGAACCTGTAGTCACCATGCTAGTTGTGACTTGTAAGTGAAGGTCTCCATGCTGTGCGACATCAACTTCAAGGATTTCACCCACATTTTTCAACCGGTCTGCTAGAGTCTATAGTTGGTGCAAATTTGCTAGCCACAAGCTTTTTCAAAATGAAAGCAGAGACAATCAAGTTGCATGAGAATATAATTTAGCATATCAATAAAGTGAATGAGCATGTATCATCCCTTCCATTTCAAGGGTCTATTGATGCAGAGTGCCATTGCTAGACATCATCGCTCTCATTTTGTGATGGTATGCAAGCCCCATTTTTAGCATGTGAATGACACCTGGTCATACATGCTCCATCTAGTCTTAAGGTAGGAGATACCATGGAATGAAATGTAATCAAAATGGAAAACACTGCTCTCAAGAACATGTGCCTATGATGATACAAGCTCAATATACCTTGGTAATGGTACGAGCGGTATGAAGCAGCCTCCATTTCTTGAGTAGACACAACATCACAACACGAACGTGCATACATTAGCCCTTTGCAGCTAAGTGGCGTGTTGTTTCGCTAGGTGTGCCTGCACATGGTTAAGAGTGTTGCAATTTTAATAAAATTCTTAAAAACTGTAAAGTTCACAGATTGTTGTGCTCTGTAAAGCAAAGATATGGTAGTGTTGAGGTATGGTGAGCGAGCAAGAGAAAGAGATGACAGCCACATTCCTGACCATATAACTCGATTAATAATTTCCAAGCTCAATATGTAGATGTGACCAATCTCGAATTATGTGAACCTTTATGATACCTCAACTAGGAAAAATGACAATGAGATTGTAAACAATGCATGACAGTAAAAAAAAAATCCCTTGACCAGGCAGTGACACCAAACCTTGCAATAATGATCGATCCCTGAATCTGTTGTGAGTCACAAAACAAATACTGCTGAGCAAGCTATGTACTAAAGGAAAAATGCAGTCTTTCTATAAAGATTCAAGGTTTAACTCACCTACCTAGACAGTGGCTCGATCACAGATTAGCGTCTCTAGCAAAGGACATATAAAGGCCCAGGGGTATGTAGCAGGAGGCATGCAAATGGAGCTCGAATATTTGCACGACACACAGAGATCGACACTCGCGTACGCTGACACTAGCAAATCTTCCAGATGATGATGCCTTCTTTCTTGGAACAACACATGCTATTGAATATGTCTTTGTCATCCTTGCATCCTCCACTTTCACGGACTATGTAGTAGATGTTGTCGATGATGCTCTAGATTTCCTTCACAGAGGCCTTGATCTAGTGCAAGGAGCACACGAAAAGGAAATCTCATATGGAGAAGCAATCACCGCGCGCCGGCTTGTCCTGAACCAATACTCGTAGTCTTGCTTCTGCCCTCTTCAAAATAAAAAGATGCTTCTTTGTGTTTTTTTTTCTATTGTCCTTGCTAATTTTAGCACTATGCTTCTACCAATGCATGATATGGCACAAATCCTTCAAGCTGTGAATATGGACTACAAGCCCTCTACAATACATATTACTTTCCCTATTGTGTATTATGGAGATGTCATATGCGTTGGGTGAAACGATGATGACGAGCTACTTACCTGAGTGCCAAATAATTTATTTGTGCAATAGAAGCCATAACATCTCAAGGAAGTGCAATTCTTCCATTAGTAGTGTCCAAACTAGTAATATAAGGTAGCCTATTTTGGTTCAAATTTTCTTTCCAATCAAAAGTACCCTCAATCCAGGATTCCTCTTGAATAGTGGTTTTCTCTTTTGTTAGCTTGCCATGTGACTTTAGATGCATTGGTACCAATCTATTTTCCCCAGAACAACCCTCTTCTACTTGCGGATTAATCATTCAGATCGGTCCTAGTTTCGATGGCTACAACCCTACTTGTTTTTTGCACGAAATTACTACCGCAACACTTTATAAACCAAATGGAATCAATTTCTATCTTCAAACCTTATGGAGGTGGTTGAGATCAATCATGCTGGTGTAGGTTCAAGCTCTTGGATGAGCGAGTCTTTGCCTAGATGCTCTCTAGAACTCTATTATAGGGTTCTTACAAGGATTTGAGGTCCAACAAGTCAAGGGGGACTAATTGCAATCTTGAGGGACAAACATAATGATATATTTTATCTTTCATGCGATGATCAATGAAGGGACATATTTAGTGAATGTGATGCAAGTTTGAATCATGTCACATCTCACATCTAGAGAGCCATCAACTCGAGGGGAATCAGTACGATGAAATTAAAATCATGCATGATATGAACATCCTATAAAGAGGTTTTTCTCTCATGTTGTTGTTTGTCGATTTTTGTTGGGATTATTTTGCAACTTTCACCAAACATCTTCCAATTGGCACACCACAACTCAAGTGTGAGTAATTGTTGGGAAATTTCTAAGGCAATTATCTTGATTCCATTGTAACTCAAGAGACTCCTCAACATTCAGATTCCATTGTATTTTCATTTCTTTCCCAATTGTTGGGCCATTTCTAAGGCAATAATCTTGACTATAATACCTTTAGCTATTAGGATATCCCAAGATGTTGGGCCTATCCACCACAAACCTACTAAAGTATGGTAGGTCTCCACCCAATTCTTTATAATGATAGCCCATAGTTGTTGTGCATCCAACCTCTTAAGTAGTTGAAACACTAAGGAATATGTTCCCTCTTTTTGTTTCATTAATCCAAGTCCTTTTGACCTCTCAACTATTAAAAACTCCCATGCTACAACATGCCATCGATATTTGTTTCCTTCATGTTCGACTTAGTCTCCATATTAAAATCCATCCTAGCAGACCTACATATTGGAATTTTAAGTTGTCCATACTTGCATTGTCACCCCTCATGCCAATCTCAAGAGCTAGGTGCCTCATTTCTTAAAGAAGTTTTGAACCTCCACATTATGTGCCTCAAAGGAGCATCCCTCTTCTTATATTCCCACATTACAAATGCATAGTTGTTTTGCATCCAACCTCTTAAGTAGTTGAAACACCAAGGAAATAATGATAGCCCATAGTTGTTGTGCATCCAACCTCTGAAGAAGTTGAAACACCAAAAAATATGTTCCCTCTTTTGGTTTCATTAATCCAAGTCCTTCTTTTGACCTCTCAACACTTAAAAACTCCCATGCTACAACCTTCCATCGATATTTGTTTCCTTCATGTTTGAGTTAGTCTCCATTTTCAAAGCCATCCTGGCAGACCTTTATTTGAATTTTAAGGTGTCCATACAAATGGCAAGAGGTTGACAAATTGCTGAAGGTTCAAATAAGAAATATACGCCTCAGCTATCTATATCACTAAAAACATGCAAAAAATTGATTGCTGAATATATTCTATGCAAATCAAGAGCAACCATACTGACAAAATTGCCCACTTCTCATGTCCTTTCTTCCTAAAAAATTAAATTGGATCCAAGAGCACATAATCTACCTTCAATAACCACCAATACCTTTCATGGCTTCATTAGCACATGAAACCCGATGGGATCCATTTTCATCTCCTAACGCTATAATATTGAAGCAATTGAGGCACGCTTCAGAAACCACATAGGCACAAGTCATCCAAAAGCTCACATACCATAACCAGAATCAAACTCTGTTCCTATTTCACACGCATCCATTTTCTCTCTCTGTGATGTATTTTGATTGGTGTAATTCAATTCTCTCTGTGGTATCTTTGATAACTATATTGCATGAGATGTATTCTCATCACCATATTGGGATTGTACTTTTGATAATTGTAAGTTGGATTTAAAGATTTTAGCCCCCACAAGCCAACAAGTGTGATTTATGAATAGACATGGAATGGTGCTTTGTCTAATCTTGGATAGATGTACTAGGTTATGAATAGACTTGGAATGGCACTCTGTTGGTTAAACATACTAGGTTATGGATGTAAAGAGCCAAAGTTGACTTGTGGCCCTCATCACCTTGAGGAACATTGTTGGCTTAGGAAGGTTTCATAAACGCCCAAATGAACAAACACCTTAGAATGCATAAACCAAAAGAAATGAAAGGTGGATCAAACATGATTTGGGTGCTCCTGATTTCAAATTTGTCTGGATGCTTGCATGCATTTGATTGGTGGCAATGGCTAGCCACTCCTTTTTGTGTACTATAGAAAACTATCCAGTCACCTCTTGCTTGTCAAATTTAGCATCACTATGATAGTTCTATCCCCCATTGAATAATTGAAACCTCAATTAACAGCTTTGTTGCACACATTTGTCCCCGAATGAATATGAAATGACCCTTAGTTATTCTAGAGTATTGATCCAAATGGCAAAAATTTTTGTCTTAATTTGTATGGTTAGGTCCCTTACGAATTACATGGACGTAGCTCAAAATGGATGTTTTCTAACATCGTCACTCTAGAATGAGTTGTGATAAAGAAGTAAAGTGGAGTTCTTGTCTATGGCTAGGGCGCCATCCAAGCTTATAATGCCACCCTTAAATTCATTTGGAGAATTGTTCTATAAGAATTACTACCAGCCAAGGCATCACAATGGGTTGTTGAACTATGTTGCTTTGTATTTTTTATTTTTCTTTTTTATGGTTTTAATAGTCATAGAGTGTAACTCCTCCTCTCTAGGGACCTCTAAAAGTTAGTCCATAAGGGGCCTTACTAGGAGATCCCAGGGTCTTTGAATTATCTAGAGTATACAACATATGTGTCCTGCTATTTTAAGAACTACTAAAGGAAGATTACGACTCTTGGACACTTGTTATCACTATGGCACTCAAAGGCAAGCGCCATCTTGCTCATTTAAAGAAGTTATACAAATACCAACATTTTCTCCTAACAAGAGTAATAGGATATCTAAAAAAAATTGGATCATTTCAACCATCTAGTCATTAGTTGAAACACTATAGTTATTCAAAATCTTGATGGTTTCTCATCTAAGGCTCATAGGGTGCTAAACCAAGATTATGTTTACATTGGCATGTCCAAGCTTGCAAGGGTGAGTATTTTACTATTGTTCTTAAATTAACCATGATTTGTAGACCAATTCATGTAAGGAGTGCATGAAAACCTATAAGGTTTTTAATCCAAACATTGCCATGCGTGCCATTATACAATATCCTATGTCTGCATGAAGTATTAAAACATGTGCATTAAATGGTTACATCATCCAAAAAAGTTAGAGAAAAGTGAGTAATATTGCACAAAATAGGTATGTAACTACTTGGTTTGAGGCCTCCTTTTTCTGCAACACAGTGGTCATTTTCAACATTTAGTGCTAGGATAAACAAGCCCATGACTATATTTAGATATGGCCTTTTGACTAAAAGTGAAGAGGCTTGCATGTGTGTGTATCTATGTGCATGTGTATGCATGTGCACACATGTTTATGTATGTATGTGTGCATGCATACATGCAGACACATGTGCATACAACATGTTCATATGTGTGTGTAGGGGGGTTAGGAAATCTAGGTTCACCTCCATATGGTTACTTTCAATTTCATTAATTTTTGTGTTGTGTTTACGAGCTAGATTAAAGCTTGACTTTCTTATAATTTCCTATACATAGAATTTTGAGAGAAGGTAGAAAATTCTCTATGTACTTAAAGCTCCCTACTATTACAATTAGGAAGTGGCATTTTTATATAATTCTTTTATATAGGGAATTTTGCGAGAACATAGGAAATCTTCGTAGTGACCTATGTTTCCCTACAAAAATTGCAACATTTCCTACATTTCACAAGATTTCCTATATAGCGATTGATTAAAAGTCCCTTGTGGCTTGGTATAGGCCATTTTACCACACAAAATACATATGAGAGGCTATCCACTAATTGATATCATATATATATATATATATACATAGATACATACATACATACATACATACATACATACATACCCCACATGGTATAGGCCATTTTACCACACAAAATGCATATGAGAGGCTATCCACTAATTCATTTTTGACATGTTTATCTGTACACGTAACAAAGGAATTCATTGTATTATGATATGCATATTTTTTTGTTTAAGTTTTGATATTTTCTATATTGATGTGAATTTTGGTTTGAGTTAACATTTTTGTTCTATAACATTAGCATTTAATCTTAATTTCCTAGACACTTTCAATCAACCACGAAACATTTTGACAAGCTTTGACTTATTGAAATGGAGTTGGGAAGTTTAATCATGCAAAACTAGCATGGTTTGGTTAGAGTTACATTTTCATTAATAGATTTTCAAAAATTTGAAGGCACCAAATGTTTATTCTTTCATGTTTTTACTCCCCCCAACCCAAACTAACATATACGTTGTGAACATTCTCTATGATGTTTGATGATGGAGAATTTGAAGATATTAAATATTAATGAGTTTTTCTACTAGGTGCGGTAATTTCAAGGGTTCTTCAAGTAAACTAGAGCTCTTAAAACTTACAACCATGGGTGTAAAATCTTATGTTTTTTAGTGTTAGTAAGGTATATATTAACTATGGACACAAAATCAGAATATTTAAAAGCATGTGCATTGTACTATTAGTTCCATTGAGATACTTTAATTGATTTCAGTAGTTGGGGTAAATACACAATTAACAGTTGTATCACTAGTATCATTCAATCTCCCACACTATAAAGATAGATATACAAGGCATTCCAATCTATGCTGCAAATTCAGGAGGGTGTTACCTATCTTCAATGTGGTCTTAATTTGGATGCTTCATATAGCATACATATTTCGTACATCACAATTTGCAACAAGTTGCATTTCAGTAGTGACATTTCATTTGCATTATATCTAGCTATGTACATCTGATGTTTTGAAATTTGGATGCATAAGTGGAGACATTGAAGAGTATCTGTATTTAGCTAGATCGGTAAAATAGCAATGTAGTTCTATCAAAAAACATGTTGGATTGCCATACTCATGTAGATGAAATGGTTGGATAGTAATTATGTTAAAGAACAAATTGGACTCTTCTAATGACAAGGCATATTTGGCTCCATTTAATCTAGCAAGGTACCTCTCTTTACACATGGACTAGATTGTCAGGTTCATATCTAATGCAATTTCCTTATTTTATGAGCAAAGGGAAGTAGCTTCTCTTCCTTTTACTCACAAATAAAGTAAAGAAAGTGGGATACTCTGATACCATGAAAAACTTACACGACATAGTGGATAAAACCTAAGCAAGAACTAGAGAATACATAACAAATATGTGAAGAATATAAACTTCTTTAATGCCAAACAAACTCATACAAAGATGGCACTATCCACTTGTGCACTTTCCATGTGAAGCTTAGATAATGATCTAGATAGATGATAGACAAAGAGATTAAGGCTAGTTCGAAAATCTTTCATAGACCTTGTAAATAACAAACCAAACATAAACCTCGTAAATATGCCATTTAAACATGTTGGCAAATGAGTAAGTAAACCCTTGGAAATTACATAGATCCATAACATAAATATTGTACCCTTCACAACAATCCATTGTGTGCACTTTGGGAAACTCTTGTTATTTACATCTTTTAGCATATAAACAATCGTTTCTTAAACCATGTATCAATTGTGCAACAAGAATATATTTATTGAGTCCTATTATTTAACTGATTACTAATTCTTTATGTTAATGGTGCAATGGCCCCTTACATACTCCATGTATATATAGAAGGAGGGGAGGTTCATTGGTTAAGATCAAAGATTGAGTACGAAAAACATTGCCCACATAAAAACAATTAATGAGCTCAACTAGAACTTAGAGGCTTGAACTTCCAATAGTTATAGCAACACTTCACCTAGCCTAAGCGTGATTGCATGTCATTTTATATAAGGAAAATGTTGTTATAGGACATATAGTTTTTATTATGTCACTAGATGAATGTGCCGTAGTTTGGAAGGGGACCAAATAAGTCTAAAAAATATTTTTTCTTTTGTAATGACTCCACACTCAAGGGGACACTTCAAGGTCTAGATCCATTGAGTTGAAAATTTGATGAGATTCTTACTACTTTTCTTTTACTATGAAAGTAAATATCCACCTTATCAAGAAAACGATATCATATAGCAATTAATCATTGACCTATACATGTGCTCCTCTTATTACTTTCATCTGTATGGAAAGAAAACGTATTCGAAATGTGTATGAACTGTGCCTTAGAGCACATGCACATGGCTATCTAGCTGATGCTTAAGCCTATTTGTTGTAATGTGTATTACCAATAGACTGAATGATATAAGCATGACAAGTTAGATGCTATGTATGAACTCCATTTGATTTACTATACATAGTTATTTAACTAGTTGCAACTAGATTTTTGTATAAGAAAACATGGCTATGTGAGATGTTATATATAAATTCACCTTGCTTTGCTATGGAGACACTTAACTTGTTATAGCTTTGCTCACTATAAGGAAACGAAGACATAACGATGATCACTTTTGACGCCAATTGCCACATAGCAACACATCTATAGAGAGGTGTATACTGATTGTTTTAACGATGAGATGATAATTTTTTAGAGGAATGATTTTGTCACTTCAAGCGTTAATATATAACCCATATCTTGTAGTAGCTTTTATGTAGTGAAATTTCACTTTAAAAATCCCTAATTGCTAAGCAGAAGAATTTGCGCATTTACTAGGTATGGGTCTTAGATTCTAGCCTGGTGTCTTAAGTCCTTGTCTAAAGTCTCCTCCAGAAGTGTTTAATTGGTAGCGATTAGTAACTCAAAGCGAATTCGTCATAAGCGGCCAAATATGGCTAGAGGTTTTAATTTTGAGCGGGGCCATTAAATCAACGCAGAAGTCGGTACGTGATTATCGTAGCAGCTCAAGCAAGTTCTTCTACTATGCAATTCTTGACAATTACCCTCTACATGACCAACTATACTAGTTGCACCTTAATTTCCACTAGAATATGGAGTACCACGAGACCAGGATAAGTCTAGGGGGTGATAATATTAATCTATTCTAGGAAGGGGTGACAAGAAAGTATGCAAAAGGATGACATAAATTTAAAAACGTAAAGGACAAGAGAAGCGAAAAATAGAGTGATTGTCCAATGCATATAATTTTTAGACAAGAAAAATACTTTAAATTTATATTTGTTAGAGTGATGGGCTCACTCATATAAATTGTAAAATCCGAGTGAGACATGAGATCAATGGATTTCAACCTAAGGAGTCAAAAAACAATTGTAAAATATAAAATAGCATGTGCAAAACGAGAGAATGATCTAAGCTAATACAATATGAGGTTGTTCAAGAAAACTAAGGCCATGCATAAAAACTAGAAAGTGAATGGATAAGCTTGTTCTTGTGGTATGAAATCTTGTGAGCTCTCTTCTTATTTCTTACTTGAGAGAGAGAGAGAGAGAGAGAGAGAGAGAGAGAGAGAGAGAGAGAGTTATATTAATGTCTTCTAAAGACCAAAACTGGCCTATGAGACAAACTGTGATACAATTGATGAGGTCCAGCTATCCAAAATAAAAGTGCTGAATGAAAAGCTAAAAACTGGAAACTGGAAATACGGTGCTGTGAGTGTGATAAGTGTCGTGTATGTGTATGTGCGTATGTAGCTCTGGTACTCCAGATAATGGCTACAAAAGGGGAACAAATGCCAGCTGTGATAGGGGAACAACTGTCGGCTGTGATAAAGTGGTGCGATGTGTATATGTAACAGATGCAGGGAGATATACTATCCTGGGATGTAGTAGCAGTCGTCGAAGTCGCTAATAGCAGGTGATCCCTCCTGGATACAGGATGTGGTACATCGGCGGTGGAGAAAGAGCAAACTGGAGATCTGAGATCCAATGTGTCGAGTGTCATCGGATCTCAATCTGATGTTGATGTAGATCAAGAATCCTCCGGATCTCCTGTTGGTGTGGCTGTGGGGTCCGAAACCCACGGATCCTCGTGCGGCGTCGGGTACGCTGGTCCTCAGCCTGCTGTAGTGTGAGCCCGAAGGTCTGGTTGGAGGCTGGTACAGTAGCTCTTACTCTGTCTGTCTGAAAGAACTATGTAATAGTCGTCTGGGTGGGCCCCTCTCTGACTGGGACCCGCTGTGTGCTCTGCTCTCTGATGTGCCATGCCTTTCCCAGAAAAGCGCAGGATAAAAGCAGAAGAAGGCGCCTTGACCGGCAACCAATCCCTGAAAAATTCAAATGTTCGGGCACGACCCTCAGAAAGCTTCGGTGTCAGGCCAAGGCAACGAAAGAGAAAAAAGGCGCACCATTAAAATGCGAAAGCGCCCCCGAATCTGTGTAAAAGAGCACCAGGCTCACTCCTGTGCAAAGTGTATGCATTAGTTGGGAATAGGATAAATTAGAATGGTGGGAAATGGGAAAAGGGCCCAGGCCACGGCCGGACATGTAAAAGATAAAAAAGGGGATGACCACCCAAAAAGGATTTAGGGTTTTGTATATAAAGTTGAAAAGTGAATGGAAAGCTCATTCTTTGGTGTGTGGCAAAAGGAGTCTTCTTCTTCCTCTCTTCTTCTCTCCTTCTTGCTTGTGTGATGCTCTTGAGAGAGGGAGTGTGAGAGTGTGAGGGATTGAGTGTGTGCGAGAGTGAGGGATCAAGAGGGTGAAGCTCTTCACCATCTTCTCTCCTCTTCTTCTCTTCTCTCCCCTTCTCTTCTCTTGTGCGCGCGGCTATGGAGGATGGAGCTTGGAGATGGAGGAGGCTTGAGGATGCTTGAGCTAGCATCTAGGATTGTGGAGCTACCGTAGTGCAAGAGAGAGGAGGGTACTCGATCGAGCATCAAGGTAAGCTCACTACACTCGTAGGATCGATGGCGCGTTGGCTAGGTGAGATATAGCCATTAGAGCTCGCTTGAAACGCTTGAAAGAATAAGCAGTCCAAGGGTCTTGGTAGTTGAGCGAAAGCACCCACATTCTGGTTCCGTTGCCGGGACAAACGGATTCAAGCTTGAGCACTTGCGTGCCTCACATCGAGCATCGAAGTAGGGTATTCATCCCCGAAACGGAGCTTGAGATAGGTAGGAAGTTGGGTGCTTTTAATCTTCGGAACAAGTAAGTATTTTGGGATATTTTGGTTGTTTGATGATTGGAAAGCATGGAGGATCTATTCCAGTTTTTTGCCTTCGATTTTTGTTGCATTTAGCGTAGGTTAGAGTTAGGAGATCAAACCGGAAAAGGGTAGGGTTCCCTGTTTCAAAACAGGGTAAAAACAAGGAGAAAATCATGCAAAATGCGCAAAATACTCGCTAATGAGGACTAAGATCGACAAGAGAGTGATCAGGGGCATCAACACCACAGCTGGGAAGGCATATAAGAACCAGGAGGCCAAAAGAGAACTCATTTGTGCCATTTCAGTGTGAGAGAAAGAGAGAGAGAGAGCTAGGAAGCCCCAGGCCGTGTGATTCGATCGCATCACCGACGCACTCACCGACCCATTCAGGTATATGAATCCCTCCCTCAAACCCCCTAGATAGGATCTGGAGGTTTGTGCTTGGAATGGTTGAGTAAATCATAAGAATCGGGTAAGATCAGCATCACACTGTTTCCGTCACGCCGCTTTCGGCCCATCCGAGCGATTGCTTCTGGGCCGAGTCCCAGAATCGGCCTTCGGCCCCTTGCCATTCGGCCACTCGGTTGGAACCCTAGTCGGCACTTAGATCGTCCGAGTCAACCCGTCCGAGTGACCCTACTGGAATCGTCCGAGCCAGAACTTTTTGACCACGTGGCACATTCGGCCTTGTGCCATTCGGCCCGTCCGAGCGACCCGTCCGAGTTCCAAAATCGGAACTCGACCACACCGGGATTCGACCCTCGGCCAACTGCGGTTCGACCCATCCGAATTATCCTTCCGAACCTGCCATTCAGCCTGTCCGAGTAAAAATCGTCCGAGCCAGATTTGGAGATTTGGCCCTTGACCTTGTGCCATTCGGCCCGTTCGAGTGACCCACTCGAACCACTTGGTCCGAATGCAACTTTCTGTCAAAGCTGTCAGAAATTTGACCCGACCCGGCAAATGTGCATTAGCGCAACTTGTCGAAACCCTTCGGGTGTTTAGAACTTGATTCTGGCACACGGGATAAGAGAAATTGTAGTACACAGCCGCTTAGCGGTGGTGGGTAGCAGACAGTTGAGGGATCCAAGGACTAGGACGTGAGTCGCTAAGCCACGAAGACCTGATTGATCAGAAGCAAACAAGGAAACATACAAGGAGTCCTAAACCCTGACTAAACGGCTGGAAAATGGACCTACAAGCCTATCAGGCCAGAAACGAGCGAGAGTGAGTGAGGCACCGAGGAATTACTTGCTACACTCACATTGAATTTTGCACTTGAAGTACACTTAAGGAAACAGAAAGCCTGATTGGGCACAAGTGCACGAGGAACAACACACTCACCGAGTGGCTGTAAATTAAGAATTGTATTCAGTAATTAAGGGAACTCACTCAGATAAATTGCTCAAGGAACCCACCAATAGGAGAGGACCCAAGACGTAGACAAACACGGGAAGCGTAGGAGAGAACCAAGCGAGGAGCGCCAACGACAAGGACCTATCACGACTGGTCAACCTGATCGACAGTACAGCGAGGCGCAAGAATTCGACCATGACGGAGGAAGGCTCAGACCATCGGTTTACCGAGGAGCTTGATGTGAGCGCATTCCCAGACGCTATACATCAGATGGTGAGCAGTTACGATGCGCATGCTCGGTACGAGCACCGTGGCAGGACGACAGATGCAATCATTGCAGACCTAGAGGAGGAGAGAAGGCTAGCCTGCCAGGCATAGCCGAGTATAGTAGGGATTAACAAGTCAGGAGCCTAAGGCAAAGCATGGAGCTGCATGAGGTGCAGCGAGTGCTAAACTTGGCTGGCCGGAACCGAAGAGACCAGGAAAGAGCACTAGAGGGAGGCCTGACGCTGAGCGAGCTCCTCATGAAGCGGCTGCTTGATAACACCGCAGTAGAGCAGAGTGCCACTGCACTAGCGACGTCGCCGCTTGCAGGATTAGGGGCAAACTAGGGCTCAAAGAGCCAGGCCAAAATACCGATTGTTGCCAAGCAACTCGACAAGTACCAACCGCATGACGATCCGTACAACTTCGTTGAGCAGTTTGAGCAAGTCTGCGAAGCCAATGGCCTCAATGACCAGACTCAACGTTCGCAAGCATTTGGACTTTGCTTAAGCAATAAGGGTAGGACGTGGTATACAAGCATGGATGCCGTGGAATGAGCCAACTTCAATAACCTCAAGGATCTCTTCGTCAAGAGGTTCGCCGAGCCCGGATACTCCGACAACCTGCTAGTACGCTTGATGAATGTCAAACAGAAGGAGAAGGAGGGCATCCGCGACTATGTGACCCACGTGAGAAGTCTCTTTAAGAGAATCCCCTTAGGCGAGCGACCGACTAACAGAGCAGTGTCAAATGTATTCATCAGCGGAATTAGAGATAAGGAGTTATATAAGGCATTGGCAGGCAATTCAAGCTTGCAGCGAGATAAGGTGGCTAGAGTTTTTGAGGAAGCCATTAGAGTCGATGACCAGCTGAAAGAGCGGAGCTCTAGGAGCTCAAATCTAGAAGAGACCAACCCACGCAGTTTAAAGAGAACGCCAGCTTCTAGTGAGCGGTCGAACCCATCATCCCAAGATAAGGGGAAAGCCACCGAGACAGACCAAGGCTTGGCGGAGGTCAAGATGGAATTAGCCAAGATACAGGACATGCTGAGATGACCAACGCGCCCACACATCCAGTGCGTGTACTGTGGCGGAAACCACTTGCCGGCCGAGTGTTAAGACCCTAGGTTAAGACCTTGTGCTAACTGCAGGAGGTTCGGCCACGATACCGCACAATGCAAACTACCAAGAAGGTTTCCATACTCGCAACCCTATGGCCAGCCTTATCTAGCTAACAGGCCGTAGCCATTCTTCGAAAGGGGAGCCCCATTGGCTCTACCCGCGCCTAACGATATGAAACCAGCCGTCCCTAGAATGGATATAAATCCCACCGGCATTCCTAGACCGCCTGGTCCTTATGTGACCCACCCACCGAGCGATGCTCCAGTTCATTACGTGGAGGAGCCAAATGATGAAGAGACCTACATATACCCTTACGTCTTGCATGACGACGAGGGTAACACGGTCCTCATGGATTATTGACCCGTGGCGGTGATGCAGGATCCAATCACTTGTTGGACTTGCGAACACCCCGGTCATGTCTCATCACACTGCCCTGAAAGAGAGCAGCAAAACAGGGACAAGGCTGACCAAAGGTGTGCAGAGTGCGGAATCACCCATCTTTTCATTGATTGCCCAAAGCGGAAGCCGTCCTCTAGCGCAACTAATTTTCCATCCGTCCCATTAGGGCTGTTTGGTGTCGAAAACCCCGATGGGGAGGCCACATCTATTCCCTTACGAGTTATGACCCGAGCCCAAACCAAGCAGGCCGGCATCTCTCTGCCAGGACCTAGCAATCTGGACGCAGCCTCAATAGGATAGAAAAGCTGCAGGCGGAAAAAGAAGAGATCGGACGCTAAGGTCGCATTGAAGACCGAGAGTGCTACGACTTTACCTGCTGGGAAGAAAGTCTCAGACGCGAAGGCAGAGACTTCAGCCCCTAAGACAACCAAAAAGGGAAGCGCTAAGATAGGGGAATACCCGCACCCCAAGCGACAATTGGAGGCCATAGAAAAGGTAAAGGAATGGGTGAGGGAGGCTCAACAGCACCTCAAAGATGCTGAACCCATCACGGAGGACGAGATCGATGATCTCTCCAGCATAAGCATGCCAATTTTACCGCCTCAGCCTAAGTCATCCGAGGCTACTATGCCACAAGCAGTGCCACTGAGACCAAGCCTAGACGTAACAGAGCCGCAGATCAGCCGCGGCCATTGGCCCGGACAGTCTAGGCTAAAGGAAGGACGAGTATTTAACAATCTCCTGACCACACTAGTGACCACCCCTATAACATTTGGCCTGGGAGATCTGCTTAAGTAGCACCCTGCCCTATGGCAAGACCTTAGGCAGTGGGTTGAGGGCTCACAAGAGCAGGTCATGGTAGATCCTCAAGACCAGGATGCAGAAACACAATTGCCCAGTCTAACGCTGCACTCCGTGCCTAAATCTTTGCACGTCAATGCCTTTTGGGAAGGCTCTGAGATGCACGCAGTCCTGCCGGTCCTAGCCCTGGGTGACGCAACAAGGATGGGAATCGTAGACATGGGAGCCGGGGTTAGTGTGCTTAGCAACGCGGTGTTGCAGACTTGGGGAAACCCGCCTGTTGAAGCTGCTAGGTTGAACATCACGCTAGCAAATGGTATGAGAGTGAAACCATTCGGGGTCCAGAAAAATTGGCCAGTGAAGATCGCAGGTGTCCAGTTCTCCGTTGACTTTATAGTCATGAAGGGAGTGGACTACGATGTTCTATTAGGCTGACCCTGGATGCGCAACGCTAGAGTCATCGAAGATTGGGGTAACGGCTTGATCTTCCTTGGCAATAGAACTAATGCCGTAAGAATAGAGATGGACACTTGGAAGACCTCACCAGTCGACCTGGATGCCATCTCTGCTATGCTCAAAGGGAACACTCAGGTCAAGAAGCCCTATGAGTCCTTGACTAAGTATATCCCATACCCAGAGGATGAGCGGGATTGGATGCACGTCCTCGCTACAATTGAACTGCCATTCTCTGACCAGGAGGTGTACGAGCAGGCCATCAAAACGGTCGGCAAGACAAACGGAACACTTCCTACGCCACTCTACATGATGGCAGCAAGCCTCCATGGAGGGCCTAAGCCTGTTACCTTCCAAGTACCTTCCAACAAAAGGGAACTCCAGGGAATACTGGAATACTTAACGGACCAGCTAGCGGGCAACTCAGCCGCCAACCTCAAGCCGCTCCAGGACCTCTTGGAGGATTCCGAGTGGCAGTGGACTAGGGTTCACGAGCTGAACCTCATGTATAACTGGGTCTTGGTTCCCGACCAATGAGACGAGGCAGAGCAAGCCTTGGGAGACGATGAGCAATCAAGTGACAAAGATTCTTGTGATGAATACGAAGACTGCCAATCCTTCGGTGATGAAAGCGAGGGTGAAGTGGATACCATAGAGTACGACACTGAAGGATGAGAAATTGAGCAGATACGGGCAAACGCCAAGCCACAGAAAAAACAGGCCCTTAGAATGGACCAAGGAGTCATGTGCATGAAATGTGATCGTGCTTGGTTGGAATGCATAGGAGCCGTAGACCTTGAGCAAGCCGGCCTAGCCCAACCAAGAACGACATCAATACTTAGAATCGAATCGCCATCTGAACTGCGGCCACTAGGGGAGACCACCTCTTCTAGTGAAAATGGAGGGTTTGACTCTGAATCGGAAGTTACTTTAGATAGCGACCCAGAGATCCCCAGGCCGCCCATGACCAGATGCACCAAGGGGGATTTACCCGTCCACCTGAGGCGCATACGATTAAGGTAGGATAAGGCAAAGCATCCCAAGGATGCACGATCACAGGAACAACGAAAACCGCAAGACCTCCCTAAATGCTTCACTAAATTCAAAAAAGGGGATAGGGTAGTGGTTCTGCTAGGTGCCAAGCGCCAAGGGCAGACAAGCAAACCAATCGAAGGGCCAGCCAAGGTCAAGGAGGTAAACCTAGCCCTGGAAGGGGAAGTACCCCGACCAGTGTTCATTGCCGATGACTTGACTAGTGAAGAAGAGTTGAGTCTTGTCGCTCTCTTGTGGGAGTCCATAGACGTATTTGCTTGGTCCTTAGAAGAGCTACGGGGGGTAGATCCGAGTGTTATGAATCACAGCATACCCATGACGTCGGATGCAACGCCGGTCAAGCAGCGATCGTACCCCATGAATCCAAAGCATGCTCATGCTGTCAAAGAGGAAATCAACAAGCTGATGAGAGCTGCATTCATTTACGAAATTGAGTACGTAGACTGGGTGTCGCCCATAGTCATTGTGATGAAGAAGAACGGAAAAATTCGAGTGTGCGTCAATTACAAGAAGGTGAACGCTGCTACGAAGAGAGACAAATACCCCTTGCTGTACACCGAGCACATGCTTGAGAGGTGGCAGGCAAGAAAGCCTACAGTTTTCTGGATGGCTTCTCAGGGTAAAACCAGGTGCAAGTGCATCCTGTAGACAGGCACAAGACCGCCTTTGCCAGTGAGTGGGGCGTCTTTGCGTACGTAGTCATGCCCTTCGGGTTAACGAATGCCCCCGCTACCTTTCAACGCCTCATCTGCACCATATTCAAGGACATGCTTCGCAAGGAGTTAGAGGTCTTTGTCGATGACCTGTGTGTCCATTAGACCTGGATTGAACACCTAGACAAACTCCGCACGGTCTTTAAACGGTGTCGCTTATATCGTCTCTCCCTAAACCCCTTGAAATGTCAGTTTTGGGTGAAGCACGGATGCATCCTAGGACACGTGGTGTCGAAGAACGGCATTGCCATGGACTTCTCGAAGGTCAGTGTTATCGTTGACCTTCCACCCCCAAGTAATTACAAGGGAGTTCAATGCTTCTTAGGTCACATAGGATACTATCGACGGTTTGTACTGAACTATGCGCTGATCGCTAGGCCATTGTACAAGCTGCTAATCGTCTTCGAGTGGACCGAAGCCTGCCAACCGGCGTATGAAGAATTGAAAAAGGCTCTAACAACGGCACCGATCCTACGAGCCCCGGACTGGACCATTACCTTCCACGTACACATTGACGCCTCTAAGTTTGCCGTGGGAGCAGTGTTGTGCCAACCTGGTGAGCATAACTTAGACTACCCAGTAAGCTTTGCTAGCAGACAACTCACTGAGACGGAGATGAATTATTCAACAACAGAAAGGGAGGGACTAGCCATGGTGTTTGCCATGAAGAAATTCTGGCACTATCTATTGGCCACACCTTTCATTTTCTTCGTGGACCATCAAGCCCTGCTCTACTTAGTGAACAAACCTTGTGCTACAGGATGCATAGCTCGATGGCTCCTCCTGCTCCTGGAGTTCGATTTCTCCGTGGTGGTACGAAAGGGAAAATAGCATTACATGGCTGATCACATGTCCCGTATACCCACAGGAGAAGCAGCTGGACAAGGCATCATTGAGAGTTACCTGACGCCCACTTATTCCACCTGTCCAGAGAGAGAGATCTATTTAAGGCTGATCTGACGCCATACTGGGCAGATGACATAGTCCAAGTGCTCGAGCACGGACTACCTGAGCGACCAATAGAAAAGGCACGACTTAGGCGCTTGATCTTGAAGCTCCAACCCTACCAGCTGATTGCAGGCCAACTCCATAGGTTGGGGCAAGACGGATTGCTGCGTAGGTATGTGTGTGAACATGAGATGCATGATGTGCTCTCAGAAGCGCACAGTGGCATTGCAGGTGGACACTTTAGCGGAGACACAACAGCACGGAAGGTGTTGCAGTCCCAACTATGGTGGCCCACACTTTTCCGCGACGCCAAGCGATTTGTCAAGCATTGTGACGAGTGCCAGCGGGCAAAAGTTTCGATTCGTAAGGATCAAATGGAGTTAACCCCAATTGTTGCTCGCCAACCCTTCGAAAAATGGGGAATTGACTTCATAGGACCAATCAGCCCCACAACACAGTACTCACAAGCCAAGTACATCATGGTGGCCACGGATTACCTCATGAAATGGGCAGAGGCAAGAGCAACATGAAAAAAGGACGCTAGAACGACTGTCAAGTTCTTATGGAAGCAAGTGATCTCGCGCTTCGGTTGCCCCCATCGAACTGGTTAGCGACTAAGGCACACACTTCATCAACGAAGTGATAGCACATCTCCTATCCACCTTTCTTATCATCCATCACAAATCCTTGCCATACTACCCTCAGGCTAATGGCTAGGCCGAATCAACTAACAAAATTCTTATTAACATCCTGACAAAAGTAGTCTCAACCTCAAGAAGCGACTGGGACAACAAGTTGATGGCATCCTTGTGGGCCTACCGCACAGCTTATAAAACGGTCGTCGGTCAAACCCCCTTTAGGCAGACCTATGGGACTGAGGCAATTCTACCAGTAGAATTCTTCATCCCTAGCCTGAGAATAGCACTCCAAGAATGATGGGAAGGGAATGAAGCATGGATGCAACGCCTGACCGAGCTGGAACGCCTATCAGAGACTCGTCTTCTAGCCACCCACGCGCTCATCTGCGAGAAGGCTCGACGAAAGATGTGGTTTGACAAGCATGTTAAGCAGCGAGACTTCGAACAAGGGGATCTTGTTCTGCTATACTCGGTAAAAGGACACAAACAGAAGATGAAGTTCTGAGGACTAGGGCCTTTTAGAGTATGCATGATTGGTAGAACCGGGAATGTTGAGTTGGAGACACTTGACGGTGAAGGAGTGGGCTTATTAACGGCAGCCACGTAAAGAAGTACTATCCTCCTTCCCATCCATTACATGAGCCACCCATGCTAGAAGCCCCACTGAACGTCTGCATGGCAGCTGTAACCGACCTTACAGATCAGGACGAGGAAGCAGTGGCACCGGCGTATCTATGAATCACAGTCACAGCAGGCGCGGTGTATTCTTTCGACGCCTTGATTGATGAAGGGGCCGACTACAACATCTTGATGCATGACCATTGGACATGCATTGGTCAACTGACACTACAACCCACTAATGCCAACCTCACCCCGTTTGGGGGTACTGCCTATTCACTCCTGGGGAAGTGCAAGGTACTCGTTTCCATCGAGACTAAAAGTTTACCAGCCTTCTTGCATGTGTTGCCTAACACTAAAGCAGCCGGTAATGTGTCACTATTGGGTCGTACCTTCAAGAAGCTAACGCACTGTAATGTGGATTACAACCTAAACCGCATTCATCTTGCCATCAGCAACACCCGTATAGTGACGATCTTCAGCAAGGGCTGTCATGATTCCTCCACCATCACGACACCACCGGTAGAAACCCCTAGAACCACACTCCAGCCCCAGTCTAAACTGGAGAAACATGTGGCTTTGTGCCACGCTCTCGACCCCAGGCCCAAATCCACCAAGAATGCTCACAAGGCCAAGGAGTCCAGACTTATGTGGGTGCCAAAATGGCAGAAACCACATTCGGGTACACCACCCAAACTGGATCCTAACCACCAGAAACATTGAAAAATTCTCACAAGAGCTGGATCACTTTAAATGCGTAGAATTCCTCAGAACATACAATTTGGACCAAGAAGGGGGCATTGTAACAATAGGCCGAGGAGAGGGCGCAAAGAAGGTACAGGTTCGGTTGGGCCCAGCCTTGGTGGAAAAAGCTCTGGGATTGGTACCTAGACAAAAAGGCGACAAAAAACGGATGTTTATGCCTTGCTAAACATGAAGAAGGAAGAGGTACTCACGAATGACGGCATAAGCATCGAGGACATCCCTGACACTGACGCCAGGCTGCAGGCCAAGTTAGTGCTGGAACAGAAACTGAAGGCTAGGGATGAGAGGGAGGAACATTGGAGGCAGCTACTCGAAAATGAGACGCAAGAGTTAGTAAACATGCAAAGAGGGCACAAGCTCCTAATAGTGCAGTACCGGGAGCTTGCTGCGAAAGTTGCTAAGGTGGATACACTCAAGGTGGAGCTGAATGCTAGGGATGAAGAAAGCCCACGAGGCATGGAGGAGCAGGAGGAGGAGCTCAAGAGCCTAACAGATTAGCCGACCTCTGAACGACAAGAACAAGAGAGGCTAGTCAGGGAACTAGAGGATTATGGATAGAAAATCATGATACTGACCTTAAGATAAGGGGAGGGCCTGGAAGTGATGAACAAAAGGGCAGAGGAGTGGGCCGCGCACAACGAGAGGAGGGTGAAGATACTGGCACGCCGCCTTGCTTTAACAGAAAAAGAGAAAATCATCGCGGAGAGCAAGGCGGAGGCAGCCAAAGTGGCCTTCAGCGCTCAATAGAAGACCTTCCTAGATACCAACTTGGACACCACCCACACAGCACAAGGAGAGCCGCTGGAAGCAGTGCAGAGAAAGCTCGGCATGGCAAGAAGAGCCCTACACGCTGGACCACTTGGTCCGAATGCAACTTTCTGTCAAAGCTGTCAGAAATTTGACCCGACCCGGAAAACGTGCATTAGCGCAACTTGTCGAAACCCTTCGGGTGTTCAGAACTTGATTCTGGCACACGGGATAAGAGAAATTGTAGTAGACAGCCGCTTAGCGGTGGTGGGTAGCAGACAGTTGAGGGATCCAAGGACTAGGACGTGAGCCGCTAAGCCACGAAGACCTGATTGATTAGAAGCAAATAAGGAAACATACAAGGAGTCTTAAACCCTGACTAAACGGCTAGAAAATGGACCTACAAGCCTATCAGGCCAGAAACGAGCGAGAGTGAGTGAGGCGCCGAGGAATTACTTGCTACACTCACATTGAATTTTGCACTTGAAGTACACTTAAGGAAACTGAAAGCCTGATTGGGCACAAGTGCACGAGGAACAACACACTCACCGAGTGGCTGTAAATTAAGAATTGTATTCAGTAATTAAGGAAACTCACTCAGATAAATTGCTTCAGGAACCCACCAATAGGAGAGGACCCAAGACGTAGACAAACACGGGAAGCGTAGGAGAGAACCAAGCGAGGAGCGCCAACGACAAGGACCTATCACGACTGGTCAACCTGATCGACAGTACAGCGAGGCGCAAGAATTCGACCATGACGGAGGAAGGCTCAGACCATCGGTTTACCGAGGAGCTTGATGTGAGCGCATTCCCAGACGCTATACATCAGATGGTGAGCAGTTACGATGCGCATGCCCGGTACGAGCACCGTGGCAGGACGACAGATGAAATCATTGCAGACCTAGAGGAGGAGAGAAGGCTAGCCCGCAAGGCATAGCCGAGTATAGTAGAGATCAACAAGCCAGGAGCCTAAGGCAAAGCATGGAGCTGCATGAGGTGTAGCGAGTGCTAAACTTGGTTGGCCAGAACCGAACAGACCAGGAAAGAGCACTAGAGAGAGGCCTGATGCTGAGCGAGCTCCTCATGAAACGGCTTCTTGATAACACCGCAGTAGAGCAGAGTGCCACTGCACTAGCAACGTCGCCGCTTGCAGGATTAGGGGCAAACTAGGGCTCAAAGAGCCATGCCAAAATACCGATTGTTGCCAAGCAACTTGACAAGTACCAACCGCATGACGATCCGTACAACTTCGTTGAGTAGTTTGAGCAAGTCTGCGAAGCCAATGGCCTCAATGACCAGACTCAATGTTCGCAAGCATTTGGACTTTGCTTAAGCAATAAGGGTAGGACGTGGTATACAAGCATGGATGCCGTGGAATGAGCTAGACTTATGTGGGTGCCAAAATGGCAGAAACCACATTCGGGTACACCACCCAAACTGGATCCTAACTGCCAAAAACATCAGTCGTTCCGGCCTAGGAGGCAGTATAGACGCTATTGCCATAGACAAACAACCACGCTGCGATGGATTCCTAAGGATCTCTTGTGGACGCAAGGATATTACGAGGGCAACCCCTAGATTTGGATGCCTAAAAATGGTCGGCTAAAAAGCTCATCTACAAGTGATCTCACCCTAGAGTGGAAGGCTTGCACATGTGGTGCCCAGTATCTAATCAGCACGCCATTGCCAGCTGTGGCTAGGAAGCCTCAGCTCATCTATCGACCAAAGCAAATGCCACAAGCCTTAAACTTGCTTAATCCAGAGGGCTTAAAAAACCCTATGACTGCTCATCCAGAACCCAGCACAACCCCCAGGCCCCCAGAGCTTTCTGCAGCACCTCAATGTGCTTCGGAGTGCAAAGCCCAACCTATGACACCGATGAGGGAGTCACCACTATCCAGTCCAACAGCACCATCCCCACCAGCAGGCCTTAAACCTTCATACGTGATACGACCTTTTCTCTCCTTGGCTAAGGACCTTGCCGCAACCTCTGGGGATGACTTAATAACTTGCATCAGGATGTTGGACGATACTTTCACCACATTCGCTAGAAGCTATGAGAGGCTAGACCTAGGTCTTCTTGACAGAACCCTTGCTTCGGAGGTTCGTGCATTACCATGCACTTGGGAGGAATACGAACTTATGACTACTAAATCCCGCAAAATCGTTGCCGAACTAATAGCAAATGATGAAATCTCAAAGGAGCAAGCAACCCTCAGACGCCTAGTCACTTCATATCGAAAGCCTCCCCGTTCTATTCCTGAACACGAGATGCACGAGCTCATGTAGATGGCAAGCTCGCCCTCCACATTCTTACAGCAGTGGTTTGCTCTGAGAATCCAATGGGAGAAAAAAGGTTGCCGAATAATGACCAATGCTGAGCAACACAGGGCAGTTAAAACCATTGAATATGACCCCACTTATGTGGCCATCTCGTTTAGGGTTTTGGCCATCACCCGCAATCAGCAATTGGACGACATGTGCTCGCCCAACCCTATATTGACCAATTTCTCACCAAAGAGGAATTACATGTCGCCATCCGCCTTAATACTCGGGATCTCTTTCATGATGTCTTGACCTACATCTCTCAGGTCTCTATCCAACCGGCTGCTCTTGATTGTCATGCTCAACTGGAATACAACCCAAGATTCTACACGT
The DNA here is from genome assembly GCF_053477565.2 of Lygodium microphyllum. Lineage (NCBI taxonomy): Eukaryota > Viridiplantae > Streptophyta > Polypodiopsida > Schizaeales > Lygodiaceae > Lygodium > Lygodium microphyllum. Next base: position 3,570,733 of record NC_141149.1, on the reverse strand, counting down.
GGCTTCTTCACACGTAAAGTCCTACCCCAACAGGACCAACGCCACCCTTTAACTCCCAATCCTAGGAAGGATTCTTCTCTCAGCCGGAAGAGGGGTGGGTATGTATGTGGGGTATGTGGTGAAAGGAATGAGATAGGAAATGAATAAAAAGGGGGTATGGTAAAGTAAAAGTAGTGAAAGGCATAAGCATTAGTATGAGAAAAATGGCTTTCAAAAATTCAGTCAAGAGTTTAAAAACAGCAAAGTTCTATGGGGAAAATACTAACGAAGGTTACGAAATATGGTCGGAGCAAGACCACGCTCATCGACTCCCATTCACTGACAAGGAAAGGGAGCTATATTGCATCCAATGGGAGAACCGCGCCTTCGGGCAGCTCAAGTTCCGAACCATCCACAACATCGGAGTCGTGGTGGCGAAGGAGGAGGCAGCCAGGAGGGTAGTGGAAGAATGCAATCTTACAAAGTACATTGAAAAATTCTCACAGGAGCCGGATCACTTTAAATGCGTAGAATTCCTCAGAACATACAATTCGGACCAAGAAGGGGGCATTGTAACAGTAGGCCGAGGAGAGGGCGCAAAGAAGGTACAGGTCCGGTTGGGCCCAGCCTTGGTGGAAAAAGCTTTGGGATTGGTACCTAGACAAAAAGGCGACAAAAAACGGATGTTTATGCCTTGCTGAAAATGAAGAAGGAAGAGGTACTCACGAACGACGGCATAAGCATCCAGGACATCCCTGACACTGACGCCAGGCTGCAGGCCAAGTTGGTGCACGTGCTCTTCTCCAGCCAACGTTACAATTTCTTAATGCATTGGATTAGTATGCCAATGCTGGAGAATGTAGCAGCCCACACCCTAGACGAGGTGGATTGGAATGGCTACGTGCAGAAAACTATTGATCAAGCGGCCAAAGCACTAGCCCTGGGAAGTGCACCAATAGGAGGAGAATCTCCGGCTTCTAAGGTGATGGAAAGGAAGAAAGCCTCCTCCAAGGCCTCTTTCATCGGCTACGGAGGAGTCTTGACTGCACTAATTCAGGAGGCAGTAAAGGCATCACAGGAGTCGGAGGAGGGAGAAGGAGAAACGTCGGAGAAGTCGCCCCCTCGACAGGACAAAGACAAGTCCACCGATAGAACAGAAACAGAAGAAGAAGGGGAGGGACAAACTAGAAAGAAGACAATCAGGACAACAAAGAAGAAGGCGGCGCAGGGGAAGAAAAAGGGTGATGAAGGCAGGAAGAAGGAAAGGGAAGACTTGGAAAGGGCGAAGAAGGAATCCCTGAAAGAAGCAAAAGAGAGAGAGAGAATGAAAAAGCAGGAGGAGCAGAGGGAAAGAGAGGAGTTATAGAAAGCCAAGGAGGCGTCAAAACAAGAAGCTGAAGCGGAGAAAAGAAGGAAAAAAGAACAGAAAGGGAAAAAACAGGAGGAGCAGAAGAAAAGGTAGGAGGAAAGGAAGAGAAAAGCGGAGGAAGAAGAGGAGGAGCTGTGAAGGAAGGAGGGGGAGGACCTTGCGGAGGGCACACGATGGTCCATCGAACAGGAGTGCCGAGCAGACGAACTAAGGAACCTGAGCCGATGCAGAGAAGAGGGGCCCGGATCCAGCACACAAGCGCCAAATTTCGTGCCACCTCCAGTCTCCGAAGGTAAAGGAAAGGCCCCGCTCCATCCGATCCCTACCCTCCTGGTACCTCCCGCGAAACTCATCACTGTCACCGCCAGCATCCCCACTAGCACAGATGTGTCAAATTTCATAGCATGGATGCAGTATTTTATCAACAAAGAAATGGGCCAGGGGCAGAGCACGGAGACTACGGCCACAGGACAGAAAAGGCCAGCCACGGATGCAGAGTCCAGGCAAGAGACCAAAAAGCAAAAAGTCGAAGCCTCCACCTCGCCTATTCACGCAACGATGATGCCACCGGCTAATTACGAAGAATACGTCACCGAGCTGCTCTCCCATTTGGAGAGAGCGAAGGAGGAACGCAAAACAACCGTGGCTGAGTTGGCATCCGAGAAGGAAACCATGGCCGCCTTCCAGTTGGACAAGACAAGAATGATAGCCTTGCAGCAGCGCAAAATTGCAGAGCTGAAACAGAAATTGAAGGCTAGGGATGAGAGGGAGGAACATTGGAGGCAGCTACTCGAAAATGAGACGCAAGAGTTAGTAAACATGCAAAGAGGGCACAAGCTCCTAATAGTGCAGTACCGAAAGCTTGTTGCGAAAGTTGCTAAGGTGGATACACTCAAGGTGGAGATGAATGCTAGGGATGAAGAAAGCCAACGAGGCATGGAGGAGCAGGAGGAGGAGCTCAAGAGCCTAACAGATTAGCCGACCTCTGAACGACAAGAACAAGAGAGGCTAGTCAGGGAACTAGAGGATTATGGATAGAAAATCATGATACTGACCTTAAGACAAGGGGAGGGCCTGGAAGTGATGAACAAAAGGGCAGAGGAGTGGGCCGCGCACAACGAGAGGAGGGTGAAGATACTGGCGCGCCGCCTTGCTTTAACAGAAAAAGAGAAAATCATCGCGGAGAGCAAGGCGGAGGCAGCCAAAGTGGCCTTCAACGCTCAACAGAAGACCTTCCTAGATACCAACTTGGACACCACCCACACAGCACAAGGAGAGCCGCTGGAAGTAGTGCAGAGAAAGCTCGGCATGGCAAGAAGAGCCCTACACGCTGGACTACAGATGCCACCACTACCGGCGGAGGTTAGGCTGGGTTTGGAGGAACAGCGGAAATACTTGATGCGGGCCGATCTAACCCCCCAGGAAATAGATGCCCTCGGGTTCGAGGAAGAAGCAATACACGTAGAACGACAGGGGGAAGAAGCAGAGCTGGATCGATGTGAATCGCTTCAGGGAAGATGTGGTCCCGCAACCCCCCTCGCCACAGGCCCAAGACCCGCTATAAGCAGATCCAGCTGCAGAAAGAAAAGCCATCTCTAAAGAAAGGCAAAAAAAGCTGGTGGAGGAGGCTAGACAGAAGCTGAGAGCCAAACCAACCGTGCTACCATCCGCGCCTCTCCCTCCATGCCCAGATGATCTCCCAGCGGGATTCCACGCAGAACTAGTGGTGTGGGAGGTGCAGAAACTAGGAAAGGAACCATTCTCCTTCAATTTCCTCCTACCCAACAGTCTGCAGAGGGTCTGCCTCTCAAAGTGATGGACGAGCTGATCGCGGTCGGTGGCTGGCTGGGGAAAAAATGGCTGGAAGAGCGGGAAACGACCCCAACCTCTTGGGGCACCGAAGCGGCCAACTATTGGCAAGATAAAATTTTTGAAATCCCCCACACTGTACAAAACTATAGGGACCAACCCCTGTGGAGGAGACGAGTATGCGACATAAGCATGCTCGCCTGGATGGCTTTTTGTAATACCCTGCTGTTCGAGCGGAACGACCCTACTTATATGGCGTACCCTCGAAGGGTAGGCGTAGATTTTGATGCCACCCTCCACGGGCGATATGACTTTCCCATGATTTATAACTCCATTGTAGCATCCTTTGACAAGGCCCTTCTTTTTACCGCAGAAAGCCTAGACGAGTCTATGATGCGCTTCCTTGCAGACTTTTCCTCATGTCCTGACCCCGCTTTTATAACCACCTGTAACTATCTTAGGCTACTTAGGCTACTTCTTAAGCAGGACTCGACTACACAAGAGCGTGGCCTGCCTGCCCTATTCTTCGACCCTAATGCTATAGATAATTGTGCCATGGCTCGTCTCATGATGAGGGCTACTCTCCTTCCCTCTTTTTGCCTAGCCCTCCTAGAGGACATGAACGACAGTCAGTTCACTAGATGCAACCACCCCTTTCTCTCCACTACCTCCCTACATGTCCGCATGAATCTAAAGAATTACATGCAGAGTCGCCAATTTTTGAGCAAGTCTCTCCATCCCCCTTCTCCCCCTCATTCCGACTAAGATACCTAGGCCTATGTCTCATCTCCAGAAAAAAAAAAAACCTAGGGATCTCCCTAGCCCCCTCCCCCACTTCACGCTTAGGGCACATCAAGGGCAGGACTTCTAGACCTGTCACCCTAAGAGTGCACCGCACCTTCAACGAAGCACGAATTGGGTCCTCAAGTGTGGGACATTACCAAGGGCCTTGCCCAAGGTTAGACCCATCTCCCAGTTCCACTGCCACAACCACCACACATTACACGGCAAGTAGGCACGCCCCTTAGGGAGTGCACAACTTTTCTTGCAGGCTATGTTCGACTCTCAAGAGATGACTATCCGCGGAAGACGATCACCACGGCACCCTTTAATGCCCCACACGTGCCGGCATCCAGCCATCCGCCTGCTGATGGCCACCATGATGGAGCCAGGTCAAGGTAGAATTGCCATTGGCATAGATCTTGGAACTGCATCATCCAACTATCCAGGCCCAATGCTTCAAAGCTCCACGGATCACCCATCGATTCCACAAGCCTGAAGACCTTCAACTCAAAACTTAAGAGCTTCAACTCAACGACAAGGATCTTCAATAGAAACCACGGGTTTTCAAGGGAAAACAACGTTCGAGGGGTTTTCTCCATAATAAATCCCTCCAATACCATCATCCTAAGGGATTTCTTATTGCTTCAAGCGTTTCTCATCCTTAAAGACAAGCGACTACGTAACCAGCGCCACAACTGTGTGGCAGAGGCCGAGTGTCTTCATGGAGCCTAAAGCACGCCGATCCCTCTCCGGGTCATCACCCCTAACCACCCACCTACCCGTTCCACCTAACAGCCGACTTGAATTGCCACCATGTCCCACCGTAGTGCCATGGGACTGGCACTTGGCTAGGAGGGGGGTAATGTTATCGTGTTTTCGTAGCACAAAGGAGCGAAAAATGGAAAAAAGGGAAATAGCAAATAAGGCGCAAGATAAAAGCAGAAGAAGGCGCCTTGACCGGCAACCAATCCTTGAAAAATTCAAATGTTTGGGCACGACCCTCAGAAAGCTTCGGTGTCGGGCCAAGGCAACGAAAGAGAAAAAAGGTGCACCATTAAAATGCGAAAGCGTCCCCGAATCTGTGTAAAAGAGCGCCAGGCTCACTCCTGTGCAAAGTGTATGCATTAGTTGGGAATAGGATAAATTAGAATGGTGGGAAATGGGAAAAAGGGCCCAGGCCACGACCGACCATGTAAAAGAGAAAAAAGGGGATGACCGCCCAAAAAGGATTTAGGGCTTTGTATATAAAGTTGAAAAGTGAATGGAAAGCTCATTCTTTGGTGTGTGGCAAAAGGAGTCTTCTTCTTCCTCTCTTCGTCTCTCCTTCTTGCTTGTGTGTGCTCTTGAGAGAGGGAGTGTGAGAGTGTGAGGGAGTGAGTGTGTGCGAGAGTGAGGGATCGAGAGGGTGAAGCTCTTCACCATCTCCTCTCCTCTTCTTCTCTTCTCTCCCCTTCTCTTCTCTTGCGCGCGTGGCTATGGAGGATGGAGCTTGGAGATGGAGGAGGCTTGAGGATGCTTGAGCTAGCATCTAGGATCGTGGAGCTACCGGAGTGCAAGAGAGAGGAGGGTACTCGATCGAGCATCAAGGTAAGCTCACTACACTCGTAGGATCGACGGCGCGTCGGCTAGGTGAGAGATAGCCATTAGAGCTCGCTTGAAACGCTTGAAAGAATAAGCGGTCCGAGGGTCTTGGCGGTTGAGCGAAAGCACCCACAATTATCTTGATTCCATTGTAACTCAAGAGACTCCTCAACATTCAGATTCCATTGTATTTTCATTTCTTTCCCAATTGTTGGGTCATTTCTAAGGCAATAATCTTGACTATAATACGTTTAGCTATTACGATATCCCAAGATGTTGGGCTTATCCACCACAAACGTACTAAAGTATGGTAGGTTTCCACCCAATTCTTTATAATGATAGCCCATAGTTGTTGTGCATCCAACCTCTTAAGTAGTTGAAACACCAAGGAATATGTTCCCTCTTTTGGTTTCATTTATCCAAGTCCTTTTGACCTCTCAACTATTAAAAACTCCCATGCTACAACATGCCATTGATATTTGTTTCCTTCATGTTTGAGTTAGTCTCCATATTAAAAGCCATCCTAGCAGACCTACCTATTGCCATACTTGCATTGTCACCCCTCATGCCAATCTCAAGAGCTAGGTGCCTCATTTCTTAAAGAAGTTTTGAACATCCACATTATGTGCCTCAAACGAGCATCCCTCTTCTTATATTCCCACATTACAAATGCATAGTTGTTGTGCATCCAACCTCTTAAGTAGTTGAAACACCAAGGAAATAATGATAGCCCATAGTTGTTGTGCATCCAACCTCTGAAGAAGTTGAAACACCAAGGAATATGTTCCCTCTTTTAATTTCATTAATCCAAGTTCTTCTTTTGACCTCTTAACACTTAAAAACTCCCATGCTACAACATTCCATCGATATTTGTTTCCTTCATGTTTGAGTTAGTCTCCATTTTCAAAGCCATCCTGGCAGACCTTTATTTGAATTTTAAGGTGTCCATACAAATGGCAAGAGGTTGACAAATTGCTGAAGGTTCAAATAAGAAATATACGCCTAAGCTATCTATATCACTAAAAATATGCAAAAAATTGATTGTTGAATATATTCTATGCAAATCAAGAGCAACCATACTGACAAAATTGCCCACTTCTCATGTCCTTTCTTCCTAGAAAATTAAATTGGATCCAAGAGCACATAATCTACCTTCAATAACCACCAATACCTTTCATGGCTTCATTAGCACATGAAACCCGATGGGATCCATTTTCATCTCCTAATGCTATAATATTGAAGCAATTGAGGCACGCTTCAGAAACCACATAGGCACAAGTCATCCAAAAGCTCACATACCATAACCAGAATCAAACTCTGTTCCTATTTCACACGCATCCATTTTCTCTCTCTGTGATGTATTTTGATTGGTGTAATTCAATTCTCTCTATGGTATCTTTGATAACTATATTGCATGAGATGTATTCTTATCACCATATTGGGATTGTACTTTTGATAATTGTAAGTTGGATTTAAAGATTTTAGCCCCCACAAGCCAACAAGTGTGATTTATGAATAGACTTGGAATGGTGCTTTGTCTAATCTTGGATAGATGTACTAGGTTATGAATAGACTTGGAATGGCACTCTGTTGGTTAGACATACTAGGTTATGGATGTAAAGAGCCAAAGTTGACTTGTGGACCTCATCACCTTGAGGAACATTGTTGGCTTAGGAAGGTTTCATAAACACCCAAATGAACAAACACCTTAGAATTCATAAACCAAAATAAATGAAAGGTGGATCAAACATGATTTGGGTGCTCCTGATTTCAAATTTGTCTGGATGCTTGCATGCATTTGATTGGTGGCAATGGCTAGCCACTCCTTTTTGTGTACTATAGAAAACTATCCACTCACCTCCTGCTTGTCAAATTTAGCATCACTATGATAGTTCTATCCCCATTGAATAATTGAAACCTCAATTAACAGCTTTGTTACACACATTTGTCCCCGAATGAATATGAAATGACCCTTAGTTATTCTAGAGTATTGATCTAAATGGCAAAAACTTTTTTCTTAATTTGTATGGTTAGGTCCCTTACGAATTACATGGACGTAGCTCAAAATGGATGTTTTCTAACATCGTCACTCTAGAATGAGTTGTGATAAAGAAGTAAAAGTGGAGTTCTTGTCTATGGCTAGAGCGCCATCCAAGCTTATAATGCCACCCTTAAATTCATTTGGAGAACTATTCTATAAGAATTAGTACCGGCCAAGGCATCACAATGGGTTGTTGAACTATGTTGCTTTGTATTTTGTATTTTTCTTTTTTATGGTTTTAATAGTGATAGAGTGTAACTCCTCCTCTCTAGGGACCTCTAAAAGTTAGTCCATAAGGGGCCTTACTAGGAGATCCCAGGGTCTTTGAATTATCTAGAGTATACAACATATGTGTCCTGCTATTATTATAATAACTACTAAAGGAAGATTACGACTCTTGGACACTTGTTATCACTATGGCACTCAAAGGCAAGCGCCATGTTGCTCATTTAAAGAAGTTATACAAATACCAACATTTTCTCCTAACAAGAATAATAGGATATCTCAAAAAAATTGGATCATTTCAACCATCTAGTCATTAGTTGAAACACTATAACTATTCAAAATCTTGATGGTTTCTCATCCAAGACTCATAGGGTGCTAAACCAAGATTATGTTTACATTGGCATGTCCAAGCTTGCAAGGGTGAGTATTTTACTATTGTTCTTAAATTAACCAGGATTTGTAGACCAATTCATGTAAGGAGTGCATGAAAACCTATAATGTTTTTAATCCAAACATTGCCATGTGTGCCATTATACAATATCCTATGTCTGCATGAAATATTAAAACATGTGCATTAAATGGTTACATCATCCAAAAAAGTTAGAGAAAAGTAAGTAATATTGCACAAAATAGGTATGTAACTACTTGGTTTGAGGCCTCCTTTTTCCACAACACGGTGGTCATTTCCAACATTTAGTGCTCGGATAAACAAGCCCACGACTATATTTAGATATGGCCTTTTGACTAAAAGTGAAGAGGCTTGCATGTGTGTGTATCTATGTGCATGTGTATGCATGTGCACACATGTTTATGTGTGTATGTGTGCACGCATACATGCAGACACATGTGCATGCAACATGTTCATATGTGTGTGTGGGGGGGTTAGAAAATCTAGGTTCACCTCCATATGGTTACTTTCAATTTCATTAATTTTTGTATTGTGTTTACGAGCTAGATTAAAGCTTGAATTTCTTATAATTTCCTATACATAGAATTTTGAGAGAAGGTAGAAAATTCTCTATGTACTTAAAGTTCCCTACTATTACAATTAGGAAGTGGCATTCTTATATAATTCTTTTATATAGGGAATTTTGAGAGAACATAGGAAATCTTCGTAGTGACCTATGTTTCCCTACAAGGAGAAGTAGGGAATTACGTTCATGTATACTCTTATATAGGGAATTTTAAAAGAAGATAGTAAATAGTCTATATTGACCTTTAATTCCCTACTATTAGATGTGGGGAATCTCATTCCCTAGTTTTATATAGGGAATATGTGCATACACACATAGGAAAAATTGCAACATTTCCTACATTTCATAAGATTTCCTATATAGCGATTGATTAAAAGTCCCTTGTGGCTTGGTATAGGCCATTTTACCACACAAAATGCATATGAGAGGCTATCCACTAATTGATATCATTGATATATATATATATATATATATATATATATATATATATATATATATATATATATATATATATATATATATACACACACACACACACACACACACACACACATACATACCCCACATGGTATAGGCCATTTTACCACACAAAATGCATATGAGAGGCTATCCACTAATTCATTTTTGACATGTTTATCTGTACACTTAACAAAGGAATTCATTGTATTATGATATGCATATTTTTTTGTTTAAGTTTTGATATTTTCTATATTGATGTGAATTTTGGTTTGAGTTAACATTTTTGTTCTATAACATTAGCATTTAATCTTAATTTCCTAGACACTTTCAATCAACCACGAAACATTTTGACAAGCTTTGACTTATTGAAATGGAGTTGGGAAGTTTAATCATGCAAAACTAGCATGGTTTGGTTAGAGTTACATTTTCATTAATAGATTTTCAAAAATTTTAAGGCACCAAATGTTTATTCTTTAATTTCCTGTTTTTACTCCCCCCAACCCAAACTAACATATATGTTGTGAACATTCTCTATGATGTTTGATGATGGAGAATTTGAAGATATTAAATATTAATGAGTTTTTCTACTAGGTGCGGTAATTTCAAGGGTTCTTCAAGTAAACTAGAGCTCTCAAAACTTACAACCATGGGTGTAAAATCTTATGTTTTTTAGTGTTAATAAGGTATATATTAACTATGGACACAAAATCAAAATATTTAAAAGCATGTGCATTGTAGGATTAGTTCCATTGAGATACTTTAATTGATTTCAGTAGTTGGGGTAAATACACAATTAACAGTTGTATCACTAGTATCATTCAATCTCCCACACTATAAAGATAGATATACAAGGCATTCCAATCTATGTTGCGAATTCAGGAGGGTGTTACCTATCTTCAATATGGTCTTAATTTGGATGCTTCATATAGCATACATATTCCGTACATCACAATTTGCAACAAGTTGCATTTCAGTAGAGTGACATTTCATTTGCATTATATCTAGCTATGTACATCTGATGTTTTGAAATTTGGATGCATAAGTGGAGACATTGAAGAGTATCTGTATTTAGTTAGATAGGTAAAATAGCAATGTAGTTCTATCAAAAAACATGTTGGATTGCCATACTCATGTAGATGAAATGGTTGGATAGTAATTATGTTAAAGAACAAATTGGACTCTTCTAATGACAAGGCATATTTGGCTCCATTTAATCTAGCAAGGTACCTCTCTTTACACATGGACTAGATTGTCAGGTTCATATCTAATGCAATTTCCTTATTTTATGAGCAAAGGGAAGTAGCTTCTCTTCCTTTTACTCACAAATAAAGTAAAGAAAGTGGGATACTCTGATACCATGAAAAACTTACACGACATAGTGGATAAAACCTAAGCAAGAACTAGAGAATACATAACAAATATGTGAAGAATATAAACTTCTTTAATGCCAAACAAACTCATACAAAGATGGCACTATCCACTTGTGCACTTTCCATGTGAAGCTTAGATAACGATCTAGATAGATGATAGACAAAGAGATTAAGGCTAGTTCGAAAATCTTTCATAGACCTTGTAAATAACAAACCAAACATAAACCTCGTAAATATGCCATTTAAACATGTTGGCAAATGAGTAAGTAAACCCTTGGAAATTACATAGATCCATAACATAAATATTGTACCCTTCACAACAATCCATTGTGTGCACTTTGGGAAACTCTTGTTATTTACGTCTTTTAGCATATAAACAATCGTTTCTTAAACCATGTATCAATTGAGCAACAAGAATATATTTATTGAGTCCTATTATTTAACTGATTACTAATTCTTTATGTTAATGGTGCAATGGCCCCTTACATACTCCATGTATATATAGAAGGAGGGGAGGTTCATTGGTACAAGATCAAAGATTGAGTACGAAAAACATTGCCCTCATAAAAACAATTTATGAGCTCAACTAGAACTTAGAGGCTTGAACTTCCAATACTTATAGCAAGACTTCACCTAGCCTAAGCGTGATTGCATGCTAGTTTATTTAAGGAAAATGTTATTATAGGAGATATAGTTTTTATTATGTCACTAGATCAATGTGCCGTAGTTTGGAAGGGGACCAAATAAGTCTAAAAAATATTTTTTCTTTTGTAATGACTCCACACTCGAGGGGACACTTCAAGGTCTAGATCCATTGAGTTGAAAATTTGATGAGATTCTTACTACTTTTCTTTTACTATGAAAGAAAATATCCACCTTATCAAGAAAACGATATCATATAGCAATTAATCATTGACCTATACACGTGCTCCTCTTATTACTTTCATATGTATGGAAAGAAAATGTATTCGAAATGTATATGAACTGTGCCTTAGAGTACATGCACATGGCTATCTAGCTGATGCTTAAGCCTATTTGTTGTGATGTGTATTACCAATAGATTGAATGAAATAAGCATGACAAGTTAGATTCTATGTATGAACTCCATTTGATTTACTATACATAGTTATTTAACTAGTTGAGAAAACATGGCTATGTGAGATGTTATATAGAAATTCACCTTGCTTTGCTACGGAGACACTTACTTAACTTGTTATAGCTTTGCTCACTACAAGGAAATGAAGACATAATGATGATCACTTTTGACGCGAATTGCCACATAACAACACATCTATAGAGAGGTGTATACTGATTGTTTTAACGACGAGATGATAATTTTTTAGATGAATGATTTTGTCACTTCAAGCGTTAATATATAACCCATATCTTGTAGTAGCTTTTACGTAGGGAAATTTCAATTTAAAAATCCCCAATTGCTAAGCAGAAGAATTTGCGCATTTACTAGGTATGGGTCTTAGATTCTAGCCTGGTATCTTAAGTCCTTGTCTAAAGTCTCCTCCGGAAGTGTTTAATTGGTAGCGATTAGTAACTCAAAGAGAATTCGTCATAAGCGGCCAAATATGGCTAGAGGTTTTCATTTTGAGCGGGTCCATTAAATCAACGCAGAAGTCGGTACGTGATTATCGTAGCACGTATAAGGGGAGTTGCCCCACTTCATCATTGTCATTCGCTGTTCAATAGTATGTCCCTCTGATTACTCCTGACACTCATTTCCAGTACTCTTAAAACCCTGCGTTTGTCCGGCAGCATGCAGAAGAAGTCGTGGGCTGATCTTGGCGAGGAAGAGGATCTGGAAAATGAGATCTTCACCACGCAGAAGAAGTCCTGGACTGACCTTGCTGAGGAGGAGGATATGCAAGATGAGGCCTCGACGACGCCTATTTTACCGCGACTACCGCCGATGTGTGAGGTTGATGTTATCGATCATGCGTCGTTGCAGCTGCAGGAGTCCGAAGTTGATACTAAGAAAGATCGCCATGATGAGATTCTGCATGCCGAGATGGCCTTGGAACAGCTCGGAGTCACCGATCTGGTCGCGGCAGATACTGGCGTCCATAAGGTACTGGAAGACCTTGAATTGAAAAGCACCGGGCTGCAGGTCGACGTCGACGATAAAGCCGACATCCAGTACAAGAAGCAGTTCCCCCCCTCTCTAGATCATGATCAGGAGCTGCAGGCCCGCCAGGGCACTGCCAATAACAGTGATGTAATCGTCATCGGCGAGGTCCTGGTCAAGCTTGGTGTCACGTGTGATACCGGTATTGTCTTTTTGGGTGACGCTTTAAAGAAGGTTCCGGAGAAGCAGACGTCAAACATCTAACTTTCCGCTAGTGGCCTACAGTTGGGTAGCTCTTGCCCGTTCTCGCCAGTAGATTACGATGAGGAGGTTGACTGGCGCGGCACCGAGAATTGCAACATGATGACAATCGGCAGCTTTCCGGTCCAGCTGATTGACATGGATGATATCGTTGAACAAGAGATTAATGAAGACGTTAAGAAGCTGGCCAAAGAACAAGCTGCAGAACGTGAAGACGAGGTTGGATCAAAATTATCATGCAAGAACTTTCCATCCTTAGCAGAGGCATACGGTGGTCAAGGATGTAGCACTAGGATGTTTCCGTCGAGTTCCCGTCGAGGGGCGCTACCGCTATAAATGATGACGTGAAAACGGATGCAGCACTCTCTTTGCCAAATATTGCAGCGGCTAATGCAACTGCTGCCGCGCTCGACACGAAGGAGGACATGAAGTACAGCACCAAGCTGAAGCAAGGGGCCGCAGCCATGCCTACGTCGCCACGTCCTCGCTCACGTCACGATCAGCAATTACGACAATTGTCAGCTAGAGTTATTTCAGAAGGCATTCGTGGCCACCCTTGTAGGCCTACTCCTGAAACTCAAAGGCAATATAGGTGCTGATTCGGAGTTGCAGTTACACAGTCTGGTCCTGACAGGGAGGGAAATCACGGAGATCCGATTCTACCTGCCCCTGCCGTAAAGCCGGATGTGGATGTTGATGAGGACGGCTATAAGAAATATTACCGCGGCCGAAAGCGCAACTAGTACGTCAGTACTAGTAGAGCTCCTGCACCAACTGCGAATGACGAGGAACATGCCGATGATCAGAACGCCAGCAATTCCTCCGCCAATACCAAGGAAATCGAGGGTGAGGATCCACAACCGCCTGCCAGGTCTAGTACGTCTACAAGTGAGCCTGGATTCGCCCAACATGACGGGCAACTGGTCAGTGATGAGAATGTCACTGCGCCGACCGATACAATGGAGGAGGAGGAGGATCAACATGCTCTTCATGATGACCACGATTCAATTACCGTAACCACCTCTCTGCCGCGGTCTAGGAACCATCGCCGTAAGCAACTGAAAGCAAAGAGGAGGAAGATAAAAAAGCAGCACTGCATGGATGTGGAACCTGTCGAAGCCTCCGATGTTTCAAACCTATCCATGCTCTGTCGACGTGTTTTCACACTCTTTTGGACGATTCTTGCATGGCCCGCTAAGATTGTGTCTGGACTGTGGTTTAGGAGGCTTTAACTATGACTAGAAATTCAAGCTTATAAGCTCGTATCTGTTGGCTGCGATTCAAGGCCTCGATACAGATTTCATATTGTCAGTTCTGAGATTTGTAAAGCTTATTAAACTTCAAGAATTCACGGGTTTCCGTTTATGATGTGTTTTGTTCACTCAACTACCACCTCTCTTTCTTTTTCTCTCTCTCTCTCTCTCTCTCTCTCTAAGCATTAAGCATTGATTTGGTTGCACAAGACAATAACAAAATTTCCCCGGCCTACTCTATGATGCAAACAAATACTAGGGATTTCCAGAACATTCTCAACTATCCAAATGTCATGCACTTAAGCCTTAAGCTTACATGTTGTATAACACAACCAAAAATTACAAATTAGCATGCATTGTCATATTCACATGTGTAGAATCAATGAATGGAGAGATATTCACTGGTTTTCTTGAGAAAGGCGTTTCCTTAAGAGTTTCCTAGTTAGAAACTTTTAGGATATCCAAGCAAGGCATATCTACAATTCAACATATCTGCAATCTAAATGATGATCGATGATGATAAAGTGAACTTCTTCTATGCTTAAAATTCATAACATACAAATACATCAAACCTAAACATGAAAAGAACATGAATCAATAATTCAAGAGATACTACATAGATATACTTTTCTTGATTATGTTCTTCTAGAAATTGGTTGTAATCGATCAAGATAGCTTTGATACCATCTTGAGATGTAGAGAGAGAAGATATATAGAGATGAGATAGGGAGAGAAAAGTCACTACCTGTTATAAAAACATCCCATCATGGACCTAGAGGCAACAAGCTCGTGTAAATCCACTAAATCCACTCACTAGCCTAGAACATGTAAGGAGTGCATGCAACCATAGCTATGGAACCTCCTCCATTAGGGTTTCCCCCAAAGATCTATAGGCAGATCTTATGTTGACATAAAACTTGCAAGGAATCAAAGGCCTTACCCTTATGTATTCATTGCTTGTTCCTCAAGAGAGAGAGAGAGAGAGAGAGAGAGAGAGAGAGAGAGAGTCTTGGTAGGCCTTCATTAACATTGGAATATTATTATATGTTAACATCAAGTGTGATATATAAATTGCAACATACTCATATAATTTCTCATGTTTTTACCATACACGAAACCTATGTTTTTAGCATTCATGGTTCTACCATCAATCACTTGTTACTATAGTGTTTATTAAGTATCAAAAGGGGATGCTAGAAATAACAAGGCCACTCTATAAAGTGTATTGTGGTTTCTCTCATGAGGGTCATCGATTATATTATTGATACTTTACATTGTGTTGGTACCAACTAAGTGCATCATCTTGTGCTATTGTAAGAAGACACTATGTTCCTCAAGAGAAGAGATTACTAACTAAAGAAGATAGTGGAATAGCTCTCTCTAAACTAACTAAGTATGATTAAAGCCCTTTCCAATAAATTTGTATTTGATCCATTGTGGAACCTTCTTCTTAGAGGGTATTTGCCCATGAGAAACATGAGAAACAATAGCCATACCTTGAAATACTCAAGACTCACAAGGTGTCTTCATTGAGGATTCATTCATCACCTCAATTTTTTATTTCATTGAATGCTTTGGGATTCAAAGAGGATATATTTGTTATTAATGAAAATATTAAATTGATCTATCAATTCTCTCAAAATGATATAAAATTTTGAGAAACTTGTATAATCACAAGAAATTAACTAGGTATCCTTGTAGCTAATTATTTTTGGATACTCTTGACACATGTGCCTTAAAGAACCAACCCATTTGGCTTGTGGCTTTAATATGTATTACGATTTTTGTTACAATACTTCTAAGCTCAATTATGTTGGATCATAGGCAAGATGGGCAATGTGTCCTTAAACTCTAATGTGATTTGGGATAATGAGAGTAAGTGCAATAAGCTTATGCATGTGAGAAAATTAAAAACGTCTAACCTTATCAAGATGGAATGCCACATCATTCTTTGTAAGTTTTATATGTTTCGTTGGAGGCCAGTTATGTTAAAGTTTTTCATAGAGGTAGACATGTTGATGCTGAGTTTAGGACATTACCCTTATGGAAAAGAGGATCTATGTTATCTCTTTTTGTGATGCACATGCACAAGAAAGATGTGAAAGAATATGCACAAACGGCATATATAATAAGTTCTAATATCCATAAGTATTAAGCTAGGTCACATGGTGCTCAATATTAAATTGTTAATCAATATAATTACCTTGACTGGGCTTGTTGCACCACTAAATAATCTTTAGAGGAGTAAGTGGAAGAGTTTTACCAAATTTTGTAAAAGGGGATGAGAAGAAATGTTTTATTATTGAGTAGCCACTTAATTTAAGTCTAATTTTTTGGGTGACCACTTCCCACAAATTATGGCTTGGTACGACTATTTATAATCTCCAATAAAGTATATATTCTGGATATGGATATTTGTAATTCTCTAGTATGAAATGTGGAAATCGAATTCCCTAGTGTGGCCTACAATTCCCTACTATGCTAGGTGGAAAATGGGATTCCCTAGTTTTATATAAGAAAATCATACATGCATCCCTAGGATTCCCTACCATGAGATGTGGGGAATGTAATTCCCTAGTTATATATATAGGGAATCCATGTATACATACATAGGAAAAATGAGAGAATTTTCTATAGTTCATGAGTTTTCCTACGTAGAAAGTTTTCAAAAGCTCCTTGTGAAAGAAAATGGGGATACATGGTGGAGCATCTCCTCCTTTATATATGCAACCAGCTCATGCAATGAAAGAGAAGAAGAGAGAACATTTGAGTATTGTGCATATTGTGTGCCTTCCCTTTGTAGCCATGGAGTTCCCTGTTTATTATAATCCTACGTAATTATTGTGTCAAATCAGTTTGTACACACCATGATTAGCCCCACATTAAGATTGTTAACAATAATGATCGATGGCTAGAGAAAGACGTTGATCAAAGACAAATACATTATCTATGTAGTTCAAGGGCCTAGAGTAAAACCGTACTTGGTCTATAATTTGACTGCATTTGTATATATTTGTGTTTGACTATGGGTTCATCATTCTACTCTCGTGGAGATATGAGCCACACCCATTTCATACTATGAGATACAATTAAGTGACTCTAAATCTAAAGTTAGAATGCCCTATTGCACAAGCAACTCGGATTGTTGAATGCATTTTTTGAAGTAGTCCAAGGGCTCAATAGCAAGGTAGGAGGCAAGGGCCAAGCTATTGAACATATGTGTTTCAATAATAAATATAATCATTCCCATTTGAGGAAGCTAAGTTCAACAACTAGATAGCCCCTAGTAGGTCACTATTCCTAGTAAACGGATGTCTAGTGTTAGTTTCACAATAGCACATAAAATAATCCTTTGACACTTTTACATCATCTTAGTGACCAACACCTAGAATTATTTTAACATATGGATATTGTGAATTTTTTGGTTTCAATTTTATTGTATATTTCTATTATACTAAGATAATTGGATACATAGTTTACATGTACTGACATTTAGTCTTATCAAAAGTTTCTAAGGCCAAAATCTTACGATAATCATTACTATATTTTGTATGCTAGGAATGCAATAACAAGAAATCATGTATACAACAAAAAAGTCCATACCAGTTTCAAGGGCTTTAAATTATTTGTTTGATAGGCTACATTAGTAGAGATATGCATGTGCTTCATCATAGGATAGAATGCGAGAAGCCTTCACCAAGAGATGAACTGATGTGCAGGTTCTAGTCAGGCATTTGATTTAGTGCCCACCTCTAGCCATTACTGACATGGGAGAAGCCACAAGGGCATGACAATGGCATATGCAATCCCCAAATATCCAACAGTTTGTTATTTTTGACAGGAGTAAGGTCAAATTGAATGGATATCCATTATGTTATGAAAGATCAGGAATTTGAGACATCGTCTTGCCTAGCTTTTAGGCATCATACACCACTGTTAGAGAGTACCTGGGAATTAAAAGTAGGATTCACCAGAAAACGAAGGAAAATACATGCCAAACAAGAAATGCAAAGATGCCATGTAATCCCAAAAAGAGCATTGATGCTATTTGTCATGAGAGAGCTCATAGATGAAAATGTTCATGAAAAAGGTTGAATTGTTGGACACCAGAGGATCTATACAGTTTGCATTTGAGGCATTTGGTTAGGACTAACACACCCTAGTAGGTTCAGTTCAAAGATGCTTATATTGGCTTGCATTGGATTGTTCGGTGCTTGAAGAAGGCTCATCAACATTGGTGATTATGGTGAGGCCAATATGACATTATTATTGCTTCACAAAAAAAAGAAAGAATGGTAGAGGATGGGGAGGGTCTCAGTGCAGGGCAAAATTCGCAAAGAAAATTGTCATTGAGATAAGTTGGTTTTACAACAAATCATAGTTAGCAATTGGGAGTTGGTTTTAATGCTTGCATTGCACAGTACATGTGCCTATTTTTGGAAGCAAGCAAGCTTAATGAAAGCATTTGACACATTTCCTCAAGGTGAGTGGGATGATGTACCATTGGCATTTCTTTAATAGGATCAAATGCAAGCTTAAAATTGAAGCAACTTTGGTAGGTGAGTCCTTGCAATGCTTGGGGGTGAAACACATGTTCTTGTCTAGCACCTCCATTTCTCGCCCTAGAGCAATGGCGCCATGGGCCATACATTGGCAAGATTACTATATCACTCTTTCGGGACAACATAGAAAGAATGTGCTCGATGTTGTGCTCTTTGCAGGAACTAAAGTAGCTACCCAAAGTGGTGCACATGTTGCAAGGGTTTTAAGAATCATTGTTATGTTGTACGGAGGAAACGAGCTTTGATCGCCCAATGAATCATAGAGGGATGACAATTTGTTTGCCCAATACGACTACTAAAACACACCATTAGGGGCCACTATGTGCCAAAGCACTTTGTACATTGATCAAGCTAGGTAGTATTGGCTTGAAAATTGAAGTGCCAGAGAAGCATTGGAAAGGTATGAGGCTCTCGGAAACACTTGGGAGAACCAATCCTCAAAAAGATCGCACAAACACAAAAATATGCAAGCATATTTGTATGCTAACTCTTAATAACGATGTCTTGGAAGTCTTTTAAGGACTCTCCACCCAATTCAATGGAGGGGTCAGAAGGGGTAGGTTTATTAGTACAGTTATGGTCTTCTTACAAGGCCTAAATTTGATCGGATGCCCGATTCAAACTGGCAAGACGGGCCTGTTGACAGAAAGACCGCCATGTTTGAAAGCTCGATGTAGGATTAGGATTGCCGCACGGTTCTCCGCTCGACACCACCATGCAAGAGTTGACATGCATCGCATTATTATGCCCCTTGCATGCCATGTTTAATCTATTGGGACATGCTTGATTGAGCTGTTAAAGGTTTGAGCTTCATCTTGAAAGTAGTGCCATCCTGATGTGCGAGATCTCTCTCACATAATGGAAATCTCTTTATTAGCAAGGTAGCCACTCTTGCGTACCTTCTTGTGCTCTATTCTGCTAGAACACTCCCCACAAACAAAGGACTTGTTCCCTTGCCATAGCCTCATCACAAGTATAATATTGACACAATGCTAAGAATAGCACCTAGCTTGTCTACACCACCACCATATTACTTTTTAGAAGAGACACGACTGATCTAAAAGCTAGTAGTACATGGAACTTTTTTACTGCTATTCCTAAAAACATTATGCTACCACTATTCAAGGGAATCTGAATTTCATGAAGGAGTGATGGTTGGGTAATGGCAAACAAGATGTAAGCTTATTAGTGTAACATACCGTGCCATGGATTTAACAAATGTTTATCTTGAAGGAAGTCATTTGAACCTTTAATGGATTAGTTGCAATAAAAGCATGAAGACTTGCTTCACTATTGTGGTAATTTATCAAGTTATTTGACAAAGGGCCAGACTCTCAAACAACTAGAATTGATGGGGTAACATACTAAGGTTATGATGGGGTAACCTACTAAGTAACCTTATGTCTACACCTACATTTACAACAATTGGCTACCTTTGAGTGGATAATCTATGGTATTATATTAAATCCTTATGTTGAGATGGCTACGAGCCTTCAATGCCAAGTTTTTGTGGTGCAAGCATTAGGTAAAGATATACACAACACATTTTACGACATATGATATTAATACATCAACAGACAAATGCAATGTGTACACATGTGCATGCACATGCATATGCACACATGCTCCCGCATGCATGTATGCATGCACACACATGCATATACAATAATTTGCCTAGCTTGCTATAGAGACACAATCATACACAAACTTATAGTTATTACTTAAGTCTTGATATCCAAACTTTTACATGCCTCACCCAAATTCTTTAATTGTGTGCTTTGTTCTTTAAAACTCTCTTCTATGCTTCTCACACATTCATAGTTGTATACACTTTGTGGTGTCTTATAAGCACACCAAATCTTGATTGATCGTACTTGAAAATATACATATATAGGTGGCATGAGGATACAAGAATATAACAACAAATTCAAGCCTTCTCACTTCATCTTAACAAAATTCGCACCTCATCTTGTTCTAGTTACGTAGCATTATGTTAGAGCACCTTCCCACAACCCCTTTTCCCGATGATCTGATGCACCTTGTCTCCACATTCCCATTTAAACAATGATGCCAAATTTGAAATGAGCATGAATAGTTGGGTAACTTTTTCTTATATGCAAAAGTTACAAAACATACAACAATAGCTATTGTTGCTTTTGGTGCATTTCAAAAAGGGGCAGGGGCAATGTGGGAAAGTCCCCTTAGCTCCTATTTTGTTCAACGTTGCAAACTCCTATATGGATGGCATGGGAATACAATAATTTAGCAACAAATTCAGCCCTTCTCACCTCATCTTAACAAACTTTGCACCTCATCTTGTTCTAGTTACGTAGCATTATGTTAGAGCACCTTCCCACAACCCCTTTTTCCAATGGTGTCTCCTAGCACTAAGAGTGGCAAGACTACGTGCATTTTTGTGCCCTCCCAGAAGGCATTAACATGTAAGGACTTGGGCCTTGAGTGTAGCATCAAGCTAGGTATCTAAGTCACTACACTATGGTCATGTAGGTCAGCTGCTTCTTGCTCAGTTGGTCCTTCCACCCACTTCTTCAACTCCTGCCACAACATTAGGAGCTGCCGAAGCATGTCTCCTAAGTGCAAAGTCACAGGGGTTGTCACTAGTGTCCTAAGAAGGTTGTCAACTACTTGCTGCCCTCCTAATTCCATGTTTCTTGGCCAATGGCTATGGCTTGTGGCACTTAAGCTTTGTCTATGCGGTCCTACTCGAGGTGCAGATGCATCTCTTCACTTCAGTTGCATAGGTAAAACTGGCATGCTCACACTAGAGAGCTCATCGATTTCATCTTCTAGAATGGGGTCCGTATCCTCCAAGTTCTCTTGGGCTTCTCTCACCCACTCCTTAACCTTATTTATGGCTTCAAGCTAGCGTTTTGGGTTGGGGTACTCCCCAACCTTGGCACTCCCCTTTTCCACAGTCTTCAAAGCAAATGTTTCCACTTCTACATCTGTGACCTTTTTCCTGGTGGTCAAGGTTGGCTACAACGTCTGCCAGAGCGACCTTCAGTGGTGTGCTATCCTTGTTTGCTAGTACAATAGTACAAAATTGAAGGAACCATGACAAACATAATGGCCATGTTCTGTAGTAGCTCACAGACCTCTCATTTATCAGGAGGATTCACCAATAGCTTTTCATTTATTAGAAAAAAAAAGTTCCAATCACTACCTGAGTTGGACTTGGTATTGTTAATGGATCCGCAGTTGCTGCTCCTATTACATGACCATCTGGCCCTGCCAGTTGTTATGCAAGTGTCTCCTTTATTAGTCAAAAGGAAACATCTAGAAAGACCTATACTAACCTAGAAATCCAACAAAAAATATGGTATATATATGAATCTAATGTCAACTAAGTAAATCCAATGTCATCAAATTAACAACATACTAATGCAACAAAAAATATGGTATATATATGAATCTAAAACCATTTAAAATTTCATCACAAAAGTGAAGAATAGACTTAGAGAGAAAAGAGTGCTTACATTATAAGCTTACTTTTGCTTTGTCATATTGAATATGTCATTCGAACAATGCAATACATCATCCCTTGCATCCCAACCTCCAAATAGGTTATAAAACAATCATGCAAGCCCCTTTTCTAAGCCAAAAAAAGGATCATTTCAGATTGTAAATCACTTGCTCTCCCAATGCAAATACAATGCTTCTAGCTTCATTGTGTCTGCTCAGTGTATCCACCAATTACTAGATAACCAAATACTAAATCTTCTTTAGTTCTGCATTTAGATCCGCTAGTTAAAAAACATGGCTGTTCAAAGCAAATGCTTTACTCAACCATGCCTACATTCAAACCAAGTCTAGTTTCAAATGTGAGAGCAACCATGCTGAAACAATAAAAGCAAACTGTACAACAGGTGCACAAGAACATGAGAATTACTAAGCATGACTTTTGTATGAAGTGGACATCTCAATTAAACCAACATTAATAGGTTGGAGAGCGTGGTGCGAAATTTGGACTCTGAAGCATTTGTAAAATGACAAATGTAGACCTCAGCACACTCATCTCGCACACAGAAGACTCTAAGTTTTCTAAAATCAGAACCTGTAGTCACCATGCTAGTTGTGACTTGTAAGTGAAGGTCTCCATGCTGTGCGACATCAACTTCAAGGATTTCACCCACATTTTTCAACCGGTCTGCTAGAGTCTATAGTTGGTGTAAATTTGCTAGCCACAAGCTTTTTCAAAATGAAAGCAGAGACAATCAAGTTGCATGAGAATATAATTTAGCATATCAATAAAGTGAATGAGCATGTATCATCCCTTCCATTTCAAGGGTCTATTGATGCAGAGTGCCATTGCTAGACATCATCGCTCTCATTTTGTGATGGTATGCAAGCCCCCGGAATGACACCTGGTCATACATGCTCCATCTAGTCTTAAGGTAGGAGATACCATGGAATGAAATGTAATCAAAATGGAAAACACTGCTCTCAAGAACATGTGCCTATGATGATACAAGCTCAATATACCTTGGTAATGGTAGGAGCGGTATGAAGCAGCCTCCATTTCTTGAGTAGACACAACATCACAACACGAACGTGCATACATTAGCCCTTTGCAGCTAAGTGGCGTGTTGTTTCGCTAGGTGTGCCTACACATGGTTAAGAGTGTTGCAATTTTAATAAAATTCTTAAAAACTGTAAAGTTCACAGATTGTTGTGCTCTGTAAAGCAAAGATATGGTAGTGTTGAGGTATGGTGAGCGAGCAAGAGAAAGAGATGACAGCCACATTCCTGACCATATAACTCGATTAATAATTTCCAAGCTCAATATGTAGATGTGACCAATCTCGAATTATGTGAACCTTTATGATACCTCAACTAGGAAAAATGACAATGAGATTGTAAACAATGCATGACAGTAAAAAAAAAATCCCTTGACCAGGCAGTGACACCAAACCTTGCAATAATGATCGATCCCTAAATCTGTTGTGAGTCACAAAACAAATACTGCTGAGCAAGCTATGTACTAAAGGAAAAATGCAGTCTTTCTATAAAGATTCAAGGTTTAACTCACCTACCTAGACAGTGGCTCGATCACAGATTAGCGTCTCTAGCAAAGGACATATAAAGGCCCAGGGGTATGTAGCAGGAGGCATGCAAATGGAGCTCGAATATTTGCACGACACACAGAGATCGACACTCGCGTACGCTGACACTAGCAAATCTTCCAGATGATGATGCCTTCTTTCTTGGAACAACACATGCTATTGAATATGTCTTTGTCATCCTTGCATCCTCCACTTTCACGGACTATGTAGTAGATGTTGTCGATGATGCTCTAGATTTCCTTCACAGAGGCCTTGATCTAGTGCAAGGAGCACACGAAAAGGAAATCTCATATGGAGAAGCAATCACCGCGCGCCGGCTTGTCCTGAACCAATACTCGTAGTCTTGCTTCTGCCCTCTTCAAAATAAAAAGATGCTTCTTTGTGTTTTTTTTTCTATTGTCCTTGCTAATTTTAGCACTATGCTTCTACCAATGCATGATATGGCACAAATCCTTCAAGCTGTGAATATGGACTACAAGCCCTCTACAATACATATTACTTTCCCTATTGTGTATTATGGAGATGTCATATGCGTTGGGTGAAACGATGATGACGAGCTACTTACCTGAGTGCCAAATAATTTATTTGTGCAATAGAAGCCATAACATCTCAAGGAAGTGCAATTCTTCCATTAGTAGTGTCCAAACTAGTAATATAAGGTAGCCTATTTTGGTTCAAATTTTCTTTCCAATCAAAAGTACCCTCAATCCAGGATTCCTCTTGAATAGTGGTTTTCTCTTTTGTTAGCTTGCCATGTGACTTTAGATGCATTGGTACCAATCTATTTTCCCCAGAACAACCCTCTTCTACTTGCGGATTAATCATTCAGATCGGTCCTAGTTTCGATGGCTACAACCCTACTTGTTTTTTGCATGAAATTACTACCGCAACACTTTATAAACCAAATGGAATCAATTTCTATCTTCAAACCTTATGGAGGTGGTTGAGATCAATCATGCTGGTGTAGGTTCAAGCTCTTGGATGAGCGAGTCTTTGCCTAGATGCTCTCTAGAACTCTATTATAGGGTTCTTACAAGGATTTGAGGTCCAACAAGTCAAGGGGGACTAATTGCAATCTTGAGGGACAAACATAATGATATATTTTATCTTTCATGCGATGATCAATGAAGGGACATATTTAGTGAATGTGATGCAAGTTTGAATCATGTCACATCTCACATCTAGAGAGCCATCAACTCGAGGGGAATCAGTACGATGAAATTAAAATCATGCATGATATGAACATCCTATAAAGAGGTTTTTCTCTCATGTTGTTGTTTGTCGATTTTTGTTGGGATTATTTTGCAACTTTCACCAAACATCTTCCAATTGGCACACCACAACTCAAGTGTGAGTAATTGTTGGGAAATTTCTAAGGCAATTATCTTGATTCCATTGTAACTCAAGAGACTCCTCAACATTCAGATTCCATTGTATTTTCATTTCTTTCCCAATTGTTGGGCCATTTCTAAGGCAATAATCTTGACTATAATACCTTTAGCTATTAGGATATCCCAAGATGTTGGGCCTATCCACCACAAACCTACTAAAGTATGGTAGGTCTCCACCCAATTCTTTATAATGATAGCCCATAGTTGTTGTGCATCCAACCTCTTAAGTAGTTGAAACACTAAGGAATATGTTCCCTCTTTTTGTTTCATTAATCCAAGTCCTTTTGACCTCTCAACTATTGAAAACTCCCATGCTACAACATGCCATCGATATTTGTTTCCTTCATGTTCGACTTAGTCTCCATATTAAAATCCATCCTAGCAGACCTACATATTGGAATTTTAAGTTGTCCATACTTGCATTGTCACCCCTCATGCCAATCTCAAGAGCTAGGTGCCTCATTTCTTAAAGAAGTTTTGAACCTCCACATTATGTGCCTCAAAGGAGCATCCCTCTTCTTATATTCCCACATTACAAATGCATAGTTGTTTTGCATCCAACCTCTTAAGTAGTTGAAACACCAAGGAAATAATGATAGCCCATAGTTGTTGTGCATCCAACCTCTGAAGAAGTTGAAACACCAAAAAATATGTTCCCTCTTTTGGTTTCATTAATCCAAGTCCTTCTTTTGACCTCTCAACACTTAAAAACTCCCATGCTACAACCTTCCATCGATATTTGTTTCCTTCATGTTTGAGTTAGTCTCCATTTTCAAAGCCATCCTGGCAGACCTTTATTTGAATTTTAAGGTGTCCATACAAATGGCAAGAGGTTGACAAATTGCTGAAGGTTCAAATAAGAAATATACGCCTCAGCTATCTATATCACTAAAAACATGCAAAAAATTGATTGCTGAATATATTCTATGCAAATCAAGAGCAACCATACTGACAAAATTGCCCACTTCTCATGTCCTTTCTTCCTAAAAAATTAAATTGGATCCAAGAGCACATAATCTACCTTCAATAACCACCAATACCTTTCATGGCTTCATTAGCACATGAAACCCGATGGGATCCATTTTCATCTCCTAACGCTATAATATTGAAGCAATTGAGGCACGCTTCAGAAACCACATAGGCACAAGTCATCCAAAAGCTCACATACCATAACCAGAATCAAACTCTGTTCCTATTTCACACGCATCCATTTTCTCTCTCTGTGATGTATTTTGATTGGTGTAATTCAATTCTCTCTGTGGTATCTTTGATAACTATATTGCATGAGATGTATTCTCATCACCATATTGGGATTGTACTTTTGATAATTGTAAGTTGGATTTAAAGATTTTAGCCCCCACAAGCCAACAAGTGTGATTTATGAATAGACATGGAATGGTGCTTTGTCTAATCTTGGATAGATGTACTAGGTTATGAATAGACTTGGAATGGCACTCTGTTGGTTAAACATACTAGGTTATGGATGTAAAGAGCCAAAGTTGACTTGTGGACCTCATCACCTTGAGGAACATTGTTGGCTTAGGAAGGTTTCATAAACGCCCAAATGAACAAACACCTTAGAATGCATAAACCAAAAGAAATGAAAGGTGGATCAAACATGATTTGGGTGCTCCTGATTTCAAATTTGTCTGGATGCTTGCATGCATTTGATTGGTGGCAATGGCTAGCCACTCCTTTTTGTGTACTATAGAAAACTATCCAGTCACCTCTTGCTTGTCAAATTTAGCATCACTATGATAGTTCTATCCCCCATTGAATAATTGAAACCTCAATTAACAGCTTTGTTGCACACATTTGTCCCCGAATGAATATGAAATGACCCTTAGTTATTCTAGAGTATTGATCCAAATGGCAAAATTTTTTTTCTTAATTTGTATGGTTAGGTCCCTTACGAATTACATGGACGTAGCTCAAAATGGATGTTTTCTAACATCGTCACTCTAGAATGAGTTGTGATAAAGAAGTAAAGTGGAGTTCTTGTCTATGGCTAGGGCGCCATCCAAGCTTATAATGCCACCCTTAAATTCATTTGGAGAATTGTTCTATAAGAATTACTACCAGCCAAGGCATCACAATGGGTTGTT
The DNA here is from genome assembly GCF_053477565.2 of Lygodium microphyllum. Lineage (NCBI taxonomy): Eukaryota > Viridiplantae > Streptophyta > Polypodiopsida > Schizaeales > Lygodiaceae > Lygodium > Lygodium microphyllum. The sequence goes on along the minus strand of NC_141149.1, from coordinate 3,543,410 downwards.
GAACTATGTTGCTTTGTATTTTTTATTTTTCTTTTTTATGGTTTTAATAGTCATAGAGTGTAACTCCTCCTCTCTAGGGACCTCTAAAAGTTAGTCCATAAGGGGCCTTACTAGGAGATCCCAGGGTCTTTGAATTATCTAGAGTATACAACATATGTGTCCTGCTATTTTAAGAACTACTAAAGGAAGATTACGACTCTTGGACACTTGTTATCACTATGGCACTCAAAGGCAAGCGCCATCTTGCTCATTTAAAGAAGTTATACAAATACCAACATTTTCTCCTAACAAGAGTAATAGGATATCTAAAAAAAATTGGATCATTTCAACCATCTAGTCATTAGTTGAAACACTATAGTTATTCAAAATCTTGATGGTTTCTCATCTAAGGCTCATAGGGTGCTAAACCAAGATTATGTTTACATTGGCATGTCCAAGCTTGCAAGGGTGAGTATTTTACTATTGTTCTTAAATTAACCATGATTTGTAGACCAATTCATGTAAGGAGTGCATGAAAACCTATAAGGTTTTTAATCCAAACATTGCCATGCGTGCCATTATACAATATCCTATGTCTGCATGAAGTATTAAAACATGTGCATTAAATGGTTACATCATCCAAAAAAGTTAGAGAAAAGTGAGTAATATTGCACAAAATAGGTATGTAACTACTTGGTTTGAGGCCTCCTTTTTCTGCAACACAGTGGTCATTTTCAACATTTAGTGCTAGGATAAACAAGCCCATGACTATATTTAGATATGGCCTTTTGACTAAAAGTGAAGAGGCTTGCATGTGTGTGTATCTATGTGCATGTGTATGCATGTGCACACATGTTTATGTATGTATGTGTGCATGCATACATGCAGACACATGTGCATACAACATGTTCATATGTGTGTGTAGGGGGGTTAGGAAATCTAGGTTCACCTCCATATGGTTACTTTCAATTTCATTAATTTTTGTGTTGTGTTTACGAGCTAGATTAAAGCTTGACTTTCTTATAATTTCCTATACATAGAATTTTGAGAGAAGGTAGAAAATTCTCTATGTACTTAAAGCTCCCTACTATTACAATTAGGAAGTGGCATTTTTATATAATTCTTTTATATAGGGAATTTTGAGAGAACATAGGAAATCTTCGTAGTGACCTATGTTTCCCTACAAGGAGAAGTAGGGAATTACGTTCATGTATACTCTTATATAGGGAATTTTAAAAGAAGATAGGAAATAGTCTATATTGACCTTTAATTCCCTACTATTAGATGTGGGGAATCTCATTCCCTAGTTTTATATAGGGAATACGTGCATACACACATAGGAAAAATTGCAACATTTCCTACATTTCACAAGATTTCCTATATAGCGATTGATTAAAAGTCCCTTGTGGCTTGGTATAGGCCATTTTACCACACAAAATACATATGAGAGGCTATCCACTAATTGATATCATATATATATATATATATATATATATACATAGATAGATACATACATACATACATACATACATACATACCCCACATGGTATAGGCCATTTTACCACACAAAATGCATATGAGAGGTGTAATGAAAGCAACCAACCATGGAATGAAATCTAACTGAAATTGAAAATTAACTAAGCTACAACAAAGAATTAACAAATCTATTGCACCAAGACATCCTCATCATGTATTAATGGTTGGGGATTCAAGAATACATGACGGCCATGGCTGAGTGCTTCATAGGCTAGAAAGAAGCTAACTCCAAGAAAATGGTAAAGCCAAGATTATTGAATGATCAAAAGATGTCTTGCCTTTGGCCTCTAGTCCCTTTTATTCTAACCCTCTTCCAAACTTAAGGGCTGTTCACACATGTACATATAGGCTAAAGCTAAATTTACAAAGGCTGGAATTAATCCAAGGTGCAAATATTAATGTTGCATTTTTCCTTCACGACAAACCATCCCTTCCTGAAGATGGTTTTGTCCTCAAAACCAAGAAGTAAGGGCCTATATCCAAGTCAAGAATAATAGTAATCATGCCCATTCATCTTCCAAATGATAAGAAAGCACTGTCCATGAAAAGAAGACCTTTTGCATACCAAACTGTGAGAAAACTGGCTGCTGTCCAAACAGGGCTGATTCACTAAAACTGCCATAACTTTTGATATATTGGTCCAAATATGGAGTACGAGGTGTGGAAACTAAGTATACACTCCCAAGCATCACCCCATAATATTAGAATCAAATTTTGATGAAGTCAGGACAGTTTTATTGTCTGCAGAAATTTCATACAGCAAGCTGTCTCTGCACAGTCACTGCATACTGCATCATATATCATCCTGTAGTAGCCAAGGAAAGTTATTGACATAAGTGGATGGTTGCCAAGAAGACTCTTCAATGGGCAAATTCTTCCACTTAATAAGATACTCAATGAGAGTACGATTTCTAAGAACTTTCTCTCTCTTTCCAATAATGCTTTCAGGTTCATATATGATCAGTCCTGCCTCATCCAATGGTGGTAACTCTTCCAATACTTGTACATCGGGCCCAACATACTTCTTCAGCTGTGAAATATGGAATACATCATGTATTCTAGTGGAGGATGGTAGCTGAAGTTTATAAGCAAGCTCTCCAATTTTGTCTAGAATCAAATATGGTCCATAAAACCTATGAGCAAGCTTGTTATTCCCACCCTTTAGTGAAGCATAATGCGTCTTGGGCACTTTGAGAAATACCCAATCTCCAACCTAGACCTTCATTACGTCTTGTGCTTTCCTTATGCTGTCCTTGCATTGCCTCATGAGCAACTCCATTCTTTCCAACTCATCCTTTGCTTGTGGGTTGATGTCTTCATGAAATAAAACTGATGGAAGTTGAACTTTATACCCATAAAGAGCTTCAAACGGAGACATCCCAATGCTCATGTGATGCGTGTTATTATAGCAAAATTCAGCAAGGTGGATCCAACGATCCCATGAAGCTTGTGTGTCATGACAATAATGCCTAAGGTACACTTCCACCCAATGATTAACTCTCTCCGTTTGCCCATCAGTCTGAGGATGATAGGCCGTGCTAGGAGTGAGGAAAGTACCCATAGAAGAGAATAGACTTTTCCAAAAGTTGCCCATAAACTTCGAATCACGGTCTGATACTATTCTCATAGGCATACCATGTAGTTTGAACACACCTTCCATAAATTGCTCGGCGACTTGTCTTGCTGAATATTGGACTTTAGTTGGGATAAAGTGGGCTGATTTGGTCAATCTATCAACTACCACATAGATACTATTCCATCCATGACTGGTAGTAGGCAATCCCGTTATGAAGTCCATGGAAATATCTGTCCATTTGCCCGTAGGTATAGGTAAAGGCTGAAGTAAGCCAGCTGGTAATAGAGTGGAATCCTTATTTTGCTGACACTCCAAGCATTGAGATACATACTCTTTAACATCTTTCCATAGACCTTTCCAATAAAAACTTTGATGAACTCTATCAAACGTCTTGAAAAGGCCCAAGTGACCAGCCATTGGCGATGAATGCATCTCTTGAAGCACCTTCAACTTGAATTTACTGCTGGGAATCAAGTACACTTTACCTTTAAACCATAAGAGGCCATTATGCACTTTAAAATTTGGAAATTCAGCATCACACCCTTGCTGTAATTTCTGTAAAATTTGGGCAGCATGCTCATCAAGCACATATTCCTCTTGAATGTCTTCAATCCACTCCTTATAGATGGTAGACACAGTAGATAGACTGCATGCCCACATTCTTGATAACGCATCAGCCACCACATTATCCTTGCCAGCCATGTATGATATTTCAAAATCATATGATTGCAAAGTAGCCAACCATCTCTTTTGCTTGGGAGAAAGATTGGGCTGCGAGAGAAAATATCTCAAGACCCTATGATCGCTTTTGACTTTGAAGTGTGTCCCATAGAGGTAGTGGTGCCATTTCTTGATTGCATGTAAAATAGCAAGCATCTCCTGCTCATAAACATGCATTTCTCTCTCTTTGTCATCAAATTTTCTGCTCTCAAATGCAATGACACCATGCTCCTGTACCAAAACTGCTCCCAAACCTCTACCACTGGCATCTGCATAAATGGTAAAAGTCTTGGAGAAATCAGGGCAAACTAGTATGGGTGCTGAAACAAGCAATTCTTTCAGCTCATTAAAGCTCTTGTCCGCGATCTCATCCCAAAAGAAGGCCTCCATTTTCAGCCAATCGGTAAGAGGGGCTGCAATATGAGCATAGTTTTTCATAAACCGTCGGTAAAAGGATGACAAACCAAGGAACCCTCTTAATGAAGTGGCATTGGTTGGTGTAGGCCATTCTTTGACGCACTGAACCTTCTTAGGATCCACTTTGATTCCATCTTCTCCCACTATATGACCCAAGTACTCCACTTCCTTTGTCATAAAAGAGCATTTAGTGGCCTTGGCAAACAGTTTGTGTATCCTCAATATGTCAAAGACCTCTTTTACATGCTGCAAATGGTCTTCTTTATTCTTGCTATAGATCAAAATGTCATCAAAGAATACCAAAACTGTTTTAAAGAGCAATGGCTGAAGTATCTTATTCATGAGAGACTGGAATGTGGCTGGAGCATTTGACAACCCAAAAGGCATAACCATAAACTGATAAAGACCCCTCTCCGTCCTGAAGGCTGTTTTGAATTCATCCCCTTCCTTCATGCGTATTTGATGATATCCCGATCTCAAGTCAATTTTTGAAAACACCTTGGCATCCTTCAATTCATCTAAGAGATCATCTATTCTAGGTATGGGATACCTATTCTTGATAGTGACCTTGTTGAGATCGCGGTAATCAATGCACATTCGAAAGGAGCCATCTTTCTTCTTCACAAGAAGGATTGGAGAAGCAAAAGGTGATTGGCTTGCCTTAATGAGACCCATTTCCAAAAGCTCTTTGACTTGGCGTTCTACCTCTTCTCTTTCCACTTTGGAGAGGCGATATGGTGGTTTGTTGATGGGCTTTGTATTGGGCAACAAGTCAATGGGATGATCCACTTCTCTTTTGGGAGGAAGAGAGATAGGTGGCTGGAAAATATCATCATATTCTTTCAGCAAATTACAAAGACATGGGTCCATATTGTTGGTAGGAGAAGAGGGCTGATCCTCTTCAATCTTGGAAAGAAGAATGGTGAACATACATGCCTTTGCATTTATCTCTTTCTTAACCTTCTTGAGACTGATCATCTCCATTCTTTTCTTTTCAGCTCCATGTAGTGTTACTTGTTGTCCGCACCATTTAAACTCCATTTCCATGTTGTTGAGATCCATGGTAAATCTGCCCAAAGATTTCAGCCAGTTGCAGCCAAGTATTATATCAATGGGACCCATTTCTAATGCAATTAGACTCACTGATGTAGTGCACAATGGAGAAAAAGTGATGGGTACATTTGGACAGCATTGATTGCTCATCTCAAAATTTCCATTTGCCACTTGGATTTTGAGTGATGTAGGCATTTCATGCGTATTCAATTTCAGCCCATTGAGTGACTTAGCATTAATGAAGCTATGTGTACTTCCCGTATCTATGAGTATATGAGCGGTCCTTCCCTTGATTTGACCTTTAAGGCGTAGGGTATTATCCCCTCTTGAACCACTCCATGCATCACTTGATATGGCACATAGCGATGGATGTAAATCAGTCCATGAATCATCCAAATAATGACCACCCGGGTCGAAAGGAAACCCATCCATCGGATCATAGAACTCTTCATGGACATTCTCTTCATTTCCATGCGCCTCTTCTTGAGTTGTTGTGACATCAAGCTGAGCCAAGCTTCCTTCAATAGATTCACCATCGGAATCATCCTCGATGATCATGCTAATCTTCATATTTTTGGCCTTGCATTTGGACTTATGATCGGGTGACCATTTCTCTCCACATTTGTAGCATAGACCTTTAGCATACATATCTTTGAGCTTATCATTCGATACATGTTTGCCTTGAGTAGGGACTGAAGTTTTGGCATTTATATCAGTCCTCTTTCCATCAAATCTATTTTCAGCATTAGGTCTGAAATTACTGCTTTGTTTTGACCCAAACACAGTAGGAAAAGTGGGTATCTTGCTGTAGGTATTGCTGTAAGTATTTGATGGCTTCCCAATATGCTGAAAATCAGTTTTAGCATGCCCATAATGGCCTGATGTCCTTGAGAACTGCGTAGGCTGAAAAGAATGCCCTGTTTTTGGCTGAAAACCCTTGTATTTCTGCCCATAACGTTCAGTCAATTGAATGGCAGCTTGTAGGGATGTAGGATTCATGGCTCCAACTTCAGAAGAAAGAATAGGTTCCAAACCAAATATGTATTTATTCAACTTGGCACTATCGGAGACCCCATGAACATACATCGAGAGGTTCAAAAACTGATTTGAGTACTCTCTAACCGAGAGACCACGTTGCTCAAGAGCATACCACTTTTTCTCTAACCTCTCTTTTTCAATAGGGGAAACAAAGACTTCAATCATAGCATTTTTCAATGCATCCCAAGACAAGAAGTCATGTCCCATCCTCGCCATATATCTCCACCAAGTGTGAGCATAGCCTTCTAGATGAAGGGCTGCGAATTTTACTTTGGCATTCTCGGGCCTTGGGTAAAGAGAAAAATACATCTCTAACTTGTCAAACCACTCCTCCAACTCCGTGGGTGAAGGATTCTCTCCCTTGAAGTTTGAGATAATTATTTTCTCCTTGTACTCTCTCTCGTATTGAGGAGGTTGTCCATTAGGGTGCTGCTGCCCACTATGGTTTTGTGGCCCAAAAGAATTGCCAAAAGGTCCTTGCCTAGGATATTCATTATTTCCATGCCCTTGTGCATAAGGAGTTTGCTGTCCATAATGCATACCATGACTTTGTGGCTGGAAACCATGTCCTTGAGGATGAAAGTATGTATTGCTCACATTGGGGGGTTGTCCATGCATTGGTGAATTGAAAGGTGGTTGCTGCCCATTATTTTGCTGATTCCAACCATGATTTGACATGGGACTTGGCCTATTGGCCTGCACTTGAGGAGAGAAATTTTGTTGTGGCTGTCCAAAAGCATTTGGGGCTGAATTCACATGTCCATGTGGCTGCCCATAAGAGTTTGGGGTTGAATTAATATGGACTTGCTCATAACCACCAACATTTGCTTGAGGGTAAAATTGCTTGTAGAAAGAGTTGCATCCATGGATGTCTTCATCATGCTTTGAATTTGTTTGCACTCTTTCTTGAAAATCCTGCCCATGTGGCTGAAAGTGACCCTTTTGTTGATGGAATTGTGGCTGAAGTGAAGTGGGATGAGTAAAATCCTTAGCTTTAGATGATTCTCCAACTTCAAATTGACCTACCACCTTAGGATTAAGTGGTTTAGGTGGTTCTTCAGCCCTATGCGGGTGTGGGATATTAAGACCAGCTGTAGGCAACATTTTCTCACCAAGAAGTGCTACAAGCTTGTCAATACCCAACCTCATACCCTCAAAACCTGATTTCATATCCTTTATGTCATTTGACAATTGCTGAAAACTGTTTGAATTCATTGAGATATGAGACGTCTCTAAGGGTTGATTGGTAGGGGAGTGAGTGGAGCTTGCATCGACCTCATCGTTCTCATAATGCATTCGATAAATGGCATCTTGAGAAGTGTCATGATGTTCACCCCTTTCCTGTTGATGTTCATCCCTATCCTGCTGATATTCCCTCAATTCTTCATTGATAGTATCCAAAACAGGGTCTCTCTTCTTATTTCTAGCCATGGGTTGATTTCTGTCCTGAATTTCTGTAGTAGAAAAGCTTGATTAACTCTACTTCTAGAGCTCCAAATTACGAGGTCTCTGGCTCTGTTCAAAGCTTGAAGAGCCCTCTATCCAATGATCTATCAAATGCAGAAAATGGATGAGTACAGAAATTTCTGTAAGGGATTTTCTGTTGCTGTCTGAAAATTCCTGCAGGCAGTGAATACCCTGTTCTAGTCAATTAATGGCTTGTACCATCAATACCCAGCATGTACCAACTTCATAACCTTGTAGGAGAGTCTCATACGTCTGCCCATACTGAAAATGACCTCAGTAACCAGTAAAATGGCTGTCTGACTCAAAGTAAACTGCAATCTTTAATGAGAGTATGTATACATACTCTGTTCCAATCTTTCAAACTGAACCATAGTGTCTTTACCATAGGATGTATACATTTTACTGTAGCCATATGTCTTCATACATTTGCCATACCATACATTTGCCAATATCATAAGAACCACTGTCCATTCTCATGCTGTAGGCTGATTTCAAATGCCTTTGAGATTTGTACCTGCACCTAAACTTGAAAATACGTGGGATCCGAGACCCGAGGGGTTTGCAAAGTTCCCTCTCGGGCCGGGTTGCGCTCCCCTTCAGGGTCCTCGTCGGTAGGAGAGGGTCACCTCACTATTGTCCTACCGACTCGCCCGGCATCCACTTTTTCCTCGTGGGCAAGTACATGGCAAGTGAATTCTAGCTCTAAAAATCAGTATGATATGCATGGAATAGGAAGGAAATACAATTGCCTTTCATTTGCCCTTTTTCATGATATGCAAGATTGAAATTGAAAAGGCTGAAATGTAAATGAGAAGTGGAGAGGTATTTACCTCAGCAGTGACTCACTGCTTACAAAGTTTTTTCTCACTTATCAATTGGGTAATGATTTTCTTATGATCAAGAGGCAAAATAGGCAATCAATTTCATGTCAGGGTTAGGCAATGAAAGATTGAGTAATGAAGCTCAAGAAATTACTGATTTCAGTGAATGGAAATAGATGGGTAATGCTCATTCATTATGGAAGAGTTTGAGACATTTAGAGATGGCCATTTCAGTAAAATTGAAGAGGTTTAGTAAAGACAATGACTGAGATAACCTATAGGCTTCATGTAATGCATTGGGCTATGAATGAAAGCTTCATTTAATCCTCTTATTTCTCTTCAGCAATTGGAAATGAGATCAGCAACAATTGGATGTAAAGAGAAACTAAGAGTGATTAGAGTACCTCATTTGATTGATTGGAGAAGAGCATTGTTGATGGAATGACCTTCAATCCATAATGCTTGACATAGGTGGGCTGAGCTTGATAATCCAACTAAAATCAGTCCAAGAGATCTTCAATATTCAAGGATAATCCCTTCCTTGATAAGCTTCAGCTCCATTGATCCCATGAAAGCTCCATGACTCCATGAATGATCCAAATGAGGGTTGATGAAGACCAATTACCTTCTCTACTTGAAGTAGGTTGCAATAGGTAATAGAGAGGGCTTCAATGTGTCCAAGAGATCCGAAATTTGAGAGGGAATGCCAAAATTTAATGGCATAAAAGCTTCATGCTGTCCATTGAACACCTAGACCTCCATTGGCTTCAATCTCTTCAATGTCGGTCCAATGTTGATGGATTCTTGAGGGGAAATGATTGAGGAAGCTTCAGAGATGCTTTGCCCACAAAAGCCCCATGAATTGCTTAAAAAATTTCAGGAATCTTTAATGCTGTCCCAAACTGTTATACATAGAGTTTGCAATCTCCATATCCAAGCTCCAACAAAGCTTCAAGCTTCAAGATCAATCAATGTTGGTACTAGGATGTATGTAGAAGCTTCAGAGAGTAAGATAGAACAAAAACCCTTTGATCTTGATGAAGAAATCTGAGAAATTTGAGTGCTGTCCAAAACTGTCATAAAACTCCATACCCAGGGTTTGAGAAAGCTCCCATCTTCCAAAAGGAGTGAAAGATCAAGTAGAAGATGATGTAGACTCTTAGTTGCACTCCATTTGATCCTCTCATGAAGAGTACAAGCTCAGATTAGTTCACGTTTGCTGATCACGAAGGGGAGGGGGCTGTAAAAACAGCGCAAACTGTTGCTGGACATACTCTTGCATCACGTGATGAAAACGTGGTAGAGATGAGGCATGTAGGTAATCCATAGGTAGCTTAAGACCCATACTACACTCTTGCATAAGCCATTTGAGGATTAGAGGTCATGGGAAGAAGATCTGAGAAGAAATGTCCATGGCAGTTTGTATGGCAGCTTGAAGGAATGAGGAAAGGGAAGAAGAAACCCTTCCTTCTCAAAAGTAACCACAGTTAAAGTGTCCTGTAACCATTAGTTTGTACACTTACCCCAATTTTTGGCTCAAATTTTGATCACGTCCTGCTATTTTGGCTGGAGCCCTCCATTTCTTCCATTATTAATGCCAAGAATCACCATCTTCATCTCTGTTTGTAGCAGACTTTCACATGTAACTCCGGTTTGAATCCTCCATGTCCTGTCAAGTCCTGTCACTCAAATTTTTAACTATGGTTTGCTCTCTCTAGCCTAGGAAACTGAATCTAGTACTTGAAAATGACTTCTGCAAGGATCTAAGCTATGGCTCTGATACCAATGTAATGAAAGCAACCAACCATGGAATGAAATCTAACTGAAATTGAAAATTAACTAAGCTACAACAAAGAATTAACAAATCTATTGCACCAAGACATCCTCATCATGTATTAATGGTTGGGGATTCAAGAATACATGACGGCCATGGCTGAGTGCTTCATAGGCTAGAAAGAAGCTAACTCCAAGAAAATGGTAAAGCCAAGATTATTGAATGATCAAAAGATGTCTTGCCTTTGGCCTCTAGTCCCTTTTATTCTAACCCTCTTCCAAACTTAAGGGCTGTTCACACATGTACATATAGGCTAAAGCTAAATTTACAAAGGCTGGAATTAATCCAAGGTGCAAATATTAATGTTGCATTTTTCCTTCACGACAAGAGGCTATCCACTAATTCATTTTTGACATGTTTATCTGTACACGTAACAAAGGAATTCATTGTATTATGATATGCATATTTTTTTGTTTAAGTTTTGATATTTTCTATATTGATGTGAATTTTGGTTTGAGTTAACATTTTTGTTCTATAACATTAGCATTTAATCTTAATTTCCTAGACACTTTCAATCAACCACGAAACATTTTGACAAGCTTTGACTTATTGAAATGGAGTTGGGAAGTTTAATCATGCAAAACTAGCATGGTTTGGTTAGAGTTACATTTTCATTAATAGATTTTCAAAAATTTGAAGGCACCAAATGTTTATTCTTTCATGTTTTTACTCCCCCCAACCCAAACTAACATATACGTTGTGAACATTCTCTATGATGTTTGATGATGGAGAATTTGAAGATATTAAATATTAATGAGTTTTTCTACTAGGTGCGGTAATTTCAAGGGTTCTTCAAGTAAACTAGAGCTCTTAAAACTTACAACCATGGGTGTAAAATCTTATGTTTTTTAGTGTTAGTAAGGTATATATTAACTATGGACACAAAATCAGAATATTTAAAAGCATGTGCATTGTACTATTAGTTCCATTGAGATACTTTAATTGATTTCAGTAGTTGGGGTAAATACACAATTAACAGTTGTATCACTAGTATCATTCAATCTCCCACACTATAAAGATAGATATACAAGGCATTCCAATCTATGCTGCAAATTCAGGAGGGTGTTACCTATCTTCAATGTGGTCTTAATTTGGATGCTTCATATAGCATACATATTTCGTACATCACAATTTGCAACAAGTTGCATTTCAGTAGTGACATTTCATTTGCATTATATCTAGCTATGTACATCTGATGTTTTGAAATTTGGATGCATAAGTGGAGACATTGAAGAGTATTTGTATTTAGCTAGATAGGTAAAATAGCAATGTAGTTCTATCAAAAAACATGTTGGATTGCCATACTCATGTAGATGAAATGGTTGGATAGTAATTATGTTAAAGAACAAATTGGACTCTTCTAATGACAAGGCATATTTGGCTCCATTTAATCTAGCAAGGTACCTCTCTTTACACATGGACTAGATTGTCAGGTTCATATCTAATGCAATTTCCTTATTTTATGAGCAAAGGGAAGTAGCTTCTCTTCCTTTTACTCACAAATAAAGTAAAGAAAGTGGGATACTCTGATACCATGAAAAACTTACACGACATAGTGGATAAAACCTAAGCAAGAACTAGAGAATACATAACAAATATGTGAAGAATATAAACTTCTTTAATGCCAAACAAACTCATACAAAGATGGCACTATCCACTTGTGCACTTTCCATGTGAAGCTTAGATAATGATCTAGATAGATGATAGACAAAGAGATTAATGCTAGTTCGAAAATCTTTCATAGACCTTGTAAATAACAAACCAAACATAAACCTCGTAAATATGCCATTTAAACATGTTGGCAAATGAGTAAGTAAACCCTTGGAAATTACATAGATCCATAACATAAATATTGTACCCTTCACAACAATCCATTGTGTGCACTTTGGGAAACTCTTGTTATTTACATCTTTTAGCATATAAACAATCGTTTCTTAAACCATGTATCAATTGTGCAACAAGAATATATTTATTGAGTCCTATTATTTAACTGATTACTAATTCTTTATGTTAATGGTGCAATGGCCCCTTACATACTCCATGTATATATAGAAGGAGGGGAGGTTCATTGGTCAAGATCAAAGATTGAGTACGAAAAACATTGCCCACATAAAAACAATTAATGAGCTCAACTAGAACTTAGAGGCTTGAACTTCCAATAGTTATAGCAACACTTCACCTAGCCTAAGCGTGATTGCATGTCATTTTATATAAGGAAAATGTTGTTATAGGACATATAGTTTTTATTATGTCACTAGATGAATGTGCCGTAGTTTGGAAGGGGACCAAATAAGTCTAAAAAATATTTTTTCTTTTGTAATGACTCCACACTCAAGGGGACACTTCAAGGTCTAGATCCATTGAGTTGAAAATTTGATGAGATTCTTACTACTTTTCTTTTACTATGAAAGTAAATATCCACCTTATCAAGAAAACGATATCATATAGCAATTAATCATTGACCTATACATGTGCTCCTCTTATTACTTTCATCTGTATGGAAAGAAAACGTATTCGAAATGTGTATGAACTGTGCCTTAGAGCACATGCACATGGCTATCTAGCTGATGCTTAAGCCTATTTGTTGTAATGTGTATTACCAATAGACTGAATGATATAAGCATGACAAGTTAGATGCTATGTATGAACTCCATTTGATTTACTATACATAGTTATTTAACTAGTTGCAACTAGATTTTTGTATAAGAAAACATGGCTATGTGAGATGTTATATATAAATTCACCTTGCTTTGCTATGGAGACACTTAACTTGTTATAGCTTTGCTCACTATAAGGAAACGAAGACATAACGATGATCACTTTTGACGCCAATTGCCACATAGCAACACATCTATAGAGAGGTGTATACTGATTGTTTTAACGATGAGATGATAATTTTTTAGAGGAATGATTTTGTCACTTCAAGCGTTAATATATAACCCATATCTTGTAGTAGCTTTTATGTAGTGAAATTTCACTTTAAAAATCCCTAATTGCTAAGCAGAAGAATTTGCGCATTTACTAGGTATGGGTCTTAGATTCTAGCCTGGTGTCTTAAGTCCTTGTCTAAAGTCTCCTCCAGAAGTGTTTAATTGGTAGCGATTAGTAACTCAAAGCGAATTCGTCATAAGCGGCCAAATATGGCTAGAGGTTTTAATTTTGAGCGGGGCCATTAAATCAACGCAGAAGTCGGTACGTGATTATCGTAGCAGCTCAAGCAAGTTCCTCTACTATGCAATTCTTGACAATTACCCTCTACATGACCAACTATACTAGTTGCACCTTAATTTCCACTAGAATATGGAGTACCACGAGACCAGGATAAGTCTAGGGGGTGATAATATTAATCTATTCTAGGAAGGGGTGACAAGAAAGTATGCAAAAGGATGACATAAATTTAAAAACGTAAAGGACAAGAGAAGCGAAAAATAGAGTGATTGTCCAATGCATATAATTTTTAGACAAGAAAAATACTTTAAATTTATATTTGTTAGAGTGATGGGCTCACTCATATAAATTGTAAAATCCGAGTGAGACATGAGATCAATGGATTTCAACCTAAGGAGTCAAAAAACAATTGTAAAATATAAAATAGCATGTGCAAAACGAGAGAATGATCTAAGCTAATACAATATGAGGTTGTTCAAGAAAACTAAGGCCATGCATAAAAACTAGAAAGTGAATGGATAAGCTTGTTCTTGTGGTATGAAATCTTGTGAGCTCTCTTCTTATTTCTTACTTGAGAGAGAGAGAGAGAGAGAGAGAGAGAGAGAGAGAGAGAGAGAGAGAGAGAGAGAGAGAGAGAGAGAGAGAGAGAGAGAGAGAGAGAGAGAGAGAGAGAGAGAGAGAGAGAGAGAGAGAGAGAGAGAGAAAGTTATATTAATGTCTTCTAAAGACCAAAACTGGCCTATGAGACAAACTGTGATACAATTGATGAGGTCCAGCTATCCAAAATAAAAGTGCTGAATGAAAAGCTAAAAACTGGAAACTGGAAATACGGTGCTGTGAGTGTGATAAGTGTCGTGTATGTGTATGTGCGTATGTAGCTCTGGTACTCTAGATAATGGCTACAAAAGGGGAACAAATGTCAGCTGTGATAGGGGAACAACTGTCGGCTGTGATAAAGTGGTGCGATGTGTATATGTAGCAGATGCAGGGAGATATACTATCCTGGGATGTAGTAGCAGTCGTCGAAGTCGCTAATAGCAGGTGATCCCTCCTGGATGCAGGATGTGGTACATCGGCGGTGGAGAAAGAGCAAACTGGAGATTTGAGATCCAATGTGTCGAGTGTCATCGGATCTCAATCTGATGTCGATGTAGATCAAGAATCCTCCGGATCTCCTGTCGGTGTGGCTGTGGGGTCCGAAACCCACGGATCCTCGTGCGGCGTCGGGTACGCTGGTCCTCAGCCTGCTGTAGTGTGAGCCCGAAGGTCTGGCTGGAGGCTGGTACAGTAGCTCTCACTCTGTCTGTTTGAAAGAACTGTGTAATAGTCGTCTGGGTGGGCCCCTCTCTGACTGGGACCCGCTGTGTGCTCTGCTCTCTGATGTGCCATGCCTCTCCCAGAAAACGGCCAAATGATCTCTGATCCATATCAGTCATACATCCCTGAAGTGAGCTGCTCAATGTGTATCTAGATCTCAACTCTGAGTATGCTGGGCATCTGAGAACAAAATGCTCCTCACTCTCCACCTCTGATCTGCAAAGGGGGCATATCCTCTCCTCCCATGGGATGCCACTGGCTCTGCCACTCTCAATCATAAGCTGATGTGATGAGAGAGAGAGAGAGAGAGAGAGAGAGAGAGAGAGAGAGAGAGAGAGAGAGAGAGAGAGAGAGAGAGAGAGAGAGCGGTGGGAGAAGTTCTTACTTCCTCTTCTTCTTTTTCTTCTTCTTGTTCTTTGTTGAGATTTTCTCGAGGATTAAAGCTATGGAGGTGGAGCTTGCTCGAGGTACAGTGCAAGGATCATAGAACTATTGATGACCTTTTGTGGATAGACTAAAACAAGAAGGTGAATTGGTGGGTTCACTACATTTATTTGAAGAGTTACAATGGGTATGTGAGAGGTACCCATGGTCACATTGCTCGAAACACTTGAAACAATAAGCATTCCATTAACTCGGTTATGCGTAGCTTTTGAAAGTGACAACAATAGTACAAGTGTAGAGTGCCCTATATGGTGTTTATTGACTTATATGTAATGTACTTAAATTAATACAAATGTATAGACAGATGTCTATGCATGGATCATTATGTGCCATGCAATATACACATGTACTAGCTGGTCTGTAGTAAAGTGCTGGAAACTTGCAATGTGAGGTGAGGTGCATAATGTGTATACTAGGTAAAGGTGATAGGTGTAAGTGGGAGTGCTTGATGGTTATATGCATTATGCACTTGGATGCATATGTGCACCATGCACCATACACCATGCATTGTGCACTATCCACTATACAATGTATACGGTGCACTAGTACATTATGTAGTGCACTGGTGGGAGACTAAGGTGGCACAACAGTAAAATGTGGGTGTTCCTAAGCTATATGTAAGAAACTTTTTGCAATTGATTTTCTTCGTACTACAAGGGTGTGTATCCATGTATTACAAGGTGCTTGCTCTTCCTTCCTCATTCCCCTTGACTCCTCTTTGCTAACAAAGCAAGTTGCATTAGCCAAGTAAGAGAGAAAGAGAGAAGACAACTAGCAAGTGCATAAGTGTATACCTAAGTTTCTCATGTACAAGGATGGTGTGTGGTAGGGTATATACACATGTATATTATGCACCCTATACAATCTATCGTGCATTGTGTGCACTATGCACTTAGGGGGCCTTGTACAAGGGATATTATGCAAGAAGCTTGATTTCCTATGGGCTAGGAAATTGATGTATTGTTCCTTGGGTAATATAGGTGCAAGTAGATATGTACAATTAAAGATTACTTGGGTGTGGGTGCACTAGTACACATATGTACCAATATTTGTGTGCCAATGTATGTACATTGTGCATCGATGGGTGCACCATTGTACTGTATAGAGAATTGGTAGATGACGGGGTGGTGAATACACCAATGACTTGTATTTTTGGTGTAGAGAACATAGTGGCAACTTTGTGCACATAGATATGTAAGGATGCAGTGTACTAGGTGATGCATACCATGGTGGGCTCGATGTACAAGTGTATGCATTGGAATGGAATTCTTGTGAAAGTGATTAAGTGTATAATTCTAGGATAGTATACAAGGCACTAGAGAGTACCTCATTCTTTCATTCCCCTACCCATCGAATCCCCTCTTATGAACATGTCAAGTGTCATGCAAAAGAAAAAGAGAAGACACTATGAGCACACTGATGTGCATGTGCAAGTTTGTGGTATATGTGTATGTGCATGTGTGCTTATATGAATAAATACAATGCAAGTTGAGACTTAGTGTGCTCAATGAGTTTGATGTTATATCTTGTACGGGGGGGTGTTGTATACATGTACACTATGTACTATCTACTAATATGCATGCACTATGCACTGCACACTAATATGGGTATGCACTATGCATTGTGCATTGATATGGGTACAATGTGAGGTTCCTCCTTCTTCCCCTTGTTCCCCCCTTGTGAATAGGGAAACATTGAGTGAATGAGAGAACAAATCAATAGAGACATAACGAGTACACAAGAGCTATGATATTATAGGTGCAAGATATCATGTGTATGGTGTGTGTGGGATGGAGTGTGCATGTATACCATGCACTGTGTGTGTGTGTGTGTGTGTGTGCATATGTACTAGTGTACTTGTGCATTGTGCATTGTGAACTGTGCATGTGTGCACTTGGTGGTGTGTAAGGATCAACACACCATGGTGTATACTAGAGTACATATGTGCTATGCACTGTGCACTGGATGGTGATAAAAGAAAAAGCTAAAATTTAAATGCACCTTAATTGACCAAGGAATATTGTGCATTAAATTGTGTTAGGAAAATGAGTATAATCCAATGTAAGCTGGTAGTTGGCACTCCATGCATTAACTCTTCTCTCTCCTCCCCCTTGCAAAACAAGGTGAGAGTTAGGGAAGCCAAGGTGTCAGGTGGTTCATGCCCCATTCTCTCTCTTTAAATATAGCCTTTTATACCCTTTTTAACCTCCCTTTGTGGTAGCTCATCTATGGCTCCTAAATCAAGAGGCGGCTTATGGGTGGTGGAAAGGTGGTGATTGTTGAAGGTACAATGGTGAGATGCATGATAGGTTTGGTGACAAGTAGCAGTATGTAACGATGGCCATAGGCAATGTAGGCCAGCCACCAGTGAGATCAACAGAGTGGCATTTGTGGCCATAGGGCGGGGAAGTATGGCTTCAAGGACATTGGACAAGCTACAAAGGTGCTTCCAAGGTAGCTATTGCTAATTTGTTCATTCTTGCTTTCATGTGGTTTGGGAGAAGGATGGATAGATCAAGAGTGGTGGGAGAGATATATCAATTATATGAGAGGCATCCATTGCCAAATTGAGTGAAGGGATTGAAACAATAAGCATTTTGTCAAGTTTGGTGATGGAGCTTGCCAAAGCTGTGACATACTACACAACATGAGGCCCGCTGTGGCAATGAACATAAAAACTCAAATGCACATGCAGAAGAGTTTGCACCTTTAATCCCAATGCAATAATGTCCTCTTTCACTAGTATCATCAACAGACACAATGTTGCTAGTATTACATGTGTACCAACGAGTAAGAAGTCGTTATCATGTGACTAATAGACAAATGAAAATCCACAAACTAATCATTTTCACAGCAATACAAAAGTAAAGTATCATAAGAAAAACATTATCTACATTTCCCATCATGTACCTAGAAGTCAAACCAACTCCATGATTTGTACTGCCAAAAGAGCAAAAAAAAAAGTCGATGCATGTTAAAAGCCTCCTTTAGGGTCCATTGCATCATGTAGATGTATGATAGGCATCATAAAACTCTACCTTTGCCCTTTGTGTGTCTAACTCCGGAATACATGAGGGTTGCCACTCCAATACTATAGGACAAGGGTATCCTCGCTCCATGCCAAGTCATCTATTGAAGAAGAAAAAAATAATTCCTATAGAGGATATGAGAGAATGCTAGAACTCGTATTGGCAAACCTATCATTTTATATCATAGCATGTAATAGGAGAAATCAGTTTCCTCTTGATACAAAATTACCATCTGAGTTAGTTTGAGGATATTAGCATAGGCCTAATAAAGTCCTATAAGCTACCAAAGGGCATGGCGACCCTATCTACATTGGTTAGTATCATTGATTGGTATGTGTGATCACCATTGAAGTAGCATGACACCATCTCATCTATGTATTTTAGATATATGGTCCACTAATTCTATGGGAAAGTAGCTACCTAGAAGACTCAATGGGGCATGACAAAATCCTCTAGAAGCACCAAAGATAGAGAGTGATAGTTGAAAAAACAAAAAGACAAGGGTGAATATAATTAGATGAGTAAAAGTGCAAAATTTACCATAATGTGGAGTAGGCAATCTAAAAATGGATGATCCTTGAGTTGTAAAAAGTTAGGTGACACCATTTAGAAGCAAAACAAAGGCAACTATAGCAAAAACATAGAGTATCCGGCAATAAAGATGGATAAACAAGTCATGTGGCCTTTGGATGAGGTTGCCCAATAGGAGAGAAGGTCGCCTAGCCTCCATAAGGGCTTGTAGTAGCAAAACATAGTAATAAGTAGCTCCAACATTGAAAAACGTAGAGTGTTATGCAGCTTTGGCAAACTAGGTTGCCTTGCCTAGAAGTAGGTCACCGTGGTATGCAATAGGCTTGAGAGTAGCACATTTGAGCCCTTTGAGACTTGAAAAAGGGGTACAATAGTAGCACAAAGCAACAAAACCAATAACATTGGTCGCTTGATACCATGTGAAGATGAGCAATGGAAGCAAAAAAGCACAAGTGATGAACATTCATGAGGAGAATGAATAGTGAAAGAGAGAACACAAGAACTGAGAGAATGAATAAATGGGTAATGGAGTCCATAATACAAGACATCAGATGTGATGCATATAAGTCACACTGATGCTGACCAACAATACCTCTAGTCTGTCTCTCTCCAAGTTCGTTTTGGTGAAATCCTGTGCATGAGCCCCCACCCATCTACGCGCGCTGTGATGAGGATATTCCATGGCCCACGCCGCGTTAGAGATAGAACGGATCAGGGAAGAGTGGCCATATAAATCATCTTTGTGACTTATATGCATAGAGATAGAATGGATGGGGAGACGTCGCGGTCTGTGGCACACCATGATACATCACAGTAGTCA
This sequence comes from Lygodium microphyllum, assembly GCF_053477565.2. Classification (NCBI taxonomy): domain Eukaryota; kingdom Viridiplantae; phylum Streptophyta; class Polypodiopsida; order Schizaeales; family Lygodiaceae; genus Lygodium; species Lygodium microphyllum. The sequence continues at coordinate 3,523,660 of NC_141149.1, read as the reverse complement.
CACCAGCTCAGGGCCAAGCTGCCTAGCCTTTTAGACTTCAAATGTCATGCAAGTCCTTTGTAAAGTTTTTACATGGAGGTGATGTACAAATCCTCCTCTACTAATATAATCTCCTTCAGATTTTAAAGGATTGAAATGTTGTCATAAAGGCTGGGCATGTGGATGCCTTATATATGCATGGAACTGGGAAATCTAATTGGGTGCATCCTTGAACAAACCAAAACTTAAAACAATTGATATGCTAGACCATGAACCTTATACTTGCACAAGCAAGGTGCAAGTGATGTTCTTAGGGACTGCACATAACAAATATACTTAGAAAGCTACTAAGAAAGACCTATCCAAGGATAAGTCATTGAAGGCATTTGGAAGAATAATTTGATTAATTCGAACATCATACATTGTCATAGTTATGCTGTGTGTGTGTGTGTGTGTGTGTAATCAAGTGGCTACTTGTTCATCAACCCATAGAACTAGATTCCCTTGCTTCTTCTCCCTATTACAAAATGGCCATGCGAATGCAAGAATGAAACTAAAGACTACCTGGTCACCATACATTCAACCTACCAAGCAAGTGAGCTACACCCGTTTGGACATGTACACACTCGTGTCTCTATAGAGCACCTTTGAAGGTCTCGAAATATCTATCATAGATTCATACACTTGTGCGCGAATCACCCCTTCATCTATGATTCTTTTTGGTTTGTTTTTTTGTATGCATGGCAAAGACTAGAAAATGTCTTTTTTTAAAAGCTTGTGCCGCGTCGTCAACCTGGAAATAATAAAGCTAAGCGCCTCTTTCTCGCTTTCCCACACACACACACACAGATTATATGCATGCATGTTTGCTTGTTTGTCACGCATTGTGTGGCGTGTGTACCTGCATGTATCGCAATCAACTGGATTTCCTTTTGTATAAATTTTAATGCAGGACAGAAAGGCACCATCTATGCTGTCACCATTTGCATCGTGTTTATCGCTGAATTCTGACAAAATCGGCATCCGTGCAATATCAGCAAGATTATTTACAAAACGATAGTAGAGATAATTATAATAACGTGATAATAGACGTGGCCGCCGTCATCATCATCATCATCACAGTGTCATGGAAGCTAGAAGTAGACTCTAATGCCACAAAGCTTTGTTTCAAGCGCTCTCGTGTAAATTAGCCATAGTCCGATACATCGATCTGTAGATTTCTGTACAGCCATATTAGATAGATTGTTAAGTATGGCCCGTTTTGCATCCTCCCCCTCCTCATCCTCATCATCTCCTGCAGCTTCATCGAAGCGCAGTACTATTACTGCGGCTCATCCAGCTTCGCAGAGAGAGAGAGAGAGAGAGAGATGTGTCTTTATCATTGATTCCTCAAGAGTGTAGATTATACAATCCTAGAATTGTAATTGATCATTTAATCCCTTTTTTGTGGTGTGTTGACTTGATCATGATGAAATATATGGTAGTTGTCTACAAATTGAATGCCAAGGAAGAACATGAAGACATTGAATTTATTCATGTACATACATCAACTGCTAATTGGTTCTTCATGTTGTATGGCCATTCACTTCTATAGTGTTGGTTCCTTCACAAAATCTATATATTATTCTATTGGGTTTTTAATAATATGGTATTCACAACATTTAGCAAAACACTTTCATCTATTGTATTAAGAGTTGGTGGATCTCCAAGAAATGTGAGGTCGATCCTACATGGTAGGAACACACAAAGTGATCCCAACCATTGGAAATGTCTGAAAATTTAATTTATATTGTGCATTCCTTTTAGCTTCTTCTCACGATTTCAAAGTTGGTGAGAGCTTCTTTAATGTTGATATATTTGTATTAGGCTATTGAGACTACTATGAACGTGGGATCAGAATAAAGAGAAGGAAGTTTCAATGTACTTTAGGAGAAAAGTCAAAAAGAGATAACTATCCTCTTTTATATATCTAGTGTGTGTTAGAAAAGAAGCATGAAGAGATAACGAAGTATGGAGATTCAGGAGAAGAATATTGAGCCCTCCATCTTGCCCATCTCAACATCTATCCCTATTTTATTTAGTCGATTATTCTATAATTTGGCTAGAGTGTGGAATGCTAGGATTAAATATTGACTATGAGACTAAATCAATCAAATCTCTCCAAGATTGAAAAGAGGTATAAATCCATGACTGATCTCTCTATTTTTCAAGCAAGCAAGTTCCAAGCAATTAGCTGATTGCTTGAGACATTGGAACTCAATTTTGAAGCCTTTATGGCAAGAATTGGATCGAGTTATCACTACCATATATCAATTGGAAATAAGGTTTTCAATGTGGTTGGTTATTCAAGCAAGCAAAGGGCTTGCTTAAGAAAGGGGGAAATTTGAAAGTTAAGTAGGGGAATCAATTCATAAGGAATATGCACATAAGCAATTCATCCAAATACTTTTAGAGGAAATAGATTTGGATTTCTACCTATAAACTTCTCTTTGGATGTCATACCAATAGTAGTGGGTGTCTTGTTCGTAATGTATACAACAGTAGCAACTGCTTTACCCCAATAGTAATGAGACAAGTCTTTTTCTAAGATCAATGCAAGAGCCACCTCTGCAATATGCTTGTTTTTCCACCTAGCAACTCCATTTTGTTGCAGAGTATATCTACATGTATACTACCTTTGTATACAATTTTTCCTGTAAGAAATCAAAAAAATCATTGGAGAAATATTTTTCCCTTTTATCTAACCTTATGCATTTAATATGTAACCAAGGCATAATCATTAATAGATAGGTTTCCTCTTTTTACTTGGTTCAACTCTGACTTGAGTTGTATTCTTGCAAATAGACTATCATGCTATCTATGACATTGACAGATAGTCAATGAAGGACTTTACTATGTGTCTGTTCCCAATCTTTCTTAGCCTTTACTTATTATTTGTGACATTGACAAACCACTAATACATGAATTTACTCTATTTCAGCTCCCAATCTTTTTTAGCCTTGACCTCTTTGTAGTAGCAATTTGCGCAGGAACTTTGGATGCTTATTGCATGTCTCCTTCAATATAATTCCAAACACCTTTGCCCTTCAAGAAATTTATCACTTCCATGCAATATAATTGTTCTTATCAAGCTTCTTGTTAACAATCTAGTTGAAGTTGTCAAACATTTTGACAAAACAACTTGCAAAAAACTACAATCTGCAAGCAAGCTGATACTAGGTGCACCACAACTAAACATGTAGCCTTTTTCAGTGATTGCACCACAATAACTACAATTTGCAATTTGTATGCAAATGATTCTTGTGTTTGCAACGTGATAAACACTTGAAATCTTACAGATTCAAAATCTATAACTTGTGTATCTGTAAATGATTCTTGTGTTTGCAACGTGATAAACACTTGAAATCTTACAGATTCAAAATCTATAACTTGTGTATCTGTAAACTGTCGATAGAACCAAAACTGTAGTGTATCCAAAAATTACTATCAAGACCATTTGTGGGTGTGAAATGGAGAATGAAATAACCTTAGATGCCAAAAATCACAGCGAAAAAGCCAAAGCCATGAAGGCTTTTCAATTGGAAGCATATACACTGTTCTTCCTTCTCATTAAGTTTCACTGCAATCAGAGACTGTAACCCTACCAGCCTTAAGAGCCTCCTATGACTATAACCTAAGGAAAATCAAGCAAGGTGTGGAAGAGCTTCTTACCCATTGCTCGCTTGCTTACTTTCACACTCCAATGACTTCATCTCAACCTTCAATCAAGCTCTTCATAGTTGTGGGATGGCTCTAATGCCATGAAAACAAACAAGAGGAAAGATACCAAGAGCACACACACGAATGCAATCGAGACTTGAGCACATAGAGAGATTGGGCTAAAACCTTCTTCTTCTTTCTTCTTCTTCTTCCACACAAAAGAACTAAGTCTACAACATGATAAAAGACTACTATAAAAGTACAATAATGTATGTACACATGATCATTAAGCATGAACCCACAAAGGAAAGAAAAGGTTGCACCATGAATGTGCCATAAGGATGGACTATGTGGGCGTAGTCCAATTGTAGAATCACTGGTGTATCCCCACGTTAGCCATCTAACACACCAATGAATAATATCCTTCCCTATCACCAAGGCATGTAGTGGTTTCCAGCTCGTGTAGAGCTCGATATCTCAATAGCCATGTGTTGGAAATTGGCTAGGAGTGGACCAAAAAATAGAGTGCTAGAGTATCGAAGAGCCAAGGGTCATGGATTGTGACTATTCGGATGTGTCAATTGGCAGTTCACATATATATATATCTGTATCTAGCATCGATATATTCTTTGATATGTATGTATATTATTATATTCATTATGTGAGTACTGTTGTATTCACTTTGAGATCATTATGAGGTATTACTACCTATTCTGATGTATTCCGATGGATAATATATAATGGAGTCATCTTCATTCTAGTCTATTGTCTTATGTTGTATTTTTGCTCAGTGTGTTATGAGTGATTGGTATGTTTATACACTTTTGTGTTGGGTTCAAATATGATGTCTTCTGGGATTATATTTTTGTGTTCATACCTAATTACACAAACCATTTTGCATGATGTGTCATATAGTTTGTAGATCTTGAATCCAAAAACCAGTCATCTTCTTTAGGAGTATGCACCATACTATTCAATGCATGCTCCATAGCAAAGAGATGACCTCTAGGCGATGACCCACATCTAGACCCATAGTAGCACTACTATATCCACCTGTAGAATGCTCAAATTGGGTCCTTCCTCAACCTCTAGACATAGTATTCTACTTATGATAGCGCTCCCTCTAAAAGTGACCAACACTAGACCAAGAGTCATTGTAGATTCTACATCATTGACGATGTTTCTTCAATCTCTTTCATGCTCATAGGCATTGTCTTTGTATCAAGAGTTGACTATGTATTTTGCATCACCTGATATGCTCCTACAATCCCTTCCACTCTCACAGGTATTGAATCTAGTATAGGAACCAACTGTGGATCTCTCATCACCGTTCGTTCCTCTGCTGCCCACTCAGCCACCTAACTAGTGGTAGACTTTCTCTTCTGATCTTGACTTTGCCTCTTTTGAGCATCGTATGCTTGAGCTTCTAGATGCTCCAATCTCCAACATCCTTCCTACATGTAAAAGAAACATTGATTATATGAGGGGTGGTAATTTTCTTCTTGGCCTCTCGATTCCTTCCTCATCCTCCATGGTCCACGCTTGGAGATGGATAATCCTATTGGATGTCAGCAAGTACTACTGGTTCCACTGTTGAAGATGGTCTTGGGGTATTCCAATTGGCAAGTTATGCTTCTTCCACACCTTGCCATGCCCCAATGTGTCCCATCTAACTTCTAGCATTGTATTGGCAAACCTCCATATTGTGAGTAGGCATATGGCAAATACACACCATCACTGTTTGAGACCACAATTAGTCTCATCAAATGACCCGAATTGTTACACTTGGTACACAAGAGGGTTTTGGCTGTAGGCTTACGAGTGCCCTCAAGGGTTTGTAGCCCTTGTCCTTCCTCTTGGACTTTGTGGACTTCCAACATCCCTCATCCTCAAAGTCCTCTTCCTCATTGCTACTCTCTTCCTCTATGTCAAAATCCAAATTTGAGTCACTCAATTCCTTATGATGGCTTTTGTCTCAAAAGGTTTAGCTGATTTCTTGCTTCTTTCTGACTTTTTCTTGGCCAAAAACATTTCAACATGAATAGTGTGCTGATAAAAATATTCTAGATTATGACGGGATAGATCTTTTGAAGCCAAAGCTTTATGGATATCTTGGTTAAGCCCTTGCACATATAATGAGTGCAACAATTCACCAATAGGTTGTGTGTTTGGAGACATTCTTCCTCTAAGGACCTTAAATTGAGACATATAACTCAGGACTATAGCATCTTCTTGCTTGAGATTGTGGAGTCTCTCCAACTTCCGAGCATTAGTTTGGTTTGATTGAAATCGTGAGCAAAATGCTATCTTGGCATCACCAAAAGTTGCCTGATTGTTTTTCACTGTGAGCCAAGCCGCCATCTTTTTCCAAATCAATGACTCAAATATAGCCTTATTCTAGTGGGCAGGATCCAACTAGGCGAGAAAATTGACTATATATGCCACCTAAAATTATCAAAGAAAAAGGAAAGTATATGGGCCATTGGATCATGAGGTAGAAAACTTAGAAAATGGAACTTGTGCCTAGGCAACAATACAAATGTGGATTGGGATACCATAAGGTGGAATGGGTAAAACCACAATTGCTTTTGTTGACGTAAAAAATGGCAATAGGATGTCTTGATTGTTTGGTAGCCAAATAGTATTCATGGGAAGGTGGCAAAAAGAGGTCATCAAATCTATCAGAAATAATGCAATAATGCAAGGTAGAAAATTAGTTAAGGATTATGAGAGAAGGACTTCATGACAACACGGGCATTGAAGGCTATAAAAGGATCAAGGAAGAAGTAATGTAGTCTTCTCCTCCTTCTCAGTATTTTGCATTCACCCTTCTACTCCTCAAATCTTTACATGGACTCTCATTTGGTTACCCTGAGTCTATCTCCCTTATCTTGACTTCACATCCATTTGTCTTCCTCTTTGCTTCCTCCTTCGACCTACTATTTGGGTCTTGACCTTTCCTAGACCCTAATGAATACTTTGTAATCCTCCCCTATTGTGTGAGTAGTGATCAAGTAGTCTAGTCCATTGCCATGTATTTCTTCTCAGTAGATTACCTCGAAGATGAACTCCATGTCCAATGTTTGCCATCAGCCCCTTATATGCATTTGATGGAATATGTGAGTATTCATCTTTTTTGCATGAACTGTCTATCTCAATAGCTTAGTATGGTGCTTAATTTTGTTGATATGTTTTGTAGTTAAGTCCAAAACGTCAGCATACCCCTGTGTCATTTTCGGATATGGTAAGGTTTTGCTATCCCATAGAGATCATGCAACCAATTTACACCTGGCAAGACCACACTCGAAAATTGGAAAATTTGGAAACACATCCCAAGTTTGAGGAATAGAGCATGAACGCTATTTGTGGGGCTGTGGAGTGGACTTCTCTATTGGGATTTTTTCATCACTGAGGAATGAAGTACCCTTAGGAGATGGTATCTGATACCATTGCTCGTGCTTGGACCACCACATGTAAGCATAGGTTGGATGCTCTTTGGTGGTAGACCTTGAGAGCACATGCCCATGCATACCTACACATATGAGAAAGATCAGTTGGTCACCATGTGTAATCGAGTCCAAGTTCAGGCTGTGGTTGCTAGGTGCAATCAGATTGCACCAAATTTGCTGAGGTGTAGAGTCTTAGTACACTCAGACTCAACACAAGGATATGCCAACATTGTAGACGTATCACTCACATCATATTGAAGAAACCTAGCTAAATAGACAATCATGGATAATAGTAATAGTAAATGAAATGCTCATATTTAATAGATCAATTTACATAGTCCATACAGGTCTCTAACAATTCCACCTATGTGTCTTCGAGCAACGTAAGGAAACCTTTCTCCTTTAGTCTCCAATAAGTTATCCTAATCAATAATTGGTTGATTGATTATACTTATATCCAACTAAATGAAAAAATCAACAAGCAGATCTGAGGCATTCCAGTCAGCTTCTCTTGTTCACCTTTATGGTGTATCTTATACTTATTTCACATTGGATATAATATTTGCAAAAGACTAGAAAGTTAACAAAGATGGGACATCCTAAAAATTTTCTCTTATTGTTTTTGTTTTTATGATGATCTTCTTCTCATCAATGTTCCAAACCCTTTGATCTTCTTCAATACAACAATACATAACATGTAGTCTATGTTTTACATTTATCTAAAAGAGTTCATTGAACTTGACTACTTTGATAACAAGTTCATACTAATAAATGAACTTCATTACATTTTGCTCTATACAACATTTCTCAATATCGAAATAATGATCTCCAAGAATGCACATCTATTGAATAGGTTCAACAAGAATAATCATCTCTCTTTTGAACCCATAAGGTTCATTCATAGAAATATTAATAGACCCTCAAATTGTGCACGTAAGATCATTCTCTCACTAATCCACTCATGTTTATATACTGCTAACTCAATATAAAAAGATGTATCTTAAATTAAGATTACAATAGAACACTTCTATAACAATAGGTTTGAAAAGGCAATGACATGGAGTTTGGTGACATCCTACATTAAAAAAGACTTTCTTGTTTGACATCTCTGACCTAAGGACTCTCCTTCAAGGTGTGTTTGTGTGTGAGGAGGGGTCAATGGGTAGGCATTTTTTGTTTCATTACATAGTTAATTACTATTTCATCATTGGCTTTGGCCTTGAAAAATAATAGGGTGTATCCTCGACCTCTAGTTTGTGTACCTATCAAATATTTGTATCCTTCAAACAAAGAATCTTCCATAGTTTCTTCTTTGGGTCTTCACTCCTTAAACCACTAATGCTATTAGGCTTTCTTTGTTTCAAAGTATATATAGTAGGCTCTTTGTTTTTCCAAGGAACACAAGTCCATGAGGTTCCATAAAATTTTAACTTTTATGTTGCTCTTTTCATGCAAGAGATCAAATTGAAATTCTGTAATACATATTCAGCTTATTAGTATCAGTGGTATATCTAACAACATTATAGTCAAAATTTGATAATAGTTGCATTTCTTACTGACTGTTATCAATGAATTTACCTAAAGCTCTAAGGAAAATATTTCTTTTTCTTCTCTCTTTTGAACTTCCTTTTTTTTTTTGTAGCAACTATACACATAGAAACTTTTGAGACCTTGGACTACACTACTTCAGGTCTTGTCCTCCATATCAAACTTTTCCAACTTCTTTGGGCATTGCCTTGACCTTGATCCTAGCACATGCATACTATGAATTTAGGAAAATAGAATCCACACACAATTTCAAGCCCACTACTATCCTAATTTTGCAAATATTTAGATGACTCAACTAGGCACTCCCAAGCACTCTAGTCACAAGTACTTTTTTGCATAGGCCCACATCATGCACCAAACCACAATCAATCCAGATGCTTTTTGGTGAAAGTGAGACAACAACTTTGTTTCATAAACAAAACATGCACCATAATTGTGTTTGACAAGGCTATATAGTAATTCTTTGCTTTCATAAACAAACACATGCCTCTCTTTGATGGAGGCCCATACAATAACAAAGTGCATAGAACTCTTAATGTTGGCATGACTCATAATTATTCAAGATCTACATGGCATGATGGTTCAAACAATTATGAGAGTCAATGATTCCCCTCTCAAATGACCCATAACCAATATATGGCAAATGTATTCATCTCAAGCTCCTACCAACGAATCATTCTATAACCAATTTCTACATCTAAAGATGGAAGATGCCCCTCTTAAAAGCCACACTACAAATAATGTCTATATATAGCAAGTCTATCCTTCTCCATGACACATTCTCTCTTGCTTGCTCTACATATTAATATCTCCTCCTTTGTTCCAGTAAGTTATGGCATTTCTACACTTTTAGGAGATTCGATTGTGTCAACTCTCTCAACTATTGATGTTGGCAAACAAGGTAGCCTTCTCCTCCATTATACTATTTTCAAATAGATTTTTATCCACCCTATGATATTAAGCTCATAAATTGGTTTTTCCATATATTTTCACCTCAATTTTTCTTTCCTCATGGTGCACATAGTCACGCACCTACACTACTTGTAGAGTGGTTCATCTATACTTCAAATGTTTACCCTCATGATCACATTTGTAGGAACATACATCCATGAATTACTACTTATATATAAGAACATACTTGTAACAACATCCTCTTCAGAGCTTATGTGATCAAGCCAATAGGCCCTTTACCACCTCCACAATGATACACAATGATTAGCCACTCATACTATAGCACTTAATCACTCATGGACATATAAGTCCAAACATACATGCACTCATATCTATTTAGGCACTAAACCACCTACATCGTACAATCATAACACTACATACCCATCTTGCCCACCACTCATAAACTAGCTTGATTCCACCATGACTATACTCTTATCCTATTTTCACCCTCAAGCTATCCATTGAGAAAGGCATTTTTTACATCCATATTCCATAGCTTCTTTTTGTGAAGAGGAGCCAAAGGAGAGTAATAACCAAATGGAGCTCATCCTGGTTACAAATACATAAAGTCTCTTCATAGTTAATACCATATTATGGAGCGAATCCTTTAACAACTATCCCAACTTTATGTCCATCAATTTGTCATTTTCGGTTAAATTTTAGTTTGTAGATCCATTTATATCATGTGGCTTTTTGTTGGGTGAGAGTTGATATAAATCCCAAGTATCATTCCTATGCAATGTAGACATTTCTTTATCCATAGCATCCTTCCATTCCTTTCTACCACATACATCCTTCAATGTTGTAGCTTCATCATCCTATAAGTATAAGGTGAGAAGAGCAAGATTACATTTACTCAAAGTCTAAATTTTTACATCTTTGATATATTAGCCTTTGGGGCATCCTTCTTTGCCTTGTAGACCTCCTTAAAGTCGCTTGATGCTCATCATCATCTTCCTCCAAATTTTCAATAAGCTCTTAGTAGGTCCCCTTTGGGCTTGGTGATCTAGAGTGCTCTCATATGCTTGTGATTGTGTGTATCTTTTACATCTCCATGGGCACCTTATATAGATTCCATGAGAGATTAGATTAAGCTAATCTTATTGATTAACATAATCCTAGATGATGTATGGCATCTTTGACAATATGGTTAATAGTGGATATAGGACAAGTCCCCACCTTGGTCATCATGCAAGAAGCCAAGGATGGTGGTAGACAAGCTAAAGAAAGGGAGCTAGATCACAAGAGGTGGGTGCCCGAAGCACAATATTATAATATATTTACAAGAAGGATAAAATGAAAAGTTGATGTGATAAGGGTGAAAGAGAGAAGAAAATTGCATGCACTCAGTAGTCCGCGCCTTTGTAACTTCAAATCGGTGAAGAATTTGAAAAATGTTTCTTTTGCAACTTTGTAGACCAGGTCGAACCTAGTCCGACAATGTGGGAATTTTCTTGAAATTAAATTTCTCCTGGGATTTATAAAATGATTAAAAATAGCTTCCAAAGTTGCTTTGACTTTAATTTATTATATATATATATAAATACATATAAGCATGTGATGTAGGTGAAACCCAATATAGTTGGAGATTAGTCCTTTAAAAAAATCTATGCACTCACTCAACCCCTAGGTGGAATCCATTTCCACCTTCACTAAGATAACCCATCCCTTTTACCCTTTACATTGACATCCCTACTAAGAATTTGTTTTCCCACTTGCTAGAGTTATCATAACCGAGAAGCAATGTAACATACCTAGTGCTTGAAGAGTAAACCCAAAGTGATAATAAGATGTAGGGTTTAAGCTATGGGTAAGGCTCTTCATAGGGGTTTTGGCCAAATTTTGTGGTAGAAATCTGATTTGTAAAAAACTCGGATCAATGTGAGTTCAGGTCTTGAATTGTATGTTAGATCCGATCTGTATGACCAAATGGCAAAAATGTGATCTTTGTGGGTTTAGACTTTGGGTTAGATAGAGTCGTTAAGCTCTAGAAACTTGAGGGACATTGCATCAAGTCGCATGGTGTGGGAGTTATCAAGATCCCTATGTTAGGGTTTAGGGGTCATAGAAGTGGCCCTTGTCTAGGGACCTTAGGGGTACCAACACTCCATCCCCTCGATGAGGGTTCAGGGGGGGATAGCACCCTATTGAGAAATATGTAATCACACTCGTATATGCCTCTTTGTATGGAACAACTAAGCAATGAACATGTATCTCAATCTAGGAAGAGCTCCATTTATCCTATAGGCACAGTGGAGGAAAGTGGTACCATCCTAAAACTATAAAAGAGTGTACTTGACAATCATTTGAATGCAATGCTATTATACTTTGTACTTTTAGTCTTGTCCATGTCTACTCAAGATTGTGTTTATGAGTCTAAGCTAATCTATCTTGGAATCTAATTCACTTGAGTAAGAGTCTTGTCCAGTCGTTTGTCATAATGCTTCTTGTCCATGAATTTAGACCACAATAGCTAAACCTTACTCAAGGATCTGTATTTCTCAACATGGTATCAGAGCCATGGTGAGCTTGGTTTAGCTCTACACATTTCTTGTTCCACTCTCCTCAACCTTAGCTCAGCTCAATTTTAGTAGAAGTCTTCATCTCTTCACTCATCTCTACTCTTCTTAACCTCAATAGCCAGTAGCACCCTTCTCATTTGGAGCAGCTAGATCTCTTCAATCAAGCCATATCTAACTAAGCCTTCTTTTGTGGACATATTCTCCAAGTCAAGGCACTCCTTATTGTCCCAAAAATTGACTAGATTGATGCACATTGTAATTGGCATTGGTGTTTTTTCTAGAGTTGGCACAAATTTTGTCAATAGCGTGAGCTGCTACTTGAAGGCTCCACGATTTCTCTAGCTACCTTAAGGCTTTTGAAGATAATGATATGGTCTCTCTCTTGACAAACTTTGAGCTCAAATAGTCCATTGTGTAAGCTACTACATCAGAAAAACTAGTTAGGCCTAGGAAACCCTAAAGGGCAATCATAACCACCTTTCTTTAAGCTCATTTCTCACTCCATTTTCCTATTTCATTCAGCTTGAGCAAGTCATTACCACTCTAATATGCTGTAATACTTAGTATCTAGCAGGGGAAACCCTCCAAATCAGCAAGAGAAGACCCACCTTGAAAGATTCAACATCAATCTTCAAAGCTCAACATCAAGTTCTTCAAAGCATAGTATCCATTGATACTCATCCAGTGTTATTTGACACTAATTTCTTAACACACTCAAGTACAACTCAATTACTAGTTTTATCTTCATTGTTTGAAGTAGACTCTTAGTCATGGGAATGACTAACATGAAGATTTTTATATGGATGCCTTCCATGAAGAGTGACACAACTCCACTTGCTCATCTGTACTACGTAGAAATTTTTTGTGCTCTACTTGCAAGAAGAGATAGAGTTGTCTACATCCAAGTGCAATCACTGATTTTATTTGAAGATTTTGAAGATGTTTTAGTGACCGTGGTCATCATGCAAAACCCAAAGCTTATGACCTCTTTGCTTGAGGGGGACCAGAAGATAAAAGACAAAGAAGAAGCAAGCAAAGTGGAGAGCATCAAAGTGAATAAGCACAAGGAAAAGAAGATATGTTATGATGAAAGAAAATCACAAAAAGCTTACAATGTTAGATTTGAAGATGAAGACAACAAGGGCTATCAGTCCTTGTTTCCAAATTTTACTAGCCTTTTTTTAGCCTTGTATGTACTTGCATTAATGCTCCAATCATAAGCCTTGTACTCCTCATGTAACCTATTAACCACAACCTCTACAAACTTAGTGAGGCCTTGTAACAATCCGTGGATATTTAACATGTCTTTGGTGTACCCACACTTAACAGGATGTTGTGTTTCCCTACAATAGCCTCTGGACGTTTCACCTTGTTTGCCGTATACCCACACTTAGCAAGGTTCTACTCACAACATCCTCTATATACCCAATGCTTTCATAATTGTGATTTAGGAGGGATGTTGAGAAATATGCAATCACATCATATGTGCCTCTTTGTATGGAACAACTAGGCAAGGAAAATGCAGCTCAATCTAGGAAGAGTTGCCTTTATCCCATAGGCACAGTGGTACCGCCTGCAACTATAAAAGAGTATTCTTGACAATCATTTGAATGAATGCTATTGTACTTTGTACTTTCAGTCTTGTCCATGTCTACTCAAGATTATGTTTGTGAGTCCAACCTAATCTATCTTGGAACCTAATTCACTTAAATAAGAGTCTTGTCCAATCATTTTTCATCATGCTTCTTGTCCATGAATTCAAACCACCATAGCTAAACCTTTCTCAAGGATCTGTGTTTCTCAACACACCCTTAGCATGGTGTTGAAGAATATTCCTTGGTCGACTAGTGAAGGTTCATAATATGGTAGATATGGATAGGTTAACCTTACTATCTTCACGGCTCTAAAAGGGAGATTCCTCGAGAACCACTATCCACCGATCTTTTACTCAGTTGGAGTTTTTCTAACTAGCCTCATACTCATCTACCATTTCTCTGGATTACCATCTAAGCTTCACAGTGGAAGCGCATGGTTGGACAAAGCCATCTTTGTATCGATTTGGTTAAAATGAAAGAAACTTTTGTTCTTATCTTGTTTGTTATGTACTCTTCATTCCTTGCTTAGATCCTTTACATTGTGCAATGAAATTTTTAGAGTGATCCATTCGAGGTCTCTTCATTTTCATTGGCCTATGGTGGCGTCCTGTGATGAAGCCATCTATCACATTCAAGATCTGAGAGGGGATGTTAGCAAACATATGTGTGATGTATAGTCATCTACCATTTTTCATCTTGAATTTGAGTCAAACGAGGACATTAGAGCTCTGACATTGTGATTATCCATCATTTTATATGTTTTAGAATCATTAAATTGAGAATACATTGGTGCATTTCATTTTGGGAAATATGACCAATTTGGTCGATTGGCCGGGCTACATTGGGCACCTACATTTTGGGTGTGGCCTCTTGAATACCAATTGTGACCCCAATTTGCATATGCATAGATGGGGTGTACCCTCATGCATGTACCCATTATGATGATTAGGTCACCCATTTCTACTCATTCTTCTCTCCTCCTGCTTCATTTAGTGTCCACACTAACACTCTACATTTTGGGGCTCCCCATTGTAGCCTTGTATATTTGAATAGTCAACAATATTGTTTCTTCTTTCTCCTTTGTTTCATTTAGTCTCCTTCTTCTATGTTCACTCTATATTGTTTTTTTCTTTTGGTTGCACACTCTCATAGTAAACACACTAACTAGTGAGCTAGCTACATAGATATGCCATAACTCAATGGGTAGACTAAGTGATGCCTAATTGCAATGTATCACTAGAATCATATGCCAATGTAGTTACCAACCACACCATTGATGAGAATGTAGAAATGGTCATCTGCGGACATGAACATTAGCTTTTGTTGAGGTTGACATATGAATAGGAGGGAAGCAAGTCAAATTGTCAAATGAAATGAATTGAACAAAGTCATTAGTATCCACTAAGGCAAATTTTTTTTTTACAAATATACAATCGCCAAAAAGTATCACTAAGTATAAATTAATTTGGCTAGTCATCTGCTCACTTATCCTCTTTTGCATTAGATTTCTTGCATTGAGAATATTTTGATGCATGTGTGAAAAGATGGAACACTTTCAAACACTTTTAAGAGCTTTGACATTGTTGCAACCTCATTGATGTATATTACTTTTATTGCAATCTATCAACATAATGTACTAAATTGTGTCACTTATCCTAATAGGTGTTATGTGTAGATATCTCAAAAGCCCCAAAACCTACTTAGAGAATCCCTACATACTAACGACCTTAAAGCCCCTAGATCTACCCAAAATTGTACATGTACTTTCTAAGCAATTCTTTGTTGACAAAAAGAAGTTATTCATCCTTTGAAAACGTCCAACACTACAAGATATAGACCTTATAGCGACGTTTAAAGCGACGAAAATACAAACAACAAAATCTGCCCCCGTCGTCGCAAAAAGCGTCATTATTGACGACGCCATAGAATCGTCGTTGTATGCGTCGCTATATACGTCGCAAATGCGACGTATATACGTCGCAATATACGTCGCAAATGCGACGTATATAGCGACGCATATAGCGACGGTTACAGAGAATTTGCAACGCTTATAGCGATGACAATAGCGACGCGTGCAGTAAATTTGCGACGCAAATAGTGACGGTAACAGAGAAATTTTTTTTTTGTGGCAGGGCAGCAAGCTGCCCTGCCACATATAGCACTGTGTGCTGTATGAGAGCCATACAAAATAGTTTCTGCACTGCTGCATACAAAGCGTTTGCAAACAAAAAGAATGTGTACTGAAATCATAAAACTGATAGATGAAATAAATACATGATATCGCATAAAATGCGATTGGTACAATCATAAAACAATATCACTAATACATAGAAAATGTCTACATAGATCGGGCGACTAAAAACTAAAGGTATGTGAGCTCTAAGGATCCAAGGGCGAGCTACAAATCCTCGTCCCCCGAAAGCTCTTCCCGCTGCAAAGGAGCATCAAACGGATTCTGCAGAAAAAGAAACAACATATCAATCCACCATACAATAATGCATTCAAATATCTCATGGTAACTACGGACAAGAAAGATGAGTGACTTACTGGGCCGCCGCGTCTATACAATCGGTCGATCAATGATCTGAGACCGTGCCTCTCTGCATATCGAGTCTCAAGGCCTTGCGGGTCGCGATTTGTAATGGAGTGCTGCAAAGAAAACAAAATGCTAACTGTTAGAAACACGATTGTCAGTACAAAGAATATCTCAAAAAAACAAATAAGCAAAACAAAAGAGAAACTTACAAAGTCCTCCAAATATGTCCTGTGGCCGCCACTCCCAAGATGATGTACCGATCCGGCCTCGATTCGTGCCCTCGCCGCCTCCCGCTGCTGACTCCAACGTCCTGGCGAATTTGTAGCCTCCTCCCTCAGTCGGCACCAGTCGTCTGCATCTAACCACTCGGGCTTTGGAGCCCCACTCTTGATTGCCTTGCGTGCATCGGATCGTCTATGTGACATGTATGCACGCATACAATCCATCATCCAGCCCGTAGAGAATCTATCCACTGCGGCTGGCACCGGGAACTCCTCGTGCAAGGATGCTACTATGTACTCCTTGCTCCCCTCCGGTATGTTCCTCCAATGATCCAGGACGTTGTGCCGAAAAACTTGTTGGCACAACTCCCTCATGCGAGACATCACCCTTCTCTCCTCATCATTCATGATGATGGCTCCTGACCTGCCATCCATTAGGTATCCATAACCCCTAGGAGTATGCCTTGTATGGGCCCTCTCCCATCTCCGTTCACGCTCCTGGGCATATCCAGGAGACCCCTGTGCATCCTGTGTACCGACGGGGGTACCCTCTCCCGGAGTGCCACTCAAAGGGGTGCCACCAAAGGGGGTGCCACCAAAAGGAGTGCCACCAAAAGGCGTGCCATCTGCCGACGGCTGCGCAAAAGCTGGAGTAACTGGAGTGGACGTCCCCACAGGTGTGACAAATCCTGAGGTGACCGAGCTCCAACTGAACGACGAGACGGAGACACCACATCCGTGTCTCCACAGCAGTACCCCCCTGATCCTCCTGCAGTCGCAGTCCCTCCCTCTGGCCCAAGTCGCGAGCGTCGAGATCGTCTACTCGAAGCTGAAGCATCTGATCACGCTGAAGCTGATCTAGCAGAGCGCCCTGACGAAGAACGAGACAGCTCCTGATCTGCCATCTCTCTGAATCTCGCGAGCTGATCTGGAGACATGCGTGCCATCATCTCCTGAAACTCCTCATCGCTCATCCCTCGACTCATCCTGAAAATGTCGATACCTGCACAGATAAAAAATGATGTTAGAATAATCAATTTAAACTATACAAAGCACTTTAATATAAATCATTTTTGAAAAATCCCTCTTAAAATGCATATCTTATCTACCTTTATAGAAGATCTAAACAACGAATTGAGTAATACAATTCTCCAAGAATGAAGTATTCTATGGTCCCATGTTAATCTCCTGACACAACTCTGCATACACTGGAAGGTCGATAGACATGTCACCACAAAAGAACGAGTCTGCCTCGTTCTCAAAAAATTCTACGACTTCTGTATTTCCATCATTGTTAGCCGATGCGGGCTCCAAGCTTGCGGTGGCCTCCACCCCTTGTAATTTCGATCCCTCTATTTGCATATTTTCTTCATCTATGCCTGGAACATCGCTTTGATCGTATACTCTCGCACCTCGAGGAGTTGAAGGTATAACATACCACCATCGAGGTTGTCGGGGATTTGGATAGAAGATTACCTGTTCACAAACACTTACAAAGCGGCAAACCATTGTGACATAAACCATGTCGTATTACAATTAGCAAGCAAATGACTATTTGTACCTGTTCACAATGGGCCGGCAACACAAAGGTGTCGCGCAAATCCATCCTTTTTTTTTCGGAATCTATTTCGAGAAATCCAGATGGACCTCGTCGAACTGTTGCGCCAGCTCCTCCAAGTACCACTTTGAACCACTGCACATCGAATACTATCATGGAGAAGCTACAGTAATCCACCGTAATAATACTTTGCAAGTTCCCAAAATACTCCATCTCATCCACAACCGTGTTCGGATCCGTTGCTCGTCGCCGGCTCTCTTGCTCAAACCTTGCCATGACACCACAGTCCATTGTGGAGCGCATTTGGTCAATACGCTCCACCCGAAAATGCCGTCCGCGCGACCACGCTGCACTATATATTTTGTACTGCACATTGAAACACTCAAATTAGATGTAGCAAGAAAATTTAGATACGACACATTCTAAACCCCTCATTACCTTTGGACTACATCCCCTCGAGAACTCCCACTCCTCCATTGAGACCTCTGTCCCTTCGCTGGATGCTGCGGTCAAGGCTCCATGCAACCATCGTGTTGACATAAACCACGGCATCTCCTCCATGCCTTCGGGATATCGAATCGGTCGGTGACGCGTACTGCGTCGGAATTCAACTCGCGCTTCCTCTCGATCTTGCCTTGCAATCTGGTACTTGGCGAGCCACGTCTCCATGGAGGCATGGTGCAACATACAAAAGTGATTCACCTTCTCTTCCATTGAGGCATCCATTCTTTTTTCTACCCCATTTCCAACCACCACATCTCCAGTCAGCCTGTCATCGTCCTTCAG
Source organism: Lygodium microphyllum (assembly GCF_053477565.2). NCBI lineage: Eukaryota > Viridiplantae > Streptophyta > Polypodiopsida > Schizaeales > Lygodiaceae > Lygodium > Lygodium microphyllum. The sequence continues at coordinate 3,504,816 of NC_141149.1, read as the reverse complement.
CGTCCATAGCATTTCATTGTCTGGTTCCACCGTTGATAGCCATTGTGAGATATGCACTAACGCCTCTGACACCAACCAACCTTCCGCCATGCTACCTTCCGAACGAGCTCGTTGTTGCACAAAGCCTTTCAGGGTTTTCATGAAGCGCTCCAAGAAGAACATCTATCGCGTATGGACAGGTCCAGCAATCTCCACTTCGTCCACAAGATGCACAAGAAGGTGAACTTGTATCGTGAGCATGCTAGTGGGCAGGTATTTCTTAAAGAGACAGACCGTCTCAACTGCTCCCCGCCTTGCGGATTCAATAGAGGACGTCTTAATCTCTTTCTGTGAGATCCATTGCACCAAAGTCGACAACTTGTAAATGGCCCCGCAAATTTCTGGAGTTAGGCATCCCGCGATCGCGATCGGTAGGACAAACTGCCACAAATGAGAAAGCATTAAGAATAATGGTCACTTTTCAAATTTCAAAATGTCCACGCTAATTAAAATCCATTCTATTCACAAACCTGACATATCTTATGCCAATCATGGGATTTTAGCCCAGACATTTGGTCATCTTTAGAAAATGCGGACCTGAGAGAACGCATCATACCCGTCGGAGTGCGGATAGACTTGATTACTTGCTTCACAATGCGCTCTTCTTTGGTAGACAAAACCCAGGGAGCGCGAGGAAGCTGCACTCCCCCTTCAGCACTCGACTGCGGCCAAAGCGCCTCCATCTTACCTACCTCCTTTAAATCCATTCGTGACCCTATAGTGTCTCTCTTTCCTGTGATGTGGTCCCATAGCAAGCTGCCCACATTTTTGAAAATATGCATGGGATCCAACAAGTGGTTGACCTGTAATTGAGTCCAATATGGCAACTCGTAGAAAACTGAGAACCGTCGCATTCCATTTGGATGTGATTCCGAGTTTACCATTTTCAGCTCGTACCAGCTTGCAGCGTTCATACGTGCTAGAGGTCGTCCAAGAAAACCTTCCCTGAGTTCATGATCCTCCGGCAAGAAAGCGGCGTGTCTTTGATATACCATCTTCTTCATGGTTCGTGACCTTCGGGAGTCTAACTGTGGCCCACACAATGGACATGCATGATAACCTGAGGTAACGAGACCTGCAAGGCGATCCACGACCTAGTGAATACTTGATTGAATGAAATAAAATATAGATATTACCAACGAGAACAAAGGTCTGCTCACCTGAGCACTCTCCCAATCCCGGAAAGTCATGCATCGTCCACATGAGAATGGCTCGAATGTTGGCTGACCGCCGACCATCGCGCCTGCTCATATCTTGCACCGTGACCCCCTCCTCCCACAAATTCTTAAGCTCATCGACTAATGGATGAAGATACACGTCCATATTTTTTACTTTGTAGCGGCCCGGGACGAGCAAGCTAAGGATGAGATGTCCTTTCTTCGTAGAAAGCCATGGAGGAATGTTGTAGTTGACAAGCACTATAGGCCACACACTGTAAGAAGTCGAGCGCAGACCGAATGGGTTCACACCATCCATGGCGAGACCTAGCCGAAGATTCCTTGGCTCTCGCGCAAAGCCTGGGAAGGTAGAGTCAATGTGGCTCCATGCGCGCGAATCTGCTGATATTCGTTGCACTCCATCCGTGGACCTATTCTGCACATGCCACGTTGTCAAGCTTGCCATGGCAGACGTGCGAAACATGTGGTTTATGCGGGGGATGAGCGGAAAGTGTCTGAGGACTTTTTGAGGGATGGTCTGCCCTTGCAAGTCCTGTCGATACTTGTGAGCACCACACTTTGGACATGTCTCCATAGTCTCGTATTCATCTCGAAACAATATGCAGTCGTTGATACATGCATGGATGTTATTGTAGTCCATGCCAAGCTTCCGTAAAACATGTCGTGCATCATCACGAGACTCGGGCATGGTGTTTGCAGGTGGCAATATATGATATTTCAATAACCTGAAAAAATCATAAAACACCTTGAAAAATCCATCCATGTTTGCAATAATACTGTTTTTTAAAAAAACAATGAAGTCTGTGTGGAAGGTACCTGAATAACTCAGTCACACTCGTGTCGCTCCAACCGTATTTTGCTTGCACACTTAAGAGTGCAAGCAATGTCTTCAACCGAGATACTCGGTACCCATCATATAATGGTATGGATGCTTCCTCTCTAAGCGGGTCAGATGTCTCAACATCCATGGGAATCAATGCATCGATCATTGCCTCCATCTCAGGCTCCAAGATTGTAGGCAAGTCGGGAAGGTTGTCTGTCTCCTCTGGCATTGATGGTATAGATGGGCCTTGCGAGTGGTCGATTGGCTCCTGCAATCCATCCATCGCACGTCCACGAACTCTTCTAATTGGCCGCAAAGGGTGCACTCCCCCTTGGGTCGAGACATCACCCCCCTGGATACAAAATTTTCCAACAAGACCCAATCTTATTGTGTATGGTTTTCAATTAGCTTGAGAGTACAATGCATGAAAAATGCTAACTTCAAATTACCGTTTGTTGAAAATCTGCAATCGCATGATCAATGATCTCAGATTGAAACTCACCAAATCGTCGTACGTGTTCTATAGACAATCGGCGTTTTCATCTAATTGCCAACTTGCATTGAGAGCAAGGACATGGGACACGCTGATTAAGATACGACTCGCGGTCTTGAACAATAAGACCTTCTTCGTTTGCCATCTTATCTACATTACAGCAAACGAGGCTTAAATGGATAGCTTTATGGAGATGTACATCAAGTTGCAAGTTGACCATAAACCTTGCATTGTATATAGTAGTCGAGAGATTTTCCGATGTTATATCTCGGCCTTGTATCATGCTCAATGATTTGTTTGTCCCGGTAGATAATTTTTTGTTATATCTCGGCTTTGAGTATAAGTAATCCATTTTAAAATTAATGCGCGCCATCTATGAAATTTTATAACTATAGTAATAAAATTTATTTCAATCAATTCTACTCATAGTCATAAGACCTGAGAGAAATTATCCTATACTCAATTTAAGGGTTTCTTCTTCTATAACAATAATTTTGGGTTCATTTAGATAAAGTACGTGGCCGTATGCAAAGCACATTGCATACCATTATCAATAAGTATATTATCTTAAATTTCCTTCCCCTCCCTCTCCCTCTCTTTCTCTCCCTCTTCCTCTCTTCCTCTCTTTCTCTCACCCTCTCCCTCTCCCTCTCGTTCTCTTTCTCTCCCTCTCTCATTTCCTCCCTCCCCCTCCCCCTCCCTCTCCCTCTCCCTCTCCCTCCCTCTTTCTCCCTCTCTCTCTCCCTCCCTCCCTCTCCCTCCCTCTCCCTCTTTCTCTCCCTCTCTCATTTCCTTTCCCTCCCTCTCCCTCTCCCTCTCCCTCTCCCTCTCTTTCTCTTTTTCTCCCTCTCCCTCTCTATCTCTCTTTCTCTCTCATTTCCTAAACAAGCAAAAAATAAAGTGATTTAAACATCCTCCAAGCAAAAGGGAGAGGGAGAGATACAATGCACTCTCCCTCTCTTTCTCTTTCTATCCCTCTCTCATTTCATTCCCCTTCCTCTCCCTCTCACTCTCTTTCTCTCTCATTTCCTCTCCTAAACAAGCAAAAAATAAAGTGATTCAAACATTAAACAAGCAAAAGGGAGAGGGAGGGAGAGAGAGAATGCACTCTCCCTCCTTCTCTCTCTCTTTCTCTTTCTCTCCCTCTCCTATTTCCTCCCCCTCCCTCTCCCTCTCCCTCTATTTCTCTTTCTCTTTCTTTCTCTTTCTCTTTCCTTCCCTCTCCCTCTCCCTCTCCCTCTCTTTCTCTCTTACTCTCTCATTTCCTCTCCTAAACAAGCAAAAAAGAAAGTAATTCAAACATTAAACAAGCAAAAGGGAGAGAGAGAGAGAGAATGCACTCTCCCTCTCTTTCTCTCCCTCTCCCTCTCCCTCTCCCTCTCCCTCTCTTTCTCTCTCTCTCTCTCTCTCTCTCTCTCTCCCTCTCCCTCTCCTTCTCTTTCATTTCCTCTCCTAAACAAACAAAAGAGAACGATTTAAACCTTCAACAAGTAAAAGAAAGAGAGAGGGAGACTCACCAATGAGATATGGCGAGTGTGGGCGGCTTCTCTTTGCAACGAGGGCTCCTCTTCTCCTTCGCGAACAACGGCGGTGGCGGTGGCGGCAGCGGCGGCGGCAAGTCTCTTCCTCTTCTTCTCTCACAAAGCCTTGGCTCTCTCCCTCGCTCTCTCTCTCGCTCTCGCTCTCAAAAGGCGAAGAAAAGAAAATGAAAACAGCGCTCTGGTTTCGGCCGCGCTTTTTTTCCCTACGGCGTCGCTATTGGCCAATAGCGACGCCTATAGCGACGCCGATATCCGCCGTCGCTAATCAGCGTCGCTAATTGCCCAATTCCTTGTAGTGCAAATGCTTGAGATTGAGATCCAATAAGGTTTTTTTTTTCATGGGTAACAAAGTCGTTTCTACTCTCTAAAAGATACTCGACATAATTACAAGAGTGTATAAAAATAACATAGCTAGCCTATAGATGAAATTGAGGTCACACATGTACATGGTTATAGTGTACAACTTGCAAAATTGGATATCACATTGATATATTGTATTCACATGGCATAAAGCTTGTTTTCATTAATATATGAATTGGATGAATATATAAGGATGCTTGAAACATGTATAAGTTTTAGCTTCTCCTTCTAAGATGTGTTGAAAGTTTATGCTTTCATATACAAAAACGTTTTATGTATAAGAGGATTTCCAAAATGAAGATAAGAAAGGTGAACAGAGGACACAATGTATGTTGTAGAATCACCATCTTTGGCTAAGTTTGCACGACACTATACAAATGCTAGGTGCTCACATATCTTTACTATGTGAGCTTTGTTGTTCTTGTACAAGTAGTTTGAAGATGTGTTGTTGTGGCTGTACAAGTTGGTTGGTTGGTCATACATAAGTTACTCTATGGTCTACAACTTCTATTTCCAATTTGGAAGCCTTTGTGGATTCCTCAGTACCCATCCATTAGAGCTAAGTGAGAGCTCTTTGCAAGGACACCTTATTGACATAGGTAAGGCTCATTCATGATGCCTACATCACAAAACAACAAAGCTATGAAACTTCCAAAGTTAGTTTTAAAGTTTTTGAACAATATTGCCTTAAAGCAACATGTTCTAAATTCTATTACTCATATTGTACCACATATATGAATTTCAGCGCAATAGAGTGAATAGAGTTTCACTAGGAATTTTATGGGTTAAGATTATGGAAAGTACATTATAATTTCAATTCTTCAATCATTAGATGGAGCATTTCATGATAGAGTACTAGCTTACTTATGCTTTCCAAGTGAGCTTTGGCAAATGAACTTTGTTGATGATGTGGGTGGCAAGGCAAGGCAATTAATAGAGAGCTTTAATTTGCATGTGTGCATTAAGGCAGTATGCTTGTCGATGGAAGCGTATTTGTGCCTATAGATTTGGAATAATGGTAATTCCTCTTGTAGTTAAGAAGGATGCTTAATGAAAGCCAAAGAGTGTCAATATTCTCATATCATGACTAGGTCTATGGCTAGATTTTGGAGAGCAAGGCCCCATCTCTGTATCTTTCTTTCATCTTGTTTGCATGTGGGTTTATCCTAAAATCATGATTTGTAGGCATCCTATGAATTTTATGATGAGTAGAAGTCTTTGATTAAACTTGAAGTCGCCCATGTGATTCTTAGTGACGTGCTTGTGTAACATTTATCCATAACGCCATGCTTATGAATGTCATGATATGTAGGAGGCTTTTTACAATTGAAGTTAGCCATATCTCTTTTGAGTGATGGGCTTGCATAATCTCTATTGACAGCACGATGCTTTGTAGTTAGGTGATGTATATGTTATGGTACGTAGCAGGCTTTTCACGATTAAAGTCGGTCACATAAGATTGTAATGGTCTATTTGCATAATGTTTATTGATAACACCATGCTTTGTAGTTGATCTGCGATCAATATCCTGATGAGCATAATGTTTATTGATAAGACCATGCTTTGTAGTTGATCTGCGATCAATATCCTGATGAGCAGCAGGCTTTTTACAAGTGAAGTCATCCAGAGGAATTTTTGATGGTGTGGTTGCATAATGTTTATTCACAGCACTACAATACTTTGCAAATATGTTGTGAATGTCATGATGAGGAGCGGCCATTCTGCTTTTTAATTATAAAATGAATTACATTGCGCCCTGCATTTTCCTTGCTATGATTTTGTGCTTCTTGCTAGAATATTTAGTGCACCTTGCTAGAATCTTCAGTGCACCTTGCTAGAAGATTCAGTGCTCTCCTATGTTTTTTCTGAGCTTGCCTTCTCTTCCTCTTTTCTCATATGGCTAGAATGAGCTTCTCTATTCACTTTTTGACTTGGGCTTCCTTGGTCTTCCTCTACTCCTTCTGTATGGTCCGTAACATGTTTGTAACATTACCCCCCTCCTAGTCGAGTGCCAATTCCATAGCACTTGCTAGTAAGGGCTCGGTTGGCTCTGAAGATTGACCTTGTGGGTTTGTGATAGGGCTTTTGTGGGGCTTGGACATGGGAGAGAAGCAAGTCAAAATGATTGAGGATGTGGAGGCCAAGGGTATTTTGAGTGGTTGGCGGGGGCCTCCAATGCCAGTGGTTGGTCACAATCGCATTTACCTGAAAAGAAAAAGAAAAGTGCACTACTCCTAGAGGGGGTGTCTACCTCATCGTGTGGTGCATTTTTTTCATGCTAGTGCAATTGGGAGCTAGTTTGAAGCTTGGGGTATTGTCTCACACTTGAGGACCCATTGCATGTATGGGAAAAGTATGGTGAGTGTGGCTTAGGGAGAAAGTCTAACCATATGCAAGTGTGACCTCCCTAGGTGTGTCCCACCCTTGAGGTGCCCTAAGCATGAAGTGGGGAACAAAATGGGTTAGGGGGTTATACATGGAGCGAGTTGACCAAGGCCACCGGTCGTGCCTAACTTGAGGACCCCTAGGTGCAGTGATTGTGGCACTCATCAAGTGAGATCTTATTTTCCCTTCTTGCTCTTGTCTTTTTTTCCCGGATTAAAAGTGCACGAGGAGCTAATCCTTGGATTGTAGATCATGAGAGGGGAGGCTAGGGGCTTAAGCCATTAACTAAGGAGGCTTCTACTTTACATATAGTCTTTTGAGTCCATTCGTATACTCAAAGTAGGTGTTGACAAAAATGGATGACTACATTAGTGAATCGTCATGCTTGTCCTAGTAGCCTCTTCCTTCTTTCCTTGGCCTCCTTTTTTTCTTCTTCAGTCATTGCATCTTCAGGTCACATCTTGCTGTGCTTAAGGTCTTGAAGATGGTGGTCATGGAACTTGTTCCTCCTTAAAGTCTAGCCGCTCCACCTCTTGGACTGTCAGCCATGTCCTTTAGTAAATGCTCTCGTTGCACCTGTTGGCTCAAGTTGGTTTTTTCTCCTTGTGTTTGGGCACATAGTCCATGCCTTATGACTCTGTGGGCAATCTCCAGCTTCCTCTTTAGAGTTTCAACGGCCTCCTTCTCGTTTGAATATATGATGTCCAAGATGGTGCTGAGGAAGATGCATTGTTGGGCTTCCAATCTTGTGGTTGTGGCCTTTGCCCTACTCTCCACAGGGGCCGCTATAATTGGCTCTTGGTCCCTCCACTTTTGACTTGCTTTCTTTTTTCTTCTCCTCCTCTAAGTACTCGATCTCCCTTTCCAACCTCCCTTGCTCCTCGATCCCCATTAGTAGTTTATATCTCATTTCCTCTACCTCTCTTTGATGCTCTTCCCCTATGTGAGCTCTCTCTACTTCTCCTACTATAAGTTGGTCCATGGCTTCTTAAACTCTTCTCATTTGATCTGCCAGGTTCTCATGTTGCAAGATGAGTAGCTTCTACTACCTTTGTAAGTTGATTAGCTATTGTGCTTCTTTTGCGAACCTTGCTTGCCACTTGTCTTTGTCTCTTTCTTTTGCAACCTTTAGCTCTTGTATCTCTTTTTGATAACCTGAATCCTCTCCAATTGAAGGGCTTCCATTGTCTCTCTTTCCACTTCCAATTCAACCACCACTACAGTTTTCTTTTCTTCCTTAGGCCTCTTCAGCTATGGATGTAACGGTTGGGGTAGTAGGCATGAGAACTGCTTGGATTGGATATAAAGGGCTCTTGCCCTTGCCCTCCATTGTTGGTGACGCTGTAGTTTCTGGCACTTGGGCACTAGTGCTTGGGCCTTCTTCTCCTTGCGGGCTCATGGCAGCCAACTCCTCTTGCATGGAGGGTTGTTCTACCAACATGCATATTGCTAGAGTCATGTCTTCATCTTCCTTTCTTCGTAGCTTATCTGATTCTTCTTCTGCTCTCCTCTTCCTCTCCTTCAGCTCTCTTACACTCCCCTTGGATCCTTTGCAGTTTGGCTTCTTCCTTCCTCCGTCTCTCTTATTTAGCCTCCTTTGAATCTTTTTGTGCCTTCTACAAGTCGGCCTTTTCTTTTTTTGTCAGTCTCTCCCTGGCTTCTTACTGCCGCTTCTCAAGAGCCTTCTCCTTTGACTTTTTAGGCCCTCTATGGCTAGATTGTGTCTCATGTTCTTCTTTCTCACTTACTATTCTTTCACTGGACTATTCCTACTCCTAAGGCAGTGTCCTTTCGAGTGTCTCTCCTACTTCTTCTTTTCCTACCACCTCTCCCATTGCCTGCTAGATGAGGGTCGTTAGTATTCCACTGAACCTCACGAATGAGGCTTTTGTGGCAAGTTTCTTTCTTTCTGTTCCAGCTTTTGATATTGGGGACTCTCTGATGGTTGGCTTACTCCTTGAGGCTAGTACTCTCGAAAATTGGTCACTCATAGCCATTCTAGTCAATTTCATCGGGCAATGGATTGCCAGGCTCTCCAACAGAGACACTCCAATCTTGTGCATGAGCAAGTTGTACCTCTGGCTTGAAAACAATGTACGGATGACTTTGGCATGGAGTCTCACTTCAAGATCGGGGATATCATGGATGTTGATTCCATCGTTTGTTAGGCCTTGGTCTTTGTTCATGTTAAGCATGGGATAGACATCCTTTTGGTCTCCTCTCCACCTTGGGTGCTAATGCCAGTGCCTTCTCCACCAAGGCTTTCCTTAGCTCTACTTGCACCTGTTTGGCCTCTTCACCCTTGCCCATAGTCATGATGTCGCATGCTCTATCTAAGCTATAGGTTCTCAAGGACTCTATGCACCGATTGTAGTTGGCCTCATGCCCAACTTCTTGACGTACTTTGCAAGGTTGCATTGTTCTACGATCCTTCTAACTACTTCCTCTGGGAGAGGGGTAATAGCACCGCCCTGGAAATCCTCGTGTTACTAGCAGTAGCAATCCTTGTGCATTGCTTGAATGAGAGAGATTCGATACAAAGAGGTTCAATAGATTTAGCAAGACTTCTTCATAGGGGTACCGCAGTCAAAGAACCAGCAATAGATTTTTCTCAATTCTCTTATTCTATTCCTATGCCAATGGAATTCTAGAAGGATGGAAAAAAAGGAGTCAACCACTACCTTGTCAACATTATGAATGGTCCTAAACTTTAGCTGATTATAGGCCTGATTCTCGAGGGTGATGTCTTATTGTCTTCTCTCTTCTTCCGTGAACGGAAGTCAATGGGTAAGGTCTTGTTGTCCTACCATTTCTAGCTCTTGTTACAACACAGCAAGCTTCCATTAGCTCATTCGCAAGATCGGTTTCTATATAAGAAGACAGAGGGATTGTAACACAATTTTCACTTTAAGGAGTTCATTCATTCCAAGGTGAGCAATTCCTCCTTATTCTTTTTCAAGTTTAAAACCACCTTTCAGTTTTAAGGTTACCTTATTGTTTCATTTCCGTCCCTGTTTTGTTCATTTTTTGGTGTTTTGATTTTCAATTGATTTCCACCTTATTCCCTTCCCCCCAAGAATGATGTGAATGATGAGCAAAGATGGGCCATCAAAACCTCTCAGTACGACCCAACTTATGTAGCTCCCACCTCCTATATAGGGTATTGGCCATTTCTCAAAACTGACCTCTAGAAGAGCATGTCATGACCCGCCCCTATTTAGATCACAGCCTTACGAGGAAGAGCTACACATTGCCAGCAGAATTGACTCCAATGACTTTCTAATAGATGTCCTCACCTACATCACTCACGTAGGCATCCGACCTCGACATGGACCATTATGCTTCCTTGCACTACATCCCCCACTTCTATTCCTGGCTCATGCGGATATGAGGCACCCTAAGCAAGCATTGAATGCCCTTAACCCTTCAACCATAATCCTTTGGAAGGAATAATTTGGGAACCCTCTTTTCCCATTGAAGCTAGAGAGCATACCATTTTCGCAAGAAAGAGGAGTCATTGTTGGCTAGGGTTTTCAAATCTTCAATTTCTTGGTTTGTGGCAAAGACCATGCTCTTGTCATAAGATGTGATGGGTCATTGTTTTTGTGCTTGCTCGCGAGAAATTCCATCAATCATTAATGCTTTAGCTATTGTGGTGGCCTTAATGAACACGATTTCTGATTCCTCCTTGGAGCAAGGCAATGTATGCACTTTTGTTGCTAGAGGCTCTTCTAGAAGACGTAAGTCTAATCGCTCATAGATTTTGGCAAGCATGATAAATGTAGCATCCAAACATCGAATGCAAGTGATGAAGTCCTCCCCTATATTTTCAACTAAAGGCCAAGGTATGAATCACCACTCATAAGAGGGTCTAGGGCATGCACGCAGTTGGGGTTTGACTGGAGTAGACAACATAGCGACTGCGTCTGTGACATCAATTGATCTTGAGGGTGCGGTTTAGCCTTGTGTGCCATAGGTGTGATTTGTGATGCTAATGCTTGTGATGCCTTTGGGACACTAGCAATGGTAGGTTGGGGTGGGTTGGAAGCAGTAAGCTACGGTTTCTATTGGTAGATGTGTTGAAGCTCTCCATGCTAAGTAGTTTTGGGCTCTATAGGCTTCGCTACCTAAGTCTCTTATGGTTTTGGTTCCTTAATTCTGGCGTGAGCTTGTGTAGGTAAGTTTGAGGGTTGCACTTGAGTGGTGTCCTTAACCATCTTGGCTTTAGGTACCCATATCCAGGTATTACCCTCATAACAGCCTTGTGCTTGTAATAGGGTTTTAGGGAACCATCACAACTTGACTGTTCGCCTCCTTTGCCTATAATATCATCTGTGCCTCCTAGTCCTTGAATGTGAGTTTTTAGCAATGTGAGGTCATGTTTGCATATTTCTGTGTGGTAGTCCTTGGTGTTTAGGCACCCATTTGAACTTGGGCTCATTTGCCTTGCATGAACTCTCTCGATGCATTGTTGGTGCTAAGGCTTGGAGAGTCATGATGAGTCACGACCCCCCTCTGAGACTGGGTTGTTGGTCCCTTTGTCGGTGGCTTAGTAGGCTTTGATGGAGCTGCACTGCCCTTATTGAAAGCTATCACAATGCGTTAATGTGTTGTGACTTGTATTCGACATTGCAATGTGCCTGCTTCTTAAATGTGCATCCCAACTTTGATTCCTTACCCGCATCCTTTGTGTTTGGTAACACATTAAAAAAGACCATGGGTATGCTCTAAAACTCAATAGAGACTACAACTTTGCACTTTCCCAAAACTGCGTATGATTGACCCCCAAATGGGCTAATTTTAGCATTCTCAAGTTATAGTTATGGTCGACCAATGAGAGTCCAATGATCATGAGTCAGGATATTAAAGGCATACCCCTCATCGATCAACGTGTTGAAAGTATGCGGTTGTTGGGTGGTAACCATTATGCATAGGTAAGTGGGTGCTACTACTTCCTCATCCTCGTCCTCCATCTTTGTAACTATGGCAACTCATACATTGATAGGGGACTCTAGCATCAAAGGCTCATGCATGGATCTGTAGGAGGATAGTACTTCTTTATGCAGCTACCGTTGAAGAAGCCTATGCCCTCTTCGTCTAGGGTTTTGTTTCTACATTGTTGGTTCAACTGATCGTGCTGACCCTAAAAGGCCCTAATCCCATAAACTTCATCTTTTGTTTATGGCCTTTCATTGAGTACAACAATACTGGGTCACCCTGGCTAAAGTCTCACTGCTTGACATGCTTGTTAAACCAACTCTTGCATTGTGCCTTTTCGCAAATTAGTGCATGGGTAGCTAGAAGTCAAGTCTCTGATAGGCATTCTAACCCAACTAGGTATTCCGTCCATGTCTCATTTCCATCCCATCTCCTTGGATGTCTACCCTCGGGTTAGGGATAAAGAATTTCACTAGCAGAATGGCTTCAATGCCGTACATCAACTTAAAGGGAGTCTTCTGTCCCACATCCATTTTATAGGCTATTGGATATGCCCATAAGGTTACCATTAGCTTGTTGTCCTAGTCATTACGTGAAGCAGAGACTGCCTTGGTTAGGACACTCACTAAGATCTTATTTGTGGATTCGGCCTAGCCATTTTCTTGAGGGTAGTAGGGTGAAGATTTCCTATGGATGATCAGGAAGGTAGACAAGAGGTGGGCAATCACTTCGTTGTTGAAGTGTATACCTTGGTCACTAACTAGTTCAATGGGGCAGTCAAATCGTGAGATCACCTGCTCCCAAAGTAACTTGGTTGTGGTCCTAGCGTCATTTTTTCTAGTGGCTCGTGCTTCTATCCACTTTGTGAGGTAATCTCTGGCAACTATGATATACTTGGCCTGCGAATATTTTGCTCCAAGACTAATCAGCCTAATGAAGTCAATCCCCCCTTTTTCGAATAGTTGCCTGATGATTGGGATTAGCTCCATCATGTCCTTGCAAATGGAAATCTTGATCCATTGGCACTCATCACAGTACTTCACAAATCATGCTACATCACGGAAAAATGTGGGCCACCACAGTTGAGATTGCAGCACCTTGTTGTGCGTTGCCGTGTCTTTGCTGAAGTATCCTCTAGCAATTTCGTCATGTGCTTCCACAAGTATGCCATGCATCTCATGTTCATATATGCATCATCACAGTAAGCCGTCTTGTCCTAATCTATAGAGCTAACTGACTATTAGATGGTAGGGCTATATTTTGAGGATGAGTCAGCTAAGCTGAGCCTTCTCGATAGGTCTTTCAGGTAGTCAGTGCTCTAACACCTAGACTATGTCGTCTACCCAGTATGGTGTCAAGTTGGCTCTAAATAAATCCTTCGTGCTAGACAAGTTAAAAAGATGCGCATCTGGTAAATTGTATTTGTTACCCTATCCAACGACTTCTCCATGGGGGTATGCGAGGCATGTGGTCGGCCATGTAGTGCTACTTCCCTTTATGTACAACCACGGAGAAGTCAAATTCTAGCAAAAGTAGCAGCCACCTAGCTATGCATCTAGTAGCACAAGGTTTGTTTACAAGATACAGCAGAGTTTGATGGTCTACAAAGAAAGTGAAAGGCATAGCTAAAAGATAATGCCAAATTTTCTTCACAGCAAACACCATGGCCAGACCTTCTCTCTCTGTGGTAGAATAGTTCATCTTAGTGTCCATGAGTTGTCTGCTAGCAAAGTTCGTTGGATAGTCTAGGTTGTGTTCATCATCAGGCTAGCACAAAACAACTCCCATACCAAACTTCAAGGCATCAATATGTACGTGGAAGGTCATGGTCCATTTTGGGGCTCTTAGGATTGGCGCAGTTTTCAAAACCTTCTTCAACTCTTTGTATGCACATTTGCATTCCTTGGTCCATTCAAATACTATCAACAATTTGTAGAGTGGTCTAGTGATTAGCACATAGTTCAACATGAATCGCTGATAGTACCATGTATGTCCTAGGAAGCACTAAACTCCCATATATTTGGTTGGCGATGGAAGGTCGACAATAATCTTGACTTTTGAGAAGTCGGTGGCAATGTCGTTCTTCGACACTAGGTGCCCCCCCAATATGCATCCATGTTTCACCCAAAAATGGCACTTAAGGGGGTTCAATGAGAGACAATACAATTTGCATCATTCAAAGACTGTGCAAAGTTTGTCTAGATATTCCCTCCAACTTGAGTGCACGCACAGATCCTCAATGAACACTTCTAGCTCTCGTGCCTAAGCATGTCCTTAAAGATAGCACACATGAGCCATTGGAACGTGGCTGGTGCATTTGTCAGCCCAAACGGCATGACTATGTAGGCAAAGAAGCCCCATTTGATAGCGAATGTAGTCTTATGCCTATCATTAGGATGCACTTGCACCTGATTGTAACCTAAGAAGCTGTCCAAGAAATTGTAGTCTTCTTTGCCAGTCACTCTTTTGAGCATATGCTCCATGCACAGTAATGGATACTTGTCTCTCTTCGTAGTAGCATTAACTTTCTTATGATTGACGCACACTCTGATGTTTATGTTCTTCTTCAGGACAATTACAATGGGAAAAACCCAATCCATGTGCTCAATTTCATAGATGAATCCAGCTCTTAATAGCTTTTCTATCTCCTCCTTGGCTGCATAAGCATGCTTGGGATTCATCAGATATAGGGTTGCTACTTAACAGGTGTTGCATCTAGTGTCATGGGGATATTACGAGTCACCACACTTAGATCTACCCCCTTCAGCTCGTCGAGGAACCAAGTGAATATGTCTATGTACTCTCATAGGAGTGCAATGAGATTTACTTCTTCCTACTCGGTCAAGCCGTTGGAAATGAAGATAGATCGAGCTTCTCCCCTTCCTTGGCCAAGTCTACCTCCTTGACTTTGGCAGGCCCTTCTATGAGTCCGTTTGCTTGTCCTTGCCTCTTGCCACCCACCAAGATCACTACCCTATCGCCCTTCTTGAACTTCGTGAATCGCTTTGGTAGATCTTGTGGATTTTTTTGCTCCTCAACTTTTGACTCCCTAGGTTATCTCTTTCTCTTCTCCCTGATCCTTCTACATCTTAGGTGGACTAGTAGGTCCCTCTTGGTGCATTTGGTATTAGGTGGTCGGGGTATTTCAAGTTCACTGTCTAAGATTACTTATAACTCGGAATTGAACTCTTTGTCTTCACTAGAAGAGGGAGTTTCTCCTGGTGGTCGTAGCTCTGAAAGTGATCCCATTCTAAAAATTGGTATGCCACTTGGTTGGGTGAGCCCTACTCATTCGTGACCAATTGTCCCTAATTGTTCCAACCACGTGCGATCATATTCCGTTTGTATGATTCCTTTCTTGATTTTAAAGGTATCTCCCTTCCACGAGTTGGAATCTGCTTGTATTTGCTCAATCATGTGTCCATTTATGTCATACTCTATTGTGTCAATCTCTCCTTCACTCTCTTCATTAAAGGAACAACAATCTTTGTACTTGTCATCTGAATTATCCTCCTCTGACTTCTCGTCATCTCCTAGGTTTCCATGCCTTCCTTCTCTCTCGTATGTGACTAAGGCCCACTTGCACATTAGGTTCAGATCATGTAAGTTGGTCCATTTCCACTTAGGTTTGTCCATGAGATCTTTGAGGGGTTTAAAGTTAGCAATTGGGTTTGTACATAGCTTGTTTGTCAAGTACTCTAAGATCTCGTGGAGTTTTGGCTTGTTGTTCGAGGCATGGAACATGATAGGGGTGGTCCGACTACAAGAGTGTCTAGTCATCATGCATAATGGTACCAAGGGCTCCCTCGTGGGCTCACCAACTGTCTTGATAGCTTGCTCATATTTTTCCTCATTGTCCAAGAATGGCAGATTGTTGGTGGCTAGCACATGCATCCAATCTTGCTCATCATCAAGGCTAGGGATATATTTCGTTAGCGGCCTGTAAAAACTTCCTAGCTTGAGCATCACCCTTCAGTATAACAGGGAGATGCCGTTCAGGCTGACCTGGCATTGTCTTTCATGTGTCCATCTCTACTTTTAGTGCTTCCATTTTGTTTCTCAAAAAGATTAGACAGTCGCCCTAGTCTTCTATAACTCATGTGTTCCGCATCTAGGGTTTAGCCAGCAAGATGTCATAGTTGACTACCTTTATGACAATGAAGTCAACTGAGAACTAGACTCATGTGATCTTCAACGGCCAATTCTTCATTCAACACTTTGAATGACCTAACTTTTGTCCCATTGGCTAGTGTGAACCTAGCATTCTCGATAGGCAGGTTACTCCAAGCTTGGGAAACCACGTGGCTAAGTACACGGACTCCAGTCTCGTGTTCACTATCCCTTTCATTATGGTGTCTCCTAGTCCTAAGAGTGGCAAAATTGTGTGCATTTTTGTGCCCGCCCAGAAGGCATTAACGTGTAAGGACTTGGGCCTTGAGTGTAGCATCAAGCTAGGTATCTGAGTCACTACACTATGGTCATGTAGGTCAGTTGCCTCTTGCCTAGTTGGTCCTTCCACCCACTTCTTCAACTCCTACCACAACATTAGGAGCTGCCTAAGCATGTCTCCTAAGTGCAAAGTCAGGGGTTGTCACTAGTGTCCTAATAAGGTTGTCAACTACTTGCTGCCCTCCTAATTCCATGTTTCTTGGCCAATGGCTCTGGCTTGTGGCACTTAAGCTTTGTCTATGCGGTTCTGCTCGAGCTGCAGATGCATCTCTTCACTTCAGTTGCGTAGGTAAAACTGGCATTCTCACACTAGAGAGCTCATCGATTTCACCTTCTAGAATGGGGTCGGCATCCTTCAAGTTCTCTTAGGCTTCTCTCACCCACTCCTTAACCTTATTTATGGCTTCAAGTTGGCGTTTAGGCTGGGGTACTCCCCAACCTTGGCACTCCCATTTCCCACAGTCTTCAAAGCAAATGTTTCCGCTTCTACATCTGTGACCTTTTTCCTGGTGGTTAGAGTCGTGGCATTGTCTGTCTTAAGCGTGTTCTTCGCTTTGGTTCTCTTCCTCCTTCACCTACAACTTCTCTTCTCGATTGAGGCTGCATCAAGGTTACAAGGCCTAGGCAATGATATGCCGACCTACTTTGTCTATGCTCGGGTCATAACATGCAATGGGATACACGTAGCCTCTCCGTTGAGTGTTTCAACTACGAACAGTCCCAATGGTATTGATGGCACAATTGCCAAACTAGAGGGTGGTTTCCATCTAGGGCAATCAGCAAATAGTAGGGTGATTTTGTACTCTCGGCATCTAAGATCGGCCTTCTCTCGATTGGCTTGCTCCTTTTCAGGGTAGCGAGTCGAGACATGGCTTGGATGGCCACATGTCTAACATGCTATGGGTCTAGGGTTTTGAGTTTCTCCTAAGCCTCTTCCTCTTCCTCTACCTAAGGCCATAATTGGTACTAGTCTATAGTCCATCAATATTTGATTTCCTTCTTCATAGAATCTTCCTCTAGGGGTTCTTCCACCAAGTGCACTAGGGCTTCACTCGGTGGATGGGTAACGATGGATAGGAGGTCTAGGGATCCTTGTAGGGTTGATATCTGTCCTTGGCAAAACTGGCTTTGATTCATTGGACATGGGGAGTGCCAAGGGGGTTCCCCTTCCCAAATAGGGTTGTCTACCCCCTAGATAGTAAAGTTGCATGTAAGATTGCTGGTAAGGCAACCGTCTTGGCAACCGAAAGTGCATGGTATCATGCCCGAATCTTCCACAATTGGCACAAGGTCTTGTTCTAGGGTCGAGGCATTCAGATGGTGGGTGATTTCTGCCCACAGTGTACACACTACATGTGGGGTTGCATCAATCTTTTCATTGACTCTTGCAGTCTAGCCACCTCCGCTTTTAGATCGCTTAGGTTTGGTCAATATTCTTTCCTTTCTCCCATTCGCTGGCAACTACTCATTCACTAGTTGCTACCACTCCCTCAATGTTCCTAATTGCATTGCTACCCTATTGTGCCATCTGAGAGCTTCTCTCCCTAAGCAAGTCATCTACTTGGATAGCTTCCTGGAAGACTCTCTCAAGCACATCTCTCCATATGTTTGAGTTGCTTGCCATGGCCTTATATAGCTCTTCGTTGCGGATCCCGTTAATGAACACAATTGAGATCACTCTCTCATTGGGTCACTCAATCGCACATATCCTCTTATAGAGGCTCCTCATATGGGTAACGTAGTCTTCTATGTCCTCCTTGTTCTTCTAGCTAACGTTCATTAGCTTAACGATGAGGTTATTGAAATATCCTGCCTCCAAGAATCTCTTCATGAAGAGATCTTTCAACTAGGTGAATTCATTGCTCTCAGTGTTATCTAGGCTGGTGAACCAAGTCCATCCCTTGTCTCCTAGGCACATCCTAAATGCTTGTGCTTGTTGAGTGGGGTCTGTGAGATTATTCGCCTTGCACACTTGCTCAACAAAGCTATAAGGGTCACTCCCATCTTGGTATTTATCGAGCTGCTTTGCCACCATGGGTATTTTTCTTTTGGCTTCTGGCATTTGGGGTGACTCCCAACCTAGCTAACAATGATGCTATCAATACTGCCCCACTTTGCTCAATGCTAATAGTGTCTAGCAATCTCTTGGTGAGTAGCTCGCTTAGTGTAAGATCAACTTCCAGAACTTTGTCCCTATCACCATTGCCTCCCGTTCTATTCCTCCTCGATATGCCGAAGATCCTATTAATCTCGTTGAGTTTCCTCTCATGACGTAGCTTCTGAGCCTTTTGCTCCTGACTATATTTTGCCATGCATTTCAATTGCATCCGTGCCAGTCTCCTCTCTTCCTCAAGGGTGGCTACAACGTCTGCCAATGACCTTTAGTGATGTGCTATCCTAGTTTGCTAGTCGTATTGTGTGACAAGTCGTCCCCTTTTTTTACATGACCGGCCATTGTGGCAAGGTACTTTCTCTATTTCCCTCTTCTAGCCTTATGCCTCTAGCCTACACCCGTCTAATACTTTACAATTAGGAGGGAGCCTAGCACTCTTTTACACGAGCTTTTGAAGTTTTTTTGAGGCACCTTTCATTTAAAATTACGCTTTGGCCCCAGCTTAGCTTTAGAGGTCGCCTGAGTGTCTTTGCTCTTTTTCCATCCTCTTCCTGCTTTTTCATTCATTTTTCCGCCTTCTTGACTTGGGGTTAACATTACCCCCCTCCGAGACGGGTGCCAGTCCCATGGCACTCTTGGCTGGTGTTGGGGTTTAATAGGTAGTTGGCAAAGTAGTCGTGTGAGGGTAAACTCGGGTGCTCGTGGAAGCTTGGTAATGAGGTTTGTTGGAGAAGCCAAATGGATAACAAGTGGATGACAAGGGCCTTCGAAGTTGGTGGTTTGTCGCCTTTGTGATGCCTAGAAGGAAAAGGTGCAGCGCTCTACCTAAGGGGGGTGTCTACCTTATTGTGTAGTGTATTGTGCTCATGCTGGTGGAATGGGGAGTTGGGTCTAACCACAGGCTAGCCTGGGTGATGTCCCACACTTGAGGACCCCATTTGTGCAAAGGGAGGTGCGGTGCCAGTAGCTTAGGGTGACAGGTCTAACCATGGGCGAGTGTTACCTCCCTAGGTATGTCCTACACTTGATGGGCCCTAAGCGTGAAGTGGGGGAGAAAAAAGGGCTAGGGGGTTAGGAGTGGAGCCAACCAACCGAAGCCACCGCGTACGTCTAACTTGAGGTCCCCTAGGTGCAGTGATCGTGCTTTATGTGGTGCTAAATGCTTCTGCAAGTGAGTTGTTTTGTCCATTCCATGTGTAATGTTCTTCTTGCTTTTCCTTTCATGCTTTTTCTCTTCTCTTTTTTTTTAAATATAAATATGAATAGGATTACACTAGTAGAATGACAACCAGTGCCTAATTCTCCTCATCTGATGGCGGAGAAGGGGGTTGGATGGATTTGCTCAAAAATTGATAGCTTTGCATGTATCCTTTCAGATTCATGTGGACGCGGAGGGAGGTGGTGGAGAGGAAAGGATGATTGCATCTAGTGAAGTGGCTGTCGTTCATATCTTCTAGGAGAGCTAGGCAAAAAGAAGGGATGAGGTTAGCCCTCATCATCAGACGCGCCATGGCATAGCTGTCGATGGCGTTAGGGTCAAAGAAGAGGGGAGGCAAGCCATGTTCTTATGGGGTTGGGTCCTGCTTAAGTAATAACTTAAGTAACCTAAGATAATTACATGGATCTTTTTCTCTTTCCTGCCACTCCCAAATTACCAGCTCTGCGTGGGATCCAACAGGGATGTCATCAGGGCATGGTGGGAGAGGTGCGAACGGCTGCACATTAACTGGTCTGGCTCTTAGTTGCTTCCTGGTTTCTTCGACTAAATTTCTCCGTCTTTCCCTGAGTGTGGCTTGTCTCTCCGTAGATGGACCAACTTGTTGTTTTGGCCATCACCCGCAATCAGCAATTGGACGGCATGTGCTCGCCCAACCCTATATTGACCAATTTCTCACCAAAGAGGAATTACATGTCGCCATCCGCCTTAATACTCGGGATCTCTTTCATGATGCCTTGACCTACATCTCTCAGGTCTCTATCCAACCGGTTGCTCTTGATTGTCATGCTCAACTGGAATACAACCCAAGATTCTACACGTGGCTTCTTCACACGTAAAGTCCTACCCCAACAGGACCAACGCCACCCTTTAACTCCCAATCCTAGGAAGGATTCTTCTCTCAGCCGGAAGAGGGGTGGGTATGTATGTGGGGTATGTGGTGAAAGGAATGAGATAGGAAATGAATAAAAAGGGGGTATGGTAAAGTAAAAGTAGTGAAAACGGAGGTTACGAATTATGGTCGGAGCAAGACCGCGCTCATCGACTCCCATTCACTGACGAGGAAAGGGAGCTATATTGCATCCAATGGGAGAACCGCGCCTTCGGCCAGCTCAAGTTCCGAACCATCCACAACATCGGAGTCGTGGTGGCGAAGGAGGAGGCAGCCAGGAGGATAGTGGAAGAATGCAATCTTACAAAGTACATTGAAAAATTCTCACAGGAGCCGGATCACTTTAAATGCGTAGAATTCCTCAGAACATACAATTCGGACCAAGAAGGGGGCATTGTAACAGTAGGCCGAGGAGAGGGCGCAAAGAAGGTACAGGTCCGGTTGGGCCCATCCTTGGTGGAAAAAGCTTTGGGATTGGTACCTAGACAAAAAGGCGACAAAAAACGGATGTTTATGCCTTGCTGAAAATGAAGAAGGAAGAGGTACTCACAAACGACGGCATAAGCATCCAGGACATCCCTGACACTGACGCCAGGCTGCAGGCCAAGTTGGTGCACGTGCTCTTCTCTAGCCAACGTTACAATTCCTTAATGCATTGGATTAGTATGCCAATGCTGGAGAATGTAGCAGCCCACACCCTAGACGAGGTGGATTGGAATGGCTACGTGCGGAAAACTATTGATCAAGCGGCCAAAGCACTAGCCCTGGGAAGTGCACCAACAGGAGGAGAATCTCCGGCTTCTAAGGTGATGGAAAGGAAGAAAGCCTCCTCCAAGGCCTCTTTCATCGGCTACGGAGGAGTCTTGACTGCACTAATTCAGGAGGCAGTAAAGGCATCACAGGAGTCGGAGGAGGGAGAAGGAGAAACGTCGGAGAAGTCGCCCCCTCGACAGGACAAAGACAAGTCCACCGATAGAACAGAAATAGAAGAAGAAGGGGAGGGACAAACTAGTAAGAAGACAATCAGGACAACAAAGAAGAAGGCAACGCAGGGGAAGAAAAAGGGTGATGAAGGCAGGAAGAAAGAAAGGGAAGACTTGGAAAGGGCGAAGAAGGAATCCCTGAAAGAAGCAAAAGAGAGAGAGAGAATGAAAAAGCAGGAGGAGCAGAGGGAAAGAGAGGAGTTATAGAAAGCCAAGGAGGCGTCAAAACAAGAAGCTGAAGCGGAGAAAAGAAGGGAAAAAGAATAGAAAGGGAAAAAACAGGAGGAGCAGAAGAAAAGGTAGGAGGAAAGGAAGAGAAAAGCGGAGGAAGAAGAGGAGGAGCTGCGAAGGAAGGAGGAGGAGGACCTTGCGGAGGGCACACGATGGTCCATCGAACAGCAGTGCCGAGCAGACGAACTAAGGAACCTGAGCCCATGCAGAGAAGAGGGGCCCGGATCCAGCACACAAGTGCCAAAGTTCGTGCCACCTCCAGTCTCCGAAGGCAAAGGAAAGGCCCCGCTCCATCCGATCCCTACCCTCCTGGTACCTCCCGCGAAACTCATCACCGTCACCGCCAGCATCCCCACTAGCACAGATGTGTCAAATTTCATAGCATGGATGCAGTATTTTATCAACAAAGAAATGGGCCAGGGGTAGAGCACGGAGACTACGGCCATAGGACAGAAAAGGCCAGCCACGGATGCAGAGTCCAGGCAAGAGACCAAAAAGCAAAAAGTCGAAGCCTCCACCTCGCCTATTCACGCAACGATGATGCCACCGGCTAATTACGAAGAATACGTCACCGAGCTGCTCTCCCATTTGGAGAGAGCGAAGGAGGAACGCAAAACAGCCGTGGCTGAGTTGGCAGCCGAGAAGGAAACCATGGCCGCCTTCCAGTTGGACAAGACAAGAATGATAGCCTTGCAGCAGCGCAAAATTGCAGAGCTGAAACAGAAATTGAAGGCTAGGGATGAGAGGGAGGAACATTGGAGGCAGCTACTCAAAAATGAGACGCAAGAGTTAGTAAACATGCAAAGAGGGCACAAGCTCCTAATAGTGCAGTACTGAAAGCTTGCTGCGAAAGTTGCTAAGGTGGATACACTCAAGGTAGAGATGAATGCTAGGGATGAAGAAAGCCAACGAGGCATGGAGGAGCAGGAGGAGGAGCTCAAGAGCCTAACAGATCCTCAAAAAGATCGCACAAACACAAAAATATGCAAGCATATTTGTATGCTTACTCTTAATAACGATGTCTTGGAAGTCTTTTAAGGACTTTCCACCCAATTCAGTGGAGGGGTCAGAAGGGGTAGGTTTATTAGTACAGTTATGGTCTTCTTACAAGGCCTAAATTTGATCGGATGCCCGATTCAAACTGGCAAGACGGGCCTGTTGACAGAAAGACCGCCATGTTTGAAAGCTCGATGTAGGATTAGGATTGCCGCACGGTTCTCCGCTCGACACCACCATGCAAGAGTTGACATGCATCGCATTATTATGCCCCTTGCATGCCATGTTTAATCTATTGGGACATGCTTGATTGAGCTGTTAAAGGTTTGAGCTTCATCTTGAAAGTAGTGCCATCCTGATGTGCGAGATCTCTCTCACATAATGGAAATATCTTTATTAGCAAGGTAGCCACTCTTGCGTACCTTCTTGTGCTCTATTCTGCTAGAACACTCCCCACAAACAAAGGACTTGTTCCCTTGCCATAGCCTCATCACAAGTATAATATTGACACAATGCTAAGAATAGCACCTAGCTTGTCTACACCACCACCATATTACTTTTTAGAAGAGACACGACTGATCTAAAAGCTAGTAGTACATGGAACTTTTATACTGCTATTCCTAAAAACATTATGCTACCACTATTCAAGGGAATCTGAATTTCATGAAGGAGTGATGGTTGGGTAATGGCAAACAAGATGTAAGCTTATTAGTGTAACATACCGTGCCATGGATTTAACAAATGTTTATCTTGAAGGAAGTCATTTGAACCTTTAATGGATTAGTTGCAATAAAAGCATGAAGACTTGCTTCACTATTGTGGTAATTTATCAAGTTATTTGACAAAGGGCCAGACTCTCAAACAACTAGAATTGATGGGGTAACATACTAAGGTTATGATGGGGTAACCTACTAAGTAACCTTATGTCTACACCTACATTTACAACAATTGGCTACCTTTGAGTGGATAATCTATGGTATTATATTAAATCCTTATGTTGAGATGGCTACGAGCCTTCAATGCCAAGTTTTTGTGGTGCAAGCATTAGGTAAAGATATACACAACACATTTTACGACATATGATATTAATACATCAACAGAAAAATGCAATGTGTACACATGTGCATGCACATGCATATGCACACATGCTCCCGCATGCATGTATGCATGCACACACATGCATATACAATAATTTGCCTAGCTTGCTATAGAGACACAATCATACACAAACTTATAGTTATTACTTAAGTCTTGATATCCAAACTTTTACATGCCTCACCCAAATTCTTTAATTGTGTGCTTTGTTCTTTAAAACTCTCTTCTATGCTTCTCACACATTCATAGTTGTATACACTTTGTGGTGTCTTATAAGCACACCAAATCTTGATTGATCGTACTTGAAAATATACATATATAGGTGGCATGAGGATACAATAATATAACAACAAATTCAAGCCTTCTCACTTCATCTTAACAAAATTCGCACCTCATCTTGTTCTAGTTACGTAGCATTATGTTAGAGCACCTTCCCACAACCCCTTTTCCCGATGATCTGATGCACCTTGTCTCCACATTCCCATTTAAACAATGATGCCAAATTTGAAATGAGCATGAATAGTTGGGTAACTTTTTCTTATATGCAAAAGTTACAAAACATACAACAATAGCTATTGTTGCTTTTGGTGCATTTCAAAAAGGGGCAGGGGCAATGTGGGAAAGTCCCCTTAGCTCCTATTTTGTTCAACGTTGCAAACTCCTATATGGATGGCATGGGAATACAATAATTTAGCAACAAATTCAGCCCTTCTCACCTCATCTTAACAAACTTTGCACCTCATCTTGTTCTAGTTACGTAGCATTATGTTAGAGCACCTTCCCACAACCCCTTTTTCCAATGGTGTCTCCTAGTGCTAAGAGTGGCAAGACTACGTGCATTTTTGTGCCCTCCCAGAAGGCATTAACATGTAAGGACTTGGGCCTTGAGTGTAGCATCAAGCTAGGTATCTAAGTCACTACACTATGGTCATGTAGGTCAGCTGCTTCTTGCTCAGTTGGTCCTTCCACCCACTTCTTCAACTCCTGCCACAACATTAGGAGCTGCCGAAGCATGTCTCCTAAGTGCAAAGTCACAGGGGTTGTCACTAGTGTCCTAAGAAGGTTGTCAACTACTTGCTGCCCTCCTAATTCCATGTTTCTTGGCCAATGGCTATGGCTTGTGGCACTTAAGCTTTGTCTATGCGGTCCTACTCGAGGTGCAGATGCATCTCTTCACTTCAGTTGCATAGGTAAAACTGGCATGCTCACACTAGAGAGCTCATCGATTTCATCTTCTAGAATGGGGTCCGTATCCTCCAAGTTCTCTTGGGCTTCTCTCACCCACTCCTTAACCTTATTTATGGCTTCAAGCTAGCGTTTTGGGTTGTGGTACTCCCCAACCTTGGCACTCCCCTTTTCCACTGTCTTCAAAGCAAATGTTTCCACTTCTACATCTGTGACCTTTTTCCTGGTGGTCAAGGTTGGCTACAACGTCTGCCAGAGCGACCTTCAGTGGTGTGCTATCCTTGTTTGCTAGTACAATAGTACAAAATTGAAGGAACCATGACAAACATAATGGCCATGTTCTGTAGTAGCTCACAGACCTCTCATTTATCAGGAGGATTCACCAATAGCTTTTCATTTATTAGAAAAAAAAGTTCCAATCACTACCTGAGTTGGACTTGGTACTGTTAATGGATCCGCAGTTGCTGCTCCTATTACATGACCATCTGGCCCTGCCAGTTGTTATGCAGGTGTCTCCTTTATTAGTCAAAAGGAAACATCTAGAAAGACCTATACTAACCTAGAAATCCAACAAAAAATATGGTATATATATGAATCTAATGTCAACTAAGTAAATCCAATGTCATCAAATTAACAACATACTAATGCAACAAAAAATATGGTATATATATGAATCTAAAACCATTTAAAATTTCATCACAAAAGTGAAGAATAGACTTAGAGAGAAAAGAGTGCTTACATTATAAGCTTACTTTTGCTTTGTCATATTGAATATGTCATTCGAACAATGCAATACATCATCCCTTGCATCCCAACCTCCAAATAGGTTATAAAACAATCATGCAAGCCTCTTTTCTAAGCCAAAAAAAGGATCATTTCAGATTGTAAATCACTTGCTCTCCCAATGCAAATACAATGCTTCTAGCTTCATTGTGTCTGCTCAGTGTATCCACCAATTACTAGATAACCAAATACTAAATCTTCTTTAGTTCTGCATTTAGATCCGCTAGTTAAAAAACATGGCTGTTCAAAGCAAATGCTTTACTCAACCATGCCTACATTCAAACCAAGTCTAGTTTCAAATGTGAGAGCAACCATGCTGAAACAATAAAAGCAAACTGTACAACAGGTGCACAAGAACATGAGAATTACTAAGCATGACTTTTGTATGAAGTGGACATCTCAATTAAACCAACATTAATAGGTTGGAGAGCATGGTGCGAAATTTGGACTCTGAAGCATTTGTAAAATGACAAATGTAGACCTCAGCACACTCATCTCGCACACAGAAGACTCTAAGTTTTCTAAAATCAGAACCTGTAGTCACCATGCTAGTTGTGACTTGTAAGTGAAGGTCTCCATGCTGTGCGACATCAACTTCAAGGATTTCACCCACATTTTTCAACCGGTCTGCTAGAGTCTATAGTTGGTGTAAATTTGCTAGCCACAAGCTTTTTCAAAATGAAAGCAGAGACAATCAAGTTGCATGAGAATATAATTTAGCATATCAATAAAGTGAATGAGCATGTATCATCCCTTCCATTTCAAGGGTCTATTGATGCAGAGTGCCATTGCTAGACATCATCGCTCTCATTTTGTGATGGTATGCAAGCCCCATTTTTAGCATGTGAATGACACCTGGTCATACATGCTCCATCTAGTCTTAAGGTAGGAGATACCATGGAATGAAATGTAATCAAAATGGAAAACACTGCTCTCAAGAACATGTGCCTATGATGATACAAGCTCAATATACCTTGGTAATGGTAGGAGCGGTATGAAGCAGCCTCCATTTCTTGAGTAGACTCAACATGACAACACGAACATGCATACATTAGCCCTTTGCAGCTAAGTGGCGTGTTGTTTCGCTAGGTGTGCCTGCACATGGTTAAGAGTGTTGCAGTTTTAATAAAATTCTTAAAAACTGTAAAATTCACAGATTGTTGTGCTCTGTAAAGCAAAGATATGGTAGTGTTGAGGTATGGTGAGCGAGCAAGAGAAAGAGATGACAGCCACATTCCTGACCATATAACTCGATTAATAATTTCCAAGCTCAATATGTAGATGTGACCAATCTCGAATTATGTGAACCTTTATGATACCTCAACTAGGAAAAATGACAATGAGATTGTAAACAATGCATGACAGTAAAAAAAAAATCCCTTGACCAGGCAGTGACACCAAACCTTGCAATAATGATCGATCCCTAAATCTGTTGTGAGTCACAAAACAAATACTGCTGAGCAAGCTATGTACTAAAGGAAAAATGCATTCTTTCTATAAAGATTCAAGGTTTAACTCACCTACCTAGACAGTGGCTCGATCACAGATTAGTGTCTCTAGCAAAGGACATATAAAGGCCCAGGGGTATGTAGCAGGAGGCATGCAAATGGAGCTCGAATATTTGCACGACACACAGAGATCGACACTCGCGTACGCTGACACTAGCAAATCTTCCAGATGATGATGCCTTCTTTCTTGGAACAACACATGCTAGAATATGTCTTTGTCATCCTTGCATCCTCCACTTTCACGGACTATGTAGTAGATGTTGTCGATGATGCTCTAGATTTCCTTCACAGAGGCCTTGATCTAGTGCAAGGAGCACACGAAAAGGAAATCTCATATGGAGAAGCAATCACCGCGCGCCGGCTTGTCCTGAACCAATACTCGTAGTCTTGCTTCTGCCCTCTTCAAAATAAAAAGATGCTTCTTTGTGTTTTTTTTTCTATTGTCCTTGCTAATTTTAGCACTATGCTTCTACCAATGCATGATATGGCACAAATCCTTCAAGCTGTGAATATGGACTACAAGCCCTCTACAATACATATTACTTTCCCTATTGTGTATTATGGAGATGTCATATGCGTTGGGTGAAACGATGATGACGAGCTACTTACCTGAGTGCCAAATAATTTATTTGTGCAATAGAAGCCATAACATCTCAAGCAAGTGCAATTCTTCCATTAGTAGTGTCCAAACTAGTAATATAAGGTAGCCTATTTTGGTTCAAATTTTCTTTCCAATCAAAAGTACCCTCAATCCAGGATTCCTCTTGAATAGTGGTTTTCTCTTTTGTTAGCTTGCCATGTGACTTTAGATGCATTGGTACCAATCTATTTTCCCCAGAACAACCCTCTTCTACTTGCGGATTAATCATTCAGATCGGTCCTAGTTTCGATGGCTACAACCCTACTTGTTTTTTGCATGAAATTACTACCGCAACACTTTATAAACCAAATGGAATCAATTTCTATCTTCAAACCTTATGGAGGTGGTTGAGATCAATCATGGTGGTGTAGGTTCAAGCTCCTGGATGAGCGAGTCTTTGCCTAGATGCCCTCTAGAACTCTATTATAGGGTTCTTACAAGGATTTGAGGTCCAACAAGTCAAGGGGGACTAATTGCAATCTTGAGGGACAAACATAATGATATATTTTATCTTTCATGCGATGATCAATGAAGGGACATATTTAGTGAATGTGATGCAAGTTTGAATCATGTCACATCTCACATCTAGAGAGCCATCAACTCGAGGGGAATCAGTACGATGAAATTAAAATCATGCATGATATGAACATCCTATAAAGAGGTTTTTCTCTCATGTTGTTGTTTGTCGATTTTTGTTGGGATTATTTTGCAACTTTCACCAACATCTGACACAACCTTACATCTTCCAATTGGCACACCACAACTCAAGTGTGAGTAATTGTTGGGAAATTTCTAAGGCAATTATCTTGATTCCATTGTAACTCAAGAGACTCCTCAACATTCAGATTCCATTGTATTTTCATTTCTTTCCCAATTGTTGGGCCATTTCTAAGGCAATAATCTTGACTATAATACCTTTAGCTATTAGGATATCCCAAGATGTTGGGCCTATCCACCACAAACCTACTAAAGTATGGTAGGTCTCCACCCAATTCTTTATAATGATAGCCCATAGTTGTTGTGCATCCAACCTCTTAAGTAGTTGAAACACTAAGGAATATGTTCCCTCTTTTGGTTTCATTAATCCAAGTCCTTTTGACCTCTCAACTATTAAAAACTCCCATGCTACAACATGCCATCGATATTTGTTTCCTTCATGTTCGACTTAGTCTCCATATTAAAAGCCATCCTAGCAGACCTACATATTGGAATTTTAAGTTGTCCATACTCGCATTGTCACCCCTCATGCCAATCTCAAGAGCTAGGTGCCTCATTTCTTAAAGAAGTTTTGAACCTCCACATTATGTGCCTCAAAGGAGCATCCCTCTTCTTATATTCCCACATTACAAATGCATAGTTGTTTTGCATCCAACATCTTAAGTAGTTGAAACACCAAGGAAATAATGATAGCCCATAGTTGTTGTGCATCCAACCTCTGAAGAAGTTGAAACACCAAGGAATATGTTCCCTCTTTTGGTTTCATTAATCCAAGTCCTTCTTTTGACCTCTCAACACTTAAAAACTCCCATGCTACAACATTCCATCGATATTTGTTTCCTTCATGTTTGAGTTAGTCTCCATTTTCAAAGCCATCCTGGCAGACCTTTATTTGAATTTTAAGGTGTCCATACAAATGGCAAGAGGTTGACAAATTGCTGAAGGTTCAAATAAGAAATATACGCCTCAGCTATCTATATCACTAAAAACATGCAAAAAATTGATTGTTGAATATATTCTATGCAAATCAAGAGCAACCATACTGACAAAATTGCCCACTTCTCATGTCCTTTCTTCCTAAAAAATTAAATTGGATCCGAGAGCACATAATCTACCTTCAATAACCACCAATACCTTTCATGGCTTCATTAGCACATGAAACCCGATGGGATCCATTTTCATCTCCTAACGCTATAATATTGAAGCAATTGAGGCACGCTTCAGAAACCACATAGGCACAAGTCATCCAAAAGCTCACATACCATAACCAGAATCAAACTCTGTTCCTATTTCACACGCATCCATTTTCTCTCTCTGTGATGTATTTTGATTGGTGTAATTCAATTCTCTCTGTGGTATCTTTGATAACTATATTGCATGAGATGTATTCTCATCACCATATTGGGATTGTACTTTTGATAATTGTAAGTTGGATTTAAAGATTTTAGCCCCCACAAGCCAACAAGTGTGATTTATGAATAGACATGGAATGGTGCTTTGTCTAATCTTGGATAGATGTACTAGGTTATGAATAGACTTGGAATGGCACTCTGTTGGTTAAACATACTAGGTTATGGATGTAAAGAGCCAAAGTTGACTTGTGGACCTCATCACCTTGAGGAACATTGTTGGCTTAGGAAGGTTTCATAAACGCCCAAATGAACAAACACCTTAGAATGCATAAACCAAAAGAAATGAAAGGTGGATCAAACATGATTTGGGTGCTCCTGATTTCAAATTTGTCTAGATGCTTGCATGCATTTGATTGGTGGCAATGGCTAGCCACTCCTTTTTGTGTACTATAGAAAACTATCCAGTCACCTCTTGCTTGTCAAATTTAGCATCACTATGATAGTTCTATCCCCCATTGAATAATTGAAACCTCAATTAACAGCTTTGTTGCACACATTTGTCCCCGAATGAATATGAAATGACCCTTAGTTATTCTAGAGTATTGATCCAAATGGCAAAATTTTTTGTCTTAATTTGTATGGTTAGGTCCCTTACGAATTACATGGACGTAGCTCAAAATGGATGTTTTCTAACATCGTCACTCTAGAATGAGTTGTGATAAAGAAGTAAAGTGGAGTTCTTGTCTATGGCTAGGGCGCCATCCAAGCTTATAATGCCACCCTTAAATTCATTTGGAGAATTGTTCTATAAGAATTACTACCAGCCAAGGCATCACAATGGGTTGTTGAACTATGTTGCTTTGTATTTTTTATTTTTCTTTTTTATGGTTTTAATAGTCATAGAGTGTAACTCCTCCTCTCTAGGGACCTCTAAAAGTTAGTCCATAAGGGGCCTTACTAGGAGATCCCAGGGTCTTTGAATTATCTAGAGTATACAACATATGTGTCCTGCTATTTTAAGAACTACTAAAGGAAGATTATGACTCTTGGACACTTGTTATCACTATGGCACTCAAAGGCAAGCGCCATCTTGCTCATTTAAAGAAGTTATACAAATACCAACATTTTCTCCTAACAAGAGTAATAGGATATCTAAAAAAAATTGGATCATTTCAACCATCTAGTCATTAGTTGAAACACTATAGTTATTCAAAATCTTGATGGTTTCTCATCTAAGGCTCATAGGGTGCTAAACCAAGATTATGTTTACATTGGCATGTCCAAGCTTGCAAGGGTGAGTATTTTACTATTGTTCTTAAATTAACCATGATTTGTAGACCAATTCATGTAAGGAGTGCATGAAAACCTATAAGGTTTTTAATCCAAACATTGCCATGTGTGCCATTATACAATATCCTATGTCTGCATGAAGTATTAAAACATGTGCATTAAATGGTTACATCATCCAAAAAAGTTAGAGAAAAGTGAGTAATATTGCACAAAATAGGTATGTAACTACTTGGTTTGAGGCCTCCTTTTTCTACAACACGGTGGTCATTTTCAACATTTAGTGCTAGGATAAACAAGCCCATGACTATATTTAGATATGGCCTTTTGACTAAAAGTGAAGAGGCTTGCATGTGTGTGTATCTATGTGCATATGTTTATGTATGTATGTGTGCATGCATACATGCAGACACATGTGCATACAACATGTTCATATGTGTGTGTGGGGGGGTTAGGAAATCTAGGTTCACCTCCATATGGTTACTTTCAATTTCATTAATTTTTGTGTTGTGTTTACGAGCTAGATTAAAGCTTGACTTTCTTATAATTTCCTATACATAGAATTTTGAGAGAAGGTAGAAAATTCTCTATGTACTTAAAGCTCCCTACTATTACAATTAGGAAGTGGCATTTTTATATAATTCTTTTATATAGGGAATTTTGAGAGAACATAGGAAATCTTCGTAGTGACCTATGTTTCCCTACAAGGAGAAGTAGGGAATTACGTTCATGTATACTCTTATATAGGGAATTTTAAAAGAAGATAGGAAATAGTCTATATTGACCTTTAATTCCCTACTATTAGATGTGGGGAATCTCATTCCCTAGTTTTATATAGGGAATACGTGCATACACACATAGGAAAAATTGCAACATTTCCTACATTTCACAAGATTTCCTATATAGCGATTGATTAAAAGTCCCTTGTGGCTTGGTATAGGCCATTTTACCAACAAAATACATATGAGAGGCTATCCACTAATTGATATCATATATATATATGTATATATATATATACATACATACATACATACATACATACATACATACATACATACATACATACATACCCCACATGGTATAGGCCATTTTACCACACAAAATGCATATGAGAGGCTATCCACTAATTCATTTTTGACATGTTTATCTGTACACTTAACAAAGGAATTCATTGTATTATGATATGCATATTTTTTTGTTTAAGTTTTGATATTTTCTATATTGATGTGAATTTTGGTTTGAGTTAACATTTTTGTTCTATAACATTAGCATTTAATCTTAATTTCCTAGACACTTTCAATCAACCACGAAACATTTTGACAAGCTTTGACTTATTGAAATGGAGTTGGGAAGTTTAATCATGCAAAACTAGCATGGTTTGGTTAGAGTTACATTTTCATTAATAGATTTTCAAAAATTTGAAGGCACCAAATGTTTATTCTTTCATGTTTTTACTCCCCCCAACCCAAACTAACATATACGTTGTGAACATTCTCTATGATGTTTGATGATGGAGAATTTGAAGATATTAAATATTAATGAGTTTTTCTACTAGGTGCGGTAATTTCAAGGGTTCTTCAAGTAAACTAGAGCTCTTAAAACTTACAACCATGGGTGTAAAATCTTATGTTTTTTAGTGTTAGTAAGGTATATATTAACTATGGACACAAAATCAGAATATTTAAAAGCATGTGCATTGTACTATTAGTTCCATTGAGATACTTTAATTGATTTCAGTAGTTGGGGTAAATACACAATTAACAGTTGTATCACTAGTATCATTCAATCTCCCACACTATAAAGATAGATATACAAGGCATTCCAATCTATGCTGCAAATTCAGGAGGGTGTTACCTATCTTCAATGTGGTCTTAATTTGGATGCTTCATATAGCATACATATTTCGTACATCACAATTTGCAACAAGTTGCATTTCAGTAGTGACATTTCATTTGCATTATATCTAGCTATGTACATCTGATGTTTTGAAATTTGGATGCATAAGTGGAGACATTGAAGAGTATTTGTATTTAGCTAGATAGGTAAAATAGCAATGTAGTTCTATCAAAAAACATGTTGGATTGCCATACTCATGTAGATGAAATGGTTGGATAGTAATTATGTTAAAGAACAAATTGGACTCTTCTAATGACAAGGCATATTTGGCTCCATTTAATCTAGCAAGGTACCTCTCTTTACACATGGACTAGATTGTCAGGTTCATATCTAATGCAATTTCCTTATTTTATGAGCAAAGGGAAGTAGCTTCTCTTCCTTTTACTCACAAATAAAGTAAAGAAAGTGGGATACTCTGATACCATGAAAAACTTACACGACATAGTGGATAAAACCTAAGCAAGAACTAGAGAATACATAACAAATATGTGAAGAATATAAACTTCTTTAATGCCAAACAAACTCATACAAAGATGGCACTATCCACTTGTGCACTTTCCATGTGAAGCTTAGATAATGATCTAGATAGATGATAGACAAAGAGATTAAGGCTAGTTCGAAAATCTTTCATAGACCTTGTAAATAACAAACCAAACATAAACCTCGTAAATATGCCATTTAAACATGTTGGCAAATGAGTAAGTAAACCCTTGGAAATTACATAGATCCATAACATAAATATTGTACCCTTCACAACAATCCATTGTGCGCACTTTGGGAAACTCTTGTTATTTACATCTTTTAGCATATAAACAATCGTTTCTTAAACCATGTATCAATTGTGCAACAAGAATATATTTATTGAGTCCTATTATTTAACTGATTACTAATTATTTATGTTAATGGTGCAATGGCCCCTTACATACTCCATGTATATATAGAAGGAGGGGAGGTTCATTGGTCAAGATCAAAGATTGAGTACGAAAAACATTGCCCACATAAAAACAATTAATGAGCTCAACTAGAACTTAGAGGCTTGAACTTCCAATAGTTATAGCAACACTTCACCTAGCCTAAGCGTGATTGCATGTCAGTTTATATAAGGAAAATGTTGTTATAGGACATATAGTTTTTATTATGTCACTAGATGAATGTGCCGTAGTTTGGAAGGGGACCAAATAAGTCTAAAAAATATTTTTTCTTTTGTAATGACTCCACACTCGAGGGGACACTTCAAGGTCTAGATCCATTGAGTTGAAAATTTGATGAGATTCTTACTACTTTTCTTTTACTATGAAAGTAAATATCCACCTTATCAAGAAAACGATATCATATAGCAATTAATCATTGACCTATACATGTGCTCCTCTTATTACTTTCATCTGTATGGAAAGAAAACGTATTCGAAATGTGTATGAACTGTGCCTTAGAGCACATGCACATGGCTATCTAGCTGATGCTTAAGCCTATTTGTTGTAATGTGTATTACCAATAGACTGAATGATATAACCATGACAAGTTAGATGCTATGTATGAACTCCATTTGATTTACTATACATAGTTATTTAACTAGTTGCAACTAGATTTTTGTATAAGAAAACATGGCTATGTGAGATGTTATATATAAATTCACCTTGCTTTGCTATGGAGACACTTAACTTGTTATAGCTTTGCTCACTATAAGGAAACGAAGACATAACGATGATCACTTTTGACGCCAATTGCCACATAGCAACACATCTATAGAGAGGTGTATACTGATTGTTTTAACGATGAGATGATAATTTTTTAGAGGAATGATTTTGTCACTTCAAGCGTTAATATATAACCCATATCTTGTAGTAGCTTTTAGGTAGTGAAATTTCACTTTAAAAATCCCTAATTGCTAAGCAGAAGAATTTGCGCATTTACTAGGTATGGGTCTTAGATTCTAGCCTGGTGTCTTAAGTCCTTGTCTAAAGTCTCCTCCAGAAGTGTTTAATTGGTAGCGATTAGTAACTCAAAGCGAATTCGTCATAAGCGGCCAAATATGGCTAGAGGTTTTAATTTTGAGCGGGGCCATTAAATCAACGCAGAAGTCGGTACGTGATTATCGTAGCAGCTCAAGCAAGTTCCTCTACTATGCAATTCTTGACAATTACCCTCTACATGACCAACTATACTAGTTGCACCTTAATTTCCACTAGAGTATGGAGTACCACGAGACCAGGATAAGTCTAGGGGGTGATAATATTAATCTATTCTAGGAAGGGGTGACAAGAAAGTATGCAAAAGGATGACATAAATTTAAAAACGTAAAGGACAAGAGAAGCGAAAAATAGAGTGATTGTCCAATGCATATAATTTTTAGACAAGAAAAATACTTTAAATTTATATTTGTTAGAGTGATGGGCTCACGCATATAAATTGTAAAATCCGAGTGAGACATGAGATCAATGGATTTCAACCTAAGGAGTCAAAAAACAATTGTAAAATATAAAATAGCATGTGCAAAACGAGAGAATGATCTAAGCTAATACAATATGAGGTTGTTCAAGAAAACTAAGGCCATGAATAAAAACTAGAAAGTGAATGGATAAGCTTGTTCTTGTGGTATGAAATCTTGTGAGCTCTCTTCTTATTTCTTACTTGAGAAAGAGAGAGAGAGAGAGAGAGAGAGAGAGAGAGAGAGAGAGAGAGAGAAAGTTATATTAATGTCTTCTAAAGACCAAAACTGGCCTATGAGACAAACTGTGATACAACTGATGAGGTCCAGCTATCCAAAATAAAAGTGCTGAATGAAAAGCTAAAAACTGGAAACTGGAAATACGGTGCTGTGAGTGTGATAAGTGTCGTGTATGTGTATGTGCGTATGTAGCTCTGGTACTCCAGATAATGGCTACAAAAGGGGAACAAATGTCAGCTGTGATAGGGGAACAACTGTCGGCTGTGATAAAGTGGTGCGATATGTATATGTAGCAGATGCAAGGAGATATACTATCCTGGGATGTAGTAGCAGTCGTCGAAGTCGCTAATAGCAGGTGATCCCTCCTGGATGCAGGATGTGGTACATCGGCGGTGGAGAAAGAGCAAACTGGAGATTTGAGATCCAATGTGTCGAGTGTCATCGGATCTCAATCTGATGTCGATGTAGATCAAGAATCCTCCGGATCTCCTGTCGGTGTGGCTGTGGGGTCCGAAACCCACGGATCCTCGTGTGGCGTCGGGTACGCTGGTCCTCAGCCTGCTGTAGTGTGAGCCCGAAGGTCTGGCTGGAGGCTGGTACAGTAGCTCTCACTCTGTCTGTTTGAAAGAACTGTGTAATAGTCATCTGGGTGGGCCCCTCTCTGACTGGGACCCGCTGTGTGCTCTGCTCTCTGATGTGCCATGCCTCTCCCAGAAAACGGCCAAATGATCTCTGATCCATATCAGTCATACATCCCTGAAGTGAGCTGCTCAATGTGTATCTAGGTCTCAACTCTGAGTATGCTGGGCATCTGAGAACAAAATGCTCCTCACTCTCCACCTCTGATCTGCAAAGGGGGCATTTCCTCTCCTCCCATGGGATGCCACTGGCTCTGCCACTCTCAATCATAAGCTGATGTGATGAGAGAGAGAGAGAGAGAGAGAGAGAGAGAGAGAGAGAGAGAGAGAGAGAGAGAGAGAGAGAGAGAGAGAGAGAGAGAGAGAGAGAGAGACCGGTGGGAGAAGTTCTTACTTCCTCTTCTTCTTTTTCTTCTTCTTGTTCTTTGTTGAGATTTTCTCGAGGATTAAAGCTATGGAGGTGGAGCTTGCTCGAGGTACAGTGCAAGGATCATAGAACTATTGATGACCTTTTGTGGATAGACTAAAACAAGAAGGTGAATTGGTGGGTTCACTACATTTATTTGAAGAGTTACAATGGGTATGTGAGAGGTACCCATGGTCACATTGCTCGAAACACTTGAAACAATAAGCATTCCATTAACTCGGTTATGCGTAGCTTTTGAAAGTGACAACAATAGTACAAGTGTAGAGTGCCCTATATGGTGTTTATTGACTTATATGTAATGTACTTAAATTAATACAAATGTATAGATAGATGTCTATGCATGGATCATTATGTGCCATGCAATATACACATGTACTAGCTGGTCTGTAGTAAAGTGCTGGAAACTTGCAATGTGAGGTGAGGTGCATAATGTGTATACTAGGTAAAGGTGATAGGTGTAAGTGGGAGTGCTTGATGCTTATATGCATTATGCACTTGGATGCATATGTGCACCATGCACCATACACCATGCATTGTGCACTATCCACTATACAATGTATACGGTGCACTAGTACATTGTGTAGTGCACTGGTGGGAGACTAAGGTGGCACAACAGTAAAATGTGGGTGTTCCTAAGCTATATGTAAGAAACTTTTTGCAATTGATTTTCTTCGTACTACAAGGGTGTGTATCCATGTATTACAAGGTGCTTGCTCTTCCTTCCTCATTCCCCTTGACTCCTCTTTGCTAACAAAGCAAGTTGCATTAGCCAAGTAAGAGAGAAAGAGAGAAGACAACTAGCAAGTGCATAAGTGTATACCTAAGTTTCTCATGTACAAGGATGGTGTGTGGTAGGGTATATACACATGTATATTATGCACCCTATACAATCTATCATGCATTGTGTGCACTATGCACTTAGGGGGCCTTGTACAAGGGATATTATGCAAGAAGCTTGATTTCCTATGGGCTAGGAAATTGATGTATTGTTCCTTGGGTAATATAGGTCCAAGTAGATATGTACAATTAAAGATTACTTGGGTGTGGGTGCACTAGTACACATATGTACCAATATTTGTGTGCCAATGTATGTACATTGTGCATCGATGGGTGCACCATTGTACTGTATAGAGAATTGGTAGATGACGGGGTGGTGAATACACCAATGACTTGTATTTTTGGTGTAGAGAACATAGTGGCAACTTTGTGCACATAGATGTGTAAGGATGCAGTGTACTAGGTGATGCATACCATGGTGGGCTCGATGTACAAGTGTATGCATTGGAATGGAATTCTTGTGAAAGTGATTAAGTGTATAATTCTAGGATAGTATACAAGGCACTAGAGAGTACCTCATTCTTTCATTCCCCTACCCATCGAATCCCCTCTTATGAACATGTCAAGTGTCATGCAAAAGAAAAAGAGAAGAGAAGACACTATGAGCACACTGATGTGCATGTGCAAGTTTGTGGTATATGTGTATGTGCATGTGTGCTTATATGAATAAATACAATGCAAGTTGAGACTTAGTGTGCTCAATGAGTTTGATGTTATATCTTGTACGGGGGGGTGTTGTATACATGTACACTATGTACTATCTACTAATATGCATGCACTATGCACTGCACACTAATATGGGTATGCACTATGCATTGTGCATTGATATGGGTACAATGTGAGGTTCCTCCTTCTTCCCCTTGTTCCCCCCTTGTGAATAGGGAAACATTGAGTGAATGAGAGAACAAATCAATAGAGACATAACGAGTACACAAGAGCTATGATATTATAGGTGCAAGATATCATGTGTATGGTGTGTGTGGGATGGAGTGTGCATGTATACCATGCACTGTGTGTGTGTGTGTGTGTGTGCATATGTACTAGTGTACTTGTGCATTGTGCATTGTGAACTGTGCATGTGTGCACTTGGTGGTGTGT
Organism: Lygodium microphyllum; assembly: GCF_053477565.2. NCBI lineage: Eukaryota > Viridiplantae > Streptophyta > Polypodiopsida > Schizaeales > Lygodiaceae > Lygodium > Lygodium microphyllum. Next base: position 3,466,051 of record NC_141149.1, on the reverse strand, counting down.
AAGGATCAACACACCATGGTGTATACTAGAGTACATATGTGCTATGCACTGTGCACTGGATGGTGATAAAAGAAAAAGCTAAAATTTAAATGCACCTTAATTGACCAAGGAATATTGTGCATTAAATTGTGTTAGGAAAATGAGTATAATCCAATGTAAGCTAGTAGTTGGCACTCCATGCATTAACTCTTCTCTCTCCTCCCCCTTGCAAAACAAGGTGAGAGTTAGGGAAGCCAAGGTGTCAGGTGGTTCATGCCCCATTCTCTCTCTCTTTAAATATAGCTCTATCCCCCATAATCCAATAAGGAACATATGTAGTGTGTAACGATTAAAGAAACATGGTTTAAAATTCATGCACTATTGGCCAATGGGACACTTGTTGCACCACTTCACCTTCAACCTTTATACCCTTTTTAACCTCCCTTTGTGGTAGCTCATCTATGGCTCCTAAATCAAGAGGCAGCTTATGGGTGGTGGAAAGGTGGTGATTGTTGAAGGTACAATGGTGAGATGCATGATAGGTTTGGTGACAAGTAGCAGTATGTAACGATGGCCATAGGCAATGTAGGCCAGCCACCAGTGAGATCAACAGAGTGGCATTTGTGGCCATAGGGCGGGGAAGTATGGCTTCAAGGACATTGGACAAGCTACAAAGGTGCTTCCAAGGTAGCTATTGCTAATTTGTTCATTCTTGCTTTCATGTGGTTTGGGAGAAGGATGGATAGATCAAGAGTGGTGGGAGAGATATATCAATTATATGAGAGGCATCCATTGCCAAATTGAGTGAAGGGATTGAAACAATAAGCATTTTGTCAAGTTTGGTGATGGAGCTTGCCAAAGCTGTGACATACTACACAACATGAGGCCCGCTGTGGCAATGAACATAAAAACTCAAATGCACATGCAGAAGAGTTTGCACCTTTAATCCCAATGCAATAATGTCCTCTTTCACTAGTATCATCAACAGACACAATGTTGCTAGTATTACATGTGTACCAACGAGTAAGAAGTCGTTATCATGTGACTAATAGACAAATGAAAATCCACAAACTAATCATTTTCACAGCAATACAAAAGTAAAGTATCATAAGAAAAACATTATCTACATTTCCCATCATGTACCTAGAAGTCAAACCAACTCCATGATTTGTACTGCCAAAAGAGCAAAAAAAAAAGTCGATGCATGTTAAAAGCCTCCTTTAGGGTCCATTGCATCATGTAGATGTATGATAGGCATCATAAAACTCTACCTTTTCCCTTTGTGTGTCTAACTCCGGAATACATGAGGGTTGCCACTCCAATACTATAGGACAAGGGTATCCTCGCTCCATGCCAAGTCATCTATTGAAGAAGAAAAAAATAATTCCTATAGAGGATATGAGAGAATGCTAGAACTCGTATTGGCAAACCTATCATTTTATATCATAGCATGTAATAGGAGAAATCAGTTTCCTCTTGATACAAAATTACCATCTGAGTTAGTTTGAGGATATTAGCATAGGCCTAATAAAGTCCTATAAGCTACCAAAGGGCATGGCGACCCTATCTACATTGGTTAGTATCATTGATTGGTATGTGTGATCACCATTGAAGTAGCATGACACCATCTCATCTATGTATTTTAGATATATGGTCCACTAATTCTATGGGAAAGTAGCTACCTAGAAGACTCAATGGGGCATGACAAAATCCTCTAGAAGCACCAAAGATAGAGAGTGATAGTTGAAAAAACAAAAAGACAAGGGTGAATATAATTAGATGAGTAAAAGTGCAAAATTTACCATAATGTGGAGTAGGCAATCTAAAAATGGATGATCCTTGAGTTGTAAAAAGTTAGGTGACACCATTTAGAAGCAAAACAAAGGCAACTATAGCAAAAACATAGAGTATCCGGCAATAAAGATGGATAAACAAGTCATGTGGCCTTTGGATGAGGTTGCCCAATAGGAGAGAAGGTCGCCTAGCCTCCATAAGGGCTTGTAGTAGCAAAACATAGTAATAAGTAGCTCCAACATTGAAAAACGTAGAGTGTTATGCAGCTTTGGCAAACTAGGTTGCCTTGCCTAGAAGTAGGTCACCGTGGTATGCAATAGGCTTGAGAGTAGCACATTTGAGCCCTTTGAGACTTGAAAAAGGGGTACAATAGTAGCACAAAGCAACAAAACCAATAACATTGGTCGCTTGATACCATGTGAAGATGAGCAATGGAAGCAAAAAAGCACAAGTGATGAACATTCATGAGGAGAATGAATAGTGAAAGAGAGAACACAAGAACTGAGAGAATGAATAAATGGGTAATGGAGTCCATAATACAAGACATCAGATGTGATGCATATAAGTCACACTGATGCTGACCAACAATACCTCTAGTCTGTCTCTCTCCAAGTTCGTTTTGGTGAAATCCTGTGCATGAGCCCCCACCCATCTACGCGCGCTGTGATGAGGATATTCCATGGCCCACGCCGCGTTAGAGATGGAACGGATCAGGGAAGAGTGGCCATATAAATCATCTTTGTGACTTATATGCATAGAGATAGAATGGATGGGGAGACGTCGCGGTCTGTGGCACACCATGATACATCACAGTAGTCACACCAGCTCAGGGCCAACCTGCCTAGCCTTTTAGACTTCAAATGTCATGCAAGTCCTTTGTAAAGTTTTTACATGGAGGTGATGTACAAATCCTCCTCTACTAATATAATCTCCTTCAGATTTTAAAGGATTGAAATGTTGTCATAAAGGCTGGGCATGTGGATGCCTTATATATGCATGGAACTGGGAAATCTAATTGGGTGCATCCTTGAACAAACCAAAACTTAAAACAATTGATATGCTAGACCATGAACCTTATACTTGCACAAGCAAGGTGCAAGTGATGTTCTTAGGGACTGCACATAACAAATATACTTAGAAAGCTACTAAGAAAGACCTATCCAAGGATAAGTCATTGAAGGCATTTGGAAGAATAATTTGATTAATTCGAACATCATACATTGTCATAGTTATGCTCTGTGTGTGTGTGTGTGTGTAATCAAGTGGCTACTTGTTCATCAACCCAGCAAGTGAGCTACACCCGTTTGGACATGTACACACTCGTGTCTCTATAGAGCACCTTTGAAGGTCTCGAAATATCTATCATAGATTCATACACTTGTGCGCGAATCACCCCTTCATCTATGATTCTTTTTGGTTTGTTTTTTTGTATGCATGGCAAAGACTAGAAAATGTCTTTTTTTAAAAGCTTGTGCCGCGTCGTCAACCTGGAAATAATAAAGCTAAGCGCCTCTTTCTCGCTTTCCCACACACACACACACAGATTATATGCATGCATGTTTGCTTGTTTGTCACGCATTGTGTGGCGTGTGTACCTGCATGTATCGCAATCAACTGGATTTCCTTTTGTATAAATTTTAATGCAGGACAGAAAGGCACCATCTATGCTGTCACCATTTGCATCGTGTTTATCGCTGAATTCTGACAAAATCGGCATCCGTGCAATATCAGCAAGATTATTTACAAAACGATAGTAGAGATAATAATAACGTGATAATAGACGTGGCCGCCGTCATCATCATCATCATCACAGTGTCATGGAAGCTAGAAGTAGACTCTAATGCCACAAAGCTTTGTTTCAAGCGCTCTCGTGTAAATTAGCCATAGTCCGATACATCGATCTGTAGATTTCTGTACAGCCATATTAGATAGATTGTTAAGTATGGCCCGTTTTGCATCCTCCCCCTCCTCATCCTCATCATCTCCTGCAGCTTCATCGAAGCGCAGTACTATTACTGCGGCTCATCCAGCTTCGCCTCATCACTCCTTTGATGTGGATCTGAGACTGTCCCGGATAGGCCCTGCTGCTCATGACTATGCCGGTTGTTTTAGCATCACTCCTAGAGAGAGAAACTATACGACTCATGCTCGTAGCAGTACTTGTATGACTGATCTCAAGTGTAGAAATCATCACGATACCCCATCACGATCCCCGTCCCACGCTGATGATCACTAGTACACAGCTGCATCGTGGTGTTATGAATCAACATTCTGCAGACACATCATCGGAAAATTACAGGGCCGACCTCACCTATGGAATGGCCGCTCCTCATCACGACATTCACAACATATTTGCAAAGTATTGTAGTGCTGTGAATAAACATTATGCAACCACACCATCAAAAATTCCTCTGGATGACTTCACTTGTAAAAAGCCTGCTGCTCATCAGGATATTGATCGCAGATCAACTACAAAGCATGGTCTTATCAATAAACATTATGCTCATCAGGATATTGATCGCAGATCAACTACAAAGCATGGTGTTATCAATAAACATTATGCAAATAGACCATTACAATCTTATGTGACCGACTTTAATCGTGAAAAGCCTGCTACGTACCATAACATATACATCACCTAACTACAAAGCATCGTGCTGTCAATAGAGATTATGCAAGCCCATCACTCAAAAGAGATATGGCTAACTTCAATTGTAAAAAGCCTCCTACATATCATGACATTCATTAGCATGGCGTTATGGATAAATGTTACACAAGCACGTCACTAAGAATCACATGGGCGACTTCAAGTTTAATCAAAGACTTCTACTCATCATAAAATTCATAGGATGCCTACAAATCATGATTTTAGGATAAACCCACATGCAAACAAGATGAAAGAAAGATACAGAGATGGGGCCTTGCTCTCCAAAATCTAGCCATAGACCTAGTCATGATATGAGAATATTGACACTCTTTGGCTTTCATTAAGCATCCTTCTTAACTACAAGAGGAATTACCATTATTCCAAATCTATAGGCACAAATACGCTTCCATCAACAAGCATACTGCCTTAATGCACACAGGCAAATTAAAGCTCTCTATTAATTGCCTTGCCTTGCCACCCACATCATCAACAAAGTTCATTTGCCAAAGCTCACTTGGAAAGCATAAGTAAGCTAGTACTCTATCATGAAATGCTCCATCTAATGATTGAAGAATTGAAATTATAATGTACTTTCCATAATCTTAACCCATAAAACTCCTAGTGAAACTCTATTCACTCTATTGCGCTGAAATTCATATATGTGGTACAATATGAGTAATAGAATTTAGAACATGTTGCTTTAAGGCAATATTGTTCAAAAACTTTAAAACTAACTTTGGAAGTTTCATAGCTTTGTTGTTTTGTGATGTAGGCATCATGAATGAGCCTTACCTATGTCAATAAGGTGTCCTTGCAAAGAGCTCTCACTTAGCTCTAATGGATGGGTACTGAGGAATCCACAAAGGCTTCCAAATTGGAAATAGAAGTTGTAGACCATAGAGTAACTTATGTATGACCAACCAACCAACTTGTACAGCCACAACAACACATCTTCAAACTACTTGTACAAGAACAACAAAGCTCACATAGTAAAGATATGTGAGCACCTAGCATTTGTATAGTGTCGTGCAAACTTAGCCAAAGATGGTGATTCTACAACATACATTGTGTCCTCTGTTCACCTTTCTTATCTTCATTTTGGAAATCCTCTTATACATAAAACGTTTTTGTATATGAAAGCATAAACTTTCAACACATCTTAGAAGGAGAAGCTAAAACTTATACATGTTTCAAGCATCCTTATATATTCATCCAATTCATGTATTAATGAAAACAAGCTTTATGCCATGTGAATACAATATATCAATGTGATATCCAATTTTGCAAGTTGTACACTATAACCATGTACATGTGTGACCTCAATTTCATCTATAGGCTAGCTATGTTATTTTTATACACTCTTGTAATTATGTCGAGTATCTTTTAGAGAGTAGAAACGACTTTGTTACCCATGAAAAAAAAGACCTTATTGGATCTCAATCTCAAGCATTTGCACTACAAGGAATTGGGCAATTAGCGACGCCGATTAGCGACGGCGGATATCGGCGTCGCTATAGGCGTCGCTATTGGCCAATAGCGACGCCGCAGGGAAAAAAAACGCGGCCGAAACCAGAGCGCCGTTTTCATTTTCTTTTCTTCGCCTTTTGAGAGCGAGAGCGAGAGAGAGAGCGAGGGAGAGAGCCAAGGCTTTGTGAGAGAAGAAGAGGAAGAGACTTGCCGCCGCCGCCGCCGCCACTGCCACCACCGTTGTTCGCGAAGGAGAAGAGGAGCCCTCGTTGCAAAGAGAAGCCGCCCACACTCACCATATCTCATTGGTGAGTCTCCCTCTCTCTTTCTTTTACTTGTTGAAGGTTTAAATCGTTCTCTTTTGTTTGTTTAGGAGAGAAAATGAAAGAGAAGGAGAGGGAGAGGGAGAGAGAGAGAGAGAGAAAGAGAGGGAGAGGGAGAGGGAGAGGGAGAGAAAGAGAGGGAGAGTGCATTCTCTCTCTCTCTCTCCCTTTTGCTTGTTTAATGTTTGAATTACTTTCTTTTTTGCTTGTTTAGGAGAGGAAACGAGAGAGTAAGAGAGAAAGAGAGGGATAGGGAGAGGGAGAGGGAAGGAAAGAGAAAGAGAAAGAAAGAGAAATAGAAATAGAGGGAGAGGGAGAGGGAGGGGGAGGAAATAGGGAGAGAAAGAGAAAGAGAGGGAGAAGGAGGGAGAGTGCATTCTCTCTCTCCCTCCCTCTCCCTTTTGCTTGTTTAATGTTTGAATCACTTTATTTTTTGCTTGTTTAGGAGAGGAAATGAGAGAGAAAGAGAGTGAGAGGGAGAGGAAGGGGAAGGAAATGAGAGAGGGATAGAAAGAGAAAGAGAGGGAGAGTGCATTGTATCTCTCCCTCTCCCTTTTGCTTGGAGGATGTTTAAATCACTTTATTTTTTGCATGTTTAGGAAATGAGAGAGAAAGAGAGATAGAGAGGGAGAGGGAGAAAAAGAGAAAGAGAGGGAGAGGGAGAGGGAGAGGGAGAGGGAGGGGAAGGAAATGAGAGAGGGAGAGAAAGAGGGAGGGGGAGGGAGAGGGAGGGAGGGAGAGGGAGAGGGAGAAAGAGGGAGGGAGAGGGAGAGGGAGGGGGAGGGAGGAAATGAGAGAGGGAGAGAAAGAGAACGAGAGGGAGAGGGAGAGGGTGAGAGAAAGAGAGGAAGAGAGGAAGAGGGAGAGAAAGAGAGGGAGAGGGAGGGGAAGGAAATTTAAGATAATATACTTATTGATAATGGTATGCAATGTGCTTTGCATACGGCCAAATGAACCCAAAATTATTGTTATAGAAGAAGAAACCCTTAAATTGAGTATAGGATAATTTCTCTCAGGTCTTATGACTATGAGTAGAATTGATTGAAATAAATTTTATTACTATAGTTATAAAATTTCATAGATGGCGCGCATTAATTTTAAAATGTATTACTTATACTAAAAGCCGAGATATAACAAAAAATTATCTACCGGGACAAACAAATCGTTGAGCATGATACAAGGCCGAGATATAACATCGGAAAATCTCTCGACTACTATATACAATGCAAGGTTTATGGTCAACTTGCAACTTGATGTACATCTCCATAAAGCTATCCATTTAAGCCTCGTTTGCTGTAATGTAGATAAGATGGCAAACGAAGAAGGTCTTATTGTTCAAGACCGCGAGTCGTATCTTAATCAGCGTGTCCCATGTCCTTGCTCTCAATGCAAGTTGGCAATTAGACGAAAACGCCGATTGTCTATAGAACACGTACGACGATTTGGCGAGTTTCAATCTGAGATCATTGATCAGGCGATTGCAGATTTTTAGCAAACGGTAATTTGAAGTTAGCATTTTTCATGCATTGTACTCTCAAGCTAATTGAAAACCATACACAATAAGATCGGGTCTTGTTGGCAAATTTTGTATCCAGGGGGGTGATGTCTCGACCCAAGGGGGAGTGCACCCTTTGCGGCCAATTAGAAGAGTTCGTGGACGTGCGATGGATGGATTGCAGGAGCCAATCGACCACTCGCAAGGCCCATCTATACCGTCAATGCCAGAGGAGACAGACAACCTTCCCGACTTGCCTACAATCTTGGAGCCTGAGATGGAGGCAATGATCGATGCATTGATTCCCATGGATGTTGAGACATCTGACCCGCTTAGAGAGGAAGCATCCATACCATTATATGATGGGTGCCGAGTATCTCGGTTGAAGACATTGCTTGCACTCTTAAGTGTGCAAGCAAAATACGGTTGGAGCGACACGAGTGTGACTGAGTTATTCAGGTACCTTGCACACAGACTTCATTGTTTTTTTTTTTAACAGTATTATTGCAAACATGGATGGATTTTTCAAGGTGTTTTATGATTTTTTCAGGTTATTGAAATATCATATATTGCCACCTGCAAACACCATGCCCGAGTCTCGTGATGATGCACGACATGTTTTACGGAAGCTTGGCATGGACTACAATAACATCCATGCATGTATCAACGACTGCATATTGTTTCGAGATGAATATGAGACTATGGAGACATGTCCAAAGTGTGGTGCTCACAGGTATCGACAGGACTTGCAAGGGCAGACCATCCCTCAAAAAGTCCTCAGACACTTTCCGCTCATCCCCCGCATAAACCACATGTTTCGCACGTCTGCCATGGCAAGCTTGACAACGTTGCATGTGCAGAATAGGTCCACGGATGGAATGCAATGAATATCAGCAGATTCGCGCACATGGAGCCACATTGACTCTACCTTCCCAGGCTTTGCGCGAGAGCCAAGGAATCTTCGGCTGGGTCTCGCCATGGATGGTGTGAACCTATTCGGTCTGCGCTCGACTTCTTACAGTGTGTGGCCTATAGTGCTTATCAACTACAACATTCCTCCATGGCTTTCTACGAAGAAAGGACATCTCATCCTTAGCTTGCTCGTCCCGGGCCGCTACAAAGTAAAAAATATGGACGTGTATCTTCGTCCATTAGTCGATGAGCTTAAGAATTTGTGGGAGGAGGGGGTCACGGTGCAAGATATGAGCAAGGGCGATGGTCGGCGGTCAGCCAACATTCGAGCCATTCTCATGTGGACGATGCATGACTTTCCGGGATTGGGAGAGTGCTCAGGTGAGTAGACCTTTGTTCTCGTTGGTAATATCTATATTTTATTTCATTCAATCAAGTATTCACTAGGTCGTGGATCACCTTGCAGGTTTCGTTACCTCAGGTTATCATGCATGTCCATTGTGTGGGCCACAGTTAGACTCCCGAAGGTCACGAACCATGAAGAAGATGGTATATCAAGGACACGTCGCTTTCTTGCCGGAGGATCATGAACTCAGGGAAGGTTTTCTTGGACGACCTCCAGCACGTATGAACGCTGCAAGTTGGTACGAGCTGAAAATGGTAAACCCGGAATCACATCCAAATGGAATGCGATGGTTCTCAGTTTTCTACGAGTTGCCTTATTGGACTCACTTACAGGTCAACCACTTGTTGGATCCCATGTATATTTTCAAAAATGTGGGCAGCTTGCTATGGGACCACATCACAGGAAAGAGAGACACTATAGGGTCACGAATGGATTTAAAGGAGGTAGGTAAGATGGAGGCGCTTTGGCCGCAGTCGAGTGCTGAAGGGGGAGTGCAGCTTCCTCGCGCTCCGTGGGTTTTGTCTACCAAAGAAGAGCGCATTGTGAAGCAAGTAATCAAATCTATCCGCACTCCGATGGGTATGATGCGTTCTCTCAGGTCCGCATTTTCTAAAGATGACCAAATGTCTGGGCTAAAATCCCATGATTGGCATAAGATATGTCAGGTTTGTGAACAGAATGGATTTTAATTAGCGTGGATATTTTGAAATTTGAAAAGTGACCATTATTCTTAATGCTTTCTCATTTGTGGCAGTTTGTCCTACCGATCGCGATCGCGGGATGCCTAACTCCAGAAATTCGCGGGGCCATTTACAAGTTGTCGACTTTGGTGCAATGGATCTCACAAAAAGAGATTAAGACGTCCTCTATTGAATCCGCAAGGCGGGGAGCAGTTGAGACGGTCTGTCTCTTTGAGAAATACCTGCCCACTAGCATGCTCACGATACAAGTTCACCTTCTGGTGCATCTTGTGGACGAAGTGGAGATTGCTGGACCTGTCCATACGCGATGGATGTTCTTCTTGGAGCGCTTCATGAAAACCCTGAAAGGCTTTGTGCGACAACGAGCTCGTCCGGAAGGTAGCATGGCGGAAGGTTGGTTGGTGTCAGAGGCGTTAGTGCATATCTCACAATGGCTACCAACGGTGGAACCAGACAATGAAATGCTATGGACGCTGAAGGACGATGACAGGCTGACTGGAGATGTGGTGGTTGGAAATGGGGTAGAAAAAAGAATGGATGCCTCAATGGAAGAGAAGGTGAATCGCTTTTGTATGTTGCACCATGCCTCCATGGAGACGTGTGCAAGGCAAGATCGAGAGGAAGCGCGAGCTGAATTCCGATGCAGTACGCGTCACCGACCGATTCGATATCCCGAAGGCATGGAGGAGATGCTGCGGTTTATGTCAACACGATGGTTGCATGGAGCCTTGACCGCAGCATCCAGCGAAGGGACAGAGGTCTCAATGGAGGAGTGGGAGTTCTCGAGGGGATGTAGTCCAAAGATAATGAGGGGTTTAGAATGTGTCGTATCTAAATTTGCTTGCTATATCTAATTTGAGTGTTTCAATGTGCAGTACAAAATATATAGTGCAGCGTGGTCGCGCGGATGGCATTTTCGGGTGGAGCGTATTGACTAAATGCGCTCCACAATGGACTGTGGTGTCATGGCAAGGTTTGAGTAAGAGAGCCGGCGACGAGCAACGGATCCGAACACGGTTGTGGATGAGATGGAGTATTCTGGGAACTTGCAAAGTATTATTACGGTGGATTACCGTAGCTTCTCCATGATAGTATTCGATGTGCAGTGGTTCAAAGTGGTACTTGGAGGAGCTGGCGCAACACTTCGACGAGGTCCATCTGGATTTCTCGAAATAGATTTCGAAAAAAAATGGATGGATTTGCGCGACACCTTTGTGTTGCCGGCCCATTGTGAACAGGTACAAATAGTCATTTGCTTGCTAATTGTAATACGACATGGTTTATGTCACAATGGTTTGAAGCCGCTTTGTAAGTGTTTGTGAACAGGTAATCTTCTATCCAAATCCCCGACAACCTCGATGGTGGTATGTTATACCTTCAACTCCTCGAGGTGCAAGAGTATACGATCAAAGCGATGTTCCAGGCATAGATGAAGAAAATATGCAAATAGAGGGATCGAAGTTACAAGGGGTGGAGGCCACCGCAAGCTTGGAGCCCACATCGGCTAACAATGATGGAAATACAGAAGTCGTAGAATTTTTTGAGAACGAGGCAGACTCGTTCTTTTGTGGTGACATGTCTATCGACATTCCAATGTATGCAGAGTTGTGTCAGGAGATTAACATGGGACCATAGAATACTTCATTCTTGGAGAATTGTATTACTCAATTCGTTGTTTAGATCTTCCATAAAGGTAGATAAGATATGCATTTTAAGAGGGATTTTTCAAAAATGATTTATATTAATGTGCTTTGTATAGTTTAAATTGATTATTCTAACATCATTTTTTATCTGTGCAGGTATCGACATTTTCAGGATGAGTCGAGGGATGAGCGATGAGGAGTTTAAGGAGATGATGGCACGCATGTCTCCAGATCAGCTTGCAAGATTCAGAGAGATGGCAGATCAGGAGCTGTCTCGTTCTTCGTCAGGGCGCTCTGTTAGATCAGCTTCAGCGTGATCAGATGCTTCAGCTTCGAGCAGACGATCTCGACGCTCGCGACTTGGGCCAGAGGGAGGGACTGCGACTGCAGGAGGATCAGGGGGTGCTGCTGTGGAGACACGGATGCGGTGTCTCCATCTCGTCGTTCAGCTGGAGCTCGGTGACCTCAGGATTTGTCACACCTGTGGGGACGTCCACTCCAGTTACTCCAGCTTTTGCGCAGCCGTTGGCAGATGGCACGCCTTTTGGTGGCACTCCTTTTGGTGGCACTCCCTTTGGTGGCACCCCTTTGAGTGGCACTCCGGGAGAGGGTACCCCCGTCGGTACACCGGATGTACAGGGGTCTCCTGGATATGCCCAGGAGCGTGGACGGAGATGGGAGAGGGCCCATACAAGGCATACTCCTAGGGGTTATGGATACCTAATGGATGGCAGGTCAGGAGCCATCATCATGAATGATGAGGGGAGGAGGGTGATGGCTCGCATGAGGGAGTTGTGCCAACAAGTTTTTCGGCACAACGTCCTGGATCATTGGAGGAACATACCGGAGGGGAGCAAGGAGTACGTAGTAGCATCCTTGCACGAGGAGTTCCCGGTGCCAGCCGCAGTGGATAGATTCTCTACGGGCTGGATGATGGATTGCATGCGTGCATACATGTCACATAGACGATCTGACGCACGCAAGGCAATCAAGAGTGGGGCTCCAAAGCCCGAGTGGTTAGATGCAGACGACTGGCGCCGACTGAGGGAGGAGGCTACAAATTCGCCAGGACGTTGGAGTCAGCAGCGGGAGGCGGCGAGGGCACGAATCGAGGCCGGATCGGTACATCATCTTGGGAGTGGCAGCCACATGACATATTTGGAGGACTTTGTAAGTTTCTCTTTTGTTTTGCTTATTTGTTTTTTTAAGATATTCTTTGTACTGACAATCGTGTTTCTAACAGTTAGCATTTTGTTTTCTTTGCAGCACTCCATTACAAATCGCGATCCGCAAGGCCTTGAGACTCAATATGCAGAGAGGCACGGCCTCAGATCATTGATCGACCGATTGTATAGACGCGGCGGCCCAGTAAGTCACTCATCTTTCTTGTCCGTAGTTACCATGAGATATTTGAATGCATTATTGTATGGTGGATTGATATGTTGTTTCTTTTTCTGCAGAATCCGTTTGATGCTCCTTTATAGCGGGAAGAGCTTTCGGGGGACGAGGATTTGTAGCTCGCCCTTGGATCCTTAGAGCTCACATACCTTTAGTTTTTAGTCGCCCGATCTATGTAGACATTTTCTATGTATTAGTGATATTGTTTTATGATTGTATCAATCGCATTTTATGCCATATCATGTATTTATTTCATCTATCAGTTTTATGATTTCAGTACACATTCTTTTTGTTTGCAAACGCTTTGTATGCAGTAGTGCAGAAACTATTTTGTATGGCTCTCATACAGCACACAGTGCTATATGTGGCAGGGCAGCTTGCTGCCCTGCCACAAAATTTTTTTTTTCTCTGTTACCGTCGCTATTTGCGTCGCAAATTTACTGCACGCGTCGCTATTGTCGTCCCTATAAGTGTTGCAAATTCTCTGTAACCGTCGCTATATGCGTCACTATATGCGTCGCTATATGCGTCACTATTTGCAACGTATATAGCGACGCATACAACGACGATTCTATGGCGTCGTCAATAACGACGCTTTTTGCGACGACGGGGGCAGATTTTGTTGTTTGTATTTTCGTCGCTTTAAACGTCGCTATAAGGTCTATATCTTGTAGTGTTGGACGTTTTCAAAGGATGAATAACTTCTTTTTGTCAACAAAGAATTGCTTAGAAAGTACATGTACAATTTTGGGTAGATCTAGGGGCTTTAAGGTCGTTAGTATGTAGGGATTCTCTAAGTAGGTTTTGGGGCTTTTGAGATATCTACACATAACACCTATTAGGATAAGTGACACAATTTAGTACATTATGTTGATAGATTGCAATAAAAGTAATATACATCAATGAGGTTGCAACAATGTCAAAGCTCTTAAAAGTGTTTGAAAGTGTTCCATCTTTTCACACATGCATCAAAATATTCTCAATGCAAGAAATCTAATGCAAAAGAGGATAAGTGAGCAAATGACTAGCCAAATTAATTTATACTTAGTGATACTTTTTGGCGATTGTATATTTGTAAAAAAAAAATTTGCCTTAGTGGATACTAATGGCTTTGTTCAATTCATTTCATTTGACAATTTGACTTGCTTCCCTCCTATTCATATGTCAACCTCAACAAAAGCTAATGTTCATGTCCGCAGATGACCATTTCTACATTCTCATCAATGGTGTGGTTGGTAACTACATTGGCATATGATTCTAGTGATACATTGCAATTAGGCATCACTTAGTCTACCCATTGAGTTATGGCATATCTATGTAGCTAGCTCACTAGTTAGTGTGTTTACTATGAGAGTGTGCAACCAAAAGAAAAAACAATATAGAGTGAACATAGAAGAAGGAGACTAAATGAAACAAAGGAGAAAGAAGAAACAATATTGTTGACTATTCAAATATACAAGGCTACAATGGGGAGCCCCAAAATGTAGAGTGTTAGTGTGGACACTAAATGAAGCAGGAGGAGGAGAGAAGAATGAGTAGAAATGGGTGACCTAATCATCATAATGGGTACATGCATGAGGGTACACCCCATCTATGCATATGCAAATTGGGGTCACAATTGGTATTCAAGAGGCCACACCCAAAATGTAGGTGCCCAATGTAGCCCGGCCAATCGACCAAATTGGTCATATTTCCCAAAATGAAATGCACCAATGTATTCTCAATTTAATGATTCTAAAACATAGAAAATGATGGATAATCACAATGTCAGAGCTCTAATGTCCTCGTTTGACTCAAATTCAAGATGATAAATGGTAGATGACTATACATCACACATATGTTTGCTAACATCCCCTCTCATATCTTGAATGTGATAGATGGCTTCATCACAGGACGCCACCATAGGCCAATGGAAATGAAGAGACCTCGAATGGATCACTCTAAAAATTTCATTGCACAATGTAAAGGATCTAAGCAAGGAATGAAGAGTACATAACAAACAAGATAAGAACAAAAGTTTCTTTCATTTTAACCAAATCGATACAAAGATGGCTTTGTCCAACCATGCGCTTCCACTGTGAAGCTTAGATGGTAATCCAGAGAAATGGTAGATGAGTATGAGGCTAGTTAGAAAAACTCCAACTGAGTAAAAGATCGGTGGATAGTGGTTCTGGAGGAATCTCCCTTTTAGAGCCGTGAAGATGGTTAGGTCAACCTATCCATATCTACCATATTATGAACCTTCACTAGTCGACCAAGGAATATTCCCTTCAACACCATGCTAAGGGCGTGTTGAGAAACACAGATCCTTGAGAAAGGTTTAGCTATGGTGGTTTGAATTCATGGACAAGAAGCATGATGAAAAATGATTGGACAAGACTCTTATTTAAGTGAATTAGGTTCCAAGATAGATTAGGTTGGACTCACAAACATAATCTTGAGTAGACATGGACAAGACTGAAAGTACAAAGTACAATAGCATTCATTCAAATGATTGTCAAGAATACTCTTTTATAGTTGCAGGCGGTACCACTGTGCCTATGGGATAAAGGCAACTCTTCCTAGATTGAGCTGCATTTTCCTTGCCTAGTTGTTCCATACAAAGAGGCACATATGATGTGATTGCATATTTCTCAACATCCCTCCTAAATCACAATTATGAAAGCATTGGGTATACAAAGGATGTTGTGAGTAGAACCTTGCTAAGTGTGGGCATACGGCAAACAAGGTGAAATGTCCAGAGGCTATTGTAGGGAAACACAACATCCTGCTAAGTGTGGGTACACCAAAGACATGTTAAATATCCACGGATTGTTACAAGGCCTCACTAAGTTTGTAGAGGTTGTGGTTAATAGGTTACATGAGGAGTACAAGGCTTATGATTGGAGCATTAATGCAAGTACATACAAGGCTCAAAAAAGGCTAGTAAAATTTGGAAACAAGGACTGATAGGCCCTTGTTGTCTTCATCTTCAAATCTAACATTGTAAGCTTTTTGTGATTTTCTTTCATCATAACATATCTTATTTTCCTTGTGCTTATTCACTTTGATGCTCTCCACTTTGCTTGCTTCTTCTTTGTCTTTTATCTTATGGTCCCCCTCAAGCAAAGAGGTCATAAGCTTTGGGTTTTGCATGATGACCACGGTCACTAAAACATCTTCAAAATCTTCAAATAAAATCAGTGATTGCACTTGGATGTAGACAAGTCTATCTCTTCTTGCAAGTAGAGCACAAAAAATTTCTACGTAGTACAGATGAGCAAGTGGAGTTGTGTCACTCTTCATGGAAGGCATCCATATAAAAATCTTCATGTTAGTCATTCCCATGACTAAGAGTCTACTTCAAACAATGAAGATAAAACTAGTAATTGAGTTGTACTTGAGTGTGTTAAGAAATTAGTGTCAAATAACACTGGATGAGTATCAATGGATACTATGCTTTGAAGAACTTGATGTTGAGCTTTGAAGATCGATGTTGAATCTTTCAAGGTGGGTCTTCTCTTGCTGATTTGGAGGGTTTCCCCTGCTAGATACTAAGTATTACAGCATATTAGAGTGGTAATGACTTGCTCAAGCTGAATGAAATAGGAAAATGGAGTGAGAAATGAGCTTAAAGAAAGGTGGTTATGATTGCCCTTTAGGGTTTCCTAGGCCTAACTAGTTTTTCTAATGTAGTAGCTTACACAATGGACTATTTGAGCTCAAACTTTGTCAAGAGAGAGACCATATCATTATCTTCAAAAGCCTTAAGGTAGCTTGTATCACTAAGATTTGGGATCTATCACCATCATTAGAGGACACCTCACCCTTGTACACAAGTCAATGACCACATCATGGTGTCATTTGGATCTTACACAAAAGCTTACAAGCATGGATCCCCTCTGTCACATGCTTATATGTATTTATATATATATATATAATAAATTAAAGTCAAAGCAACTTTGGAAGCTATTTTTAATCATTTTATAAATCCTAGGAGAAATTTAATTTCAAGAAAATTCCCACATTGTCGGACTAGGTTCGACATGGTCTACAAAGTTGCAAAAGAAACATTTTTCAAATTCTTCACCGATTTGAAGTTACAAAGGTGCAGACTACTGAATGCATGCAATTTTCTTCTCTCTTTCACCCTTATCACATCAACTTTTCATTTTATCCTTCTTGTAAATATATTATAATATTGTGCTTCGGGCACCCACCTCTTGTGATCTAGCTCCCTTTCTCTAGCTTGTCTACCACCACCCTTGGCTTCTTGCATGATGACCAAGGTGGGGACTTGTCCTATATCCACTATTCACCATATTGTCAAAGATGCCATACATCATCTAGGATTATGTTAATCAATAAGATTAGCTTAATCTAATCTCTCATGGAATCTATATAAGGTGCCCATGGAGATGTAAAAGATACACACAATCACAAGCATATGAGAGCACTCTAGATCACCAAGCCCAAAGGGGACCTACTAAGAGCACATTATGCAACACCCTCATGCTAGTCCATCTCTTTGAGATAAGCTATGAGTGAGACTCTTTTTTTATATAGTATTCCATGAATACATAATGGCAAGCTTCCTCTACCTCTTCTCCTCTTTTCTCCCTCTCTTCTCATCTCTCTCCCACTCTCTCATATTCTAATATGACGTCTAGATCATATGGTGTCCAGATCATATGTACTCTTTTCTAATTCTCCCTCTACATTCATACTTAAACTTATTAAGTAAGACTTTCCATATGCTCTATTGGTGGGGAATCCTTATTTCCTCATGTTATATATATGTTCATGGGAAAAATTAGGAGCCATCACCTCTCATAACCTTCCATCATCTTCATTTCTCTTAAGATGGGCTACAAATTCTCTCTTGTGAAGTTGTGTTTTGGTTCTTTCCATTCATTGGTGGCACTGTATATAAGGGTGGAGCATTGAGCATATCTAATATCCCCCCTCAATCTCCACCCATAGGTAGGGTACATCCTCTGCCTAGCACTAAGGTTTTGAATATGAACTCAAAGTAGATTCTTCATAAAAGCTTGATATATTTACCATTCTCCTCTATTGTAGACAAGCTCCATTATCTCATCCTTGAACAAATCACACCCATAGTAAGCTCAATATATTTTGTCTATACATAAAACAATAGAGTTTTTACAATGGTGATGAAAGTCTAGTTGTCACATCTTAGCATTGTTGGATCTTCATCCTACATTCCAATATTCCATATGATTCTCCTTAACCACATTACTTCACATATAAAAAAACAAGCTATCTTATGCTTTTCTTTGGTAGCAAACAATGCCACTACTTGTTGCTTATTTTTACTGATCCAAGAAAAGATTCCTAATGCTCATATTCCTGATGAGAAAATGAAGAAACTTGATTATAAGCCTAGAAAGTGTATGCTTGTTGGACATAGTGATGTAAGTAGATCATATAAGCTTTATGATCCAATTAAATAAAAAACATTGTATATCAAGGGATGCAATGTTTGATGTGAATGCAAGCTAAAAATCAACTCAGTTCTTAGATTTGGATGCATGCTCTTCCACACCTCTAAAAGTGTAGGTATTAATAGCCATGAAAGAAGATATTATTGAAAATTTGGAGGAAGATGATGATGAGCATCAAGTGACTTTAAGGAGGTCTACAAGGCAAAGAAGGATGCCCCAAAGGCTAATATATCAAAGATGTAAAAATTTAGACTTTGAGTAAATGTAATCTTGCTCTTCTCACCTTATACTTATAGGATGATGAAGCTACAACATAGAAGGATGTATGTGGTAGAAAGGAATGGAAGGATGCTATGGATAAAGAAATGTCTACATTGCATAGGAATGATACTTGGGATTTATATCAACTCTCACCCAACAAAAAGCCACATGATATAAATGGATCTACAAACTAAAATTTAACCGAAAATGACAAATTGATGGACATAAAGTTGGGATAGTTGTTAAAGGATTCGCTCCATAATATGGTATTAACTATGAAGAGACTTTATGTATTTGTAACCAGGATGAGCTCCATTTGGTTATTACTCTCCTTTGGCTCCTCTTCACAAAAAGAAGCTATGGAATATGGATGTAAAAAATGCCTTTCTCAATGGATAGCTTGAGGGTGAAAATAGGATAAGAGTATAGTCATGGTGGAATCAAGCTAGTTTATGAGTGGTGGGCAAGATGGGTATGTAGTGTTATGATTGTACGATGTAGGTGGTTTAGTGCCTAAATAGATATGAGTGCATGTATGTTTGGACTTATATGTCCATGAGTGATTAAGTGCTATAGTATGAGTGGCTAATCACTGTGTATCATTGTGGAGGTGACGAAGGTAGTAAAGGGCCTATTGGCTTGATCACATAAGCTCTGAAGAGGATGTTGTTACAAGTATGTTCTTATATATAAGTAGTAATTCATGGATGTATGTTCCTACAAATGTGATCATGAGGGTAAACATTTGAAGTATAGATGAACCAACTCTACAAGTAGTGTAGGTGCGTGACTATGTGCACCATGAGGAAAGAAAAATTGAGGTGAAAATATATGGAAAAACCAATTTATGAGCTTAATATCATAGGGTGGATAAAAATCTATTTGAAAATAGTATAATGGAGGAGAAGGCTACCTTGTTTGCCAACATCAATAGTTGAGAGAGTTGACACAATCGAATCTCCTAAAAGTGTAGAAATGCCATAACTTACTGGAACAAAGGAGGAGATATTAATCTGTAGAGCAAGCAAGAGAGAATGTGTCATGGAGAAGGATAGACTTGCTATATATAGACATTATTTGTAGTGTGGCTTTTAAGAGGGGCATCTTCCATCTTTAGATGTAGAAATTGGTTATAGAATGATTCGTTGGTAGGAGCTTGAGATGAATACATTTGCCATATATTGGTTATGGGTCATTTGAGAGGGGAATCATTGACTCTCATAATTGTTTGAACCATCATGCCATGTAGATCTTGAATAATTATGAGTCATGCCAACATTAAGAGTTCTATGCACTTTGTTATTGTATGGGCCTCCATCAAAGAGAGGCATGTGTTTGTTTATGAAAGCAAAGAATTACTATATAGCCTTCTCAAACACAATTATGGTGCATGTTTTGTTTATGAAACAAAGTTGTTGTCTCACTTTCACCAAAAAGCATCTGGATTGATTGTGGGTTGGTGCATGATGTGGGCCTATGCAAAAAAGTACTTGTGACTAGAGTGCTTGGGAGTGCCTAGTTGAGTCATCTAAATATTTGCAAAATTAGGATAGTAGTGGGCTTGAAATTGTGTGTGGATTCTATTTTCCTACATTCATAGTATGCATGTGCTAGGATCAAGGTCAAGGCAATGCCCAAAGAAGTTGGAAAAGTTTGATATGGAGGACAAGACCTGAAGTAGTGTAGTCCAAGGTCTCAAAAGTTTCTATGTGTATAGTTGCTACAAAAAAAAAGGGAAGTTCAAAAGAGAGAAGAAAAAGAAATATTTTCCTTAGAGCTTTAGGCAAATTCATTGATAACAGTCAGTAATGTTGTTAGATATACCACTGATACTAATAAGCTGAATATGTATTACAGAATTTCAATTTGATCTCTTGCATGAAAAGAGCAACATAAAAGTTAAAATTTTATGGAACCTCATGGACTTGTGTTCCTTGGAAAAACAAAGAGCCTACTATATATACTTTGAAACAAAGAAAGCCTAATAGCATTAGTGGTTTAAGGAGTGAAGACCCAAAGAAGAAACTATGGAAGATTCTTTGTTTGAAGGATACAAATATTTGATAGGTACACAAACTAGAGGTCGAGGATACACCCTATTATTTTTCAAGGCCAAAGCCAATGATGAAATAGTAATTAATTATGTAATGAAACAAAAAATGCCTACCCATTGACCCCTCCTCACACACAAACACACCTTGAAGGAGAGTCCTTAGGTCAGAGATGTCAAACAAGAAAGTCTTTTTTAATGTAGGATGTCACCAAACTCCATGTCATTGCCTTTTCAAACCTATTGTTATAGAAGTGTTCTATTGTAATCTTAATTTAAGATACATCTTTTTATATTGAGTTAGCAGTATATAAACATGAGTGGATTGGTGAGAGAATGATCTTACGTGCACAATTTGAGGGTCTATTAATATTTCTATGAATGAACCTTATGGGTTCAAAAGAGAGATGATTATTCTTGTTGAACCTATTCAATAGATGTGCATTCTTGGAGATCATTATTTCGATATTGAGAAATGTTGTATAGAGCGAAATGTAATGAAGTTCATTTATTAGTATGAACTTGTTATCAAAGTAGTCAAGTTCAATGAACTCTTTTAGATAAATGTAAAACATAGACTACATGTTATGTATTGTTGTATTGAAGAAGATCAAAGGGTTTGGAACATTGATGAGAAGAAGATCATCATAAAAACAAAAACAATAAGAGAAAAATTTTAGGATGTCCCATCTTTGTTAACTTTCTAGTCTTTTGCAAATATTATATCCAATGTGAAATAAGTATAAGATACACCACAAAGGTGAACAAGAGAAGCTGACTGGAATGCCTCGGATCTGCTTGTTGATTTTTTCATTTAGTTGGATATAAGTATAATCAATCAACCAATTATTGATTAGGATAACTTATTGGAGACTAAAGGAGAAAGGTTTCCTTACATTGCTCCAAGACACATAGGTGGAATTGTTAGAGACCTGTATGGACTATGTAAATTGATCTATTAAATATGAGCATTTCATTTACTATTACTATTATCCATGATTGTCTATTTAGATAGGTTTCTTCAATATGATGTGAGTGATACGTCTACAATGTTGGCATATCTTTGTGTTGAGTCTGAGTGTACTAAGACTCTACACCTCAGCAAATTTGGTGCAATCTGATTGCACCTAGCAACCACAGCCTGAACTTGGACTCGATTACACATGGTGACCAACTGATCTTTCTCATATGTGTAGGTATGCATGGGCATGTGCTCTCAAGGTCTACCACCAGAGAGCATCCAACCTATGCTTACATGTGGTGGTCCAAGCATGAGCAATGGTATCAGATACCATCTCCTAAGGGTACTTCATTCCTCAGTGATGAAAAATTCCCAATAGAGAAGTCCACTCCACAGCCCCACAAATAGCGTTCATGCTCTATTCCTCAAACTTGGGATGTGTTTCCAAATTTTCCAATTTTCGAGTGTGGTCTTGCCAGGTGTAAATTGGTTGCATGATCTCTATGGGATAGCAAAACCTTACCATATCCGAAAATGACACAGGGGTATGCTGACATTTTAGACTTAACTACAAAACATATCAACAAAATTAAGCACCATACTAAGCTATTGAGATAGACAGTTCATGCAAAAAAGATGAATACTCACATATTCCATCAAATGCATATAAGGGGCTGATGACAAACATTGGACATGGAGTTCATCTTCGAGGTAATCTACTGAGAAGAAATACATGGCAATGGACTAGACTACTTGATCACTACTCACACAATAGGGGAGGATTACAAAGTATTCATTAGGGTCTAGGAAAGGTCAAGACCCAAATAGTAGGTCGAAGGAGGAAGCAAAGAGGAAGACAAATGGATGTGAAGTCAAGATAAGGGAGATAGACTCAGGGTAACCAAATGAGAGTCCATGTAAAGATTTGAGGAGTAGAAGGGTGAATGCAAAATACTGAGAAGGAGGAGAAGACCACATTACTTCTTCCTTGATCCTTTTATAGCCTTCAATGCCCGTGTTGTCATGAAGTCCTTCTCTCATAATCCTTAACTAATTTTCTACCTTGCATTATTGCATTATTTCTGACAGATTTGATGACCTCTTTTTGCCACCTTCCCATGAATACTATTTGGCTACCAAACAATCAAGACATCCTGTTGCCATTTTTTACGTCAACAAAAGCAATTGTGGTTTTACCCATTCCACCTTATGGTATCCCAATCCATATTTGTATTGTTGCCTAGGCACAAGTTCCATTTTCTAAGTTTTCTACCTCATGATCCAATCGCCCATATACTTTCCTTTTTCTTTGATAATTTTAGGTGGCATATATAGTCAATTTTCTCGCCTAGTTGGATCCTGCCCACTAGAGTAAGGCTATATTTGAGTCATTGATTTGGAAAAAGATGGCGGCTTGGCTCACAGTGAAAAACAATCAGGCAACTTTTGGTGATGCCAAGATAGCATTTTGCTCACGATTTCAATCAAACCAAACTAATGCTTGGAAGTTGGAGAGACTCCACAATCTCAAGCAAGAAGATGCTATAGTCCTGAGTTATATGTCTCAATTTAAGGTCCTTAGAGGAAGAATGTCTCCAAACACACAACCTATTGGTGAATTGTTGCACTCATTATATGTGCAAGGGCTTAACCAAGATATCCATAAAGCTTTGGCTTCAAAGATCTATCCCGTCATAATCTAGAATATTTTTATCAGCACACTATTCATGTTGAAATGTTTTTGGCCAAGGAAAAGTCAGAAAGAAGCAAGAAATCAGCTAAACCTTTTGAGACAAAAGCCATCATAAGGAATTGAGTGACTCAAATTTGGATTTTGACATAGAGGAAGAGAGTAGCAATGAGGAAGAGGACTTTGAGGATGAGGGATGTTGGAAGTCCACAAAGTCCAAGAGGAAGGACAAGGGCTACAAACCCTTGAGGGCACTCGTAAGCCTACAGCCAAAACCCTCTTGTGTACCAAGTGTAACAATTCGGGTCATTTTATGAGACTAATTGTGGTCTCAAACAGTGATGGTGTGTATTTGCCATATGCCTACTCACAATATGGAGGTTTGCCAATACAATGCTAGAAGTTAGATGGGACACATTGGGGCATGGCAAGGTGTGGAAGAAGCATAACTTGCCAATTGGAATACCCCAAGACCATCTTCAACAATGGAACCAGTAGTACTTGCTTACATCCAATAGGATTATCCATCTCCAAGCGTGGACCATGGAGGATGAGGAAGGAATCGAGAGGCCAAGAAGAAAATTACCACCCCTCATATAATCAATGTTTCTTTTACATGTAGGAAGGATGTTGGAGATTGGAGCATCTAGAAGCTCAAGCATACGATGCTCAAAAGAGGCAAAGTCAAGATCAGAAGAGAAAGTCTACCACTAGTTAGGTGGCTGAGTGGGCAGCAGAGGAACGAACGGTGATGAGAGATCCACAGTTGGTTCCTATACCAGATTCAATACCTGTGAGAGTGGAAGGGATTGTAGGAGCATATCAGGTGATGCAAAATACATAGTCAACTCTTGATACAAAGACAATGCCTATGAGCATGAAAGAGATTGAAGAAACATCGTCAATGATGTAGAATCTACAATGACTCTTGGTCTAGTGTTGGTCACTTTTAGAGGGAGCGCTATCATAAGTAGAATACTATGTCTAGAGGTTGAGGAAGGACCCAATTTGAGCATTCTACAGGTGGATATAGTAGTGTTACTATGGGTCTAGATGTGGGTCATCGCCTAGAGGTCATCTCTTTGCTATGGAGCATGCATTGAATAGTATGGTGCATACTCCTAAAGAAGATGACTGGTTTTTGGATTCAAGATCTACAAACTATATGACAGATCATGCAAAATGGTTTGTGTAATTAGGTATGAACACAAAAATATAATCCCAGAAGACATCATATTTGAACCCAACACAAAAGTGTATAAACATACCAATCACTCATAACACACTGAGCAAAAATACAACATAAGACTATAGACTAGAATGAAGATGACTCCATTATATATTATCCATTGGAATACATCAGAATAGGTAGTAATACCTCATAATGATCTCAAAGTGAATACAACAGTACTCACATAATGAATATAATAATATACATACATATCAAAGAATATATCAATGTTAGATACAGATATATATATATGTGAACTGCCAATTGACACATCCGAATAGTCACAATCCATGACCCTTGGCTCTTCGATACTCTAGCACTCTATTTTTTGGTCCACTCCTAGCCAATTTCCAACACATGGCTATTGAGATATCGAGCTCTACACGAGCTGGAAACCACTACATGCCTTGGTGATAGGGAAGGATATTATTCATTGGTGTGTTAGATGGCTAACGTGGGGATACACCAGTGATTCTACAATTGGACTACGCCCACATAGTCCATCCTTATGGCACATTCATGGTGCAACCTTTTCTTTCCTTTGTGGGTTCATGCTTAATGATCATGTGTACATACATTATTGTACTTTTATAGTAGTCTTTTATCATGTTGTAGACTTAGTTCTTTTGTGTGGAAGAAGAAGAAGAAAGAAGAAGAAGGTTTTAGCCCAATCTCTCTATGTGCTCAAGTCTGGATTGCATTCGTGTGTGTGCTCTTGGTCTCTTTCCTCTTGTTTGTTTTCATGGCATTAGAGCCATCCCACAACTATGAAGAGCTTGATTGAAGGTTGAGATGAAGGCATTGGAGTGTGAAAGTAAGCAAGCGAGCAATGGGTAAGAAGCTCTTCCACACCTTGCTTGATTTTCCTTAGGTTATAGTCATAAGAGGCTCTTAAGGCTCGTAGGGTTACAGTCTCTGATTGCAGTGAAACTTAATGAGAAGGAAGAACAGTGTATATGCTGCCAATTGAAAAGCCTTCATGGCTTTGGCTTTTTCGCTGTGATTTTTGGCATCTAAGGTTATTTCATTCTCCATTTTACACCCACAAATGGTCTTGATAGTAATTTTTGGATACACTACAGTTTTGGTTCTATCGACAGTTTACAGATACACAAGTTATAGATTTTGAATTTGTAAGATTTCAAGTGTTTATCACGTTGCAAACACAAGAATCATTTGCATACAAATTGCAAATTGTAGTTATTGTGGTGCAATCACTGAAAAAGGCTACATGTTTAGTTGTGGTGCACCTAGTATCAGCTTGCTTGCAGATTGTAGTTTTTTGCAAGTTGTTTTGTCAAAATGTTTGACAACTTCAACTAGATTGTTAACAAGAAGCTTGATAAGAACAATTATATTGCATGGAAGTGATAAATTTCTTGAAGGGCAAAGGTGTTTGGAATTATATTGAAGGAGACATGCAATAAGCATCCAAAGTTCCTGCGCAAATTGCTACTACAAAGAGGTCAAGGCTAAAAAAGATTGGGAGCTGAAATAGAGTAAATTCATGTATTAGTGGTTTGTCAATGTCACAAATAATAAGTAAAGGCTAAGAAAGATTGGGAACAGACACATAGTAAAGTCATTCATTGACTATCTGTCAATGTCATAGATAGCATGATAGTCTATTTGCAAGAATACAACTCAAGTCAGAGTTGAACCAAGTAAAAAGAGGAAACCTATCTATTAATGATTATGCCTTGGTTACATATTAAATGCATAAGGTTAGATAAAAGGGAAAAATATTTCTCCAATGATTTTTTTGATTTCTTACAGGAAAAATTGTATACAAAGGTAGTATACATGTAGATATACTCCGCAACAAAATGGAGTTGCTAGGTGGAAAAACAAGCATATTGCAGAGGTGGCTCTTGGATTGATCTTAGAAAAAGACTTGTCTCATTACTATTGGGGTAAAGCAGTTGCTACTGTTGTATACATTACGAACAAGACACCCACTACTATTGGTATGACATCCAAAGAGAAGTTTATAGGTAGAAATCCAAATCTGTTTCCTCTAAAAGTATCTGGATGAATTGCTTATGTGCATATTCCTTATGAATTGATTCCCCTACTTAACTTTCAAATTTCCCCCTTTCTTAAGCAAGCCCTTTGCTTGCTTGAATAACCAACCACATTGAAAACCTTATTTCCAATTGATATATGGTAGTGATAACTCGATCCAATTCTTGCCATAAAGGCTTCAAAATTGAGTTCCAATGTCTCAAGCAATCAGCTAATTGCTTGGAACTTGCTTGCTTGAAAAATAGAGAGATCAGTCATGGATTTATACCTCTTTTCAATCTTGGAGAGATTTGATTGATTTAGTCTCATAGTCAATATTTAATCCTAGCATTCCACACTCTAGCCAAATTATAGACTAATCGACTAAATAAAATAGGGATAGATGTTGAGATGGGCAAGATGGAGGGCTCAATATTCTTCTCCTGAATCTCCATACTTCGTTATCTCTTCATGCTTCTTTTCTAACACACACTAGATATATAAAAGAGGATAGTTATCTCTTTTTGGCTTTTCTCCTAAAGTACATTGAAACTTCCTTCTCCTTATTCTGATCCCACGTTCATAGTAGTCTCAATAGCCTAATACAAATATATCAACATTAAAGAAGCTCTCACCAACTTTGAAATCGTGAGAAGAAGCTAAAAGGAATGCACAATATAAATTTTGAAATTTTCAGACATTTCCAATGGTTGGGATCACTTTGTGTGTTCCTACCATGTAGGATCGACCTCACATTTCTTGGAGATCCACCAACTCTTAATACAATAGATGAAAGTGTTTTGCTAAATGTTGTGAATACCATATTATTAAAAACCCAATAGAATAATATATAGATTTTGTGAAGGAACCAACACTATAGAAGTGAATGGCCATACAACATGAAGAACCAATTAGCAGTTGATGTATGTACATGAATAAATTCAATGTCTTCATGTTCTTCCTTGGCATTCAATTTGTAGACAACTACCATATATTTCATCATGATCAAGTCAACACACCACAAAAAAGGGATTAAATGATCAATTACAATTCTAGGATTGTATAATCTACACTCTTGAGGAATCAATGATAAAGACACATCTCTCTCTCTCTCTCTCTCTCTCTCTCTCTCTCTCTCTCTCTCTCTCTCTCTCTCTCTCTCTCTCTCTCTCTCTCTCTCTCTCTCTCTCTCTCTCTCTCTCTCTCTCTCTC
This sequence comes from Lygodium microphyllum, assembly GCF_053477565.2. Lineage (NCBI taxonomy): Eukaryota > Viridiplantae > Streptophyta > Polypodiopsida > Schizaeales > Lygodiaceae > Lygodium > Lygodium microphyllum. The sequence goes on along the minus strand of NC_141149.1, from coordinate 3,438,430 downwards.
TCTCTCTCTCTCTCTCTCTCTCTCTCTCTCTGTGCTTTATTTTGAGCAATCAATTGTGAACATGCATTGTTCTTCATATTAATTTGGGTATCTTATATTGCCAAGGATATGGCTTCTATTGAGATTTTTATTGATAAACATTTGGATAGATATATTTGTGTTGTCTAAAGGTTATGGCCTAGTGGTGAATACTTGGCTCACAATCATAAGATTGTGGATTCAAGTCACTTAAGTGCATCACTTATGTTAAAATGGTTTGTCTATGTAAGCTTGTGTTCTTATCCTAAACATTTGATTGTGTATGCTCCTTCATAGGGTCACCAAGAAGGAGGAACAAATGCAATCACATTCCATTGTTTAATCAACTTGCAAGCTATCCTATTTATCCAGAGAAGAAATACTTTTGGATCTTGCCCACTCTCTAGGCTCATATTTGGAGGGAATCCAATATACTTGGTGCATAAGCACCACAAGCACATACATACAAGGTCCTCCAACTTAATCATGGCCTTTTTAACATGAGTGTCCTATTTGATTAGGGTTGGTTTCTACTAGCTTCCGTCTCTTACACATATCATCATGACAATCACTTCTCTCTTTCTCGCCCAAGCCCACACTAACCCCCCATATATTTAACCTATAGCTTGGGATACCTCACATAGACTTGGTCAAAATAAAAGCAATGGTGTTTGTAAGATGTGATGAATAGTGGATTTATGGATGAAAAGTGCTCCCAAAACTTTGAAGAAATCACTGTAAAAGTTTAGTGGCATTCTTTCTTCCTTTCATTGAATGCAACTACACCAAATGTGGTATTAGAGCACTAACTTGAGGGACCAAGACATCTTATATTGTGCTACCACAATTTCAAGAATACAAAAAGATGCAACTAAGCATGATAATTGAATAGCAAAAAACTCGTGTATATTTCATTATGATAGACCATTGATTCCATGATTCCTTTTACCACAATGGGAAGCACTAACATGACGATCATACTACCTCTACATGTCTTACATGCACTTAATATAAGGTATTCTTATTAATTTTTATCCCAATTAGAAAGAATTTTCAAGAGAACAAGTTGATTTAGGCATGAAAACAAAAATAAGAACCATATGTGAACACTTAAGGACAACATATTCACAAACGATGCTAAGAAACACAACCAGTTACATGTTAATTTAGCAATTTTCCACATTTCTCGTGTTATATGGAACCACATGTAACGTGTCCACCAGAATCATCCAGGACACGTCTTAGTAGTCCATCGGAAAGGATGTCTAGAAAACTCCGCCCGGCACTCCCTTGGAATGTTACGGGTTTTGCAATCTAGGTCTTCCCGTGTCTGCCACGTAGCGGAAGTATCCTGGCCGTTCCCACTTAGAATCGACTGGAATTTGGGTTTTCCTGTTTGCTTATTAACTAACAGCAACTAGCGTCAGACCCAAGCGAACTGCCAGGTCCGAAGCGGATTCACGCTGCACTTGGTTCAAGGAGAATGGGAAATGAGAGGGATGCAAAACTCAACCTCTCTACCAATAGGCATAGTCCTATTTCGTAAATCGGGTCTAGGTCATTGCTCTCATTATTCGTTTTGATAATGATGATCATCCCGCTGTTCATCGAGATTTTTGAGAAAAGTTCCCGGCTAACCGGGACCACCCATCCGTAGGACGGACCCATGGTCCATCCTCCGCACTTTCCTCGGTTTGTTTTAGTTATGTATTATCTAACACATTAATTTGACATATAACAATCAGCTTCTTTAATTAACCCTGTTAAGCACTGGTTCCTTCACGTAATCTTATCACGTGACATAGAAAGACAATATCAAACAACTTCTTTATTATCATTTCATCATTTTATCTTTGAAATACAAGGAGTTCCGCCCGTAGGCTTGTCCATAATCTGCCCGAAGGCTATCCAGTAACCCGCCAGGGATCACTATTCCAAGCTTCTGCCCGTAGACTAGTATGCGGGCCTCGAGATCCAATCCCGAGTCACGTTAGCCTCTTGTGCAGGACCCGAAAGGCGAGGGATTTACGGCCAGAGCCCCCCCTGGCACCCAAGCGTCCTCCTGCTCCAAGTAGAACTCAACGGAGAGACCTCTCACGGCGGGTTCGGTCCACGTTCCCGGCGCGGTCAACAACCCCCTTGGTTAGGGTGAGGCAGGCAGTCGGGGGTAACTGAAGCTGCCTCTCCCTTCAGGCCTTCAACCTGAAGCATTTAGATATCTTTTCATCCTTTAGTTCCTTGAGCAAACAATGCAAACAGTGCTTTCTAAACTATTACAAGCACAATCAATTTCAGTGGTCGTTTATTTGGCCAACTGTTAAGGAGTGAATCTTTCTCTCCGAATGCATCCAGCATTCGATCTGGGATCAATTGCGACTTGGCAAGATCCCCAAGGGTTTGTTTGTTCACCCTTTTGTCCTTGGGTTAGGGCCATACCCTGTTAACCCAACTTAACCAATACCTTAGGTTTTATTAATAGTAAATCCTGGCGACCATGTCGCTTCAATTTATTGATTGGTCATTTGATTCCAGGCAAATACCTAACTCCCCTTTTTCTTGGCAATTATTCCCCAAGAAAGGTGATGTAACAGGATGATTACTCATCCTCTTGTAAGTTAAATTTGTGCAATAACTTGCCAACCTCATTTCAAGAAATGGCAAAACTCTCTTGTGAACAAATCACAAGTCTATGCGATGTTGCAACTTTTTGCACATGTGTTGCATCTATTCCACGGGATCATTTCACCCATTGAATGGCGTTTTCTGGTCACGAAATTATCTCTAGCCGAGAAGCAGGGTTTAGGGTGTCTTCTTACCCAACCCATTCCTAATTATATTAGGCCACGGTCCTAGGAATTTCCAATTCAATCGGAGTTTCATCATTTGAACGAGTGATCCTTAGGGTAGAAACCTTAGATCGTTTTATGCATGAGCATCCAATTGACTCAACATTTCGTGAATGTGGGTATGATCTTTGGGTTTGAGGGTTTTTGACTTGACAACAAGTGTAAAACTAGGTCGAATCCTTATCGCGCTAAACCCTAGTTAGCACTTGGGATATTTATCATATCGACTGAACCATGCCTATATGAATCCCTTGTGGGTTAGGTGATTTAGACAATTCAATATACTTATCTTGCGACAAGGATGAGCCTTTCCTAGAGATAATAAACTAGATCTAAAGGAGGAAAAATAGTGACAACTACACCAATACATGTAAACATGTGATTCATTGCTTCTACGCATCACATGGTTCACAATAACCCTATCTTTCCTTGGTAAAGTAAAAATGCATGATAATCTGGATACTAACTTTCCTAGGTCCTACTAGGACTTACATCAAATAATCATGCCTACAACCTTGTTGTCTACACTTTAGAATCTCATGCTTTGATAAACCATGCAATCTTTCCTAAATGCGGCTCCTGATGAATGAAAGTTTTGCATGACGACTATGCAAAACGCAACTTTCTCCTAGCTACAATGAAGTTAATGAAGTTCATACAAAACTAAAGCTAGTGTTAACTTTTTCCATTTTGCATGCCACTTGCAAGTCCATAAGATTAATTTCGTGCTCTTCTATTTCTTTTCGGATAACATCTTATGGGTGTTAACTTTTACTCATGACTCATTACAAGGAAGATGTGGCCTAAAAATGCAACATACGCTTAGTCTTTCCATGTCTAGTCAACGGTGCACTTTAACAATTCCAACCTTATAATGATAGGCAACAGGTATTCTAGGCTCGTCACTTTGAAAAGTACGACAAGGCAATATACTATTAAGGTCGTAAGATGGATAGACAATTTGCGTTTATAGCATTGAAAGTACCAATTTTCCCAATTGCATTTAACTAGGCTAGGTGAATTTGAACATGCACGGGTGCTTCCTAATCCATGAAGTTATCATGCTTAATGCATTACTTTTATATGGAATCACAATAGTAAAAACCTGGGTTTGTGGGCTCGGGGAGATGTCCACGTGAATGCTAGGAGAAGAACCTCCCGCAGGCATGCCTTGCGACTTCTTGGGGGCCATCGTAGGCGTGATCACAAACTCTGCGGATTACCCTCGCTTCTACGCTTTCTCCGAACAGCCTTGAGATGTGCCTTCTCCCTTGTACGCAGGAGATTCCTTCACCGGAAAACGGATCTTTGAAGACCCGGGAGCTTGTGGGGTTGGGGCTTATGGGAAGGCTTGTGGGAATGGAGCTTTTAGGAGCCCGGTTTTAAAACCGGGAAGGTATGCAGGAACAAGACCCAAAGGCCTTATCCCTTAGAAGCTTCCTAGAGAAGCTTCTGATCTCCTCTGATAACGTGGGATTAAGGTGATGATTAAGGGGAATTAATAAAGGAGGATGTCGTCGAATGGGGGTTGACTTGGTCAGGGGGATTGGCGGTGGCCTGACGGTCTATGGCGGCCCAAGTGGAGGTGTTGGCCGTCCAGCCTGGGCGGCGACTTCCACGGTAGGGCGGCAGATCACGATTCTCCCCCCCTTCTCGACAGCCTCCCTGAGCAGCACGGCGTCGACCTCAGCTTCCTCCAGCCCTCGCACTCCAGGCCACGGCATCGACAGCGGCAGCAGCCTCTCTCTCTCTCCCCATGCAGCCTTCTTTTCCGCCTTCCCAACACGGCGATGGCAGCAGCCGTCTGTCCCCCCTCCCCCTCTGCAACACCTTAGAGGGTGTATATATAGGACAAGGGGGGGGGAGAGAAGAGCTCCACCACGTGGCCCCCTGCATGGGTTCCCCCCTCCTCATGCAGCCCACGACTCCACCAAGCCCATCCCCCCACACTCCCTCTCCTCCAGCCGTGCATCGGCTGGGGGAAAGGGATAAATTAAAAAAATTTGCTTTAATAATATCCATTTTGCCCCTCCCAAGAGGGTGTTTACGTGTGAATTGCGGATTTGAACCCTCGGCTTGCTTTGCCAATGCGGATGGTCTCGATTTCTCGCATGCAGGTTACACATTATACTGCCGGTAATTCCAATATGAAAGATAACCTTTGCACGAGGTTTACGCAGTGTGGGGAAAGTCAATATTCACGAGTGGGAATATTACATTCTCTCCCCCTTAGAAGAATCGATATGTCCTCATCTCGAGATAAACTGGGGATATTGAAGGTTGAGAGAGCTTTCATCTATCCAGGTGGCATCCTCTTTGGGATAATCTTTCCACTGGATGAGGCATTCTTTCAAGGTTCTAGATCTTAACTGTCTCTCCCTAACATCTAAAATCTTATCCGGTCTAAGTTCAAGGACTCCTTGACTAGGCATTACAATTTGTTGGTCATCAAGTACATGATTAGGGTTGGGTATATATTTTTTTAAGAGACTAATATGGAATACATTGTGAACTTTTAGGTTATCAGGAAGTTGCAATTTATAAGCATTGGGTCCCAGGCATTTGAGGATTTTATACAGCCCACAATACCTTGGACTTAGCTTCTTGCATTCTCCTAGAGATAGAGAACTCCTTTTAGGGCGTACACGAATGAAGACCATGTCTCCTTCTCCGAAGACCCTCTCTTGACGTTTCAAATCTGCATATGCCTTTTGTCTATCTTTGGCTGCTTGTATGTCTTGTCTTATTGACCTTATTTGGTCATCCATGTCCTCCAACATTTGTCTTGAAGCTTCAACTCTTAGGGTTGGATCAGAAAAGTTTAGGGAACTTCGACAATCATGACCATACAATGCCTGGAAAGGGGTCATTTGAATGCTCTGCTGGTAAGAAGCATTGTAGGCAAATTCTACTAACGGCAAGTACTGAATCCACCTCTTCGGCTCTCGACAGCAGTATGCCCTAAGCATATCCTCAATGATTTGATTCACTCGCTCTGTTTGTCCATCCGTTTGGGGATGGTAGGCAGTGCTAAAATAGAGTTGAGTCCCAATAGCTTCAAAGATAGCTCTCCAGAAGTGTGATGTGAAGAGAGAATCTCGATCACTAATGATTCTTTTAGGTAACCCATGTAGCTTGAATATTTTCTTGATAAACAATCTTGCAATGTCAGAGGCTTTATAGTTTGTCTTTACTGGAATCAGGTGTGCAACCTTGGTAAGCATGTCAACCACAACCATAATGGAATTGTATCCTCCTTGGACTTGGGGTAAGCCCACAACAAAATCCATACTGATGAATTCCCATTTCATTTGGGGAATGTCAAGTGGTTGCAATTTTCCTGGCATCATGACATGTTCAGCCTTGATACGTTGGCAAGACAAACATTCAGTGACATATTTAAGAACGTCACCTTTGAGCCTCTCCCAATGGTAGCTCTTCCTAACTGCATTAAGAGTTTTTGCATAGCTAGGATGTCCTGCGAAAGGGGAATCATGAGCTTCCCATAATATCTTCTGCTTAAGTGACTGGCTTGTTGGTATACATAGCCTTGTTCTGTAGTAGACAAGTCCATTATCAATGGAAAATTCCCGATACTTAGCTTGTGACTTCAAATTTTGCTCCTTGGTAGATATTTCTTTTATCATTGTTTGGTAGGCCAAATCATGGCATGCTTCCTCTCTAGCTAGTTCCAGTATAGGGTTGCTTGGCATAGATACCTTTGTAGCCAGAGATCTGGCCGTTGATGGATTCTGCAAGATTAGGGAATTTAGGAATGCCTTGCGACTGAGTGCATCGGCAACTACATTCTCTTTCCCTGGTCGGTACTTGATTTCAAAATCATACTCCTCCAATACTTCAATCCACCGACGTTGCCTCATGTTGAGCTCGTTCTGGGTAAAAATCCATTTGAGACTCTTATGATCGGTTACTAGAGTAAACTTGTTACCCAACAGGTAGTGTCTCCAAAGCTTTAGAGCATGGATGACAGCTAATAATTCCAGATCATGCGTGGCATAATTCTTTTCATGACTCTTCAATTTCCTTGAAGAATATGCTACTGGATGACCTTCCTGCATAAGTACACACCCCAAGGCAAGAATGCTGGCATCAGTTACTACCTCGAACTCCTTATTGAGGTCAGGAAGTTTTAGAATAGGTGCTGATACCAAACATTGCTTCAATTGGTCGAAGCTATTTTGTTCGGGAGTTGACCATGTAATAGAAGTCTGCTTCTTTAGTAAGTCGGTAAGAGGTATTTGATAAAGACCCTATACCATCCTGTCAAGCCAAGAAAGCTACGTATTTCTTTGACGGATACTGGTATTGGCCATTCAAGCACATCTCTGACTTTGGCTGGGTCTACTGATATTCCTTCTGATGATACTATGAATCCTAGATATTCAATCTGACGCTTGAAGAATGCACACTTCTTCATTTTTGCATACAGCTTATGAGACCTCATTGTCTCAAGGACAATCCGAAGTTGAGGTTCATGATCTTCTTCCTGTTTAGAATAAACTAAAGTGTCATCGAAGAAGACAAGCACGAAATCATCAAGATATGGTCTAAAAATATCCTGCATTAATCTATTGAAGGTGGCAGGTGCATTTGTAAGCCCGAATGACATAACCAAGAACTCAAAGTGCCCATATCTTGTATTGAAGGCCGTTTTTGGAATATCTTCATCCTTGATCCTTATTTGATAGTAACCTGACCTGAGATCAATTTTGGAGAAGATCTTTGCACCTTGAAGGCGATCAAGAAGCTCATCTATTCTAGGAATAGGATACTTGTTTTTGACTGTTGATTGATTCAACCCACGGTAATCAATACATAGTCGAAGTGTCCCATCTTTCTTTTTCTAGAATAGTACTGGAGCTCCCCATGGTGAGTTGCTAGGCCTAATGTAACCCTGATCTAACAGTTGCTTGAGTTGTTCCTTCAACTCAATAGCTTCCGGTATGGACATTCTATAAGGTCTCTTTGCAATTGGTGCAGCTCCAGGCACTAGCCTTATTTCATGATCAACTTCTCTTGGAGGCGGAAGTTCAGTCAATTCCTCAGGGAATACGTCAGCGTATTCCTTTAGCCAAGAGGGTCCCTCATGAGACTCTTGCTTTTGATCTAACTTGTTGAGTTTGATCAGGTAAACAGGTAATCCCTTTCTAACTCCTTTTATGATCCGCGATACTTTGGTTAACTGGATTCTTGGCACTCCTGCCTCACCTTGAGTTGTAACAAACTCCCTTTCAGAGTTTCGAAAGGAAACTTGACCCTTTCCACAGTGGATGTGGGCGTCATTAGGCTTAAGCCAATCCATCCCGAGTAGACACTCATGGATACCTAAATTCATGACTCTGAATTTGACTGAGGTTTTCTTTCCTCCCAGAAAGAATTCTTCCTTAGCAGTTTGCCTAGTACAAGTTACCTCACGACCGTTTGCCAATTCCACAAGTAGGGTAGGTGCTTCTACTGTGGCTATTCCTAATCTTTTTGCACACGCTGGTGAGATAAAGGAATGTGTACTGCCACAATCAATCAAGGTTTTGAAACCTTTACCTTGATAGTCCGACGGTGTTTGAATCACCGAGAACTGGCGATTCGGCCCCTTCTTGTGTAAAGCGGCATGGACTGTCGCTCTTTCGAATTCTGCTTCCATAGTCGGATCTTCCTCTTCTTCTGCTTCACATCTTTGCCTATTGGTAATGCAGGCAGTTCTTCCTCTTCCACGGGTGGTGGCTCCTTGACCGCGGCCTGCACCTTGACGATGTCCCTCGCTGAGCTTGGGACATTGCCTTTTGAAGTGACCGAGTTCGTTGCAGTGGAAACATCGGAGGTTTCGGCCATTACTGTGAGTAGGAACAAAGTTGTTGACGTTATTTGTCCTTGCTTTCTTCCTTTGTCCCTGATTGTGACCTTGAACTCTCTTCACTTGGGGTCTGAATGCTCCTCTGTTCGGGTCGCTATAAGACCAATTCTTGTTATCCCTTGGTCTAGCTTGCACTTCCTGAATTATAGGTGCCGCTCGAATGAGTGCATCCTGAAGATCTGACGGTCGCATAGATTCGAGATGGGTATTTACAGGTGGATTTAAGCCCGCGCAAAATTTGGACACCTGCTGCGTCGTGTCCATCTGTGGCGCATACTTTAAGAGTGAGACAAATTTAGAGTAGTATGCGTCAAGGGTGAGTCCTAGCTGTTTTAGCTCGTAGAATTCATTCATTTTTTGTGTACGATATGCAGGTGGCAAATATCTCCCCTGCACGGCTTTCTTTAACTTCTCCCAGGTGACGGACCCCTCTGAAGTCCCTTGATCCCTGCACCATTGTTTCCACCATAGTCTAGCTTCGCCGGTGAGTTTTAATTTGGCGAGCATGGCCTGATTGGTAGGCGCAGTACCAGCTGCTTCAAAGTAGTCCTCCATAGATTCAATCGAAATTTCAGCATCAGACTGGACGAATCTACCTCTCCCGTCAAACTCGGGTGGCTTTATCTGCTTGAGGAGGAACTTCTTCTCCTGGATCACAGCAGTACTTGATGTAGGGGGCGAATTTGGAACCTGTACCTGGGGTTGTGCCTGGGTAAAAGTTTTCTTAACGTTATTACCTGATAATTGACGTTAGCTTATCTTTAGATCAGCTATCTTGTAAATCATGAAGCTACTTAACTTTTTTAACAACTCTGGTGCACAGTCGGATATTGATAAATGAAGTCCTTATTTATATTTACATGGGCGTAGCCTTATATAACATCTCATGTGATGATAATCCAATCATTACATTCAGTTTGGGGAGAACAACGTTGTATTACATTTGTCTACAGGAACTGTGTAATAGTAGGATTTTGGGTCATGGATCTTTAGGAATCGATAATTCATTGGAAGTTCAGGATATCCTTTCCGCTGGAATCCATACTTCTCATGGCGGCCCAACACCTTAATCCTGTCGGCTGGGATTACACGGGTTACTTCCTCATATACATATGAGTTCAATTCAACCCTCCGACCTTGAATATGCAAAGTCGAATTTACGTGAGCTTCCACAAAAATGAACAGCTTCACGACTTTCAAGTCTTCCAACCACTTGGTCCTCTTCAGGTTGGTCTGTAGATAAGCGAACCGGTGGGCAGCTATGTAGTAGATTCCTGAAGACCCAGTCCATCTTCGTTCTATATATAAAGGTGATGGATTATAAATCTGCTCCAGGATGTTCATCATTTCAACTCTTTGTCTATAATGCGGAGAATGCATTGCAGTCATAAACATGATCCGGAACACCAAAAACTTGTTCCACGCTTCATAGTTCTGCAAGACAGTATTGAAGATGAGGAAATGTTTGGACAACAACAATTTCTTTACTTCATTTTATTGAGATCTCATAAAAACAATTCCGTTGTTGGTCGGCTCTGATACCAACTGTAACGTGTCCACCAGAATCATCCAGGACACGTCTTAGCAGTCCATCGGAAAGGATGTCTAGAAAACTCTGCCCGGCACTCCCTTGGAATGTTACGGGTTTTGCAATCTAGGTCTTCCCGTGTCTGCCACGTAGCGGAAGTATCCTGGCCGTTCTCACTTAGGATCGACCGGAATTTGGGTTTTCATGTTTGGTTATTAACTAACAGCAACTAGCGTCAGACCCAAGCGAACTGCCAGGTCCGAAGCGGATTCACGCTGCACTTGGTTCAAGGAGAATGGGAAATGAGAGGGATGCAAAACTCAACCTCTCTACCAATAGGCATAGTCCTATTCCGTAAATCGCGTCTAGGTCATTGCTCTCATTATTTGTTTTGATAATGATGATCATCCCGCTGTTCATCGAGATTTTTGAGAAAAGTTCCCGGCTAACCAGGACCACCCATCCGTAGGACGGACCCATGGTCCATCCTCCGCACTTTCCTCGGTTTGTTTTAGTTATGTAATTATCTAACACATTAATTTGACATATAACAATCAGCTTCTTTAATTAACCCTGTTAAGCACTGGTTCCTTCATGTAATCTTATCACGTGACATAGAAAGACAATATCAAACAACTTCTTTATTATCATTTCATCATTTTATCTTTGAAATACAAGGAGTTCTGCCCGTAGGCTTGTCCATAATCCGCCCGAAGGCTATCCAGTAACCCGCCAGGGATCACTATTCCAAGCTTCTGCCCGTAGACTAGTATGCGGGCCTCGAGATCCAATCCCGAGTCACGTTAGCCTCTTGTGCAGGACCCGGAAGGCGAGGGATTTATGGCCAGAGCCCCCCCTGGCACCCAAGCGTCCTCCTGCTCCAAGTAGAACTCAACGGAGAGACCTCTCACGGCGGGTTCGGTCCACGTTCCCGGCGCGGTCAACAACCCCCTTGGTTAGGGTGAGGCAGGCAGTCGGGGGTAACTGAAGCTGCCTCTCCCTTCAGGCCTTCAACCTGAAGCATTTAGATATCTTTTCATCCTTTAGTTCCTTGAGCAAACAATGCAAACAGTGCTTTCTAAACTATTACAAGCACAATCAATTTCAGTGGTCGTTTATTTGGCCAACTGTTAAGGAGTGAATCTTTCTCTCCGAATGCATCCAGCATTCGATCTGGGATCAATTGCGACTTGGCAAGATCCCCAAGGGTTTGTTTGTTCACCCTTTTGTCCTTGGGTTAGGGCCATACCCTGTTAACCCAACTTAACCAATACCTTAGGTTTTATTAATAGTAAATCCTGGCGACCATGTCGCTTCAATTTATTGATTGGTCATTTGCTTCCAGGCAAATACCTAACTCCCCTTTTTCTTGGCAATTATTCCCCAAGAAAGGTGATGTAACAGGATGATTACTCATCCTCTTGTAAGTTAAATTTGCGCAATAACTTGCCAACCTCATTTCAAGAAATGGCAAAACGCTCTTGTGAACAAATCACAAGTCTATGCGATGTTGCAACTTTTTGCACATGTGTTGCATCTATTCCACGGGATCATTTCACCCATTGAATGGCGTTTTCTGGTCACGGAATTATCTCCAGCCGAGAAGCAGGGTTTAGGGTGTCTTCTTACCCAACCCATTCCTAATTATATTAGGCCACGGTCCTAGGAATTTCCAACTCAATCGGAGTTTCATCATTTGAACGAGTGATCCTTAGGGTAGAAACCTTAGATCGTTTTATGCATGAGCATCCAATTGACTCAACATTTCGTGAATGTGGGTATGATCTTTGGGTTTGAGGGTTTTTGACTTGACAACAAGTGTAAAACTAGGTCGAATCCTTATCGCGCTAAACCCTAGTTAGCACTTGGGATATTTATCATATCGACTGAACCATGCCTATATGAATCCCTTGTGGGTTAGGTGATTTAGACAATTCAATATACTTGTCTTGCGACAAGGATGAGCCTTTCCTAGAGAGAATAAACTAGATCTAAAGGAGGAAAAATAGTTACAACTACACCAATACATGTAAACATGCGATTCATTGCTTCTACGCATCACATGGTTCACAATAACCCTATCTTTCCTTGGTAAAGTAAAAATGCATGATAATCTGGATACTAACTTTCCTAGGTCCTACTAGGACTTACATCAAATAATCATGCCTACAACCTTGTTGTCTACACTTTAGAATCTCATGCTTTGATAAACCATGCAACCTTTCCTAAATGCGGCTCCTGATGAACGAAATTTTTGCATGACGACTATGCAAAACGCAACTTTCTCCTAGCTACAATGAAGTTAATGAAGTTCATACAAAACTAAAGCTAGTGTTAACTTTTTCCATTTTGCATGCCACTTGCAAGTCCATAATATTAATTTCGTGCTCTTCTATTTCTTTTCGGATAACATCTTATGGGTGTTAACTTTTACTCATGACTCATTACAAGGAAGATGTGGCCTAAAAATGCAACATACGCTTAGTCTTTCCATGTCTAGTCAACGGTGCACTTTAACAATTCCAACCTTATAATGATAGGCAACAGGTGTTCTAGGCTCGTCACTTTGAAAAGTACGACAAGGCAATATACTATTAAGGTCGTAAGATGGATAGACAATTTGCGTTTATAGCATTGAAAGTACCAATTTTCCCAATTGCATTTAACTAGGCTAGGTGAATTTGAACATGCACGGGTGCTTCCTAATCCATGAAGTTATCATGCTTAATGCATTACTTTTATATGGAATCACAATAGTAAAAACCTGGGTTTGTGGGCTCGGGGAGATGTCCACGTGAATGCTAGGAGAAGAATCTCCCGCAGGCATGCCTTGCGACTTCTTGGGGGCCATCGTAGGCGTGATCACAAACTCTGCGGATTACCCTCGCTTCTACGCTTTCTCCGAACAGCCTTGAGATGTGCCTTCTCCCTTGTACGCAGGAGATTCCTTCACCAGAAATCGGATCTTTGAAGACCCGGGAGCTTGTGGGGTTGGGACTTATGGGAAGGCTTGTGGGAATGGAGCTTTTAGGAGCCCGGTTTTAAAACCGGGAAGGTATGCAGGAACAAGACCCAAAGGCCTTATCCCTTAGAAGCTTCCTAGAGAAGCTTCTGATCTCCTCTGATAGCGTGGGATTAAGGTGATGATTAAGGGGAATTAATAAATGAGGATGTCGTCGAATGGGGGTTGACTTGGTCAGGGGGATTGGCGGCGGCCTGACGGTCTATGGCGGCCCAAGTGGAGGTGTTGGCCGTCCAGCCTGGGCGGCAACTTCCACGGTAGGGCGGCAGATCACGATTCTCCCCCCCTTCTCGACAGCCTCCCTGAGCAGCACGGCGTCGACCTCAGCTTCCTCCAGCCCTCGCACTCCAGGCCACGGCATTGACAGCGGCAGCAGCCTCTCTCTCTCTCCCCATGCAGCCTTCTTTTCCGCCTTCCCAACACGGCGATGGCAACAGCCGTCTGTCCCCCCTCCCCCTCTTCAACACCTTAGAGGGTGTATATATAGGACAAGGGGGGGGGGGGAGAGAAGAGCTCCACCACGTGGCCCCCTGCATGGGTTCCCCCCTCCTCATGCAGCCCACGACTCCACCAAGCCCATCCCCCCACACTCCCTCTCCTCCAGCTGTGCATCGGCTGGGGGAAAGGGATAAATTAAAAAAATTTGCTTTAATAATATCCATTTTGCCCCTCCCAAGAGGGTGTTTACGTGTGAATTGCGGATTTGAACCCTCGGCTTGCTTTGCCAATGCGGATGGTCTCGATTTCTCGCGTGCAGGTTACACATTATACTGCCGGTAATTCCAATATGAAAGATAACCTTTGCACGAGGTTTACGCAGTGTGGGGGAAGTCAATATTCACGAGTGGGAATATTACACCACAAAAAGACTCTTGAGCACCAATAACACTCTTATCCATTGCTAAGCACTCTTGTGAGACTCCTTTATGCTCCAATAAACACTTCTCTCAACCATCTTCACTCCTTGCACTTTTTCTCAAAATGATGCCTTTTGCCTCTGGGTTCATGCCCCTTATATCTTGACCTAAAATTGGTCCATTTAAAGCATCTCCCTCCCTTCTCTATGTTAAAAATTTATATTTTGTCATAAATTTGGTTTCAAATATATTGTCGTGGCACAAAACTCACATCCAAGTGTTCCATCGCTACTTGCAATGCTAGTACTACTCATTCTACTTCCAACTTTAAAATGCTTCATATCGATTGCGCTTTTATCACCTTTGTGGATATACTAACTTTGTATTGCCTCTCTCCAATTTTGAGCCCCAAATGAGTTGTGGATCTTCAAAAATTGCTCCAAAAACTTGTAAGCACGCTCAAAGTGTGCTCCTTAAATTCCACTCTCATTGTGTCTGAAAATCATGATCTAGTATATACCACTTGAATTGACTACTCATGCAATGAATCCTTGAGTAATTTTCTTAAAACTTTTAGTTCATATCATTAATAAAATGTCTAACAACAAGCAATTGGCTATGATAATGGATAATCTAGTGGTTTGTTTTATTTTAACTATGTTTTGGATGGGCATGTATTCACCAACATGAATCAAATAAATAGGTTTGGTGTTCATATACATCAATTAGACACATGCATGCTATGTTGTTTCAAATTATAGATGTTGTTCACATACATGTTATGTTTTTATAAGGATAGATTTGTGTCACATATATGCTATGTTTCTCAAAGGGTAGATTTTGTTTGATGTAGCTTCATTTTAGTGCTAACACTTGCAAGTCCATGTGTGCTTTCTTTTTTTTGCTTTTGTAAAATCTATATGTGATGCATCATGATTTGTGAAGAGAGTATAAATCCTTGTTAAATCTATATATGATGCAACATGATTTGTGGAAAGTGTGTAGCTCTTATGTGATTAAAAAAGTCAAATTGTCTTGACAATGTAAAAGTTTTCTTCACTTACTTTTGTCCTATATTAAGTAACCACTTAATTGAAACTTATAATTAAGATGTTTGATCTAGTACATACCACTACAATTGACTACTCATGGGATGCATCCTTCAACTAAAGGTATTTATAGATGACCTTGGAGCTACCATGGTGGTCTGAAATCAACACGTCATAGCATGTTTTGAACATTTTCATGAGTACTATATCACTCTAAATCCACAAAAATATGTATTTAAAGTGCCTTATAGCTTACTTTTGGGCCATCTTGTGATTACGCACAATATTGCTATTGACCCTAAAAAGGCACCTATTATTGTAGCATTGAGCCCATTCACTATGCCCAAAGAGACTCATAGTTTTATCTCATCAATTGGGTATTGTTGGAAATTCATTAATGCATTAATTGAGCATTCATTTGCCATTTGCAAATATATTATTAGACAACATGTATTTCAATGGATTGAGTCATGTAGGGTGGTGTATAAAGGCGTGAAATTGAAACTAGAACTAAGATACCGATTCTAAAGGCACCCAAAAGAGTGAAAGTTTTCTATATCTTTATAGCACCAATAGTGCATATTATAATTTTTTTTCTATCCCAAATTTGGGAGGCATAGCTTTATCCACTTATTGCTTTTGATAGCTGAAAGCTAGATACTTCCAAACTCCACTATATTTACCTTGAGAATTTATATTTGGCCGCAATATTTTCCACCAAACAATTTAGGCATTATATTATTTAACTTTAATAAGCTTCAGCCCTACTATATTTAGGAAGCAATTTTGTATCTTTCTTTCTTGCAAATGTCCAATGATTCAACTTGACTTACAAAGGCTATCAAGATTGCTAGATATGCTAGTTAATTCCATATCTAGAACATCCATATTTAGAGCAACACTACCACCAAGGTACAATTATTTGGT
Source organism: Lygodium microphyllum (assembly GCF_053477565.2). Taxonomy (NCBI): domain Eukaryota; kingdom Viridiplantae; phylum Streptophyta; class Polypodiopsida; order Schizaeales; family Lygodiaceae; genus Lygodium; species Lygodium microphyllum. The sequence continues at coordinate 3,422,311 of NC_141149.1, read as the reverse complement.
GGAGCAAAGGGTATAGAGTTGCAACTTGGTTGGATGGCACTTTTACGTGGATATTAATATCTATTGCCACCTTTGGCATAGGATTTGTGGGAGCCTTTGCTCGACAGCCATTAGCCATGGACTACTTATTGCTTCAAGTGTTTCAAGTTGAATGTTATGGCTACCTCTCACATAGATGTATGAGCTCTTGAACCTACGAGTGTAGTGAGCTTACCTTGATGCCTGATTGAGTAGCCTCCTCCCTCGAGCACTGTGATAGCTCCACGATCCAAGATGTGAGCTCAAGCAAGCTCAATCCTCTACCTCTAAGCTCCATCCTTCGTAGTCACCGTGCGGGCAAGACAAGAGAAGAGAAGAGAAGAGAAGAAGAGAGGAGAAGATGGAGAGCTTCTCCACCATGGTCCCTCACCCTCACTCACTCACTCCCTCACACTCACACTCCCTCTCTCAAACACAAGCACAAGCACAATCAAGGAGAAGAGAATAAGAGAATAAGAGAGCCACTTTAGCCACGCACCAAGAATGAGCCTTTCCATTCACTTTTTGACTTTTATACGTGTCCTCGTCTACTTGGGCACCCATCCCCTTTTTTACATGATTGGCCATCTTAGCCAAAGTTTTCTTTTCTAATGTCTTCCTTCTTTTCATGGTTCTTTTGTTCTTGCACTTTTACATTTGCAATTTGCACAAGAGGGAGCTTGGTGCTTTTTAATTATAAAATGAATTACATTGCGCCCTGCATTTTCCTTGCTATGATTTTGTGCTTCTTGCTAGAATATTTAGTGCACCTTGCTAGAATCTTCAGTGCACCTTGCTAGAAGATTCAGTACTCTCCTATGTTTTTTCTGAGCTTGCCTTCTCTTCCTCTTTTCTCAAATGGCTAGAATGAGCTTCTCTATTCACTTTTTGACTTGGGCTTCCTTGGTCTTCCTCTACTCCTTCTGTATGGTCCGTAACATGTTTGTAACATTACCCCCCTCCTAGTCGAGTGCCAATTCCATAGCACTTGCTAGTAAGGGCTCGGTTGGCTCTGAAGATTGACCTTGTGGGTTTGTGATAGGGCTTTTGTGGGGCTTGGACATGGGAGAGAAGCAAGTCAAAATGGTTGAGGATGTGGAGGCCAAGGGTATTTTGAGTGGTTGGCGGGGGCCTCCAATGCCAGTGGTGTTGAGATATCGAGCTCCACTCATGATACGCCAGGGTGACCGTTGTGTATTTATGTCACCGACTTGTCAGTTGCAGATGCGGTTGGTACACCGCCCCTAAATAATAGCTACATGATAGCTATCCTTATCTACTCTAGTTCGTGGCTCAGTTAGTATGCCACCTTAGTTAGTTGAGTTTGGTTTGAGACCCATATCTAGGGTTCTTCTATTTCTTTGTACTAGAGTTCTTTTGGCTTACACAACTAAGAAGAGGAAAACTGTTTGCAGCCTCCACCTTTGTGTGTATTCCCCCATTGTGCAAGCAAGAAAGCTACAAGTGAGACTCCTTCCTTCTCTCCCACAATCTTGACATTGGTCACAATCGCATTTACCTGAAAAGAAAAAGAAAAGTGCACTACACCTAGAGGGGGTGTCTACCTCATCGTGTGGTGCATTTTTTTCATGCTAGTGCAATTGGGAGCTGGTTTGAAGCTTGGGGTATTGTCTCACACTTGAGGACCCATTTCATGTATGGGAAAAGTATGGTGAGTGCGGCTTAGGGAGAAAGTCTAACCATATGCAAGTGTGACCTCCCTAGGTGTGTCCCACCCTTGAGGTGCCCTAAGTATGAAGTGGGAAACAAAATGGGTTAGGGGGTTATACACGGAGCGAGTTGACCAAGGCCACCGATCGTGCCTAACTTGAGGACCCCTAGGTGCAGTGATTGTGGCACTCATCAAGTGAGATCTTATTTTCCCTTCTTGCTCTTGTCTTTTTTTCCCGGATTAAAAGTGCGCGAGGAGCTAATCCTTGGATTGTAGATCATGAGAGGGGAGGCTAGGGGCTTAAGCCATTAACTAAGGAGGCTTCTACTTTGCATATAGTCTTTTGAGTCCATTCGTATACTCAAAGTAGGTGTTGACAAAAATGGATGACTACATTAGTGAATCGTCATGCTTGTCCTAGTAGCCTCTTCCTTCTTTCCTTGGCCTCCTTTTTTTTTTCTTCAGTCATTGCATCTTCAGGTCACATCTTGCTGTGCTTAAGGTCTTGAAGATGGTGGTCATGGAACTTGTTCCTCCTTAAAGTCTAGCCGCTCCACCTCTTGGACTGTCAGCCATGTCCTTTAGTAAATGCTCTCGTTGCACCTGTTACCTCAAGTTGGTTTTTTCTCCTTGTGTTTGGGCACATAGTCCATGCCTTATGACTCTGTGGGCAATCTCCAGCTTCCTCTTTAGAGTTTCAACGGCCTCCTTCTCGTTTGAATATATGATGTCCAAGATGGTGCTGAGGAAGATGCATTGTTGGGCTTCCAATCTTGTGGTTGTGGCCTTTGCCCTACTCTCCACAGGTGCCGCTATAATTGGCTCTTGGTCCCTCCACTTTTGACTTGCTTTCTTTTTTCTTCTCCTCCTCTAAGTACTCGATCTCCCTTTCCAACCTCCCTTGCTCCTCGATCCCCATTAGTAGTTTATATCTCATTTCCTCTACCTCTCTTTGATGCTCTTCCCCTATGTGAGCTCTCTCTACTTCTCCTACTATAAGTTGGTCCATGGCTTCTTAAACTCTTCTCGTTTGATCTGCCAGGTTCTCATGTTGCAAGATGAGTAGCTTGTACTACCTTTGTAAGCTGATTAGCTATTGTGCTTCTTTTGCGAACCTTGCTTGCCACTTGTCTTTGTCTCTTTCTTTTGCAACCTTTAGCTCTTGTATCTCTTTTTGATAACCTGAATCCTCTCCAATTGAAGGGCTTCCATTGTCTCTCTTTCCACTTCCAGTTCAACCACCACTACAGTTTTCTTTTCTTCCTTAGGCCTCTTCAGCTATGGATGTGACGGTTGGGGTAGTAGGCATGAGAACTGCTTGGATTGGATATAAAGGGCTCTTGCCCTTGCCCTCCATTGTTGGTGACGCTGTAGTTTCTGGCACTTGGGCACTAGTGCTTGGGCCTTCTTCTCCTTGCGGGCTCATGGCAGCCAACTCCTCTTGCATGGAGGGTTGTTCTACCAACATGCATATTGCTAGAGTCATGTCTTCATCTTCCTTTCTTCGTAGCTTATCTGATTCTTCTTCTGCTCTCCTCTTCCTCTCCTTCAGCTCTCTTACACTCCCCTTGGATCCTTTACAGTTTGGCTTCTTCCTTCCTCCGTCTCTCTTATTTAGCCTCCTTTGAATCTTTTTGTGCCTTCTACAAGTCGGCCTTTTCTTTTTTTGTCAGTCTCTCCCTGGCTTCTTACTGCCGCTTCTCAAGAGCCTTCTCCTTTGACTTTTTAGGCCCTCTATGGCTAGATTGTGTCTCCTGTTCTTCTTTCTCACTTACTATTCTTTCATTGGACTATTCCTACTCCTAAGGCAGTGTCCTTTCGAGTGTCTCTCCTACTTCTTCTTTTCCTACCACCTCTCCCATTGCCTGCTAGATGAGGGTCATTAGTATTCCACTGAACCTCACGAATGAGGCTTTTGTGGCAGGTTTCTTTCTTTCTGTTCCAGCTTTTGATATTGGGGACTCTCTGATGGTTGGCTTACTCCTTGAGGCTAGTGCTCTCGAAAATTGGTCACTCATAGCCATTCTAGTCAATTTCATCGGGCAATGGATTGCCAGGCTCTCCAACAGAGACACTCCAATCTTGTGCATGAGCAAGTTGTACCTCTGGCTTGAAAACAATGTACGGATGACTTTGGCATGGAGTCTCACTTCAAGATCGGGGATATCATGGATGTTGATTCCATCGTTTGTTAGGCCTTGGTCTTTGTTCATGTTAAGCATGGGATAGACATCCTTTTGGTCTCCTCTCCACCTTGGGTGCTAACGCCAGTGCCTTCTCCACCAAGGCTTTCCTTAGCTCTACTTGCACCTGTTTGGCCTCTTCACCCTTGCCAATAGTCATGATGTCGCATGCTCTATCTAAGCTATAGGTTCTCAAGGACTCTATGCACGGATTGTAGTTGGCCTCATGCCCAACTTCTTGACGTACTTTGCAAGGTTGCATTGTTCTACGATCCTTCTAACTACTTCCTCTGGGAGAGGGGTAATAGCACCGCCTTGGAAATCCTCGTGTTACTAGCAGTAGCAATCCTTGTGCATTGCTTGAATGAGAGAGATTTGATACAAAGAGGTTCAATAGATTTAGCAAGACTTCTTCATAGGGGTACCGCAGTCAAAGAACCAGCAATAGATTTTTCTCAATTCTCTTATTCTATTCCTATGCCAATGGAATTCTAGAAGGATGGAAAAAAAGGAGTCAACCACTACCTTGTCAACATTATGAATGGTCCTAAACTTTAGCTGATTATAGGCCTGATTCTCGAGGGTGATGTCTTATTGTCTTCTCTCTTCTTCCGTGAACGGAAGTCAACGGGTAAGGTCTTGTTGTCCTACCATTTCTAGCTCTTGTTACAACATAGCAAGCTTCCATTAGCTCATTTGCAAGATCGGTTTCTATATAAGAAGACAGAGGGATTGTAACACAATTTTCACTTTAAGGAGTTCATTCATTCCAAGGTGAGCATTGCCTCCTTATTCTTTTTCAAGTTTAAAACCACCTTTCAATTTTAAGGTTACCTTATTGTTTCATTTCCGTCCCTGTTTTGTTCATTTTTTGGTGTTTTGATTTTCAATTGATTTCCACCTTATTCCCTTCCCCCCAAGAATGATGTGAATGATGAGCAAAGATGGGCCATCAAAACCTCTCAGTACGACCCAACTTATGTAGCTCCCACCTCCTATATAGGGTATTGGCCATTTCTCAAAACTGACCTCTAGAAGAGCATGTCATGACCCACCCCTATTTAGGTCACAGCCTTACGAGGAAGAGCTACACATTGCCAGCAGAATTGACTCCAATGACTTTCTAATAGATGTCCTCACCTACATCACTCACGTAGGCATCCGACCTCGACATGGACCATTATGCTTCCTTGCACTACATCCCCCACTTCTATTCCTGGCTCATGCGGATATGAGGCACCCTAAGCAAGCATTGAATGCCCTTAACCCTTCAACCATAATCCTTTGGAAGGAATAATTTGGGAACCCTCTTTTCCCATTGAAGCTAGAGAGCATACCATTTTCGCAAGAAAGAGGAGTCATTGTTGGCTAGGGTTTTCAACTCTTCAATTTCTTGGTTTGTGGCAAAGACCATGCTCTTGTCATAAGATGTGATGGGTCATTGTTTTTGTGCTTGCTCGCGAGAAATTCCGTCAATCATTAATGCTTTAGCTATTGTGGTGGCCTTAATGAACACGATTTCTGATTCCTCCTTGGAGCAAGGCAATGTATGCACTTTTGTTGCTAGAGGCTCTTCTAGAAGACGTAAGTCTAATCGCTCATAGATTTTGGCAAGCATGATAAATGTAGCATCCAAACGTCGAATGCAAGTGACGAAGTCCTCCCCTATATTTTCAGCTAAAGGCCAAGGTATGAATCACCACTCATAAGAGGGTCTAGGGCATGCATGCAGTTGGGGTTTGACTGGAGTAGACAACATAGCGACTGCGTCTGTGACATCAATTGATCTTGAGGGTGCGGTTTAGCCTTGTGTGCCATAGGTGTGATTTGTGATTCTAATGCTTGTGATGCCTTTGGGACACTAGCAATGGTAGGTTGAGGTGGGTTGGAAGCAGTAAGCTACGGTTTCTATTGGTAGATGTGTTGAAGCTCTGCATGCTAAGTAGTTTTGGGCTCTATAGGCTTCGCTACCTAAGTCTCTTATGGTTTTGGTTCCTTAATTCTGGCATGAGCTTGTGTAGGTAAGTTTGAGGGTTGCACTTGAGTGGTGTCCTTAACCATCTTGGCTTTAGGTACCCATATCCAGGTATTACCCTCATAACAGCCTTGTGCTTGTAATAGGGTTTTAGGGAACCATCACAACTTGACTGTTTGCCTCCTTTGCCTATAATATCATCTGTGCCTCCTAGTCCTTGAATGTGAGTTTTTAGCAATGTGAGGTCATGTTTGCATATTTCTGTGTGGTAGTCCTTGGTGTTTAGGCACCCATTTGAACTTGGGCTCATTTGCCTTGCATGAACTCTCTCGATGCATTGTTGGTGCTAAGGCTTGGAGAGTCATGATGAGTCACGACCCCCCTCTGAGACTGGGTTGTTGGTCCCTTTGTCGGTGGCTTAGTAGGCTTTGATGGAGCTGCACTGCCCTTATTGAAAGCTATCACAATGCGTTAATGTGTTGTGACTTGTATTCGACATTGCAATGTGCCTGCTTCTTAAATGTGCATCCTAACTTTGATTCCTTACCCGCATCCTTTGTGTTTGGTAACACATTAAAAAAGACCATGGGTATGCTCTAAAACTCAATAGAGACTACAACTTTGCACTTTCCCAAAACTACGTATGATTGACCCCCAAATGGGCTAATTTTAGCATTCTCAAGTTATAGTTATGGTCGACCAATGAGAGTCCAATGATCAGCATACCCCTCATCGATCAACGTGTTGAAAGTATGCGGTTGTTGGGTGGTAACCATTATGCATAGGTAAGTGGGTGCTACTACTTCCTCATCCTCGTCCTCCATCTTTGTAACTATGGCAACTCATACATTGATAGGGGACTCTAGCATCAAAGGCTCATGCATGGATCTGTAGGAGGATAGTACTTCTTTATGCAGCTACCGTTGAAGAAGCCTATGCCCTCTTCGTCTAGGGTTTTGTTTCTACATTGTTGGTTCAGCTGATCGTGCTGACCCTAAAAGGCCCTAATCCCATAAACTTCATCTTTTGTTTATGGCCTTTCATTGAGTACAACAATACTGGGTCACCCTGGCTAAAGTCTCACTGCTTGACATGGTTGTTAAACCAACTCTTGCATTGTGCCTTTTCGCAAATTAGTGTATGGGTAGCTAGAAGTCAAGTCTCTGATAGGCATTCTAACCCAACTAGGTATTCCGTCCATGTCTCATTTCCATCCCATCTCCTTGGATGGCTACCCTCGGGTTAGGGATAAAGAATTCCACTAGCAGAATGGCTTCAATGCCGTACATCAACTTAAAGGGAGTCTTCTGTCCCACATCCATTTTATAGGCTATTGGATATGCCCATAAGGTTACCATTAGCTTGTTGTCCTAGTCATTACGTGAAGCAGAGACTGCCTTGGTTAGGACACTCACTAAGATCTTATTTGTGGATTCGGCCTAGCCATTTTCTTGAGGATAGTAGGATGAAGATTTCCTATGGATGATCAGGAAGGTAGACAAGAGGTGGGCAATCACTTCGTTGTTGAAGTGTATACCTTGGTCACTAACTAGTTCAATAGGGTAGTCAAATCGTGAGATCACCTGCTCCCAAAGTAACTTGGTCGTGGTCCTAGCGTCATTTTTTCTAGTGGCTCGTGCTTCTATCCACTTTGTGAGGTAATCTCTGGCAACTATGATATACTTGGCCTGCGAATATTTTGCTCCAAGACTAATCAGCCTAATGAAGTCAATCCCCCCTTTTTCGAATAGTTGCCTGATGATTGGGATTAGCTCCATCATGTCCTTGCAAATGGAAATCTTGATCCATTGGCACTCATCACAGTACTTCACAAATCATGCTACATCACGGAAAAGTGTGGGCCACCACAGTTGAGATTGCAGCACCTTGTTGTGCGTTGCCGTGTCTTTGCTGAAGTATCCTCTAGCAATTCCGTCATGTGCTTCCACAAGTATGCCATGCATCTCATGTTCATATATGCATCATCACAGTAAGCCGTCTTATCCTAATCTATAGAGCTAACCGACTATTAGATGGTAGGGCTATATTTTGAGGATGAGTCAGCTAAGCTGAGCCTTCTCGATAGGTCTTTCAGGTAGTCAGTGCTCTAACACCTAGACTATGTCGTCTACCCAGTATGGTGTCAAGTTGGCTCTAAATAAATCCTTCGTGCTAGACAAGTTAAAAAGATGCGCATCTGGTAAATTGTATTTGTTACCCTATCCAACGACTTCTCCATGGGGGTATGCGAGGCATGTGGTTGGCCATGTAGTGCTACTTCCCTTTATGTACAACCACGGAGAAGTCAAATTCTAGCAAAAGTAGCAGCCACCTAGCTATGCATCTAGTAGCACAAGGTTTGTTTACAAGATACAGCAGAGTTTGATGGTCTACAAAGAAAGTGAAAGGCATAGCTAAAAGATAATGCCAAATTTTCTTCACATCAAACACCATGGCCAGACCTTCTCTCTCTGTGGTAGAATAGTTCATCTTAGTGTCCATGAGTTGTCTGCTAGCAAAGTTCGTTGGATAGTCTAGGTTGTGTTCATCATCAAGCTAGCACAAAACAACTCCCATACCAAACTTCAAGGCATCAATATGTACGTGGAAGGTCATGGTCCATTTTGGGGCTCTTAGGATTGGCGCAGTTTTCAAAACCTTCTTCAACTCTTTGTATGCACATTTGTATTCCTTGGTCCATTCAAATACTATCAACAATTTGTAGAGTGGTCTAGTGATTAGCACATAGTTCAACATGAATCGCTGATAGTACCATGTATGTCCTAGGAAGCACTAAACTCCCATATATTTGGTTGGCGATGGAAGGTCGACAATAAACTTGACTTTGAGAAGTCGGTGGCAATGCCGTTCTTCGACACTAGGTGCCCCCCCAATATGCATCCATGTTTCACCCAAAAATGGCACTTAAGGGGGTTCAATGAGAGACAATACAATTTGCATCATTCAAAGACTGTGCAAAGTTTGTCTAGGTATTCCCTCCAACTTGAGTGCACACACAGATCCTCAATGAACACTTCTAGCTCTCGTGCCTAAGCATGTCCTTGAAGATAGCACACATGAGCCGTTGGAACGTGGCTGCTGCATTTGTCAGCCCAAACGGCATGACTATGTACGCAAAGAAGCCCCATTTGATAGCGAATGTAGTCTTATGCCTATCATTAGGATGCACTTGCACCTCATTGTAACCTAAGAAGCTGTCCAAGAAATTGTAGTCTTCTTTGCCAGTCACTCTTTTGAGCATATGCTCCATGCACAGTAATGGATACTTGTCTCTCTTCGTAGTAGCATTAACTTTCTTATGATTGACGCACACTCTGATGTTGTGTTTGGAGACATTCTTCCTCTAAGGACCTTAAATTGAGACATATAACTCAGGACTATAGCATCTTCTTGCTTGAGATTGTGGAGTCTCTCCAACTTCCGAGTATTAGTTTGGTTTGATTGAAATCGTGAGCAAAATGCTATCTTGGCATCACCAAAAGTTGCCTGATTGTTTTTCACTGTGAGCCAAGCCGCCATCTTTTTCCAAATCAATGACTCAAATATAGCCTTATTCTAGTGGGCAGGATCCAACTAGGCGAGAAAATTGACTATATATGCCACCTAAAATTATCAAAGAAAAAGGAAAGTATATGGGCCATTGGATCATGAGGTAGAAAACTTAGAAAATGGAACTTGTGCCTAGGCAACAATACAAATATGGATTTGGATACCATAAGGTGGAATGGGTAAAACCACAATTGCTTTTGTTGACGTAAAAAATGGCAACAGGATGTCTTGATTGTTTGGTAGCCAAATAGTATTCATGGGAAGGTGGCAAAAAGAGGTCATCAAATCTATCAGAAATAATGCAATAATGCAAGGTAGAAAATTAGTTAAGGATTATGAGAGAAGGACTTCATGACAACACGGGCATTGAAGGCTATAAAAGGCGTAGGCATCCGACCTCGACATGGACCATTATGCTTCCTTGCACTACATCCCCCACTTCTATTCCTGGCTCATGCGGATATGAGGCACCCTAAGCAAGCATTGAATGCCCTTAACCCTTCAACCATAATCCTTTGGAAGGAATAATTTGGGAACTCTCTTTTCCCATTGAAGCTAGAGAGCATACCATTTTCGCAAGAAAGAGGAGTCATTGTTGGCTAGGGTTTTCAACTCTTCAATTTCTTGGTTTGTGGCAAAGACCATGCTCTTGTCATAAGATGTGATGGGTCAATGTTTTTGTGCTTGCTCGCGAGAAATTCCGTCAATCATTAATGCTTTAGCTATTGTGGTGGCCTTAATGAACACGATTTCTGATTCCTCCTTGGAGCAAGGCAATGTATGCACTTTTGTTGCTAGAGGCTCTTCTAGAAGATGTAAGTCTAATCGCTCATAGATTTTGGCAAGCATGATAAATGTAGCATCCAAACATTGAATGCAAGTGACGAAGTCCTCCCCTATATTTTCAGCTAAAGGCCAAGGTATGAATCACCACTCATAAGAGGGTCTAGGGCATGCACGCAGTTGGGGTTTGACGGGAGTAGACAACCTAGCGACTGCGTCTGTGACATCAATTGATCTTGAGGGTGCGGTTTAGCCTTGTGTGCCATAGGTGTGATTTGTGATGCTAATGCTTGTGATGCCTTTGGGACACTAGCAATGGTAGGTTGAGGTGGGTTGGAAGCAGTAAGCTACGGTTTCTATTGGTAGATGTGTTGAAGCTCTGCATGCTAAGTAGTTTTGGGCTCTATAGGCTTCGCTACCTAAGTCTCTTATGGTTTTGGTTCCTTAATTCTGGCGTGAGCTTGTGTAGGTAAGTTTGAGGGTTGCACTTGAGTGGTGTCCTTAACCATCTTGGCTTTAGGTACCCATATCCAGGTATTACCCTCATAACAGCCTTGTGCTTGTAATAGGGTTTTAGGGAACCATCACAACTTGACTGTTCGCCTCCTTTGCCTATAATATCATCTGTGCCTCCTAGTCCTTGAATGTGAGTTTTTAGCAATGTGAGGTCATGTTTGCATATTTCTGTGTGGTAGTCCTTGGTGTTTAGGCACCCATTTGAACTTGGGCTCATTTGCCTTGCATGAACTCTCTCGATGCATTGTTGGTGCTAAGGCTTGGAGAGTCATGATGAGTCACGACCCCCCTCTGAGACTGGGTTGTTGGTCCCTTTGTCGGTGGCTTAGTAGGCTTTGATGGAGCTGAACTGCCCTTATTGAAAGCTATCATAATGCGTTAATGTGTTGTGACTTGTATTCGACATTGCAATGTGCCTGCTTCTTAAATGTGCATCCTAACTTTGATTCCTTACCCGCATCCTTTGTGTTTGGTAACACATTAAAAAAGACCATGGGTATGCTCTAAAACTCAATAGAGACTACAACTTTGCACTTTCCCAAAACTACGTATGATTGACCCCCAAATGGGCTAATTTTAGCATTCTCAAGTTATAGTTATGGTCGACCAATGAGAGTCCAATGATCATGAGTTAGGATATTAAAGGCATACCCCTCATCGATCAACGTGTTGAAAGTATGCGGTTGTTGGGTGGTAACCATTATGCATAGGTAAGTGGATGCTACTACTTCCTCATCCTCGTCCTCCATCTTTGTAACTATGGCAACTCATACATTGATAGGGGACTCTAGCATCAAAGGCTCATGCATGGATCTGTAGGAGGATAGTACTTCTTTATGCAGCTACCGTTGAAGAAGCCTATGCCCTCTTCGTCTAGGGTTTTGTTTCTACATTGTTGGTTCAGTTGATCGTGCTGACCCTAAAAGGCCCTAATCCCATAAACTTCATCTTTTATTTATGGCCTTTCATTGAGTACAACAATACTGGGTCACCCTGGCTAAAGTCTCACTGCTTGACATGGTTGTTAAACCAACTCTTACATTGTGCCTTTTCGCAAATTAGTGCATGGGTAGCTAGAAGTCAAGTCTCTGATAGGCATTCTAACCCAACTAGGTATTCCGTCCATGTCTCATTTCCATCCCATCTCCTTGGATGGCTACCCTCGGGTTAGGGATAAAGAATTCCACTAGCAGAATGGCTTCAATGCCGTACATCAACTTAAAGGGAGTCTTTTGTCCCACATCCATTTTATAGGCTATTGGATATGCCCATAAGGTTACCATTAGCTTGTTGTCCTAGTCATTACGTGAAGCAGAGACTGCCTTGGTTAGGACACTCACTAAGATCTTATTTGTGGATTCGGCCTAGCCATTTTCTTGAGGGTAGTAGGGTAAAGATTTCCTATGGATGATCAGGAAGGTAGACAAGAGGTGGGCAATCACTTCGTTGTTGAAGTGTATACCTTGGTCACTAACTAGTTCAATGGGGCAGTCAAATTGTGAGATCACCTGCTCCCAAAGTAACTTGGTCGTGGTCCTAGCGTCATTTTTTCTAGTGGCTCGTGCTTCTATCCACTTTGTGAGGTAATCTCTCGCAACTATGATATACTTGGCCTGCGAATATTTTGCTCCAAGACTAATCAGCCTAATGAAGTCAATCCCCCCTTTTTCGAATAGTTGCCTGATGATTGGGATTAGCTCCATCATGTCCTTGCAAATGGAAATCTTGATCCATTGGCACTCATCACAGTACTTCACAAATCATGCTACATCACGGAAAAGTGTGGGCCACCACAGTTGAGATTGCAGCACCTTGTTGTGCGTTGCCATGTCTTTGCTGAAGTATCCTCTAGCAATTCCGTCATGTGCTTCCACAAGTATGCCATGCATCTCATGTTTATATATGCATAATCACAGTAAGCCGTCTTGTCCTAATCTATAGAGCTAACCGACTATTAGATGGTAGGGCTATATTTTGAGGATGAGTCAGCTAAGCTGAGCCTTCTCGATAGGTCTTTCAGGTAGTCAGTGCTCTAACACCTAGACTATGTCGTCTACCCAGTATGGTGTCAAGTTGGCTCTAAATAAATCCTTCGTGCTAGACAAGTTAAAAAGATGCGCATCTGGTAAATTGTATTTGTTACCCTATCCAACGACTTCTCCATGGGGGTATGCGAGGCATGTGGTCGGCCATGTAGTGCTACTTCCCTTTATGTACAACCACGGAGAAGTCAAATTCTAGCAAAAGTAGCAGCCACCTAGCTATGCATCTAGTAGCACAAGGTTTGTTTACAAGATACAGCAGAGTTTGATGGTCTACAAAGAAAGTGAAAGGCATAGTTAAAAGATAATGCCAAATTTTCTTCACAGCAAACACCATGGCCAGACCTTCTCTCTCTGTGGTAGAATAGTTCATCTTAGTGTCCATGAGTTGTCTGCTAGCAAAGTTCGTTGGATAGTCTAGGTTGTGTTCATCATCAGGCTAGCACAAAACAACTCCCATACCAAACTTCAAGGCATCAATATGTACGTGGAAGGTCATGGTCCATTTTGGGGCTCTTAGGATTGGCACAGTTTTCAAAACCTTCTTCAACTCTTTGTATGCACATTTGCATTCCTTGGTCCATTCAAATACTATCAACAATTTGTAGAGTGGTCTAGTGATTAGCACATAGTTCAACATGAATCGCTGATAGTACCATGTATGTCCTAGGAAGCACTAAACTCCCATATATTTGGTTGGCGATGGAAGGTCGACAATAATCTTGACTTTTGAGAAGTCGGTGGCAATGCCGTTCTTCGACACTAGGTGCCCCCCCAATATGCATCCATGTTTCACCCAAAAATGGCACTTAAGGGGGTTCAATGAGAGACAATACAATTTGCATCATTCAAAGACTGTGCAAAGTTTGTCTAGGTATTCCCTCCAACTTGAGTGCACACACAGATCCTCAATGAACACTTCTAGCTCTCGTGCCTAAGCATGTCCTTGAAGATAGCACACATGAGCCGTTGGAACGTGGCTGGTGCATTTGTCAGCCCAAACGGCATGACTATGTAGGCAAAGAAGCCCCATTTGATAGCGAATGTAGTCTTATGCCTATCATTAGGATGCACTTGCACCTGATTGTAACCTAAGAAGCTGTCCAAGAAATTGTAGTCTTCTTTGCGAGTCACTCTTTTGAGCATATGCTCCATGCACAGTAATGGATACTTGTCTCTCTTCGTAGTAGCATTAACTTTCTTATGATTGACGCACACTCTGATGTTTATGTTCTTCTTCAGGATAATTACAATGGGAAAAACCCAATCCATGTGCTCAATTTCATAGATGAATCCAGCTCTTAATAGCTTTTCTATCTCCTCCTTGGCTGCATAAGCATGCTTGGGATTCATCAGATATAGGGTTGCTACTTAACAGGTGTTGCATCTAGTGTCATGGGGATATTACGAGTCACCACACTTAGATCTACCCCCTTCAGCTCGTCGAGGAACCAAGTGAATATGTCTATGTACTCTCATAGGAGTGCAATGAGATTTACTTCTTCCTACTCGGTCAAGCCGTTGGAAATGAAGATAGATCGAGCTTCTCCCCTTCCTTGGCCAAGTCTACCTCCTTGACTTTGGCAGGCCCTTCTACGAGTCAGTTTGCTTGTCCTTGCCTCTTGCCACCCACCAAGATCACTACCCTATCGCCCTTCTTGAACTTCGTGAATCGCTTTGGTAGATCTTGTGGCTTTTTTTGCTCCTCAACTTTTGACTCCCTAGGTTATCTCTTTCTCTTCTCCCTGATCCTTCTACATCTTAGGTGGACTAGTAGGTCCCTCTTGGTGCATTTGGTCTTAGGTGGTCGGGGTATTTCAAGTTCACTGTCTAAGATTACTTATAACTCGGAATTGAACTCTTTGTCTTCACTAGAAGAGGGAGTTTCTCTTGGTGGTCGTAGCTCTGAAAGTGATCCCATTCTAAAAATTGGTATGCCACTTGGTTGGGTGAGCCCTACTCATTCGTGACCAATTGTCCCTAATTGTTCCAACCACGTGCGATCATATTCCGTTTGTATGATTCCTTTCTTGATTTTAAAGGTATCTCCCTTCCACGAGTTGGAATCTGCTTGTATTTGCTCAATCATGTGTCCATTTATGTCATACTCTATTGTGTCAATCTCTCCTTCACTCTCTTCATTAAAGGAACAACAGTCTTTGTACTTGTCATCTGAATTATCCTCCTCTGACTTCTCGTCATCTCCTAGGTTTCCATGCCTTCCTTCTCTCTCGTATGTGACTAAGGCCCACTTGCACATTAGGTTCAGATCATGTAAGTTGGTCCATTTCCACTTAGGTTTGTCCATGAGATCTTTGAGGGGTTTAAAGTTAGCAATTGGGTTTGTACATAGCTTGTTTGTCAAGTACTCTAAGATCTCGTGGAGTTTTGGCTTGTTGTTCGAGGCATGGAACATGATAGGGGTGGTCCGACTACAAGAGTGTCTAGTCATCATGCATAATGGTACCAAGGGCTCCCTCGTGGGCTCACCAGCTGTCTTGATAGCTTGCTCATATTTTTCCTCATTGTCCAAGAATGGTAGATTGTTGGTGGCTAGCACATGCATCCAATCTTGCTCATCATCAAGGCTAGGGATATATTTCGTTAGCGGCCTCTAAAAACTTCCTAGCTTGAGCATCACCCTTCAGTATAACAGGGAGATGCCGTTCAGGCTGACCTAGCATTGTCTTTCATGTGTCCATCTCTACTTTTAGTGCTTCCATTTTGTTTCTCAAAAAGATTAGACAGTCGCCCTAGTCTTCGGTTTAGCCAGCAAGATGTCATAGTTGACTCCCTTTATGACAATGAAGTCAACTGAGAACTAGACTCATGTGATCTTCAACGGCTAATTCTTCATTCAACACTTTGAATGGCCTAACTTTTGTCCCATTGGCTAGTGTGAACCTAGCATTCTCGATAGGCAGGTTACTGCAAGCTTGGGAAACCACGTGGTTAAGTACACTGACTCCAGTCTCGTGTTCACTATCCCTTTCATTATGGTGTCTCCTAGTGCTAAGAGTGGCAAAATTGTGTGCATTTTTGTGCCCGCCCAGAAGGCATTAACGTGTAAGGACTTGGGCCTTGAGTGTAGCATCAAGCTAGGTATCTGAGTCACTACACTATGGTCATGTAGGTCAGTTGCCTCTTGCCTAGTTGGTCCTTCCACCCACTTCTTCAACTCCTACCACAACATTAGGAGCTGCCTAAGCATGTCTCCTAAGTGCAAAGTCAGGGTTTGTCACTAGTGTCCTAATAAGGTTGTCAACTACTTGCTGCCCTCCTAATTCCATGTTTCTTGGCCAATGGCTCTGGCTTGTGGCACTTAAGCTTTGTCTATGCGGTTCTACTCGAGCTGCAGATGCATCTCTTCACTTCAGTTGCGTAGGTAAAACTGGCATTCTCACACTAGAGAGCTCATCGATTTCACCTTCTAGAATGGGGTCGGCATCCTTCAAGTTCTCTTAGGCTTCTCTCACCCACTCCTTAACCTTATTTATGGCTTCAAGTTGGCGTTTGGGCTGGGGTACTCCCCAACCTTGGCACTCCCATTTCCCACAGTCTTCAAAGCAAATGTTTCCGCTTCTACATCTGTGACCTTTTTCCTAGTGGTTAGAGTCGTGGCATTGTCTGTCTTAAGCGTGTTCTTCGCTTTGGTTCTCTTCCTCCTTCACCTACAACTTCTCTTCTCGATTCAGGTTGCATCAAGGTTACAAGGCCTAGGCAATGATATGCCGACCTACTTTTTCTATGCTCGGGTCATAACATGCAATGGGATACACGTAGCCTCTCCGTTGAGTGTTTCAACTACGAACAGTCCCAATGGTATTGATGGCACAATTGCCAAACTAGAGGGTGGTTTCCATCTAGGGCAATCAGCAAATAGTAGGGTGATTTTGCACTCTCGGCATCTAAGATCGGCCTTCTCTCGATTGGCTTGCTCCTTTTCAGGGTAGCGAGTCGAGACATGGCTTGGATGGCCACATGTCTAACATGCTATGGGTCTAGGGTTTTGAGTTTCTCCTAAGCCTCTTCCTCTTCCTCTACCTAAGGCCATAACTGGTACTAGTCTATAGTCCATCAATATTTGATTTCCTTCTTCATAGAATCTTCCTCTAAGGGTTCTTCCACCAAGTGCACTAGGGCTTCACTCGGTGGATGGGTAACGATGGATAGGAGGTCTAGGGATCCTTGTAGGGTTGATATTTGCCCTTGGCAAAACTGGCTTTGATTCATTGGACATGGGGAGTGCCAAGGGGGTTCCCCTTCCCAAATAGGGTTCTCTACCCCCTAGATAGTAAAGTTGCATGTAAGATTGCTGGTAAGGCAACCGTCTTGGCAACCGAAAGTGCATGGTATCATGCCCGAATCTTCCACAATTGGCACAAGGTCTTGTTCTAGGGTCGAGGCATTCAGATGGTGGGTGATTTCTGCCCACAGTGTACACACTACATGTGGGGTTGCATCAATCTTTTCATTGACTCTTGCAGTCTAGCCACCTCCGCTTTTAGATCGCTTGGGTTTGGTCAATATTCTTTCCTTTCTCCCATTCGCCGGAAACTACTCATTCACTAGTTGCTACCACTCCCTCAATGTTCCTAATTGCATTGCTACCCTGTTGTCCCATCTGAGAGCTTCTCTCCCTAAGCAAGTCATCTACTTGGATAGCTTCCTGGAAGACTCTCTCAAGCACATCTCTCCATATGTTTGAGTTGCTTACCATGGCCTTATATAGCTCTTCATTGCGGATCCCGTCAATGAAAACAATTGAGATCACTCTCTCATTGGGTCACTCAATTGCACATATCCTCTTATAGAGGCTCCTCATATGGGTAACGTAGTCTTCTATGTCCTCCTTGTTCTTCTAGCTAACGTTCATTAGCTTAACGATGAGGTTATTGAAATATCCTGCCTCCAAGAATCTCTTCATGAAGAGATCTTTCAACTAGGTGAATTCATTGCTCTCAGTGTTATCTAGGCTGGTGAACCAAGTCCATCCCTTGTCTCCTAGGCACATCCTAAATGCTTGTGCTTGTTGAGTGGGGTCTGTGAGATTATTCGCCTTGCACACTTGCTCAACAAAGCTATAAGGGTCACTCCCATCTTGGTATTTATCGAGCTGCTTTGCCACCATGGGTATTTTTCTTTTGGCTTCTGGCATTTGGGGTGACTCCCAACCTAGCTAACAATGATGCTATCAATACTGCCCCACTTTGCTCAATGCTAATAGTGTCTAGCAATCTCTTGGTGAGTAGCTCGCTTAGTTTAAGATCAACTTCCAGAACTTTGTCCCTATCACCATTGCCTCCCGTTCTATTTCTCCTCGATATGGCGAAGATCCTATTAATCTCGTTGAGTTTCCTCTCATGACGTAGCCTCTGAGCCTTTTGCTCCTGACTATATTTTGCCATGCATTTCAATGCCATCCGTGCCAGTCTCCTCTCTTCCTCAAGGGTGGCTACAATGTCTGCCAACGACCTTTAGTGGTGTGCTATCCTAGTTTGCTAGTCGTATTGTGTGACAAGTCGTCCCCTTTTTTTACATGACCGGCCATTGTGGCAAGGTACTTTCTCTATTTCCCTCTTCTAGCCTTATGCCTCTAGCCTACACCCGTCTAATACTTTACAATTAGGAGGGAGCCTAGCACTCTTTTACATGAGCTTTTGAAGTTTTTTTGAGGCACCTTTCATTTAAAATTACGCTTTGGCCCCAGCTTAGCTTTAGAGGTCGCCTGCGTGTCTTTGCTCTTTTTCCATCCTCTTCCTGCTTTTTCATTCATTTTTCCGCCTTCTTGACTTGGGGTTCATTACCCCCCTCCGAGACGGGTGCCAGTCCCATGGCACTCTTGGCTGGTGTTGGGGTTTAATAGGTAGTTGGCAAAGTAGTCGTGTGAGGGTAAACTCGGGTGCTCGTGGAAGCTTGGTAATGAGGTTTGTTGGAGAAGCCAAATGGATAGCAAGTGGATGACAAGGGCCTTCGAAGTCAGTGGTTTGTCGCCTTTGTGATGCCTAGAAGGAAAAGGTGCAGCGCTCTACCTAAGGGGGGTGTCTACCTTATTGTGTAGTGTATTGTGCTCATGCTGGTGGAATGGGGAGTTGGGTCTAACCATAGGCTAGCCTGGGTGATGTCCCACACTTGAGGACCCCATTTGTGCAAAGGGAGGTGCGGTGCCAGTAGCTTAGGGTGACAGGTCTAACCATGGGCGAGTGTTACCTCCCTAGGTATGTCCTACACTTGATGGCCCTAAGCGTGAAGTGGGGGAGAAAAAAGGGCTAGGGGGTTAGGAGTGGAGCCAACCAACCGAAGCCACCACGTACGTCTAACTTGAGGTCCCCTAGGTGCAGTGATCGTGCTTTATGTGGTGCTAAATGCTTCTGCAAGTGAGTTGTTTTGTCCATTCCATGTGTAATGTTCTTCTTGCTTTTCCTTTCATGCTTTTTCTCTTCTCTTTTTTTTTAAATATAAATATGAATAGGATTACACTAGTAGAATGACAACCAGTGCCTAATTCTCCTCGTCTGATGGCGGAGAAGGGGGTTGGATGGATTTGCTCAAAAATTGATAGCTTTGCATGTATCCTTTCAGATTCATGTGGACGCGGAGGGAGGTGGTGGAGAGGAAAGGATGATTGCATCTAGTGAAGTGGCTGTCGTTCATATCTTCTAGGAGAGCTAGGCAAAAAGAGGGGATGAGGTTAGCCCTCATCATCAGACGCGCCATGGCATAGCTGTCGATGGCGTTAGGGTCAAAGAAGAGGGGAGGCAAGCCATGTTCTTATGGGGTTGGGTCCTGTTTAAGTAATAACTTAAGTAACCTAAGATAATTACATGGATCTTTTTCTCTTTCCTGCCACTCCCAAATTACCAGCTCTGCGTGGGATCCAACAGGGATGTCATCAGGGCATGGTGGGAGAGGTGCGAACGGCTGCACATTAACTGGTTTGGCTCTTAGTTGCTTCCTGGTTTCTTCGACTAAATTTCTCCGTCTTTCCCTGAGTGTGGCTTGTCTCTCCGTAGATGGACCAACTTGTTGTTGCTCTTGGGAATGCAGTGGGGGGTTGTGGGATCACCTCTTCTCTGAATCTCCCCATATCAAATGCAAGCTTAGCCTCCTCCCCCTGCCGATCTTCTTGTTGTGCTCCTTCTTCAAAGCCCATTGCGTCAATTTCCTGGGGGGTTAGGCCGGCTAGTAGCATGTACTTTCATTGCTCTTCTAGGCTCAACCTAACCTCTGTAGGTTGGGGTGGCATCTGCAGCCCTGCGTACAGAGCTCTGCATGAGATGCTGAGTTTTTTCTGTACCACCTCCAATCACTCCTTTTCCTCTGGGCGGGTGGTGTCCATTAGTGTGTTAATGAAGGCCTTTTGCTGGGCGCTGAAGGCTATCTAGGCGGCTTCTCCTTTACTCTCTTCGAGGATTTTTTCTTTCTCCACCAAAGCGAGGCACTGTGCCAGTGTCTTCACCCTTTTTTCGTTCTGCACTGCCCATTCCTCTGCTCTCTTGTTCATTTCTTCCATGCTCTCTCCCTGCTTCTATACCAGGGTTACGAGCCTTTGTTCTTGTTCTTTCAGTTCCCTACTCATTTTCTCTTGCTCTTTCTTTCCCAAGTGTAGCTCATCGGCGATCTCCTTTTGCTGGTGCTCCCTCTCCTGCTTTCTCTCCTCTTCTTTGGCATTCAATTCCTCCATATTTTCTTGATGTTGGAATTTTTTACTCCAATTCTCCATGTTGCATCAGGAGGAGCTTATACTCTTTCTGCATCTGCACAAATTCCTGATTTTCATCCTCCAACCGCCGCTGCTTATAGCTCTCCTCCATGTCCTCCTTGGCCTTCAATTCCTGTTTGAGATCAAAGATCTCTCGTTGTTGCATGGCTATTGTGCGGGTCTTTTCAAGCTGGAATGTAGCTACGGACTCCTTTTTCGCCACCAACTCAGCCACCGCCATCTTCTTTTCCTCCTTAGCCTTCTCCAGTTGGGAGAGCAGATCGGTGACGTACTCGTCGTAATTGGCCTGTGGTGTCACTGTTGTGTGGATTGGAGTGGTCGAGGCCTCCACCTTCTGACATTTCTGGTCCTATTTTGACTCAGTATATGCGGCTAGTCTCTTTTGCCACGTAGCTGTGGTCTCCGTGCTCTTTCCCTCGGCCATTTCTTTATTAATAAAATACTGCATCCATGCCACGAAGTTGGAGACCTCTGCGCTAGTGGGGATGCTAGGGGTGAGGATGGTTGGTTCGGTGGGAGGCACCATGAGGGTAGGGATAGGATGGATAAGGGCCTTGCCTTTGCCTTCAAGGACAGCGAGCGGTGTGATTTCTAGTACTTGCGTGCTAGAACCAGGCCCTTCTTTCCTCAACGGGCTCCAGGCTCCCAGATCATCGGCCCTGCTCTGCTGCTCGATTGACCGACGTGTAGCTTTGGCCAAGTCCTCCTCCTCCTTCCTTCTCAGTTCCTCTTCTTCCTCGGCAACTCTTCTTTGCCTTTCTTCTTCAGTTTTCCTATATTCTTCCTTCAATTTCTCTTTTTCTTCCTGTTCTTTCATTTTCCTCTTCTCAGCCTCCTGTTTCGACACCTTTTTAGCCTTGTTGACTTCTTCCTTTGCTTTTTCTTCTTCATGTTTCTTCTTCTTCTCCCTCTTCTCGGCCTTCTTGAGGGATTCTCTTTTTGCCTTCTCCAAATTCTCTTTCTCCTTCTTGTGGCCTTCATCCTGCTTCTTTTTCTTTTGTGCCGTCTTCTTCTTGGGTTTCTTGGCCTGCTTTTTGCCCGATTGTTTTTCTTGTTCCTGCCCTCCTTATCACTCTTGGCACTGGACACCTTGTGTCTCCTTCACTGCCTCCTAGATGAGTGCAGTCAAATGCTTCCATAGGCAATGAATGAGGCCTTGGAGGAGGCCTTCTTTCTTTCTGTGGCATGGGGACTCCCCACCACCTATTGATGTACTTCCTAAAGCTAGTGCTTTAGCCGCCTGGTCAATGGTTTTGCATACATATCCGTTCCAGTCGACTTCCTGCAAGGTGTGAGCTACTACATTCTCCAGCACAAGTACATTGATTCAATGCATTAAGGCGTTGTAGCGTTGGCTGGAGAAGAGCGCGTGCACTAGCTTCGCTTGTAGTCTTGCTTCCGCATCAGGAATGTCCTGGATGCTGATGCCATCATTATTTAGCACATCCTCCTTTTTCATTTTCAGCATGGCATACGCATCCCTCTTCTGCTTTTTCTCTATCTTCGGCTCCAATCCCAATGCCTTCTCCACTAAGGCTGGGTTTAAGTGAACCTACACCTATTTAGCATTTTCTCTCCTTCCCACCACCATGGTGCCACACTCTTGTCAGGGTCGTATGTCCTAAGAAACTCCACACACTTCGTGTGGTCAGGCTCTTGCACAAATTTCTCGAGATACTTGGTGAGGTTGCATTGCTCGATGACTCTCTTGGTTGCTTCCTCCTTGGCCATCACACCCTCTACGTTATGAATGGTTCGGAACTTGAGCTTGCGGCTTTCAAGGGTGATGCGGTATTGCGTTCTTTCCTCCTCCGTGAACGAAAATCGGTGGGCGCGGTCTTGCTGCGACATCTTTTGTTTCTGTCATGATCCCAAGTTTCCATTAGTGCTTCCAAATTAATAATTCAGTGAAAAAGTCATAATTAAAAAGAAAGACTCTATATGTTTATTAAATGAAAGCATTAAAATCCCATCCAATGTAGAATCTTCCCTTAAAACTTTAACTTTTTGCCCTTTATTTCAAAGTTCTCGTGCCATTTTTCCTACCTCGCTCCTTGTTTACATGTTTATGCATTTCACCTCAACCGCCTCCCCTTCCCGCTCGAGAAGAATCCTTCCTAGGATTGAAGGTTAGGGGGTCAGGGGCATTCTGCAATGGGTCTAGGAGTTACCGGCATAGGAACCAAGTGTAGAAATGAGGGTTGTACTCTAACTTAGCTTCACGGTTTAGATCAAAAGGTCAAGTGCCCATGTGTGTGATGTAAGTGAGAACATCTATTAGAAAGTCACCAAAGGCGACGTGTCTAGCAATATGTAGCTCTTCCTCAGTCAATAAGCAATCGAGGTAAGGGTGTCCTTTGATGTGCTCTTCCAGGGGTCAGCCATGAAGAGTGGTTAACACTCTATATGAGATTGGCGTGACGTAGGTGGGGTCGTACTCCATTGTTTTGATTGTGCAGCGTTGCTCAGCATTTGTCATGACTTGGCACCCTTCAACTTCCCATTGCAACCTAAGAGTGTACCAGTGCCTCAAGAATGGGGATTCAATATCAATAAGTTTTGATAATTCTGCAATTTCATGGTCGGTGATGGCAGCAGTGGTTCATTGATCATATGACGTGATGAGGCGTTGTTTGAGGGCTTGCTCTTTAGAGATCAGCGGAGTTAGCTACTTTTGCAAAGGCAAGTTCAAACCTCTCCCAAGAACGAATTTCGATTGCAAAAGGTTCGGGCAACAAGCCTAAGTCCAAGCGATCGTAGCTCAGAGCTAGTTCTCTGAAAGTGGCATCTAGTCATCTAATGCAATCAACCACGTCATCCCCCGTATCTTCGGCTAGATCTGAGGCTCATAGGAGGATTTAAGACGTGCTGGTGGTTGGGGTTTGATAGCAATAGAGCCTTTGACAATGAATAGTTGCAGTTGTGGGTGTTCTTGAGATTGCAATTGGACCTCTAGATTAGGGCTGGTAAAGTAGCAGCTACATCCTCGTAAGGCTGTGATCTAAATAGGGGTGGGTCATGACATGCTCTTCTAGAGGTCAGTTTTGAGAAATGGCCAATACCCTATATAGGAGGTGGGAGCTACATAAGTTGGGTCGTAATGAGAGGTTTTGATGGCCCATCTTTGCTCATCATTCACATCATTCTTGGGGGGAAGGGAATAAGGTGGAAATCAATTGAAAATCAAAACACCAAAAAATGAACAAAACAGGGACGGAAATGAAACAATAAGGTAACCTTAAAATTGAAAGGTGGTTTTAAACTTGAAAAAGAATAAGGAGGCAATGCTCACCTTGGAATGAATGAACTCCTTAAAGTGAAAATTGTGTTACAATCCCTCTGTCTTCTTATATAGAAACCGATCTTGCAAATGAGCTAATGGAAGCTTGCTGTGTTGTAACAAGAGCTAGAAATGGTAGGACAACAAGACCTTACCCATTGACTTCCGTTCACGGAAGAAGAGAGAAGACAATAAGACATCACCCTCGAGAATCAGGCCTATAATCAGCTAAAGTTTAGGACCATTCATAATGTTGACAAGGTAGTGGTTGACTCCTTTTTTTCCATCCTTCTAGAATTCCATTGGCATAGGAATAGAATAAGAGAATTGAGAAAAATCTATTGCTGGTTCTTTGACTGCAGTACCCCTATGAAGAAGTCTTGCTAAATCTATTGAACCTCTTTGTATCAAATCTCTCTCATTCAAGCAATGCACAAGGATTGCTACTACTAGTAACACGAGGATTTCCAGGGCGGTGCTATTACCCCTCTCCCAGAGGAAGTAGTTAGAAGGATCGTAGAACAATGCAACCTTGCAAAGTACGTCAAGAAGTTGGGCATGAGGCCAACTACAATCGGTGCATAGAGTCCTTGAGAACCTATAGCTTAGATAGAGCATGCGACATCATGACTATGGGCAAGGGTGAAGAGGCCAAACAGGTGCAAGTAGAGCTAAGGAAAGCCTTGGTGGAGAAGGCACTGGCATTAGCACCCAAGGTGGAGAGGAGACCAAAAGGATGTCTATCCCATGCTTAACATGAACAAAGACCAAGGCCTAACAAACGATGGAATCAACATCCATGATATCCCCGATCTTGAAGTGAGACTCCATGCCAAAGTCATCAGTACATTGTTTTCAAGCCAGAGGTACAACTTGCTCATGCACAAGATTGGAGTGACGATGTATGTCGTTTGGGCCAATAGGCTTATTCGACTCTCTTGGGCATGTGCGTGGATGAGCTTGATGGATGTGGGTCTGGAAAGCACTGCGGCTTATGGTTTTGAGGTTCTATGGGACTTGGGGTGATCAAGCTTGAGGGCGGCGTATGAGTGGTGCCTTTGACCGTGTGGGCTTTAGGGATCCATATCCAAGCATTCCCCTCATAGTAGCCTTGCGCGTGCAAGAGGGCTTTAGGGACCCATATTTGCTTGATCATGCTCCGATTTTTATGACTGCACCTTCGTTTCTTAGATTTAGAGCTTCAAGTCTTATGAGGATGTGTGTGTCGACTCCTAGGCGGCGATTGCGGTTGTTTAGGCTTCCATTGAAACCTAGGCTATTGGGCCTTAGCTTTTGTTGCCATGAGCAGCAATTCTTGAGAGTTGGTGGGCGATGGCCGAGCACTATCCCCTCCTTAGATTTGGCTGCTAATACTTCTACCAGTGGCCTTGCGGGCGGTGGTGAGGTCGCACAGCCCTTGCTGAAAGCTGTAACAATGCGAACATTGCCTATGGCGAGGTGGATGTGCTGCAACTCATAATCGATGTTGCAAAGAGTTTGCTTTTTGAAGGTTCGCCCTAGCAGCAACTCCGTACCTGCATCTTTGGCGTTTGTCAATACGCAGAAGATCACTGGTACCTAGCAGCGACTCCGTGCCTGCGTCTTTGGCATCTGTTAACACACAGAAGATCCTAATCGATGTTGCAAAGAGTTTGCTTTTTGAAGGTTCGCCCTAGCAGCGACTCCATGCCTGCGTCTTTAGCGCCTGTCAACACGCAGAAGATCATTGGTACAGTCTCAAACTCGATAGAAACAGTGGCCCTGCACTTGTCGAGAAGTGCATATGAGCGACCCCCATATGGGCTTAATTTGGCATTAGTGGGTTGTAATGGTGGTTTGCCAAGTTGGGTCCAATGATAGTGAGTCAAGATATTGAAGTCTGCTCCCTCATCGATCAACTTGGCTTCAAAAGATCTATCCCGTCATAATCTAGAATATTTTTATCAGCACACTATTCATGTTGAAATGTTTTTGGCCAAGGAAAAGTCAGAAAGAAGCAAGAAATCAGCTAAACCTTTTGAGACAAAAGCCATCATAAGGAATTGAGTGACTCAAATTTGGATTTTGACATAGAGGAAGAGAGTAGCAATGAGGAAGAGGACTTTGAGGATGAGGGATGTTGGAAGTCCACAAAGTCCAAGAGGAAGGACAAGGGCTACAAACCCTTGAGGGCACTCGTAAGCCTACAGCCAAAACCCTCTTGTGTACCAAGTGTAACAATTCGGGTCATTTGATGAGACTAATTGTGGTCTCAAACAGTGATGGTGTGTATTTGCCATATGCCTACTCACAATATGGAGGTTTGCCAATACAATGCTAGAAGTTAGATGGGACACATTGGGGCATGGCAAGGTGTGGAAGAAGCATAACTTGCCAATTGGAATACCCCAAGACCATCTTCAACAGTGGAACCAGTAGTACTTGCTTACATCCAATAGGATTATCCATCTCCAAGCGTGGACCATGGAGGATGAGGAAGGAATTGAGAGGCCAAGAAGAAAATTACTACCCCTCATATAATCAATGTTTCTTTTACATGTAGGAAGGATGTTGGAGATTGGAGCATCTAGAAGCTCAAGCATACGATGCTCAAAAGAGGCAAAGTCAAGATCAGAAGAGAAAGTCTACCACTAGTTAGGTGGCTGAGTGGGCAGCAGAGGAACGAACGGTGATGAGAGATCCACAGTTGGTTCCTATACCAGATTCAATACCTGTGAGAGTGGAAGGGATTGTAGGAGCATATCAGGTGATGCAAAATACATAGTCAACTCTTGATACAAAGACAATGCCTATGAGCATGAAAGAGATTGAAGAAACATCGTCAATGATGTAGAATCTACAATGACTCTTGGTCTAGTGTTGGTCACTTTTAGAGGGAGCGCTATCATAAGTAGAATACTATGTCTAGAGGTTGAGGAAGGACCCAATTTGAGCATTCTACAGGTGGATATAGTAGTGCTACTATGGGTCTAGATGTGGGTCATCGCCTAGAGGTCATCTCTTTGCTATGGAGCATGCATTGAATAGCATGGTGCATACTCCTAAAGAAGATGACTGGTTTTTGGATTCAAGATCTACAAACTATATGACACATCATGCAAAATGGTTTGTGTAATTAGGTATGAACACAAAAATATAATCCCAGAAGACATCATATTTGAACCCAACACAAAAGTGTATAAACATACCAATCACTCATAACACACTGAGCAAAAATACAACATAAGACAATAGACTAGAATGAAGATGACTCCATTATATATTATCCATCGGAATACATCAGAATAGGTAGTAATACCTCATAATGATCTCAAAGTGAATACAACAGTACTCACATAATGAATATAATAATATACATACATATCAAAGAATATATCAATGCTAGATACAGATATATATATATATGTGAACTGCCAATTGACACATCCGAATAGTCACAATCCATGACCCTTGGCTCTTCGATACTCTAGCACTCTATTTTTTGGTCCACTCCTAGCCAATTTCCAACACATGGCTATTGAGATATCGAGCTCTACACGAGCTGGAAAACACTACATGCCCTGGTGATAGGGAAGGATATTATTCATTGGTGTGTTAGATGGCTAACGTGGGGATACACCAGTGATTCTACAATTGGACTACGCCCACATAGTCCATCCTTGTGGCACATTCATGGTGCAACCTTTTCTTTCCTTTGTGGGTTCATGCTTAATGATCATGTGTACATACATTATTGTACTTTTATAGTAGTCTTTTATCATGTTGTAGACTTAGTTATTTTGTGTGGAAGAAGAAGAAGAAAGAAGAAGAAGGTTTTAGCCCAATCTCTCTATGTGCTCAAGTCTCGATTGCATTCGTGTGTGTGCTCTTGGTCTCTTTCCTCTTGTTTGTTTTCATGGCATTAGAGCCATCCCACAACTATGAAGAGCTTGATTGAAGGTTGAGATGAAGGCATTGGAGTGTGAAAGTAAGCAAGCGAGCAATGGGTAAGAAGCTCTTCCACACCTTGCTTGATTTTCCTTAGGTTATAGTCATAGGAGGCTCTTAAGGCTGGTAGGGTTACAGTCTCTGATTGCAGTGAAACTTAATGAGAAGGAAGAACAGTGTATATGTTGCCAATTGAAAAGCCTTCATGGCTTTGGCTTTTTCGCTGTGATTTTTGGCATCTAAGGTTATTTCATTCTCCATTTTACACCCACAAATGGTCTTGATAGTAATTTTTGGATACACTACAGTTTTGGTTCTATCGACAGTTTACAGATACACAAGTTATAGATTTTGAATTTGTAAGATTTCAAGTGTTTATCACGTTGCAAACACAAGAATCATTTGCATACAAATTGCAAATTGTAGTTATTGTGGTGCAATCACTGAAAAAGGCTACATGTTTAGTTGTGATGCACCTAGTATCAGCTTGCTTGCAGATTGTAGTTTTTTGCAAGTTGTTTTGTCAAAATGTTTGACAACTTCAACTAGATTGTTAACAAGAAGCTTGATAAGAACAATTATATTGCATGGAAGTGATAAATTTCTTGAAGGGCAAAGGTGTTTGGAATTATATTGAAGGAGACATGCAATAAGCATCCAAAGTTCCTGCGCAAATTGCTACTACAAAGAGGTCAAGGCTAAAAAAGATTGGGAGCTGAAATAGAGTAAATTCATGTATTAGTGGTTTGTCAATGTCACAAATAATAAGTAAAGGCTAAGAAAGATTGGGAACAGACACATAGTAAAGTCATTCATTGACTATCTGTCAATGTCATAGATAGCATGATAGTCTATTTGCAAGAATACAACTCAAGTCAGAGTTGAACCAAGTAAAAAGAGGAAACCTATCTATTAATGATTATGCCTTGGTTACATATTAAATGCATAAGGTTAGATAAAAGGGAAAAATATTTCTCCAATGATTTTTTTGATTTCTTACAGGAAAAATTGTATACAAAGGTAGTATACATGTAGATATACTCCGCAACAAAATGGAGTTGCTAGGTGGAAAAACAAGCATATTGCAGAGGTGGCTCTTGGATTGATCTTAGAAAAAAACTTGTCTCATTACTATTGGGGTAAAGCAGTTGCTACTGTTGTATAAATTACGAACAAGACACCCACTACTATTGGTATGACATCCAAAGAGAAGTTTATAGGTAGAAATCCAAATCTGTTTCCTCTAAAAGTATCTGGATGAATTGCTTATGTGCATATTCCTTATGAATTGATTCCCCTACTTAACTTTCAAATTTCCCCCTTTCTTAAGCAAGCCCTTTGCTTGCTTGAATAACCAACCACATTGAAAACCTTATTTCCAATTGATATATGGTAGTGATAACTCGATCCAATTCTTGCCATAAAGGCTTCAAAATTGAGTTCCAATGTCTCAAGCAATCAGCTAATTGCTTGGAACTTGCTTGCTTGAAAAATAGAGAGATCAGTCATGGATTTATACCTCTTTTCAATCTTGGAGAGATTTGATTGATTTAGTCTCATAGTCAATATTTAATCCTAGCATTCCACACTCTAGCCAAATTATAGACTAATCGACTAAATAAAATAGGGATAGATGTTGAGATGGGCAAGATGGAGGGCTCAATATTCTTCTCCTGAATCTCCATACTTCGTTATCTCTTCATGCTTCTTTTCTAACACACACTAGATATATAAAAGAGGATAGTTATCTCTTTTTGGCTTTTCTCCTAAAGTACATTGAAACTTCCTTCTCCTTATTCTGATCCCACGTTCATAGTAGTCTCAATAGCCTAATACAAATATATCAACATTAAAGAAGCTCTCACCAACTTTGAAATCGTGAGAAGAAGCTAAAAGGAATGCACAATATAAATTTTGAAATTTTCAGACATTTCCAATGGTTGGGATCACTTTGTGTGTTCCTACCATGTAGGATCGACCTCACATTTCTTGGAGATCCACCAACTCTTAATACAATAGATGAAAGTGTTTTGCTAAATGTTGTGAATACCATATTATTAAAAACCCAATAGAATAATATATAGATTTTGTGAAGGAACCAACACTATAGAAGTGAATGGCCATACAACATGAAGAACCAATTAGCAGTTGATGTATGTACATGAATAAATTCAATGTCTTCATGTTCTTCCTTGGCATTCAATTTGTAGACAACTACCATATATTTCATCATGATCAAGTCAACACACCACAAAAAAGGGATTAAATGATCAATTACAATTCTAGGATTGTATAATCTACACTCTTGAGGAATCAATGATAAAGACACATCTCTCTCTCTCTCTCTCTCTCTCTCTCTCTCTCTCTCTCTCTCTCTCTCTCTCTCTCTCTCTCTCTCTCTCTCTCTCTCTCTCTCTCTCTCTCTCTCTCTCTCTCTCTCTCTCTCTCTCTCTCTCTCTCTCGTATTTTATTTTGAGCAATCAATTGTGAACATGCATTGTTCTTCATATTAATTTGGGTATCTTATATTGCCAAGGATATGGCTTCTATTGAGATTTTTATTGACAAACATTTGGATAGATATATTTGTGTTGTCTAAAGGTTATGGCCTAGTGGTGAATACTTGGCTCACAATCATAAGATTGTGGATTCAAGTCACTTAAGTGCATCACTTATGTTAAAATGGTTTGTCTATGTAAGCTTGTGTTCTTATCCTAAACATTTGATTGTGTATGCTCCTTCATAGGGTCACCAAGAAGGAGGAACAAATGCAATCACATTCCATTGTTTAATCAACTTGCAAGCTATCCTATTTATCCAGAGAAGAAATACTTATGGATCTTGCCCACTCTCTAGGCTCATATTTGGAGGGAATCCAATATACTTGGTGCATAAGCACCACAAGCACATACATACAAGGTCCTCCAACTTAATCATGGCCTTTTTAACATGAGTGTCCTATTTGATTAGGGTTGGTTTCTACTAGCTTCCGTCTCTTACACATATCATCATGACAATCACTTCTCTCTTTCTCGCCCAAGCCCACACTAACCCCCCATATATTTAACCTATAGCTTGGGATACCTCACATAGACTTGGTCAAAATAAAAGCAATGGTGTTTGTAAGATGTGATGAATAGTGGATTTATGGATGAAAAGTGCTCCCAAAACTTTGAAGAAATCACTGTAAAAGTTTAGTGGCATTCTTTCTTCCTTTCATTGAATGCAACTACACCAAATGTGGTATTGGAGCACTAACTTGAGGGACCAAAACATCTTATATTGTGCTACCACAATTTCAAGAATACAAAAAGATGCAACTAAGCATGATAATTGAATAGCAAAAAACTCGTGTATATTTCATTATGATAGACCATTGATTCCATGATTCCTTTTACCACAATGGGAAGCACTAACATGACGATCATACTACCTCTACATGTCTTACATGCACTTAATATAAGGTATTCTTATTAATTTTTATCCCAATTAGAAAGAATTTTCAAGAGAACAAGTTGATTTAGGCATGAAAACAAAAATAAGAACCATATGTGAACACTTAAGGACAACATATTCACAAACGATGCTAAGAAACACAACCAGTTACATGTTAATTTAGCAATTTTCCACATTTCTCGTGTTACATGGAACCACAAAAAGACTCTTGAGCACCAATAACACTCTTATCCATTGCTAAGCACTCTTGTGAGACTCCTTTATGCTCCAATAAACACTTCTCTCAACCATCTTCACTCCTTGCACTTTTTCTCAAAATGATGCCTTTTGCCTCTGGGTTCATGCCCCTTATATCTTGACCTAAAATTGGTCCATTTAAAGCATCTCCCTCCCTTCTCTATGTTAAAAATTTATATTTTGTCATAAATTTGGTTTCAAATATATTGTCGTGGCACAAAACTCACATCCAAGTGTTCCATCGCTACTTGCAATGCTAGTACTACTCATTCTACTTCCAACTTTAAAATGCTTCATATCGATTGCGCTTTTATCACCTTTGTGGATATACTAACTTTGTATTGCCTCTCTCCAATTTTGAGCCCCAAATGAGTTGTGGATCTTCAAAAATTGCTCCAAAAACTTGTAAGCACGCTCAAAAGTCTGCTCCTTAAATTCCACTCTCATTGTGTCTGAAAATCATGATCTAGTATATACCACTTGAATTGACTACTCATGCAATGAATCCTTGAGTAATTTTCTTAAAACTTTTAGTTCATATCATTAATAAAATGTCTAACAACAAGCAATTGGCTATGATAATGGATAATCTAGTGGTTTGTTTTATTTTAACTATGTTTTGGATGGGCATGTATTCACCAACATGAATCAAATAAATAGGTTTGGTGTTCATATACATCAATTAGACACATGCATGCTATGTTGTTTCAAATTATAGATGTTGTTCACATACATGTTATGTTTTTATAAGGATAGATTTGTGTCACATATATGCTATGTTTCTCAAAGGGTAGGTTTTGGTTGATGTAGCTTCATTTTAGTGCTAACACTTGCAAGTCCATGTGTGCTTTCTTTTTTTTGTGAAGAGAGTATAAATCCTTGTTAAATCTATATGTGATGCAACATGATTTGTGGAAAGTGTGTAGCTCTTATGTGATTAAAAAAGTCAAATTGTCTTGACAATGTAAAAGTTTTCTTCACTTACTTTTGTCCTATATTAAGTAACCACTTAATTGAAACTTATAATTAAGATGTTTGATCTAGTACATACCACTACAATTGACTACTCATGGGATGCATCCTTCAACTAAAGGTATTTATAGATGACCTTGGAGCTACCATGGTGGTCTGAAATCAACACGTCATAGCATGTTTTGAACATTTTCATGAGTACTATATCACTCTAAATCCACAAAAATATGTATTTAAAGTGCCTTATAGCTTACTTTTGGGCCATCTTGTGATTACGCACAATATTGCTATTGACCCTAAAAAGGCACCTATTATTGTAGCATTGAGCCCATTCACTATGCCCAAAGAGACTCATAGTTTTATCTCATCAATTGGGTATTGTTGGAAATTCATTAATGCATTAATTGAGCACTCATTTGCCATTTCCAAATATCTTATTAGACAACATGTATTTCAATGGATTGAGTCATGTAGGGTGGCGTATGAAGGCGTGAAATTGAAACTAGAACTAAGATACCGATTCTAAAGGCACCCAAAAGAGTGAAAGTTTTCTATATCTTTATAGCACCAATAGTGCATATTATAATTTTTTTTCTATCCCAAATTTGGGAGGCATAGCTTTATCCACTTATTGTTTTTGATAGCTGAAAGCTAGATACTTCCAAACTCCACTATATTTACCTTGAGAATTTATATTTGGCCGCAATATTTTCCACCAAACAATTTAGGCATTATATTATTTAACTTTAATAAGCTTAAGCCCTA
The DNA here is from genome assembly GCF_053477565.2 of Lygodium microphyllum. Lineage (NCBI taxonomy): Eukaryota > Viridiplantae > Streptophyta > Polypodiopsida > Schizaeales > Lygodiaceae > Lygodium > Lygodium microphyllum. Next base: position 3,389,192 of record NC_141149.1, on the reverse strand, counting down.
CTATATTTAGGAAGAAATTTTGTATCTTTCTTTCTTGAAAATGTCCAATGATTCAACTTGACTTACAAAGGCTATCAAGATTGCTAGATATGCTAGTTAATTCCATATCTAGAACATCCATATTTAGAGCAACACTACCACCAAGGTACAATTATTTGGTGGAGCAAAGGGTATAGAGTTGCAACTTGGTTGGATGGCACTTTTACGTGGATATTAAGATCTATTGCCACCTTTGGCATAGGATTTGTGGGAGCCTTTGCTCGACAGCCAAGAGCCATGGACTACTTATTGCTTCAAGTGTTTCAAGTTGAATGTTATGGCTACCTCTCACATAGATGTATGAGCTCTTGAACCTACGAGTGTAGTGAGCTTACCTTGATGCCTGATTGAGTAGCCTCCTCCCTCGAGCACTGTGATAGCTCCACGATCCAAGATGTGAGCTCAAGCAAGCTCAATCCTCTACCTCGAAGCTCCATCCTTTGTAGTCACCGTGCCGGCAAGACAAGAGAAGAGAAGAGAAGAGAAGAAGAGAGGAGAAGATGGAGAGCTTCTCCACCATGGTCCCTCACCCTCACTCACTCACTCCCTCACACTCACACTCCCTATCTCAAACACAAGCACAAGCACAATCAAGGAGAAGAGAATAAGAGAATAAGAGAGCCACTTTAGCCACGCACTAAGAATGAGCCTTTCCATTCACTTTTTGACTTTTATACGTGTCCTCGTCTACTTGGGCACCCATCCCCTTTTTTACATGATTTGCCATCTTAGCCAAAGTTTTCTTTTCTAATGTCTTCCTTCTTTTCATGGTTCTTTTGTTCTTGCACTTTTACATTTGCAATTTGCACAAGAGGGAGCTTGGTGCTTTTTAATTATAAAATGAATTACATTGCGCCCTGCATTTTCCTTGCTATGATTTTGTGCTTCTTGCTAGAATATTTAGTGCACCTTGCTAGAATCTTCAGTGCACCTTGCTAGAAGATTCAGTGCTCTCCTATGTTTTTTCTGAGCTTGCCTTCTCTTCCTCTTTTCTCATATGGCTAGAATGAGCTTCTCTATTCACTTTTTGACTTGGGCTTCCTTGGTCTTCCTCTACTCCTTCTGTATGGTCCGTAACATGTTTGTAACATTACCCCCCTCCTAGTCGAGTGCCAATTCCATAGCACTTGCTAGTAAGGGCTCGGTTGGCTCTGAAGATTGACCTTGTGGGTTTGTGATAGGGCTTTTGTGGGGCTTGGACATGGGAGAGAAGCAAGTCAAAATGGTTGAGGATGTGGAGGCCAAGGGTATTTTGAGTGGTTGGCGGGGGCCTCCAATGCCAGTGGTTGGTCACAATCGCATTTACCTGAAAAGAAAAAGAAAAGTGCACTACACCTAGAGGGGGTGTCTACCTCATCGTGTGGTGCATTTTTTTCATGCTAGTGCAATTGGGAGCTGGTTTGAAGCTTGGGGTATTGTCTCACACTTGAGGACCCATTGCATGTATGGGAAAAGTATGGTGAGTGTGGCTTAGGGAGAAAGTCTAACCATATGCAAGTGTGACCTCCCTAGGTGTGTCCCACCCTTGAGGTGCCCTAAGCATGAAGTGGGGAACAAAATGGGTTAGGGGGTTATACACGGAGCGAGTTGACCAAGGCCACCGGTCGTGCCTAACTTGAGGACCCCTAGGTGCAGTGATTGTGGCACTCATCAAGTGAGATCTTATTTTCCCTTCTTGCTCTTGTCTTTTTTTCCCGGATTAAAAGTGCGCGAGGAGCTAATCCTTGGATTGTAGATCATGAGAGGGGAGGCTAGGGGCTTAAGCCATTAACTAAGGAGGCTTCTACTTTGCATATAGTCTTTTGAGTCCATTCGTATACTCAAAGTAGGTGTTGACAAAAATGGATGACTACATTAGTGAATCGTCATGCTTGTCCTAGTAGCCTCTTCCTTCTTTCCTTGGCCTCCTTTTTTTTTTCTTCAGTCATTGCATCTTCAGGTCACATCTTGCTGTGCTTAAGGTCTTGAAGATGGTGGTCATGGAACTTGTTCCTCCTTAAAGTCTAGCCGCTCCACCTCTTGGACTGTCAGCCATGTCCTTTAGTAAATGCTCTCGTTGCACCTGTTGGCTCAAGTTGGTTTTTTCTCCTTGTGTTTGGGCACATAGTCCATGCCTTATGACTCTGTGGGCAATCTCCAGCTTCCTCTTTAGAGTTTCAACGGCCTCCTTCTCGTTTGAATATATGATGTCCAAGATGGTGCTGAGGAAGATGCATTGTTGGGCTTCCAATCTTGTGGTTGTGGCCTTTGCCCTACTCTCCACAGGGGCCGCTATAATTGGCTCTTGGTCCCTCCACTTTTGACTTGCTTTCTTTTTTCTTCTCCTCCTCTAAGTACTCGATCTCCCTTTCCAACCTCCCTTGCTCCTCGATCCCCATTAGTAGTTTATATCTCATTTCCTCTACCTCTCTTTGATGCTCTTCCCCTATGTGAGCTCTCTCTACTTCTCCTACTATAAGTTGGTCCATGGCTTCTTAAACTCTTCTCGTTTGATCTGCCAGGTTCTCATGTTGCAAGATGAGTAGCTTGTACTACCTTTGTAAGCTGATTAGCTATTGTGCTTCTTTTGCGAACCTTGCTTGCCACTTGTCTTTGTCTCTTTCTTTTGCAACCTTTAGCTCTTGTATCTCTTTTTGATAACCTGAATCCTCTCCAATTGAAGGGCTTCCATTGTCTCTCTTTCCACTTCCAGTTCAACCACCACTACAGTTTTCTTTTCTTCCTTAGGCCTCTTCAGCTATGGATGTGACGGTTGGGGTAGTAGGCATGAGAACTGCTTGGATTGGATATAAAGGGCTCTTGCCCTTGCCCTCCATTGTTGGTGACGCTATAGTTTCTGGCACTTGGGCACTAGTGCTTGGGCCTTCTTCTCCTTGCAGGCTCATGGCAGCCAACTCCTCTTGCATGGAGGGTTGTTCTACCAACATGCATATTGCTAGAGTCATGTCTTCATCTTCCTTTCTTCGTAGCTTATCTGATTCTTCTTCTGCTCTCCTCTTCCTCTCCTTCAGCTCTCTTACACTCCCCTTGGATCCTTTGCAGTTTGGCTTCTTCCTTCCTCCGTCTCTCTTATTTAGCCTCCTTTGAATCTTTTTGTGCCTTCTACAAGTCGGCCTTTTCTTTTTTTGTCAGTCTCTCCCTGGCTTCTTACTGCCGCTTCTCAAGAGCCTTCTCCTTTGACTTTTTAGGCCCTCTATGGCTAGATTGTGTCTCCTGTTCTTCTTTCTCACTTACTATTCTTTCACTGGACTATTCCTACTCCTAAGGCAGTGTCCTTTCGAGTGTCTCTCCTACTTCTTCTTTTCCTACCACCTCTCCCATTGCCTGCTAGATGAGGGTCGTTAGTATTCCACTGAACCTCATGAATGAGGCTTTTGTGGCAGGTTTCTTTCTTTCTGTTCCAGCTTTTGATATTGGGGACTCTCTGATGGTTGGCTTACTCCTTGAGGCTAGTGCTCTCGAAAATTGGTCACTCATAGCCATTCTAGTCAATTTCATCGGGCAATGGATTGCCAGGCTCTCCAACAGAGACACTCCAATCTTGTGCATGAGCAAGTTGTACCTCTGGCTTGAAAACAATGTACGGATGACTTTGGCATGGAGTCTCACTTCAAGATCGGGGATATCATGGATGTTGATTCCATCGTTTGTTAGGCCTTGGTCTTTGTTCATGTTAAGCATGGGATAGACATCCTTTTGGTCTCCTCTCCACCTTGGGTGCTAATGCCAGTGCCTTCTCCACCAAGGCTTTCCTTAGCTCTACTTGCACCTGTTTGGCCTCTTCACCCTTGCCCATAGTCATGATGTCGCATGCTCTATCTAAGCTATAGGTTCTCAAGGACTCTATGCACCGATTGTAGTTGGCCTCATGCCCAACTTCTTGACGTACTTTGCAAGGTTGCATTGTTCTACGATCCTTCTAACTACTTCCTCTGGGAGAGGGGTAATAGCACCGCCCTGGAAATCCTCGTGTTACTAGCAGTAGCAATCCTTGTGCATTGCTTGAATGAGAGAGATTTGATACAAAGAGGTTCAATAGATTTAGCAAGACTTCTTCATAGGGGTACCGCAGTCAAAGAACCAGCAATAGATTTTTCTCAATTCTCTTATTCTATTCCTATGCCAATGGAATTCTAGAAGGATGGAAAAAAAGGAGTCAACCACTACCTTGTCAACATTATGAATGGTCCTAAACTTTAGCTGATTATAGGCCTGATTCTCGAGGGTGATGTCTTATTGTCTTCTCTCTTCTTCCGTGAACGGAAGTCAATGGGTAAGGTCTTGTTGTCCTACCATTTCTAGCTCTTGTTACAACACAGCAAGCTTCCATTAGCTCATTTGCAAGATCGGTTTCTATATAAGAAGACAGAGGGATTGTAACACAATTTTCACTTTAAGGAGTTCATTCATTCCAAGGTGAGCATTGCCTCCTTATTCTTTTTCAAGTTTAAAACCACCTTTCAATTTTAAGGTTACCTTATTGTTTCATTTCCGTCCCTGTTTTGTTCATTTTTTGGTGTTTTGATTTTCAATTGATTTCCACCTTATTCCCTTCCCCCCAAGAATGATGTGAATGATGAGCAAAGATGGGCCATCAAAACCTCTCAGTACGACCCAACTTATGTAGCTCCCACCTCCTATATAGGGTATTGGCCATTTCTCAAAACTGACCTCTAGAAGAGCATGTCATGACCCACCCCTATTTAGATCACAGCCTTACGAGGAAGAGCTACACATTGCCAGCAGAATTGACTCCAATGACTTTCTAATAGATGTCCTCACCTACATCACTCACGTAGGCATCCGACCTCGACATGGACCATTATGCTTCCTTGCACTACATCCCCCACTTCTATTCCTGGCTCATGCGGATATGAGGCACCCTAAGCAAGCATTGAATGCCCTTAACCCTTCAACCATAATCCTTTGGAAGGAATAATTTGGGAACCCTCTTTTCCCATTGAAGCTAGAGAGCATACCATTTTCGCAAGAAAGAGGAGTCATTGTTGGCTAGGGTTTTCAACTCTTCAATTTCTTGGTTTGTGGCAAAGACCATGCTCTTGTCATAAGATGTGATGGGTCATTGTTTTTGTGCTTGATCGCGAGAAATTCCGTCAATCATTAATGCTTTAGCTATTGTGGTGGCCTTAATGAACACGATTTCTGATTCCTCCTTGGAGCAAGGCAATGTATGCACTTTTGTTGCTAGAGGCTCTTCTAGAAGACGTAAGTCTAATCGCTCATAGATTTTGGCAAGCATGATAAATGTAGCATCCAAACGTCGAATGCAAGTGACGAAGTCCTCCCCTATATTTTCAGCTAAAGGCCAAGGTATGAATCACCACTCATAAGAGGGTCTAGGGCATGCACGCAGTTGGGGTTTGACGGGAGTAGACAACATAGCGACTGCGTCTGTGACATCAATTGATCTTGAGGGTGCGGTTTAGCCTTGTGTGCCATAGGTGTGATTTGTGATGCTAATGCTTGTGATGCCTTTGGGACACTAGCAATGGTAGGTTGAGGTGGGTTGGAAGCAGTAAGCTACGGTTTCTATTGGTAGATGTGTTGAAGCTCTGCATGCTAAGTAGTTTTGGGCTCTATAGGCTTCGCTACCTAAGTCTCTTATGGTTTTGGTTCCTTAATTCTGGCGTGAGCTTGTGTAGGTAAGTTTGAGGGTTGCACTTGAGTGGTGTCCTTAACCATCTTGGCTTTAGGTACCCATATCCAGCTATTACCCTCATAACAGCCTTGTGCTTGTAATAGGGTTTTAGGGAACCATCACAACTTGACTATTCGCCTCCTTTGCCTATAATATCATCTGTGCAAACTAGTCCTTGAATGTGAGTTTTTAGCAATGTGAGGTCATGTTTGCATATTTCTGTGTGGTAGTCCTTGGTGTTTAGGCACCCATTTGAACTTGGGCTCATTTGCCTTGCATGAACTCTCTCGATGCATTGTTGGTGCTAAGGCTTGGAGAGTCATGATGAGTCACGACCCCCCTCTGAGACTGGGTTGTTGGTCCCTTTGTCGGTCGCTTAGTAGGCTTTGATGGAGCTGCACTGCCCTTATTGAAAGCTATCACAATGCGTTAATGTGTTGTGACTTGTATTCGACATTGCAATGTGCCTGCTTCTTAAATGTGCATCCTAACTTTGATTCCTTACCCACATCCTTTGTGTTTGGTAACACATTAAAAAAGACCATGGGTATGCTCTAAAACTCAATAGAGACTACAACTTTGCACTTTCCCAAAACTACGTATGATTGACCCCCAAATGGGCTAATTTTAGCATTCTCAAGTTATAGTTATGGTCGACCAATGAGAGTCCAATGATCATGAGTCAGGATATTAAAGGCATACCCCTCATCGATCAACGTGTTGAAAGTATGCGGTTGTTGGGTGGTAACCATTATGCATAGGTAAGTGGGTGCTACTACTTCCTCATCCTCGTCCTCCATCTTTGTAACTATGGCAACTCATACATTGATAGGGGACTCTAGCATCAAAAGGCTCATGCATGGATCTGTAGGAGGATAGTACTTCTTTATGCAGCTACCATTGAAGAAGCCTATGCCCTCTTCGTCTAGGGTTTTGTTTCTACATTGTTGGTTCAGCTGATCGTGCTGACCCTAAAAGGCCCTAATCCCATAAACTTTATCTTTTGTTTATGGCCTTTCATTGAGTACAACAATACTGGGTCACCCTGGCTAAAGTCTCACTGCTTGACATGCTTGTTAAACCAACTCTTGCATTGTGCCTTTTCGCAAATTAGTGCATGGGTAGCTAGAAGTCAAGTCTCTGATAGGCATTCTAACCCAACTAGGTATTCCGTCCATGTCTCATTTCCATCCCATCTCCTTGGATGGCTACCCTCGGGTTAGGGATAAAGAATTCCACTAGCAGAATGGCTTCAATGCCGTACATCAACTTAAAGGGAGTCTTTTGTCCCACATCCATTTTATAGGCTATTGGATATGCCCATAAGGTTACCATTAGCTTGTTGTCCTAGTCATTACGTGAAGCAGAGACTGCCTTGGTTAGGACACTCACTAAGATCTTATTTGTGGATTCGGCCTAGCCATTTTCTTGAGGGTAGTAGGGTGAAGATTTCCTATGGATGATCAGGAAGGTAGACAAGAGGTGGGCAATCACTTCGTTGTTGAAGTGTATACCTTGGTCACTAACTAGTTCAATGGGGCAGTCAAATCGTGAGATCACCTGCTCCCAAAGTAACTTGGTCATGGTCCTAGCGTCATTTTTTCTAGTGGCTCGTGCTTCTATCCACTTTGTGAGGTAATCTCTGGCAACTATGATATACTTGGCCTGCGAATATTTTGCTCCAAGACTAATCAGCCTAATGAAGTCAATCCCCCCTTTTTCGAATAGTTGCCTGATGATTGGGATTAGCTCCATCATGTCCTTGCAAATGGAAATCTTGATCCATTGGCACTCATCACAGTACTTCACAAATCATGCTACATCACGGAAAAGTGTGGTCCACCACAGTTGAGATTGCAGCACCTTGTCGTGCGTTGCCGTGTCTTTGCTGAAGTATCCTCTAGCAATTCCGTCATGTGCTTCCACAAGTATGCCATGCATCTCATGTTCATATATGCATCATCACAGTAAGCCGTCTTGTCCTAATCTATAGAGCTAACCGACTATTAGATGGTAGGGCTATATTTTGAGGATGAGTCAGCTAAGCTGAGCCTTCTCGATAGGTCTTTCAGGTAGTCAGTGCTCTAACACCTAGACTATGTCGTCTACCCAGTATGGTGTCAAGTTGGCTCTAAATAAATCCTTCGTGCTAGACAAGTTAAAAAGATGCGCATCTGGTAAATTGTATTTGTTACCCTATCCAACGACTTCTCCATGGGGGTATGTGAGGCATGTGGTTGGCCATGTAGTGCTACTTCCCTTTATGTACAACCACGGAGAAGTCAAATTCTAGCAAAAGTAGCAGCCACCTAGCTATGCATCTAGTAGCACAAGGTTTGTTTACAAGATACAGCAGAGTTTGATGGTCTACAAAGAAAGTGAAAGGCATAGCTAAAAGATAATGCCAAATTTTCTTCACAGCAAACACCATGGCCAGACCTCTCTCTGTGGTAGAATAGTTCATCTTAGTGTCCATGAGTTGTCTGCTAGCAAAGTTCGTTGGATAGTCTAGGTTGTGTTCATCATCAGGCTAGCACAAAACAACTCCCATACCAAACTTCAAGGCATCAATATGTACGTGGAAGGTCATGGTCCATTTTGGGGCTCTTAGGATTGGCGCAGTTTTCAAAACCTTCTTCAACTCTTTGTATGCACATTTGCATTCCTTGATCCATTCAAATACTATCAACAATTTGTAGAGTGGTCTAGTGATTAGCACATAGTTCAACATGAATCGCTGATAGTACCATGTATGTCCTAGGAAGCACTAAACTCCCATATATTTGGTTGGCGATGGAAGGTCGACAATAATCTTGACTTTTGAGAAGTCGGTGGCAATGCCGTTCTTCGACACTAGGTGCCCCCCCAATATGCATCCATGTTTCACCCAAAAATGGCACTTAAGGGGGTTCAATGAGAGACAATACAATTTGCATCATTCAAAGACTGTGCAAAGTTTGTCTAGGTATTCCCTCCAACTTGAGTGCACACACAGATCCTCAATGAACACTTCTAGCTCTCGTGCCTAAGCATGTCCTTGAAGATAGCACACATGAGCCGTTGGAACGTGGCTGGTGCATTTGTCAGCCCAAACGGCATGACTATGTAGGCAAAGAAGCCCCATTTGATAGCGAATGTAGTCTTATGCCTATCATTAGGATGCACTTGCACCTGATTGTAACCTAAGAAGCTGTCCAAGAAATTGTAGTCTTCTTTGCCAGTCACTCTTTTGAGCATATGCTCCATGCACAGCAATGGATACTTGTCTCTCTTCATAGTAGCATTAACTTTCTTATGATTGACGCACACTCTGATGTTTATGTTCTTCTTCAGGACAATTACAATGGGAAAAACCCAATCCATGTGCTCAATTTCATAGATGAATCCAGCTCTTAATAGCTTTTCTATCTCCTCCTTGGCTGCATAAGCATGCTTGGGATTCATCAGATATAGGGTTGCTACTTAACAGGTGTTGCATCTAGTGTCATGGGGATATTACGAGTCACCACACTTAGATCTACCCCCTTCAGCTCGTCGAGGAACCAAGTGAATATGTCTATGTACTCTCATAGGAGTGCAATGAGATTTACTTCTTCCTACTCGGTCAAGCCGTTGGAAATGAAGATAGATCAAGCTTCTCCCCTTCCTTGGCCAAGTCTACCTCCTTGACTTTGGCAGGCCCTTCTACGAGTCAGTTTGCTTGTCCTTGCCTCTTGCCACCCACCAAGATCACTACCCTATCGCCCTTCTTGAACTTCGTGAATCGCTTTGGTAGATCTTGTGGCTTTTTTTGCTCCTCAACTTTTGACTCCCTAGGTTATCTCTTTCTCTTCTCCCTGATCCTTCTACATCTTAGGTGGACTAGTAGGTCCCTCTTGGTGCATTTGGTCTTAGGTGGTCGGGGTATTTCAAGTTCACTGTCTAAGATTACTTATAACTCGGAATTGAACTCTTTGTCTTCACTAGAAGAGGGAGTTTCTCCTGGTGGTCGTAGCTCTGAAAGTGATCCCATTCTAAAAATTGGTATGCCACTTGGTTGGGTGAGCCCTACTCATTCGTGACCAATTGTCCCTAATTGTTCCAACCACGTGCGATCATATTCCGTTTGTATGATTCCTTTCTTGATTTTAAAGGTATCTCCCTTCCACGAGTTGGAATCTGCTTGTATTTGCTCAATCATGTGTCCATTTATGTCATACTCTATTGTGTCAATCTCTCCTTCACTCTCTTCATTAAAGGAACAAAATTCTTTGTACTTGTCATCTGAATTATCCTCCTCTGACTTCTCGTCATCTCCTAGGTTTCCATGCCTTCCTTCTCTCTCGTATGTGACTAAGGCCCACTTGCACATTAGGTTCAGATCATGTAAGTTGGTCCATTTCCACTTAGGTTTGTCCATGAGATCTTTGAGGGGTTTAAAGTTAGCAATTGGGTTTGTACATAGCTTGTTTGTCAAGTACTCTAAGATCTCGTGGAGTTTTGGCTTGTTGTTCGAGGCATGGAACATGATAGGGGTGGTCCGACTACAAGAGTGTCTAGTCATCATGCATAATGGTACCAAGGGCTCCCTCGTGGGCTCACCAGCTGTCTTGATAGCTTGCTCATATTTTTCCTCATTGTCCAAGAATGGCAGATTGTTGGTGGCTAGCACGTGCATCCAATCTTGCTCATCATCAAGGCTAGGGATATATTTCGTTAGCGGCTTGTAAAAACTTCCTAGCTTGAGCATCACCCTTCAGTATAACAGGGAGATGCCGTTCAGGCTGACCTGGCATTGTCTTTCATGTGTCCATCTCTACTTTTAGTGCTTCCATTTTGTTTCTCAAAAAGATTAGACAGTCGCCCTAGTCTTCGGTTTAGCCAGCAAGATGTCATAGTTGACTCCCTTTATGACAATGAAGTCAACTGAGAACTAGACTCATGTGATCTTCAACGGCCAATTCTTCATTCAACACTTTGAATGACCTAACTTTTGTCCCATTGGCTAGTGTGAACCTAGCATTCTCGATAGGCAGGTTACTCCAAGCTTGGGAAACCACGTGGCTAAGTACACTGACTCCAGTCTCGTGTTCACTATCCCTTTCATTATGGTGTCTCCTAGTGCTAAGAGTGGCAAAATTGTGTGCATTTTTGTGCCCGCCCAAAAGGCATTAACGTGTAAGGACTTGGGCCTTGAGTGTAGCATCAAGCTAGGTATCTGAGTCACTACACTATGGTCATGTAGCTCAGTTGCCTCTTGCCTAGTTGGTCCTTCCACCCACTTCTTCAACTCCTACCACAACATTAGGAGCTGCCTAAGCATGTCTCCTAAGTGCAAAGTCAGGGGTTGTCACTAGTGTCCTAATAAGGTTGTCAACTACTTGCTGCCCTCCTAATTCCATGTTTCTTGGCTAATGGCTCTGGCTTGTGGCACTTAAGCTTTGTCTATGCGGTTCTGCTCGAGCTGCAGATGCATCTCTTCACTTCAGTTGCGTAGGTAAAACTGGCATTCTCACACAAGAGAGCTCATCGATTTCACCTTCTAGAATGGGGTCGGCATCCTTCAAGTTCTCTTAGGCTTCTCTCACCCACTCCTTAACCTTATTTATGGCTTCAAGTTGGCGTTTGGGCTGGGGTACTCCCCAACCTTGGCACTCCCATTTCCCACAGTCTTCAAAGCAAATGTTTCCGCTTCTACATCTGTGACCTTTTTCCTGGTGGTTAGAGTCGTGGCATTGTCTGTCTTAAGCGTGTTCTTCGCCTTGGTTCTCTTCCTCCTTCACCTACAACTTCTCTTCTCGATTGAGGCTGCATCAAGGTTACAAGGCCTAGGCAATGATATGCCGACCTACTTTGTCTATGCTCGGGTCATAACATGCAATGGGATACACGTAGCCTCTCCGTTGAGTGTTTCAACTACGAACAGTCCCAATGGTATTGATGGCACAATTGCCAAACTAGAGGGTGGTTTCCATCTAGGGCAATCAGCAAATAGTAGGGTGATTTTGCACTCTCAGCATCTAAGATCGGCCTTCTCTCGATTGGCTTGCTCCTTTTCAGGGTAGCGAGTCGAGACATGGCTTGGATGGCCACATGTCTAACATGCTATGGGTCTAGGGTTTTGAGTTTCTCCTAAGCCTCTTCCTCTTCCTCTACCTAAGGCCATAATTGGTACTAGTCTATAGTCCATCAATATTTGATTTCCTTCTTCATAGAATCTTCCTCTAGGGGTTCTTCCACCAAGTGCACTAGGGCTTCACTCGGTGGATGGGTAACGATGGATAGGAGGTCTAGGGATCCTTGTAGGGTTGATATCTGTCCTTGGCAAAACTGGCTTTGATTCATTGGACATGGGGAGTGCCAAGGGGGTTCCCCTTTCCAAATAGGGTTGTCTACCCCCTAGATAGTAAAGTTGCATGTAAGATTGCTGGTAAGGCAACCGTCTTGGCAACCGAAAGTGCATGGTATCATGCCCGAATCTTCCACAATTGGCACAAGGTCTTGTTCTAGGGTCGAGGCATTCAGATGGTGGGTGATTTCTGCCCACAGTGTACACACTACATGTGGGGTTGCATCAATCTTTTCATTGACTCTTGCAGTCTAGCCACCTCCGCTTTTAGATCTCTTGGGTTTGGTCAATATTCTTTCCTTTCTCCCATTCGCCGGCAACTACTCATTCACTAGTTGCTACCACTCCCTCAATGTTCCTAATTGCATTGCTACCCTGTTGTGCCATCTGAGAGCTTCTCTCCCTAAGCAAGTCATCTACTTGGATAGCTTCCTGGAAGACTCTCTCAAGCACATCTCTCCATATGTTTGAGTTGCTTGCCATGGCCTTATATAGCTCTTCGTTGCGGATCCCGTCAATGAAAACAATTGAGATCACTCTCTCATTGGGTCACTCAATTGCACATATCCTCTTATAGAGGCTCCTCATATGGGTAACGTAGTCTTCTATGTCCTCCTTGTTCTTCTAGCTAACGTTCATTAGCTTAACGATGAGGTTATTGAAATATCCTGCCTCCAAGAATCTCTTCATGAAGAGATCTTTCAACTAGGTGAATTCATTGCTCTCAGTGTTATCTAGGCTGGTGAACCAAGTCCATCCCTTGTCTCCTAGGCACATCCTAAATGCTTGTGCTTGTTGAGTGGGGTCTGTGAGATTATTCGCCTTGCACACTTGCTCAACAAAGCTATAAGGGTCACTCCCATCTTGGTATTTATCGAGCTGCTTTGCCACCATGGGTATTTTTCTTTTGGCTTCTGGCATTTGGGGTGACTCCCAACCTAGCTAACAATGATGCTATCAATACTGCCCCACTTTGCTCAATGTTAATAGTGTCTAGCAATCTCTTGGTGAGTAGCTCGTTTAGTGTAAGATCAACTTCCAGAACTTTGTCCCTATCACCATTGCCTCCCGTTCTATTCCTCCTCGATATGGCGAAGATCCTATTAATCTCGTTGAGTTTCCTCTCATGACGTAGCCTCTGAGCCTTTTGCTCCTGACTATATTTTGCCATGCATTTCAATGCCATCCGTGCCAGTCTCCTCTCTTCCTCAAGGGTGGCTACAATGTCTGCCAACGACCTTTAGTGGTGTGCTATCCTAGTTTGCTAGTCGTATTGTGTGACAAGTCGTCCCCTTTTTTTACATGACGGGCCATTGTGGCAAGGTACTTTCTCTATTTCCCTCTTCTAGCCTTATGCCTCTAGCCTACACCCGTCTAATACTTTACAATTAGGAGGGAGCCTAGCACTCTTTTACACGAGCTTTTGAAGTTTTTTTGAGGCACCTTTCATTTAAAATTACGCTTTGGCCCCAGCTTAGCTTTAGAGGTCGCCTGCGTGTCTTTGCTCTTTTTCCATCCTCTTCCTGCTTTTTCATTCATTTTTCTGCCTTCTTGACTTGGGGTTAACATTACCCCCCTCCGAGACGGGTGCCAGTCCCATGGCACTCTTGGCTGGTATTGGGGTTTAATAGGTAGTTGGCAAAGTAGTCGTGTGAGGGTAAACTCGGGTGCTCGTGGAAGCTTGGTAATGAGGTTTGTTGGAGAAGCCAAATGGATAGCAAGTGGATGACAAGGGCCTTCGAAGTCAGTGGTTTGTCGCCTTTGTGATGCCTAGAAGGAAAAGGTGTAGCGCTCTACCTAAGGGGGGTGTCTACCTTATTGTGTAGTGTATTGTGCTCATGCTGGTGGAATGGGGAGTTGGGTCTAACCACAGGCTAGCCTGGGTGATGTCCCACACTTGAGGACCCCATTTGTGCAAAGGGAGGTGCGGTGCCAGTAGCTTAGGGTGACAGGTCTAACCATGGGCGAGTGTTACCTCCCTAGGTATGTCCTACACTTGATGGGCCCTAAGCGTGAAGTGGGGGAGAAAAAAGGGCTAGGGGGTTAGGAGTGGAGCCAACCAACCGAAGCCACCGCGTACGTCTAACTTGAGGTCCCCTAGGTGCAGTGATCGTGCTTTATGTGGTGCTAAATGCTTCTGCAAGTGAGTTGTTTTGTCCATTCCATGTGTAATGTTCTTCTTGCTTTTCCTTTCATGCTTTTTCTCTTCTCTTTTTTTTTTAATATAAATATGAATAGGATTACACTAGTAGAATGACAACCAGTGCCTAATTCTCCTCGTCTGATAGCGGAGAAGGGGGTTGGATGGATTTGCTCAAAAATTGATAGCTTTGCATGTATCCTTTCAGATTCATGTGGACGCGGAGGGAGGTGGTGGAGAGGAAAGGATGATTGCATCTAGTGAAGTGGCTGTCGTTCATATCTTCTAGGAGAGCTAGGCAAAAAGAGGGGATGAGGTTAGCCCTCATCATCAGACGCGCCATGGCATAGCTGTCGATGGCGTTAGGGTCAAAGAAGAGGGGAGGCAAGCCATGTTCTTATGGGGTTGGGTCCTGCTTAAGTAATAACTTAAGTAACCTAAGATAATTACATGGATCTTTTTCTCTTTCCTCCCACTCCCAAATTACCAGCTCTGCGTGGGATCCAACAGGGATGTCATCAGGGCATGGTGGGAGAGGTGCGAACGGCTGCACATTAACTGGTTTGGCTCTTAGTTGCTTCCTGGTTTCTTCGACTAAATTTCTCCGTCTTTCCCTGAGTGTGGCTTGTCTCTCCGTAGATGGACCAACTTGTTGTTGCTCTTGGGAATGCAGTGGGGGGTTGTGGGATCACCTCTTCTCTGAATCTCCCCATATCAAATGCAAGCTCAGCCTCCTCCCCCTGCCGATCTTCTTGTTGTGCTCCTTCTTCAAAGCCCATTGCGTCAATTTCCTGGGGGGTTAGGCCGGCTAGTAGCATGTACTTTCATTGCTCTTCTAGGCTCAACCTAACCTCTGTAGGTTGGGGTGGCATCTGCAGCCCTGCGTGCAGAGCTCTGCATGAGATGCTGAGTTTTTTCTGTACCACCTCCAATCACTCCTTTTCCTCTGGGCGGGTGGTGTCCATTAGTGTGTTAATGAAGGCCTTTTGCTGGGCGCTGAAGGCTATCTAGGCGGCTTCTCCTTTACTCTCTTCGAGGATTTTTTCTTTCTCCACCAAAGCGAGGCACTGTGCCAGTGTCTTCACCCTTTTTTCGTTCTGCACTGCCCATTCCTCTGCTCTCTTGTTCATTTCTTCCATGCTCTCTCCCTGCTTCTATTCCAGGGTTACGAGCCTTTGTTCTTGGTCTTTCAGTTCCCTACTCATTTTCTCTTGCTTTTTCTTTTCCAAGTGTAGCTCATCGGCGATCTCCTTTTGCTGCTGCTCCCTCTCCTGCTTTCTCTCCTCTTCTTTGGCATTCAATTCCTCCATATTTTCTTGATGTTGGAATTTTTTACTCCAATTCCCCATGTTGCATCAGGAGGAGCTTATACTCTTTCTGCATCTGCACAAATTCCTGATTTTCATCCTCCAACCGCCGCTGCTTATAGCTCTCCTCCATGTCCTCCTTGGCCTTCAATTCCTGTTTGAGATCAAAGATCTCTCGTTGTTGCATGTCTATTGTGCGGGTCTTTTCAAGCTGGAATGTAGCTACCGACTCCTTTTTCGCCACCAACTCAGCCACCGCCATCTTCTTTTCCTCCTTAGCCTTCTCCAGTTGGGAGAGCAGATCGGTGACGTACTCGTCGTAATTGGCCTGTGGTGTCACTGTTGTGTGGATTGGAGTGGTCGAGGCCTCCACCTTCTGACATTTCTGGTCCTGTTTTGACTCAGTATATGCGGCTAGTCTCTTTTGCCACGTAGCTGTGGTCTCCGTGCTCTTTCCCTCGGCCATTTCTTTATTAATAAAATACTGCATCCATGCCACGAAGTTGGAGACCTCTGCGCTAGTGGGGATGCTAGGGGTGAGGATGGTTGGTTCGGTGGGAGGCACCATGAGGGTAGGGATAGGATGGATAAGGGCCTTGCCTTTGCCTTCAAGGACAACGAGTGCTGTGATTTCTAGTACTTGCGTGCTAGAACCAGGCCCTTCTTTCCTCAACGGGCTCCAGGCTCCCAGATCATCGGCCCTGCTCTGCTGCTCGATTGACCGACGTGTAGCTTTGGCCAAGTCCTCCTCCTCCTTCCTTCTCAGTTCCTCTTCTTCCTCGGCAACTCTTCTTTGCCTTTCTTCTTCAGTTTTCCTGTATTCTTCCTCCAATTTCTCTTTTTCTTCCTGTTCTTTCATTTTCCTCTTCTCAGCCTC